>NC_060118.1:3357145-4779020 GCF_021155765.1 Diprion similis
GCGCGTTTGTCGAAATCGCAGACATTCAGGTCAGACCAGCAGAAAAATTGAGGAATCTTGACTTAGAGACAAGATAGCCAAAAATTCGACATTTTTCAACGAATCTCGGCTATTTATGAACCGATCCTGAAATTCTTGGGTGGGTTCGACAGGGCTCCAGACACTCAGCTGCCCCGCACCGAAAATTCAGAAAAAAGTTGGTATTTGGCCGAGAAACCCTCGATTCTTGTCGGTTCTGACCGTTCTGACCAAGTTGCGGATGAGACCTCAAATTGCAATGCGCGTCTGTCGAAATCGCAGACATTCAGGTCAGACCAGCAGAAAAATTGAGGAATCTTGACTTAGAGACAAGATAGCCAAAAATTCGACATTTTTCAACGAATCTCGGCTATTTATGAACCGATCCTGAAATTCTTGGGTGGGATCGACAGGGCTCCAGACACTCAGCTGCCCCGCACCGAAAATTCAGAAAAAAGTTGGTATTTGGCCGAAAAACCCTCGATTCTTGTCGGTTCTGACCGTTCTGACCAAGTTGCGGATGAGACCTCAAATTGCAATGCGCGTTTGTCGAAATCGCAGACATTCAGGTCAGACCAGCAGAAAAATTGAGGAATCTTGACTTAGAGACAAGATAGCCAAAAATTCGACATTTTTCAACGAATCTCGGCTATTTATGAGACGATCCTGAAATTCTTGGGTGGGTTCGACAGGGCTCCAGACACTCAGCTGCCCCGCACCGAAAATTCAGAAAAAAGTTGGTATTTGGCCGAGAAACCCTCGATTCTTGTCGGTTCTGACCGTTCTGACCAAGTTGCGGATGAGACGTCAAATTGCAATGCGCGTTTGTCGAAATCGCAGACATTCAGGTCAGACCAGCAGAAAAATTGAGGAATCTTGACTTAGAGACAAGATAGCCAAAAATTCGACATTTTTCAACGAATCTCGGCTATTTATGAACCGATCCTGAAATTCTTGGGTGGGTTCGACAGGGCTCCAGACACTCAGCTGCCCCGCACCGAAAATTCAGAAAAAAGTTGGTATTTGGCCGAGAAACCCTCGATTCTTGTCGGTTCTGACCGTTCTGACCAAGTTGCGGATGAGACCTCAAATTGCAATGCGCGTCTGTCGAAATCGCAGACATTCAGGTCAGACCAGCAGAAAAATTGAGGAATCTTGACTTAGAGACAAGATAGCCAAAAATTCGACATTTTTCAACGAATCTCGGCTATTTATGAACCGATCCTGAAATTCTTGGGTGGGATCGACAGGGCTCCAGACACTCAGCTGCCCCGCACCGAAAATTCAGAAAAAAGTTGGTATTTGGCCGAAAAACCCTCGATTCTTGTCGGTTCTGACCGTTCTGACCAAGTTGCGGATGAGACCTCAAATTGCAATGCGCGTTTGTCGAAATCGCAGACATTCAGGTCAGACCAGCAGAAAAATTGAGGAATCTTGACTTAGAGACAAGATAGCCAAAAATTCGACATTTTTCAACGAATCTCGGCTATTTATGAGACGATCCTGAAATTCTTGGGTGGGTTCGACAGGGCTCCAGACACTCAGCTGCCCCGCACCGAAAATTCAGAAAAAAGTTGGTATTTGGCCGAGAAACCCTCGATTCTTGTCGGTTCTGACCGTTCTGACCAAGTTGCGGATGAGACGTCAAATTGCAATGCGCGTTTGTCGAAATCGCAGACATTCAGGTCAGACCAGCAGAAAAATTGAGGAATCTTGACTTAGAGACAAGATAGCCAAAAATTCGACATTTTTCAACGAATCTCGGCTATTTATGAACCGATCCTGAAATTCTTGGGTGGGTTCGACAGGGCTCCAGACACTCAGCTGCCCCGCACCGAAAATTCAGAAAAAAGTTGGTATTTGGCCGAGAAACCCTCGATTCTTGTCGGTTCTGACCGTTCTGACCAAGTTGCGGATGAGACCTCAAATTGCAATGCGCGTCTGTCGAAATCGCAGACATTCAGGTCAGACCAGCAGAAAAATTGAGGAATCTTGACTTAGAGACAAGATAGCCAAAAATTCGACATTTTTCAACGAATCTCGGCTATTTATGAACCGATCCTGAAATTCTTGGGTGGGATCGACAGGGCTCCAGACACTCAGCTGCCCCGCACCGAAAATTCAGAAAAAAGTTGGTATTTGGCCGAAAAACCCTCGATTCTTGTCGGTTCTGACCGTTCTGACCAAGTTGCGGATGAGACCTCAAATTGCAATGCGCGTTTGTCGAAATCGCAGACATTCAGGTCAGACCAGCAGAAAAATTGAGGAATCTTGACTTAGAGACAAGATAGCCAAAAATTCGACATTTTTCAACGAATCTCGGCTATTTATGAGACGATCCTGAAATTCTTGGGTGGGTTCGACAGGGCTCCAGACACTCAGCTGCCCCGCACCGAAAATTCAGAAAAAAGTTGGTATTTGGCCGAGAAACCCTCGATTCTTGTCGGTTCTGACCGTTCTGACCAAGTTGCGGATGAGACGTCAAATTGCAATGCGCGTTTGTCGAAATCGCAGACATTCAGGTCAGACCAGCAGAAAAATTGAGGAATCTTGACTTAGAGACAAGATAGCCAAAAATTCGACATTTTTCAACGAATCTCGGCTATTTATGAACCGATCCTGAAATTCTTGGGTGGGTTCGACAGGGCTCCAGACACTCAGCTGCCCCGCACCGAAAATTCAGAAAAAAGTTGGTATTTGGCCGAGAAACCCTCGATTCTTGTCGGTTCTGACCGTTCTGACCAAGTTGCGGATGAGACCTCAAATTGCAATGCGCGTCTGTCGAAATCGCAGACATTCAGGTCAGACCAGCAGAAAAATTGAGGAATCTTGACTTAGAGACAAGATAGCCAAAAATTCGACATTTTTCAACGAATCTCGGCTATTTATGAACCGATCCTGAAATTCTTGGGTGGGATCGACAGGGCTCCAGACACTCAGCTGCCCCGCACCGAAAATTCAGAAAAAAGTTGGTATTTGGCCGAAAAACCCTCGATTCTTGTCGGTTCTGACCGTTCTGACCAAGTTGCGGATGAGACCTCAAATTGCAATGCGCGTTTGTCGAAATCGCAGACATTCAGGTCAGACCAGCAGAAAAATTGAGGAATCTTGACTTAGAGACAAGATAGCCAAAAATTCGACATTTTTCAACGAATCTCGGCTATTTATGAGACGATCCTGAAATTCTTGGGTGGGTTCGACAGGGCTCCAGACACTCAGCTGCCCCGCACCGAAAATTCAGAAAAAAGTTGGTATTTGGCCGAGAAACCCTCGATTCTTGTCGGTTCTGACCGTTCTGACCAAGTTGCGGATGAGACGTCAAATTGCAATGCGCGTTTGTCGAATCGCAGACATTCAGGTCAGACCAGCAGAAAAATTGAGGAATCTTGACTTAGAGACAAGATAGCCAAAAATTCGACATTTTTCAACGAATCTCGGCTATTTATGAACCGATCCTGAAATTCTTGGGTGGGTTCGACAGGGCTCCAGACACTCAGCTGCCCCGCACCGAAAATTCAGAAAAAAGTTGGTATTTGGCCGAGAAACCCTCGATTCTTGTCGGTTCTGACCGTTCTGACCAAGTTGCGGATGAGACCTCAAATTGCAATGCGCGTCTGTCGAAATCGCAGACATTCAGGTCAGACCAGCAGAAAAATTGAGGAATCTTGACTTAGAGACAAGATAGCCAAAAATTCGACATTTTTCAACGAATCTCGGCTATTTATGAACCGATCCTGAAATTCTTGGGTGGGATCGACAGGGCTCCAGACACTCAGCTGCCCCGCACCGAAAATTCAGAAAAAAGTTGGTATTTGGCCGAAAAACCCTCGATTCTTGTCGGTTCTGACCGTTCTGACCAAGTTGCGGATGAGACCTCAAATTGCAATGCGCGTTTGTCGAAATCGCAGACATTCAGGTCAGACCAGCAGAAAAATTGAGGAATCTTGACTTAGAGACAAGATAGCCAAAAATTCGACATTTTTCAACGAATCTCGGCTATTTATGAGACGATCCTGAAATTCTTGGGTGGGTTCGACAGGGCTCCAGACACTCAGCTGCCCCGCACCGAAAATTCAGAAAAAAGTTGGTATTTGGCCGAGAAACCCTCGATTCTTGTCGGTTCTGACCGTTCTGACCAAGTTGCGGATGAGACGTCAAATTGCAATGCGCGTTTGTCGAAATCGCAGACATTCAGGTCAGACCAGCAGAAAAATTGAGGAATCTTGACTTAGAGACAAGATAGCCAAAAATTCGACATTTTTCAACGAATCTCGGCTATTTATGAACCGATCCTGAAATTCTTGGGTGGGTTCGACAGGGCTCCAGACACTCAGCTGCCCCGCACCGAAAATTCAGAAAAAAGTTGGTATTTGGCCGAGAAACCCTCGATTCTTGTCGGTTCTGACCGTTCTGACCAAGTTGCGGATGAGACCTCAAATTGCAATGCGCGTCTGTCGAAATCGCAGACATTCAGGTCAGACCAGCAGAAAAATTGAGGAATCTTGACTTAGAGACAAGATAGCCAAAAATTCGACATTTTTCAACGAATCTCGGCTATTTATGAACCGATCCTGAAATTCTTGGGTGGGATCGACAGGGCTCCAGACACTCAGCTGCCCCGCACCGAAAATTCAGAAAAAAGTTGGTATTTGGCCGAAAAACCCTCGATTCTTGTCGGTTCTGACCGTTCTGACCAAGTTGCGGATGAGACCTCAAATTGCAATGCGCGTTTGTCGAAATCGCAGACATTCGGGTCAGACCAGCAGAAAAATTGAGGAATCTTGACTTAGAGACAAGATAGCCAAAAATTCGACATTTTTCAACGAATCTCGGCTATTTATGAGACGATCCTGAAATTCTTGGGTGGGTTCGACAGGGCTCCAGACACTCAGCTGCCCCGCACCGAAAATTCAGAAAAAAGTTGGTATTTGGCCGAGAAACCCTCGATTCTTGTCGGTTCTGACCGTTCTGACCAAGTTGCGGATGAGACGTCAAATTGCAATGCGCGTTTGTCGAAATCGCAGACATTCAGGTCAGACCAGCAGAAAAATTGAGGAATCTTGACTTAGAGACAAGATAGCCAAAAATTCGACATTTTTCAACGAATCTCGGCTATTTATGAACCGATCCTGAAATTCTTGGGTGGGATCGACAGGGCTCCAGACACTCAGCTGCCCCGCACCGAAAATTCAGAAAAAAGTTGGTATTTGGCCGAGAAACCCTCGATTCTTGTCGGTTCTGACCGTTCTGACCAAGTTGCGGATGCGACCTCAAATTGCAATGCGCGTTTGTCGAAATCGCAGACATTCAGGTCAGACCAGCAGAAAAATTGAGGAATCTTGACTTAGAGACAAGATAGCCAAAAATTCGACATTTTTCAACGAATCTCGGCTATTTATGAACCGATCCTGAAATTCTTGGGTGGGTTCGACAGGGCTCCAGACACTCAGCTGCCCCGCACCAAAAATTCAGAAAAAAGTTGGTATTTGGCCGAGAAACCCTCGATTCTTGTCGGTTCTGACCGTTCTGACCAAGTTGCGGATGAGACGTCAAATTGCAATGCGCGTTTGGCGAAATCGTAGACATTCAAGTCAGACCAGCAGAAAAATTGAGGAATCTTGACTTAGAGACAAGATAGCCAAAAATTCGACATTTTTCAACGAATCTCGGCTATTTATGAACCGATCCTGAAATTCTTGGGTGGGTTCGACAGGGCTCCAGACACTCAGCTGCCCCGCACCGAAAATTCAGAAAAAAGTTGGTATTTGGCCGAGAAACCCTCGATTCTTGTCGGTTCTGACCGTTCTGACCAAGTTGCGGATGCGACCTCAAATTGCAATGCGCGTTTGTCGAAATCGCAGACATTCAGGTCAGACCAGCAGAAAAATTGAGGAATCTTGACTCAGAGACAAGATAGCCAAAAATTCGACATTTTTCAACGAATCTCGGCTATTTATGAACCGATCCTGAAATTCTTGGGTGGGTTCGACAGGGCTCCAGACACTCAGCTGCCCCGCACCAAAAATTCAGAAAAAAGTTGGTATTTGGCCGAGAAACCCTTGATTCTTGTCGGTTCTGACCGTTCTGACCAAGTTGCGGATGAGACGTCAAATTGCAATGCGCGTTTGGCGAAATCGTAGACATTCAAGTCAGACCAGCGGAAAAATTGAGGAATCTTGACTTAGAGACAAGATAGCCAAAAATTCGACATTTTTCAACAAATCTCGGCTATTTATGAACCGATCCTGAAATTCTTGGGTGGGTTCGACAGGGCTCCAGACACTCAGCTGCCCCGCACCGAAAATTCAGAAAAAAGTTGGTATTCGGCCGAGAAACCCTCGATTCTTGTCGGTTCTGACCGTTCTGACCAAGTTGCGGATGAGACCTCAAATTGCAATGCGCGTTTGTCGAAATCGCAGACATTCGGGTCAGACCAGCAGAAAAATTGAGGAATCTTGACTTAGAGACAAGATAGCCAAAAATTCGACATTTTTCAACGAATCTCGGCTATTTATGAACCGATCCTGAAATTCTTGGGTGGGTTCGACAGGGCTCCAGACACTCAGCTGCCCCGCACCGAAAATTCAGAAAAAAGTTGGTATTTGGCCGAGAAACCCTCGATTCTTGTCGGTTCTGACCGTTCTGACCAAGTTGCGGATGAGACCTTAAATTGCAATGCGCGTTTGTCGAAATCGCAGACATTCAGGTCAGACCAGCAGAAAAATTGAGGAATCTTGACTTAGAGACAAGATAGCCAAAAATTCGACATTTTTCAACGAATCTCGGCTATTTATGAACCGATCCTGAAATTCTTGGGTGGGTTCGACAGGGCTCCAGACACTCAGCTGCCCCGCACCGAAAATTCAGAAAAAAGTTGGTATTTGGCCGAGAAACCCTCGATTCTTGTCGGTTCTGACCGTTCTGACCAAGTTGCGGATGAGACCTCAAATTGCAATGCGCGTCTGTCGAAATCGCAGACATTCGGGTCAGACCAGCAGAAAAATTGAGGAATCTTGACTTAGAGACAAGATAGCCAAAAATTCGACATTTTTCAACGAATCTCGGCTATTTATGAACCGATCCTGAAATTCTTGGGTGGGATCGACAGGGCTCCAGACACTCAGCTGCCCCGCACCGAAAATTCAGAAAAAAGTTGGTATTTGGCCGAAAAACCCTCGATTCTTGTCGGTTCTGACCGTTCTGACCAAGTTGCGGATGAGACCTCAAATTGCAATGCGCGTTTGTCGAAATCGCAGACATTCAGGTCAGACCAGCAGAAAAATTGAGGAATCTTGACTTAGAGACAAGATAGCCAAAAATTCGACATTTTTCAACGAATCTCGGCTATTTATGAGACGATCCTGAAATTCTTGGGTGGGTTCGACAGGGCTCCAGACACTCAGCTGCCCCGCACCGAAAATTCAGAAAAAAGTTGGTATTTGGCCGAGAAACCCTCGATTCTTGTCGGTTCTGACCGTTCTGACCAAGTTGCGGATGAGACGTCAAATTGCAATGCGCGTTTGTCGAATCGCAGACATTCAGGTCAGACCAGCAGAAAAATTGAGGAATCTTGACTTAGAGACAAGATAGCCAAAAATTCGACATTTTTCAACGAATCTCGGCTATTTATGAACCGATCCTGAAATTCTTGGGTGGGTTCGACAGGGCTCCAGACACTCAGCTGCCCCGCACCGAAAATTCAGAAAAAAGTTGGTATTTGGCCGAGAAACCCTCGATTCTTGTCGGTTCTGACCGTTCTGACCAAGTTGCGGATGAGACCTCAAATTGCAATGCGCGTCTGTCGAAATCGCAGACATTCAGGTCAGACCAGCAGAAAAATTGAGGAATCTTGACTTAGAGACAAGATAGCCAAAAATTCGACATTTTTCAACGAATCTCGGCTATTTATGAACCGATCCTGAAATTCTTGGGTGGGATCGACAGGGCTCCAGACACTCAGCTGCCCCGCACCGAAAATTCAGAAAAAAGTTGGTATTTGGCCGAAAAACCCTCGATTCTTGTCGGTTCTGACCGTTCTGACCAAGTTGCGGATGAGACCTCAAATTGCAATGCGCGTTTGTCGAAATCGCAGACATTCAGGTCAGACCAGCAGAAAAATTGAGGAATCTTGACTTAGAGACAAGATAGCCAAAAATTCGACATTTTTCAACGAATCTCGGCTATTTATGAGACGATCCTGAAATTCTTGGGTGGGTTCGACAGGGCTCCAGACACTCAGCTGCCCCGCACCGAAAATTCAGAAAAAAGTTGGTATTTGGCCGAGAAACCCTCGATTCTTGTCGGTTCTGACCGTTCTGACCAAGTTGCGGATGAGACGTCAAATTGCAATGCGCGTTTGTCGAAATCGCAGACATTCAGGTCAGACCAGCAGAAAAATTGAGGAATCTTGACTTAGAGACAAGATAGCCAAAAATTCGACATTTTTCAACGAATCTCGGCTATTTATGAACCGATCCTGAAATTCTTGGGTGGGTTCGACAGGGCTCCAGACACTCAGCTGCCCCGCACCGAAAATTCAGAAAAAAGTTGGTATTTGGCCGAGAAACCCTCGATTCTTGTCGGTTCTGACCGTTCTGACCAAGTTGCGGATGAGACCTCAAATTGCAATGCGCGTCTGTCGAAATCGCAGACATTCAGGTCAGACCAGCAGAAAAATTGAGGAATCTTGACTTAGAGACAAGATAGCCAAAAATTCGACATTTTTCAACGAATCTCGGCTATTTATGAACCGATCCTGAAATTCTTGGGTGGGATCGACAGGGCTCCAGACACTCAGCTGCCCCGCACCGAAAATTCAGAAAAAAGTTGGTATTTGGCCGAAAAACCCTCGATTCTTGTCGGTTCTGACCGTTCTGACCAAGTTGCGGATGAGACCTCAAATTGCAATGCGCGTTTGTCGAAATCGCAGACATTCGGGTCAGACCAGCAGAAAAATTGAGGAATCTTGACTTAGAGACAAGATAGCCAAAAATTCGACATTTTTCAACGAATCTCGGCTATTTATGAGACGATCCTGAAATTCTTGGGTGGGTTCGACAGGGCTCCAGACACTCAGCTGCCCCGCACCGAAAATTCAGAAAAAAGTTGGTATTTGGCCGAGAAACCCTCGATTCTTGTCGGTTCTGACCGTTCTGACCAAGTTGCGGATGAGACGTCAAATTGCAATGCGCGTTTGTCGAAATCGCAGACATTCAGGTCAGACCAGCAGAAAAATTGAGGAATCTTGACTTAGAGACAAGATAGCCAAAAATTCGACATTTTTCAACGAATCTCGGCTATTTATGAACCGATCCTGAAATTCTTGGGTGGGATCGACAGGGCTCCAGACACTCAGCTGCCCCGCACCGAAAATTCAGAAAAAAGTTGGTATTTGGCCGAGAAACCCTCGATTCTTGTCGGTTCTGACCGTTCTGACCAAGTTGCGGATGCGACCTCAAATTGCAATGCGCGTTTGTCGAAATCGCAGACATTCAGGTCAGACCAGCAGAAAAATTGAGGAATCTTGACTTAGAGACAAGATAGCCAAAAATTCGACATTTTTCAACGAATCTCGGCTATTTATGAACCGATCCTGAAATTCTTGGGTGGGTTCGACAGGGCTCCAGACACTCAGCTGCCCCGCACCAAAAATTCAGAAAAAAGTTGGTATTTGGCCGAGAAACCCTCGATTCTTGTCGGTTCTGACCGTTCTGACCAAGTTGCGGATGAGACGTCAAATTGCAATGCGCGTTTGGCGAAATCGTAGACATTCAAGTCAGACCAGCAGAAAAATTGAGGAATCTTGACTTAGAGACAAGATAGCCAAAAATTCGACATTTTTCAACGAATCTCGGCTATTTATGAACCGATCCTGAAATTCTTGGGTGGGTTCGACAGGGCTCCAGACACTCAGCTGCCCCGCACCGAAAATTCAGAAAAAAGTTGGTATTTGGCCGAGAAACCCTCGATTCTTGTCGGTTCTGACCGTTCTGACCAAGTTGCGGATGCGACCTCAAATTGCAATGCGCGTTTGTCGAAATCGCAGACATTCAGGTCAGACCAGCAGAAAAATTGAGGAATCTTGACTCAGAGACAAGATAGCCAAAAATTCGACATTTTTCAACGAATCTCGGCTATTTATGAACCGATCCTGAAATTCTTGGGTGGGTTCGACAGGGCTCCAGACACTCAGCTGCCCCGCACCAAAAATTCAGAAAAAAGTTGGTATTTGGCCGAGAAACCCTTGATTCTTGTCGGTTCTGACCGTTCTGACCAAGTTGCGGATGAGACGTCAAATTGCAATGCGCGTTTGGCGAAATCGTAGACATTCAAGTCAGACCAGCGGAAAAATTGAGGAATCTTGACTTAGAGACAAGATAGCCAAAAATTCGACATTTTTCAACAAATCTCGGCTATTTATGAACCGATCCTGAAATTCTTGGGTGGGTTCGACAGGGCTCCAGACACTCAGCTGCCCCGCACCGAAAATTCAGAAAAAAGTTGGTATTCGGCCGAGAAACCCTCGATTCTTGTCGGTTCTGACCGTTCTGACCAAGTTGCGGATGAGACCTCAAATTGCAATGCGCGTTTGTCGAAATCGCAGACATTCGGGTCAGACCAGCAGAAAAATTGAGGAATCTTGACTTAGAGACAAGATAGCCAAAAATTCGACATTTTTCAACGAATCTCGGCTATTTATGAACCGATCCTGAAATTCTTGGGTGGGTTCGACAGGGCTCCAGACACTCAGCTGCCCCGCACCGAAAATTCAGAAAAAAGTTGGTATTTGGCCGAGAAACCCTCGATTCTTGTCGGTTCTGACCGTTCTGACCAAGTTGCGGATGAGACCTTAAATTGCAATGCGCGTTTGTCGAAATCGCAGACATTCAGGTCAGACCAGCAGAAAAATTGAGGAATCTTGACTTAGAGACAAGATAGCCAAAAATTCGACATTTTTCAACGAATCTCGGCTATTTATGAACCGATCCTGAAATTCTTGGGTGGGTTCGACAGGGCTCCAGACACTCAGCTGCCCCGCACCGAAAATTCAGAAAAAAGTTGGTATTTGGCCGAGAAACCCTCGATTCTTGTCGGTTCTGACCGTTCTGACCAAGTTGCGGATGAGACCTCAAATTGCAATGCGCGTCTGTCGAAATCGCAGACATTCAGGTCAGACCAGCAGAAAAATTGAGGAATCTTGACTTAGAGACAAGATAGCCAAAAATTCGACATTTTTCAACGAATCTCGGCTATTTATGAACCGATCCTGAAATTCTTGGGTGGGATCGACAGGGCTCCAGACACTCAGCTGCCCCGCACCGAAAATTCAGAAAAAAGTTGGTATTTGGCCGAAAAACCCTCGATTCTTGTCGGTTCTGACCGTTCTGACCAAGTTGCGGATGAGACCTCAAATTGCAATGCGCGTTTGTCGAAATCGCAGACATTCAGGTCAGACCAGCAGAAAAATTGAGGAATCTTGACTTAGAGACAAGATAGCCAAAAATTCGACATTTTTCAACGAATCTCGGCTATTTATGAGACGATCCTGAAATTCTTGGGTGGGTTCGACAGGGCTCCAGACACTCAGCTGCCCCGCACCGAAAATTCAGAAAAAAGTTGGTATTTGGCCGAGAAACCCTCGATTCTTGTCGGTTCTGACCGTTCTGACCAAGTTGCGGATGAGACGTCAAATTGCAATGCGCGTTTGTCGAAATCGCAGACATTCAGGTCAGACCAGCAGAAAAATTGAGGAATCTTGACTTAGAGACAAGATAGCCAAAAATTCGACATTTTTCAACGAATCTCGGCTATTTATGAACCGATCCTGAAATTCTTGGGTGGGATCGACAGGGCTCCAGACACTCAGCTGCCCCGCACCGAAAATTCAGAAAAAAGTTGGTATTTGGCCGAGAAACCCTCGATTCTTGTCGGTTCTGACCGTTCTGACCAAGTTGCGGATGCGACCTCAAATTGCAATGCGCGTTTGTCGAAATCGCAGACATTCAGGTCAGACCAGCAGAAAAATTGAGGAATCTTGACTTAGAGACAAGATAGCCAAAAATTCGACATTTTTCAACGAATCTCGGCTATTTATGAACCGATCCTGAAATTCTTGGGTGGGTTCGACAGGGCTCCAGACACTCAGCTGCCCCGCACCAAAAATTCAGAAAAAAGTTGGTATTTGGCCGAGAAACCCTCGATTCTTGTCGGTTCTGACCGTTCTGACCAAGTTGCGGATGAGACGTCAAATTGCAATGCGCGTTTGGCGAAATCGTAGACATTCAAGTCAGACCAGCAGAAAAATTGAGGAATCTTGACTTAGAGACAAGATAGCCAAAAATTCGACATTTTTCAACGAATCTCGGCTATTTATGAACCGATCCTGAAATTCTTGGGTGGGTTCGACAGGGCTCCAGACACTCAGCTGCCCCGCACCGAAAATTCAGAAAAAAGTTGGTATTTGGCCGAGAAACCCTCGATTCTTGTCGGTTCTGACCGTTCTGACCAAGTTGCGGATGCGACCTCAAATTGCAATGCGCGTTTGTCGAAATCGCAGACATTCAGGTCAGACCAGCAGAAAAATTGAGGAATCTTGACTTAGAGACAAGATAGCCAAAAATTCGACATTTTTCAACGAATCTCGGCTATTTATGAACCGATCCTGAAATTCTTGGGTGGGTTCGACAGGGCTCCAGACACTCAGCTGCCCCGCACCGAAAATTCAGAAAAAAGTTGGTATTTGGCCGAGAAACCCTCGATTCTTGTCGGTTCTGACCGTTCTGACCAAGTTGCGGATGAGACCTCAAATTGCAATGCGCGTTTGTCGAAATCGCAGACATTCGGGTCAGACCAGCAGAAAAATTGAGGAATCTTGACTTAGAGACAAGATAGCCAAAAATTCGACATTTTTCAACGAATCTCGGCTATTTATGAACCGATCCTGAAATTCTTGGGTGGGTTCGACAGGGCTCCAGACACTCAGCTGCCCCGCACCGAAAATTCAGAAAAAAGTTGGTATTTGGCCGAGAAACCCTCGATTCTTGTCGGTTCTGACCGTTCTGACCAAGTTGCGGATGAGACCTTAAATTGCAATGCGCGTTTGTCGAAATCGCAGACATTCAGGTCAGACCAGCAGAAAAATTGAGGAATCTTGACTTAGAGACAAGATAGCCAAAAATTCGACATTTTTCAACGAATCTCGGCTATTTATGAACCGATCCTGAAATTCTTGGGTGGGTTCGACAGGGCTCCAGACACTCAGCTGCCCCGCACCGAAAATTCAGAAAAAAGTTGGTATTTGGCCGAGAAACCCTCGATTCTTGTCGGTTCTGACCGTTCTGACCAAGTTGCGGATGAGACCTTAAATTGCAATGCGCGTTTGTCGAAATCGCAGACATTCAGGTCAGACCAGCAGAAAAATTGAGGAATCTTGACTTAGAGACAAGATAGCCAAAAATTCGACATTTTTCAACGAATCTCGGCTATTTATGAACCGATCCTGAAATTCTTGGGTGGGTTCGACAGGGCTCCAGACACTCAGCTGCCCCGCACCGAAAATTCAGAAAAAAGTTGGTATTTGGCCGAGAAACCCTCGATTCTTGTCGGTTCTGACCGTTCTGACCAAGTTGCGGATGAGACCTCAAATTGCAATGCGCGTTTGTCGAAATCGCAGACATTCAGGTCAGACCAGCAGAAAAATTGAGGAATCTTGACTTAGAGACAAGATAGCCAAAAATTCGACATTTTTCAACGAATCTCGGCTATTTATGAACCGATCCTGAAATTCTTGGGTGGGTTCGACAGGGCTCCAGACACTCAGCTGCCCCGCACCGAAAATTCAGAAAAAAGTTGGTATTTGGCCGAGAAACCCTCGATTCTTGTCGGTTCTGACCGTTCTGACCAAGTTGCGGATGAGACCTCAAATTGCAATGCGCGTCTGTCGAAATCGCAGACATTCAGGTCAGACCAGCAGAAAAATTGAGGAATCTTGACTTAGAGACAAGATAGCCAAAAATTCGACATTTTTCAACGAATCTCGGCTATTTATGAACCGATCCTGAAATTCTTGGGTGGGATCGACAGGGCTCCAGACACTCAGCTGCCCCGCACCGAAAATTCAGAAAAAAGTTGGTATTTGGCCGAAAAACCCTCGATTCTTGTCGGTTCTGACCGTTCTGACCAAGTTGCGGATGAGACCTCAAATTGCAATGCGCGTTTGTCGAAATCGCAGACATTCAGGTCAGACCAGCAGAAAAATTGAGGAATCTTGACTTAGAGACAAGATAGCCAAAAATTCGACATTTTTCAACGAATCTCGGCTATTTATGAGACGATCCTGAAATTCTTGGGTGGGTTCGACAGGGCTCCAGACACTCAGCTGCCCCGCACCGAAAATTCAGAAAAAAGTTGGTATTTGGCCGAGAAACCCTCGATTCTTGTCGGTTCTGACCGTTCTGACCAAGTTGCGGATGAGACGTCAAATTGCAATGCGCGTTTGTCGAAATCGCAGACATTCAGGTCAGACCAGCAGAAAAATTGAGGAATCTTGACTTAGAGACAAGATAGCCAAAAATTCGACATTTTTCAACGAATCTCGGCTATTTATGAACCGATCCTGAAATTCTTGGGTGGGATCGACAGGGCTCCAGACACTCAGCTGCCCCGCACCGAAAATTCAGAAAAAAGTTGGTATTTGGCCGAGAAACCCTCGATTCTTGTCGGTTCTGACCGTTCTGACCAAGTTGCGGATGCGACCTCAAATTGCAATGCGCGTTTGTCGAAATCGCAGACATTCAGGTCAGACCAGCAGAAAAATTGAGGAATCTTGACTTAGAGACAAGATAGCCAAAAATTCGACATTTTTCAACGAATCTCGGCTATTTATGAACCGATCCTGAAATTCTTGGGTGGGTTCGACAGGGCTCCAGACACTCAGCTGCCCCGCACCAAAAATTCAGAAAAAAGTTGGTATTTGGCCGAGAAACCCTCGATTCTTGTCGGTTCTGACCGTTCTGACCAAGTTGCGGATGAGACCTCAAATTGCAATGCGCGTTTGTCGAAATCGCAGACATTCAGGTCAGACCAGCAGAAAAATTGAGGAATCTTGACTTAGAGACAAGATAGCCAAAAATTCGACATTTTTCAACGAATCTCGGCTATTTATGAACCGATCCTGAAATTCTTGGGTGGGATCGACAGGGCTCCAGACACTCAGCTGCCCCGCACCGAAAATTCAGAAAAAAGTTGGTATTTGGCCGAAAAACCCTCGATTCTTGTCGGTTCTGACCGTTCTGACCAAGTTGCGGATGAGACCTTAAATTGCAATGCGCGTTTGTCGAAATCGCAGACATTCAGGTCAGACCAGCAGAAAAATTGAGGAATCTTGACTTAGAGACAAGATAGCCAAAAATTCGACATTTTCCAACGAATCTCGGCTATTTATGAAACGATCCTGAAATTCTTGGGTGGGTTCGACAGGGCTCCAGACACTCAGCTGCCCCGCACCGAAAATTCAGAAAAAAGTTGGTATTTGGCCGAGAAACCCTCGATTCTTGTCGGTTCTGACCGTTCTGACCAAGTTGCGGATGAGACCTTAAATTGCAATGCGCGTTTGTCGAAATCGCAGACATTCAGGTCAGACCAGCAGAAAAATTGAGGAATCTTGACTTAGAGACAAGATAGCCAAAAATTCGACATTTTTCAACGAATCTCGGCTATTTATGAACCGATCCTGAAATTCTTGGGTGGGTTCGACAGGGCTCCAGACACTCAGCTGCCCCGCACCGAAAATTCAGAAAAAAGTTGGTATTTGGCCGAGAAACCCTCGATTCTTGTCGGTTCTGACCGTTCTGACCAAGTTGCGGATGAGACCTCAAATTGCAATGCGCGTTTGTCGAAATCGCAGACATTCAGGTCAGACCAGCAGAAAAATTGAGGAATCTTGACTTAGAGACAAGATAGCCAAAAATTCGACATTTTTCAACGAATCTCGGCTATTTATGAACCGATCCTGAAATTCTTGGGTGGGATCGACAGGGCTCCAGACACTCAGCTGCCCCGCACCGAAAATTCAGAAAAAAGTTGGTATTTGGCCGAAAAACCCTCGATTCTTGTCGGTTCTGACCGTTCTGACCAAGTTGCGGATGAGACCTTAAATTGCAATGCGCGTTTGTCGAAATCGCAGACATTCAGGTCAGACCAGCAGAAAAATTGAGGAATCTTGACTTAGAGACAAGATAGCCAAAAATTCGACATTTTTCAACGAATCTCGGCTATTTATGAAACGATCCTGAAATTCTTGGGTGGGTTCGACAGGGCTCCAGACACTCAGCTGCCCCGCACCGAAAATTCAGAAAAAAGTTGGTATTTGGCCGAGAAACCCTCGATTCTTGTCGGTTCTGACCGTTCTGACCAAGTTGCGGATGAGACGTCAAAGTGCAATCCGCGTTTGTCGAAATCGCAGACATTCAGGTCAGACCAGCAGAAAAATTGAGGAATCTTGACTTAGAGACAAGATAGCCAAAAATTCGACATTTTTCAACGAATCTCGGCTATTTATGAACCGATCCTGAAATTCTTGGGTGGGATCGACAGGGCTCCAGACACTCAGCTGCCCCGCACCGAAAATTCAGAAAAAAGTTGGTATTTGGCCGAGAAACCCTCGATTCTTGTCGGTTCTGACCGTTCTGACCAAGTTGCGGATGCGACCTCAAATTGCAATGCGCGTTTGTCGAAATCGCAGACATTCAGGTCAGACCAGCAGAAAAATTGAGGAATCTTGACTTAGAGACAAGATAGCCAAAAATTCGACATTTTTCAACGAATCTCGGCTATTTATGAACCGATCCTGAAATTCTTGGGTGGGATCGACAGGGCTCCAGACACTCAGCTGCCCCGCACCGAAAATTCAGAAAAAAGTTGGTATTTGGCCGAAAAACCCTCGATTCTTGTCGGTTCTGACCGTTCTGACCAAGTTGCGGATGAGACCTCAAATTGCAATGCGCGTTTGTCGAAATCGCAGACATTCAGGTCAGACCAGCAGAAAAATTGAGGATTCTTGACTTAGAGACAAGATAGCCAAAAATTCGACATTTTTCAACGAATCTCGGCTATTTATGAAACGATCCTGAAATTCTTGGGTGGGTTCGACAGGGCTCCAGACACTCAGCTGCCCCTCACCGAAAATGCAGAAAAAAGTTGGTATTTGGCCGAGAAACCCTCGATTCTTGTCGGTTCTGACCGTTCTGACGAAGTTGCGGATGAGACGTCAAATTGCAATGCGCGTTTGGCGAAATCGTAGACATTCAAGTCAGACCAGCAGAAAAATTGAGGAATCTTGACTTAGAGACAAGATAGCCAAAAATTCGACATTTTTCAACAAATCTCGGCTATTTATGAACCGATCCTGAAATTCTTGGGTGGGTTCGACAGGGCTCCAGACACTCAGCTGCCCCGCACCGAAAATTCAGAAAAAAGTTGGTATTTGGCCGAGAAACCCTCGATTCTTGTCGGTTCTGACCGTTCTGACCAAGTTGCGGATGAGACCTCAAATTGCAATGCGCGTTTGTCGAAATCGCAGACATTCGGGTCAGACCAGCAGAAAAATTGAGGAATCTTGACTTAGAGACAAGATAGCCAAAAATTCGACATTTTTCAACGAATCTTGGCTATTTATGAACCGATCCTGAAATTCTTGGGTGGGTTCGACAGGGCTCCAGACACTCAGCTGCCCCGCACCAAAAATTCAGAAAAAAGTTGGTATTTGGCCGAGAAACCCTCGATTCTTGTCGGTTCTGACCGTTCTGACCAAGTTGCGGATGAGACCTTAAATTGCAATGCGCGTTTGTCGAAATCGCAGACATTCAGGTCAGACCAGCAGAAAAATTGAGGAATCTTGACTTAGAGACAAGATAGCCAAAAATTCGACATTTTTCAACGAATCTCGGCTATTTATGAACCGATCCTGAAATTCTTGGGTGGGTTCGACAGGGCTCCAGACACTCAGCTGCCCCGCACCGAAAATTCAGAAAAAAGTTGGTATTTGGCCGAGAAACCCTCGATTCTTGTCGGTTCTGACCGTTCTGACCAAGTTGCGGATGAGACCTCAAATTGCAATGCGCGTTTGTCGAAATCGCAGACATTCAGGTCAGACCAGCAGAAAAATTGAGGAATCTTGACTTAGAGACAAGATAGCCAAAAATTCGACATTTTTCAACGAATCTCGGCTATTTATGAACCGATCCTGAAATTCTTGGGTGGGATCGACAGGGCTCCAGACACTCAGCTGCCCCGCACCGAAAATTCAGAAAAAAGTTGGTATTTGGCCGAAAAACCCTCGATTCTTGTCGGTTCTGACCGTTCTGACCAAGTTGCGGATGAGACCTTAAATTGCAATGCGCGTTTGTCGAAATCGCAGACATTCAGGTCAGACCAGCAGAAAAATTGAGGAATCTTGACTTAGAGACAAGATAGCCAAAAATTCGACATTTTTCAACGAATCTCGGCTATTTATGAAACGATCCTGAAATTCTTGGGTGGGTTCGACAGGGCTCCAGACACTCAGCTGCCCCGCACCGAAAATTCAGAAAAAAGTTGGTATTTGGCCGAGAAACCCTCGATTCTTGTCGGTTCTGACCGTTCTGACCAAGTTGCGGATGAGACCTTAAATTGCAATGCGCGTTTGTCGAAATCGCAGACATTCAGGTCAGACCAGCAGAAAAATTGAGGAATCTTGACTTAGAGACAAGATAGCCAAAAATTCGACATTTTTCAACGAATCTCGGCTATTTATGAACCGATCCTGAAATTCTTGGGTGGGTTCGACAGGGCTCCAGACACTCAGCTGCCCCGCACCGAAAATTCAGAAAAAAGTTGGTATTTGGCCGAGAAACCCTCGATTCTTGTCGGTTCTGACCGTTCTGACCAAGTTGCGGATGAGACCTCAAATTGCAATGCGCGTTTGTCGAAATCGCAGACATTCAGGTCAGACCAGCAGAAAAATTGAGGAATCTTGACTTAGAGACAAGATAGCCAAAAATTCGACATTTTTCAACGAATCTCGGCTATTTATGAACCGATCCTGAAATTCTTGGGTGGGATCGACAGGGCTCCAGACACTCAGCTGCCCCGCACCGAAAATTCAGAAAAAAGTTGGTATTTGGCCGAAAAACCCTCGATTCTTGTCGGTTCTGACCGTTCTGACCAAGTTGCGGATGAGACCTTAAATTGCAATGCGCGTTTGTCGAAATCGCAGACATTCAGGTCAGACCAGCAGAAAAATTGAGGAATCTTGACTTAGAGACAAGATAGCCAAAAATTCGACATTTTTCAACGAATCTCGGCTATTTATGAAACGATCCTGAAATTCTTGGGTGGGTTCGACAGGGCTCCAGACACTCAGCTGCCCCGCACCGAAAATTCAGAAAAAAGTTGGTATTTGGCCGAGAAACCCTCGATTCTTGTCGGTTCTGACCGTTCTGACCAAGTTGCGGATGAGACGTCAAAGTGCAATCCGCGTTTGTCGAAATCGCAGACATTCAGGTCAGACCAGCAGAAAAATTGAGGAATCTTGACTTAGAGACAAGATAGCCAAAAATTCGACATTTTTCAACGAATCTCGGCTATTTATGAACCGATCCTGAAATTCTTGGGTGGGATCGACAGGGCTCCAGACACTCAGCTGCCCCGCACCGAAAATTCAGAAAAAAGTTGGTATTTGGCCGAGAAACCCTCGATTCTTGTCGGTTCTGACCGTTCTGACCAAGTTGCGGATGCGACCTCAAATTGCAATGCGCGTTTGTCGAAATCGCAGACATTCAGGTCAGACCAGCAGAAAAATTGAGGAATCTTGACTTAGAGACAAGATAGCCAAAAATTCGACATTTTTCAACGAATCTCGGCTATTTATGAACCGATCCTGAAATTCTTGGGTGGGATCGACAGGGCTCCAGACACTCAGCTGCCCCGCACCGAAAATTCAGAAAAAAGTTGGTATTTGGCCGAAAAACCCTCGATTCTTGTCGGTTCTGACCGTTCTGACCAAGTTGCGGATGAGACCTCAAATTGCAATGCGCGTTTGTCGAAATCGCAGACATTCAGGTCAGACCAGCAGAAAAATTGAGGATTCTTGACTTAGAGACAAGATAGCCAAAAATTCGACATTTTTCAACGAATCTCGGCTATTTATGAAACGATCCTGAAATTCTTGGGTGGGTTCGACAGGGCTCCAGACACTCAGCTGCCCCTCACCGAAAATGCAGAAAAAAGTTGGTATTTGGCCGAGAAACCCTCGATTCTTGTCGGTTCTGACCGTTCTGACGAAGTTGCGGATGAGACGTCAAATTGCAATGCGCGTTTGGCGAAATCGTAGACATTCAAGTCAGACCAGCAGAAAAATTGAGGAATCTTGACTTAGAGACAAGATAGCCAAAAATTCGACATTTTTCAACAAATCTCGGCTATTTATGAACCGATCCTGAAATTCTTGGGTGGGTTCGACAGGGCTCCAGACACTCAGCTGCCCCGCACCGAAAATTCAGAAAAAAGTTGGTATTTGGCCGAGAAACCCTCGATTCTTGTCGGTTCTGACCGTTCTGACCAAGTTGCGGATGAGACCTCAAATTGCAATGCGCGTTTGTCGAAATCGCAGACATTCGGGTCAGACCAGCAGAAAAATTGAGGAATCTTGACTTAGAGACAAGATAGCCAAAAATTCGACATTTTTCAACGAATCTTGGCTATTTATGAACCGATCCTGAAATTCTTGGGTGGGTTCGACAGGGCTCCAGACACTCAGCTGCCCCGCACCAAAAATTCAGAAAAAAGTTGGTATTTGGCCGAGAAACCCTCGATTCTTGTCGGTTCTGACCGTTCTGACCAAGTTGCGGATGAGACCTTAAATTGCAATGCGCGTTTGTCGAAATCGCAGACATTCAGGTCAGACCAGCAGAAAAATTGAGGAATCTTGACTTAGAGACAAGATAGCCAAAAATTCGACATTTTTCAACGAATCTCGGCTATTTATGAACCGATCCTGAAATTCTTGGGTGGGTTCGACAGGGCTCCAGACACTCAGCTGCCCCGCACCGAAAATTCAGAAAAAAGTTGGTATTTGGCCGAGAAACCCTCGATTCTTGTCGGTTCTGACCGTTCTGACCAAGTTGCGGATGAGACCTCAAATTGCAATGCGCGTTTGTCGAAATCGCAGACATTCAGGTCAGACCAGCAGAAAAATTGAGGAATCTTGACTTAGAGACAAGATAGCCAAAAATTCGACATTTTTCAACGAATCTCGGCTATTTATGAACCGATCCTGAAATTCTTGGGTGGGATCGACAGGGCTCCAGACACTCAGCTGCCCCGCACCGAAAATTCAGAAAAAAGTTGGTATTTGGCCGAAAAACCCTCGATTCTTGTCGGTTCTGACCGTTCTGACCAAGTTGCGGATGAGACCTTAAATTGCAATGCGCGTTTGTCGAAATCGCAGACATTCAGGTCAGACCAGCAGAAAAATTGAGGAATCTTGACTTAGAGACAAGATAGCCAAAAATTCGACATTTTTCAACGAATCTCGGCTATTTATGAAACGATCCTGAAATTCTTGGGTGGGTTCGACAGGGCTCCAGACACTCAGCTGCCCCGCACCGAAAATTCAGAAAAAAGTTGGTATTTGGCCGAGAAACCCTCGATTCTTGTCGGTTCTGACCGTTCTGACCAAGTTGCGGATGAGACGTCAAAGTGCAATCCGCGTTTGTCGAAATCGCAGACATTCAGGTCAGACCAGCAGAAAAATTGAGGAATCTTGACTTAGAGACAAGATAGCCAAAAATTCGACATTTTTCAACGAATCTCGGCTATTTATGAACCGATCCTGAAATTCTTGGGTGGGATCGACAGGGCTCCAGACACTCAGCTGCCCCGCACCGAAAATTCAGAAAAAAGTTGGTATTTGGCCGAGAAACCCTCGATTCTTGTCGGTTCTGACCGTTCTGACCAAGTTGCGGATGCGACCTCAAATTGCAATGCGCGTTTGTCGAAATCGCAGACATTCAGGTCAGACCAGCAGAAAAATTGAGGAATCTTGACTTAGAGACAAGATAGCCAAAAATTCGACATTTTTCAACGAATCTCGGCTATTTATGAACCGATCCTGAAATTCTTGGGTGGGATCGACAGGGCTCCAGACACTCAGCTGCCCCGCACCGAAAATTCAGAAAAAAGTTGGTATTTGGCCGAAAAACCCTCGATTCTTGTCGGTTCTGACCGTTCTGACCAAGTTGCGGATGAGACCTCAAATTGCAATGCGCGTTTGTCGAAATCGCAGACATTCAGGTCAGACCAGCAGAAAAATTGAGGATTCTTGACTTAGAGACAAGATAGCCAAAAATTCGACATTTTTCAACGAATCTCGGCTATTTATGAAACGATCCTGAAATTCTTGGGTGGGTTCGACAGGGCTCCAGACACTCAGCTGCCCCGCACCGAAAATGCAGAAAAAAGTTGGTATTTGGCCGAGAAACCCTCGATTCTTGTCGGTTCTGACCGTTCTGACGAAGTTGCGGATGAGACGTCAAATTGCAATGCGCGTTTGGCGAAATCGTAGACATTCAAGTCAGACCAGCAGAAAAATTGAGGAATCTTGACTTAGAGACAAGATAGCCAAAAATTCGACATTTTTCAACAAATCTCGGCTATTTATGAACCGATCCTGAAATTCTTGGGTGGGTTCGACAGGGCTCCAGACACTCAGCTGCCCCGCACCGAAAATTCAGAAAAAAGTTGGTATTTGGCCGAGAAACCCTCGATTCTTGTCGGTTCTGACCGTTCTGACCAAGTTGCGGATGAGACCTCAAATTGCAATGCGCGTTTGTCGAAATCGCAGACATTCGGGTCAGACCAGCAGAAAAATTGAGGAATCTTGACTTAGAGACAAGATAGCCAAAAATTCGACATTTTTCAACGAATCTCGGCTATTTATGAACCGATCCTGAAATTCTTTGGTGGGTTCGACAGGGCTCCAGACACTCAGCTGCCCCGCACCAAAAATTCAGAAAAAAGTTGGTATTTGGCCGAGAAACCCTCGATTCTTGTCGGTTCTGACCGTTCTGACCAAGTTGCGGATGAGACCTTAAATTGCAATGCGCGTTTGTCGAAATCGCAGACATTCAGGTCAGACCAGCAGAAAAATTGAGGAATCTTGACTTAGAGACAAGATAGCCAAAAATTCGACATTTTTCAACGAATCTCGGCTATTTATGAACCGATCCTGAAATTCTTGGGTGGGTTCGACAGGGCTCCAGACACTCAGCTGCCCCGCACCGAAAATTCAGAAAAAAGTTGGTATTTGGCCGAGAAACCCTCGATTCTTGTCGGTTCTGACCGTTCTGACCAAGTTGCGGATGAGACCTCAAATTGCAATGCGCGTTTGTCGAAATCGCAGACATTCAGGTCAGACCAGCAGAAAAATTGAGGAATCTTGACTTAGAGACAAGATAGCCAAAAATTCGACATTTTTCAACGAATCTCGGCTATTTATGAACCGATCCTGAAATTCTTGGGTGGGATCGACAGGGCTCCAGACACTCAGCTGCCCCGCACCGAAAATTCAGAAAAAAGTTGGTATTTGGCCGAAAAACCCTCGATTCTTGTCGGTTCTGACCGTTCTGACCAAGTTGCGGATGAGACCTTAAATTGCAATGCGCGTTTGTCGAAATCGCAGACATTCAGGTCAGACCAGCAGAAAAATTGAGGAATCTTGACTTAGAGACAAGATAGCCAAAAATTCGACATTTTTCAACGAATCTCGGCTATTTATGAAACGATCCTGAAATTCTTGGGTGGGTTCGACAGGGCTCCAGACACTCAGCTGCCCCGCACCGAAAATTCAGAAAAAAGTTGGTATTTGGCCGAGAAACCCTCGATTCTTGTCGGTTCTGACCGTTCTGACCAAGTTGCGGATGAGACGTCAAATTGCAATGCGCGTTTGTCGAAATCGCAGACATTCAGGTCAGACCAGCAGAAAAATTGAGGAATCTTGACTTAGAGACAAGATAGCCAAAAATTCGACATTTTTCAACGAATCTCGGCTATTTATGAACCGATCCTGAAATTCTTGGGTGGGATCGACAGGGCTCCAGACACTCAGCTGCCCCGCACCGAAAATTCAGAAAAAAGTTGGTATTTGGCCGAGAAACCCTCGATTCTTGTCGGTTCTGACCGTTCTGACCAAGTTGCGGATGCGACCTCAAATTGCAATGCGCGTTTGTCGAAATCGCAGACATTCAGGTCAGACCAGCAGAAAAATTGAGGAATCTTGACTTAGAGACAAGATAGCCAAAAATTCGACATTTTTCAACGAATCTCGGCTATTTATGAACCGATCCTGAAATTCTTGGGTGGGTTCGACAGGGCTCCAGACACTCAGCTGCCCCGCACCAAAAATTCAGAAAAAAGTTGGTATTTGGCCGAGAAACCCTCGATTCTTGTCGGTTCTGACCGTTCTGACCAAGTTGCGGATGAGACGTCAAATTGCAATGCGCGTTTGTCGAAATCGCAGACATTCAGGTCAGACCAGCAGAAAAATTGAGAAATCTTGACTTAGAGACAAGATAGCCAAAAATTCGACATTTTTCAACGAATCTCGGCTATTTATGAACCGATCCTGAAATTCTTGGGTGGGTTCGACAGGGCTCCAGACACTCAGCTGCCCCGCACCGAAAATTCAGAAAAAAGTTGGTATTTGGCCGAGAAACCCTCGATTCTTGTCGGTTCTGACCGTTCTGACGAAGTTGCGGATGAGACGTCAAATTGCAA
Organism: Diprion similis; assembly: GCF_021155765.1. NCBI lineage: Eukaryota > Metazoa > Arthropoda > Insecta > Hymenoptera > Diprionidae > Diprion > Diprion similis. Next base: position 3,381,974 of record NC_060118.1, read on the forward strand.
TGCGCGTTTGGCGAAATCGTAGACATTCAAGTCAGACCAGCAGAAAAATTGAGGAATCTTGACTTAGAGACAAGATAGCCAAAAATTCGACATTTTTCAACAAATCTCGGCTATTTATGAACCGATCCTGAAATTCTTGGGTGGGTTCGACAGGGCTCCAGACACTCAGCTGCCCCGCACCGAAAATTCAGAAAAAAGTTGGTATTTGGCCGAGAAACCCTCGATTCTTGTCGGTTCTGACCGTTCTGACCAAGTTGCGGATGAGACCTCAAATTGCAATGCGCGTTTGTCGAAATCGCAGACATTCGGGTCAGACCAGCAGAAAAATTGAGGAATCTTGACTTAGAGACAAGATAGCCAAAAATTCGACATTTTTCAACGAATCTCGGCTATTTATGAACCGATCCTGAAATTCTTGGGTGGGTTCGACAGGGCTCCAGACACTCAGCTGCCCCGCACCAAAAATTCAGAAAAAAGTTGGTATTTGGCCGAGAAACCCTCGATTCTTGTCGGTTCTGACCGTTCTGACCAAGTTGCGGATGAGACCTGAAATTGCAATGCGCGTTTGTCGAAATCGCAGACATTCAGGTCAGACCAGCAGAAAAATTGAGGAATCTTGACTTAGAGACAAGATAGCCAAAAATTCGACATTTTTCAACGAATCTCGGCTATTTATGAACCGATCCTGAAATTCTTGGGTGGGTTCGACAGGGCTCCAGACACTCAGCTGCCCCGCACCGAAAATTCAGAAAAAAGTTGGTATTTGGCCGAGAAACCCTCGATTCTTGTCGGTTCTGACCGTTCTGACCAAGTTGCGGATGAGACCTCAAATTGCAATGCGCGTTTGTCGAAATCGCAGACATTCAGGTCAGACCAGCAGAAAAATTGAGGAATCTTGACTTAGAGACAAGATAGCCAAAAATTCGACATTTTTCAACGAATCTCGGCTATTTATGAACCGATCCTGAAATTCTTGGGTGGGATCGACAGGGCTCCAGACACTCAGCTGCCCCGCACCGAAAATTCAGAAAAAAGTTGGTATTTGGCCGAAAAACCCTCGATTCTTGTCGGTTCTGACCGTTCTGACCAAGTTGCGGATGAGACCTTAAATTGCAATGCGCGTTTGTCGAAATCGCAGACATTCAGGTCAGACCAGCAGAAAAATTGAGGAATCTTGACTTAGAGACAAGATAGCCAAAAATTCGACATTTTTCAACGAATCTCGGCTATTTATGAACCGATCCTGAAATTCTTGGGTGGGATCGACAGGGCTCCAGACACTCAGCTGCCCCGCACCGAAAATTCAGAAAAAAGTTGGTATTTGGCCGAGAAACCCTCGATTCTTGTCGGTTCTGACCGTTCTGACCAAGTTGCGGATGCGACCTCAAATTGCAATGCGCGTTTGTCGAAATCGCAGACATTCAGGTCAGACCAGCAGAAAAATTGAGGAATCTTGACTTAGAGACAAGATAGCCAAAAATTCGACATTTTTCAACGAATCTCGGCTATTTATGAACCGATCCTGAAATTCTTGGGTGGGTTCGACAGGGCTCCAGACACTCAGCTGCCCCGCACCAAAAATTCAGAAAAAAGTTGGTATTTGGCCGAGAAACCCTCGATTCTTGTCGGTTCTGACCGTTCTGACCAAGTTGCGGATGAGACGTCAAATTGCAATGCGCGTTTGTCGAAATCGCAGACATTCAGGTCAGACCAGCAGAAAAATTGAGAAATCTTGACTTAGAGACAAGATAGCCAAAAATTCGACATTTTTTAACGAATCTCGGCTATTTATGAACCGATCCTGAAATTCTTGGGTGGGTTCGACAGGGCTCCAGACACTCAGCTGCCCCGCACCGAAAATTCAGAAAAAAGTTGGTATTTGGCCGAGAAACCCTCGATTCTTGTCGGTTCTGACCGTTCTGACCAAGTTGCGGAGGAGACGTCAAATTGCAATGCGCGTTTGTCGGAATCGCAGACATTCAGGTCAGACCAGCAGAAAAATTGAGAAATCTTGACTTAGAGACAAGATAGCCAAAAATTCGACATTTTTCAACGAATCTCGGCTATTTATGAACCGATCCTGAAATTCTTGGGTGGGTTCGACAGGGCTCCAGACACTCAGCTGCCCCGCACCGAAAATTCAGAAAAAAGTTGGTATTTGGCCGAGAAACCCTCGATTCTTGTCGGTTCTGACCGTTCTGACCAAGTTGCGGATGAGACCTCAAATTGCAATGCGCGTTTGTCGAAATCGCAGACATTCAGGTCAGACCAGCAGAAAAATTGAGGAATCTTGACTTAGAGACAAGATAGCCAAAAATTCGACATTTTTCAACGAATCTCGGCTATTTATGAACCGATCCTGAAATTCTTGGGTGGGTTCGACAGGGCTCCAGACACTCAGCTGCCCCGCACCGAAAATTCAGAAAAAAGTTGGTATTTGGCCGAGAAACCCTCGATTCTTGTCGGTTCTGACCGTTCTGACCAAGTTGCGGATGAGACCTCAAATTGCAATGCGCGTTTGTCGAAATCGCAGACATTCAGGTCAGACCAGCAGAAAAATTGAGGAATCTTGACTTAGAGACAAGATAGCCAAAAATTCGACATTTTTCAACGAATCTCGGCTATTTATGAACCGATCCTGAAATTCTTGGGTGGGTTCGACAGGGCTCCAGACACTCAGCTGCCCCGCACCGAAAATTCAGAAAAAAGTTGGTATTTGGCCGAGAAACCCTCGATTCTTGTCGGTTCTGACCGTTCTGACCAAGTTGCGGATGAGACGTCAAATTGCAATGCGCGTTTGTCGAAATCGCAGACATTCAGGTCAGACCAGCAGAAAAATTGAGAAATCTTGACTTAGAGACAAGATAGCCAAAAATTCGACATTTTTCAACGAATCTCGGCTATTTATGAACCGATCCTGAAATTCTTGGGTGGGTTCGACAGGGCTCCAGACACTCAGCTGCCCCGCACCGAAAATTCAGAAAAAAGTTGGTATTTGGCCGAGAAACCCTCGATTCTTGTCGGTACTGACCGTTCTGACCAAGTTGCGGAGGAGACGTCAAATTGCAATGCGCGTTTGTCGAAATCGCAGACATTCAGGTCAGACCAGCAGAAAAATTGAGAAATCTTGACTTAGAGACAAGATAGCCAAAAATTCGACATTTTTCAACGAATCTCGGCCATTTATGAACCGATCCTGAAATTCTTGGGTGGGTTCGACAGGGCTCCAGACACTCAGCTGCCCCGCACCGAAAATTCAGAAAAAAGTTGGTATTTGGCCGAGAAATCCTCGATTTTTGTCGGTTCTGACCGTTCTGACCAAGTTGCGGACGAGACCTCAAATTGCAATGCGCGTTTGTCGAAATCGCAGACATTCAGGTCAGACCAGCAGAAAAATTGAGGAATCTTGACTTAGAGACAAGATAGCCAAAAATTCGACATTTTTCAACGAATCTCGGCTATTTATGAACCGATCCTGAAATTCTTGGGTGGGTTCGACAGGGCTCCAGACACTCAGCTGCCCCGCACCGAAAATTCAGAAAAAAGTTGGTTTTTGGCCGAGAAACCCTCGATTCTTGTCGGTTCTGACCGTTCTGACCAAGTTGCGGATAAGACCTCAAATTGCAATGCGCGTTTGTCGAAATCGCAGACATTCAGGTCAGACCTGCAGAAAAATTGAGGAATCTTGACTTAGAGACAAGATAGCCAAAAATTCGACATTTTTCAACGAATCTCGGCTATTTATGAACCGATCCTGAAATTCTTGGGTGGGTTCGACAGGGCTCCAGACACTCAGCTGCCCCGCACCGAAAATTCAGAAAAAAGTTGGTATTTGGCCGAGAAACCCTCGATTCTTGTCGGTTCTGACCGTTCTGACCAAGTTGCGGATGAGACCTTAAATTGCAATGCGCGTTTGTCGAAATCGCAGACATTCAGGTCAGACCAGCAGAAAAATTGAGGAATCTTGACTTAGAGACAAGATAGCCAAAAATTCGACATTTTTCAACGAATCTCGGCTATTTATGAACCGATCCTGAAATTCTTGGGTGGGTTCGACAGGGCTCCAGACACTCAGCTGCCCCGCACCGAAAATTCAGAAAAAAGTTGGTATTTGGCCGAGAAACCCTCGATTCTTGTCGGTTCTGACCGTTCTGACCAAGTTGCGGATGAGACCTCAAATTGCAATGCGCGTTTGTCGAAATCGCAGACATTCAGGTCAGACCAGCAGAAAAATTGAGGAATCTTGACTTAGAGACAAGATAGCCAAAAATTCGACATTTTTCAACGAATCTTGGCTATTTATGAACCGATCCTGAAATTCTTGGGTGGGATCGACAGGGCTCCAGACACTCAGCTGCCCCGCACCGAAAATTCAGAAAAAAGTTGGTATTTGGCCGAAAAACCCTCGATTCTTGTCGGTTCTGACCGTTCTGACCAAGTTGCGGATGAGACCTTAAATTGCAATGCGCGTTTGTCGAAATCGCAGACATTCAGGTCAGACCAGCAGAAAAATTGAGGAATCTTGACTTAGAGACAAGATAGCCAAAAATTCGACATTTTTCAACGAATCTCGGCTATTTATGGAACGATCCTGAAATTCTTGGGTGGGTTCGACAGGGCTCCAGACACTCAGCTGCCCCGCACCGAAAATTCAGAAAAAAGTTGGTATTTGGCCGAGAAACCCTCGATTCTTGTCGGTTCTGACCGTTCTGACCAAGTTGCGGATGAGACGTCAAATTGCAATGCGCGTTTGTCGAAATCGCAGACATTCAGGTCAGACCAGCAGAAAAATTGAGGAATCTTGACTTAGAGACAAGATAGCCAAAAATTCGACATTTTTCAACGAATCTCGGCTATTTATGAACCGATCCTGAAATTCTTGGGTGGGATCGACAGGGCTCCAGACACTCAGCTGCCCCGCACCGAAAATTCAGAAAAAAGTTGGTATTTGGCCGAGAAACCCTCGATTCTTGTCGGTTCTGACCGTTCTGACCAAGTTGCGGATGCGACCTCAAATTGCAATGCGCGTTTGTCGAAATCGCAGACATTCAGGTCAGACCAGCAGAAAAATTGAGGAATCTTGACTTAGAGACAAGATAGCCAAAAATTCGACATTTTTCAACGAATCTCGGCTATTTATGAACCGATCCTGAAATTCTTGGGTGGGTTCGACAGGGCTCCAGACACTCAGCTGCCCCGCACCAAAAATTCAGAAAAAAGTTGGTATTTGGCCGAGAAACCCTCGATTCTTGTCGGTTCTGACCGTTCTGACCAAGTTGCGGATGAGACGTCAAATTGCAATGCGCGTTTGTCGAAATCGCAGACATTCAGGTCAGACCAGCAGAAAAATTGAGAAATCTTGACTTAGAGACAAGATAGCCAAAAATTCGACATTTTTCAACGAATCTCGGCTATTTATGAACCGATCCTGAAATTCTTGGGTGGGTTCGACAGGGCTCCAGACACTCAGCTGCCCCGCACCGAAAATTCAGAAAAAAGTTGGTATTTGGCCGAGAAACCCTCGATTCTTGTCGGTTCTGACCGTTCTGACCAAGTTGCGGAGGAGACGTCAAATTGCAATGCGCGTTTGTCGAAATCGCAGACATTCAGGTCAGACCAGCAGAAAAATTGAGAAATCTTGACTTAGAGACAAGATAGCCAAAAATTCGACATTTTTCAACGAATCTCGGCCATTTATGAACCGATCCTGAAATTCTTGGGTGGGTTCGACAGGGCTCCAGACACTCAGCTGCCCCGCACCGAAAATTCAGAAAAAAGTTGGTATTTGGCCGAGAAATCCTCGATTTTTGTCGGTTCTGACCGTTCTGACCAAGTTGCGGACGAGACCTCAAATTGCAATGCGCGTTTGTCGAAATCGCAGACATTCAGGTCAGACCAGCAGAAAAATTGAGGAATCTTGACTTAGAGACAAGATAGCCAAAAATTCGACATTTTTCAACGAATCTCGGCTATTTATGAACCGATCCTGAAATTCTTGGGTGGGTTCGACAGGGCTCCAGACACTCAGCTGCCCCGCACCGAAAATTCAGAAAAAAGTTGGTATTTGGCCGAGAAACCCTCGATTCTTGTCGGTTCTGACCGTTCTGACCAAGTTGCGGATGAGACCTCAAATTGCAATGCGCGTTTGTCGAAATCGCAGACATTCAGGTCAGACCAGCAGAAAAATTGAGGAATCTTGACTTAGAGACAAGATAGCCAAAAATTCGACATTTTTCAACGAATCTCGGCTATTTATGAACCGATCCTGAAATTCATGGGTGGGTTCGACAGGGCTCCAGACACTCAGCTGCCCCGCACCGAAAATTCAGAAAAAAGTTGGTATTTGGCCGAGAAACCCTCGATTCTTGTCGGTTCTGACCGTTCTGACCAAGTTGCGGATGAGACCTCAAATTGCAATGCGCGTTTGTCGAAATCGCAGACATTCAGGTCAGACCAGCAGAAAAATTGAGGAATCTTGACTTAGAGACAAGATAGCCAAAAATTCGACATTTTTCAACGAATCTCGGCTATTTATGAACCGATCCTGAAATTCTTGGGTGGGTTCGACAGGGCTCCAGACACTCAGCTGCCCCGCACCGAAAATTCAGAAAAAAGTTGGTATTTGGCCGAGAAACCCTCGATTCTTGTCGGTTCTGACCGTTCTGACCAAGTTGCGGATGAGACCTCAAATTGCAATGCGCGTTTGTCGAAATCGCAGACATTCAGGTCAGACCAGCAGAAAAATTGAGGAATCTTGACTTAGAGACAAGATAGCCAAAAATTCGACATTTTTCAACGAATCTCGGCAATTTATGAACCGATCCTGAAATTCTTGGTCGGGTTCGACAGGGCTCCAGACACTCAGCTGCCCCGCACCGAAAATTCAGAAAAAAGTTGGTATTTGGCCGAGAAACCCTCGATTCTTGTCGGTTCTGACCGTTCTGACCAAGTTGCGGATGAGACGTCAAATTGCAATGCGCGTTTGTCGAAATCGCAGACATTCGGGTCAGACCAGCAGAAAAATTGAGAAATCTTGACTTAGAGACAAGATAGCCAAAAATTCGACATTTTTCAACGAATCTCGGCTATTTATGAACCGATCCTGAAATTCTTGGGTGGGTTCGACAGGGCTCCAGACACTCAGCTGCCCCGCACCAAAAACTCAGAAAAAAGTTGGTATTTGGCCGAGAAACCCTCGATTCTTGTCGGTTCTGACCGTTCTGACCAAGTTGCGGATGAGACGTCAAATTGCAATGCGCGTTTGTCGAAATCGCAGACATTCAGGTCAGACCAGCAGAAAAATTGAGGAATCTTGACTTAGAGACAAGATAGCCAAAAATTCGACATTTTTCAACGAATCTCGGCTATTCATGAACCGATCCTGAAATTCTTGGGTGGGTTCGACAGGGCTCTAGACACTCAGCTGCCCCGCACCGAAAATTCAGAAAAAAGTTGGTATTTGGCGGAGAAACCCTCGATTCTTGTCGGTTCTGACCGTTCTGACCAAGTTGCGGATGAGACCTCAAATTGCAATGCGCGTTTGCCGAAATCGCAGACATTCAGGTCAGACCAGCAGAAAAATTGAGGAATCTTGACTTAGAGACAAGATAGCCAAAAATTCGACATTTTTCAACGAATCTCGGCTATTTATGAACCGATCCTGAAATTCTTGGGTGGGTTCGACAGGGCTCCAGACACTCAGCTGCCCCGCACCGAAAATTCAGAAAAAAGTTGGTATTTGGCCGAGAAACCCTCGATTCTTGTCGGTTCTGACCGTTCTGACCAAGTTGCGGATGAGACCTCAAATTGCAATGCGCGTTTGTCGAAATCGCAGACATTCAGGTCAGACCAGCAGAAAAATTGAGGAATCTTGACTTAGAGACAAGATAGCCAAAAATTCGACATTTTTCAACGAATCTCGGCTATTTATGAACCGATCCTGAAATTCTTGGGTGGGTTCGACAGGGCTCCAGACACTCAGCTGCCCCGCACCGAAAATTCAGAAAAAAGTTGGTATTTGGCCGAGAAACCCTCGATTCTTGTCGGTTCTGACCGTTCTGACCAAGTTGCGGATGAGACCTCAAATTGCAATGCGCGTTTGTCGAAATCGCAGACATTCAGGTCAGACCAGCAGAAAAATTGAGGAATCTTGACTTAGAGACAAGATAGCCAAAAATTCGACATTTTTCAACGAATCTTGGCTATTCATGAACCGATCCTGAAATTCTTGGGTGGGTTCGACAGGGCTCCAGACACTCAGCTGCCCCGCACCGAAAATTCAGAAAAAAGTTGGTATTTGGCGGAGAAACCCTCGATTCTTGTCGGTTCTGACCGTTCTGACCAAGTTGCGGATGAGACCTCAAATTGCAATGCGCGTTTGCCGAAATCGCAGACATTCAGGTCAGACCAGCAGAAAAATTGAGGAATCTTGACTTAGAGACAAGATAGCCAAAAATTCGACATTTTTCAACGAATCTCGGCTATTTATGAACCGATCCTGAAATTCTTGGGTGGGTTCGACAGGGCTCCAGACACTCAGCTGCCCCGCACCGAAAATTCAGAAAAAAGTTGGTATTTGGCCGAGAAACCCTCGATTCTTGTCGGTTCTGACCGTTCTGACCAAGTTGCGGATGAGACCTCAAATTGCAATGCGCGTTTGTCGAAATCGCAGACATTCAGGTCAGACCAGCAGAAAAATTGAGGAATCTTGACTTAGAGACAAGATAGCCAAAAATTCGACATTTTTCAACGAATCTCGGCTATTTATGAACCGATCCTGAAATTCTTGGGTGGGTTCGACAGGGCTCCAGACACTCAGCTGCCCCGCACCGAAAATTCAGAAAAAAGTTGGTATTTGGCCGAGAAACCCTCGATTCTTGTCGGTTCTGACCGTTCTGACCAAGTTGCGGATGAGACCTTAAATTGCAATGCGCGTTTGTCGAAATCGCAGACATTCAGGTCAGACCAGCAGAAAAATTGAGGAATCTTGACTTAGAGACAAGATAGCCAAAAATTCGACATTTTTCAACGAATCTCGGCAATTTATGAACCGATCCTGAAATTCTTGTTCGGGTTCGACAGGGCTCCAGACACTCAGCTGCCCCGCACCGAAAATTCAGAAAAAAGTTGGTATTTGGCCGAGAAACCCTCGATTCTTGTCGGTTCTGACCGTTCTGACCAAGTTGCGGATGAGACGTCAAATTGCAATGCGCGTTTGTCGAAATCGCAGACATTCGGGTCAGACCAGCAGAAAAATTGAGAAATCTTGACTTAGAGACAAGATAGCCAAAAATTCGACATTTTTCAACGAATCTCGGCTATTTATGAACCGATCCTGAAATTCTTGGGTGGGTTCGACAGGGCTCCAGACACTCAGCTGCCCCGCACCGAAAATTCAGAAAAAAGTTGGTATTTGGCCGAGAAACCCTCGATTCTTGTCGGTTCTGACCGTTCTGACCAAGTTGCGGATGAGACCTCAAATTGCAATGCGCGTTTGTCGAAATCGCAGACATTCAGGTCAGACCAGCAGAAAAATTGAGGAATCTTGACTTAGAGACAAGATAGCCAAAAATTCGACATTTTTCAACGAATCTCGGCTATTTATGAACCGATCCTGAAATTCTTGGGTGGGTTCGACAGGGCTCCAGACACTCAGCTGCCCCGCACCGAAAATTCAGAAAAAAGTTGGTATTTGGCCGAAAAACCCTCGATTCTTGTCGGTTCTGACCGTTCTGACCAAGTTGCGGATGAGACGTCAAATTGCAATGCGCGTTTGTCGAAATCGCAGACATTCAGGTCAGACCAGCAGAAAAATTGAGAAATCTTGACTTAGAGACAAGATAGCCAAAAATTCGACATTTTTCAACGAATCTCGGCTATTCATGAACCGATCCTGAAATTCTTGGGTGGGTTCGACAGGGCTCCAGACACTCAGCTGCCCCGCACCGAAAATTCAGAAAAAAGTTGGTATTTGGCGGAGAAACCCTCGATTCTTGTCGGTTCTGACCGTTCTGACCAAGTTGCGGATGAGACCTCAAATTGCAATGCGCGTTTGCCGAAATCGCAGACATTCAGGTCAGACCAGCAGAAAAATTGAGGAATCTTGACTTAGAGACAAGATAGCCAAAAATTCGACATTTTTCAACGAATCTCGGCTATTTATGAACCGATCCTGAAATTCTTGGGTGGGTTCGACAGGGCTCCAGACACTCAGCTGCCCCGCACCGAAAATTCAGAAAAAAGTTGGTATTTGGCCGAGAAACCCTCGATTCTTGTCGGTTCTGACCGTTCTGACCAAGTTGCGGATGAGACCTCAAATTGCAATGCGCGTTTGTCGAAATCGCAGACATTCAGGTCAGACCAGCAGAAAAATTGAGGAATCTTGACTTAGAGACAAGATAGCCAAAAATTCGACATTTTTCAACGAATCTCGGCTATTTATTAACCGATCCTGAAATTCTTGGGTGGGTTCGACAGGGCTCCAGACACTCAGCTGCCCCGCACCGAAAATTCAGGAAAAAGTTGGTATTTGGCCGAGAAACCCTCGATTCTTGTCGGTTCTGACCGTTCTGACCAAGTTGCGGATGAGACGTCAAATTGCAATGCGCGTTTGTCGAAATCGCAGACATTCAGGTCAGACCAGCAGAAAAATTGAGAAATCTTGACTTAGAGACAAGATAGCCAAAAATTCGACATTTTTCAACGAATCTCGGCTATTTATGAACCGATCCTGAAATTCTTGGGTGGGTTCGACAGGGCTCCAGACACTCAGCTGCCCCGCACCGAAAATTCAGAAAAAAATTGGTATTTGGCCGAGAAACCCTCGATTCTTGTCGGTTCTGACCGTTCTGACCAAGTTGCGGAGGAGACGTCAAATTGCAATGCGCGTTTGTCGAAATCGCAGACATTCAGGTCAGACCAGCAGAAAAATTGAGAAATCTTGACTTAGAGACAAGATAGCCAAAAATTCGACATTTTTCAACGAATCTCGGCTATTTATGAACCGATCCTGAAATTCTTGGGTGGGTTCGACAGGGCTCCAGACACTCAGCTGCCCCGCACCAAAAATTCAGAAAAAAGTTGGTATTTGGCCGAGAAACCCTCGATTCTTGTCGGTTCTGACCGTTCTGACCAAGTTGCGGAGGAGACGTCAAATTGCAATGCGCGTTTGTCGAAATCGCAGACATTCAGGTCAGACCAGCAGAAAAATTGAGGAATCTTGACTTAGAGACAAGATAGCCAAAAATTCGACATTTTTCAACAAATCTCGGCTATTTATGAACCGATCCTGAAATTCTTGGGTGGGTTCGACAGGGCTCCAGACACTCAGCTGCCCCGCACCGAAAATTCAGAAAAAAGTTGGTATTTGGCCGAGAAACCCTCGATTCTTGTCGGTTCTGACCGTTCTGACCAAGTTGCGGATGAGACCTCAAATTGCAATGCGCGTTTGTCGAAATCGCAGACATTCAGGTCAGACCAGCAGAAAAATTGAGGAATCTTGACTTAGAGACAAGATAGCCAAAAATTCGACATTTTTCAACGAATCTCGGCTATTTATGAACCGATCCTGAAATTCATGGGTGGGTTCGACAGGGCTCCAGACACTCAGCTGCCCCGCACCGAAAATTCAGAAAAAAGTTGGTATTTGGCCGAGAAACCCTCGATTCTTGTCGGTTCTGACCGTTCTGACCAAGTTGCGGATGAGACCTCAAATTGCAATGCGCGTTTGTCGAAATCGCAGACATTCAGGTCAGACCAGCAGAAAAATTGAGGAATCTTGACTCAGAGACAAGATAGCCAAAAATTCGACATTTTTCAACGAATCTCGGCTATTTATGAACCGATCCTGAAATTCTTGGGTGGGTTCGACAGGGCTCCAGACACTCAGCTGCCCCGCACCGAAAATTCAGAAAAAAGTTGGTATTCGGCCGAGAAACCCTCGATTCTTGTCGGTTCTGACCGTTCTGACCAAGTTGCGGATGAGACGTCAAATTGCAATGCGCGTTTGTCGAAATCGCAGACATTCAGGTCAGACCAGCAGAAAAATTGAGAAATCTTGACTTAGAGACAAGATAGCCAAAAATTCGACATTTTTCAACGAATCTCGGCTATTTATGAACCGATCCTGAAATTCTTGGGTGGGTTCGACAGGGCTCCAGACACTCAGCTGCCCCGCACCGAAAATTCAGAAAAAAGTTGGTATTTGGCCGAGAAACCCTCGATTCTTGTCGGTTCTGACCGTTCTGACCAAGTTGCGGATGAGACGTCAAATTGCAATGCGCGTTTGTCGAAATCGCAGACATTCAGGTCAGACCAGCAGAAAAATTGAGAAATCTTGACTTAGAGACAAGATAGCCAAAAATTCGACATTTTTCAACGAATCTCGGCTATTTATGAACCGATCCTGAAATTCTTGGGTGGGTTCGACAGGGCTCCAGACACTCAGCTGCCCCGCACCGAAAATTCAGAAAAAAATTGGTATTTGGCCGAGAAACCCTCGATTCTTGTCGGTTCTGACCGTTCTGACCAAGTTGCGGAGGAGACGTCAAATTGCAATGCGCGTTTGTCGAAATCGCAGACATTCAGGTCAGACCAGCAGAAAAATTGAGAAATCTTGACTTAGAGACAAGATAGCCAAAAATTCGACATTTTTCAACGAATCTCGGCTATTTATGAACCGATCCTGAAATTCTTGGGTGGGTTCGACAGGGCTCCAGACACTCAGCTGCCCCGCACCAAAAATTCAGAAAAAAGTTGGTATTTGGCCGAGAAACCCTCGATTCTTGTCGGTTCTGACCGTTCTGACCAAGTTGCGGAGGAGACGTCAAATTGCAATGCGCGTTTGTCGAAATCGCAGACATTCAGGTCAGACCAGCAGAAAAATTGAGGAATCTTGACTTAGAGACAAGATAGCCAAAAATTCGACATTTTTCAACAAATCTCGGCTATTTATGAACCGATCCTGAAATTCTTGGGTGGGTTCGACAGGGCTCCAGACACTCAGCTGCCCCGCACCGAAAATTCAGAAAAAAGTTGGTATTTGGCCGAGAAACCCTCGATTCTTGTCGGTTCTGACCGTTCTGACCAAGTTGCGGATGCGACCTCAAATTGCAATGCGCGTTTGTCGAAATCGCAGACATTCAGGTCAGACCAGCAGAAAAATTGAGGAATCTTGACTTAGAGACAAGATAGCCAAAAATTCGACATTTTTCAACGAATCTCGGCTATTTATGAACCGATCCTGAAATTCTTGGGTGGGTTCGACAGGGCTCCAGACACTCAGCTGCCCCGCACCGAAAATTCAGAAAAAAGTTGGTATTTGGCCGAGAAACCCTCGATTCTTGTCGGTTCTGACCGTTCTGACCAAGTTGCGGATGCGACCTCAAATTGCAATGCGCGTTTGTCGAAATCGCAGACATTCAGGTCAGACCAGCAGAAAAATTGAGGAATCTTGACTCAGAGACAAGATAGCCAAAAATTCGACATTTTTCAACGAATCTCGGCTATTTATGAACCGATCCTGAAATTCTTGGGTGGGTTCGACAGGGCTCCAGACACTCAGCTGCCCCGCACCGAAAATTCAGAAAAAAGTTGGTATTTGGCCGAGGAACCCTCGATTCTTGTCGGTTCTGACCGTTCTGACCAAGTTGCGGATGAGACCTGAAATTGCAATGCGCGTTTGTCGAAATCGCAGACATTCAGGTCAGACCAGCAGAAAAATTGAGGAATCTTGACTTAGAGACAAGATAGCCAAAAATTCGACATTTTTCAACGAATCTCGGCAATTTATGAACCGATCCTGAAATTCTTGGGTGGGTTCGACAGGGCTCCAGACACTCAGCTGCCCCGCACCGAAAATTCAGAAAAAAGTTGGTATTCGGCCGAGAAACCCTCGATTCTTGTCGGTTCTGACCGTTCTGACCAAGTTGCGGATGAGACGTCAAATTGCAATGCGCGTTTGTCGAAATCGCAGACATTCAGGTCAGACCAGCAGAAAAATTGAGAAATCTTGACTTAGAGACAAGATAGCCAAAAATTCGACATTTTTCAACGAATCTCGGCTATTTATGAACCGATCCTGAAATTCTTGGGTGGGTTTGACAGGGCTCCAGACACTCAGCTGCCCCGCACCGAAAATTCAGAAAAAAGTTGGTATTTGGCCGAGAAACCCTTGATTCTTGTCGGTTCTGACCGTTCTGACCAAGTTGCGGAGGAGACGTCAAATTGCAATGCGCGTGTGTCGAAATCGCAGACATTCAGGTCAGACCAGCAGAAAAATTGAGAAATCTTGACTTAGAGACAAGATAGCCAAAAATTCGACATTTTTCAACGAATCTCGGCTATTTATGAACCGATCCTGAAATTCTTGGGTGGGTTCGACAGGGCTCCAGACACTCAGCTGCCCCGCACCGAAAATTCAGAAAAAAGTTGGTATTTGGCCGAGAAACCCTCGATTCTTGTCGGTTCTGACCGTTCTGACCAAGTTGCGGATGCGACCTCAAATTGCAATGCGCGTTTGTCGAAATCGCAGACATTCAGGTCAGACCAGCAGAAAAATTGAGGAATCTTGACTTAGAGACAAGATAGCCAAAAATTCGACATTTTTCAACGAATCTCGGCTATTTATGAACCGATCCTGAAATTCTTGGGTGGGTTCGACAGGGCTCCAGACACTCAGCTGCCCCGCACCGAAAATTCAGAAAAAAGTTGGTATTTGGCCGAGAAACCCTCGATTCTTGTCGGTTCTGACCGTTCTGACCAAGTTGCGGATGCGACCTCAAATTGCAATGCGCGTTTGTCGAAATCGCAGACATTCAGGTCAGACCAGCAGAAAAATTGAGGAATCTTGACTTAGAGACAAGATAGCCAAAAATTCGACATTTTTCAACGAATCTCGGCTATTTATGAACCGATCCTGAAATTCTTGGGTGGGTTCGACAGGGCTCCAGACACTCAGCTGCCCCGCACCAAAAATTCAGAAAAAAGTTGGTATTTGGCCGAGAAACCCTCGATTCTTGTCGGTTCTGACCGTTCTGACCAAGTTGCGGATGAGACGTCAAATTGCAATGCGCGTTTGTCGAAATCGCAGACATTCAGGTCAGACCAGCAGAAAAATTGAGAAATCTTGACTTAGAGACAAGATAGCCAAAAATTCGACATTTTTCAACGAATCTCGGCTATTTATGAACCGATCCTGAAATTCTTGGGTGGGTTCGACAGGGCTCCAGACACTCAGCTGCCCCGCACCGAAAATTCAGAAAAAAGTTGGTATTTGGCCGAGAAACCCTCGATTCTTGTCGGTTCTGACCGTTCTGACCAAGTTGCGGATGAGACCTCAAATTGCAATGCGCGTTTGTCGAAATCGCAGACATTCAGGTCAGACCAGCAGAAAAATTGAGGAATCTTGACTTAGAGACAAGATAGCCAAAAATTCGACATTTTTCAACGAATCTCGGCTATTTATGAACCGATCCTGAAATTCATGGGTGGGTTCGACAGGGCTCCAGACACTCAGCTGCCCCGCACCGAAAATTCAGAAAAAAGTTGGTATTTGGCCGAGAAACCCTCGATTCTTGTCGGTTCTGACCGTTCTGACCAAGTTGCGGATGAGACCTCAAATTGCAATGCGCGTTTGTCGAAATCGCAGACATTCAGGTCAGACCAGCAGAAAAATTGAGGAATCTTGACTTAGAGACAAGATAGCCAAAAATTCGACATTTTTCAACGAATCTCGGCTATTTATGAACCGATCCTGAAATTCTTGGGTGGGTTCGACAGGGCTCCAGACACTCAGCTGCCCCGCACCGAAAATTCAGAAAAAAGTTGGTATTTGGCCGAGAAACCCTCGATTCTTGTCGGTTCTGACCGTTCTGACCAAGTTGCGGATGAGACCTCAAATTGCAATGCGCGTTTGTCGAAATCGCAGACATTCAGGTCAGACCAGCAGAAAAATTGAGGAATCTTGACTTAGAGACAAGATAGCCAAAAATTCGACATTTTTCAACGAATCTCGGCAATTTATGAACCGATCCTGAAATTCTTGGGTGGGTTCGACAGGGCTCCAGACACTCAGCTGCCCCGCACCGAAAATTCAGAAAAAAGTTGGTATTTGGCCGAGAAACCCTCGATTCTGGTCGGTTCTGACCGTTCTGACCAAGTTGCGGATGAGACGTCAAATTGCAATGCGCGTTCGTCGAAATCGCAGACATTCAGGTCAGACCAGCAGAAAAATTGAGAAATCTTGACTTAGAGACAAGATAGCCAAAAATTCGACATTTTTCAACGAATCTCGGCTATTTATGAACCGATCCTGAAATTCTTGGGTGGGTTCGACAGGGCTCCAGACACTCAGCTGCCCCGCACCGAAAATTCAGAAAAAAGTTGGTATTTGGCCGAGAAACCCTTGATTCTTGTCGGTTCTGACCGTTCTGACCAAGTTGCGGAGGAGACGTCAAATTGCAATGCGCGTGTGTCGAAATCGCAGACATTCAGGTCAGACCAGCAGAAAAATTGAGAAATCTTGACTTAGAGACAAGATAGCCAAAAATTCGACATTTTTCAACGAATCTCGGCTATTTATGAACCGATCCTGAAATTCTTGGGTGGGTTCGACAGGGCTCCAGACACTCAGCTGCCCCGCACCGAAAATTCAGAAAAAAGTTGGTATTTGGCCGAGAAACCCTCGATTCTTGTCGGTTCTGACCGTTCTGACCAAGTTGCGGATGAGACCTCAAATTGCAATGCGCGTTTGTCGAAATCGCAGACATTCAGGTCAGACCAGCAGAAAAATTGAGGAATCTTGACTTAGAGACAAGATAGCCAAAAATTCGACATTTTTCAACGAATCTCGGCTATTTATGAACCGATCCTGAAATTCTTGGGTGGCTTCGACAGGGCTCCAGACACTCAGCTGCCCCGCACCGAAAATTCAGAAAAAAGTTGGTATTTGGCCGAGAAACCCTCGATTCTTGTCGGTTCTGACCGTTCTGACCAAGTTGCGGATGAGACGTCAAATTGCAATGCGCGTTTGTCGAAATCGCAGACATTCCGGTCAGACCAGCAGAAAAATTGAGAAATCTTGACTTAGAGACAAGATAGCCAAAAATTCGACATTTTTCAACAGATCTCGGCTATTTATGAACCGATCCTGAAATTCTTGGGTGGGTTCGACAGGGCTCCAGACACTCAGCTGCCCCGCACCAAAAATTCAGAAAAAAGTTGGTATTTGGCCGAGAAACCCTCGATTCTTGTCGGTTCTGACCGTTCTGACCAAGTTGCGGATGAGACGTCAAATTGCAATGCGCGTTTGTCGAAATCGCAGACATTCAGGTCAGACCAGCAGAAAAATTGAGGAATCTTGACTTAGAGACAAGATATCCAAAAATACGACATTTTTCAACGAATCTCGGCTATTCATGAACCGATCCTGAAATTCTTGGGTGGGTTCGACAGGGCTCCAGACACTCAGCTGCCCCGCACCGAAAATTCAGAAAAAAGTTGGTATTTGGCGGAGAAACCCTCGATTCTTGTCGGTTCTGACCGTTCTGACCAAGTTGCGGATGAGACGTCAAATTGCAATGCGCGTTTGTCGAAATCGCAGACATTCAGGTCAGACCAGCAGAAATATTGAGAAATCTTGACTTAGAGACAAGATAGCCAAAAATTCGACATTTTTCAACGAATCTCGGCTATTTATGAACCGATCCTGAAATTCTTGGGTGGGTTCGACAGGGCTCCAGACACTCAGCTGCCCCGCACCGAAAATTCAGAAAAAAGTTGGTATTTGGCCGAGAAACCCTCGATTCTTGTCGGTTCTGACCGTTCTGACCAAGTTGCGGATGAGACCTCAAATTGCAATGCGCGTTTGTCGAAATCGCAGACATTCAGGTCAGACCAGCAGAAAAATTGAGGAATCTTGACTTAGAGACAAGATAGCCAAAAATTCGACATTTTTCAACGAATCTCGGCTATTTATGAACCGATCCTGAAATTCATGGGTGGGTTCGACAGGGCTCCAGACACTCAGCTGCCCCGCACCGAAAATTCAGAAAAAAGTTGGTATTTGGCCGAGAAACCCTCGATTCTTGTCGGTTCTGACCGTTCTGACCAAGTTGCGGATGAGACCTCAAATTGCAATGCGCGTTTGTCGAAATCGCAGACATTCAGGTCAGACCAGCAGAAAAATTGAGGAATCTTGACTTAGAGACAAGATAGCCAAAAATTCGACATTTTTCAACGAATCTCGGCTATTTATGAACCGATCCTGAAATTCTTGGGTGGGTTCGACAGGGCTCCAGACACTCAGCTGCCCCGCACCGAAAATTCAGAAAAAAGTTGGTATTTGGCCGAGAAACCCTCGATTCTTGTCGGTTCTGACCGTTCTGACCAAGTTGCGGATGAGACGTCAAATTGCAATGCGCGTTTGTCGAAATCGCAGACATTCAGGTCAGACCAGCAGAAAAATTGAGGAATCTTGACTTAGAGACAAGATAGCCAAAAATTCGACATTTTTCAACGAATCTCGGCAATTTATGAACCGATCCTGAAATTCTTGGGTGGGTTCGACAGGGCTCCAGACACTCAGCTGCCCCGCACCGAAAATTCAGAAAAAAGTTGGTATTTGGCCGAGAAACCCTCGATTCTTGTCGGTTCTGACCGTTCTGACCAAGTTGCGGATGAGACGTCAAATTGCAATGCGCGTTCGTCGAAATCGCAGACATTCAGGTCAGACCAGCAGAAAAATTGAGAAATCTTGACTTAGAGACAAGATAGCCAAAAATTCGACATTTTTCAACGAATCTCGGCTATTTATGAACCGATCCTGAAATTCATGGGTGGGTTCGACAGGGCTCCAGACACTCAGCTGCCCCGCACCGAAAATTCAGAAAAAAGTTGGTATTTGGCCGAGAAACCCTCGATTCTTGTCGGTTCTGACCGTTCTGACCAAGTTGCGGATGAGACCTCAAATTGCAATGCGCGTTTGTCGAAATCGCAGACATTCAGGTCAGACCAGCAGAAAAATTGAGGAATCTTGACTTAGAGACAAGATAGCCAAAAATTCGACATTTTTCAACGAATCTCGGCTATTTATGAACCGATCCTGAAATTCTTGGGTGGGTTCGACAGGGCTCCAGACACTCAGCTGCCCCGCACCGAAAATTCAGAAAAAAGTTGGTATTTGGCCGAGAAACCCTCGATTCTTGTCGGTACTGACCGTTCTGACCAAGTTGCGGATGAGACCTCAAATTGCAATGCGCGTTTGTCGAAATCGCAGACATTCAGGTCAGACCAGCAGAAAAATTGAGGAATCTTGACTTAGAGACAAGATAGCCAAAAATTCGACATTTTTCAACGAATCTCGGCAATTTATGAACCGATCCTGAAATTCTTGGGTGGGTTCGACAGGGCTCCAGACACTCAGCTGCCCCGCACCGAAAATTCAGAAAAAAGTTGGTATTTGGCCGAGAAACCCTCGATTCTTGTCGGTTCTGACCGTTCTGACCAAGTTGCGGATGAGACGTCAAATTGCAATGCGCGTTCGTCGAAATCGCAGACATTCAGGTCAGACCAGCAGAAAAATTGAGAAATCTTGACTTAGAGACAAGATAGCCAAAAATTCGACATTTTTCAACGAATCTCGGCTATTTATGAACCGATCCTGAAATTCTTGGGTGGGTTCGACAGGGCTCCAGACACTCAGCTGCCCCGCACCGAAAATTCAGAAAAAAGTTGGTATTTGGCCGAGAAACCCTTGATTCTTGTCGGTTCTGACCGTTCTGACCAAGTTGCGGAGGAGACGTCAAATTGCAATGCGCGTGTGTCGAAATCGCAGACATTCAGGTCAGACCAGCAGAAAAATTGAGAAATCTTGACTTAGAGACAAGATAGCCAAAAATTCGACATTTTTCAACGAATCTCGGCTATTTATGAACCGATCCTGAAATTCTTGGGTGGGTTCGACAGGGCTCCAGACACTCAGCTGCCCCGCACCGAAAATTCAGAAAAAAGTTGGTATTTGGCCGAGAAACCCTCGATTCTTGTCGGTTCTGACCGTTCTGACCAAGTTGCGGATGAGACCTCAAATTGCAATGCGCGTTTGTCGAAATCGCAGACATTCAGGTCAGACCAGCAGAAAAATTGAGGAATCTTGACTTAGAGACAAGATAGCCAAAAATTCGACATTTTTCAACGAATCTCGGCTATTTATGAACCGATCCTGAAATTCTTGGGTGGGTTCGACAGGGCTCCAGACACTCAGCTGCCCCGCACCGAAAATTCAGAAAAAAGTTGGTATTTGGCCGAGAAACCCTCGATTCTTGTCGGTTCTGACCGTTCTGACCAAGTTGCGGATGAGACGTCAAATTGCAATGCGCGTTTGTCGAAATCGCAGACATTCCGGTCAGACCAGCAGAAAAATTGAGAAATCTTGACTTAGAGACAAGATAGCCAAAAATTCGACATTTTTCAACAGATCTCGGCTATTTATGAACCGATCCTGAAATTCTTGGGTGGGTTCGACAGGGCTCCAGACACTCAGCTGCCCCGCACCAAAAATTCAGAAAAAAGTTGGTATTTGGCCGAGAAACCCTCGATTCTTGTCGGTTCTGACCGTTCTGACCAAGTTGCGGATGAGACGTCAAATTGCAATGCGCGTTTGTCGAAATCGCAGACATTCAGGTCAGACCAGCAGAAAAATTGAGGAATCTTGACTTAGAGACAAGATATCCAAAAATACGACATTTTTCAACGAATCTCGGCTATTCATGAACCGATCCTGAAATTCTTGGGTGGGTTCGACAGGGCTCCAGACACTCAGCTGCCCCGCACCGAAAATTCAGAAAAAAGTTGGTATTTGGCGGAGAAACCCTCGATTCTTGTCGGTTCTGACCGTTCTGACCAAGTTGCGGATGAGACGTCAAATTGCAATGCGCGTTTGTCGAAATCGCAGACATTCAGGTCAGACCAGCAGAAATATTGAGAAATCTTGACTTAGAGACAAGATAGCCAAAAATTCGACATTTTTCAACGAATCTCGGCTATTTATGAACCGATCCTGAAATTCTTGGGTGGGTTCGACAGGGCTCCAGACACTCAGCTGCCCCGCACCGAAAATTCAGAAAAAAGTTGGTATTTGGCCGAGAAACCCTCGATTCTTGTCGGTTCTGACCGTTCTGACCAAGTTGCGGATGAGACCTCAAATTGCAATGCGCGTTTGTCGAAATCGCAGACATTCAGGTCAGACCAGCAGAAAAATTGAGGAATCTTGACTTAGAGACAAGATAGCCAAAAATTCGACATTTTTCAACGAATCTCGGCTATTTATGAACCGATCCTGAAATTCTTGGGTGGGTTCGACAGGGCTCCAGACACTCAGCTGCCCCGCACCAAAAATTCAGAAAAAAGTTGGTATTTGGCCGAGAAACCCTCGATTCTTGTCGGTTCTGACCGTTCTGACCAAGTTGCGGATGAGACGTCAAATTGCAATGCGCGTTTGTCGAAATCGCAGACATTCAGGTCAGACCAGCAGAAAAATTGAGGAATCTTGACTTAGAGACAAGATAGCCAAAAATTCGACATTTTTCAACGAATCTCGGCTATTCATGAACCGATCCTGAAATTCTTGGGTGGGTTCGACAGGGCTCCAGACACTCAGCTGCCCCGCACCGAAAATTCAGAAAAAAGTTGGTATTTGGCGGAGAAACCCTCGATTCTTGTCGGTTCTGACCGTTCTGACCAAGTTGCGGATGAGACCTCAAATTGCAATGCGCGTTTGCCGAAATCGCAGACATTCCGGTCAGACCAGCAGAAAAATTGAGGAATCTTGACTTAGAGACAAGATAGCCAAAAATTCGACATTTTTCAACGAATCTCGGCTATTTATGAACCGATCCTGAAATTCTTGGGTGGGTTCGACAGGGCTCCAGACACTCAGCTGCCCCGCACCGAAAATTCAGAAAAAAGTTGGTATTTGGCCGAGAAACCCTCGATTCTTGTCGGTTCTGACCGTTCTGACCAAGTTGCGGATGAGACCTCAAATTGCAATGCGCGTTTGTCGAAATCGCAGACATTCAGGTCAGACCAGCAGAAAAATTGAGGAATCTTGACTTAGAGACAAGATAGCCAAAAATTCGACATTTTTCAACGAATCTCGGCTATTTATGAACCGATCCTGAAATTCTTGGGTGGGTTCGACAGGGCTCCAGACACTCAGCTGCCCCGCACCGAAAATTCAGAAAAAAGTTGGTATTTGGCCGAGAAACCCTCGATTCTTGTCGGTTCTGACCGTTCTGACCAAGTTGCGGATGAGACCTCAAATTGCAATGCGCGTTTGTCGAAATCGCAGACATTCAGGTCAGACCAGCAGAAAAATTGAGGAATCTTGACTTAGAGACAAGATAGCCAAAAATTCGACATTTTTCAACGAATCTCGGCTATTTATGAACCGATCCTGAAATTCTTGGGTGGGTTCGACAGGGCTCCAGACACTCAGCTGCCCCGCACCGAAAATTCAGAAAAAAGTTGGTATTTGGCCGAGAAACCCTCGATTCTTGTCGGTTCTGACCGTTCTGACCAAGTTGCGGATGAGACGTCAAATTGCAATGCGCGTTTGTCGAAATCGCAGACATTCCGGTCAGACCAGCAGAAAAATTGAGAAATCTTGACTTAGAGACAAGATAGCCAAAAATTCGACATTTTTCAACAGATCTCGGCTATTTATGAACCGATCCTGAAATTCTTGGGTGGGTTCGACAGGGCTCCAGACACTCAGCTGCCCCGCACCAAAAATTCAGAAAAAAGTTGGTATTTGGCCGAGAAACCCTCGATTCTTGTCGGTTCTGACCGTTCTGACCAAGTTGCGGATGAGACGTCAAATTGCAATGCGCGTTTGTCGAAATCGCAGACATTCAGGTCAGACCAGCAGAAAAATTGAGGAATCTTGACTTAGAGACAAGATATCCAAAAATACGACATTTTTCAACGAATCTCGGCTATTCATGAACCGATCCTGAAATTCTTGGGTGGGTTCGACAGGGCTCCAGACACTCAGCTGCCCCGCACCGAAAATTCAGAAAAAAGTTGGTATTTGGCGGAGAAACCCTCGATTCTTGTCGGTTCTGACCGTTCTGACCAAGTTGCGGATGAGACGTCAAATTGCAATGCGCGTTTGTCGAAATCGCAGACATTCAGGTCAGACCAGCAGAAATATTGAGAAATCTTGACTTAGAGACAAGATAGCCAAAAATTCGACATTTTTCAACGAATCTCGGCTATTTATGAACCGATCCTGAAATTCTTGGGTGGGTTCGACAGGGCTCCAGACACTCAGCTGCCCCGCACCGAAAATTCAGAAAAAAGTTGGTATTTGGCCGAGAAACCCTTGATTCTTGTCGGTTCTGACCGTTCTGACCAAGTTGCGGAGGAGACGTCAAATTGCAATGCGCGTGTGTCGAAATCGCAGACATTCAGGTCAGACCAGCAGAAAAATTGAGAAATCTTGACTTAGAGACAAGATAGCCAAAAATTCGACATTTTTCAACGAATCTCGGCTATTTATGAACCGATCCTGAAATTCTTGGGTGGGTTCGACAGGGCTCCAGACACTCAGCTGCCCCGCACCGAAAATTCAGAAAAAAGTTGGTATTTGGCCGAGAAACCCTCGATTCTTGTCGGTTCTGACCGTTCTGACCAAGTTGCGGATGAGACCTCAAATTGCAATGCGCGTTTGTCGAAATCGCAGACATTCAGGTCAGACCAGCAGAAAAATTGAGGAATCTTGACTTAGAGACAAGATAGCCAAAAATTCGACATTTTTCAACGAATCTCGGCTATTTATGAACCGATCCTGAAATTCTTGGGTGGGTTCGACAGGGCTCCAGACACTCAGCTGCCCCGCACCGAAAATTCAGAAAAAAGTTGGTATTTGGCCGAGAAACCCTCGATTCTTGTCGGTTCTGACCGTTCTGACCAAGTTGCGGATGAGACGTCAAATTGCAATGCGCGTTTGTCGAAATCGCAGACATTCCGGTCAGACCAGCAGAAAAATTGAGAAATCTTGACTTAGAGACAAGATAGCCAAAAATTCGACATTTTTCAACAGATCTCGGCTATTTATGAACCGATCCTGAAATTCTTGGGTGGGTTCGACAGGGCTCCAGACACTCAGCTGCCCCGCACCAAAAATTCAGAAAAAAGTTGGTATTTGGCCGAGAAACCCTCGATTCTTGTCGGTTCTGACCGTTCTGACCAAGTTGCGGATGAGACGTCAAATTGCAATGCGCGTTTGTCGAAATCGCAGACATTCAGGTCAGACCAGCAGAAAAATTGAGGAATCTTGACTTAGAGACAAGATATCCAAAAATACGACATTTTTCAACGAATCTCGGCTATTCATGAACCGATCCTGAAATTCTTGGGTGGGTTCGACAGGGCTCCAGACACTCAGCTGCCCCGCACCGAAAATTCAGAAAAAAGTTGGTATTTGGCGGAGAAACCCTCGATTCTTGTCGGTTCTGACCGTTCTGACCAAGTTGCGGATGAGACGTCAAATTGCAATGCGCGTTTGTCGAAATCGCAGACATTCAGGTCAGACCAGCAGAAATATTGAGAAATCTTGACTTAGAGACAAGATAGCCAAAAATTCGACATTTTTCAACGAATCTCGGCTATTTATGAACCGATCCTGAAATTCTTGGGTGGGTTCGACAGGGCTCCAGACACTCAGCTGCCCCGCACCGAAAATTCAGAAAAAAGTTGGTATTTGGCCGAGAAACCCTCGATTCTTGTCGGTTCTGACCGTTCTGACCAAGTTGCGGATGAGACCTCAAATTGCAATGCGCGTTTGTCGAAATCGCAGACATTCAGGTCAGACCAGCAGAAAAATTGAGGAATCTTGACTTAGAGACAAGATAGCCAAAAATTCGACATTTTTCAACGAATCTCGGCTATTTATGAACCGATCCTGAAATTCTTGGGTGGGTTCGACAGGGCTCCAGACACTCAGCTGCCCCGCACCAAAAATTCAGAAAAAAGTTGGTATTTGGCCGAGAAACCCTCGATTCTTGTCGGTTCTGACCGTTCTGACCAAGTTGCGGATGAGACGTCAAATTGCAATGCGCGTTTGTCGAAATCGCAGACATTCAGGTCAGACCAGCAGAAAAATTGAGGAATCTTGACTTAGAGACAAGATAGCCAAAAATTCGACATTTTTCAACGAATCTCGGCTATTCATGAACCGATCCTGAAATTCTTGGGTGGGTTCGACAGGGCTCCAGACACTCAGCTGCCCCGCACCGAAAATTCAGAAAAAAGTTGGTATTTGGCGGAGAAACCCTCGATTCTTGTCGGTTCTGACCGTTCTGACCAAGTTGCGGATGAGACCTCAAATTGCAATGCGCGTTTGCCGAAATCGCAGACATTCCGGTCAGACCAGCAGAAAAATTGAGGAATCTTGACTTAGAGACAAGATAGCCAAAAATTCGACATTTTTCAACGAATCTCGGCTATTTATGAACCGATCCTGAAATTCTTGGGTGGGTTCGACAGGGCTCCAGACACTCAGCTGCCCCGCACCGAAAATTCAGAAAAAAGTTGGTATTTGGCCGAGAAACCCTCGATTCTTGTCGGTTCTGACCGTTCTGACCAAGTTGCGGATGAGACCTCAAATTGCAATGCGCGTTTGTCGAAATCGCAGACATTCAGGTCAGACCAGCAGAAAAATTGAGGAATCTTGACTTAGAGACAAGATAGCCAAAAATTCGACATTTTTCAACGAATCTCGGCTATTTATGAACCGATCCTGAAATTCTTGGGTGGGTTCGACAGGGCTCCAGACACTCAGCTGCCCCGCACCGAAAATTCAGAAAAAAGTTGGTATTTGGCCGAGAAACCCTCGATTCTTGTCGGTTCTGACCGTTCTGACCAAGTTGCGGATGAGACCTCAAATTGCAATGCGCGTTTGTCGAAATCGCAGACATTCAGGTCAGACCAGCAGAAAAATTGAGGAATCTTGACTTAGAGACAAGATAGCCAAAAATTCGACATTTTTCAACGAATCTCGGCTATTTATGAACCGATCCTGAAATTCTTGGGTGGGTTCGACAGGGCTCCAGACACTCAGCTGCCCCGCACCGAAAATTCAGAAAAAAGTTGGTATTTGGCCGAGAAACCCTCGATTCTTGTCGGTTCTGACCGTTCTGACCAAGTTGCGGATGAGACGTCAAATTGCAATGCGCGTTTGTCGAAATCGCAGACATTCCGGTCAGACCAGCAGAAAAATTGAGAAATCTTGACTTAGAGACAAGATAGCCAAAAATTCGACATTTTTCAACAGATCTCGGCTATTTATGAACCGATCCTGAAATTCTTGGGTGGGTTCGACAGGGCTCCAGACACTCAGCTGCCCCGCACCAAAAATTCAGAAAAAAGTTGGTATTTGGCCGAGAAACCCTCGATTCTTGTCGGTTCTGACCGTTCTGACCAAGTTGCGGATGAGACGTCAAATTGCAATGCGCGTTTGTCGAAATCGCAGACATTCAGGTCAGACCAGCAGAAAAATTGAGGAATCTTGACTTAGAGACAAGATATCCAAAAATACGACATTTTTCAACGAATCTCGGCTATTCATGAACCGATCCTGAAATTCTTGGGTGGGTTCGACAGGGCTCCAGACACTCAGCTGCCCCGCACCGAAAATTCAGAAAAAAGTTGGTATTTGGCGGAGAAACCCTCGATTCTTGTCGGTTCTGACCGTTCTGACCAAGTTGCGGATGAGACGTCAAATTGCAATGCGCGTTTGTCGAAATCGCAGACATTCAGGTCAGACCAGCAGAAATATTGAGAAATCTTGACTTAGAGACAAGATAGCCAAAAATTCGACATTTTTCAACGAATCTCGGCTATTTATGAACCGATCCTGAAATTCTTGGGTGGGTTCGACAGGGCTCCAGACACTCAGCTGCCCCGCACCGAAAATTCAGAAAAAAGTTGGTATTTGGCCGAGAAACCCTCGATTCTTGTCGGTTCTGACCGTTCTGACCAAGTTGCGGATGAGACCTCAAATTGCAATGCGCGTTTGTCGAAATCGCAGACATTCAGGTCAGACCAGCAGAAAAATTGAGGAATCTTGACTTAGAGACAAGATAGCCAAAAATTCGACATTTTTCAACGAATCTCGGCTATTTATGAACCGATCCTGAAATTCTTGGGTGGGTTCGACAGGGCTCCAGACACTCAGCTGCCCCGCACCGAAAATTCAGAAAAAAGTTGGTATTTGGCCGAGAAACCCTCGATTCTTGTCGGTTCTGACCGTTCTGACCAAGTTGCGGATGAGACGTCAAATTGCAATGCGCGTTTGTCGAAATCGCAGACATTCCGGTCAGACCAGCAGAAAAATTGAGAAATCTTGACTTAGAGACAAGATAGCCAAAAATTCGACATTTTTCAACAGATCTCGGCTATTTATGAACCGATCCTGAAATTCTTGGGTGGGTTCGACAGGGCTCCAGACACTCAGCTGCCCCGCACCAAAAATTCAGAAAAAAGTTGGTATTTGGCCGAGAAACCCTCGATTCTTGTCGGTTCTGACCGTTCTGACCAAGTTGCGGATGAGACGTCAAATTGCAATGCGCGTTTGTCGAAATCGCAGACATTCAGGTCAGACCAGCAGAAAAATTGAGGAATCTTGACTTAGAGACAAGATATCCAAAAATACGACATTTTTCAACGAATCTCGGCTATTCATGAACCGATCCTGAAATTCTTGGGTGGGTTCGACAGGGCTCCAGACACTCAGCTGCCCCGCACCGAAAATTCAGAAAAAAGTTGGTATTTGGCGGAGAAACCCTCGATTCTTGTCGGTTCTGACCGTTCTGACCAAGTTGCGGATGAGACGTCAAATTGCAATGCGCGTTTGTCGAAATCGCAGACATTCAGGTCAGACCAGCAGAAATATTGAGAAATCTTGACTTAGAGACAAGATAGCCAAAAATTCGACATTTTTCAACGAATCTCGGCTATTTATGAACCGATCCTGAAATTCTTGGGTGGGTTCGACAGGGCTCCAGACACTCAGCTGCCCCGCACCGAAAATTCAGAAAAAAGTTGGTATTTGGCCGAGAAACCCTTGATTCTTGTCGGTTCTGACCGTTCTGACCAAGTTGCGGAGG
Source organism: Diprion similis (assembly GCF_021155765.1). Taxonomy (NCBI): domain Eukaryota; kingdom Metazoa; phylum Arthropoda; class Insecta; order Hymenoptera; family Diprionidae; genus Diprion; species Diprion similis. The sequence goes on from NC_060118.1 coordinate 3,410,137, forward strand.
AGACGTCAAATTGCAATGCGCGTGTGTCGAAATCGCAGACATTCAGGTCAGACCAGCAGAAAAATTGAGAAATCTTGACTTAGAGACAAGATAGCCAAAAATTCGACATTTTTCAACGAATCTCGGCTATTTATGAACCGATCCTGAAATTCTTGGGTGGGTTCGACAGGGCTCCAGACACTCAGCTGCCCCGCACCGAAAATTCAGAAAAAAGTTGGTATTTGGCCGAGAAACCCTCGATTCTTGTCGGTTCTGACCGTTCTGACCAAGTTGCGGATGAGACCTCAAATTGCAATGCGCGTTTGTCGAAATCGCAGACATTCAGGTCAGACCAGCAGAAAAATTGAGGAATCTTGACTTAGAGACAAGATAGCCAAAAATTCGACATTTTTCAACGAATCTCGGCTATTTATGAACCGATCCTGAAATTCTTGGGTGGGTTCGACAGGGCTCCAGACACTCAGCTGCCCCGCACCGAAAATTCAGAAAAAAGTTGGTATTTGGCCGAGAAACCCTCGATTCTTGTCGGTTCTGACCGTTCTGACCAAGTTGCGGATGAGACGTCAAATTGCAATGCGCGTTTGTCGAAATCGCAGACATTCCGGTCAGACCAGCAGAAAAATTGAGAAATCTTGACTTAGAGACAAGATAGCCAAAAATTCGACATTTTTCAACAGATCTCGGCTATTTATGAACCGATCCTGAAATTCTTGGGTGGGTTCGACAGGGCTCCAGACACTCAGCTGCCCCGCACCAAAAATTCAGAAAAAAGTTGGTATTTGGCCGAGAAACCCTCGATTCTTGTCGGTTCTGACCGTTCTGACCAAGTTGCGGATGAGACGTCAAATTGCAATGCGCGTTTGTCGAAATCGCAGACATTCAGGTCAGACCAGCAGAAAAATTGAGGAATCTTGACTTAGAGACAAGATATCCAAAAATACGACATTTTTCAACGAATCTCGGCTATTCATGAACCGATCCTGAAATTCTTGGGTGGGTTCGACAGGGCTCCAGACACTCAGCTGCCCCGCACCGAAAATTCAGAAAAAAGTTGGTATTTGGCGGAGAAACCCTCGATTCTTGTCGGTTCTGACCGTTCTGACCAAGTTGCGGATGAGACGTCAAATTGCAATGCGCGTTTGTCGAAATCGCAGACATTCAGGTCAGACCAGCAGAAATATTGAGAAATCTTGACTTAGAGACAAGATAGCCAAAAATTCGACATTTTTCAACGAATCTCGGCTATTTATGAACCGATCCTGAAATTCTTGGGTGGGTTCGACAGGGCTCCAGACACTCAGCTGCCCCGCACCGAAAATTCAGAAAAAAGTTGGTATTTGGCCGAGAAACCCTCGATTCTTGTCGGTTCTGACCGTTCTGACCAAGTTGCGGATGAGACCTCAAATTGCAATGCGCGTTTGTCGAAATCGCAGACATTCAGGTCAGACCAGCAGAAAAATTGAGGAATCTTGACTTAGAGACAAGATAGCCAAAAATTCGACATTTTTCAACGAATCTCGGCTATTTATGAACCGATCCTGAAATTCTTGGGTGGGTTCGACAGGGCTCCAGACACTCAGCTGCCCCGCACCAAAAATTCAGAAAAAAGTTGGTATTTGGCCGAGAAACCCTCGATTCTTGTCGGTTCTGACCGTTCTGACCAAGTTGCGGATGAGACGTCAAATTGCAATGCGCGTTTGTCGAAATCGCAGACATTCAGGTCAGACCAGCAGAAAAATTGAGGAATCTTGACTTAGAGACAAGATAGCCAAAAATTCGACATTTTTCAACGAATCTCGGCTATTCATGAACCGATCCTGAAATTCTTGGGTGGGTTCGACAGGGCTCCAGACACTCAGCTGCCCCGCACCGAAAATTCAGAAAAAAGTTGGTATTTGGCGGAGAAACCCTCGATTCTTGTCGGTTCTGACCGTTCTGACCAAGTTGCGGATGAGACCTCAAATTGCAATGCGCGTTTGCCGAAATCGCAGACATTCCGGTCAGACCAGCAGAAAAATTGAGGAATCTTGACTTAGAGACAAGATAGCCAAAAATTCGACATTTTTCAACGAATCTCGGCTATTTATGAACCGATCCTGAAATTCTTGGGTGGGTTCGACAGGGCTCCAGACACTCAGCTGCCCCGCACCGAAAATTCAGAAAAAAGTTGGTATTTGGCCGAGAAACCCTCGATTCTTGTCGGTTCTGACCGTTCTGACCAAGTTGCGGATGAGACCTCAAATTGCAATGCGCGTTTGTCGAAATCGCAGACATTCAGGTCAGACCAGCAGAAAAATTGAGGAATCTTGACTTAGAGACAAGATAGCCAAAAATTCGACATTTTTCAACGAATCTCGGCTATTTATGAACCGATCCTGAAATTCTTGGGTGGGTTCGACAGGGCTCCAGACACTCAGCTGCCCCGCACCGAAAATTCAGAAAAAAGTTGGTATTTGGCCGAGAAACCCTCGATTCTTGTCGGTTCTGACCGTTCTGACCAAGTTGCGGATGAGACCTCAAATTGCAATGCGCGTTTGTCGAAATCGCAGACATTCAGGTCAGACCAGCAGAAAAATTGAGGAATCTTGACTTAGAGACAAGATAGCCAAAAATTCGACATTTTTCAACGAATCTCGGCTATTTATGAACCGATCCTGAAATTCTTGGGTGGGTTCGACAGGGCTCCAGACACTCAGCTGCCCCGCACCGAAAATTCAGAAAAAAGTTGGTATTTGGCCGAGAAACCCTCGATTCTTGTCGGTTCTGACCGTTCTGACCAAGTTGCGGATGAGACGTCAAATTGCAATGCGCGTTTGTCGAAATCGCAGACATTCCGGTCAGACCAGCAGAAAAATTGAGAAATCTTGACTTAGAGACAAGATAGCCAAAAATTCGACATTTTTCAACAGATCTCGGCTATTTATGAACCGATCCTGAAATTCTTGGGTGGGTTCGACAGGGCTCCAGACACTCAGCTGCCCCGCACCAAAAATTCAGAAAAAAGTTGGTATTTGGCCGAGAAACCCTCGATTCTTGTCGGTTCTGACCGTTCTGACCAAGTTGCGGATGAGACGTCAAATTGCAATGCGCGTTTGTCGAAATCGCAGACATTCAGGTCAGACCAGCAGAAAAATTGAGGAATCTTGACTTAGAGACAAGATATCCAAAAATACGACATTTTTCAACGAATCTCGGCTATTCATGAACCGATCCTGAAATTCTTGGGTGGGTTCGACAGGGCTCCAGACACTCAGCTGCCCCGCACCGAAAATTCAGAAAAAAGTTGGTATTTGGCGGAGAAACCCTCGATTCTTGTCGGTTCTGACCGTTCTGACCAAGTTGCGGATGAGACGTCAAATTGCAATGCGCGTTTGTCGAAATCGCAGACATTCAGGTCAGACCAGCAGAAATATTGAGAAATCTTGACTTAGAGACAAGATAGCCAAAAATTCGACATTTTTCAACGAATCTCGGCTATTTATGAACCGATCCTGAAATTCTTGGGTGGGTTCGACAGGGCTCCAGACACTCAGCTGCCCCGCACCGAAAATTCAGAAAAAAGTTGGTATTTGGCCGAGAAACCCTTGATTCTTGTCGGTTCTGACCGTTCTGACCAAGTTGCGGAGGAGACGTCAAATTGCAATGCGCGTGTGTCGAAATCGCAGACATTCAGGTCAGACCAGCAGAAAAATTGAGAAATCTTGACTTAGAGACAAGATAGCCAAAAATTCGACATTTTTCAACGAATCTCGGCTATTTATGAACCGATCCTGAAATTCTTGGGTGGGTTCGACAGGGCTCCAGACACTCAGCTGCCCCGCACCGAAAATTCAGAAAAAAGTTGGTATTTGGCCGAGAAACCCTCGATTCTTGTCGGTTCTGACCGTTCTGACCAAGTTGCGGATGAGACCTCAAATTGCAATGCGCGTTTGTCGAAATCGCAGACATTCAGGTCAGACCAGCAGAAAAATTGAGGAATCTTGACTTAGAGACAAGATAGCCAAAAATTCGACATTTTTCAACGAATCTCGGCTATTTATGAACCGATCCTGAAATTCTTGGGTGGGTTCGACAGGGCTCCAGACACTCAGCTGCCCCGCACCGAAAATTCAGAAAAAAGTTGGTATTTGGCCGAGAAACCCTCGATTCTTGTCGGTTCTGACCGTTCTGACCAAGTTGCGGATGAGACGTCAAATTGCAATGCGCGTTTGTCGAAATCGCAGACATTCCGGTCAGACCAGCAGAAAAATTGAGAAATCTTGACTTAGAGACAAGATAGCCAAAAATTCGACATTTTTCAACAGATCTCGGCTATTTATGAACCGATCCTGAAATTCTTGGGTGGGTTCGACAGGGCTCCAGACACTCAGCTGCCCCGCACCAAAAATTCAGAAAAAAGTTGGTATTTGGCCGAGAAACCCTCGATTCTTGTCGGTTCTGACCGTTCTGACCAAGTTGCGGATGAGACGTCAAATTGCAATGCGCGTTTGTCGAAATCGCAGACATTCAGGTCAGACCAGCAGAAAAATTGAGGAATCTTGACTTAGAGACAAGATATCCAAAAATACGACATTTTTCAACGAATCTCGGCTATTCATGAACCGATCCTGAAATTCTTGGGTGGGTTCGACAGGGCTCCAGACACTCAGCTGCCCCGCACCGAAAATTCAGAAAAAAGTTGGTATTTGGCGGAGAAACCCTCGATTCTTGTCGGTTCTGACCGTTCTGACCAAGTTGCGGATGAGACGTCAAATTGCAATGCGCGTTTGTCGAAATCGCAGACATTCAGGTCAGACCAGCAGAAATATTGAGAAATCTTGACTTAGAGACAAGATAGCCAAAAATTCGACATTTTTCAACGAATCTCGGCTATTTATGAACCGATCCTGAAATTCTTGGGTGGGTTCGACAGGGCTCCAGACACTCAGCTGCCCCGCACCGAAAATTCAGAAAAAAGTTGGTATTTGGCCGAGAAACCCTCGATTCTTGTCGGTTCTGACCGTTCTGACCAAGTTGCGGATGAGACCTCAAATTGCAATGCGCGTTTGTCGAAATCGCAGACATTCAGGTCAGACCAGCAGAAAAATTGAGGAATCTTGACTTAGAGACAAGATAGCCAAAAATTCGACATTTTTCAACGAATCTCGGCTATTTATGAACCGATCCTGAAATTCTTGGGTGGGTTCGACAGGGCTCCAGACACTCAGCTGCCCCGCACCAAAAATTCAGAAAAAAGTTGGTATTTGGCCGAGAAACCCTCGATTCTTGTCGGTTCTGACCGTTCTGACCAAGTTGCGGATGAGACGTCAAATTGCAATGCGCGTTTGTCGAAATCGCAGACATTCAGGTCAGACCAGCAGAAAAATTGAGGAATCTTGACTTAGAGACAAGATAGCCAAAAATTCGACATTTTTCAACGAATCTCGGCTATTCATGAACCGATCCTGAAATTCTTGGGTGGGTTCGACAGGGCTCCAGACACTCAGCTGCCCCGCACCGAAAATTCAGAAAAAAGTTGGTATTTGGCGGAGAAACCCTCGATTCTTGTCGGTTCTGACCGTTCTGACCAAGTTGCGGATGAGACCTCAAATTGCAATGCGCGTTTGCCGAAATCGCAGACATTCCGGTCAGACCAGCAGAAAAATTGAGGAATCTTGACTTAGAGACAAGATAGCCAAAAATTCGACATTTTTCAACGAATCTCGGCTATTTATGAACCGATCCTGAAATTCTTGGGTGGGTTCGACAGGGCTCCAGACACTCAGCTGCCCCGCACCGAAAATTCAGAAAAAAGTTGGTATTTGGCCGAGAAACCCTCGATTCTTGTCGGTTCTGACCGTTCTGACCAAGTTGCGGATGAGACCTCAAATTGCAATGCGCGTTTGTCGAAATCGCAGACATTCAGGTCAGACCAGCAGAAAAATTGAGGAATCTTGACTTAGAGACAAGATAGCCAAAAATTCGACATTTTTCAACGAATCTCGGCTATTTATGAACCGATCCTGAAATTCTTGGGTGGGTTCGACAGGGCTCCAGACACTCAGCTGCCCCGCACCGAAAATTCAGAAAAAAGTTGGTATTTGGCCGAGAAACCCTCGATTCTTGTCGGTTCTGACCGTTCTGACCAAGTTGCGGATGAGACCTCAAATTGCAATGCGCGTTTGTCGAAATCGCAGACATTCAGGTCAGACCAGCAGAAAAATTGAGGAATCTTGACTTAGAGACAAGATAGCCAAAAATTCGACATTTTTCAACGAATCTCGGCTATTTATGAACCGATCCTGAAATTCTTGGGTGGGTTCGACAGGGCTCCAGACACTCAGCTGCCCCGCACCGAAAATTCAGAAAAAAGTTGGTATTTGGCCGAGAAACCCTCGATTCTTGTCGGTTCTGACCGTTCTGACCAAGTTGCGGATGAGACGTCAAATTGCAATGCGCGTTTGTCGAAATCGCAGACATTCCGGTCAGACCAGCAGAAAAATTGAGAAATCTTGACTTAGAGACAAGATAGCCAAAAATTCGACATTTTTCAACAGATCTCGGCTATTTATGAACCGATCCTGAAATTCTTGGGTGGGTTCGACAGGGCTCCAGACACTCAGCTGCCCCGCACCAAAAATTCAGAAAAAAGTTGGTATTTGGCCGAGAAACCCTCGATTCTTGTCGGTTCTGACCGTTCTGACCAAGTTGCGGATGAGACGTCAAATTGCAATGCGCGTTTGTCGAAATCGCAGACATTCAGGTCAGACCAGCAGAAAAATTGAGGAATCTTGACTTAGAGACAAGATATCCAAAAATACGACATTTTTCAACGAATCTCGGCTATTCATGAACCGATCCTGAAATTCTTGGGTGGGTTCGACAGGGCTCCAGACACTCAGCTGCCCCGCACCGAAAATTCAGAAAAAAGTTGGTATTTGGCGGAGAAACCCTCGATTCTTGTCGGTTCTGACCGTTCTGACCAAGTTGCGGATGAGACGTCAAATTGCAATGCGCGTTTGTCGAAATCGCAGACATTCAGGTCAGACCAGCAGAAATATTGAGAAATCTTGACTTAGAGACAAGATAGCCAAAAATTCGACATTTTTCAACGAATCTCGGCTATTTATGAACCGATCCTGAAATTCTTGGGTGGGTTCGACAGGGCTCCAGACACTCAGCTGCCCCGCACCGAAAATTCAGAAAAAAGTTGGTATTTGGCCGAGAAACCCTCGATTCTTGTCGGTTCTGACCGTTCTGACCAAGTTGCGGATGAGACCTCAAATTGCAATGCGCGTTTGTCGAAATCGCAGACATTCAGGTCAGACCAGCAGAAAAATTGAGGAATCTTGACTTAGAGACAAGATAGCCAAAAATTCGACATTTTTCAACGAATCTCGGCTATTTATGAACCGATCCTGAAATTCTTGGGTGGGTTCGACAGGGCTCCAGACACTCAGCTGCCCCGCACCAAAAATTCAGAAAAAAGTTGGTATTTGGCCGAGAAACCCTCGATTCTTGTCGGTTCTGACCGTTCTGACCAAGTTGCGGATGAGACGTCAAATTGCAATGCGCGTTTGTCGAAATCGCAGACATTCAGGTCAGACCAGCAGAAAAATTGAGGAATCTTGACTTAGAGACAAGATAGCCAAAAATTCGACATTTTTCAACGAATCTCGGCTATTCATGAACCGATCCTGAAATTCTTGGGTGGGTTCGACAGGGCTCCAGACACTCAGCTGCCCCGCACCGAAAATTCAGAAAAAAGTTGGTATTTGGCGGAGAAACCCTCGATTCTTGTCGGTTCTGACCGTTCTGACCAAGTTGCGGATGAGACCTCAAATTGCAATGCGCGTTTGCCGAAATCGCAGACATTCCGGTCAGACCAGCAGAAAAATTGAGGAATCTTGACTTAGAGACAAGATAGCCAAAAATTCGACATTTTTCAACGAATCTCGGCTATTTATGAACCGATCCTGAAATTCTTGGGTGGGTTCGACAGGGCTCCAGACACTCAGCTGCCCCGCACCGAAAATTCAGAAAAAAGTTGGTATTTGGCCGAGAAACCCTCGATTCTTGTCGGTTCTGACCGTTCTGACCAAGTTGCGGATGAGACCTCAAATTGCAATGCGCGTTTGTCGAAATCGCAGACATTCAGGTCAGACCAGCAGAAAAATTGAGGAATCTTGACTTAGAGACAAGATAGCCAAAAATTCGACATTTTTCAACGAATCTCGGCTATTTATGAACCGATCCTGAAATTCTTGGGTGGGTTCGACAGGGCTCCAGACACTCAGCTGCCCCGCACCGAAAATTCAGAAAAAAGTTGGTATTTGGCCGAGAAACCCTCGATTCTTGTCGGTTCTGACCGTTCTGACCAAGTTGCGGATGAGACCTCAAATTGCAATGCGCGTTTGTCGAAATCGCAGACATTCAGGTCAGACCAGCAGAAAAATTGAGGAATCTTGACTTAGAGACAAGATAGCCAAAAATTCGACATTTTTCAACGAATCTCGGCTATTTATGAACCGATCCTGAAATTCTTGGGTGGGTTCGACAGGGCTCCAGACACTCAGCTGCCCCGCACCGAAAATTCAGAAAAAAGTTGGTATTTGGCCGAGAAACCCTCGATTCTTGTCGGTTCTGACCGTTCTGACCAAGTTGCGGATGAGACGTCAAATTGCAATGCGCGTTTGTCGAAATCGCAGACATTCAGGTCAGACCAGCAGAAAAATTGAGAAATCTTGACTTAGAGACAAGATAGCCAAAAATTCGACATTTTTCAACGAATCTCGGCTATTTATGAACCGATCCTGAAATTCTTGGGTGGGTTCGACAGGGCTCCAGACACTCAGCTGCCCCGCACCGAAAATTCAGAAAAAAATTGGTATTTGGCCGAGAAACCCTCGATTCTTGTCGGTTCTGACCGTTCTGACCAAGTTGCGGAGGAGACGTCAAATTGCAATGCGCGTTTGTCGAAATCGCAGACATTCAGGTCAGACCAGCAGAAAAATTGAGAAATCTTGACTTAGAGACAAGATAGCCAAAAATTCGACATTTTTCAACGAATCTCGGCTATTTATGAACCGATCCTGAAATTCTTGGGTGGGTTCGACAGGGCTCCAGACACTCAGCTGCCCCGCACCAAAAATTCAGAAAAAAGTCGGTATTTGGCCGAGAAACCCTTGATTCTTGTCGGTTCTGACCGTTCTGACCAAGTTGCGGAGGAGACGTCAAATTGCAATGCGCGTTTGTCGAAATCGCAGACATTCAGGTCAGACCAGCAGAAAAATTGAGGAATCTTGACTTAGAGACAAGATAGCCAAAAATTCGACATTTTTCAACAAATCTCGGCTATTTATGAACCGATCCTGAAATTCTTGGGTGGGTTCGACAGGGCTCCAGACACTCAGCTGCCCCGCACCGAAAATTCAGAAAAAAGTTGGTATTTGGCCGAGAAACCCTCGATTCTTGTCGGTTCTGACCGTTCTGACCAAGTTGCGGATGAGACCTCAAATTGCAATGCGCGTTTGTCGAAATCGCAGACATTCAGGTCAGACCAGCAGAAAAATTGAGGAATCTTGACTTAGAGACAAGATAGCCAAAAATTCGACATTTTTCAACGAATCTCGGCTATTTATGAACCGATCCTGAAATTCATGGGTGGGTTCGACAGGGCTCCAGACACTCAGCTGCCCCGCACCGAAAATTCAGAAAAAAGTTGGTATTTGGCCGAGAAACCCTCGATTCTTGTCGGTTCTGACCGTTCTGACCAAGTTGCGGATGAGACCTCAAATTGCAATGCGCGTTTGTCGAAATCGCAGACATTCAGGTCAGACCAGCAGAAAAATTGAGGAATCTTGACTTAGAGACAAGATAGCCAAAAATTCGACATTTTTCAACGAATCTCGGCTATTTATGAACCGATCCTGAAATTCTTGGGTGGGTTCGACAGGGCTCCAGACACTCAGCTGCCCCGCACCGAAAATTCAGAAAAAAGTTGGTATTTGGCCGAGAAACCCTCGATTCTTGTCGGTTCTGACCGTTCTGACCAAGTTGCGGATGAGACCTCAAATTGCAATGCGCGTTTGTCGAAATCGCAGACATTCAGGTCAGACCAGCAGAAAAATTGAGGAATCTTGACTTAGAGACAAGATAGCCAAAAATTCGACATTTTTCAACGAATCTCGGCAATTTATGAACCGATCCTGAAATTCTTGGGTGGGTTCGACAGGGCTCCAGACACTCAGCTGCCCCGCACCGAAAATTCAGAAAAAAGTTGGTATTTGGCCGAGAAACCCTCGATTCTTGTCGGTTCTGACCGTTCTGACCAAGTTGCGGATGAGACGTCAAATTGCAATGCGCGTTTGTCGAAATCGCAGACATTCAGGTCAGACCAGCAGAAAAATTGAGAAATCTTGACTTAGAGACAAGATAGCCAAAAATTCGACATTTTTCAACGAATCTCGGCTATTTATGAACCGATCCTGAAATTCTTGGGTGGGTTCGACAGGGCTCCAGACACTCAGCTGCCCCGCACCAAAAATTCAGAAAAAAGTTGGTATTTGGCCGAGAAACCCTCGATTCTTGTCGGTTCTGACCGTTCTGACCAAGTTGCGGATGAGACGTCAAATTGCAATGCGCGTTTGTCGAAATCGCAGACATTCAGGTCAGACCAGCAGAAAAATTGAGGAATCTTGACTTAGAGACAAGATAGCCAAAAATTCGACATTTTTCAACGAATCTCGGCTATTCATGAACCGATCCTGAAATTCTTGGGTGGGTTCGACAGGGCTCCAGACACTCAGCTGCCCCGCACCGAAAATTCAGAAAAAAGTTGGTATTTGGCGGAGAAACCCTCGATTCTTGTCGGTTCTGACCGTTCTGACCAAGTTGCGGATGAGACCTCAAATTGCAATGCGCGTTTGTCGAAATCGCAGACATTCAGGTCAGACCAGCAGAAAAATTGAGAAATCTTGACTTAGAGACAAGATAGCCAAAAATTCGACATTTTTCAACGAATCTCGGCTATTCATGAACCGATCCTGAAATTCTTGGGTGGGTTCGACAGGGCTCCAGACACTCAGCTGCCCCGCACCGAAAATTCAGAAAAAAGTTGGTATTTGGCGGAGAAACCCTCGATTCTTGTCGGTTCTGACCGTTCTGACCAAGTTGCGGATGAGACCTCAAATTGCAATGCGCGTTTGTCGAAATCGCAGACATTCAGGTCAGACCAGCAGAAAAATTGAGGAATCTTGACTTAGAGACAAGATAGCCAAAAATTCGACATTTTTCAACGAATCTCGGCTATTTATGAACCGATCCTGAAATTCTTGGGTGGGTTCGACAGGGCTCCAGACACTCAGCTGCCCCGCACCGAAAATTCAGAAAAAAGTTGGTATTTGGCCGAGAAACCCTCGATTCTTGTCGGTTCTGACCGTTCTGACCAAGTTGCGGATGAGACGTCAAATTGCAATGCGCGTTTGTCGAAATCGCAGACATTCAGGTCAGACCAGCAGAAAAATTGAGAAATCTTGACTTAGAGACAAGATAGCCAAAAATTCGACATTTTTCAACGAATCTCGGCTATTTATGAACCGATCCTGAAATTCTTGGGTGGGTTCGACAGGGCTCCAGACACTCAGCTGCCCCGCACCAAAAATTCAGAAAAAAGTTGGTATTTGGCCGAGAAACCCTCGATTCTTGTCGGTTCTGACCGTTCTGACCAAGTTGCGGATGAGACGTCAAATTGCAATGCGCGTTTGTCGAAATCGCAGACATTCAGGTCAGACCAGCAGAAAAATTGAGGAATCTTGACTTAGAGACAAGATAGCCAAAAATTCGACATTTTTCAACGAATCTCGGCTATTCATGAACCGATCCTGAAATTCTTGGGTGGGTTCGACAGGGCTCCAGACACTCAGCTGCCCCGCACCGAAAATTCAGAAAAAAGTTGGTATTTGGCGGAGAAACCCTCGATTCTTGTCGGTTCTGACCGTTCTGACCAAGTTGCGGATGAGACCTCAAATTGCAATGCGCGTTTGTCGAAATCGCAGACATTCAGGTCAGACCAGCAGAAAAATTGAGAAATCTTGACTTAGAGACAAGATAGCCAAAAATTCGACATTTTTCAACGAATCTCGGCTATTCATGAACCGATCCTGAAATTCTTGGGTGGGTTCGACAGGGCTCCAGACACTCAGCTGCCCCGCACCGAAAATTCAGAAAAAAGTTGGTATTTGGCGGAGAAACCCTCGATTCTTGTCGGTTCTGACCGTTCTGACCAAGTTGCGGATGAGACCTCAAATTGCAATGCGCGTTTGTCGAAATCGCAGACATTCAGGTCAGACCAGCAGAAAAATTGAGGAATCTTGACTTAGAGACAAGATAGCCAAAAATTCGACATTTTTCAACGAATCTCGGCTATTTATGAACCGATCCTGAAATTCTTGGGTGGGTTCGACAGGGCTCCAGACACTCAGCTGCCCCGCACCGAAAATTCAGAAAAAAGTTGGTATTTGGCCGAGAAACCCTCGATTCTTGTCGGTTCTGACCGTTCTGACCAAGTTGCGGATGAGACCTCAAATTGCAATGCGCGTTTGTCGAAATCGCAGACATTCAGGTCAGACCAGCAGAAAAATTGAGGAATCTTGACTTAGAGACAAGATAGCCAAAAATTCGACATTTTTCAACGAATCTCGGCTATTTATGAACCGATCCTGAAATTCTTGGGTGGGTTCGACAGGGCTCCAGACACTCAGCTGCCCCGCACCGAAAATTCAGAAAAAAGTTGGTATTTGGCCGAGAAACCCTCGATTCTTGTCGGTTCTGACCGTTCTGACCAAGTTGCGGATGAGACGTCAAATTGCAATGCGCGTTTGTCGAAATCGCAGACATTCAGGTCAGACCAGCAGAAAAATTGAGAAATCTTGACTTAGAGACAAGATAGCCAAAAATTCGACATTTTTCAACGAATCTCGGCTATTTATGAACCGATCCTGAAATTCTTGGGTGGGTTCGACAGAGCTCCAGACACTCAGCTGCCCCGCACCGAAAATTCAGAAAAAAGTTGGTATTTGGCCGAGAAACCCTCGATTCTTGTCGGTTCTGACCGTTCTGACCAAGTTGCGGAGGAGACGTCAAATTGCAATGCGCGTTTGTCGAAATCGCAGACATTCAGGTCAGACCAGCAGAAAAATTGAGAAATCTTGACTTAGAGACAAGATAGCCAAAAATTCGACATTTTTCAACGAATCTCGGCTATTTATGAACCGATCCTGAAATTCTTGGGTGGGTTCGACAGGGCTCCAGACACTCAGCTGCCCCGCACCGAAAATTCAGAAAAAAGTTGGTATTTGGCCGAGAAACCCTCGATTCTTGTCGGTTCTGACCGTTCTGACCAAGTTGCGGATGAGACCTCAAATTGCAATGCGCGTTTGTCGAAATCGCAGACATTCAGGTCAGACCAGCAGAAAAATTGAGGAATCTTGACTTAGAGACAAGATAGCCAAAAATTCGACATTTTTCAACAAATCTCGGCTATTTATGAACCGATCCTGAAATTCTTGGGTGGGTTCGACAGGGCTCCAGACACTCAGCTGCCCCGCACCGAAAATTCAGAAAAAAGTTGGTATTTGGCCGAGAAACCCTCGATTCTTGTCGGTTCTGACCGTTCTGACCAAGTTGCGGATGAGACCTCAAATTGCAATGCGCGTTTGTCGAAATCGCAGACATTCAGGTCAGACCAGCAGAAAAATTGAGGAATCTTGACTTAGAGACAAGATAGCCAAAAATTCGACATTTTTCAACGAATCTCGGCTATTTATGAACCGATCCTGAAATTCTTGGGTGGGTTCGACAGGGCTCCAGACACTCAGCTGCCCCGCACCGAAAATTCAGAAAAAAGTTGGTATTTGGCCGAGAAACCCTCGATTCTTGTCGGTTCTGACCGTTCTGACCAAGTTGCGGAGGAGACGTCAAATTGCAATGCGCGTTTGTCGAAATCGCAGACATTCAGGTCAGACCAGCAGAAAAATTGAGAAATCTTGACTTAGAGACAAGATAGCCAAAAATTCGACATTTTTCAACGAATCTCGGCTATTTATGAACCGATCCTGAAATTCTTGGGTGGGTTCGACAGGGCTCCAGACACTCAGCTGCCCCGCACCGAAAATTCAGAAAAAAGTTGGTATTTGGCCGAGAAACCCTCGATTCTTGTCGGTTCTGACCGTTCTGACCAAGTTGCGGATGAGACCTCAAATTGCAATGCGCGTTTGTCGAAATCGCAGACATTCAGGTCAGACCAGCAGAAAAATTGAGGAATCTTGACTTAGAGACAAGATAGCCAAAAATTCGACATTTTTCAACAAATCTCGGCTATTTATGAACCGATCCTGAAATTCTTGGGTGGGTTCGACAGGGCTCCAGACACTCAGCTGCCCCGCACCGAAAATTCAGAAAAAAGTTGGTATTTGGCCGAGAAACCCTCGATTCTTGTCGGTTCTGACCGTTCTGACCAAGTTGCGGATGAGACCTCAAATTGCAATGCGCGTTTGTCGAAATCGCAGACATTCAGGTCAGACCAGCAGAAAAATTGAGGAATCTTGACTTAGAGACAAGATAGCCAAAAATTCGACATTTTTCAACGAATCTCGGCTATTTATGAACCGATCCTGAAATTCTTGGGTGGGTTCGACAGGGCTCCAGACACTCAGCTGCCCCGCACCGAAAATTCAGAAAAAAGTTGGTATTTGGCCGAGAAACCCTCGATTCTTGTCGGTTCTGACCGTTCTGACCAAGTTGCGGATGAGACGTCAAATTGCAATGCGCGTTTGTCGAAATCGCAGACATTCAGGTCAGACCAGCAGAAAAATTGAGAAATCTTGACTTAGAGACAAGATAGCCAAAAATTCGACATTTTTCAACGAATCTCGGCTATTTATGAACCGATCCTGAAATTCTTGGGTGGGTTCGACAGAGCTCCAGACACTCAGCTGCCCCGCACCGAAAATTCAGAAAAAAGTTGGTATTTGGCCGAGAAACCCTCGATTCTTGTCGGTTCTGACCGTTCTGACCAAGTTGCGGAGGAGACGTCAAATTGCAATGCGCGTTTGTCGAAATCGCAGACATTCAGGTCAGACCAGCAGAAAAATTGAGAAATCTTGACTTAGAGACAAGATAGCCAAAAATTCGACATTTTTCAACGAATCTCGGCTATTTATGAACCGATCCTGAAATTCTTGGGTGGGTTCGACAGGGCTCCAGACACTCAGCTGCCCCGCACCGAAAATTCAGAAAAAAGTTGGTATTTGGCCGAGAAACCCTCGATTCTTGTCGGTTCTGACCGTTCTGACCAAGTTGCGGATGAGACCTCAAATTGCAATGCGCGTTTGTCGAAATCGCAGACATTCAGGTCAGACCAGCAGAAAAATTGAGGAATCTTGACTTAGAGACAAGATAGCCAAAAATTCGACATTTTTCAACAAATCTCGGCTATTTATGAACCGATCCTGAAATTCTTGGGTGGGTTCGACAGGGCTCCAGACACTCAGCTGCCCCGCACCGAAAATTCAGAAAAAAGTTGGTATTTGGCCGAGAAACCCTCGATTCTTGTCGGTTCTGACCGTTCTGACCAAGTTGCGGATGAGACCTCAAATTGCAATGCGCGTTTGTCGAAATCGCAGACATTCAGGTCAGACCAGCAGAAAAATTGAGGAATCTTGACTTAGAGACAAGATAGCCAAAAATTCGACATTTTTCAACGAATCTCGGCTATTTATGAACCGATCCTGAAATTCTTGGGTGGGTTCGACAGGGCTCCAGACACTCAGCTGCCCCGCACCGAAAATTCAGAAAAAAGTTGGTATTTGGCCGAGAAACCCTCGATTCTTGTCGGTTCTGACCGTTCTGACCAAGTTGCGGAGGAGACGTCAAATTGCAATGCGCGTTTGTCGAAATCGCAGACATTCAGGTCAGACCAGCAGAAAAATTGAGAAATCTTGACTTAGAGACAAGATAGCCAAAAATTCGACATTTTTCAACGAATCTCGGCTATTTATGAACCGATCCTGAAATTCTTGGGTGGGTTCGACAGGGCTCCAGACACTCAGCTGCCCCGCACCGAAAATTCAGAAAAAAGTTGGTATTTGGCCGAGAAACCCTCGATTCTTGTCGGTTCTGACCGTTCTGACCAAGTTGCGGATGAGACCTCAAATTGCAATGCGCGTTTGTCGAAATCGCAGACATTCAGGTCAGACCAGCAGAAAAATTGAGGAATCTTGACTTAGAGACAAGATAGCCAAAAATTCGACATTTTTCAACAAATCTCGGCTATTTATGAACCGATCCTGAAATTCTTGGGTGGGTTCGACAGGGCTCCAGACACTCAGCTGCCCCGCACCGAAAATTCAGAAAAAAGTTGGTATTTGGCCGAGAAACCCTCGATTCTTGTCGGTTCTGACCGTTCTGACCAAGTTGCGGATGAGACCTCAAATTGCAATGCGCGTTTGTCGAAATCGCAGACATTCAGGTCAGACCAGCAGAAAAATTGAGGAATCTTGACTTAGAGACAAGATAGCCAAAAATTCGACATTTTTCAACGAATCTCGGCTATTTATGAACCGATCCTGAAATTCTTGGGTGGGTTCGACAGGGCTCCAGACACTCAGCTGCCCCGCACCGAAAATTCAGAAAAAAGTTGGTATTTGGCCGAGAAACCCTCGATTCTTGTCGGTTCTGACCGTTCTGACCAAGTTGCGGATGAGACGTCAAATTGCAATGCGCGTTTGTCGAAATCGCAGACATTCAGGTCAGACCAGCAGAAAAATTGAGAAATCTTGACTTAGAGACAAGATAGCCAAAAATTCGACATTTTTCAACGAATCTCGGCTATTTATGAACCGATCCTGAAATTCTTGGGTGGGTTCGACAGGGCTCCAGACACTCAGCTGCCCCGCACCAAAAATTCAGAAAAAAGTTGGTATTTGGCCGAGAAACCCTCGATTCTTGTCGGTTCTGACCGTTCTGACCAAGTTGCGGATGAGACGTCAAATTGCAATGCGCGTTTGTCGAAATCGCAGACATTCAGGTCAGACCAGCAGAAAAATTGAGGAATCTTGACTTAGAGACAAGATAGCCAAAAATTCGACATTTTTCAACGAATCTCGGCTATTCATGAACCGATCCTGAAATTCTTGGGTGGGTTCGACAGGGCTCCAGACACTCAGCTGCCCCGCACCGAAAATTCAGAAAAAAGTTGGTATTTGGCGGAGAAACCCTCGATTCTTGTCGGTTCTGACCGTTCTGACCAAGTTGCGGATGAGACCTCAAATTGCAATGCGCGTTTGTCGAAATCGCAGACATTCAGGTCAGACCAGCAGAAAAATTGAGGAATCTTGACTTAGAGACAAGATAGCCAAAAATTCGACATTTTTCAACGAATCTCGGCTATTTATGAACCGATCCTGAAATTCTTGGGTGGGTTCGACAGGGCTCCAGACACTCAGCTGCCCGCACCGAAAATTCAGAAAAAAGTTGGTATTTGGCCGAGAAACCCTCGATTCTTGTCGGTTCTGACCGTTCTGACCAAGTTGCGGATGAGACCTCAAATTGCAATGCGCGTTTGTCGAAATCGCAGACATTCAGGTCAGACCAGCAGAAAAATTGAGGAATCTTGACTTAGAGACAAGATAGCCAAAAATTCGACATTTTTCAACGAATCTCGGCTATTTATGAACCGATCCTGAAATTCTTGGGTGGGTTCGACAGAGCTCCAGACACTCAGCTGCCCCGCACCGAAAATTCAGAAAAAAGTTGGTATTTGGCCGAGAAACCCTCGATTCTTGTCGGTTCTGACCGTTCTGACCAAGTTGCGGAGGAGACGTCAAATTGCAATGCGCGTTTGTCGAAATCGCAGACATTCAGGTCAGACCAGCAGAAAAATTGAGAAATCTTGACTTAGAGACAAGATAGCCAAAAATTCGACATTTTTCAACGAATCTCGGCTATTTATGAACCGATCCTGAAATTCTTGGGTGGGTTCGACAGGGCTCCAGACACTCAGCTGCCCGGCACCAAAAATTCAGAAAAAAGTTGGTATTTGGCCGAGAAACCCTCGATTCTTGTCGGTTCTGACCGTTCTGACCAAGTTGCGGAGGAGACGTCAAATTGCAATGCGCGTTTGTCGAAATCGCAGACATTCAGGTCAGACCAGCAGAAAAATTGAGGAATCTTGACTTAGAGACAAGATAGCCAAAAATTCGACATTTTTCAACAAATCTCGGCTATTTATGAACCGATCCTGAAATTCTTGGGTGGGTTCGACAGGGCTCCAGACACTCAGCTGCCCCGCACCGAAAATTCAGAAAAAAGTTGGTATTTGGCCGAGAAACCCTCGATTCTTGTCGGTTCTGACCGTTCTGACCAAGTTGCGGATGAGACCTCAAATTGCAATGCGCGTTTGTCGAAATCGCAGACATTCAGGTCAGACCAGCAGAAAAATTGAGGAATCTTGACTTAGACACAAGATAGCCAAAAATTCGACATTTTTCAACGAATCTCGGCTATTTATGAACCGATCCTGAAATTCTTGGGTGGGTTCGACAGGGCTCCAGACACTCAGCTGCCCCGCACCGAAAATTCAGAAAAAAGTTGGTATTTGGCCGAGAAACCCTCGATTCTTGTCGGTTCTGACCGTTCTGACCAAGTCGCGGATGAGACGTCAAATTGCAATGCGCGTTTGTCGAAATCGCAGACATTCAGGTCAGACCAGCAGAAAAATTGAGAAATCTTGACTTAGAGACAAGATAGCCAAAAATTCGACATTTTTCAACGAATCTCGGCTATTTATGAACCGATCCTGAAATTCTTGGGTGGGTTCGACAGGGCTCCAGACACTCAGCTGCCCCGCACCAAAAATTCAGAAAAAAGTTGGTATTTGGCCGAGAAACCCTCGATTCTTGTCGGTTCTGACCGTTCTGACCAAGTTGCGGATGAGACGTCAAATTGCAATGCGCGTTTGTCGAAATCGCAGACATTCAGGTCAGACCAGCAGAAAAATTGAGGAATCTTGACTTAGAGACAAGATAGCCAAAAATTCGACATTTTTCAACGAATCTCGGCTATTCATGAACCGATCCTGAAATTCTTGGGTGGGTTCGACAGGGCTCCAGACACTCAGCTGCCCCGCACCGAAAATTCAGAAAAAAGTTGGTATTTGGCGGAGAAACCCTCGATTCTTGTCGGTTCTGACCGTTCTGACCAAGTTGCGGATGAGACCTCAAATTGCAATGCGCGTTTGTCGAAATCGCAGACATTCAGGTCAGACCAGCAGAAAAATTGAGGAATCTTGACTTAGAGACAAGATAGCCAAAAATTCGACATTTTTCAACGAATCTCGGCTATTTATGAACCGATCCTGAAATTCTTGGGTGGGTTCGACAGGGCTCCAGACACTCAGCTGCCCCGCACCGAAAATTCAGAAAAAAGTTGGTATTTGGCCGAGAAACCCTCGATTCTTGTCGGTTCTGACCGTTCTGACCAAGTTGCGGATGAGACCTCAAATTGCAATGCGCGTTTGTCGAAATCGCAGACATTCAGGTCAGACCAGCAGAAAAATTGAGGAATCTTGACTTAGAGACAAGATAGCCAAAAATTCGACATTTTTCAACGAATCTCGGCTATTTATGAACCGATCCTGAAATTCTTGGGTGGGTTCGACAGGGCTCCAGACACTCAGCTGCCCCGCACCGAAAATTCAGAAAAAAGTTGGTATTTGGCCGAGAAACCCTCGATTCTTGTCGGTTCTGACCGTTCTGACCAAGTTGCGGATGAGACGTCAAATTGCAATGCGCGTTTGTCGAAATCGCAGACATTCAGGTCAGACCAGCAGAAAAATTGAGAAATCTTGACTTAGAGACAAGATAGCCAAAAATTCGACATTTTTCAACGAATCTCGGCTATTTATGAACCGATCCTGGAATTCTTGGGTGGGTTCGACAGAGCTCCAGACACTCAGCTGCCCCGCACCGAAAATTCAGAAAAAAGTTGGTATTTGGCCGAGAAACCCTCGATTCTTGTCGGTTCTGACCGTTCTGACCAAGTTGCGGAGGAGACGTCAAATTGCAATGCGCGTTTGTCGAAATCGCAGACATTCAGGTCAGACCAGCAGAAAAATTGAGAAATCTTGACTTAGAGACAAGATAGCCAAAAATTCGACATTTTTCAACGAATCTCGGCTATTTATGAACCGATCCTGAAATTCTTGGGTGGGTTCGACAGGGCTCCAGACACTCAGCTGCCCGGCACCAAAAATTCAGAAAAAAGTTGGTATTTGGCCGAGAAACCCTCGATTCTTGTCGGTTCTGACCGTTCTGACCAAGTTGCGGAGGAGACGTCAAATTGCAATGCGCGTTTGTCGAAATCGCAGACATTCAGGTCAGACCAGCAGAAAAATTGAGGAATCTTGACTTAGAGACAAGATAGCCAAAAATTCGACATTTTTCAACAAATCTCGGCTATTTATGAACCGATCCTGAAATTCTTGGGTGGGTTCGACAGGGCTCCAGACACTCAGCTGCCCCGCACCGAAAATTCAGAAAAAAGTTGGTATTTGGCCGAGAAACCCTCGATTCTTGTCGGTTCTGACCGTTCTGACCAAGTTGCGGATGAGACCTCAAATTGCAATGCGCGTTTGTCGAAATCGCAGACATTCAGGTCAGACCAGCAGAAAAATTGAGGAATCTTGACTTAGAGACAAGATAGCCAAAAATTCGACATTTTTCAACGAATCTCGGCTATTTATGAACCGATCCTGAAATTCTTGGGTGGGTTCGACAGGGCTCCAGACACTCAGCTGCCCCGCACCGAAAATTCAGAAAAAAGTTGGTATTTGGCCGAGAAACCCTCGATTCTTGTCGGTTCTGACCGTTCTGACCAAGTTGCGGATGAGACGTCAAATTGCAATGCGCGTTTGTCGAAATCGCAGACATTCGGGTCAGACCAGCAGAAAAATTGAGAAATCTTGACTTAGAGACAAGATAGCCAAAAATTCGACATTTTTCAACGAATCTCGGCTATTTATGAACCGATCCTGAAATTCTTGGGTGGGTTCGACAGGGCTCCAGACACTCAGCTGCCCCGCACCGAAAATTCAGAAAAAAGTTGGTATTTGGCCGAGAAACCCTCGATTCTTGTCGGTTCTGACCGTTCTGACCAAGTTGCGGATGAGACGTCGAATTGCAATGCGCGTTTGTCGAAATCGCAGACATTCGGGTCAGACCAGCAGAAAAATTGAGAAATCTTGACTTAGAGACAAGATAGCCAAAAATTCGACATTTTTCAACGAATCTCGGCTATTTATGAACCGATCCTGAAATTCTTGGGTGGGTTCGACAGGGCTCCAGACACTCAGCTGCCCCGCACCGAAAATTCAGAAAAAAGTTGGTATTTGGGCGAGAAACCCTCGATTCTTGTCGGTTCTGACCGTTCTGACCAAGTTGCGGATGAGACCTCAAATTGCAATGCGCGTTTGTCGAAATCGCAGACATTCAGGTCAGACCAGCAGAAAAATTGAGGAATCTTGACTTAGAGACAAGATAGCCAAAAATTCGACATTTTTCAACGAATCTCGGCAATTTATGAACCGATCCTGAAATTCTTGGGTGGGTTCGACAGGGCTCCAGACACTCAGCTGCCCCGCACCGAAAATTCAGAAAAAAGTTGGTATTTGGCCGAGAAACCCTCGATTCTTGTCGGTTCTGACCGTTCTGACCAAGTTGCGGATGAGACGTCAAATTGCAATGCGCGTTTGTCGAAATCGCAGACATTCAGGTCAGACCAGCAGAAAAATTGAGAAATCTTGACTTAGAGACAAGATAGCCAAAAATTCGACATTTTTCAACGAATCTCGGCTATTTATGAACCGATCCTGAAATTCTTGGGTGGGTTCGACAGGGCTCCAGACACTCAGCTGCCCCGCACCGAAAATTCAGAAAAAAGTTGGTATTTGGCCGAGAAACCCTTGATTCTTGTCGGTTCTGACCGTTCTGACCAAGTTGCGGAGGAGACGTCAAATTGCAATGCGCGTGTGTCGAAATCGCAGACATTCAGGTCAGACCAGCAGAAAAATTGAGAAATCTTGACTTAGAGACAAGATAGCCAAAAATTCGACATTTTTCAACGAATCTCGGCTATTTATGAACCGATCCTGAAATTCTTGTCTGGGTTCGACAGGGCTCCAGACACTCAGCTGCCCCGCACCGAAAATTCAGAAAAAAGTTGGTATTTGGCCGAGAAACCCTCGATTCTTGTCGGTTCTGACCGTTCTGACCAAGTTGCGGATGAGACCTCAAATTGCAATGCGCGTTTGTCGAAATCGCAGACATTCAGGTCAGACCAGCAGAAAAATTGAGGAATCTTGACTTAGAGACAAGATAGCCAAAAATTCGACATTTTTCAACGAATCTCGGCTATTTATGAACCGATCCTGAAATTCTTGGGTGGGTTCGACAGGGCTCCAGACACTCAGCTGCCCCGCACCGAAAATTCAGAAAAAAGTTGGTATTTGGCCGAGAAACCCTCGATTCTTGTCGGTTCTGACCGTTCTGACCAAGTTGCGGATGAGACCTCAAATTGCAATGCGCGTTTGTCGAAATCGCAGACATTCAGGTCAGACCAGCAGAAAAATTGAGGAATCTTGACTTAGAGACAAGATAGCCAAAAATTCGACATTTTTCAACGAATCTCGGCTATTTATGAACCGATCCTGAAATTCTTGGGTGGGTTCGACAGGGCTCCAGACACTCAGCTGCCCCGCACCGAAAATTCAGAAAAAAGTTGGTATTTGGCCGAGAAACCCTCGATTCTTGTCGGTTCTGACCGTTCTGACCAAGTTGCGGATGAGACGTCAAATTGCAATGCGCGTTTGTCGAAATCGCAGACATTCAGGTCAGACCAGCAGAAAAATTGAGAAATCTTGACTTAGAGACAAGATAGCCAAAAATTCGACATTTTTCAACGAATCTCGGCTATTTATGAACCGATCCTGAAATTCTTGGGTGGGTTCGACAGGGCTCCAGACACTCAGCTGCCCCGCACCAAAAATTCAGAAAAAAGTTGGTATTTGGCCGAAAAACCCTCGATTCTTGTCGGTTCTGACCGTTCTGACCAAGTTGCGGATGAGACGTCAAATTGCAATGCGCGTTTGTCGAAATCGCAGACATTCAGGTCAGACCAGCAGAAAAATTGAGGAATCTTGACTTAGAGACAAGATAGCCAAAAATTCGACATTTTTCAACGAATCTCGGCTATTCATGAACCGATCCTGAAATTCTTGGGTGGGTTCGACAGGGCTCCAGACACTCAGCTGCCCCGCACCGAAAATTCAGAAAAAAGTTGGTATTTGGCGGAGAAACCCTCGATTCTTGTCGGTTCTGACCGTTCTGACCAAGTTGCGGATGAGACCTCAAATTGCAATGCGCGTTTGTCGAAATCGCAGACATTCAGGTCAGACCAGCAGAAAAATTGAGGAATCTTGACTTAGAGACAAGATAGCCAAAAATTCGACATTTTTCAACGAATCTCGGCTATTTATGAACCGATCCTGAAATTCTTGGGTGGGTTCGACAGGGCTCCAGACACTCAGCTGCCCCGCACCGAAAATTCAGAAAAAAGTTGGTATTTGGCCGAGAAACCCTCGATTCTTGTCGGTTCTGACCGTTCTGACCAAGTTGCGGATGAGACCTCAAATTGCAATGCGCGTTTGTTGAAATCGCAGACATTCAGGTCAGACCAGCAGAAAAATTGAGGAATCTTGACTTAGAGACAAGATAGCCAAAAATTCGACATTTTTCAACGAATCTCGGCTATTTATGAACCGATCCTGAAATTCTTGGGTGGGTTCGACAGGGCTCCAGACACTCAGCTGCCCCGCACCGAAAATTCAGAAAAAAGTTGGTATTTGGCCGAGAAACCCTCGATTCTTGTCGGTTCTGACCGTTCTGACCAAGTTGCGGATGAGACGTCAAATTGCAATGCGCGTTTGTCGAAATCGCAGACATTCAGGTCAGACCAGCAGAAAAATTGAGAAATCTTGACTTAGAGACAAGATAGCCAAAAATTCGACATTTTTCAACGATTCTCGGCTATTTATGAACCGATCCTGAAATTCTTGGGTGGGTTCGACAGGGCTCCAGACACTCAGCTGCCCCGCACCAAAAATTCAGAAAAAAGTTGGTATTTGGCCGAGAAACCCTCGATTCTTGTCGGTTCTGACCGTTCTGACCAAGTTGCGGATGAGACGTCAAATTGCAATGCGCGTTTGTCGAAATCGCAGACATTCAGGTCAGACCAGCAGAAAAATTGAGGAATCTTGACTCAGAGACAAGATAGCCAAAAATTCGACATTTTTCAACGAATCTCGGCTATTCATGAACCGATCCTGAAATTCTTGGGTGGGTTCGACAGGGCTCCAGACACTCAGCTGCCCCGCACCGGAAATTCAGAAAAAAGTTGGTATTTGGCCGAGAAACCCTCGATTCTTGTCGGTTCTGACCGTTCTGACCAAGTTGCGGATGAGACCTCAAATTGCAATGCGCGTTTGTCGAAATCGCAGACATTCAGGTCAGACCAGCAGAAAAATTGAGGAATCTTGACTTAGAGACAAGATAGCCAAAAATTCGACATTTTTCAACGAATCTCGGCTATTTATGAACCGATCCTGAAATTCTTGGGTGGGTTCGACAGGGCTCCAGACACTCAGCTGCCCCGCACCGAAAATTCAGAAAAAAGTTGGTATTTGGCCGAGAAACCCTCGATTCTTGTCGGTTCTGACCGTTCTGACCAAGTTGCGGATGAGACGTCAAATTGCAATGCGCGTTTGTCGAAATCGCAGACATTCAGGTCAGACCAGCAGAAAAATTGAGAAATCTTGACTTAGAGACAAGATAGCCAAAAATTCGACATTTTTCAACGAATCTCGGCTATTTATAAACCGATCCTGAAATTCTTGGGTGGGTTCGACAGGGCTCCAGACACTCAGCTGCCCCGCACCGAAAATTCAGAAAAAAGTTGGTATTTGGCCGAGAAATTCTCGATTCTTGTCGGTTCTGACCGTTCTGACCAAGTTGCGGATGAGACGTCAAATTGCAATGCGCGTTTGTTGAAATCGCAGACATTCAGGTCAGACCAGCAGAAAAATTGAGAAATCTTGACTTAGAGACAAGATAGCCAAAAATTCGACATTTTTCAACGAATCTCGGCTATTTATGAACCGATCCTGAAATTCTTGGGTGGGTTCGACAGGGCTCCAGACACTCAGCTGCCCCGCACCAAAAATTCAGAAAAAAGTTGGTATTTGGCCGAGAAACCCTCGATTCTTGTCGGTTCTGACCGTTCTGACCAAGTTGCGGATGAGACGTCAAATTGCAATGCGCGTTTGTCGAAATCGCAGACATTCAGGTCAGACCAGCAGAAAAATTGAGGAATCTTGACTTAGAGACAAGATAGCCAAAAATTCGACATTTTTCAACGAATCTCGGCTATTCATGAACCGATCCTGAAATTCTTGGGTGGGTTCGACAGGGCTCCAGACACTCAGCTGCCCCGCACCGAAAATTCAGAAAAAAGTTGGTATTTGGCGGAGAAACCCTCGATTCTTGTCGGTTCTGACCGTTCTGACCAAGTTGCGGATGAGACCTCAAATTGCAATGCGCGTTTGTCGAAATCGCAGACATTCAGGTCAGACCAGCAGAAAAATTGAGGAATCTTGACTTAGAGACAAGATAGCCAAAAATTCGACATTTTTCAACGAATCTCGGCTATTTATGAACCGATCCTGAAATTCTTGGGTGGGTTCGACAGGGCTCCAGACACTCAGCTGCCCCGCACCGAAAATTCAGAAAAAAGTTGGTATTTGGCCGAGAAACCCTCGATTCTTGTCGGTTCTGACCGTTCTGACCAAGTTGCGGATGAGACCTCAAATTGCAATGCGCGTTTGTCGAAATCGCAGACATTCAGGTCAGACCAGCAGAAAAATTGAGGAATCTTGACTTAGAGACAAGATAGCCAAAAATTCGACATTTTTCAACGAATCTCGGCTATTTATGAACCGATCCTGAAATTCTTGGGTGGGTTCGACAGGGCTCCAGACACTCAGCTGCCCCGCACCGAAAATTCAGAAAAAAGTTGGTATTTGGCCGAGAAACCCTCGATTCTTGTCGGTTCTGACCGTTCTGACCAAGTTGCGGATGAGACCTCAAATTGCAATGCGCGTTTGTCGAAATCGCAGACATTCAGGTCAGACCAGCAGAAAAATTGAGGAATCTTGACTTAGAGACAAGATAGCCAAAAATTCGACATTTTTCAACGAATCTCGGCTATTTATGAACCGATCCTGAAATTCTTGGGTGGGTTCGACAGGGCTCCAGACACTCAGCTGCCCCGCACCGAAAATTCAGAAAAAAGTTGGTATTTGGCCGAGAAACCCTCGATTCTTGTCGGTTCTGACCGTTCTGACCAAGTTGCGGATGAGACGTCAAATTGCAATGCGCGTTTGTCGAAATCGCAGACATTCAGGTCAGACCAGCAGAAAAATTGAGAAATCTTGACTTAGAGACAAGATAGCCAAAAATTCGACATTTTTCAACGAATCTCGGCTATTTATGAACCGATCCTGAAATTCTTGGGTGGGTTCGACAGGGCTCCAGACACTCAGCTGCCCCGCACCGAAAATTCAGAAAAAAGTTGGTATTTGGCCGAGAAACCCTCGATTCTTGTCGGTTCTGACCGTTCTGACCAAGTTGCGGAGGAGACGTCAAATTGCAATGCGCGTTTGTCGAAATCGCAGACATTCAGGTCAGACCAGCAGAAAAATTGAGAAATCTTGACTTAGAGACAAGATAGCCAAAAATTCGACATTTTTCAACGAATCTCGGCTATTTATGAACCGATCCTGAAATTCTTGGGTGGGTTCGACAGGGCTCCAGACACTCAGCTGCCCCGCACCAAAAATTCAGAAAAAAGTTGGTATTTGGCCGAGAAACCCTCGATTCTTGTCGGTTCTGACCGTTCTGACCAAGTTGCGGAGGAGACGTCAAATTGCAATGCGCGTTTGTCGAAATCGCAGACATTCAGGTCAGACCAGCAGAAAAATTGAGGAATCTTGACTTAGAGACAAGATAGCCAAAAATTCGACATTTTTCAACAAATCTCGGCTATTTATGAACCGATCCTGAAATTCTTGGGTGGGTTCGACAGGGCTCCAGACACTCAGCTGCCCCGCACCGAAAATTCAGAAAAAAGTTGGTATTTGGCCGAGAAACCCTCGATTCTTGTCGGTTCTGACCGTTCTGACCAAGTTGCGGATGAGACCTCAAATTGCAATGCGCGTTTGTCGAAATCGCAGACATTCAGGTCAGACCAGCAGAAAAATTGAGGAATCTTGACTTAGAGACAAGATAGCCAAAAATTCGACATTTTTCAACGAATCTCGGCTATTTATGAACCGATCCTGAAATTCTTGGGTGGGTTCGACAGGGCTCCAGACACTCAGCTGCCCCGCACCGAAAATTCAGAAAAAAGTTGGTATTTGGCCGAGAAACCCTCGATTCTTGTCGGTTCTGACCGTTCTGACCAAGTTGCGGATGAGACGTCAAATTGCAATGCGCGTTTGTCGAAATCGCAGACATTCAGGTCAGACCAGCAGAAAAATTGAGAAATCTTGACTTAGAGACAAGATAGCCAAAAATTCGACATTTTTCAACGAATCTCGGCTATTTATGAACCGATCCTGAAATTCTTGGGTGGGTTCGACAGGGCTCCAGACACTCAGCTGCCCCGCACCAAAAATTCAGAAAAAAGTTGGTATTTGGCCGAGAAACCCTCGATTCTTGTCGGTTCTGACCGTTCTGACCAAGTTGCGGATGAGACGTCAAATTGCAATGCGCGTTTGTCGAAATCGCAGACATTCAGGTCAGACCAGCAGAAAAATTGAGGAATCTTGACTTAGAGACAAGATAGCCAAAAATTCGACATTTTTCAACGAATCTCGGCTATTCATGAACCGATCCTGAAATTCTTGGGTGGGTTCGACAGGGCTCCAGACACTCAGCTGCCCCGCACCGAAAATTCAGAAAAAAGTTGGTATTTGGCGGAGAAACCCTCGATTCTTGTCGGTTCTGACCGTTCTGACCAAGTTGCGGATGAGACCTCAAATTGCAATGCGCGTTTGTCGAAATCGCAGACATTCAGGTCAGACCAGCAGAAAAATTGAGGAATCTTGACTTAGAGACAAGATATCCAAAAATTCGACATTTTTCAACGAATCTCGGCTATTTATGAACCGATCCTGAAATTCTTGGGTGGGTTCGACAGGGCTCCAGACACTCAGCTGCCCCGCACCGAAAATTCAGAAAAAAGTTGGTATTTGGCCGAGAAACCCTCGATTCTTGTCGGTTCTGACCGTTCTGACCAAGTTGCGGATGAGACCTCAAATTGCAATGCGCGTTTGTCGAAATCGCAGACATTCAGGTCAGACCAGCAGAAAAATTGAGGAATCTTGACTTAGAGACAAGATAGCCAAAAATTCGACATTTTTCAACGAATCTCGGCTATTTATGAACCGATCCTGAAATTCTTGGGTGGGTTCGACAGGGCTCCAGACACTCAGCTGCCCCGCACCGAAAATTCAGAAAAAAGTTGGTATTTGGCCGAGAAACCCTCGATTCTTGTCGGTTCTGACCGTTCTGACCAAGTTGCGGATGAGACCTCAAATTGCAATGCGCGTTTGTCGAAATCGCAGACATTCAGGTCAGACCAGCAGAAAAATTGAGGAATCTTGACTTAGAGACAAGATAGCCAAAAATTCGACATTTTTCAACGAATCTCGGCTATTTATGAACCGATCCTGAAATTCTTGGGTGGGTTCGACAGGGCTCCAGACACTCAGCTGCCCCGCACCGAAAATTCAGAAAAAAGTTGGTATTTGGCCGAGAAACCCTCGATTCTTGTCGGTTCTGACCGTTCTGACCAAGTTGCGGATGAGACGTCAAATTGCAATGCGCGTTTGTCGAAATCGCAGACATTCAGGTCAGACCAGCAGAAAAATTGAGAAATCTTGACTTAGAGACAAGATAGCCAAAAATTCGACATTTTTTAACGAATCTCGGCTATTTATGAACCGATCCTGAAATTCTTGGGTGGGTTCGACAGGGCTCCAGACACTCAGCTGCCCCGCACCGAAAATTCAGAAAAAAGTTGGTATTTGGCCGAGAAACCCTCGATTCTTGTCGGTTCTGACCGTTCTGACCAAGTTGCGGAGGAGACGTCAAATTGCAATGCGCGTTTGTCGAAATCGCAGACATTCAGGTCAGACCAGCAGAAAAATTGAGAAATCTTGACTTAGAGACAAGATAGCCAAAAATTCGACATTTTTCAACGAATCTCGGCTATTTATGAACCGATCCTGAAATTCTTGGGTGGGTTCGACAGGGCTCCAGACACTCAGCTGCCCCGCACCAAAAATTCAGAAAAAAGTTGGTATTTGGCCGAGAAACCCTCGATTCTTGTCGGTTCTGACCGTTCTGACCAAGTTGCGGAGGAGACGTCAAATTGCAATGCGCGTTTGTCGAAATCGCAGACATTCAGGTCAGACCAGCAGAAAAATTGAGGAATCTTGACTTAGAGACAAGATAGCCAAAAATTCGACATTTTTCAACAAATCTCGGCTATTTATGAACCGATCCTGAAATTCTTGGGTGGGTTCGACAGGGCTCCAGACACTCAGCTGCCCCGCACCGAAAATTCAGAAAAAAGTTGGTATTTGGCCGAGAAACCCTCGATTCTTGTCGGTTCTGACCGTTCTGACCAAGTTGCGGATGAGACCTCAAATTGCAATGCGCGTTTGTCGAAATCGCAGACATTCAGGTCAGACCAGCAGAAAAATTGAGGAATCTTGACTTAGAGACAAGATAGCCAAAAATTCGACATTTTTCAACGAATCTCGGCTATTTATGAACCGATCCTGAAATTCTTGGGTGGGTTCGACAGGGCTCCAGACACTCAGCTGCCCCGCACCGAAAATTCAGAAAAAAGTTGGTATTTGGCCGAGAAACCCTCGATTCTTGTCGGTTCTGACCGTTCTGACCAAGTTGCGGATGAGACGTCAAATTGCAATGCGCGTTTGTCGAAATCGCAGACATTCAGGTCAGACCAGCAGAAAAATTGAGAAATCTTGACTTAGAGACAAGATAGCCAAAAATTCGACATTTTTTAACGAATCTCGGCTATTTATGAACCGATCCTGAAATTCTTGGGTGGGTTCGACAGGGCTCCAGACACTCAGCTGCCCCGCACCGAAAATTCAGAAAAAAGTTGGTATTTGGCCGAGAAACCCTCGATTCTTGTCGGTTCTGACCGTTCTGACCAAGTTGCGGAGGAGACGTCAAATTGCAATGCGCGTTTGTCGAAATCGCAGACATTCAGGTCAGACCAGCAGAAAAATTGAGAAATCTTGACTTAGAGACAAGATAGCCAAAAATTCGACATTTTTCAACGAATCTCGGCTATTTATGAACCGATCCTGAAATTCTTGGGTGGGTTCGACAGGGCTCCAGACACTCAGCTGCCCCGCACCAAAAATTCAGAAAAAAGTTGGTATTTGGCCGAGAAACCCTCGATTCTTGTCGGTTCTGACCGTTCTGACCAAGTTGCGGAGGAGACGTCAAATTGCAATGCGCGTTTGTCGAAATCGCAGACATTCAGGTCAGACCAGCAGAAAAATTGAGGAATCTTGACTTAGAGACAAGATAGCCAAAAATTCGACATTTTTCAACAAATCTCGGCTATTTATGAACCGATCCTGAAATTCTTGGGTGGGTTCGACAGGGCTCCAGACACTCAGCTGCCCCGCACCGAAAATTCAGAAAAAAGTTGGTATTTGGCCGAGAAACCCTCGATTCTTGTCGGTTCTGACCGTTCTGACCAAGTTGCGGATGAGACCTCAAATTGCAATGCGCGTTTGTCGAAATCGCAGACATTCAGGTCAGACCAGCAGAAAAATTGAGGAATCTTGACTTAGAGACAAGATAGCCAAAAATTCGACATTTTTCAACGAATCTCGGCTATTTATGAACCGATCCTGAAATTCTTGGGTGGGTTCGACAGGGCTCCAGACACTCAGCTGCCCCGCACCGAAAATTCAGAAAAAAGTTGGTATTTGGCCGAGAAACCCTCGATTCTTGTCGGTTCTGACCGTTCTGACCAAGTTGCGGATGAGACCTCAAATTGCAATGCGCGTTTGTCGAAATCGCAGACATTCAGGTCAGACCAGCAGAAAAATTGAGGAATCTTGACTTAGAGACAAGATAGCCAAAAATTCGACATTTTTCAACGAATCTCGGCTATTTATGAACCGATCCTGAAATTCTTGGGTGGGTTCGACAGGGCTCCAGACACTCAGCTGCCCCGCACCGAAAATTCAGAAAAAAGTTGGTATTTGGCCGAGAAACCCTCGATTCTTGTCGGTTCTGACCGTTCTGACCAAGTTGCGGATGAGACCTCAAATTGCAATGCGCGTTTGTCGAAATCGCAGACATTCAGGTCAGACCAGCAGAAAAATTGAGGAATCTTGACTTAGAGACAAGATAGCCAAAAATTCGACATTTTTCAACGAATCTCGGCTATTTATGAACCGATCCTGAAATTCTTGGGTGGGTTCGACAGGGCTCCAGACACTCAGCTGCCCCGCACCGAAAATTCAGAAAAAAGTTGGTATTTGGCCGAGAAACCCTCGATTCTTGTCGGTTCTGACCGTTCTGACCAAGTTGCGGATGAGACGTCAAATTGCAATGCGCGTTTGTCGAAATCGCAGACATTCAGGTCAGACCAGCAGAAAAATTGAGAAATCTTGACTTAGAGACAAGATAGCCAAAAATTCGACATTTTTTAACGAATCTCGGCTATTTATGAACCGATCCTGAAATTCTTGGGTGGGTTCGACAGGGCTCCAGACACTCAGCTGCCCCGCACCGAAAATTCAGAAAAAAGTTGGTATTTGGCCGAGAAACCCTCGATTCTTGTCGGTTCTGACCGTTCTGACCAAGTTGCGGAGGAGACGTCAAATTGCAATGCGCGTTTGTCGAAATCGCAGACATTCAGGTCAGACCAGCAGAAAAATTGAGAAATCTTGACTTAGAGACAAGATAGCCAAAAATTCGACATTTTTCAACGAATCTCGGCTATTTATGAACCGATCCTGAAATTCTTGGGTGGGTTCGACAGGGCTCCAGACACTCAGCTGCCCCGCACCAAAAATTCAGAAAAAAGTTGGTATTTGGCCGAGAAACCCTCGATTCTTGTCGGTTCTGACCGTTCTGACCAAGTTGCGGAGGAGACGTCAAATTGCAATGCGCGTTTGTCGAAATCGCAGACATTCAGGTCAGACCAGCAGAAAAATTGAGGAATCTTGACTTAGAGACAAGATAGCCAAAAATTCGACATTTTTCAACAAATCTCGGCTATTTATGAACCGATCCTGAAATTCTTGGGTGGGTTCGACAGGGCTCCAGACACTCAGCTGCCCCGCACCGAAAATTCAGAAAAAAGTTGGTATTTGGCCGAGAAACCCTCGATTCTTGTCGGTTCTGACCGTTCTGACCAAGTTGCGGATGAGACCTCAAATTGCAATGCGCGTTTGTCGAAATCGCAGACATTCAGGTCAGACCAGCAGAAAAATTGAGGAATCTTGACTTAGAGACAAGATAGCCAAAAATTCGACATTTTTCAACGAATCTCGGCTATTTATGAACCGATCCTGAAATTCTTGGGTGGGTTCGACAGGGCTCCAGACACTCAGCTGCCCCGCACCGAAAATTCAGAAAAAAGTTGGTATTTGGCCGAGAAACCCTCGATTCTTGTCGGTTCTGACCGTTCTGACCAAGTTGCGGATGAGACGTCAAATTGCAATGTGCGTTTGTCGAAATCGCAGACATTCAGGTCAGACCAGCAGAAAAATTGAGAAATCTTGACTTAGAGACAAGATAGCCAAAAATTCGACATTTTTCAACGAATCTCGGCTATTTATGAACCGATCCTGAAATTCTTGGGTGGGTTCGACAGGGCTCCAGACACTCAGCTGCCCCGCACCGAAAATTCAGAAAAAAGTTGGTATTTGGCCGAGAAACCCTCGATTCTTGTCGGTTCTGACCGTTCTGACCAAGTTGCGGAGGAGACGTCAAATTGCAATGCGCGTTTGTCGAAATCGCAGACATTCAGGTCAGACCAGCAGAAAAATTGAGAAATCTTGACTTAGAGACAAGATAGCCAAAAATTCGACATTTTTCAACGAATCTCGGCTATTTATGAACCGATCCTGAAATTCTTGGGTGGGTTCGACAGGGCTCCAGACACTCAGCTGCCCCGCACCAAAAATTCAGAAAAAAGTTGGTATTTGGCCGAGAAACCCTCGATTCTTGTCGGTTCTGACCGTTCTGACCA
Source organism: Diprion similis (assembly GCF_021155765.1). Taxonomy (NCBI): domain Eukaryota; kingdom Metazoa; phylum Arthropoda; class Insecta; order Hymenoptera; family Diprionidae; genus Diprion; species Diprion similis. Next base: position 3,443,605 of record NC_060118.1, read on the forward strand.
AGTTGCGGAGGAGACGTCAAATTGCAATGCGCGTTTGTCGAAATCGCAGACATTCAGGTCAGACCAGCAGAAAAATTGAGGAATCTTGACTTAGAGACAAGATAGCCAAAAATTCGACATTTTTCAACAAATCTCGGCTATTTATGAACCGATCCTGAAATTCTTGGGTGGGTTCGACAGGGCTCCAGACACTCAGCTGCCCCGCACCGAAAATTCAGAAAAAAGTTGGTATTTGGCCGAGAAACCCTCGATTCTTGTCGGTTCTGACCGTTCTGACCAAGTTGCGGATGAGACCTCAAATTGCAATGCGCGTTTGTCGAAATCGCAGACATTCAGGTCAGACCAGCAGAAAAATTGAGGAATCTTGACTTAGAGACAAGATAGCCAAAAATTCGACATTTTTCAACGAATCTCGGCTATTTATGAACCGATCCTGAAATTCTTGGGTGGGTTCGACAGGGCTCCAGACACTCAGCTGCCCCGCACCGAAAATTCAGAAAAAAGTTGGTATTTGGCCGAGAAACCCTCGATTCTTGTCGGTTCTGACCGTTCTGACCAAGTTGCGGATGAGACGTCAAATTGCAATGTGCGTTTGTCGAAATCGCAGACATTCAGGTCAGACCAGCAGAAAAATTGAGAAATCTTGACTTAGAGACAAGATAGCCAAAAATTCGACATTTTTCAACGAATCTCGGCTATTTATGAACCGATCCTGAAATTCTTGGGTGGGTTCGACAGGGCTCCAGACACTCAGCTGCCCCGCACCGAAAATTCAGAAAAAAGTTGGTATTTGGCCGAGAAACCCTCGATTCTTGTCGGTTCTGACCGTTCTGACCAAGTTGCGGAGGAGACGTCAAATTGCAATGCGCGTTTGTCGAAATCGCAGACATTCAGGTCAGACCAGCAGAAAAATTGAGAAATCTTGACTTAGAGACAAGATAGCCAAAAATTCGACATTTTTCAACGAATCTCGGCTATTTATGAACCGATCCTGAAATTCTTGGGTGGGTTCGACAGGGCTCCAGACACTCAGCTGCCCCGCACCAAAAATTCAGAAAAAAGTTGGTATTTGGCCGAGAAACCCTCGATTCTTGTCGGTTCTGACCGTTCTGACCAAGTTGCGGAGGAGACGTCAAATTGCAATGCGCGTTTGTCGAAATCGCAGACATTCAGGTCAGACCAGCAGAAAAATTGAGGAATCTTGACTTAGAGACAAGATAGCCAAAAATTCGACATTTTTTAACGAATCTCGGCTATTTATGAACCGATCCTGAAATTCTTGGGTGGGTTCGACAGGGCTCCAGACACTCAGCTGCCCCGCACCGAAAATTCAGAAAAAAGTTGGTATTTGGCCGAGAAACCCTCGATTCTTGTCGGTTCTGACCGTTCTGACCAAGTTGCGGAGGAGACGTCAAATTGAAATGCGCGTTTGTCGAAATCGCAGACATTCAGGTCAGACCAGCAGAAAAATTGAGAAATCTTGACTTAGAGACAAGATAGCCAAAAATTCGACATTTTTCAACGAATCTCGGCTATTTATGAACCGATCCTGAAATTCTTGGGTGGGTTCGACAGGGCTCCAGACACTCAGCTGCCCCGCACCAAAAATTCAGAAAAAAGTTGGTATTTGGCCGAGAAACCCTCGATTCTTGTCGGTTCTGACCGTTCTGACCAAGTTGCGGAGGAGACGTCAAATTGCAATGCGCGTTTGTCGAAATCGCAGACATTCAGGTCAGACCAGCAGAAAAATTGAGGAATCTTGACTTAGAGACAAGATAGCCAAAAATTCGACATTTTTCAACAAATCTCGGCTATTTATGAACCGATCCTGAAATTCTTGGGTGGGTTCGACGGGGCTCCAGACACTCAGCTGCCCCGCACCGAAAATTCAGAAAAAAGTTGGTATTTGGCCGAGAAACCCTCGATTCTTGTCGGTTCTGACCGTTCTGACCAAGTTGCGGATGAGACCTCAAATTGCAATGCGCGTTTGTCGAAATCGCAGACATTCAGGTCAGACTAGCAGAAAAATTGAGAAATCTTGACTTAGAGACAAGATACCCAAAAATTCGACATTTTTCAACGAATCTCGGCTATTTATGAACCGATCCTGGAATTCTTGGGTGGGTTCGACAGGGCTTCAGACACTCAGCTGCCCCGCACCAAAAATTCAGAAAAAAGTTGGTATTTGGCCGAGAAACCCTCGATTCTTGTCGGTTCTGACCGTTCTGACCAAGTTGCGGATGAGACCTCAAATTGCAATGCGCGTTTGTCGAAATCGCAGACATTCAGGTCAGACCAGCAGAAAAATTGAGAAATCTTGACTTAGAGACAAGATAGCCAGAAATTCGACATTTTTCAACGAATCTCGGCTATTTATGAACCGATCCTGAAATTCTTGGGTGGGTTCGACAGGGCTCCAGACACTCAGCTGCCCTGCACCAAAAATTCAGAAAAAAGTTGGTATTTGGCCGAGAAACCCTCGATTCTTGTCGGTTCTGACCGTTCTGACCAAGTTGCGGATGAGACGTCAAATTGCAATGCGCGTTTCTCGAAATCGCAGACATTCAGGTCAGACCAGCAGAAAAATTGAGGAATCTTGACTTAGGGACAAGATAGCCAAAAATTCGACATTTTTCAACGAATCTCGGCTATTCATGAACCGATCCTGAAATTCTTGGGTGGGTTCGACAGGGCTCCAGACACTCAGCTGCCCCGCACCGAAAATTCAGAAAAAAGTTGGTATTTGGCCGAGAAACCCTCGATTCTTGTCGGTTCTGACCGTTCTGACCAAGTTGCGGATGAGACCTCAAATTGCAATGCGCGTTTGTCGAATTCGCAGACATTTAGGTCGGACCAGCAGAAAAATTGAGGAATCTTGGCTTAGAAACAAGATAGCCAAAAATTCGACATTTTTCAACGAATCTCGGCTATTCATGACACGATCCTGAAATTCTTGGGTGGGTTCGACAGGGCTCCAGACACTCAGCTGCCCCGCACCGAAAATTCAGAAAAAAGTTGGTATTTGGCCGAGAAACCCTCGATTCTTGTCGGTTCTGACCATTCTGACCAAGTTGCGGATGAGACCTCAAATTGCAATGCGCGTTTGTCGAAATTGCAGACATTCGAGTCAGACCAGCAGAAAAATTGAGGAATCTTGACTTAGAGACAAGATAGCCAAAAATTCGACATTTTTCAACGAATCTCGGCTATTTATGAACCGATCCTGAAATTCTTGGGTGGGTTCGACGGGCTCCAGACACTCAGCTGCCCCGCACCGAAAATTCAGAAAAAAGTTGGTATTTGGCCGAGAAACCCTCGATTCTTGTCGGTTCTGACCGTTCTGACCAAGTTGCGGATGAGACCTCAAATTGCAATGCGCGTTTGTCGAAATCGCAGACATTCAGGTCAGACCAGCAGAAAAATTGAGGAATCTTGACTTAGAGACAAGATAGTCAAAAATTCGACATTTTTCAACGAATCTCGGCTATTTATGAACCGATCCTGGAATTCTTGGGTGGGATCGACAGGGCTCCAGACACTCAGCTGCCCCGCACCGAAAATTCAGAAAAAAGTTGGTATTTGGCCGAGAAACCCTCGATTCTTGTCGGTTCTGACCGTTCTGACCAAGTTGCGGATGAGACCTCAAATTGCAATGCGCGTTTGTCGAAATCGCAGACATTCAGGTCAGACCAGCAGGAAAATTGAGGAATCTTGACTTAGAGACAAGATAGCCAAAAATTCGACATTTTTCAACGAATCTCGGCTATTTATGAACCGATCCTGAAATTCTTGGGTGGGTTCGACAGGGCTCCAGACACTCAGCTGCCCCGCACCGAAAATTCAGGAAAAAGTTGGTATTTGGCCGAGAAACCCTCGATTCTCGTCGGTTCTGACCGTTCTGACCAAGTTGCGGATGAGACCTCAAATTGCAATGCGCGTTTGTCGAAATCGCAGACATTCAGGTCAGACCAGCAGAAAAATTGAGGAATCTTGACTTAGAGACAAGATAGCCAAAAATTCGACATTTTTCAACGAATCTCGGCTATTTATGAACCGATCCTGAAATTCTTGGGTGGGTTCGACAGGGCTCCAGACACTCAGCTGCCTCGCACCGAAAATTCAGAAAAAAGTTGGTATTTGGCCGAGAAACCCTCGATTCTTGTCGGTTCTGACCGTTCTGACCAAGTTGCGGATGAGACGTCAAATTGCAATGCGCGTTTGTCGAAATCGCAGACATTCAGGTCAGACCAGCAGAAAAATTGAGAAATCTTGACTTAGAGACAAGATAGCCAAAAATTCGACATTTTTCAACGAATCTCGGCTATTTATGAACCGATCCTGAAATTCTTGGGTGGGTTCGACAGGGCTCCAGACACTCAGCTGCCCCGCACCGAAAATTCAGAAAAAAGTTGGTATTTGGCCGAGAAACCCTCGATTCTTGTCGGTTCTGACCGTTCTGACCAAGTTGCGGATGAGACCTCAAATTGCAATGCGCGTTTGTCGAAATCGCAGACATTCAGGTCAGACCAGCAGAAAAATTGAGGAATCTTGACTTAGAGACAAGATAGCCAAAAATTCGACATTTTTCAACGAATCTCGGCAATTTATGAACCGATCCTGAAATTCTTGGGTGGGTTCGACAGGGCTCCAGACACTCAGCTGCCCCGCACCGAAAATTCAGAAAAAAGTTAGTATTTGGCCGAGAAACCCTCGATTCTTGTCGGTTCTGACCGTTCTGACCAAGTTGCGGATGAGACGTCAAATTGCAATGCGCGTTTGTCGAAATCGCAGACATTCAGGTCAGACCAGCAGAAAAATTGAGAAATCTTGACTTAGAGACAAGATAGCCAAAAATTCGACATTTTTCAACGAATCTCGGCTATTTATGAACCGATCCTGAAATTCTTGGGTGGGTTCGACAGGGCTCCAGACACTCAGCTGCCCCGCACCGAAAATTCAGAAAAAAGTTGGTATTTGGCCGAGAAACCCTTGATTCTTGTCGGTTCTGACCGTTCTGACCAAGTTGCGGAGGAGACGTCAAATTGCAATGCGCGTGTGTCGAAATCGCAGACATTCAGGTCAGACCAGCAGAAAAATTGAGAAATCTTGACTTAGAGACAAGATAGCCAAAAATTCGACATTTTTAAACGAATCTCGGCTATTTATGAACCGATCCTGAAATTCTTGGGTGGGTTCGACAGGGCTCCAGACACTCAGCTGCCCCGCACCGAAAATTCAGAAAAAAGTTGGTATTTGGCCGAGAAACCCTCGATTCTTGTCGGTTCTGACCGTTCTGACCAAGTTGCGGATGAGACCTCAAATTGCAATGCGCGTTTGTCGAAATCGCAGACATTCAGGTCAGACCAGCAGAAAAATTGAGGAATCTTGACTTAGAGACAAGATAGCCAAAAATTCGACATTTTTCAACGAATCTCGGCTATTTATGAACCGATCCTGAAATTCTTGGGTGGGTTCGACAGGGCTCCAGACACTCAGCTGCCCCGCACCGGAAATTCAGAAAAAAGTTGGTATTTGGCCGAGAAACCCTCGATTCTTGTCGGTTCTGACCGTTCTGACCAAGTTGCGGATGAGACGTCAAATTGCAATGCGCGTTTGTCGAAATCGCAGACATTCAGGTCAGACCAGCAGAAAAATTGAGAAATCTTGACTTAGAGACAAGATAGCCAAAAATTCGACATTTTTCAACGAATCTCGGCTATTCATGAACCGATCCTGAAATTCTTGGGTGGGTTCGACAGGGCTCCAGACACTCAGCTGCCCCGCACCGAAAATTCAGAAAAAAGTTGGTATTTGGCGGAGAAACCCTCGATTCTTGTCGGTTCTGACCGTTCTGACCAAGTTGCGGATGAGACCTCAAATTGCAATGCGCGTTTGTCGAAATCGCAGACATTCAGGTCAGACCAGCAGAAAAATTGAGGAATCTTGACTTAGAGACAAGATAGCCAAAAATTCGACATTTTTCAACGAATCTCGGCTATTTATGAACCGATCCTGAAATTCTTGGGTGGGTTCGACAGGGCTCCAGACACTCAGCTGCCCCGCACCAAAAATTCAGAAAAAAGTTGGTATTTGGCCGAGAAACCCTCGATTCTTGTCGGTTCTGACCGTTCTGACCAAGTTGCGGATGAGACCTCAAATTGCAATGCGCGTTTGTTGAAATCGCAGACATTCAGGTCAGACCAGCAGAAAAATTGAGGAATCTTGACTTAGAGACAAGATAGCCAAAAATTCGACATTTTTCAACGAATCTCGGCTATTTATGAACCGATCCTGAAATTCTTGGGTGGGTTCGACAGGGCTCCAGACACTCAGCTGCCCCGCACCGAAAATTCAGAAAAAAGTTGGTATTTGGCCGAGAAACCCTCGATTCTTGTCGGTTCTGACCGTTCTGACCAAGTTGCGGATGAGACGTCAAATTGCAATGCGCGTTTGTCGAAATCGCAGACATTCAGGTCAGACCAGCAGAAAAATTGAGAAATCTTGACTTAGAGACAAGATAGCCAAAAATTCGACATTTTTCAACGAATCTCGGCTATTTATGAACCGATCCTGAAATTCTTGGGTGGGTTCGACAGGGCTCCAGACACTCAGCTGCCCCGCACCAAAAATTCAGAAAAAAGTTGGTATTTGGCCGAGAAACCCTCGATTCTTGTCGGTTCTGACCGTTCTGACCAAGTTGCGGATGAGACGTCAAATTGCAATGCGCGTTTGTCGAAATCGCAGACATTCAGGTCAGACCAGCAGAAAAATTGAGGAATCTTGACTTAGAGACAAGATAGCCAAAAATTCGACATTTTTCAACGAATCTCGGCTATTTATGAACCGATCCTGAAATTCTTGGGTGGGTTCGACAGGGCTCCAGACACTCAGCTGCCCCGCACCGAAAATTCAGAAAAAAGTTGGTATTTGGCCGAGAAACCCTCGATTCTTGTCGGTTCTGACCGTTCTGACCAAGTTGCGGATGAGACGTCAAATTGCAATGCGCGTTTGTCGAAATCGCAGACATTCAGGTCAGACCAGCAGAAAAATTGAGAAATCTTGACTTAGAGACAAGATAGCCAAAAATTCGACATTTTTTAACGAATCTCGGCTATTTATGAACCGATCCTGAAATTCTTGGGTGGGTTCGACAGGGCTCCAGACACTCAGCTGCCCCGCACCGAAAATTCAGAAAAAAGTTGGTATTTGGCCGAGAAACCCTCGATTCTTGTCGGTTCTGACCGTTCTGACCAAGTTGCGGAGGAGACGTCAAATTGCAATGCGCGTTTGTCGAAATCGCAGACATTCAGGTCAGACCAGCAGAAAAATTGAGAAATCTTGACTTAGAGACAAGATAGCCAAAAATTCGACATTTTTCAACGAATCTCGGCTATTTATGAACCGATCCTGAAATTCTTGGGTGGGTTCGACAGGGCTCCAGACACTCAGCTGCCCCGCACCAAAAATTCAGAAAAAAGTTGGTATTTGGCCGAGAAACCCTCGATTTTTGTCGGTTCTGACCGTTCTGACCAAGTTGCGGAGGAGACGTCAAATTGCGATGCGCGTTTGTCGAAATCGCAGACATTCAGGTCAGACCAGCAGAAAAATTGAGGAATCTTGACTTAGAGACAAGATAGCCAAAAATTCGACATTTTTCAACAAATCTCGGCTATTTATGAACCGATCCTGAAATTCTTGGGTGGGTTCGACAGGGCTCCAGACACTCAGCTGCCCCGCACCGAAAATTCAGAAAAAAGTTGGTATTTGGCCGAGAAACCCTCGATTCTTGTCGGTTCTGACCGTTCTGACCAAGTTGCGGATGAGACCTCAAATTGCAATGCGCGTTTGTCGAAATCGCAGACATTCAGGTCAGACCAGCAGAAAAATTGAGGAATCTTGACTTAGAGACAAGATAGCCAAAAATTCGACATTTTTCAACGAATCTCGGCTATTTATGAACCGATCCTGAAATTCTTGGGTGGGTTCGACAGGGCTCCAGACACTCAGCTGCCCCGCACCAAAAATTCAGAAAAAAGTTGGTATTTGGCCGAGAAACCCTCGATTCTTGTCGGTTCTGACCGTTCTGACCAAGTTGCGGAGGAGACGTCAAATTGCAATGCGCGTTTGTCGAAATCGCAGACATTCAGGTCAGACCAGCAGAAAAATTGAGGAATCTTGACTTAGAGACAAGATAGCCAAAAATTCGACATTTTTCAACAAATCTCGGCTATTTATGAACCGATCCTGAAATTCTTGGGTGGGTTCGACAGGGCTCCAGACACTCAGCTGCCCCGCACCGAAAATTCAGAAAAAAGTTGGTATTTGGCCGAGAAACCCTCGATTCTTGTCGGTTCTGACCGTTCTGACCAAGTTGCGGATGAGACGTCAAATTGCAATGCGCGTTTGTCGAAATCGCAGACATTCAGGTCAGACCAGCAGAAAAATTGAGAAATCTTGACTTAGAGACAAGATAGTCAAAAATTCGACATTTTTCAACGAATCTCGGCTATTTATGAACCGATCCTGGAATTCTTGGGTGGGATCGACAGGGCTCCAGACACTCAGCTGCCCCGCACCGAAAATTCAGAAAAAAGTTGGTATTTGGCCGAGAAACCCTCGATTCTTGTCGGTTCTGACCGTTCTGACCAAGTTGCGGATGAGACGTCAAATTGCAATGCGCGTTTGTCGAAATCGCAGACATTCAGGTCAGACCAGCAGAAAAATTGAGAAATCTTGACTTAGAGACAAGATAGCCAAAAATTCGACATTTTTTAACGAATCTCGGCTATTTATGAACCGATCCTGAAATTCTTGGGTGGGTTCGACAGGGCTCCAGACACTCAGCTGCCCCGCACCGAAAATTCAGAAAAAAGTTGGTATTTGGCCGAGAAACCCTCGATTCTTGTCGGTTCTGACCGTTCTGACCAAGTTGCGGAGGAGACGTCAAATTGCAATGCGCGTTTGTCGAAATCGCAGACATTCAGGTCAGACCAGCAGAAAAATTGAGAAATCTTGACTTAGAGACAAGATAGCCAAAAATTCGACATTTTTCAACGAATCTCGGCTATTTATGAACCGATCCTGAAATTCTTGGGTGGGTTCGACAGGGCTCCAGACACTCAGCTGCCCCGCACCGAAAATTCAGAAAAAAGTTGGTATTTGGCCGAGAAACCCTCGATTCTTGTCGGTTCTGACCGTTCTGACCAAGTTGCGGATGAGACGTCAAATTGCAATGCGCGTTTGTCGAAATCGCAGACATTCAGGTCAGACCAGCAGAAAAATTGAGAAATCTTGACTTAGAGACAAGATAGCCAAAAATTCGACATTTTTTAACGAATCTCGGCTATTTATGAACCGATCCTGAAATTCTTGGGTGGGTTCGACAGGGCTCCAGACACTCAGCTGCCCCGCACCGAAAATTCAGAAAAAAGTTGGTATTTGGCCGAGAAACCCTCGATTCTTGTCGGTTCTGACCGTTCTGACCAAGTTGCGGAGGAGACGTCAAATTGCAATGCGCGTTTGTCGAAATCGCAGACATTCAGGTCAGACCAGCAGAAAAATTGAGAAATCTTGACTTAGAGACAAGATAGCCAAAAATTCGACATTTTTCAACGAATCTCGGCTATTTATGAACCGATCCTGAAATTCTTGGGTGGGTTCGACAGGGCTCCAGACACTCAGCTGCCCCGCACCAAAAATTCAGAAAAAAGTTGGTATTTGGCCGAGAAACCCTCGATTTTTGTCGGTTCTGACCGTTCTGACCAAGTTGCGGAGGAGACGTCAAATTGCGATGCGCGTTTGTCGAAATCGCAGACATTCAGGTCAGACCAGCAGAAAAATTGAGGAATCTTGACTTAGAGACAAGATAGCCAAAAATTCGACATTTTTCAACAAATCTCGGCTATTTATGAACCGATCCTGAAATTCTTGGGTGGGTTCGACAGGGCTCCAGACACTCAGCTGCCCCGCACCGAAAATTCAGAAAAAAGTTGGTATTTGGCCGAGAAACCCTCGATTCTTGTCGGTTCTGACCGTTCTGACCAAGTTGCGGATGAGACCTCAAATTGCAATGCGCGTTTGTCGAAATCGCAGACATTCAGGTCAGACCAGCAGAAAAATTGAGGAATCTTGACTTAGAGACAAGATAGCCAAAAATTCGACATTTTTCAACGAATCTCGGCTATTTATGAACCGATCCTGAAATTCTTGGGTGGGTTCGACAGGGCTCCAGACACTCAGCTGCCCCGCACCGAAAATTCAGAAAAAAGTTGGTATTTGGCCGAGAAACCCTCGATTCTTGTCGGTTCTGACCGTTCTGACCAAGTTGCGGAGGAGACGTCAAATTGCAATGCGCGTTTGTCGAAATCGCAGACATTCAGGTCAGACCAGCAGAAAAATTGAGAAATCTTGACTTAGAGACAAGATAGCCAAAAATTCGACATTTTTCAACGAATCTCGGCTATTTATGAACCGATCCTGAAATTCTTGGGTGGGTTCGACAGGGCTCCAGACACTCAGCTGCCCCGCACCAAAAATTCAGAAAAAAGTTGGTATTTGGCCGAGAAACCCTCGATTCTTGTCGGTTCTGACCGTTCTGACCAAGTTGCGGAGGAGACGTCAAATTGCAATGCGCGTTTGTCGAAATCGCAGACATTCAGGTCAGACCAGCAGAAAAATTGAGGAATCTTGACTTAGAGACAAGATAGCCAAAAATTCGACATTTTTCAACAAATCTCGGCTATTTATGAACCGATCCTGAAATTCTTGGGTGGGTTCGACAGGGCTCCAGACACTCAGCTGCCCCGCACCGAAAATTCAGAAAAAAGTTGGTATTTGGCCGAGAAACCCTCGATTCTTGTCGGTTCTGACCGTTCTGACCAAGTTGCGGATGAGACGTCAAATTGCAATGCGCGTTTGTCGAAATCGCAGACATTCAGGTCAGACCAGCAGAAAAATTGAGAAATCTTGACTTAGAGACAAGATAGTCAAAAATTCGACATTTTTCAACGAATCTCGGCTATTTATGAACCGATCCTGGAATTCTTGGGTGGGATCGACAGGGCTCCAGACACTCAGCTGCCCCGCACCGAAAATTCAGAAAAAAGTTGGTATTTGGCCGAGAAACCCTCGATTCTTGTCGGTTCTGACCGTTCTGACCAAGTTGCGGATGAGACGTCAAATTGCAATGCGCGTTTGTCGAAATCGCAGACATTCAGGTCAGACCAGCAGAAAAATTGAGAAATCTTGACTTAGAGACAAGATAGCCAAAAATTCGACATTTTTTAACGAATCTCGGCTATTTATGAACCGATCCTGAAATTCTTGGGTGGGTTCGACAGGGCTCCAGACACTCAGCTGCCCCGCACCGAAAATTCAGAAAAAAGTTGGTATTTGGCCGAGAAACCCTCGATTCTTGTCGGTTCTGACCGTTCTGACCAAGTTGCGGAGGAGACGTCAAATTGCAATGCGCGTTTGTCGAAATCGCAGACATTCAGGTCAGACCAGCAGAAAAATTGAGAAATCTTGACTTAGAGACAAGATAGCCAAAAATTCGACATTTTTCAACGAATCTCGGCTATTTATGAACCGATCCTGAAATTCTTGGGTGGGTTCGACAGGGCTCCAGACACTCAGCTGCCCCGCACCAAAAATTCAGAAAAAAGTTGGTATTTGGCCGAGAAACCCTCGATTCTTGTCGGTTCTGACCTTTCTGACCAAGTTGCGGAGGAGACGTCAAATTGCAATGCGCGTTTGTCGAAATCGCAGACATTCAGGTCAGACCAGCAGAAAAATTGAGGAATCTTGACTTAGAGACAAGATAGCCAAAAATTCGACATTTTTCAACAAATCTCGGCTATTTATGAACCGATCCTGAAATTCTTGGGTGGGTTCGACAGGGCTCCAGACACTCAGCTGCCCCGCACCGAAAATTCAGAAAAAAGTTGGTATTTGGCCGAGAAACCCTCGATTCTTGTCGGTTCTGACCGTTCTGACCAAGTTGCGGATGAGACCTCAAATTGCAATGCGCGTTTGTCGAAATCGCAGACATTCAGGTCAGACCAGCAGAAAAATTGAGGAATCTTGACTTAGAGACAAGATAGTCAAAAATTCGACATTTTTCAACGAATCTCGGCTATTTATGAACCGATCCTGGAATTCTTGGGTGGGATCGACAGGGCTCCAGACACTCAGCTGCCCCGCACCGAAAATTCAGAAAAAAGTTGGTATTTGGCCGAGAAACCCTCGATTCTTGTCGGTTCTGACCGTTCTGACCAAGTTGCGGATGAGACCTCAAATTGCAATGCGCGTTTGTCGAAATCGCAGACATTCAGGTCAGACCAGCAGGAAAATTGAGGAATCTTGACTTAGAGACAAGATAGCCAAAAATTCGACATTTTTCAACGAATCTCGGCTATTTATGAACCGATCCTGAAATTCTTGGGTGGGTTCGACAGGGCTCCAGACACTCAGCTGCCCCGCACCGAAAATTCAGGAAAAAGTTGGTATTTGGCCGAGAAACCCTCGATTCTCGTCGGTTCTGACCGTTCTGACCAAGTTGCGGATGAGACCTCAAATTGCAATGCGCGTTTGTCGAAATCGCAGACATTCAGGTCAGACCAGCAGAAAAATTGAGGAATCTTGACTTAGAGACAAGATAGCCAAAAATTCGACATTTTTCAACGAATCTCGGCTATTTATGAACCGATCCTGAAATTCTTGGGTGGGTTCGACAGGGCTCCAGACACTCAGCTGCCTCGCACCGAAAATTCAGAAAAAAGTTGGTATTTGGCCGAGAAACCCTCGATTCTTGTCGGTTCTGACCGTTCTGACCAAGTTGCGGATGAGACGTCAAATTGCAATGCGCGTTTGTCGAAATCGCAGACATTCAGGTCAGACCAGCAGAAAAATTGAGAAATCTTGACTTAGAGACAAGATAGCCAAAAATTCGACATTTTTCAACGAATCTCGGCTATTTATGAACCGATCCTGAAATTCTTGGGTGGGTTCGACAGGGCTCCAGACACTCAGCTGCCCTGCACCAAAAATTCAGAAAAAAGTTGGTATTTGGCCGAGAAACCCTCGATTCTTGTCGGTTCTGACCGTTCTGACCAAGTTGCGGATGAGACGTCAAATTGCAATGCGCGTTTCTCGAAATCGCAGACATTCAGGTCAGACCAGCAGAAAAATTGAGGAATCTTGACTTAGGGACAAGATAGCCAAAAATTCGACATTTTTCAACGAATCTCGGCTATTCATGAACCGATCCTGAAATTCTTGGGTGGGTTCGACAGGGCTCCAGACACTCAGCTGCCCCGCACCGAAAATTCAGAAAAAAGTTGGTATTTGGCCGAGAAACCCTCGATTCTTGTCGGTTCTGACCGTTCTGACCAAGTTGCGGATGAGACCTCAAATTGCAATGCGCGTTTGTCGAATTCGCAGACATTCAGGTCGGACCAGCAGAAAAATTAAGGAATCTTGGCTTAGAAACAAGATAGCCAAAAATTCGACATTTTTCAACGAATCTCGGCTATTCATGACACGATCCTGAAATTCTTGGGTGGGTTCGACAGGGCTCCAGACACTCAGCTGCCCCGCACCGAAAATTCAGAAAAAAGTTGGTATTTGGCCGAGAAACCCTCGATTCTTGTCGGTTCTGACCATTCTGACCAAGTTGCGGATGAGACCTCAAATTGCAATGCGCGTTTGTCGAAATTGCAGACATTCAGGTCAGACCAGCAGAAAAATTGAGGAATCTTGACTTAGAGACAAGATAGCCAAAAATTCGACATTTTTCAACGAATCTCGGCTATTTATGAACCGATCCCGAAATTCTTGGGTGGGTTCGACAGGGCTCCAGACACTCAGCTGCCCCGCACCGAAAATTCAGAAAAAAGTTGGTATTTGGCCGAGAAACCCTCGATTCTTGTCGGTTCTGACCGTTCTGACCAAGTTGCGGATGAGACCTCAAATTGCAATGCGCGTTTGTCGAAATCGCAGACATTCAGGTCAGACCAGCAGAAAAATTGAGGAATCTTGACTTAGAGACAAGATAGTCAAAAATTCGACATTTTTCAACGAATCTCGGCTATTTATGAACCGATCCTGGAATTCTTGGGTGGGATCGACAGGGCTCCAGACACTCAGCTGCCCCGCACCGAAAATTCAGAAAAAAGTTGGTATTTGGCCGAGAAACCCTCGATTCTTGTCGGTTCTGACCGCTCTGACCAAGTTGCGGAGGAGACGTCAAATTGCAATGCGCGTTTGTCGAAATCGCAGACATTCAGGTCAGACCAGCAGAAAAATTGAGAAATCTTGACTTAGAGACAAGATAGCCAAAAATTCGACATTTTTCAACGAATCTCGGCTATTTATGAACCGATCCTGAAATTCTTGGGTGGGTTCGACAGGGCTCCAGACACTCAGCTGCCCCGCACCAAAAATTCAGAAAAAAGTTGGTATTTGGCCGAGAAACCCTCGATTCTTGTCGGTTCTGACCGTTCTGACCAAGTTGCGGATGAGACCTCAAATTGCAATGCGCGTTTGTCGAAATCGCAGACATTCAGGTCAGACCAGCAGAAAAATTGAGAAATCTTGACTTAGAGACAAGATAGCCAGAAATTCGACATTTTTCAACGAATCTCGGCTATTTATGAACCGATCCTGAAATTCTTGGGTGGGTTCGACAGGGCTCCAGACACTCAGCTGCCCTGCACCAAAAATTCAGAAAAAAGTTGGTATTTGGCCGAGAAACCCTCGATTCTTGTCGGTTCTGACCGTTCTGACCAAGTTGCGGATGAGACGTCAAATTGCAATGCGCGTTTCTCGAAATCGCAGACATTCAGGTCAGACCAGCAGAAAAATTGAGGAATCTTGACTTAGGGACAAGATAGCCAAAAATTCGACATTTTTCAACGAATCTCGGCTATTCATGAACCGATCCTGAAATTCTTGGGTGGGTTCGACAGGGCTCCAGACACTCAGCTGCCCCGCACCGAAAATTCAGAAAAAAGTTGGTATTTGGCCGAGAAACCCTCGATTCTTGTCGGTTCTGACCGTTCTGACCAAGTTGCGGATGAGACCTCAAATTGCAATGCGCGTTTGTCGAATTCGCAGACATTCAGGTCGGACCAGCAGAAAAATTAAGGAATCTTGGCTTAGAAACAAGATAGCCAAAAATTCGACATTTTTCAACGAATCTCGGCTATTCATGACACGATCCTGAAATTCTTGGGTGGGTTCGACAGGGCTCCAGACACTCAGCTGCCCCGCACCGAAAATTCAGAAAAAAGTTGGTATTTGGCCGAGAAACCCTCGATTCTTGTCGGTTCTGACCATTCTGACCAAGTTGCGGATGAGACCTCAAATTGCAATGCGCGTTTGTCGAAATTGCAGACATTCAGGTCAGACCAGCAGAAAAATTGAGGAATCTTGACTTAGAGACAAGATAGCCAAAAATTCGACATTTTTCAACGAATCTCGGCTATTTATGAACCGATCCCGAAATTCTTGGGTGGGTTCGACAGGGCTCCAGACACTCAGCTGCCCCGCACCGAAAATTCAGAAAAAAGTTGGTATTTGGCCGAGAAACCCTCGATTCTTGTCGGTTCTGACCGTTCTGACCAAGTTGCGGATGAGACCTCAAATTGCAATGCGCGTTTGTCGAAATCGCAGACATTCAGGTCAGACCAGCAGAAAAATTGAGGAATCTTGACTTAGAGACAAGATAGTCAAAAATTCGACATTTTTCAACGAATCTCGGCTATTTATGAACCGATCCTGGAATTCTTGGGTGGGATCGACAGGGCTCCAGACACTCAGCTGCCCCGCACCGAAAATTCAGAAAAAAGTTGGTATTTGGCCGAGAAACCCTCGATTCTTGTCGGTTCTGACCGTTCTGACCAAGTTGCGGATGAGACCTCAAATTGCAATGCGCGTTTGTCGAAATCGCAGACATTCAGGTCAGACCAGCAGGAAAATTGAGGAATCTTGACTTAGAGACAAGATAGCCAAAAATTCGACATTTTTCAACGAATCTCGGCTATTTATGAACCGATCCTGAAATTCTTGGGTGGGTTCGACAGGGCTCCAGACACTCAGCTGCCCCGCACCGAAAATTCAGGAAAAAGTTGGTATTTGGCCGAGAAACCCTCGATTCTCGTCGGTTCTGACCGTTCTGACCAAGTTGCGGATGAGACCTCAAATTGCAATGCGCGTTTGTCGAAATCGCAGACATTCAGGTCAGACCAGCAGAAAAATTGAGGAATCTTGACTTAGAGACAAGATAGCCAAAAATTCGACATTTTTCAACGAATCTCGGCTATTTATGAACCGATCCTGAAATTCTTGGGTGGGTTCGACAGGGCTCCAGACACTCAGCTGCCTCGCACCGAAAATTCAGAAAAAAGTTGGTATTTGGCCGAGAAACCCTCGATTCTTGTCGGTTCTGACCGTTCTGACCAAGTTGCGGATGAGACGTCAAATTGCAATGCGCGTTTGTCGAAATCGCAGACATTCAGGTCAGACCAGCAGAAAAATTGAGAAATCTTGACTTAGAGACAAGATAGCCAAAAATTCGACATTTTTCAACGAATCTCGGCTATTTATGAACCGATCCTGAAATTCTTGGGTGGGTTCGACAGGGCTCCAGACACTCAGCTGCCCCGCACCAAAAATTCAGAAAAAAGTTGGTATTTGGCCGAGAAACCCTCGATTCTTGTCGGTTCTGACCGTTCTGACCAAGTTGCGGATGAGACGTCAAATTGCAATGCGCGTTTGTCGAAATCGCAGACATTCAGGTCAGACCAGCAGAAAAATTGAGAAATCTTGACTTAGAGACAAGATAGCCAAAAATTCGACATTTTTTAACGAATCTCGGCTATTTATGAACCGATCCTGAAATTCTTGGGTGGGTTCGACAGGGCTCCAGACACTCAGCTGCCCCGCACCGAAAATTCAGAAAAAAGTTGGTATTTGGCCGAGAAACCCTCGATTCTTGTCGGTTCTGACCGTTCTGACCAAGTTGCGGAGGAGACGTCAAATTGCAATGCGCGTTTGTCGAAATCGCAGACATTCAGGTCAGACCAGCAGAAAAATTGAGAAATCTTGACTTAGAGACAAGATAGCCAAAAATTCGACATTTTTCAACGAATCTCGGCTATTTATGAACCGATCCTGAAATTCTTGGGTGGGTTCGACAGGGCTCCAGACACTCAGCTGCCCCGCACCAAAAATTCAGAAAAAAGTTGGTATTTGGCCGAGAAACCCTCGATTCTTGTCGGTTCTGACCGTTCTGACCAAGTTGCGGAGGAGACGTCAAATTGCAATGCGCGTTTGTCGAAATCGCAGACATTCAGGTCAGACCAGCAGAAAAATTGAGGAATCTTGACTTAGAGACAAGATAGCCAAAAATTCGACATTTTTCAACAAATCTCGGCTATTTATGAACCGATCCTGAAATTCTTGGGTGGGTTCGACAGGGCTCCAGACACTCAGCTGCCCCGCACCGAAAATTCAGAAAAAAGTTGGTATTTGGCCGAGAAACCCTCGATTCTTGTCGGTTCTGACCGTTCTGACCAAGTTGCGGATGAGACCTCAAATTGCAATGCGCGTTTGTCGAAATCGCAGACATTTAGGTCAGACTAGCAGAAAAATTGAGAAATCTTGACTTAGAGACAAGATACCCAAAAATTCGACATTTTTCAACGAATCTCGGCTATTTATGAACCGATCCTGAAATTCTTGGGTGGGTTCGACAGGGCTTCAGACACTCAGCTGCCCCGCACCAAAAATTCAGAAAAAAGTTGGTATTTGGCCGAGAAACCCTCGATTCTTGTCGGTTCTGACCGTTCTGACCAAGTTGCGGATGAGACCTCAAATTGCAATGCGCGTTTGTCGAAATCGCAGACATTCAGGTCAGACCAGCAGAAAAATTGAGAAATCTTGACTTAGAGACAAGATAGCCAGAAATTCGACATTTTTCAACGAATCTCGGCTATTTATGAACCGATCCTGAAATTCTTGGGTGGGTTCGACAGGGCTCCAGACACTCAGCTGCCCTGCACCAAAAATTCAGAAAAAAGTTGGTATTTGGCCGAGAAACCCTCGATTCTTGTCGGTTCTGACCGTTCTGACCAAGTTGCGGATGAGACGTCAAATTGCAATGCGCGTTTCTCGAAATCGCAGACATTCAGGTCAGACCAGCAGAAAAATTGAGGAATCTTGACTTAGGGACAAGATAGCCAAAAATTCGACATTTTTCAACGAATCTCGGCTATTCATGAACCGATCCTGAAATTCTTGGGTGGGTTCGACAGGGCTCCAGACACTCAGCTGCCCCGCACCGAAAATTCAGAAAAAAGTTGGTATTTGGCCGAGAAACCCTCGATTCTTGTCGGTTCTGACCGTTCTGACCAAGTTGCGGATGAGACCTCAAATTGCAATGCGCGTTTGTCGAATTCGCAGACATTCAGGTCGGACCAGCAGAAAAATTAAGGAATCTTGGCTTAGAAACAAGATAGCCAAAAATTCGACATTTTTCAACGAATCTCGGCTATTCATGACACGATCCTGAAATTCTTGGGTGGGTTCGACAGGGCTCCAGACACTCAGCTGCCCCGCACCGAAAATTCAGAAAAAAGTTGGTATTTGGCCGAGAAACCCTCGATTCTTGTCGGTTCTGACCATTCTGACCAAGTTGCGGATGAGACCTCAAATTGCAATGCGCGTTTGTCGAAATTGCAGACATTCAGGTCAGACCAGCAGAAAAATTGAGGAATCTTGACTTAGAGACAAGATAGCCAAAAATTCGACATTTTTCAACGAATCTCGGCTATTTATGAACCGATCCCGAAATTCTTGGGTGGGTTCGACAGGGCTCCAGACACTCAGCTGCCCCGCACCGAAAATTCAGAAAAAAGTTGGTATTTGGCCGAGAAACCCTCGATTCTTGTCGGTTCTGACCGTTCTGACCAAGTTGCGGATGAGACCTCAAATTGCAATGCGCGTTTGTCGAAATCGCAGACATTCAGGTCAGACCAGCAGAAAAATTGAGGAATCTTGACTTAGAGACAAGATAGTCAAAAATTCGACATTTTTCAACGAATCTCGGCTATTTATGAACCGATCCTGGAATTCTTGGGTGGGATCGACAGGGCTCCAGACACTCAGCTGCCCCGCACCGAAAATTCAGAAAAAAGTTGGTATTTGGCCGAGAAACCCTCGATTCTTGTCGGTTCTGACCGTTCTGACCAAGTTGCGGATGAGACCTCAAATTGCAATGCGCGTTTGTCGAAATCGCAGACATTCAGGTCAGACCAGCAGGAAAATTGAGGAATCTTGACTTAGAGACAAGATAGCCAAAAATTCGACATTTTTCAACGAATCTCGGCTATTTATGAACCGATCCTGAAATTCTTGGGTGGGTTCGACAGGGCTCCAGACACTCAGCTGCCCCGCACCGAAAATTCAGGAAAAAGTTGGTATTTGGCCGAGAAACCCTCGATTCTCGTCGGTTCTGACCGTTCTGACCAAGTTGCGGATGAGACCTCAAATTGCAATGCGCGTTTGTCGAAATCGCAGACATTCAGGTCAGACCAGCAGAAAAATTGAGGAATCTTGACTTAGAGACAAGATAGCCAAAAATTCGACATTTTTCAACGAATCTCGGCTATTTATGAACCGATCCTGAAATTCTTGGGTGGGTTCGACAGGGCTCCAGACACTCAGCTGCCTCGCACCGAAAATTCAGAAAAAAGTTGGTATTTGGCCGAGAAACCCTCGATTCTTGTCGGTTCTGACCGTTCTGACCAAGTTGCGGATGAGACGTCAAATTGCAATGCGCGTTTGTCGAAATCGCAGACATTCAGGTCAGACCAGCAGAAAAATTGAGAAATCTTGACTTAGAGACAAGATAGCCAAAAATTCGACATTTTTCAACGAATCTCGGCTATTTATGAACCGATCCTGAAATTCTTGGGTGGGTTCGACAGGGCTCCAGACACTCAGCTGCCCCGCACCAAAAATTCAGAAAAAAGTTGGTATTTGGCCGAGAAACCCTCGATTCTTGTCGGTTCTGACCGTTCTGACCAAGTTGCGGATGAGACGTCAAATTGCAATGCGCGTTTGTCGAAATCGCAGACATTCAGGTCAGACCAGCAGAAAAATTGAGGAATCTTGACTTAGAGACAAGATAGCCAAAAATTCGACATTTTTCAACGAATCTCGGCTATTTATGAACCGATCCTGAAATTCTTGGGTGGGTTCGACAGGGCTCCAGACACTCAGCTGCCCCGCACCAAAAATTCAGAAAAAAGTTGGTATTTGGCCGAGAAACCCTCGATTCTTGTCGGTTCTGACCGTTCTGACCAAGTTGCGGATGAGACCTCAAATTGCAATGCGCGTTTGTCGAAATCGCAGACATTCAGGTCGGACCAGCAGAAAAATTGAGGAATCTTGACTTAGAGACAAGATAGCCAAAAATTCGACATTTTTCAACAAATCTCGGCTATTTATGAACCGATCCTGAAATTCTTGGGTGGGTTCGACAGGGCTCCAGACACTCAGCTGCCCCGCACCGAAAATTCAGAAAAAAGTTGGTATTTGGCCGAGAAACCCTCGATTCTTGTCGGTTATGACCGTTCTGACCAAGTTGCGGATGAGACCTCAAATTGCAATGCGCGTTTGTCGAAATCGCAGACATTCAGGTCAGACCAGCAGAAAAATTGAGGAATCTTGACTTAGAGACAAGATAGCCAAAAATTCGACATTTTTCAACGAATCTCGGCTATTTATGAACCGATCCTGAAATTCTTGGGTGGGTTCGACAGGGCTCCAGACACTCAGCTGCCCCGCACCGAAAATTCAGAAAAAAGTTGGTATTTGGCCGAGAAACCCTCGATTCTTGTCGGTTCTGACCGTTCTGACCAAGTTGCGGATGAGACGTCAAATTGCAATGCGCGTTTGTCGAAATCGCAGACATTCAGGTCAGACCAGCAGAAAAATTGAGAAATCTTGACTTAGAGACAAGATAGCCAAAAATTCGACATTTTTCAACGAATCTCGGCTATTTATGAACCGATCCTGAAATTCTTGGGTGGGTTCGACAGGGCTCCAGACACTCAGCTGCCCCGCACCGAAAATTCAGAAAAAAGTTGGTATTTGGCCGAGAAACCCTCGATTCTTGTCGGTTCTGACCGTTCTGACCAAGTTGCGGAGGAGACGTCAAATTGCAATGCGCGTTTGTCGAAATCGCAGACATTCAGGTCAGACCAGCAGAAAAATTGAGAAATCTTGACTTAGAGACAAGATAGCCAAAAATTCGACATTTTTCAACGAATCTCGGCTATTTATGAACCGATCCTGAAATTCTTGGGTGGGTTCGACAGGGCTCCAGACACTCAGCTGCCCCGCACCAAAAATTCAGAAAAAAGTTGGTATTTGGCCGAGAAACCCTCGATTCTTGTCGGTTCTGACCGTTCTGACCAAGTTGCGGAGGAGACGTCAAATTGCAATGCGCGTTTGTCGAAATCGCAGACATTCAGGTCAGATCAGCAGAAAAATTGAGAAATCTTGACTTAGAGACAAGATAGCCAAAAATTCGACATTTTTCAACAAATCTCGGCTATTTATGAACCGATCCTGAAATTCTTGGGTGGGTTCGACAGGGCTCCAGACACTCAGCTGCCCCGCACCGAAAATTCAGAAAAAAGTTGGTATTTGGCCGAGAAACCCTCGATTCTTGTCGGTTCTGACCGTTCTGACCAAGTTGCGGATGAGACCTCAAATTGCAATGCGCGTTTGTCGAAATCGCAGACATTCAGGTCAGACCAGCAGAAAAATTGAGGAATCTTGACTTAGAGACAAGATAGCCAAAAATTCGACATTTTTCAACGAATCTCGGCTATTTATGAACCGATCCTGAAATTCTTGGGTGGGTTCGACAGGGCTCCAGACACTCAGCTGCCCCGCACCGAAAATTCAGAAAAAAGTTGGTATTTGGCCGAGAAACCCTCGATTCTTGTCGGTTCTGACCGTTCTGACCAAGTTGCGGATGAGACGTCAAATTGCAATGCGCGTTTGTCGAAATCGCAGACATTCAGGTCAGACCAGCAGAAAAATTGAGAAATCTTGACTTAGAGACAAGATAGCCAAAAATTCGACATTTTTCAACGAATCTCGGCTATTTATGAACCGATCCTGAAATTCTTGGGTGGGTTCGACAGGGCTCCAGACACTCAGCTGCCCCGCACCAAAAATTCAGAAAAAAGTTGGTATTTGGCCGAGAAACCCTCGATTCTTGTCGGTTCTGACCGTTCTGACCAAGTTGCGGAGGAGACGTCAAATTGCAATGCGCGTTTGTCGAAATCGCAGACATTCAGGTCAGATCAGCAGAAAAATTGAGAAATCTTGACTTAGAGACAAGATAGCCAAAAATTCGACATTTTTCAACAAATCTCGGCTATTTATGAACCGATCCTGAAATTCTTGGGTGGGTTCGACAGGGCTCCAGACACTCAGCTGCCCCGCACCGAAAATTCAGAAAAAAGTTGGTATTTGGCCGAGAAACCCTCGATTCTTGTCGGTTCTGACCGTTCTGACCAAGTTGCGGATGAGACCTCAAATTGCAATGCGCGTTTGTCGAAATCGCAGACATTCAGGTCAGACCAGCAGAAAAATTGAGGAATCTTGACTTAGAGACAAGATAGCCAAAAATTCGACATTTTTCAACGAATCTCGGCTATTTATGAACCGATCCTGAAATTCTTGGGTGGGTTCGACAGGGCTCCAGACACTCAGCTGCCCCGCACCGAAAATTCAGAAAAAAGTTGGTATTTGGCCGAGAAACCCTCGATTCTTGTCGGTTCTGACCGTTCTGACCAAGTTGCGGATGAGACGTCAAATTGCAATGCGCGTTTGTCGAAATCGCAGACATTCAGGTCAGACCAGCAGAAAAATTGAGAAATCTTGACTTAGAGACAAGATAGCCAAAAATTCGACATTTTTCAACGAATCTCGGCTATTTATGAACCGATCCTGAAATTCTTGGGTGGGTTCGACAGGGCTCCAGACACTCAGCTGCCCCGCACCGAAAATTCAGAAAAAAGTTGGTATTTGGCCGAGAAACCCTCGATTCTTGTCGGTTCTGACCGTTCTGACCAAGTTGCGGATGAGACCTCAAATTGCAATGCGCGTTTGTCGAATTCGCAGACATTCAGGTCGGACCAGCAGAAAAATTGAGGAATCTTGACTTAGAGACAAGATAGCCAAAAATTCGACATTTTTCAACGAATCTCGGCTATTTATGAACCGATCCTGAAATTCTTGGGTGGGTTCGACAGGGCTCCAGACACTCAGCTGCCCCGCACCGAAAATTCAGAAAAAAGTTGGTATTTGGCCGAGAAACCCTCGATTCTTGTCGGTTCTGACCGTTCTGACCAAGTTGCGGATGAGACGTCAAATTGCAATGCGCGTTTGTCGAAATCGCAGACATTCAGGTCAGACCAGCAGAAAAATTGAGAAATCTTGACTTAGAGACAAGATAGCCAAAAATTCGACATTTTTCAACGAATCTCGGCTATTTATGAACCGATCCTGAAATTCTTGGGTGGGTTCGACAGGGCTCCAGACACTCAGCTGCCCCGCACCGAAAATTCAGGAAAAAGTTGGTATTTGGCCGAGAAACCCTCGATTCTTGTCGGTTCTGACCGTGCTGACCAAGTTGCGGATGAGACGTCAAATTGCAATGCGCGTTTGTCGAAATCGCAGACATTCAGGTCAGACCAGCAGAAAAATTGAGAAATCTTGACTTAGAGACAAGATAGCCAAAAATTCGACATTTTTCAACGAATCTCGGCTATTTATGAACCGATCCTGAAATTCTTGGGTGGGTTCGACAGGGCTCCAGACACTCAGCTGCCCCGCACCGAAAATTCAGAAAAAAGTTGGTATTTGGCCGAGAAACCCTCGATTCTTGTCGGTTCTGACCGTTCTGACCAAGTTGCGGAGGAGACGTCAAATTGCAATGCGCGTTTGTCGAAATCGCAGACATTCAGGTCAGACCAGCAGAAAAATTGAGAAATCTTGACTTAGAGACAAGATAGCCAAAAATTCGACATTTTTCAACGAATCTCGGCTATTTATGAACCGATCCTGAAATTCTTGGGTGGGTTCGACAGGGCTCCAGACACTCAGCTGCCCCGCACCAAAAATTCAGAAAAAAGTTGGTATTTGGCCGAGAAACCCTCGATTCTTGTCGGTTCTGACCGTTCTGACCAAGTTGCGGAGGAGACGTCAAATTGCAATGCGCGTTTGTCGAAATCGCAGACATTCAGGTCAGATCAGCAGAAAAATTGAGGAATCTTGACTTAGAGACAAGATAGCCAAAAATTCGACATTTTTCAACAAATCTCGGCTATTTATGAACCGATCCTGAAATTCTTGGGTGGGTTCGACAGGGCTCCAGACACTCAGCTGCCCCGCACCGAAAATTCAGAAAAAAGTTGGTATTTGGCCGAGAAACCCTCGATTCTTGTCGGTTCTGACCGTTCTGACCAAGTTGCGGATGAGACCTCAAATTGCAATGCGCGTTTGTCGAAATCGCAGACATTCAGGTCAGACCAGCAGAAAAATTGAGGAATCTTGACTTAGAGACAAGATAGCCAAAAATTCGACATTTTTCAACGAATCTCGGCTATTTATGAACCGATCCTGAAATTCTTGGGTGGGTTCGACAGGGCTCCAGACACTCAGCTGCCCCGCACCGAAAATTCAGAAAAAAGTTGGTATTTGGCCGAGAAACCCTCGATTCTTGTCGGTTCTGACCGTTCTGACCAAGTTGCGGATGAGACGTCAAATTGCAATGCGCGTTTGTCGAAATCGCAGACATTCAGGTCAGACCAGCAGAAAAATTGAGAAATCTTGACTTAGAGACAAGATAGCCAAAAATTCGACATTTTTCAACGAATCTCGGCTATTTATGAACCGATCCTGAAATTCTTGGGTGGGTTCGACAGGGCTCCAGACACTCAGCTGCCCCGCACCGAAAATTCAGAAAAAAGTTGGTATTTGGCCGAGAAACCCTCGATTCTTGTCGGTTCTGACCGTTCTGACCAAGTTGCGGATGAGACCTCAAATTGCAATGCGCGTTTGTCGAATTCGCAGACATTCAGGTCGGACCAGCAGAAAAATTGAGGAATCTTGGCTTAGAAACAAGATAGCCAAAAATTCGACATTTTTCAACGAATCTCGGCTATTCATGACACGATCCTGAAATTCTTGGGTGGGTTCGACAGGGCTCCAGACACTCAGCTGCCCCGCACCGAAAATTCAGAAAAAAGTTGGTATTTGGCCGAGAAACCCTCGATTCTTGTCGGTTCTGACCGTTCTGACCAAGTTGCGGATGAGACCTCAAATTGCAATGCGCGTTTGTCGAAATCGCAGACATTCAGGTCAGACCAGCAGAAAAATTGAGGAATCTTGACTTAGAGACAAGATAGCCAAAAATTCGACATTTTTCAACGAATCTCGGCTATTTATGAACCGATCCTGAAATTCTTGGGTGGGTTCGACAGGGCTCCAGACACTCAGCTGCCCCGCACCGAAAATTCAGAAAAAAGTTGGTATTTGGCCGAGAAACCCTCGATTCTTGTCGGTTCTGACCGTTCTGACCAAGTTGCGGATGAGACGTCAAATTGCAATGCGCGTTTGTCGAAATCGCAGACATTCAGGTCAGACCAGCAGAAAAATTGAGAAATCTTGACTTAGAGACAAGATAGCCAAAAATTCGACATTTTTCAACGAATCTCGGCTATTTATGAACCGATCCTGAAATTCTTGGGTGGGTTCGACAGGGCTCCAGACACTCAGCTGCCCCGCACCGAAAATTCAGGAAAAAGTTGGTATTTGGCCGAGAAACCCTCGATTCTTGTCGGTTCTGACCGTTCTGACCAAGTTGCGGATGAGACGTCAAATTGCAATGCGCGTTTGTCGAAATCGCAGACATTCAGGTCAGACCAGCAGAAAAATTGAGAAATCTTGACTTAGAGACAAGATAGCCAAAAATTCGACATTTTTCAACGAATCTCGGCTATTTATGAACCGATCCTGAAATTCTTGGGTGGGTTCGACAGGGCTCCAGACACTCAGCTGCCCCGCACCGGAAATTCAGAAAAAAGTTGGTATTTGGCCGAGAAACCCTCGATTCTTGTCGGTTTCGACCGTTCTGACCAAGTTGCGGATGAGACCTAAAATTGCAATGCGCGTTTGTCGAAATCGTAGACATTCAGGTCAGACCAGCAGAAAAATTGAGGAATCTTGACTCAGAGACAAGATAGCCAAAAATTCGACATTTTTCAACGAATCTCGGCTATTTATGAACCGATCCTGAAATTCTTGGGTGGGTTCGACAGGGCTCCAGACACTCAGCTGCCCCGCACCGAAAATTCAGAAAAAAGTTGGTATTTGGCCGAGAAACCCTCGATTCTTGTCGGTTCTGACCGTTCTGACCAAGTTGCGGAGGAGACGTCAAATTGCAATGCGCGTTTGTTGAAATCGCAGACATTCAGGTCAGACCAGCAGAAAAATTGAGAAATCTTGACTTAGAGACAAGATAGCCAAAAATTCGACATTTTTCAACGAATCTCGGCTATTTATGAACCGATCCTGAAATTCTTGGGTGGGTTCGACAGGGCTCCAGACACTCAGCTGCCCCGCACCAAAAATTCAGAAAAAAGTTGGTATTTGGCCGAGAAACCCTCGATTCTTGTCGGTTCTGACCGTTCTGACCAAGTTGCGGAGGAGACGTCAAATTGCAATGCGCGTTTGTCGAAATCGCAGACATTCAGGTCAGACCAGCAGAAAAATTGAGGAATCTTGACTTAGAGACAAGATAGCCAAAAATTCGACATTTTTCAACAAATCTCGGCTATTTATGAACCGATCCTGAAATTCTTGGGTGGGTTCGACAGGGCTCCAGACACTCAGCTGCCCCGCACCGAAAATTCAGAAAAAAGTTGGTATTTGGCCGAGAAACCCTCGATTCTTGTCGGTTCTGACCGTTCTGACCAAGTTGCGGATGAGACCTCAAATTGCAATGCGCGTTTGTCGAATTCGCAGACATTCAGGTCGGACCAGCAGAAAAATTGAGGAATCTTGGCTTAGAAACAAGATAGCCAAAAATTCGACATTTTTCAACGAATCTCGGCTATTCATGACACGATCCTGAAATTCTTGGGTGGGTTCGACAGGGCTCCAGACACTCAGCTGCCCCGCACCGAAAATTCAGAAAAAAGTTGGTATTTGGCCGAGAAACCCTCGATTCTTGTCGGTTCTGACCATTCTGACCAAGTTGCGGATGAGACCTCAAATTGCAATGCGCGTTTGTCGAAATTGCAGACATTCAGGTCAGACCAGCAGAAAAATTGAGGAATCTTGACTTAGAGACAAGATAGCCAAAAATTCGACATTTTTCAACGAATCTCGGCTATTTATGAACCGATCCTGAAATTCTTGGGTGGGTTCGACAGGGCTCCAGACACTCAGCTGCCCCGCACCGAAAATTCAGAAAAAAGTTGGTATTTGGCCGAGAAACCCTCGATTCTTGTCGGTTCTGACCGTTCTGACCAAGTTGCGGATGAGACCTCAAATTGCAATGCGCGTTTGTCGAAATCGCAGACATTCAGGTCAGACCAGCAGAAAAATTGAGGAATCTTGACTTAGAGACAAGATAGTCAAAAATTCGACATTTTTCAACGAATCTCGGCTATTTATGAACCGATCCTGGAATTCTTGGGTGGGATCGACAGGGCTCCAGACACTCAGCTGCCCCGCACCAAAAATTCAGAAAAAAGTTGGTATTTGGCCGAGAAACCCTCGATTCTTGTCGGTTCTGACCGTTCTGACCAAGTTGCGGATGAGACCTCAAATTGCAATGCGCGTTTGTCGAAATCGCAGACATTCAGGTCAGACCAGCAGGAAAATTGAGGAATCTTGACTTAGAGACAAGATAGCCAAAAATTCGACATTTTTCAACGAATCTCGGCTATTTATGAACCGATCCTGAAATTCTTGGGTGGGTTCGACAGGGCTCCAGACACTCAGCTGCCCCGCACCGAAAATTCAGGAAAAAGTTGGTATTTGGCCGAGAAACCCTCGATTCTCGTCGGTTCTGACCGTTCTGACCAAGTTGCGGATGAGACCTCAAATTGCAATGCGCGTTTGTCGAAATCGCAGACATTCAGGTCAGACCAGCAGAAAAATTGAGGAATCTTGACTTAGAGACAAGATAGCCAAAAATTCGACATTTTTCAACGAATCTCGGCTATTTATGAACCGATCCTGAAATTCTTGGGTGGGTTCGACAGGGCTCCAGACACTCAGCTGCCTCGCACCGAAAATTCAGAAAAAAGTTGGTATTTGGCCGAGAAACCCTCGATTCTTGTCGGTTCTGACCGTTCTGACCAAGTTGCGGATGAGACGTCAAATTGCAATGCGCGTTTGTCGAAATCGCAGACATTCAGGTCAGACCAGCAGAAAAATTGAGAAATCTTGACTTAGAGACAAGATAGCCAAAAATTCGACATTTTTCAACGAATCTCGGCTATTTATGAACCGATCCTGAAATTCTTGGGTGGGTTCGACAGGGCTCCAGACACTCAGCTGCCCCGCACCAAAAATTCAGAAAAAAGTTGGTATTTGGCCGAGAAACCCTCGATTCTTGTCGGTTCTGACCGTTCTGACCAAGTTGCGGATGAGACGTCAAATTGCAATGCGCGTTTGTCGAAATCGCAGACATTCAGGTCAGACCAGCAGAAAAATTGAGGAATCTTGACTTAGAGACAAGATAGCCAAAAATTCGACATTTTTCAACGAATCTCGGCTATTTATGAACCGATCCTGAAATTCTTGGGTGGGTTCGACAGGGCTCCAGACACTCAGCTGCCCCGCACCAAAAATTCAGAAAAAAGTTGGTATTTGGCCGAGAAACCCTCGATTCTTGTCGGTTCTGACCGTTCTGACCAAGTTGCGGATGAGACCTCAAATTGCAATGCGCGTTTGTCGAAATCGCAGACATTCAGGTCGGACCAGCAGAAAAATTGAGGAATCTTGACTTAGAGACAAGATAGCCAAAAATTCGACATTTTTCAACGAATCTCGGCTATTCATGAACCGATCCTGAAATTCTTGGGTGGGTTTGACAGGGCTCCAGACACTCAGCTGCCCCGCACCGAAAATTCAGAAAAAAGTTGGTATTTGGCCGAGAAACCCTCGATTCTTGTCGGTTCTGACCGTTCTGACCAAGTTGCGGATGAGACCTCAAATTGCAATGCGCGTTTGTCGAAATCGCAGACATTCAGGTCAGACCAGCAGAAAAATTGAGGAATCTTGACTTAGAAACAAGATAGCCAAGAATTCGACATTTTTCAACAAATCTCGGCTATTTATGAACCGATCCTGAAATTCTTGGGTGGGTTCGACAGGGCTCCAGACACTCAGCTGCCCCGCACCGAAAATTCAGAAAAAAGTTGGTATTTGGCCGAGAAACCCTCGATTCTTGTCGGTTCTGACCGTTCTGACCAAGTTGCGGATGAGACCTTAAATGGCAATGCGCGTTTGTCGAAATCGCAGACATTCAGGTCAGACCAGCAGAAAAATTGAGGAATCTTGACTTAGAGACAAGATAGCCAAAAATTCGACATTTTTCAACGAATCTCGGCTATTTATGAACCGATCCTGAAATTCTTGGGTGGGTTCGACAGGGCTCCAGACACTCAGCTGCCCCGCACCGAAAATTCAGAAAAAAGTTGGTATTTGGCCGAGAAACCCTCGATTCTTGTCGGTTCTGACCGTTCTGACCAAGTTGCGGATGAGACCTCAAATTGCAATGCGCGTTTGTCGAAATCGCAGACATTCAGGTCAGACCAGCAGAAAAATTGAGGAATCTTGACTTAGAGACAAGATAGCCAAAAATTCGACATTTTTCAACGAATCTCGGCTATTTATGAACCGATCCTGAAATTCTTGGGTGGGTTCGACAGGGCTCCAGACACTCAGCTGCCTCGCACCGAAAATTCAGAAAAAAGTTGGTATTTGGCCGAGAAACCCTCGATTCTTGTCGGTTCTGACCGTTCTGACCAAGTTGCGGATGAGACGTCAAATTGCAATGCGCGTTTGTCGAAATCGCAGACATTCAGGTCAGACCAGCAGAAAAATTGAGAAATCTTGACTTAGAGACAAGATAGCCAAAAATTCGACATTTTTCAACGAATCTCGGCTATTTATGAACCGATCCTGAAATTCTTGGGTGGGTTCGACAGGGCTCCAGACACTCAGCTGCCCCGCACCAAAAATTCAGAAAAAAGTTGGTATTTGGCCGAGAAACCCTCGATTCTTGTCGGTTCTGACCGTTCTGACCAAGTTGCGGATGAGACGTAAAATTGCAATGCGCGTTTGTCGAAATCGCAGACATTCAGGTCAGACCAGCAGAAAAATTGAGGAATCTTGACTTAGAGACAAGATAGCCAAGAATTCGACATTTTTCAACAAATCTCGGCTATTTATGAACCGATCCTGAAATTCTTGGGTGGGTTCGACAGGGCTCCAGACACTCAGCTGCCCCGCACCGAAAATTCAGAAAAAAGTTGGTATTTGGCCGAGAAACCCTCGATTCTTGTCGGTTCTGACCGTTCTGACCAAGTTGCGGATGAGACCTTAAATGGCAATGCGCGTTTGTCGAAATCGCAGACATTCAGGTCAGACCAGCAGAAAAATTGAGGAATCTTGACTTAGAGACAAGATAGCCAAAAATTCGACATTTTTCAACGAATCTCGGCTATTTATGAACCGATCCTGAAATTCTTGGGTGGGTTCGACAGGGCTCCAGACACTCAGCTGCCCCGCACCGAAAATTCAGAAAAAAGTTGGTATTTGGCCGAGAAACCCTCGATTCTTGTCGGTTCTGACCGTTCTGACCAAGTTGCGGATGAGACCTCAAATTGCAATGCGCGTTTGTCGAAATCGCAGACATTAAGGTCAGACCAGCAGAAAAATTGAGGAATCTTGACTTAGAGACAAGATAGCCAAAAATTCGACATTTTTCAACGAATCTCGGCTATTTATGAACCGATCCTGAAATTCTTGGGTGGGTTCGACAGGGCTCCAGACACTCAGCTGCCTCGCACCGAAAATTCAGAAAAAAGTTGGTATTTGGCCGAGAAACCCTCGATTCTTGTCGGTTCTGACCGTTCTGACCAAGTTGCGGATGAGACGTCAAATTGCAATGCGCGTTTGTCGAAATCGCAGACATTCAGGTCAGACCAGCAGAAAAATTGAGAAATCTTGACTTAGAGACAAGATAGCCAAAAATTCGACATTTTTCAACGAATCTCGGCTATTTATGAACCGATCCTGAAATTCTTGGGTGGGTTCGACAGGGCTCCAGACACTCAGCTGCCCCGCACCAAAAATTCAGAAAAAAGTTGGTATTTGGCCGAGAAACCCTCGATTCTTGTCGGTTCTGACCGTTCTGACCAAGTTGCGGATGAGACGTAAAATTGCAATGCGCGTTTGTCGAAATCGCAGACATTCAGGTCAGACCAGCAGAAAAATTGAGGAATCTTGACTTAGAGACAAGATAGCCAAAAATTCGACATTTTTCAACGAATCTCGGCTATTTATGAACCGATCCTGAAATTCTTGGGTGGGTTCGACAGGGCTCCAGACACTCAGCTGCCCCGCACCAAAAATTCAGAAAAAAGTTGGTATTTGGCCGAGAAACCCTCGATTCTTGTCGGTTCTGACCGTTCTGACCAAGTTGCGGATGAGACCTCAAATTGCAATGCGCGTTTGTCGAAATCGCAGACATTCAGGTCGGACCAGCAGAAAAATTGAGGAATCTTGACTTAGAGACAAGATAGCCAAAAATTCGACATTTTTCAACGAATCTCGGCTATTCATGAACCGATCCTGAAATTCTTGGGTGGGTTTGACAGGGCTCCAGACACTCAGCTGCCCCGCACCGAAAATTCAGAAAAAAGTTGGTATTTGGCCGAGAAACCCTCGATTCTTGTCGGTTCTGACCGTTCTGACCAAGTTGCGGATGAGACCTCAAATTGCAATGCGCGTTTGTCGAAATCGCAGACATTCAGGTCAGACCAGCAGAAAAATTGAGGAATCTTGACTTAGAAACAAGATAGCCAAGAATTCGACATTTTTCAACAAATCTCGGCTATTTATGAACCGATCCTGAAATTCTTGGGTGGGTTCGACAGGGCTCCAGACACTCAGCTGCCCCGCACCGAAAATTCAGAAAAAAGTTGGTATTTGGCCGAGAAACCCTCGATTCTTGTCGGTTCTGACCGTTCTGACCAAGTTGCGGATGAGACCTCAAATTGCAATGCGCGTTTGTCGAAATCGCAGACATTCAGGTCAGACCAGCAGGAAAATTGAGGAATCTTGACTTAGAGACAAGATAGCCAAAAATTCGACATTTTTCAACGAATCTCGGCTATTTATGAACCGATCCTGAAATTCTTGGGTGGGTTCGACAGGGCTCCAGACACTCAGCTGCCCCGCACCGAAAATTCAGGAAAAAGTTGGTATTTGGCCGAGAAACCCTCGATTCTCGTCGGTTCTGACCGTTCTGACCAAGTTGCGGATGAGACCTCAAATTGCAATGCGCGTTTGTCGAAATCGCAGACATTCAGGTCAGACCAGCAGAAAAATTGAGGAATCTTGACTTAGAGACAAGATAGCCAAAAATTCGACATTTTTCAACGAATCTCGGCTATTTATGAACCGATCCTGAAATTCTTGGGTGGGTTCGACAGGGCTCCAGACACTCAGCTGCCTCGCACCGAAAATTCAGAAAAAAGTTGGTATTTGGCCGAGAAACCCTCGATTCTTGTCGGTTCTGACCGTTCTGACCAAGTTGCGGATGAGACGTCAAATTGCAATGCGCGTTTGTCGAAATCGCAGACAATCAGGTCAGACCAGCAGAAAAATTGAGAAATCTTGACTTAGAGACAAGATAGCCAAAAATTCGACATTTTTCAACGAATCTCGGCTATTTATGAACCGATCCTGAAATTCTTGGGTGGGTTCGACAGGGCTCCAGACACTCAGCTGCCCCGCACCAAAAATTCAGAAAAAAGTTGGTATTTGGCCGAGAAACCCTCGATTCTTGTCGGTTCTGACCGTTCTGACCAAGTTGCGGATGAGACGTCAAATTGCAATGCGCGTTTGTCGAAATCGCAGACATTCAGGTCAGACCAGCAGAAAAATTGAGGAATCTTGACTTAGAGACAAGATAGCCAAAAATTCGACATTTTTCAACGAATCTCGGCTATTTATAAACCGATCCTGAAATTCTTGGGTGGGTTCGACAGGGCTCTAGACACTCAGCTGCCCCGCACCAAAAATTCAGAAAAAAGTTGGCATTTGGCCGAGAAACCCTCGATTCTTGTCGGTTCTGACCGTTCTGACCAAGTTGCGGATGAGACCTCAAATTGCAATGCGCGTTTGTCGAAATCGCAGACATTCAGGTCGGACCAGCAGAAAAATTGAGGAATCTTGACTTAGAGACAAGATAGCCAAAAATTCGACATTTTTCAACGAATCTCGGCTATTCATGAACCGATCCTGAAATTCTTGGGTGGGTTTGACAGGGCTCCAGACACTCAGCTGCCCCGCACCGAAAATTCAGAAAAAAGTTGGTATTTGGCCGAGAAACCCTCGATTCTTGTCGGTTCTGACCGTTCTGACCAAGTTGCGGATGAGACCTCAAATTGCAATGCGCGTTTGTCGAAATCGCAGACATTCAGGTCAGACCAGCAGAAAAATTGAGGAATCTTGACTTAGAAACAAGATAGCCAAGAATTCGACATTTTTCAACAAATCTCGGCTATTTATGAACCGATCCTGAAATTCTTGGGTGGGTTCGACAGGGCTCCAGACACTCAGCTGCCCCGCACCGAAAATTCAGAAAAAAGTTGGTATTTGGCCGAGAAACCCTCGATTCTTGTCGGTTCTGACCGTTCTGACCAAGTTGCGGATGAGACCTTAAATGGCAATGCGCGTTTGTCGAAATCGCAGACATTCAGGTCAGACCAGCAGAAAAATTGAGGAATCTTGACTTAGAGACAAGATAGCCAAAAATTCGACATTTTTCAACGAATCTCGGCTATTTATGAACCGATCCTGAAATTCTTGGGTGGGTTCGACAGGGCTCCAGACACTCAGCTGCCCCGCACCGAAAATTCAGAAAAAAGTTGGTATTTGGCCGAGAAACCCTCGATTCTTGTCGGTTCTGACCGTTCTGACCAAGTTGCGGATGAGACCTCAAATTGCAATGCGCGTTTGTCGAAATCGCAGACATTCAGGTCAGACCAGCAGAAAAATTGAGGAATCTTGACTTAGAGACAAGATAGCCAAAAATTCGACATTTTTCAACGAATCTCGGCTATTTATGAACCGATCCTGAAATTCTTGGGTGGGTTCGACAGGGCTCCAGACACTCAGCTGCCTCGCACCGAAAATTCAGAAAAAAGTTGGTATTTGGCCGAGAAACCCTCGATTCTTGTCGGTTCTGACCGTTCTGACCAAGTTGCGGATGAGACGTCAAATTGCAATGCGCGTTTGTCGAAATCGCAGACATTCAGGTCAGACCAGCAGAAAAATTGAGAAATCTTGACTTAGAGACAAGATAGCCAAAAATTCGACATTTTTCAACGAATCTCGGCTATTTATGAACCGATCCTGAAATTCTTGGGTGGGTTCGACAGGGCTCCAGACACTCAGCTGCCCCGCACCAAAAATTCAGAAAAAAGTTGGTATTTGGCCGAGAAACCCTCGATTCTTGTCGGTTCTGACCGTTCTGACCAAGTTGCGGATGAGACGTAAAATTGCAATGCGCGTTTGTCGAAATCGCAGACATTCAGGTCAGACCAGCAGAAAAATTGAGGAATCTTGACTTAGAGACAAGATAGCCAAAAATTCGACATTTTTCAACGAATCTCGGCTATTTATGAACCGATCCTGAAATTCTTGGGTGGGTTCGACAGGGCTCCAGACACTCAGCTGCCCCGCACCAAAAATTCAGAAAAAGGTGGTATTTGGCCGAGAAACCCTCGATTCTTGTCGGTTCTGACCGTTCTGACCAAGTTGCGGATGAGACCTCAAATTGCAATGCGCGTTTGTCGAAATCGCAGACATTCAGGTCGGACCAGCAGAAAAATTGAGGAATCTTGACTTAGAGACAAGATAGCCAAAAATTCGACATTTTTCAACGAATCTCGGCTATTCATGAACCGATCCTGAAATTCTTGGGTGGGTTTGACAGGGCTCCAGACACTCAGCTGCCCCGCACCGAAAATTCAGAAAAAAGTTGGTATTTGGCCGAGAAACCCTCGATTCTTGTCGGTTCTGACCGTTCTGACCAAGTTGCGGATGAGACCTCAAATTGCAATGCGCGTTTGTCGAAATCGCAGACATTCAGGTCAGACCAGCAGAAAAATTGAGGAATCTTGACTTAGAAACAAGATAGCCAAGAATTCGACATTTTTCAACAAATCTCGGCTATTTATGAACCGATCCTGAAATTCTTGGGTGGGTTCGACAGGGCTCCAGACACTCAGCTGCCCCGCACCGAAAATTCAGAAAAAAGTTGGTATTTGGCCGAGAAACCCTCGATTCTTGTCGGTTCTGACCGTTCTGACCAAGTTGCGGATGAGACCTTAAATGGCAATGCGCGTTTGTCGAAATCGCAGACATTCAGGTCAGACCAGCAGAAAAATTGAGGAATCTTGACTTAGAGACAAGATAGCCAAAAATTCGACATTTTTCAACGAATCTCGGCTATTTATGAACCGATCCTGAAATTCTTGGGTGGGTTCGACAGGGCTCCAGACACTCAGCTGCCCCGCACCGAAAATTCAGAAAAAAGTTGGTATTTGGCCGAGAAACCCTCGATTCTTGTCGGTTCTGACCGTTCTGACCAAGTTGCGGATGAGACCTCAAATTGCAATGCGCGTTTGTCGAAATCGCAGACATTCAGGTCGGACCAGCAGAAAAATTGAGAAATCTTGACTTAGAGACAAGATAGCCAAAAATTCGACATTTTTCAACGAATCTCGGCTATTCAGGAACCGATCCTGAAATTCTTGGGTGGGTTCGACAGGGCTCCAGACACTCAGCTGCCCCGCACCGGAAATTCAAAAAAAAAGTTGGTATTTGGCCGAGAAACCCTCGATTCTTGTCGGTTCTGACCGTTCTGATCAAGTTGCGGATGAGACCTCAAATTGCAATGCGCGTTTGTCGAAATCGCAGACATTCAGGTCAGACCAGCAGAAAAATTGAGGAATCTTGACTTAGAGACAAGATAGCCAAAAATTCGACATTTTTCAACGAATCTCGGCTATTTATGAACCGATCCTGAAATTCTTGGGTGGGTTCGACAGGGCTCCAGACACTCAGCTGCCCCGCACCAAAAATTCAGAAAAAAGTTGGTATTTGGCCGAGAAACCCTCGATTCTTGTCGGTTCTGACCGTTCTGACCAAGTTGCGGAGGAGACGTCAAATTGCAATGCGCGTTTGTCGAAATCGCAGACATTCAGGTCAGACCAGCAGAAAAATTGAGAAATCTTGACTTAGAGACAAGATAGCCAAAAATTCGACATTTTTCAACGAATCTCGGCTATTTATGAACCGATCCTGAAATTCTTGGGTGGGTTCGACAGGGCTCCAGACACTCAGCTGCCTTGCACCAAAAATTCAGAAAAAAGTTGGTATTTGGCCGAGAAACCCTCGATTCTTGTCGGTTCTGACCGTTCTGACCAAGTTGCGGAGGAGACGTCAAATTGCAATGCGCGTTTGTCGAAATCGCAGACATTCAGGTCAGATCAGCAGAAAAATTGAGGAATCTTGACTTAGAGACAAGATAGCCAAAAATTCGACATTTTTCAACAAATCTCGGCTATTTATGAACCGATCCTGAAATTCTTGGGTGGGTTCGACAGGGCTCCAGACACTCAGCTGCCCCGCACCGAAAATTCAGAAAAAAGTTGGTATTTGGCCGAGAAACCCTCGATTCTTGTCGGTTCTGACCGTTCTGACCAAGTTGCGGATGAGACCTCAAATTGCAATGCGCGTTTGTCGAAATCGCAGACATTCAGGTCAGACCAGCAGAAAAATTGAGGAATCTTGACTTAGAGACAAGATAGCCAAAAATTCGACATTTTTCAACGAATCTCGGCTATTTATGAACCGATCCTGAAATTCTTGGGTGGGTTCGACAGGGCTCCAGACACTCAGCTGCCCCGCACCGAAAATTCAGAAAAAAGTTGGTATTTGGCCGAGAAACCCTCGATTCTTGTCGGTTCTGACCGTTCGGACCAAGTTGCGGATGAGACGTCAAATTGCAATGCGCGTTTGTCGAAATCGCAGACATTCAGGTCAGACCAGCAGAAAAATTGAGAAATCTTGACTTAGAGACAAGATAGCCAAAAATTCGACATTTTTCAACGAATCTCGGCTATTTATGAACCGATCCTGAAATTCTTGGGTGGGTTCGACAGGGCTCCAGACACTCAGCTGCCCCGCACCGAAAATTCAGAAAAAAGTTGGTATTTGGCCGAGAAACCCTCGATTCTTGT
This sequence comes from Diprion similis, assembly GCF_021155765.1. Lineage (NCBI taxonomy): Eukaryota > Metazoa > Arthropoda > Insecta > Hymenoptera > Diprionidae > Diprion > Diprion similis. Next base: position 3,481,248 of record NC_060118.1, read on the forward strand.
CGGTTCTGACCGTTCTGACCAAGTTGCGGATGAGACCTCAAATTGCAATGCGCGTTTGTCGAATTCGCAGACATTCAGGTCGGACCAGCAGAAAAATTGAGGAATCTTGGCTTAGAAACAAGATAGCCAAAAATTCGACATTTTTCAACGAATCTCGGCTATTCATGACACGATCCTGAAATTCTTGGGTGGGTTCGACAGGGCTCCAGACACTCAGCTGCCCCGCACCGAAAATTCAGAAAAAAGTTGGTATTTGGCCGAGAAACCCTCGATTCTTGTCGGTTCTGACCATTCTGACCAAGTTGCGGATGAGACCTCAAATTGCAATGCGCGTTTGTCGAAATTGCAGACATTCAGGTCAGACCAGCAGAAAAATTGAGGAATCTTGACTTAGAGACAAGATAGCCAAAAATTCGACATTTTTCAACGAATCTCGGCTATTTATGAACCGATCCTGAAATTCTTGGGTGGGTTCGACAGGGCTCCAGACACTCAGCTGCCCCGCACCGAAAATTCAGAAAAAAGTTGGTATTTGGCCGAGAAACCCTCGATTCTTGTCGGTTCTGACCGTTCTGACCAAGTTGCGGATGAGACGTCAAATTGCAATGCGCGTTTGTCGAAATCGCAGACATTCAGGTCAGACCAGCAGAAAAATTGAGAAATCTTGACTTAGAGACAAGATAGCCAAAAATTCGACATTTTTCAACGAATCTCGGCTATTTATGAACCGATCCTGAAATTCTTGGGTGGGTTCGACAGGGCTCCAGACACTCAGCTGCCCCGCACCGAAAATTCAGAAAAAAGTTGGTATTTGGCCGAGAAACCCTCGATTCTTGTCGGTTCTGACCGTTCTGACCAAGTTGCGGAGGAGACGTCAAATTGCAATGCGCGTTTGTCGAAATCGCAGACATTCAGGTCAGACCAGCAGAAAAATTGAGAAATCTTGACTTAGAGACAAGATAGCCAAAAATTCGACATTTTTCAACGAATCTCGGCTATTTATGAACCGATCCTGAAATTCTTGGGTGGGTTCGACAGGGCTCCAGACACTCAGCTGCCCCGCACCAAAAATTCAGAAAAAAGTTGGTATTTGGCCGAGAAACCCTCGATTCTTGTCGGTTCTGACCGTTCTGACCAAGTTGCGGATGAGACCTCAAATTGCAATGCGCGTTTGTCGAAATCGCAGACATTCAGGTCAGACCAGCAGAAAAATTGAGAAATCTTGACTTAGAGACAAGATAGCCAGAAATTCGACATTTTTCAACGAATCTCGGCTATTTATGAACCGATCCTGAAATTCTTGGGTGGGTTCGACAGGGCTCCAGACACTCAGCTGCCCTGCACCAAAAATTCAGAAAAAAGTTGGTATTTGGCCGAGAAACCCTCGATTCTTGTCGGTTCTGACCGTTCTGACCAAGTTGCGGATGAGACGTCAAATTGCAATGCGCGTTTCTCGAAATCGCAGACATTCAGGTCAGACCAGCAGAAAAATTGAGGAATCTTGACTTAGGGACAAGATAGCCAAAAATTCGACATTTTTCAACGAATCTCGGCTATTCATGAACCGATCCTGAAATTCTTGGGTGGGTTCGACAGGGCTCCAGACACTCAGCTGCCCCGCACCGAAAATTCAGAAAAAAGTTGGTATTTGGCCGAGAAACCCTCGATTCTTGTCGGTTCTGACCGTTCTGACCAAGTTGCGGATGAGACCTCAAATTGCAATGCGCGTTTGTCGAATTCGCAGACATTCAGGTCGGACCAGCAGAAAAATTGAGGAATCTTGGCTTAGAAACAAGATAGCCAAAAATTCGACATTTTTCAACGAATCTCGGCTATTCATGACACGATCCTGAAATTCTTGGGTGGGTTCGACAGGGCTCCAGACACTCAGCTGCCCCGCACCGAAAATTCAGAAAAAAGTTGGTATTTGGCCGAGAAACCCTCGATTCTTGTCGGTTCTGACCATTCTGACCAAGTTGCGGATGAGACCTCAAATTGCAATGCGCGTTTGTCGAAATTGCAGACATTCAGGTCAGACCAGCAGAAAAATTGAGGAATCTTGACTTAGAGACAAGATAGCCAAAAATTCGACATTTTTCAACGAATCTCGGCTATTTATGAACCGATCCTGAAATTCTTGGGTGGGTTCGACAGGGCTCCAGACACTCAGCTGCCCCGCACCGAAAATTCAGAAAAAAGTTGGTATTTGGCCGAGAAACCCTCGATTCTTGTCGGTTCTGACCGTTCTGACCAAGTTGCGGATGAGACCTCAAATTGCAATGCGCGTTTGTCGAAATCGCAGACATTCAGGTCAGACCAGCAGAAAAATTGAGGAATCTTGACTTAGAGACAAGATAGTCAAAAATTCGACATTTTTCAACGAATCTCGGCTATTTATGAACCGATCCTGGAATTCTTGGGTGGGATCGACAGGGCTCCAGACACTCAGCTGCCCCGCACCGAAAATTCAGAAAAAAGTTGGTATTTGGCCGAGAAACCCTCGATTCTTGTCGGTTCTGACCGTTCTGACCAAGTTGCGGATGAGACCTCAAATTGCAATGCGCGTTTGTCGAAATCGCAGACATTCAGGTCAGACCAGCAGGAAAATTGAGGAATCTTGACTTAGAGACAAGATAGCCAAAAATTCGACATTTTTCAACGAATCTCGGCTATTTATGAACCGATCCTGAAATTCTTGGGTGGGTTCGACAGGGCTCCAGACACTCAGCTGCCCCGCACCGAAAATTCAGGAAAAAGTTGGTATTTGGCCGAGAAACCCTCGATTCTCGTCGGTTCTGACCGTTCTGACCAAGTTGCGGATGAGACCTCAAATTGCAATGCGCGTTTGTCGAAATCGCAGACATTCAGGTCAGACCAGCAGAAAAATTGAGGAATCTTGACTTAGAGACAAGATAGCCAAAAATTCGACATTTTTCAACGAATCTCGGCTATTTATGAACCGATCCTGAAATTCTTGGGTGGGTTCGACAGGGCTCCAGACACTCAGCTGCCTCGCACCGAAAATTCAGAAAAAAGTTGGTATTTGGCCGAGAAACCCTCGATTCTTGTCGGTTCTGACCGTTCTGACCAAGTTGCGGATGAGACGTCAAATTGCAATGCGCGTTTGTCGAAATCGCAGACATTCAGGTCAGACCAGCAGAAAAATTGAGAAATCTTGACTTAGAGACAAGATAGCCAAAAATTCGACATTTTTCAACGAATCTCGGCTATTTATGAACCGATCCTGAAATTCTTGGGTGGGTTCGACAGGGCTCCAGACACTCAGCTGCCCCGCACCAAAAATTCAGAAAAAAGTTGGTATTTGGCCGAGAAACCCTCGATTCTTGTCGGTTCTGACCGTTCTGACCAAGTTGCGGATGAGACGTCAAATTGCAATGCGCGTTTGTCGAAATCGCAGACATTCAGGTCAGACCAGCAGAAAAATTGAGGAATCTTGACTTAGAGACAAGATAGCCAAAAATTCGACATTTTTCAACGAATCTCGGCTATTTATGAACCGATCCTGAAATTCTTGGGTGGGTTCGACAGGGCTCCAGACACTCAGCTGCCCCGCACCAAAAATTCAGAAAAAAGTTGGTATTTGGCCGAGAAACCCTCGATTCTTGTCGGTTCTGACCATTCTGACCAAGTTGCGGATGAGACCTCAAATTGCAATGCGCGTTTGTCGAAATCGCAGACATTCAGGTCAGACCAGCAGAAAAATTGAGGAATCTTGACTTAGAGACAAGATAGCCAAAAATTCGACATTTTTCAACGAATCTCGGCTATTTATGAACCGATCCTGAAATTCTTGGGTGGGTTCGACAGGGCTCCAGACACTCAGCTGCCCCGCACCGAAAATTCAGAAAAAAGTTGGTATTTGGCCGAGAAACCCTCGATTCTTGTCGGTTCTGACCGTTCTGACCAAGTTGCGGATGAGACCTCAAATTGCAATGCGCGTTTGTCGAAATCGCAGACATTCAGGTCAGACCAGCAGAAAAATTGAGGAATCTTGACTTAGAGACAAGATAGTCAAAAATTCGACATTTTTCAACGAATCTCGGCTATTTATGAACCGATCCTGGAATTCTTGGGTGGGATCGACAGGGCTCCAGACACTCAGCTGCCCCGCACCGAAAATTCAGAAAAAAGTTGGTATTTGGCCGAGAAACCCTCGATTCTTGTCGGTTCTGACCGTTCTGACCAAGTTGCGGATGAGACCTCAAATTGCAATGCGCGTTTGTCGAAATCGCAGACATTCAGGTCAGACCAGCAGGAAAATTGAGGAATCTTGACTTAGAGACAAGATAGCCAAAAATTCGACATTTTTCAACGAATCTCGGCTATTTATGAACCGATCCTGAAATTCTTGGGTGGGTTCGACAGGGCTCCAGACACTCAGCTGCCCCGCACCGAAAATTCAGGAAAAAGTTGGTATTTGGCCGAGAAACCCTCGATTCTCGTCGGTTCTGACCGTTCTGACCAAGTTGCGGATGAGACCTCAAATTGCAATGCGCGTTTGTCGAAATCGCAGACATTCAGGTCAGACCAGCAGAAAAATTGAGGAATCTTGACTTAGAGACAAGATAGCCAAAAATTCGACATTTTTCAACGAATCTCGGCTATTTATGAACCGATCCTGAAATTCTTGGGTGGGTTCGACAGGGCTCCAGACACTCAGCTGCCTCGCACCGAAAATTCAGAAAAAAGTTGGTATTTGGCCGAGAAACCCTCGATTCTTGTCGGTTCTGACCGTTCTGACCAAGTTGCGGATGAGACGTCAAATTGCAATGCGCGTTTGTCGAAATCGCAGACATTCAGGTCAGACCAGCAGAAAAATTGAGAAATCTTGACTTAGAGACAAGATAGCCAAAAATTCGACATTTTTCAACGAATCTCGGCTATTTATGAACCGATCCTGAAATTCTTGGGTGGGTTCGACAGGGCTCCAGACACTCAGCTGCCCCGCACCAAAAATTCAGAAAAAAGTTGGTATTTGGCCGAGAAACCCTCGATTCTTGTCGGTTCTGACCGTTCTGACCAAGTTGCGGATAAGACGTCAAATTGCAATGCGCGTTTGTCGAAATCGCAGACATTCAGGTCAGACCAGCAGAAAAATTGAGGAATCTTGACTTAGAGACAAGATAGCCAAAAATTCGACATTTTTCAACGAATCTCGGCTATTTATGAACCGATCCTGAAATTCTTGGGTGGGTTCGACAGGGCTCCAGACACTCAGCTGCCCCGCACCAAAAATTCAGAAAAAAGTTGGTATTTGGCCGAGAAACCCTCGATTCTTGTCGGTTCTGACCGTTCTGACCAAGTTGCGGATGAGACCTCAAATTGCAATGCGCGTTTGTCGAAATCGCAGACATTCAGGTCGGACCAGCAGAAAAATTGAGGAATCTTGACTTAGAGACAAGATAGCCAAAAATTCGACATTTTTCAACGAATCTCGGCTATTCATGAACCGATCCTGAAATTCTTGGGTGGGTTTGACAGGGCTCCAGACACTCAGCTGCCCCGCACCGAAAATTCAGAAAAAAGTTGGTATTTGGCCGAGAAACCCTCGATTCTTGTCGGTTCTGACCGTTCTGACCAAGTTGCGGATGAGACCTCAAATTGCAATGCGCGTTTGTCGAAATCGCAGACATTCAGGTCAGACCAGCAGAAAAATTGAGGAATCTTGACTTAGAGACAAGATAGCCAAAAATTCGACATTTTTCAACGAATCTCGGCTATTTATGAACCGATCCTGAAATTCTTGGGTGGGTTCGACAGGGCTCCAGACACTCAGCTGCCCCGCACCAAAAATTCAGAAAAAAGTTGGTATTTGGCCGAGAAACCCTCGATTCTTGTCGGTTCTGACCGTTCTGACCAAGTTGCGGATGAGACCTCAAATTGCAATGCGCGTTTGTCGAAATCGCAGACATTCAGGTCGGACCAGCAGAAAAATTGAGGAATCTTGACTTAGAGACAAGATAGCCAAAAATTCGACATTTTTCAACGAATCTCGGCTATTCATGAACCGATCCTGAAATTCTTGGGTGGGTTTGACAGGGCTCCAGACACTCAGCTGCCCCGCACCGAAAATTCAGAAAAAAGTTGGTATTTGGCCGAGAAACCCTCGATTCTTGTCGGTTCTGACCGTTCTGACCAAGTTGCGGATGAGACCTCAAATTGCAATGCGCGTTTGTCGAAATCGCAGACATTCAGGTCAGACCAGCAGAAAAATTGAGGAATCTTGACTTAGAAACAAGATAGCCAAGAATTCGACATTTTTCAACAAATCTCGGCTATTTATGAACCGATCCTGAAATTCTTGGGTGGGTTCGACAGGGCTCCAGACACTCAGCTGCCCCGCACCGAAAATTCAGAAAAAAGTTGGTATTTGGCCGAGAAACCCTCGATTCTTGTCGGTTCTGACCGTTCTGACCAAGTTGCGGATGAGACCTTAAATGGCAATGCGCGTTTGTCGAAATCGCAGACATTCAGGTCAGACCAGCAGAAAAATTGAGGAATCTTGACTTAGAGACAAGATAGCCAAAAATTCGACATTTTTCAACGAATCTCGGCTATTTATGAACCGATCCTGAAATTCTTGGGTGGGTTCGACAGGGCTCCAGACACTCAGCTGCCCCGCACCGAAAATTCAGAAAAAAGTTGGTATTTGGCCGAGAAACCCTCGATTCTTGTCGGTTCTGACCGTTCTGACCAAGTTGCGGATGAGACCTTAAATGGCAATGCGCGTTTGTCGAAATCGCAGACATTCAGGTCAGACCGGCAGAAAAATTGAGGAATCTTGACTTAGAGACAAGATAGCCAAAAATTCGACATTTTTCAACGAATCTCGGCTATTTATGAACCGATCCTGAAATTCTTGGGTGGGTTCGACAGGGCTCCAGACACTCAGCTGCCCCGCACCGAAAATTCAGAAAAAAGTTGGTATTTGGCCGAGAAACCCTCGATTCTTGTCGGTTCTGACCGTTCTGACCAAGTTGCGGATGAGACCTCAAATTGCAATGCGCGTTTGTCGAAATCGCAGACATTCAGGTCAGACCAGCAGAAAAATTGAGGAATCTTGACTTAGAGACAAGATAGCCAAAAATTCGACATTTTTCAACGAATCTCGGCTATTTATGAACCGATCCTGAAATTCTTGGGTGGGTTCGACAGGGCTCCAGACACTCAGCTGCCCCGCACCGAAAATTCAGAAAAAAGTTGGTATTTGGCCGAGAAACCCTCGATTCTTGTCGGTTCTGACCGTTCTGACCAAGTTGCGGATGAGACGTCAAATTGCAATGCGCGTTTGTCGAAATCGCAGACATTCAGGTCAGACCAGCAGAAAAATTGAGGAATCTTGACTTAGAGACAAGATAGCCAAAAATTCGACATTTTTCAACGAATCTCGGCTATTTATGAACCGATCCTGAAATTCTTGGGTGGGTTCGACAGGGCTCCAGACACTCAGCTGCCCCGCACCGAAAATTCAGGAAAAAGTTGGTATTTGGCCGAGAAACCCTCGATTCTCGTCGGTTCTGACCGTTCTGACCAAGTTGCGGATGAGACCTCAAATTGCAATGCGCGTTTGTCGAAATCGCAGACATTCAGGTCAGACCAGCAGAAAAATTGAGGAATCTTGACTTAGAGACAAGATAGCCAAAAATTCGACATTTTTCAACGAATCTCGGCTATTTATGAACCGATCCTGAAATTCTTGGGTGGGTTCGACAGGGCTCCAGACACTCAGCTGCCTCGCACCAAAAATTCAGAAAAAAGTTGGTATTTGGCCGAGAAACCCTCGATTCTTGTCGGTTCTGACCGTTCTGACCAAGTTGCGGATGAGACGTCAAATTGCAATGCGCGTTTGTCGAAATCGCAGACATTCAGGTCAGACCAGCAGAAAAATTGAGAAATCTTGACTTAGAGACAAGATAGCCAAAAATTCGACATTTTTCAACGAATCTCGGCTATTTATGAACCGATCCTGAAATTCTTGGCCGGGTTCGACAGGGCTCCAGACACTTAGCTGCCCCGCACCAAAAATTCAGAAAAAAGTTGGTATTTGGCCGAGAAACCCTCGATTCTTGTCGGTTCTGACCGTTCTGACCAAGTTGCGGATGAGACGTCAAATTGCAATGCGCGTTTGTCGGAATCGCAGACATTCAGGTCAGACCAGCAGAAAAATTGAGGAATCTTGACTTAGAGACAAGATAGCCAAAAATTCGACATTTTTCAACGAATCTCGGCTATTTATGAACCGATCCTGAAATTCTTGGGTGGGTTCGACAGGGCTCCAGACACTCAGCTGCCCCGCACCAAAAATTCAGAAAAAAGTTGGTATTTGGCCGAGAAACCCTCGATTCTTGTCGGTTCTGACCGTTCTGACCAAGTTGCGGATGAGACCTCAAATTGCAATGCGCGTTTGTCGAAATCGCAGACATTCAGGTCGGACCAGCAGAAAAATTGAGGAATCTTGACTTAGAGACAAGATAGCCAAAAATTCGACATTTTTCAACGAATCTCGGCTATTCATGAACCGATCCTGAAATTCTTGGGTGGGTTTGACAGGGCTCCAGACACTCAGCTGCCCCGCACCGAAAATTCAGAAAAAAGTTGGTATTTGGCCGAGAAACTCTCGATTCTTGTCGGTTCTGACCGTTCTGACCAAGTTGCGGATGAGACCTCAAATTGCAATGCGCGTTTGTCGAAATCGCAGACATTCAGGTCAGACCAGCAGAAAAATTGAGGAATCTTGACTTAGAAACAAGATAGCCAAGAATTCGACATTTTTCAACAAATCTCGGCTATTTATGAACCGATCCTGAAATTCTTGGGTGGGTTCGACAGGGCTCCAGACACTCAGCTGCCCCGCACCGAAAATTCAGAAAAAAGTTGGTATTTGGCCGAGAAACCCTCGATTCTTGTCGGTTCTGACCGTTCTGACCAAGTTGCGGATGAGACCTTAAATGGCAATGCGCGTCTGTCGAAATCGCAGACATTCAGGTCAGACCAGCAGAAAAATTGAGGAATCTTGACTTAGAGACAAGATAGCCAAAAATTCGACATTTTTCAACGAATCTCGGCTATTTATGAACCGATCCTGAAATTCTTGGGTGGGTTCGACAGGGCTCCAGACACTCAGCTGCCCCGCACCGAAAATTCAGAAAAAAGTTGGTATTTGGCCGAGAAACCCTCGATTCTTGTCGGTTCTGACCGTTCTGACCAAGTTGCGGATGAGACCTCAAATTGCAATGCGCGTTTGTCGAAATCGCAGACATTCAGGTCGGACCAGCAGAAAAATTGAGGAATCTTGACTTAGAGACAAGATAGCCAAAAATTCGACATTTTTCAACGAATCTCGGCTATTTATGAACCGATCCTGAAATTCTTGGGTGGGTTCGACAGGGCTCCAGACACTCAGCTGCCCCGCACCAAAAATTCAGAAAAAAGTTGGTATTTGGCCGAGAAACCCTCGATTCTTGTCGGTTCTGACCGTTCTGACCAAGTTGCGGAGGAGACGTCAAATTGCAATGCGCGTTTGTCGAAATCGCAGACATTCAGGTCAGACCAGCAGAAAAATTGAGGAATCTTGACTTAGAGACAAGATAGCCAAAAATTCGACATTTTTCAACAAATCTCGGCTATTTATGAACCGATCCTGAAATTCTTGGGTGGGTTCGACAGGGCTCCAGACACTCAGCTGCCCCGCACCGAAAATTCAGAAAAAAGTTGGTATTTGGCCGAGAAACCCTCGATTCTTGTCGGTTCTGACCGTTCTGACCAAGTTGCGGATGAGACCTCAAATTGCAATGCGCGTTTGTCGAAATCGCAGACATTCAGGTCAGACCAGCAGAAAAATTGAGGACTCTTGACTTAGAGACAAGATAGCCAAAAATTCGACATTTTTCAACGAATCTCGGCTATTTATGAACCGATCCTGAAATTCTTGGGTGGGTTCGACAGGGCTCCAGACACTCAGCTGCCCCGCACCGAAAATTCAGAAAAAAGTTGGTATTTGGCCGAGAAACCCTCGATTCTTGTCGGTTCTGACCGTTCTGACCAAGTTGCGGATGAGACGTCAAATTGCAATGCGCGTTTGTCGAAATCGCAGACATTCAGGTCAGACCAGCAGAAAAATTGAGAAATCTTGACTTAGAGACAAGATAGCCAAAAATTCGACATTTTTCAACGAATCTCGGCTATTTATGAACCGATCCTGAAATTCTTGGGTGGGTTCGACAGGGCTCCAGACACTCAGCTGCCCCGCACCGAAAATTCAGAAAAAAGTTGGTATTTGGCCGAGAAACCCTCGATTCTTGTCGGTTCTGACCGTTCTGACCAAGTTGCGGATGAGACGTCAAATTGCAATGCGCGTTTGTCGAAATCGCAGACATTCAGGTCAGACCAGCAGAAAAATTGAGAAATCTTGACTTAGAGACAAGATAGCCAAAAATTCGACATTTTTCAACGAATCTCGGCTATTTATGAACCGATCCTGAAATTCTTGGGTGGGTTCGACAGGGCTCCAGACACTCAGCTGCCCCGCACCGAAAATTCAGAAAAAAGTTGGTATTTGGCCGAGAAACCCTCGATTCTTGTCGGTTCTGACCGTTCTGACCAAGTTGCGGAGGAGACGTCAAATTGCAATGCGCGTTTGTCGAAATCGCAGACATTCAGGTCAGACCAGCAGAAAAATTGAGAAATCTTGACTTAGAGACAAGATAGCCAAAAATTCGACATTTTTCAACGAATCTCGGCTATTTATGAACCGATCCTGAAATTCTTGGGTGGGTTCGACAGGGCTCCAGACACTCAGCTGCCCCGCACCAAAAATTCAGAAAAAAGTTGGTATTTGGCCGAGAAACCCTCGATTCTTGTCGGTTCTGACCGTTCTGACCAAGTTGCGGAGGAGACGTCAAATTGCAATGCGCGTTTGTCGAAATCGCAGACATTCAGGTCAGATCAGCAGAAAAATTGAGGAATCTTGACTTAGAGACAAGATAGCCAAAAATTCGACATTTTTCAACAAATCTCGGCTATTTATGAACCGATCCTGAAATTCTTGGGTGGGTTCGACAGGGCTCCAGACACTCAGCTGCCCCGCACCGAAAATTCAGAAAAAAGTTGGTATTTGGCCGAGAAACCCTCGATTCTTGTCGGTTCTGACCGTTCTGACCAAGTTGCGGATGAGACCTCAAATTGCAATGCGCGTTTGTCGAAATCGCAGACATTCAGGTCAGACCAGCAGAAAAATTGAGGAATCTTGACTTAGAGACAAGATAGCCAAAAATTCGACATTTTTCAACGAATCTCGGCTATTTATGAACCGATCCTGAAATTCTTGGGTGGGTTCGACAGGGCTCCAGACACTCAGCTGCCCCGCACCGAAAATTCAGAAAAAAGTTGGTATTTGGCCGAGAAACCCTCGATTCTTGTCGGTTCTGACCGTTCTGACCAAGTTGCGGATGAGACGTCAAATTGCAATGCGCGTTTGTCGAAATCGCAGACATTCAGGTCAGACCAGCAGAAAAATTGAGAAATCTTGACTTAGAGACAAGATAGCCAAAAATTCGACATTTTTCAACGAATCTCGGCTATTTATGAACCGATCCTGAAATTCTTGGGTGGGTTCGACAGGGCTCCAGACACTCAGCTGCCCCGCACCGAAAATTCAGAAAAAAGTTGGTATTTGGCCGAGAAACCCTCGATTCTTGTCGGTTCTGACCGTTCTGACCAAGTTGCGGATGAGACCTCAAATTGCAATGCGCGTTTGTCGAATTCGCAGACATTCAGGTCGGACCAGCAGAAAAATTGAGGAATCTTGGCTTAGAAACAAGATAGCCAAAAATTCGACATTTTTCAACGAATCTCGGCTATTCATGACACGATCCTGAAATTCTTGGGTGGGTTCGACAGGGCTCCAGACACTCAGCTGCCCCGCACCGAAAATTCAGAAAAAAGTTGGTATTTGGCCGAGAAACCCTCGATTCTTGTCGGTTCTGACCATTCTGACCAAGTTGCGGATGAGACCTCAAATTGCAATGCGCGTTTGTCGAAATTGCAGACATTCAGGTCAGACCAGCAGAAAAATTGAGGAATCTTGACTTAGAGACAAGATAGCCAAAAATTCGACATTTTTCAACGAATCTCGGCTATTTATGAACCGATCCTGAAATTCTTGGGTGGGTTCAACAGGGCTCCAGACACTCAGCTGCCCCGCACCGAAAATTCAGAAAAAAGTTGGTATTTGGCCGAGAAACCCTCGATTCTTGTCGGTTCTGACCGTTCTGACCAAGTTGCGGATGAGACGTCAAATTGCAATGCGCGTTTGTCGAAATCGCAGACATTCAGGTCAGACCAGCAGAAAAATTGAGAAATCTTGACTTAGAGACAAGATAGCCAAAAATTCGACATTTTTCAACGAATCTCGGCTATTTATGAACCGATCCTGAAATTCTTGGGTGGGTTCGACAGGGCTCCAGACACTCAGCTGCCCCGCACCAAAAATTCAGAAAAAAGTTGGTATTTGGCCGAGAAACCCTCGATTCTTGTCGGTTCTGACCGTTCTGACCAAGTTGCGGATGAGACGTCAAATTGCAATGCGCGTTTGTCGAAATCGCAGACATTCAGGTCAGACCAGCAGAAAAATTGAGGAATCTTGACTTTGAGACAAGATAGCCAAAAATTCGACATTTTTCAACGAATCTCGGCTATTTATGAACCGATCCTGAAATTCTTGGGTGGGTTCGACAGGGCTCCAGACACTCAGCTGCCCCGCACCAAAAATTCAGAAAAAAGTTGGTATTTGGCCGAGAAACCCTCGATTCTTGTCGGTTCTGACCGTTCTGACCAAGTTGCGGATGAGACCTCAAATTGCAATGCGCGTTTGTCGAAATCGCAGACATTCAGGTCGGACCAGCAGAAAAATTGAGGAATCTTGACTTAGAGACAAGATAGCCAAAAATTCGACATTTTTCAACGAATCTCGGCTATTCATGAACCGATCCTGAAATTCTTGGGTGGGTTTGACAGGGCTCCAGACACTCAGCTGCCCCGCACCGAAAATTCAGAAAAAAGTTGGTATTTGGCCGAGAAACCCTCGATTCTTGTCGGTTCTGACCGTTCTGACCAAGTTGCGGATGAGACCTCAAATTGCAATGCGCGTTTGTCGAAATCGCAGACATTCAGGTCAGACCAGCAGAAAAATTGAGGAATCTTGACTTAGAAACAAGATAGCCAAGAATTCGACATTTTTCAACAAATCTCGGCTATTTATGAACCGATCCTGAAATTCTTGGGTGGGTTCGACAGGGCTCCAGACACTCAGCTGCCCCGCACCGAAAATTCAGAAAAAAGTTGGTATTTGGCCGAGAAACCCTCGATTCTTGTCGGTTCTGACCATTCTGACCAAGTTGCGGATGAGACCTCAAATTGCAATGCGCGTTTGTCGAAATTGCAGACATTCAGGTCAGACCAGCAGAAAAATTGAGGAATCTTGACTTAGAGACAAGATAGCCAAAAATTCGACATTTTTCAACGAATCTCGGCTATTTATGAACCGATCCTGAAATTCTTGGGTGGGTTCGACAGGGCTCCAGACACTCAGCTGCCCCGCACCGAAAATTCAGAAAAAAGTTGGTATTTGGCCGAGAAACCCTCGATTCTTGTCGGTTCTGACCGTTCTGACCAAGTTGCGGATGAGACCTCAAATTGCAATGCGCGTTTGTCGAAATCGCAGACATTCAGGTCAGACCAGCAGAAAAATTGAGGAATCTTGACTTAGAGACAAGATAGTCAAAAATTCGACATTTTTCAACGAATCTCGGCTATTTATGAACCGATCCTGGAATTCTTGGGTGGGATCGACAGGGCTCCAGACACTCAGCTGCCCCGCACCGAAAATTCAGAAAAAAGTTGGTATTTGGCCGAGAAACCCTCGATTCTTGTCGGTTCTGACCGTTCTGACCAAGTTGCGGATGAGACCTCAAATTGCAATGCGCGTTTGTCGAAATCGCAGACATTCAGGTCAGACCAGCAGGAAAATTGAGGAATCTTGACTTAGAGACAAGATAGCCAAAAATTCGACATTTTTCAACGAATCTCGGCTATTTATGAACCGATCCTGAAATTCTTGGGTGGGTTCGACAGGGCTCCAGACACTCAGCTGCCCCGCACCGAAAATTCAGGAAAAAGTTGGTATTTGGCCGAGAAACCCTCGATTCTCGTCGGTTCTGACCGTTCTGACCAAGTTGCGGATGAGACCTCAAATTGCAATGCGCGTTTGTCGAAATCGCAGACATTCAGGTCAGACCAGCAGAAAAATTGAGGAATCTTGACTTAGAGACAAGATAGCCAAAAATTCGACATTTTTCAACGAATCTCGGCTATTTATGAACCGATCCTGAAATTCTTGGGTGGGTTCGACAGGGCTCCAGACACTCAGCTGCCTCGCACCGAAAATTCAGAAAAAAGTTGGTATTTGGCCGAGAAACCCTCGATTCTTGTCGGTTCTGACCGTTCTGACCAAGTTGCGGATGAGACGTCAAATTGCAATGCGCGTTTGTCGAAATCGCAGACATTCAGGTCAGACCAGCAGAAAAATTGAGAAATCTTGACTTAGAGACAAGATAGCCAAAAATTCGACATTTTTCAACGAATCTCGGCTATTTATGAACCGATCCTGAAATTCTTGGGTGGGTTCGACAGGGCTCCAGACACTCAGCTGCCCCGCACCAAAAATTCAGAAAAAAGTTGGTATTTGGCCGAGAAACCCTCGATTCTTGTCGGTTCTGACCGTTCTGACCAAGTTGCGGATGAGACGTCAAATTGCAATGCGCGTTTGTCGAAATCGCAGACATTCAGGTCAGACCAGCAGAAAAATTGAGGAATCTTGACTTAGAGACAAGATAGCCAAAAATTCGACATTTTTCAACGAATCTCGGCTATTTATGAACCGATCCTGAAATTCTTGGGTGGGTTCGACAGGGCTCCAGACACTCAGCTGCCCCGCACCGAAAATTCAGAAAAAAGTTGGTATTTGGGCGAGAAACCCTCGATTCTTGTCGGTTCTGACCGTTCTGACCAAGTTGCGGATGAGACCTCAAATTGCAATGCGCGTTTGTCGAAATCGCAGACATTCAGGTCGGACCAGCAGAAAAATTGAGGAATCTTGACTTAGAGACAAGATAGCCAAAAATTCGACATTTTTCAACGAATCTCGGCTATTCATGAACCGATCCTGAAATTCTTGGGTGGGTTTGACAGGGCTCCAGACACTCAGCTGCCCCGCACCGAAAATTCAGAAAAAAGTTGGTATTTGGCCGAGAAACCCTCGATTCTTGTCGGTTCTGACCGTTCTGACCAAGTTGCGGATGAGACCTCAAATTGCAATGCGCGTTTGTCGAAATCGCAGACATTCAGGTCAGACCAGCAGAAAAATTGAGGAATCTTGACTTAGAAACAAGATAGCCAAGAATTCGACATTTTTCAACAAATCTCGGCTATTTATGAACCGATCCTGAAATTCTTGGGTGGGTTCGACAGGGCTCCAGACACTCAGCTGCCCCGCACCGAAAATTCAGAAAAAAGTTGGTATTTGGCCGAGAAACCCTCGATTCTTGTCGGTTCTGACCGTTCTGACCAAGTTGCGGATGAGACCTTAAATGGCAATGCGCGTTTGTCGAAATCGCAGACATTCAGGTCAGACCAGCAGAAAAATTGAGGAATCTTGACTTAGAGACAAGATAGCCAAAAATTCGACATTTTTCAACGAATCTCGGCTATTTATGAACCGATCCTGAAATTCTTGGGTGGGTTCGACAGGGCTCCAGACACTCAGCTGCCCCGCACCGAAAATTCAGAAAAAAGTTGGTATTTGGCCGAGAAACCCTCGATTCTTGTCGGTTCTGACCGTTCTGACCAAGTTGCGGATGAGACCTCAAATTGCAATGCGCGTTTGTCGAAATCGCAGACATTCAGGTCGGACCAGCAGAAAAATTGAGAAATCTTGACTTAGAGACAAGATAGCCAAAAATTCGACATTTTTCAACGAATCTCGGCTATTCAGGAACCGATCCTGAAATTCTTGGGTGGGTTCGACAGGGCTCCAGACACTCAGCTGCCCCGCACCGGAAATTCAAAAAAAAAGTTGGTATTTGGCCGAGAAACCCTCGATTCTTGTCGGTTCTGACCGTTCTGATCAAGTTGCGGATGAGACCTCAAATTGCAATGCGCGTTTGTCGAAATCGCAGACATTCAGGTCAGACCAGCAGAAAAATTGAGGAATCTTGACTTAGAGACAAGATAGCCAAAAATTCGACATTTTTCAACGAATCTCGGCTATTTATGAACCGATCCTGAAATTCTTGGGTGGGTTCGACAGGGCTCCAGACACTCAGCTGCCCCGCACCGGAAATTCAGAAAAAAGTTGGTATTTGGCCGAGAAACCCTCGATTCTTGTCGGTTTCGACCGTTCTGACCAAGTTGCGGATGAGACCTCAAATTGCAATGCGCGTTTGTCGAAATCGTAGACATTCAGGTCAGACCAGCAGAAAAATTGAGGAATCTTGACTCAGAGACAAGATAGCCAAAAATTCGACATTTTTCAACGAATCTCGGCTATTTATGAACCGATCCTGAAATTCTTGGGTGGGTTCGACAGGGCTCCAGACACTCAGCTGCCCCGCACCGAAAATTCAGAAAAAAGTTGGTATTTGGCCGAGAAACCCTCGATTCTTGTCGGTTCTGACCGTTCTGACCAAGTTGCGGAGGAGACGTCAAATTGCAATGCGCGTTTGTCGAAATCGCAGACATTCAGGTCAGACCAGCAGAAAAATTGAGAAATCTTGACTTAGAGACAAGATAGCCAAAAATTCGACAATTTTCAACGAATCTCGGCTATTTATGAACCGATCCTGAAATTCTTGGGTGGGTTCGACAGGACTCCAGACACTCAGCTGCCCCGCACCAAAAATTCAGAAAAAAGTTGGTATTTGGCCGAGAAACCCTCGATTCTTGTCGGTTCTGACCGTTCTGACCAAGTTGCGGAGGAGACGTCAAATTGCAATGCGCGTTTGTCGAAATCGCAGACATTCAGGTCAGACCAGCAGAAAAATTGAGGAATCTTGACTTAGAGACAAGATAGCCAAAAATTCGACATTTTTCAACAAATCTCGGCTATTTATGAACCGATCCTGAAATTCTTGGGTGGGTTCGACAGGGCTCCAGACACTCAGCTGCCCCGCACCGAAAATTCAGAAAAAAGTTGGTATTTGGCCGAGAAACCCTCGATTCTTGTCGGTTCTGACCGTTCTGACCAAGTTGCGGATGAGACCTCAAATTGCAATGCGCGTTTGTCGAAATCGCAGACATTCAGGTCAGACCAGCAGAAAAATTGAGGAATCTTGACTTAGAGACAAGATAGCCAAAAATTCGACATTTTTCAACGAATCTCGGCTATTTATGAACCGATCCTGAAATTCTTGGGTGGGTTCGACAGGGCTCCAGACACTCAGCTGCCCCGCACCGAAAATTCAGAAAAAAGTTGGTATTTGGCCGAGAAACCCTCGATTCTTGTCGGTTCTGACCGTTCTGACCAAGTTGCGGATGAGACCTTAAATGGCAATGCGCGTTTGTCGAAATCGCAGACATTCAGGTCAGACCAGCAGAAAAATTGAGGAATCTTGACTTAGAGACAAGATAGCCAAAAATTCGACATTTTTCAACGAATCTCGGCTATTTATGAACCGATCCTGAAATTCTTGGGTGGGTTCGACAGGGCTCCAGACACTCAGCTGCCCCGCACCGAAAATTCAGAAAAAAGTTGGTATTTGGCCAAGAAACCCTCGATTCTTGTCGGTTCTGACCGTTCTGACCAAGTTGCGGATGAGACCTCAAATTGCAATGCGCGTTTGTCGAAATCGCAGACATTCAGGTCGGACCAGCAGAAAAATTGAGAAATCTTGACTTAGAGACAAGATAGCCAAAAATTCGACATTTTTCAACGAATCTCGGCTATTCAGGAACCGATCCTGAAATTCTTGGGTGGGTTCGACAGGGCTCCAGACACTCAGCTGCCCCGCACCGGAAATTCAAAAAAAAAGTTGGTATTTGGCCGAGAAACCCTCGATTCTTGTCGGTTCTGACCGTTCTGATCAAGTTGCGGATGAGACCTCAAATTGCAATGCGCGTTTGTCGAAATCGCAGACATTCAGGTCAGACCAGCAGAAAAATTGAGGAATCTTGACTTAGAGACAAGATAGCCAAAAATTCGACATTTTTCAACGAATCTCGGCTATTTATGAACCGATCCTGAAATTCTTGGGTGGGTTCGACAGGGCTCCAGACACTCAGCTGCCCCGCACCGGAAATTCAGAAAAAAGTTGGTATTTGGCCGAGAAACCCTCGATTCTTGTCGGTTTCGACCGTTCTGACCAAGTTGCGGATGAGACCTCAAATTGCAATGCGCGTTTGTCGAAATCGTAGACATTCAGGTCAGACCAGCAGAAAAATTGAGGAATCTTGACTCAGAGACAAGATAGCCAAAAATTCGACATTTTTCAACGAATCTCGGCTATTTATGAACCGATCCTGAAATTCTTGGGTGGGTTCGACAGGGCTCCAGACACTCAGCTGCCCCGCACCGAAAATTCAGAAAAAAGTTGGTATTTGGCCGAGAAACCCTCGATTCTTGTCGGTTCTGACCGTTCTGACCAAGTTGCGGAGGAGACGTCAAATTGCAATGCGCGTTTGTCGAAATCGCAGACATTCAGGTCAGACCAGCAGAAAAATTGAGAAATCTTGACTTAGAGACAAGATAGCCAAAAATTCGACATTTTTCAACGAATCTCGGCTATTTATGAACCGATCCTGAAATTCTTGGGTGGGTTCGACAGGGCTCCAGACACTCAGCTGCCCCGCACCAAAAATTCAGAAAAAAGTTGGTATTTGGCCGAGAAACCCTCGATTCTTGTCGGTTCTGAACGTTCTGACCAAGTTGCGGAGGAGACGTCAAATTGCAATGCGCGTTTGTCGAAATCGCAGACATTCAGGTCAGACCAGCAGAAAAATTGAGGAATCTTGACTTAGAGACAAGATAGCCAAAAATTCGACATTTTTCAACAAATCTCGGCTATTTATGAACCGATCCTGAAATTCTTGGGTGGGTTCGACAGGGCTCCAGACACTCAGCTGCCCCGCACCGAAAATTCAGAAAAAAGTTGGTATTTGGCCGAGAAACCCTCGATTCTTGTCGGTTCTGACCGTTCTGACCAAGTTGCGGATGAGACCTCAAATTGCAATGCGCGTTTGTCGAAATCGCAGACATTCAGGTCAGACCAGCAGAAAAATTGAGGAATCTTGACTTAGAGACAAGATAGCCAAAAATTCGACATTTTTCAACGAATCTCGGCTATTTATGAACCGATCCTGAAATTCTTGGGTGGGTTCGACAGGGCTCCAGACACTCAGCTGCCCCGCACCGAAAATTCAGAAAAAAGTTGGTATTTGGCCGAGAAACCCTCGATTCTTGTCGGTTCTGACCGTTCTGGCCAAGTTGCGGATGAGACGTCAAATTGCAATGCGCGTTTGTCGAAATCGCAGACATTCAGGTCAGACCAGCAGAAAAATTGAGAAATCTTGACTTAGAGACAAGATAGCCAAAAATTCGACATTTTTCAACGAATCTCGGCTATTTATGAACCGATCCTGAAATTCTTGGGTGGGTTCGACAGGGCTCCAGACACTCAGCTGCCCCGCACCGAAAATTCAGAAAAAAGTTGGTATTTGGCCGAGAAACCCTCGATTCTTGTCGGTTCTGACCGTTCTGACCAAGTTGCGGAGGAGACGTCAAATTGCAATGCGCGTTTGTCGAAATCGCAGACATTCAGGTCAGACCAGCAGAAAAATTGAGAAATCTTGACTTAGAGACAAGATAGCCAAAAATTCGACATTTTTCAACGAATCTCGGCTATTTATGAACCGATCCTGAAATTCTTGGGTGGGTTCGACAGGGCTCCAGACACTCAGCTGCCCCGCACCAAAAATTCAGAAAAAAGTTGGTATTTGGCCGAGAAACCCTCGATTCTTGTCGGTTCTGACCGTTCTGACCAAGTTGCGGAGGAGACGTCAAATTGCAATGCGCGTTTGTCGAAATCGCAGACATTCAGGTCAGATCAGCAGAAAAATTGAGGAATCTTGACTTAGAGACAAGATAGCCAAAAATTCGACATTTTTCAACAAATCTCGGCTATTTATGAACCGATCCTGAAATTCTTGGGTGGGTTCGACAGGGCTCCAGACACTCAGCTGCCCCGCACCGAAAATTCAGAAAAAAGTTGGTATTTGGCCGAGAAACCCTCGATTCTTGTCGGTTCTGACCGTTCTGACCAAGTTGCGGATGAGACCTCAAATTGCAATGCGCGTTTGTCGAAATCGCAGACATTCAGGTCAGACCAGCAGAAAAATTGAGGAATCTTGACTTAGAGACAAGATAGCCAAAAATTCGACATTTTTCAACGAATCTCGGCTATTTATGAACCGATCCTGAAATTCTTGGGTGGGTTCGACAGGGCTCCAGACACTCAGCTGCCCCGCACCGAAAATTCAGAAAAAAGTTGGTATTTGGCCGAGAAACCCTCGATTCTTGTCGGTTCTGACCGTTCTGACCAAGTTGCGGATGAGACGTCAAATTGCAATGCGCGTTTGTCGAAATCGCAGACATTCAGGTCAGACCAGCAGAAAAATTGAGAAATCTTGACTTAGAGACAAGATAGCCAAAAATTCGACATTTTTCAACGAATCTCGGCTATTTATGAACCGATCCTGAAATTCTTGGGTGGGTTCGACAGGGCTCCAGACACTCAGCTGCCCCGCACCAAAAATTCAGAAAAAATTTGGTATTTGGCCGAGAAACCCTCGATTCTTGTCGGTTCTGACCGTTCTGACCAAGTTGCGGATGAGACCTCAAATTGCAATGCGCGTTTGTCGAATTCGCAGACATTCAGGTCGGACCAGCAGAAAAATTGAGGAATCTTGGCTTAGAAACAAGATAGCCAAAAATTCGACATTTTTCAACGAATCTCGGCTATTCATGACACGATCCTGAAATTCTTGGGTGGGTTCGACAGGGCTCCAGACACTCAGCTGCCCCGCACCGAAAATTCAGAAAAAAGTTGGTATTTGGCCGAGAAACCCTCGATTCTTGTCGGTTCTGACCATTCTGACCAAGTTGCGGATGAGACCTCAAATTGCAATGCGCGTTTGTCGAAATTGCAGACATTCAGGTCAGACCAGCAGAAAAATTGAGGAATCTTGACTTAGAGACAAGATAGCCAAAAATTCGACATTTTTCAACGAATCTCGGCTATTTATGAACCGATCCTGAAATTCTTGGGTGGGTTCGACAGGGCTACAGACACTCAGCTGCCCCGCACCGAAAATTCAGAAAAAAGTTGGTATTTGGCCGAGAAACCCTCGATTCTTGTCGGTTCTGACCGTTCTGACCAAGTTGCGGATGAGACCTCAAATTGCAATGCGCGTTTGTCGAAATCGCAGACATTCAGGTCAGACCAGCAGAAAAATTGAGGAATCTTGACTTAGAGACAAGATAGTCAAAAATTCGACATTTTTCAACGAATCTCGGCTATTTATGAACCGATCCTGGAATTCTTGGGTGGGATCGACAGGGCTCCAGACACTCAGCTGCCCCGCACCGAAAATTCAGAAAAAAGTTGGTATTTGGCCGAGAAACCCTCGATTCTTGTCGGTTCTGACCGTTCTGACCAAGTTGCGGATGAGACCTCAAATTGCAATGCGCGTTTGTCGAAATCGCAGACATTCAGGTCAGACCAGCAGGAAAATTGAGGAATCTTGACTTAGAGACAAGATAGCCAAAAATTCGACATTTTTCAACGAATCTCGGCTATTTATGAACCGATCCTGAAATTCTTGGGTGGGTTCGACAGGGCTCCAGACACTCAGCTGCCCCGCACCGAAAATTCAGGAAAAAGTTGGTATTTGGCCGAGAAACCCTCGATTCTCGTCGGTTCTGACCGTTCTGACCAAGTTGCGGATGAGACCTCAAATTGCAATGCGCGTTTGTCGAAATCGCAGACATTCAGGTCAGACCAGCAGAAAAATTGAGGAATCTTGACTTAGAAACAAGATAGCCAAGAATTCGACATTTTTCAACAAATCTCGGCTATTTATGAACCGATCCTGAAATTCTTGGGTGGGTTCGACAGGGCTCCAGACACTCAGCTGCCCCGCACCGAAAATTCAGAAAAAAGTTGGTATTTGGCCGAGAAACCCTCGATTCTTGTCGGTTCTGACCGTTCTGACCAAGTTGCGGATGAGACCTTAAATGGCAATGCGCGTTTGTCGAAATCGCAGACATTCAGGTCAGACCAGCAGAAAAATTGAGGAATCTTGACTTAGAGACAAGATAGCCAAAAATTCGACATTTTTCAACGAATCTCGGCTATTTATGAACCGATCCTGAAATTCTTGGGTGGGTTCGACAGGGCTCCAGACACTCAGCTGCCCCGCACCGAAAATTCAGAAAAAAGTTGGTATTTGGCCGAGAAACCCTCGATTCTTGTCGGTTCTGACCGTTCTGACCAAGTTGCGGAGGAGACGTCAAATTGCAATGCGCGTTTGTCGAAATCGCAGACATTCAGGTCAGACCAGCAGAAAAATTGAGAAATCTTGACTTAGAGACAAGATAGCCAAAAATTCGACATTTTTCAACGAATCTCGGCTATTTATGAACCGATCCTGAAATTCTTGGGTGGGTTCGACAGGGCTCCAGACACTCAGCTGCTCCGCACCAAAAATTCAGAAAAAAGTTGGTATTTGGCCGAGAAACCCTCGATTCTTGTCGGTTCTGACCGTTCTGACCAAGTTGCGGAGGAGACGTCAAATTGCAATGCGCGTTTGTCGAAATCGCAGACATTCAGGTCAGACCAGCAGAAAAATTGAGGAATCTTGACTTAGAGACAAGATAGCCAAAAATTCGACATTTTTCAACAAATCTCGGCTATTTATGAACCGATCCTGAAATTCTTGGGTGGGTTCGACAGGGCTCCAGACACTCAGCTGCCCCGCACCGAAAATTCAGAAAAAAGTTGGTATTTGGCCGAGAAACCCTCGATTCTTGTCGGTTCTGACCGTTCTGACCAAGTTGCGGATGAGACCTCAAATTGCAATGCGCGTTTGTCGAAATCGCAGACATTCAGGTCAGACCAGCAGAAAAATTGAGGAATCTTGACTTAGAGACAAGATAGCCAAAAATTCGACATTTTTCAACGAATCTCGGCTATTTATGAACCGATCCTGAAATTCTTGGGTGGGTTCGACAGGGCTCCAGACACTCAGCTGCCCCGCACCGAAAATTCAGAAAAAAGTTGGTATTTGGCCGAGAAACCCTCGATTCTTGTCGGTTCTGACCGTTCTGACCAAGTTGCGGATGAGACGTCAAATTGCAATGCGCGTTTGTCGAAATCGCAGACATTCAGGTCAGACCAGCAGAAAAATTGAGAAATCTTGACTTAGAGACAAGATAGCCAAAAATTCGACATTTTTCAACGAATCTCGGCTATTTATGAACCGATCCTGAAATTCTTGGGTGGGTTCGACAGGGCTCCAGACACTCAGCTGCCCCGCACCGAAAATTCAGAAAAAAGTTGGTATTTGGCCGAGAAACCCTCGATTCTTGTCGGTTCTGACCGTTCTGACCAAGTTGCGGATGAGACGTCAAATTGCAATGCGCGTTTGTCGAAATCGCAGACATTCAGGTCAGACCAGCAGAAAAATTGAGAAATCTTGACTTAGAGACAAGATAGCCAAAAATTCGACATTTTTCAACGAATCTCGGCTATTTATGAACCGATCCTGAAATTCTTGGGTGGGTTCGACAGGGCTCCAGACACTCAGCTGCCCCGCACCGAAAATTCAGAAAAAAGTTGGTATTTGGCCGAGAAACCCTCGATTCTTGTCGGTTCTGACCGTTCTGACCAAGTTGCGGAGGAGACGTCAAATTGCAATGCGCGTTTGTCGAAATCGCAGACATTCAGGTCAGACCAGCAGAAAAATTGAGAAATCTTGACTTAGAGACAAGATAGCCAAAAATTCGACATTTTTCAACGAATCTCGGCTATTTATGAACCGATCCTGAAATTCTTGGGTGGGTTCGACAGGGCTCCAGACACTCAGCTGCTCCGCACCAAAAATTCAGAAAAAAGTTGGTATTTGGCCGAGAAACCCTCGATTCTTGTCGGTTCTGACCGTTCTGACCAAGTTGCGGAGGAGACGTCAAATTGCAATGCGCGTTTGTCGAAATCGCAGACATTCAGGTCAGACCAGCAGAAAAATTGAGGAATCTTGACTTAGAGACAAGATAGCCAAAAATTCGACATTTTTCAACAAATCTCGGCTATTTATGAACCGATCCTGAAATTCTTGGGTGGGTTCGACAGGGCTCCAGACACTCAGCTGCCCCGCACCGAAAATTCAGAAAAAAGTTGGTATTTGGCCGAGAAACCCTCGATTCTTGTCGGTTCTGACCGTTCTGACCAAGTTGCGGATGAGACCTCAAATTGCAATGCGCGTTTGTCGAAATCGCAGACATTCAGGTCAGACCAGCAGAAAAATTGAGGAATCTTGACTTAGAGACAAGATAGCCAAAAATTCGACATTTTTCAACGAATCTCGGCTATTTATGAACCGATCCTGAAATTCTTGGGTGGGTTCGACAGGGCTCCAGACACTCAGCTGCCCCGCACCGAAAATTCAGAAAAAAGTTGGTATTTGGCCGAGAAACCCTCGATTCTTGTCGGTTCTGACCGTTCTGACCAAGTTGCGGATGAGACGTCAAATTGCAATGCGCGTTTGTCGAAATCGCAGACATTCAGGTCAGACCAGCAGAAAAATTGAGAAATCTTGACTTAGAGACAAGATAGCCAAAAATTCGACATTTTTCAACGAATCTCGGCTATTTATGAACCGATCCTGAAATTCTTGGGTGGGTTCGACAGGGCTCCAGACACTCAGCTGCCCCGCACCGAAAATTCAGAAAAAAGTTGGTATTTGGCCGAGAAACCCTCGATTCTTGTCGGTTCTGACCGTTCTGACCAAGTTGCGGATGAGACGTCAAATTGCAATGCGCGTTTGTCGAAATCGCAGACATTCAGGTCAGACCAGCAGAAAAATTGAGAAATCTTGACTTAGAGACAAGATAGCCAAAAATTCGACATTTTTCAACGAATCTCGGCTATTTATGAACCGATCCTGAAATTCTTGGGTGGGTTCGACAGGGCTCCAGACACTCAGCTGCCCCGCACCGAAAATTCAGAAAAAAGTTGGTATTTGGCCGAGAAACCCTCGATTCTTGTCGGTTCTGACCGTTCTGACCAAGTTGCGAAGGAGACGTCAAATTGCAATGCGCGTTTGTCGAAATCGCAGACATTCAGGTCAGACCAGCAGAAAAATTGAGAAATCTTGACTTAGAGACAAGATAGCCAAAAATTCGACATTTTTCAACGAATCTCGGCTATTTATGAACCGATCCTGAAATTCTTGGGTGGGTTCGACAGGGCTCCAGACACTCAGCTGCCCCGCACCAAAAATTCAGAAAAAAGTTGGTATTTGGCCGAGAAACCCTCGATTCTTGTCGGTTCTGACCGTTCTGACCAAGTTGCGGAGGAGACGTCAAATTGCAATGCGCGTTTGTCGAAATCGCAGACATTCAGGTCAGATCAGCAGAAAAATTGAGGAATCTTGACTTAGAGACAAGATAGCCAAAAATTCGACATTTTTCAACAAATCTCGGCTATTTATGAACCGATCCTGAAATTCTTGGGTGGGTTCGACAGGGCTCCAGACACTCAGCTGCCCCGCACCGAAAATTCAGAAAAAAGTTGGTATTTGGCCGAGAAACCCTCGATTCTTGTCGGTTCTGACCGTTCTGACCAAGTTGCGGATGAGACCTCAAATTGCAATGCGCGTTTGTCGAAATCGCAGACATTCAGGTCAGACCAGCAGAAAAATTGAGGAATCTTGACTTAGAGACAAGATAGCCAAAAATTCGACATTTTTCAACGAATCTCGGCTATTTATGAACCGATCCTGAAATTCTTGGGTGGGTTCGACAGGGCTCCAGACACTCAGCTGCCCCGCACCGAAAATTCAGAAAAAAGTTGGTATTTGGCCGAGAAACCCTCGATTCTTGTCGGTTCTGACCGTTCTGACCAAGTTGCGGATGAGACGTCAAATTGCAATGCGCGTTTGTCGAAATCGCAGACATTCAGGTCAGACCAGCAGAAAAATTGAGAAATCTTGACTTAGAGACAAGATAGCCAAAAATTCGACATTTTTCAACGAATCTCGGCTATTTATGAACCGATCCTGAAATTCTTGGGTGGGTTCGACAGGGCTCCAGACACTCAGCTGCCCCGCACCGAAAATTCAGAAAAAAGTTGGTATTTGGCCGAGAAACCCTCGATTCTTGTCGGTTCTGACCGTTCTGACCAAGTTGCGGATGAGACCTCAAATTGCAATGCGCGTTTGTCGAAATCGCAGACATTCAGGTCAGACCAGCAGAAAAATTGAGGAATCTTGACTTAGAGACAAGATAGTCAAAAATTCGACATTTTTCAACGAATCTCGGCTATTTATGAACCGATCCTGGAATTCTTGGGTGGGATCGACAGGGCTCCAGACACTCAGCTGCCCCGCACCGAAAATTCAGAAAAAAGTTGGTATTTGGCCGAGAAACCCTCGATTCTTGTCGGTTCTGACCGTTCTGACCAAGTTGCGGATGAGACCTCAAATTGCAATGCGCGTTTGTCGAAATCGCAGACATTCAGGTCAGACCAGCAGGAAAATTGAGGAATCTTGACTTAGAGACAAGATAGCCAAAAATTCGACATTTTTCAACGAATCTCGGCTATTTATGAACCGATCCTGAAATTCTTGGGTGGGTTCGACAGGGCTCCAGACACTCAGCTGCCCCGCACCGAAAATTCAGGAAAAAGTTGGTATTTGGCCGAGAAACCCTCGATTCTCGTCGGTTCTGACCGTTCTGACCAAGTTGCGGATGAGACCTCAAATTGCAATGCGCGTTTGTCGAAATCGCAGACATTCAGGTCAGACCAGCAGAAAAATTGAGGAATCTTGACTTAGAAACAAGATAGCCAAGAATTCGACATTTTTCAACAAATCTCGGCTATTTATGAACCGATCCTGAAATTCTTGGGTGGGTTCGACAGGGCTCCAGACACTCAGCTGCCCCGCACCGAAAATTCAGAAAAAAGTTGGTATTTGGCCGAGAAACCCTCGATTCTTGTCGGTACTGACCGTTCTGACCAAGTTGCGGATGAGACCTTAAATGGCAATGCGCGTTTGTCGAAATCGCAGACATTCAGGTCAGACCAGCAGAAAAATTGAGGAATCTTGACTTAGAGACAAGATAGCCAAAAATTCGACATTTTTCAACGAATCTCGGCTATTTATGAACCGATCCTGAAATTCTTGGGTGGGTTCGACAGGGCTCCAGACACTCAGCTGCCCCGCACCGAAAATTCAGAAAAAAGTTGGTATTTGGCCGAGAAACCCTCGATTCTTGTCGGTTCTGACCGTTCTGACCAAGTTGCGGATGAGACCTCAAATTGCAATGCGCGTTTGTCGAAATCGCAGACATTCAGGTCGGACCAGCAGAAAAATTGAGAAATCTTGACTTAGAGACAAGATAGCCAAAAATTCGACATTTTTCAACGAATCTCGGCTATTCAGGAACCGATCCTGAAATTCTTGGGTGGGTTCGACAGGGCTCCAGACACTCAGCTGCCCCGCACCGGAAATTCAAAAAAAAAGTTGGTATTTGGCCGAGAAACCCTCGATTCTTGTCGGTTCTGACCGTTCTGATCAAGTTGCGGATGAGACCTCAAATTGCAATGCGCGTTTGTCGAAATCGCAGACATTCAGGTCAGACCAGCAGAAAAATTGAGGAATCTTGACTTAGAGACAAGATAGCCAAAAATTCGACATTTTTCAACGAATCTCGGCTATTTATGAACCGATCCTGAAATTCTTGGGTGGGTTCGACAGGGCTCCAGACACTCAGCTGCCCCGCACCGGAAATTCAGAAAAAAGTTGGTATTTGGCCGAGAAACCCTCGATTCTTGTCGGTTTCGACCGTTCTGACCAAGTTGCGGATGAGACCTCAAATTGCAATGCGCGTTTGTCGAAATCGTAGACATTCAGGTCAGACCAGCAGAAAAATTGAGGAATCTTGACTCAGAGACAAGATAGCCAAAAATTCGACATTTTTCAACGAATCTCGGCTATTTATGAACCGATCCTGAAATTCTTGGGTGGGTTCGACAGGGCTCCAGACACTCAGCTGCCCCGCACCGAAAATTCAGAAAAAAGTTGGTATTTGGCCGAGAAACCCTCGATTCTTGTCGGTTCTGACCGTTCTGACCAAGTTGCGGAGGAGACGTCAAATTGCAATGCGCGTTTGTCGAAATCGCAGACATTCAGGTCAGACCAGCAGAAAAATTGAGAAATCTTGACTTAGAGACAAGATAGCCAAAAATTCGACATTTTTCAACGAATCTCGGCTATTTATGAACCGATCCTGAAATTCTTGGGTGGGTTCGACAGGGCTCCAGACACTCAGCTGCCCCGCACCAAAAATTCAGAAAAAAGTTGGTATTTGGCCGAGAAACCCTCGATTCTTGTCGGTTCTGACCGTTCTGACCAAGTTGCGGAGGAGACGTCAAATTGCAATGCGCGTTTGTCGAAATCGCAGACATTCAGGTCAGACCAGCAGAAAAATTGAGGAATCTTGACTTAGAGACAAGATAGCCAAAAATTCGACATTTTTCAACAAATCTCGGCTATTTATGAACCGATCCTGAAATTCTTGGGTGGGTTCGACAGGGCTCCAGACACTCAGCTGCCCCGCACCGAAAATTCAGAAAAAAGTTGGTATTTGGCCGAGAAACCCTCGATTCTTGTCGGTTCTGACCGTTCTGACCAAGTTGCGGATGAGACCTCAAATTGCAATGCGCGTTTGTCGAAATCGCAGACATTCAGGTCAGACCAGCAGAAAAATTGAGGAATCTTGACTTAGAGACAAGATAGCCAAAAATTCGACATTTTTCAACGAATCTCGGCTATTTATGAACCGATCCTGAAATTCTTGGGTGGGTTCGACAGGGCTCCAGACACTCAGCTGCCCCGCACCGAAAATTCAGAAAAAAGTTGGTATTTGGCCGAGAAACCCTCGATTCTTGTCGGTTCTGACCGTTCTGACCAAGTTGCGGATGAGACGTCAAATTGCAATGCGCGTTTGTCGAAATCGCAGACATTCAGGTCAGACCAGCAGAAAAATTGAGAAATCTTGACTTAGAGACAAGATAGCCAAAAATTCGACATTTTTCAACGAATCTCGGCTATTTATGAACCGATCCTGAAATTCTTGGGTGGGTTCGACAGGGCTCCAGACACTCAGCTGCCCCGCACCGAAAATTCAGAAAAAAGTTGGTATTTGGCCGAGAAACCCTCGATTCTTGTCGGTTCTGACCGTTCTGACCAAGTTGCGGATGAGACGTCAAATTGCAATGCGCGTTTGTCGAAATCGCAGACATTCAGGTCAGACCAGCAGAAAAATTGAGAAATCTTGACTTAGAGACAAGATAGCCAAAAATTCGACATTTTTCAACGAATCTCGGCTATTTATGAACCGATCCTGAAATTCTTGGGTGGGTTCGACAGGGCTCCAGACACTCAGCTGCCCCGCACCGAAAATTCAGAAAAAAGTTGGTATTTGGCCGAGAAACCCTCGATTCTTGTCGGTTCTGACCGTTCTGACCAAGTTGCGGAGGAGACGTCAAATTGCAATGCGCGTTTGTCGAAATCGCAGACATTCAGGTCAGACCAGCAGAAAAATTGAGAAATCTTGACTTAGAGACAAGATAGCCAAAAATTCGACATTTTTCAACGAATCTCGGCTATTTATGAACCGATCCTGAAATTCTTGGGTGGGTTCGACAGGGCTCCAGACACTCAGCTGCCCCGCACCAAAAATTCAGAAAAAAGTTGGTATTTGGCCGAGAAACCCTCGATTCTTGTCGGTTCTGACCGTTCTGACCAAGTTGCGGAGGAGACGTCAAATTGCAATGCGCGTTTGTCGAAATCGCAGACATTCAGGTCAGATCAGCAGAAAAATTGAGGAATCTTGACTTAGAGACAAGATAGCCAAAAATTCGACATTTTTCAACAAATCTCGGCTATTTATGAACCGATCCTGAAATTCTTGGGTGGGTTCGACAGGGCTCCAGACACTCAGCTGCCCCGCACCGAAAATTCAGAAAAAAGTTGGTATTTGGCCGAGAAACCCTCGATTCTTGTCGGTTCTGACCGTTCTGACCAAGTTGCGGATGAGACCTCAAATTGCAATGCGCGTTCGTCGAAATCGCAGACATTCAGGTCAGACCAGCAGAAAAATTGAGGAATCTTGACTTAGAGACAAGATAGCCAAAAATTCGACATTTTTCAACGAATCTCGGCTATTTATGAACCGATCCTGAAATTCTTGGGTGGGTTCGACAGGGCTCCAGACACTCAGCTGCCCCGCACCGAAAATTCAGAAAAAAGTTGGTATTTGGCCGAGAAACCCTCGATTCTTGTCGGTTCTGACCGTTCTGACCAAGTTGCGGATGAGACGTCAAATTGCAATGCGCGTTTGTCGAAATCGCAGACATTCAGGTCAGACCAGCAGAAAAATTGAGAAATCTTGACTTAGAGACAAGATAGCCAAAAATTCGACATTTTTCAACGAATCTCGGCTATTTATGAACCGATCCTGAAATTCTTGGGTGGGTTCGACAGGGCTCCAGACACTCAGCTGCCCCGCACCGAAAATTCAGAAAAAAGTTGGTATTTGGCCGAGAAACCCTCGATTCTTGTCGGTTCTGACCGTTCTGACCAAGTTGCGGATGAGACCTCAAATTGCAATGCGCGTTTGTCGAATTCGCAGACATTCAGGTCGGACCAGCAGAAAAATTGAGGAATCTTGGCTTAGAAACAAGATAGCCAAAAATTCGACATTTTTCAACGAATCTCGGCTATTCATGACACGATCCTGAAATTCTTGGGTGGGTTCGACAGGGCTCCAGACACTCAGCTGCCCCGCACCGAAAATTCAGAAAAAAGTTGGTATTTGGCCGAGAAACCCTCGATTCTTGTCGGTTCTGACCATTCTGACCAAGTTGCGGATGAGACCTCAAATTGCAATGCGCGTTTGTCGAAATTGCAGACATTCAGGTCAGACCAGCAGAAAAATTGAGGAATCTTGACTTAGAGACAAGATAGCCAAAAATTCGACATTTTTCAACGAATCTCGGCTATTTATGAACCGATCCTGAAATTCTTGGGTGGGTTCGACAGGGCTCCAGACACTCAGCTGCCCCGCACCGAAAATTCAGAAAAAAGTTGGTATTTGGCCGAGAAACCCTCGATTCTTGTCGGTTCTGACCGTTCTGACCAAGTTGCGGATGAGACCTCAAATTGCAATGCGCGTTTGTCGAAATCGCAGACATTCAGGTCAGACCAGCAGAAAAATTGAGGAATCTTGACTTAGAGACAAGATAGCCAAAAATTCGACATTTTTCAACGAATCTCGGCTATTTATGAACCGATCCTGGAATTCTTGGGTGGGATCGACAGGGCTCCAGACACTCAGCTGCCCCGCACCGAAAATTCAGAAGAAAGTTGGTATTTGGCCGAGAAACCCTCGATTCTTGTCGGTTCTGACCGTTCTGACCAAGTTGCGGATGAGACCTCAAATTGCAATGCGCGTTTGTCGAAATCGCAGACATTCAGGTCAGACCAGCAGAAAAATTGAGGAATCTTGACTTAGAGACAAGATAGCCAAAAATTCGACATTTTTCAACGAATCTCGGCTATTTATGAACCGATCCTGAAATTCTTGGGTGGGTTCGACAGGGCTCCAAACACTCAGCTGCCCCGCACCGAAAATTCAGAAAAAAGTTGGTATTTGGCCGAGAAACCCTCGATTCTTGTCGGTTCTGACCGTTCTGACCAAGTTGCGGATGAGACGTCAAATTGCAATGCGCGTTTGTCGAAATCGCAGACATTCAGGTCAGACTAGCAGAAAAATTGAGAAATCTTGACTTAGAGACAAGATACCCAAAAATTCGACATTTTTCAACGAATCTCGGCTATTTATGAACCGATCCTGAAATTCTTGGGTGGGTTCGACAGGGCTTCAGACACTCAGCTGCCCCGCACCAAAAATTCAGAAAAAAGTTGGTATTTGGCCGAGAAACCCTCGATTCTTGTCGGTTCTGACCGTTCTGACCAAGTTGCGGATGAGACCTCAAATTGCAATGCGCGTTTGTCGAAATCGCAGACATTCAGGTCAGACCAGCAGAAAAATTGAGAAATCTTGACTTAGAGACAAGATAGCCAGAAATTCGACATTTTTCAACGAATCTCGGCTATTTATGAACCGATCCTGAAATTCTTGGGTGGGTTCGACAGGGCTCCAGACACTCAGCTGCCCTGCACCAAAAATTCAGAAAAAAGTTGGTATTTGGCCGAGAAACCCTCGATTCTTGTCGGTTCTGACCGTTCTGACCAAGTTGCGGATGAGACGTCAAATTGCAATGCGCGTTTCTCGAAATCGCAGACATTCAGGTCAGACCAGCAGAAAAATTGAGGAATCTTGACTTAGGGACAAGATAGCCAAAAATTCGACATTTTTCAACGAATCTCGGCTATTCATGAACCGATCCTGAAATTCTTGGGTGGGTTCGACAGGGCTCCAGACACTCAGCTGCCCCGCACCGAAAATTCAGAAAAAAGTTGGTATTTGGCCGAGAAACCCTCGATTCTTGTCGGTTCTGACCGTTCTGACCAAGTTGCGGATGAGACCTCAAATTGCAATGCGCGTTTGTCGAATTCGCAGACATTCAGGTCGGACCAGCAGAAAAATTGAGGAATCTTGGCTTAGAAACAAGATAGCCAAAAATTCGACATTTTTCAACGAATCTCGGCTATTCATGACACGATCCTGAAATTCTTGGGTGGGTTCGACAGGGCTCCAGACACTCAGCTGCCCCGCACCGAAAATTCAGAAAAAAGTTGGTATTTGGCCGAGAAACCCTCGATTCTTGTCGGTTCTGACCATTCTGACCAAGTTGCGGATGAGACCTCAAATTGCAATGCGCGTTTGTCGAAATTGCAGACATTCAGGTCAGACCAGCAGAAAAATTGAGGAATCTTGACTTAGAGACAAGATAGCCAAAAATTCGACATTTTTCAACGAATCTCGGCTACTTATGAACCGATCCTGAAATTCTTGGGTGGGTTCGACAGGGCTCCAGACACTCAGCTGCCCCGCACCGAAAATTCAGAAAAAAGTTGGTATTTGGCCGAGAAACCCTCGATTCTTGTCGGTTCTGACCGTTCTGACCAAGTTGCGGATGAGACCTCAAATTGCAATGCGCGTTTGTCGAAATCGCAGACATTCAGGTCAGACCAGCAGAAAAATTGAGGAATCTTGACTTAGAGACAAGATAGTCAAAAATTCGACATTTTTCAACGAATCTCGGCTATTTATGAACCGATCCTGGAATTCTTGGGTGGGATCGACAGGGCTCCAGACACTCAGCTGCCCCGCACCAAAAATTCAGAAAAAAGTTGGTATTTGGCCGAGAAACCCTCGATTCTTGTCGGTTCTGACCGTTCTGACCAAGTTGCGGATGAGACCTCAAATTGCAATGCGCGTTTGTCGAAATCGCAGACATTCAGGTCAGACCAGCAGGAAAATTGAGGAATCTTGACTTAGAGACAAGATAGCCAAAAATTCGACATTTTTCAACGAATCTCGGCTATTTATGAACCGATCCTGAAATTCTTGGGTGGGTTCGACAGGGCTCCAGACACTCAGCTGCCCCGCACCGAAAATTCAGGAAAAAGTTGGTATTTGGCCGAGAAACCCTCGATTCTCGTCGGTTCTGACCGTTCTGACCAAGTTGCGGATGAGACCTCAAATTGCAATGCGCGTTTGTCGAAATCGCAGACATTCAGGTCAGACCAGCAGAAAAATTGAGGAATCTTGACTTAGAGACAAGATAGCCAAAAATTCGACATTTTTCAACGAATCTCGGCTATTTATGAACCGATCCTGAAATTCTTGGGTGGGTTCGACAGGGCTCCAGACACTCAGCTGCCTCGCACCGAAAATTCAGAAAAAAGTTGGTATTTGGCCGAGAAACCCTCGATTCTTGTCGGTTCTGACCGTTCTGACCAAGTTGCGGATGAGACGTCAAATTGCAATGCGCGTTTGTCGAAATCGCAGACATTCAGGTCAGACCAGCAGAAAAATTGAGAAATCTTGACTTAGAGACAAGATATCCAAAAATTCGACATTTTTCAACGAATCTCGGCTATTTATGAACCGATCCTGAAATTCTTGGGTGGGTTCGACAGGGCTCCAGACACTCAGCTGCCCCGCACCAAAAATTCAGAAAAAAGTTGGTATTTGGCCGAGAAACCCTCGATTCTTGTCGGTTCTGACCGTTCTGACCAAGTTGCGGATGAGACGTCAAATTGCAATGCGCGTTTGTCGAAATCGCAGACATTCAGGTCAGACCAGCAGAAAAATTGAGGAATCTTGACTTAGAGACAAGATAGCCAAAAATTCGACATTTTTCAACGAATCTCGGCTATTTATGAACCGATCCTGAAATTCTTGGGTGGGTTCGACAGGGCTCCAGACACTCAGCTGCCCCGCACCGGAAATTCAGAAAAAAGTTGGTATTTGGCCGAGAAACCCTCGATTCTTGTCGGTTTCGACCGTTCTGACCAAGTTGCGGATGAGACCTCAAATTGCAATGCGCGTTTGTCGAAATCGTAGACATTCAGGTCAGACCAGCAGAAAAATTGAGGAATCTTGACTCAGAGACAAGATAGCCAAAAATTCGACATTTTTCAACGAATCTCGGCTATTTATGAACCGATCCTGAAATTCTTGGGTGGGTTCGACAGGGCTCCAGACACTCAGCTGCCCCGCACCGAAAATTCAGAAAAAAGTTGGTATTTGGCCGCGAAACCCTCGATTCTTGTCGGTTCTGACCGTTCTGACCAAGTTGCGGATGAGACCTCAAATTGCAATGCGCGTCTGTCGAAATCGCAGACATTCAGGTCAGACCAGCAGAAAAATTGAGGAATCTTGACTTAGAGACAAGATAGCCAAAAATTCGACATTTTTCAACGAATCTCGGCTATTTATGAACCGATCCTGAAATTCTTGGGTGGGTTCGACAGGGCTCCAGACACTCAGCTGCGCCGCACCAAAAATTCAGAAAAAAGTTGGTATTTGGCCGAGAAACCCTCGATTCTTGTCGGTTCTGACCGTTCTGACCAAGTTGCGGATGAGACGTCAAATTGCAATGCGCGTTTGTCGAAATCGCAGACATTCAGGTCAGACCAGCAGAAAAATTGAGGAATCTTGACTTAGAGACAAGATAGCCAAAAATTCGACATTTTTCAACAAATCTCGGCTATTTATGAACCGATCCTGAAATTCTTGGGTGGGTTCGACAGGGCTCCAGACACTCAGCTGCCCCGCACCGAAAATTCAGAAAAAAGTTGGTATTCGGCCGAGAAACCCTCGATTCTTGTCGGTTCTGACCGTTCTGACCAAGTTGCGGATGAGACCTCAAATTGCAATGCGCGTTTGTCGAAATCGCAGACATTCAGGTCAGACCAGCAGAAAAATTGAGGAATCTTGACTTAGAGAGACAAGATAGCCAAAAATTCGTCATTTTTCAACGAATCTCGGCTATTTATGAACCGATCCTGAAATTCTTGGGTGGGTTCGACAGGGCTCCAGACACTCAGCTGCCCCGCACCGAAAATTCAGAAAAAAGTTGGTATTTGGCCGAGAAACCCTCGATTCTTGTCGGTTCTGACCGTTCTGACCAAGTTGCGGATGAGACGTCAAATTGCAATGCGCGTTTGTCGAAATCGCAGACATTCAGGTCAGACCAGCAGAAAAATTGAGAAATCTTGACTTAAAGACAAGATAGCCAAAAATTCGACATTTTTCAACGAATCTCGGCTATTTATGAACCGATCCTGAAATTCTTGGGTGGGTTCGACAGGGCTCCAGACACTCAGCTGCCCCGCACCAAAAATTCAGAAAAAAGTTGGTATTTGGCCGAGGAACCCTCGATTCTTGTCGGTTCTGACCGTTCTGACCAAGTTGCGGATGAGACGTCAAATTGCAATGCGCGTTTGTCGAAATCGCAGACATTCAGGTCAGACCAGCAGAAAAATTGAGGAATCTTGACTTAGAGACAAGATAGCCAAAAATTCGACATTTTTCAACGAATCTCGGCTATTTATGAACCGATCCTGAAATTCTTGGGTGGGTTCGACAGGGCTCCAGACACTCAGCTGCCCCGCACCGAAAATTCAGAAAAAAGTTGGTATTTGGCCGAGAAACCCTCGATTCTTGTCGGTTCTGACCGTTCTGACCAAGTTGCGGATGAGACCTCAAATTGCAATGCGCGTTTGTCGAAATCGCAGACATTCAGGTCAGACCAGCAGAAAAATTGAGGAATCTTGACTTAGAAACAAGATAGCCAAGAATTCGACATTTTTCAACAAATCTCGGCTATTTATGAACCGATCCTGGAATTCTTGGGTGGGTTCGACAGGGCTCCAGACACTCAGCTGCCCCGCACCGAAAATTCAGAAAAAAGTTGGTATTTGGCCGAGAAACCCTCGATTCTTGTCGGTTCTGACCGTTCTGACCAAGTTGCGGATGAGACCTCAAATGGCAATGCGCGTTTGTCGAAATCGCAGACATTCAGGTCAGACCAGCAGAAAAATTGAGGAATCTTGACTTAGAGACAAGATAGCCAAAAATTCGACATTTTTCAACGAATCTCGGCTATTTATGAACCGATCCTGAAATTCTTGGGTGGGTTCGACAGGGCTCCAGACACTCAGCTGCCCCGCACCGAAAATTCAGAAAAAAGTTGGTATTTGGCCGAGAAACCCTTGATTCTTGTCGGTTCTGACCGTTCTGACCAAGTTGCGGATGAGACCTCAAATTGCAATGCGCGTTTGTCGAAATCGCAGACATTCAGGTCGGACCAGCAGAAAAATTGAGAAATCTTGACTTAGAGACAAGATAGCCAAAAATTCGACATTTTTCAACGAATCTCGGCTATTCAGGAACCGATCCTGAAATTCTTGGGTGGGTTCGACAGGGCTCCAGACACTCAGCTGCCCCGCACCGGAAATTCAAAAAAAAAGTTGGTATTTGGCCGAGAAACCCTCGATTCTTGTCGGTTCTGACCGTTCTGATCAAGTTGCGAATGAGACCTCAAATTGCAATGCGCGTTTGTCGAAATCGCAGACATTCAGGTCAGACCAGCAGAAAAATTGAGGAATCTTGACTTGGAGACAAGATAGCCGAAAATTCGACATTTTTCAACGAATCTCGGCTATTTATGAACCGATCCTGAAATTCTTGGGTGGGTTCGACAGGGCTCCAGACACTCAGCTGCCCCGCACCGGAAATTCAGAAAAAAGTTGGTATTTGGCCGAGAAACCCTCGATTCTTGTCGGTTCTGACCGTTCTGACCAAGTTGCGGATGAGACCTCAAATTGCAATGCGCGTCTGTCGAAATCGCAGACATTCAGGTCAGACCAGCAGAAAAATTGAGGAATCTTGACTTAGAGACAAGATAGCCAAAAATTCGACATTTTTCAACGAATCTCGGCTATTTATGAACCGATCCTGAAATTCTTGGGTGGGTTCGACAGGGCTCCAGACACTCAGCTGCCCCGCACCAAAAATTCAGAAAAAAGTTGGTATTTGGCCGAGAAACCCTCGATTCTTGTCGGTTCTGACCGTTCTGACCAAGTTGCGGATGAGACGTCAAATTGCAATGCGCGTTTGTCGAAATCGCAGACATTCAGGTCAGACCAGCAGAAAAATTAAGGAATCTTGACTTAGAGACAAGATAGCCAAAAATTCGACATTTTTCAACAAATCTCGGCTATTTATGAACCGATCCTGAAATTCTTGGGTGGGTTCGACAGGGCTCCAGACACTCAGCTGCCCCGCACCGAAAATTCAGAAAAAAGTTGGTATTTGGCCGAGAAACCCTCGATTCTTGTCGGTTCTGACCGTTCTGACCAAGTTGCGGATGAGACCTCAAATTGCAATGCGCGTTTGTCGAAATCGCAGACATTCAGGTCAGACCAGCAGAAAAATTGAGGAATCTTGACTTAGAGAGACAAGATAGCCAAAAATTCGACATTTTTCAACGAATCTCGGCTATTTATGAACCGATCCTGAAATTCTTGGGTGGGTTCGACAGGGCTCCAGACACTCAGCTGCCCCGCACCGAAAATTCAGAAAAAAGTTGGTATTTGGCCGAGAAACCCTCGATTCTTGTCGGTTCTGACCGTTCTGACCAAGTTGCGGATGAGACGTCAAATTGCAATGCGCGTTTGTCGAAATCGCAGACATTCAGGTCAGACCAGCAGAAAAATTGAGAAATCTTGACTTAGAGACAAGATAGCCAAAAATTCGACATTTTTCAACGAATCTCGGCTATTTATGAACCGATCCTGAAATTCTTGGGTGGGTTCGACAGGGCTCCAGACACTCAGCTGCCCCGCACCAAAAATTCAGAAAAAAGTTGGTATTTGGCCGAGAAACCCTCGATTCTTGTCGGTTCTGACCGTTCTGACCAAGTTGCGGATGAGACGTCAAATTGCAATGCGCGTTTGTCGAAATCGCAGACATTCAGGTCAGACCAGCAGAAAAATTGAGGAATCTTGACTTAGAGACAAGATAGCCAAAAATTCGACATTTTTCAACGAATCTCGGCTATTTATGAACCGATCCTGAAATTCTTGGGTGGGTTCGACAGGGCTCCAGACACTCAGCTGCCCCGCACCGAAAATTCAGAAAAAAGTTGGTATTTGGCCGAGAAACCCTCGATTCTTGTCGGTTCTGACCGTTCTGACCAAGTTGCGGATGAGACGTCAAATTGCAATGCGCGTTTGTCAAAATCGCAGACATTCAGGTCAGACCAGCAGAAAAATTGAGGAATCTTGACTTAGAGAGACAAAATAGCCAAAAATTCGACATTTTTCAACGAATCTCGGCTATTTATGAACCGATCCTGAAATTCTTGGGTGGGTTCGACAGGGCTTCAGACACTCAGCTGCCCCGCACCGAAAATTCAGAAAAAAGTTGGTATTTGGCCGAGAAACCCTCGATTCTTGTCGGTTCTGACCGTTCTGACCAAGTTGCGGATGAGACGTCAAATTGCAATGCGCGTTTGTCGAAATCGCAGACATTCAGGTCAGACCAGCAGAAAAATTGAGAAATCTTGACTTAAAGACAAGATAGCCAAAAATTCGACATTTTTCAACGAATCTCGGCTATTTATGAACCGATCCTGAAATTCTTGGGTGGGTTCGACAGGGCTCCAGACACTCAGCTGCCCCGCACCAAAAATTCAGAAAAAAGTTGGTATTTGGCCGAGAAACCCTCGATTCTTGTCGGTTCTGACCGTTCTGACCAAGTTGCGGATGAGACGTCAAATTGCAATGCGCGTTTGTCGAAATCGCAGACATTCAGGTCAGACCAGCAGAAAAATTGAGGAATCTTGACTGAGAGACAAGATAGCCAAAAATTCGACATTTTTCAACGAATCTCGGCTATTTATGAACCGATCCTGAAATTCTTGGGTGGGTTCGACAGGGCTCCAGACACTCAGCTGCCCCGCACCGAAAATTCAGAAAAAAGTTGGTATTTGGCCGAGAAACCCTCGATTCTTGTCGGTTCTGACCGTTCTGACCAAGTTGCGGATGAGACCTTAAATGGCAATGCGCGTTTGTCGAAATCGCAGACATTCAGGTCAGACCAGCAGAAAAATTGAGGAATCTTGACTTAGAGACAAGATAGCCAAAAATTCGACATTTTTCAACGAATCTCGGCTATTTATGAACCGATCCTGAAATTCTTGGGTGGGTTCGACAGGGCTCCAGACACTCAGCTGCCCCGCACCGAAAATTCAGAAAAAAGTTGGTATTTGGCCGAGAAACCCTCGATTCTTGTCGGTTCTGACCGTTCTGACCAAGTTGCGGATGAGACGTCAAATTGCAATGCGCGTTTGTCGAAATCGCAGACATTCAGGTCAGACCAGCAGAAAAATTGAGAAATCTTGACTTAAAGACAAGATAGCCAAAAATTCGACATTTTTCAACGAATCTCGGCTATTTATGAACCGATCCTGAAATTCTTGGGTGGGTTCGACAGGGCTCCAGACACTCAGCTGCCCCGCACCAAAAATTCAGAAAAAAGTTGGTATTTGGCCGAGGAACCCTCGATTCTTGTCGGTTCTGACCGTTCTGACCAAGTTGCGGATGAGACGTCAAATTGCAATGCGCGTTTGTCGAAATCGCAGACATTCAGGTCAGACCAGCAGAAAAATTGAGGAATCTTGACTTAGAGACAAGATAGCCAAAAATTCGACATTTTTCAACGAATCTCGGCTATTTATGAACCGATCCTGAAATTCTTGGGTGGGTTCGACAGGGCTCCAGACACT
Source organism: Diprion similis (assembly GCF_021155765.1). Taxonomy (NCBI): domain Eukaryota; kingdom Metazoa; phylum Arthropoda; class Insecta; order Hymenoptera; family Diprionidae; genus Diprion; species Diprion similis. The sequence goes on from NC_060118.1 coordinate 3,521,927, forward strand.
CAGCTGCCCCGCACCGAAAATTCAGAAAAAAGTTGGTATTTGGCCGAGAAACCCTCGATTCTTGTCGGTTCTGACCGTTCTGACCAAGTTGCGGATGAGACCTCAAATTGCAATGCGCGTTTGTCGAAATCGCAGACATTCAGGTCAGACCAGCAGAAAAATTGAGGAATCTTGACTTAGAAACAAGATAGCCAAGAATTCGACATTTTTCAACAAATCTCGGCTATTTATGAACCGATCCTGAAATTCTTGGGTGGGTTCGACAGGGCTCCAGACACTCAGCTGCCCCGCACCGAAAATTCAGAAAAAAGTTGGTATTTGGCCGAGAAACCCTCGATTCTTGTCGGTTCTGACCGTTCTGACCAAGTTGCGGATGAGACCTCAAATGGCAATGCGCGTTTGTCGAAATCGCAGACATTCAGGTCAGACCAGCAGAAAAATTGAGGAATCTTGACTTAGAGACAAGATAGCCAAAAATTCGACATTTTTCAACGAATCTCGGCTATTTATGAACCGATCCTGAAATTCTTGGGTGGGTTCGACAGGGCTCCAGACACTCAGCTGCCCCGCACCGGAAATTCAAAAAAAAAGTTGGCATTTGGCCGAGAAACCCTCGATTCTTGTCGGTTCTGACCGTTCTGATCAAGTTGCGGATGAGACCTCAAATTGCAATGCGCGTTTGTCGAAATCGCAGACATTCAGGTCAGACCAGCAGAAAAATTGAGGAATCTTGACTTAGAGACAAGATAGCCAAAAATTCGACATTTTTCAACGAATCTCGGCTATTTATGAACCGATCCTGAAATTCTTGGGTGGGTTCGACAGGGCTCCAGACACTCAGCTGCCCCGCACCGGAAATTCAGAAAAAAGTTGGTATTTGGCCGAGAAACCCTCGATTCTTGTCGGTTCTGACCGTTCTGACCAAGTTGCGGATGAGACCTCAAATTGCAATGCGCGTCTGTCGAAATCGCAGACATTCAGGTCAGACCAGCAGAAAAATTGAGGAATCTTGACTTAGAGACAAGATAGCCAAAAATTCGACATTTTTCAACGAATCTCGGCTATTTATGAACCGATCCTGAAATTCTTGGGTGGGTTCGACAGGGCTCCAGACACTCAGCTGCCCCGCACCAAAAATTCAGAAAAAAGTTGGTATTTGGCCGAGAAACCCTCGATTCTTGTCGGTTCTGACCGTTCTGACCAAGTTGCGGATGAGACGTCAAATTGCAATGCGCGTTTGTCGAAATCGCAGACATTCAGGTCAGACCAGCAGAAAAATTAAGGAATCTTGACTTAGAGACAAGATAGCCAAAAATTCGACATTTTTCAACAAATCTCGGCTATTTATGAACCGATCCTGAAATTCTTGGGTGGGTTCGACAGGGCTCCAGACACTCAGCTGCCCCGCACCGAAAATTCAGAAAAAAGTTGGTATTTGGCCGAGAAACCCTCGATTCTTGTCGGTTCTGACCGTTCTGACCAAGTTGCGGATGAGACCTCAAATTGCAATGCGCGTTTGTCGAAATCGCAGACATTCAGGTCAGACCAGCAGAAAAATTGAGGAATCTTGACTTAGAGAGACAAGATAGCCAAAAATTCGACATTTTTCAACGAATCTCGGCTATTTATGAACCGATCCTGAAATTCTTGGGTGGGTTCGACAGGGCTCCAGACACTCAGCTGCCCCGCACCGAAAATTCAGAAAAAAGTTGGTATTTGGCCGAGAAACCCTCGATTCTTGTCGGTTCTGACCGTTCTGACCAAGTTGCGGATGAGACGTCAAATTGCAATGCGCGTTTGTCGAAATCGCAGACATTCAGGTCAGACCAGCAGAAAAATTGAGAAATCTTGACTTAGAGACAAGATAGCCAAAAATTCGACATTTTTCAACGAATCTCGGCTATTTATGAACCGATCCTGAAATTCTTGGGTGGGTTCCACAGGGCTCCAGACACTCAGCTGCCCCGCACCAAAAATTCAGAAAAAAGTTGGTATTCGGCCGAGAAACCCTCGATTCTTGTCGGTTCTGACCGTTCTGACCAAGTTGCGGATGAGACGTCAAATTGCAATGCGCGTTTGTCGAAATCGCAGACATTCAGGTCAGACCAGCAGAAAAATTGAGGAATCTTGACTTAGAGACAAGATAGCCAAAAATTCGACATTTTTCAACGAATCTCGGCTATTTATGAACCGATCCTGAAATTCTTGGGTGGGTTCGACAGGGCTCCAGACACTCAGCTGCCCCGCACCGAAAATTCAGAAAAAAGTTGGTATTTGGCCGAGAAACCCTCGATTTTTGTCGGTTCTGACCGTTCTGACCAAGTTGCGGATGAGACGTCAAATTGCAATGCGCGTTTGTCAAAATCGCAGACATTCAGGTCAGACCAGCAGAAAAATTGAGGAATCTTGACTTAGAGAGACAAGATAGCCAAAAATTCGACATTTTTTAACGAATCTCGGCTATTTATGAACCGATCCTGAAATTCTTGGGTGGGTTCGACAGGGCTTCAGACACTCAGCTGCCCCGCACCGAAAATTCAGAAAAAAGTTGGTATTTGGCCGAGAAACCCTCGATTCTTGTCGGTTCTGACCGTTCTGACCAAGTTGCGGATGAGACGTCAAATTGCAATGCGCGTTTGTCGAAATCGCAGACATTCAGGTCAGACCAGCAGAAAAATTGAGAAATCTTGACTTAAAGACAAGATAGCCAAAAATTCGACATTTTTCAACGAATCTCGGCTATTTATGAACCGATCCTGAAATTCTTGGGTGGGTTCGACAGGGCTCCAGACACTCAGCTGCCCCGCACCAAAAATTCAGAAAAAAGTTGGTATTTGGCCGAGAAACCCTCGATTCTTGTCGGTTCTGACCGTTCTGACCAAGTTGCGGATGAGACGTCAAATTGCAATGCGCGTTTGTCGAAATCGCAGACATTCAGGTCAGACCAGCAGAAAAATTGAGGAATCTTGACTTAGAGACAAGATAGCCAAAAATTCGACATTTTTCAACGAATCTCGGCTATTTATGAACCGATCCTGAAATTCTTGGGTGGGTTCGACAGGGCTCCAGACACTCAGCTGCCCCGCACCGAAAATTCAGAAAAAAGTTGGTATTTGGCCGAGAAACCCTCGATTCTTGTCGGTTCTGACCGTTCTGACCAAGTTGCGGATGAGACCTCAAATTGCAATGCGCGTTTGTCGAAATCGCAGACATTCAGGTCAGACCAGCAGAAAAATTGAGGAATCTTGACTTAGAAACAAGATAGCCAAGAATTCGACATTTTTCAACAAATCTCGGCTATTTATGAACCGATCCTGAAATTCTTGGGTGGGTTCGACAGGGCTCCAGACACTCAGCTGCCCCGCACCGAAAATTCAGAAAAAAGTTGGTATTTGGCCGAGAAACCCTCGATTCTTGTCGGTTCTGACCGTTCTGACCAAGTTGCGGATGAGACCTTAAATGGCAATGCGCGTTTGTCGAAATCGCAGACATTCAGGTCAGACCAGCAGAAAAATTGAGGAATCTTGACTTAGAGACAAGATAGCCAAAAATTCGACATTTTTCAACGAATCTCGGCTATTTATGAACCGATCCTGAAATTCTTGGGTGGGTTCGACAGGGCTCCAGACACTCAGCTGCCCCGCACCGAAAATTCAGAAAAAAGTTGGTATTTGGCCGAGAAACCCTCGATTCTGGTCGGTTCTGACCGTTCTGACCAAGTTGCGGATGAGACCTCAAATTGCAATGCGCGTTTGTCGAAATCGCAGACATTCAGGTCGGACCAGCAGAAAAATTGAGAAATCTTGACTTAGAGACAAGATAGCCAAAAATTCGACATTTTTCAACGAATCTCGGCTATTCAGGAACCGATCCTGAAATTCTTGGGTGGGTTCGACAGGGCTCCAGACACTCAGCTGCCCCGCACCGGAAATTCAAAAAAAAAGTTGGTATTTGGCCGAGAAACCCTCGATTCTTGTCGGTTCTGACCGTTCTGATCAAGTTGCGGATGAGACCTCAAATTGCAATGCGCGTTTGTCGAAATCGCAGACATTCAGGTCAGACCAGCAGAAAAATTGAGGAATCTTGACTTAGAGACAAGATAGCCAAAAATTCGACATTTTTCAACGAATCTCGGCTATTTATGAACCGATCCTGAAATTCTTGGGTGGGTTCGACAGGGCTCCAGACACTCAGCTGCCCCGCACCGGAAATTCAGAAAAAAGTCGGTATTTGGCCGAGAAACCCTCGATTCTTGTCGGTTCTGACCGTTCTGACCAAGTTGCGGATGAGACCTCAAATTGCAATGCGCGTCTGTCGAAATCGCAGACATTCAGGTCTGACCAGCAGAAAAATTGAGGAATCTTGACTTAGAGACAAGATAGCCAAAAATTCGACATTTTTCAACGAATCTCGGCTATTTATGAACCGATCCTGAAATTCTTGGGTGGGTTCGACAGGGCTCCAGACACTCAGCTGCCCCGCACCAAAAATTCAGAAAAAAGTTGGTATTTGGCCGCGAAACCCTCGATTCTTGTCGGTTCTGACCGTTCTGACCAAGTTGCGGATGAGACCTCAAATTGCAATGCGCGTTTGTCGAAATCGCAGACATTCAGGTCAGACCAGCAGAAAAATTGAGGAATCTTGACTTAGAGACAAGATAGCCAAAAATTCGACATTTTTCAACAAATCTCGGCTATTTATGAACCGATCCTGAAATTCTTGGGTGGGTTCGACAGGGCTCCAGACACTCAGCTGCCCCGCACCGAAAATTCAGAAAAAAGTTGGTATTTGGCCGAGAAACCCTCGATTCTTGTCGGTTCTGACCGTTCCGACCAAGTTGCGGATGAGACCTCAAATTGCAATGCGCGTTTGTCGAAATCGCAGACATTCAGGTCAGACCAGCAGAAAAATTGAGGAATCTTGACTTAGAGACAAGATAGCCAAAAATTCGACATTTTTCAACGAATCTCGGCTATTTATGAACCGATCCTAAAATTCTTGGGTGGGTTCGACAGGGCTCCAGACACTCAGCTGCCCCGCACCGAAAATTCAGAAAAAAGTTGGTATTTGGCGGAGAAACCCTCGATTCTTGTCGGTTCTGACCGTTCTGACCAAGTTGCGGATGAGACCTCAAATTGCAATGCGCATTTGTCGAAATCGCAGACATTCAGGTCGGACCAGCAGAAAAATTGAGGAATCTTGACTTTGAAACAAGATAGCCAAAAATTCGACATTTATCAACGAATCTCGGCTATTCATGACACGATCCTGAAATTCTTGGGTGGGTTCGACAGGGCTCCAGACACTCAGCTGCCCCGCACCGAAAATTCAGAAAAAAGTTGGTATTTGGCCGAGAAACCCTCGATTCTTGTCGGTTCTGACCGTTCTGACCAAGTTGCGGATGAGACCTCAAATTGCAATGCGCGTTTGTCGAAATCGCAGACATTCAGGTCAGACCAGCAGAAAAATTGAGGAATCTTGACTTAGAGACAAGATAGCCAAAAATTCGACATTTTTCAACGAATCTCGGCTATTTATGAACCGATCCTGAAATTCTTGGGTGGGTTCGACAGGGCTCCAAACACTCAGCTGCCCCGCACCGGAAATTCAGAAAAAAGTTGGTATTTGGCCGAGAAACCCTCGATTCTTGTCGGTTCTGACCGTTCTGACCAAGTTGCGGATGAGACCTCAAATTGCAATGCGCGTCTGTCGAAATCGCAGACATTCAGGTCAGACCAGCAGAAAAATTGAGGAATCTTGACTTAGAGACAAGATAGCCAAAAATTCGACATTTTTCAACGAATCTCGGCTATTTATGAACCGATCCTGAAATTCTTGGGTGGGTTCGACAGGGCTCCAGACACTCAGCTGCCCCGCACCAAAAATTCAGAAAAAAGTTGGTATTTGGCCGAGAAACCCTCGATTCTTGTCGGTTCTGACCGTTCTGACCAAGTTGCGGATGAGACGTCAAATTGCAATGCGCGTTTGTCGAAATCGCAGACATTCAGGTCAGACCAGCAGAAAAATTAAGGAATCTTGACTTAGAGACAAGATAGCCAAAAATTCGACATTTTTCAACAAATCTCGGCTATTTATGAACCGATCCTGAAATTCTTGGGTGGGTTCGACAGGGCTCCAGACACTCAGCTGCCCCGCACCGAAAATTCAGAAAAAAGTTGGTATTTGGCCGAGAAACCCTCGATTCTTGTCGGTTCTGACCGTTCTGACCAAGTTGCGGATGAGACCTCAAATTGCAATGCGCGTTTGTCGAAATCGCAGACATTCAGGTCAGACCAGCAGAAAAATTGAGGAATCTTGACTTAGAGAGACAAGATAGCCAAAAATTCGACATTTTTCAACGAATCTCGGCTATTTATGAACCGATCCTGAAATTCTTGGGTGGGTTCGACAGGGCTCCAGACACTCAGCTGCCCCGCACCGAAAATTCAGAAAAAAGTTGGTATTTGGCCGAGAAACCCTCGATTCTTGTCGGTTCTGACCGTTCTGACCAAGTTGCGGATGAGACGTCAAATTGCAATGCGCGTTTGTCGAAATCGCAGACATTCAGGTCAGACCAGCAGAAAAATTGAGAAATCTTGACTTAGAGACAAGATAGCGAAAAATTCGACATTTTTCAACGAATCTCGGCTATTTATGAACCGATCCTGAAATTCTTGGGTGGGTTCGACAGGGCTCCAGACACTCAGCTGCCCCGCACCAAAAATTCAGAAAAAAGTTGGTATTTGGCCGAGAAACCCTCGATTCTTGTCGGTTCTGACCGTTCTGACCAAGTTGCGGATGAGACGTCAAATTGCAATGCGCGTTTGTCGAAATCGCAGACATTCAGGTCAGACCAGCAGAAAAATTGAGGAATCTTGACTTAGAGACAAGATAGCCAAAAATTCGACATTTTTCAACGAATCTCGGCTATTTATGAACCGATCCTGAAATTCTTGGGTGGGTTCGACAGGGCTCCAGACACTCAGCTGCCCCGCACCGAAAATTCAGAAAAAAGTTGGTATTTGGCCGAGAAACCCTCGATTCTTGTCGGTTCTGACCGTTCTGACCAAGTTGCGGATGAGACGTCAAATTGCAATGCGCGTTTGTCAAAATCGCAGACATTCAGGTCAGACCAGCAGAAAAATTGAGGAATCTTGACTTAGAGAGACAAGATAGCCAAAAATTCGACATTTTTTAACGAATCTCGGCTATTTATGAACCGATCCTGAAATTCTTGGGTGGGTTCGACAGGGCTTCAGACACTCAGCTGCCCCGCACCGAAAATTCAGAAAAAAGTTGGTATTTGGCCGAGAAACCCTCGATTCTTGTCGGTTCTGACCGTTCTGACCAAGTTGCGGATGAGACCTTAAATGGCAATGCGCGTTTGTCGAAATCGCAGACATTCAGGTCAGACCAGCAGAAAAATTGAGGAATCTTGACTTAGAGACAAGATAGCCAAAAATTCGACATTTTTCAACGAATCTCGGCTATTTATGAACCGATCCTGAAATTCTTGGGTGGGTTCGACAGGGCTCCAGACACTCAGCTGCCCCGCACCGAAAATTCAGAAAAAAGTTGGTATTTGGCCGAGAAACCCTCGATTCTTGTCGGTTCTGACCGTTCTGACCAAGTTGCGGATGAGACCTCAAATTGCAATGCGCGTTTGTCGAAATCGCAGACATTCAGGTCGGACCAGCAGAAAAATTGAGAAATCTTGACTTAGAGACAAGATAGCCAAAAATTCGACATTTTTCAACGAATCTCGGCTATTCAGGAACCGATCCTGGAATTCTTGGGTGGGTTCGACAGGGCTCCAGACACTCAGCTGCCCCGCACCGGAAATTCAAAAAAAAAGTTGGTATTTGGCCGAGAAACCCTCGATTCTTGTCGGTTCTGACCGTTCTGATCAAGTTGCGGATGAGACCTCAAATTGCAATGCGCGTTTGTCGAAATCGCAGACATTCAGGTCAGACCAGCAGAAAAATTGAGGAATCTTGACTTAGAGACAAGATAGCCAAAAATTCGACATTTTTCAACGAATCTCGGCTATTTATGAACCGATCCTGAAATTCTTGGGTGGGTTCGACAGGGCTCCAGACACTCAGCTGCCCCGCACCGGAAATTCAGAAAAAAGTCGGTATTTGGCCGAGAAACCCTCGATTCTTGTCGGTTCTGACCGTTCTGACCAAGTTGCGGATGAGACCTCAAATTGCAATGCGCGTCTGTCGAAATCGCAGACATTCAGGTCAGACCAGCAGAAAAATTGAGGAATCTTGACTTAGAGACAAGATAGCCAAAAATTCGACATTTTTCAACGAATCTCGGCTATTTATGAACCGATCCTGAAATTCTTGGGTGGGTTCGACAGGGCTCCAGACACTCAGCTGCCCCGCACCAAAAATTCAGAAAAAAGTTGGTATTTGGCCGAGAAACCCTCGATTCTTGTCGGTTCTGACCGTTCTGACCAAGTTGCGGATGAGACCTCAAATTGCAATGCGCGTTTGTCGAAATCGCAGACATTCAGGTCAGACCAGCAGAAAAATTGAGGAATCTTGACTTAGAGACAAGATAGCCAAAAATTCGACATTTTTCAACAAATCTCGGCTATTTATGAACCGATCCTGAAATTCTTGGGTGGGTTCGACAGGGCTCCAGACACTCAGCTGCCCGCACCGAAAATTCAGAAAAAAGTTGGTATTTGGCCGAGAAACCCTCGATTCTTGTCGGTTCTGACCGTTCCGACCAAGTTGCGGATGAGACCTCAAATTGCAATGCGCGTTTGTCGAAATCGCAGACATTCAGGTCAGACCAGCAGAAAAATTGAGGAATCTTGACTTAGAGACAAGATAGCCAAAAATTCGACATTTTTCAACGAATCTCGGCTATTTATGAACCGATCCTGAAATTCTTGGGTGGGTTCGACAGGGCTCCAGACACTCAGCTGCCCCGCACCGAAAATTCAGAAAAAAGTTGGTATTTGGCGGAGAAACCCTCGATTCTTGTCGGTTCTGACCGTTCTGACCAAGTTGCGGATGAGACCTCAAATTGCAATGCGCATTTGTCGAAATCGCAGACATTCAGGTCGGACCAGCAGAAAAATTGAGGAATCTTGACTTTGAAACAAGATAGCCAAAAATTCGACATTTATCAACGAATCTCGGCTATTCATGACACGATCCTGAAATTCTTGGGTGGGTTCGACAGGGCTCCAGACACTCAGCTGCCCCGCACCGAAAATTCAGAAAAAAGTTGGTATTTGGCCGAGAAACCCTCGATTCTTGTCGGTTCTGACCGTTCTGACCAAGTTGCGGATGAGACCTCAAATTGCAATGCGCGTTTGTCGAAATCGCAGACATTCAGGTCAGACCAGCAGAAAAATTGAGGAATCTTGACTTAGAGACAAGATAGCCAAAAATTCGACATTTTTCAACGAATCTCGGCTATTTATGAACCGATCCTGAAATTCTTGGGTGGGTTCGACAGGGCTCCAGACACTCAGCTGCCCCGCACCGAAAATTCAGAAAAAAGTTGGTATTTGGCCGAGAAACCCTCGATTCTTGTCGGTTCTGACCGTTCCGACCAAGTTGCGGATGAGACCTCAAATTGCAATGCGCGTTTGTCGAAATCGCAGACATTCAGGTCAGACCAGCAGAAAAATTGAGGAATCTTGACTTAGAGACAAGATAGCCAAAAATTCGACATTTTTCAACGAATCTCGGCTATTTATGAACCGATCCTGAAATTCTTGGGTGGGTTCGACAGGGCTCCAGACACTCAGCTGCCCCGCACCGAAAATTCAGAAAAAAGTTGGTATTTGGCGGAGAAACCCTCGATTCTTGTCGGTTCTGACCGTTCTGACCAAGTTGCGGATGAGACCTCAAATTGCAATGCGCGTTTGTCGAAATCGCAGACATTCAGGTCGGACCAGCAGAAAAATTGAGAAATCTTGACTTAGAGACAAGATAGCCAAAAATTCGACATTTTTCAACGAATCTCGGCTATTCAGGAACCGATCCTGAAATTCTTGGGTGGGTTCGACAGGGCTCCAGACACTCAGCTGCCCCGCACCGGAAATTCAAAAAAAAAGTTGGTATTTGGCCGAGAAACCCTCGATTCTTGTCGGTTCTGACCGTTCTGATCAAGTTGCGGATGAGACCTCAAATTGCAATGCGCGTTTGTCGAAATCGCAGACATTCAGGTCAGACCAGCAGAAAAATTGAGGAATCTTGACTTAGAGACAAGATAGCCAAAAATTCGACATTTTTCAACGAATCTCGGCTATTTATGAACCGATCCTGAAATTCTTGGGTGGGTTCGACAGGGCTCCAGACACTCAGCTGCCCCGCACCGGAAATTCAGAAAAAAGTCGGTATTTGGCCGAGAAACCCTCGATTCTTGTCGGTTCTGACCGTTCTGACCAAGTTGCGGATGAGACCTCAAATTGCAATGCGCGTCTGTCGAAATCGCAGACATTCAGGTCAGACCAGCAGAAAAATTGAGGAATCTTGACTTAGAGACAAGATAGCCAAAAATTCGACATTTTTCAACGAATCTCGGCTATTTATGAACCGATCCTGAAATTCTTGGGTGGGTTCGACAGGGCTCCAGACACTCAGCTGCCCCGCACCAAAAATTCAGAAAAAAGTTGGTATTTGGCCGAGAAACCCTCGATTCTTGTCGGTTCTGACCGTTCTGACCAAGTTGCGGATGAGACCTCAAATTGCAATGCGCGTTTGTCGAAATCGCAGACATTCAGGTCAGACCAGCAGAAAAATTGAGGAATCTTGACTTAGAGACAAGATAGCCAAAAATTCGACATTTTTCAACAAATCTCGGCTATTTATGAACTGATCCTGAAATTCTTGGGTGGGTTCGACAGGGCTCCAGACACTCAGCTGCCCCGCACCGGAAATTCAGAAAAAAGTTGGTATTTGGCCGAGAAACCCTCGATTCTTGTCGGTTCTGACCGTTCCGACCAAGTTGCGGATGAGACCTCAAATTGCAATGCGCGTTTGTCGAAATCGCAGACATTCAGGTCAGACCAGCAGAAAAATTGAGGAATCTTGACTTAGAGACAAGATAGCCAAAAATTCGACATTTTTCAACGAATCTCGGCTATTTATGAACCGATCCTGAAATTCTTGGGTGGGTTCGACAGGGCTCCAGACACTCAGCTGCCCCGCACCGAAAATTCAGAAAAAAGTTGGTATTTGGCGGAGAAACCCTCGATTCTTGTCGGTTCTGACCGTTCTGACCAAGTTGCGGATGAGACCTCAAATTGCAATGCGCATTTGTCGAAATCGCAGACATTCAGGTCGGACCAGCAGAAAAATTGAGGAATCTTGACTTTGAAACAAGATAGCCAAAAATTCGACATTTATCAACGAATCTCGGCTATTCATGACACGATCCTGAAATTCTTGGGTGGGTTCGACAGGGCTCCAGACACTCAGCTGCCCCGCACCGAAAATTCAGAAAAAAGTTGGTATTTGGCCGAGAAACCCTCGATTCTTGTCGGTTCTGACCGTTCTGACCAAGTTGCGGATGAGACCTCAAATTGCAATGCTCGTTTGTCGAAATCGCAGACATTCAGGTCAGACCAGCAGAAAAATTGAGGAATCTTGACTTAGAGACAAGATAGCCAAAAATTCGACATTTTTCAACGAATCTCGGCTATTTATGAACCGATCCTGAAATTCTTGGGTGGGTTCGACAGGGCTCCAGACACTCAGCTGCCCCGCACCGAAAATTCAGAAAAAAGTTGGTATTTGGCCGAGAAACCCTCGATTCTTGTCGGTTCTGACCGTTCCGACCAAGTTGCGGATGAGACCTCAAATTGCAATGCGCGTTTGTCGAAATCGCAGACATTCAGGTCAGACCAGCAGAAAAATTGAGGAATCTTGACTCAGAGACAAGATAGCCAAAAATTCGACATTTTTCAACGAATCTCGGCTATTTATGAACCGATCCTGAAATTCTTGGGTGGGTTCGACAGGGCTCCAGACACTCAGCTGCCCCGCACCGAAAATTCAGAAAAAAGTTAGTATTTGGCGGAGAAACCCTCGATTCTTGTCGGTTCTGACCGTTCTGACCAAGTTGCGGATGAGACCTCAAATTGCAATGCGCATTTGTCGAAATCGCAGACATTCAGGTCGGACCAGCAGAAAAATTGAGGAATCTTGACTTTGAAACAAGATAGCCAAAAATTCGACATTTATCAACGAATCTCGGCTATTCATGACACGATCCTGAAATTCTTGGGTGGGTTCGACAGGGCTCCAGACACTCAGCTGCCCCGCACCGAAAATTCAGAAAAAAGTTGGTATTTGGCCGAGAAACCCTCGATTCTTGTCGGTTCTGACCGTTCTGGCCAAGTTGCGGATGAGACCTCAAATTGCAATGCGCGTTTGTCGAAATCGCAGACATTCAGGTCAGACCAGCAGAACAATTGAGGAATCTTGACTTAGAGACAAGATAGCCAAAAATTCGACATTTTTCAACGAATCTCGGCTATTTATGAACCGATCCTGAAATTCTTGGGTGGGTTCGACAGGGCTCCAGACACTCAGCTGCCCCGCACCGAAAATTCAGAAAAAAGTTGGTATTTGGCCGAGAAACCCTCGATTCTTGTCGGTTCTGACCGTTCTAACCAAGTTGCGGATGAGACCTCAAATTGCAATGCGCGTTTGTCGAAATCGCAGACATTTAGGTCAGACCAGCAGAAAAATTGAGGAATCTTGACTTAGAGACAAGATAGCCAAAAATTCGACATTTTTCAACGAATCTCGGCTATTTATGAACCGATCCTGAAATTCTTGGGTGGGATCGACAGGGCTCCAGACACTCAGCTGCCCCGCACCGAAGATTCAGAAAAAAGTTGGTATTTGGCCGAGAAACCCTCGATTCTTGTCGGTTCTGACCGTTCTGGCCAAGTTGCGGATGAGACGTCAAATTGCAATGCGCGTTTGTCGAAATCGCAGACATTCAGGTCAGACCAGCAGAAAAATTGAGGAATCTTGACTTAGAGACAAGATAGCCAAAAATTCGACATTTTTCAACGAATCTCGGCTATTTATGAACCGATCCTGAAATTCTTGGGTGGGTTCGACAGGGCTCCAGACACTCAGCTGCCCCGCACCGAAAATTCAGAAAAAAGTTGGTATTTGGCGGAGAAACCCTCGATTCTTGTCGGTTCTGACCGTTCTGACCAAGTTGCGGATGAGACCTCAAATTGCAATGCGCGTTTGTCGAAATCGCAGACATTCAGGTCGGACCAGCAGAAAAATTGAGAAATCTTGACTTAGAGACAAGATAGCCAAAAATTCGACATTTTTCAACGAATCTCGGCTATTCAGGAACCGATCCTGAAATTCTTGGGTGGGTTCGACAGGGCTCCAGACACTCAGCTGCCCCGCACCGGAAATTCAAAAAAAAAGTTGGTATTTGGCCGAGAAACCCTCGATTCTTGTCGGTTCTGACCGTTCTGATCAAGTTGCGGATGAGACCTCAAATTGCAATGCGCGTTTGTCGAAATCGCAGACATTCAGGTCAGACCAGCAGAAAAATTGAGGAATCTTGACTTAGAGACAAGATAGCCAAAAATTCGACATTTTTCAACGAATCTCGGCTATTTATGAACCGATCCTGAAATTCTTGGGTGGGTTCGACAGGGCTCCAGACACTCAGCTGCCCCGCACCGGAAATTCAGAAAAAAGTCGGTATTTGGCCGAGAAACCCTCGATTCTTGTCGGTTCTGACCGTTCTGACCAAGTTGCGGATGAGACCTCAAATTGCAATGCGCGTCTGTCGAAATCGCAGACATTCAGGTCAGACCAGCAGAAAAATTGAGGAATCTTGACTTAGAGACAAGATAGCCAAAAATTCGACATTTTTCAACGAATCTCGGCTATTTATGAACCGATCCTGAAATTCTTGGGTGGGTTCGACAGGGCTCCAGACACTCAGCTGCCCCGCACCAAAAATTCAGAAAAAAGTTGGTATTTGGCCGAGAAACCCTCGATTCTTGTCGGTTCTGACCGTTCTGACCAAGTTGCGGATGAGACCTCAAATTGCAATGCGCGTTTGTCGAAATCGCAGACATTCAGGTCAGACCAGCAGAAAAATTGAGGAATCTTGACTTAGAGACAAGATAGCCAAAAATTCGACATTTTTCAACAAATCTCGGCTATTTATGAACTGATCCTGAAATTCTTGGGTGGGTTCGACAGGGCTCCAGACACTCAGCTGCCCCGCACCGAAAATTCAGAAAAAAGTTGGTATTTGGCCGAGAAACCCTCGATTCTTGTCGGTTCTGACCGTTCCGACCAAGTTGCGGATGAGACCTCAAATTGCAATGCGCGTTTGTCGAAATCGCAGACATTCAGGTCAGACCAGCAGAAAAATTGAGGAATCTTGACTTAGAGACAAGATAGCCAAAAATTCGACATTTTTCAACGAATCTCGGCTATTTATGAACCGATCCTGAAATTCTTGGGTGGGTTCGACAGGGCTCCAGACACTCAGCTGCCCCGCACCGAAAATTCAGAAAAAAGTTGGTATTTGGCGGAGAAACCCTCGATTCTTGTCGGTTCTGACCGTTCTGACCAAGTTGCGGATGAGACCTCAAATTGCAATGCGCATTTGTCGAAATCGCAGACATTCAGGTCGGACCAGCAGAAAAATTGAGGAATCTTGACTTTGAAACAAGATAGCCAAAAATTCGACATTTATCAACGAATCTCGGCTATTCATGACACGATCCTGAAATTCTTGGGTGGGTTCGACAGGGCTCCAGACACTCAGCTGCCCCGCACCGAAAATTCAGAAAAAAGTTGGTATTTGGCCGAGAAACCCTCGATTCTTGTCGGTTCTGACCGTTCTGACCAAGTTGCGGATGAGACCTCAAATTGCAATGCTCGTTTGTCGAAATCGCAGACATTCAGGTCAGACCAGCAGAAAAATTGAGGAATCTTGACTTAGAGACAAGATAGCCAAAAATTCGACATTTTTCAACGAATCTCGGCTATTTATGAACCGATCCTGAAATTCTTGGGTGGGTTCGACAGGGCTCCAGACACTCAGCTGCCCCGCACCGAAAATTCAGAAAAAAGTTGGTATTTGGCCGAGAAACCCTCGATTCTTGTCGGTTCTGACCGTTCCGACCAAGTTGCGGATGAGACCTCAAATTGCAATGCGCGTTTGTCGAAATCGCAGACATTCAGGTCAGACCAGCAGAAAAATTGAGGAATCTTGACTCAGAGACAAGATAGCCAAAAATTCGACATTTTTCAACGAATCTCGGCTATTTATGAACCGATCCTGAAATTCTTGGGTGGGTTCGACAGGGCTCCAGACACTCAGCTGCCCCGCACCGAAAATTCAGAAAAAAGTTGGTATTTGGCGGAGAAACCCTCGATTCTTGTCGGTTCTGACCGTTCTGACCAAGTTGCGGATGAGACCTCAAATTGCAATGCGCATTTGTCGAAATCGCAGACATTCAGGTCGGACCAGCAGAAAAATTGAGGAATCTTGACTTTGAAACAAGATAGCCAAAAATTCGACATTTATCAACGAATCTCGGCTATTCATGACACGATCCTGAAATTCTTGGGTGGGTTCGACAGGGCTCCAGACACTCAGCTGCCCCGCACCGAAAATTCAGAAAAAAGTTGGTATTTGGCCGAGAAACCCTCGATTCTTGTCGGTTCTGACCGTTCTGGCCAAGTTGCGGATGAGACCTCAAATTGCAATGCGCGTTTGTCGAAATCGCAGACATTCAGGTCAGACCAGCAGAACAATTGAGGAATCTTGACTTAGAGACAAGATAGCCAAAAATTCGACATTTTTCAACGAATCTCGGCTATTTATGAACCGATTCTGAAATTCTTGGGTGGGTTCGACAGGGCTCCAGACACTCAGCTGCCCCGCACCGAAAATTCAGAAAAAAGTTGGTATTTGGCCGAGAAACCCTCGATTCTTGTCGGTTCTGACCGTTCTAACCAAGTTGCGGATGAGACCTCAAATTGCAATGCGCGTTTGTCGAAATCGCAGACATTTAGGTCAGACCAGCAGAAAAATTGAGGAATCTTGACTTAGAGACAAGATAGCCAAAAATTCGACATTTTTCAACGAATCTCGGCTATTTATGAACCGATCCTGAAATTCTTGGGTGGGATCGACAGGGCTCCAGACACTCAGCTGCCCCGCACCGAAGATTCAGAAAAAAGTTGGTATTTGGCCGAGAAACCCTCGATTCTTGTCGGTTCTGACCGTTCTGGCCAAGTTGCGGATGAGACGTCAAATTGCAATGCGCGTTTGTCGAAATCGCAGACATTCAGGTCAGACCAGCAGAAAAATTGAGGAATCTTGACTTAGAGACAAGATAGCCAAAAATTCGACATTTTTCAACGAATCTCGGCTATTCATAAACCGATCCTGAAATTCTTGGGTGGGTTCGACAGGGCTCCAGACACTCAGCTGCCCAGCACCGAAAATTCAGAAAAAAGTTGGTATTTGGCGGAGAAACCCTCGATTCTTGTCGGTTCTGACCGTTCCGACCAAGTTGCGGATGAGACCTCAAATTGCAATGCGCGTTTGTCGAAATCGCAGACATTCAGGTCAGACCAGCAGAAAAATTGAGGAATCTTGACTCAGAGACAAGATAGCCAAAAATTCGACATTTTTCAACGAATCTCGGCTATTTATGAACCGATCCTGAAATTCTTGGGTGGGTTCGACAGGGCTCCAGACACTCAGCTGCCCCGCACCGAAAATTCAGAAAAAAGTTGGTATTTGGCGGAGAAACCCTCGATTCTTGTCGGTTCTGACCGTTCTGACCAAGTTGCGGATGAGACCTCAAATTGCAATGCGCTTTCGTCGAAATCGCAGACATTCAGGTCGGACCAGCAGAAAAATTGAGGAATCTTGACTTTGAAACAAGATAGCCAAAAATTCGACATTTTTCAACGAATCTCGGCTATTCATGACACGATCCTGAAATTCTTGGGTGGGTTCGACAGGGCTCCAGACACTCAGCTGCCCCGCACCAAAAATTCAGAAAAAAGTTGGTATTTGGCCGAGAAACCCTCGATTCTTGTCGGTTCTGACCGTTCTGACCAAGTTGCGGATGAGACGTCAAATTGCAATGCGCGTTTGTCGAAATCGCAGACATTCAGGTCAGACCAGCAGAAAAATTGAGGAATCTTGACTTAGAGACAAGATAGCCAAAAATTCGACATTTTTCAACGAATCTCGGCTATTCATGAACCGATCCTGAAATTCTTGGGTGGGTTCGACAGGGCTCCAGACACTCAGCTGCCCCGCACCGAAAATTCAGAAAAAAGTTGGTATTTGGCCGAGAAACCCTCGATTCTTGTCGGTTCTGACCGTTCCGACCAAGTTGCGGATGAGACCTCAAATTGCAATGCGCGTTTGTCGAAATCGCAGACATTCAGGTCAGACCAGCAGAAAAATTGAGGAATCTTGACTTAGAGACAAGATAGCCAAAAATTCGACATTTTTCAACGAATCTCGGCTATTTATGAACCGATCCTGAAATTCTTGGGTGGGTTCGACAGGGCTCCAGACACTCAGCTGCCCCGCACCGAAAATTCGGAAAAAAGTTGGTATTTGGCGGAGAAACCCTCGATTCTTGTCGGTTCTGACCGTTCTGACCAAGTTGCGGATGAGACCTCAAATTGCAATGCGCATTTGTCGAAATCGCAGACATTCAGGTCGGACCAGCAGAAAAATTAAGGAATCTTGACTTTGAAACAAGATAGCCAAAAATTCCACATTTTTCAACGAATCTCGGCTATTCATGACACGATCCTGAAATTCTTGGGTGGGTTTGACAGGGCTCCAGACACTCAGCTGCCCCGCACCGAAAATTCAGAAAAAAGTTGGTATTTGGCCGAGAAACCCTCGATTCTTGTCGGTTCTGACCGTTCTGACCAAGTTGCGGATGAGACCTCAAATTGCAATGCGCGTTTGTCGAAATCGCAGACATTCAGGTCAGACCAGCAGAAAAATTGAGGAATCTTGACTTAGAGACAAGATAGCCAGAAATTCGACATTTTTCAACGAATCTCGGCTATTTATGAACCGATCCTGAAATTCTTGGGTGGGTTCGACAGGGCTCCAGACACTCAGCTGCCCCGCACCGAAAATTCAGAAAAAAGTTGGTATTTGGCCGAGAAACCCTCGATTCTTGTCGGTTCTGACCGTTCTGACCAAGTTGCGGATGAGACCTCAAATTGCAATGCGCGTTTGTCGAAATCGCAGACATTCAGGTCAGACCAGCAGAAAAATTGAGGAATCTTGACTTAGAGACAAGATAGCCAAAAATTCGACATTTTTCAACGAATCTCGGCTATTTATGAACCGATCCTAAAATTCTTGGGTGGGATCGACAGGGCTCCAGACACTCAGCTGCTCCGCACCGAAGATTCAGAAAAAAGTTGGTATTTGGCCGAGAAACCCTCGATTCTTGTCGGTTCTGACCGTTCTGGCCAAGTTGCGGATGAGACGTCAAATTGCAATGCGCGTTCGTCGAAATCGCAGACATTCAGGTCAGACCAGCAGAAAAATTGAGGAATCTTGACTTAGAGACAAGATAGCCAAAAATTCGACATTTTTCAACGAATCTCGGCTATTCATGAACCGATCCTGAAATTCTTGGGTGGGTTCGACAGGGCTCCAGACACTCAGCTGCCCCGCACCGAAAATTCAGAAAAAAGTTGGTATTTGGCCGAGAAACCCTCGATTCTTGTCGGTTCTGACCGTTCTGACCAAGTTGCGGATGAGACCTCAAATTGCAATGCGCGTCTGTCGAAATCGCAGACATTCAGGTCAGACCAGCAGAAAAATTGAGGAATCTTGACTTAGAGACAAGATAGCCAAAAATTCGACATTTTTCAACGAATCTCGGCTATTTATGAACCGATCCTGAAATTCTTGGGTGGGTTCGTCAGGGCTCCAGACACTCAGCTGCCCCGCACCAAAAATTCAGAAAAAAGTTGGTATTTGGCCGAGAAACCCTCGATTCCTGTCGGTTCTGACCGTTCTGACCAAGTTGCGGATGAGACCTCAAATTGCAATGCGCGTCTGTCGAAATCGCAGACATTCAGGTCAGACCAGCAGAAAAATTGAGGAATCTTGACTTAGAGACAAGATAGCCAAAAATTCGACATTTTTCAACGAATCTCGGCTATTTATGAACCGATCCTGAAATTCTTGGGTGGGTTCGTCAGGGCTCCAGACACTCAGCTGCCCCGCACCAAAAATTCAGGAAAAAGTTGGTATTTGGCCGAGAAACCCTCGATTCTTGTCGGTTCTGACCGTTCTGACCAAGTTGCGGATGAGACGTCAAATTGCAATGCGCGTTTGTCGAAATCGCAGACATTCAGGTCAGACCAGCAGAAAAATTGAGGAATCTTGACTTAGAGACAAGATAGCCAAAAATTCGACATTTTTCAACAAATCTCGGCTATTTATGAACCGATCCTGAAATTCTTGGGTGGGTTCGACAGGGCTCCAGACACTCAGCTGCCCCGCACCGAAAATTCAGAAAAAAGTTGGTATTTGGCCGAGAAACCCTCGATTCTTGTCGGTTCTGACCGTTCTGACCAAGTTGCGGATGAGACCTCAAATTGCAATGCGCGTTTGTCGAAATCGCAGACATTCAGGTCAGACCAGCAGAAAAACTGAGGAATCTTGACTTAGAGACAAGATAGCCAAAAATTCGACATTTTTCAACGAATCTCGGCTATTTATGAACCGATCCTGAAATTCTTGGGTGGGTTCGACAGGGCTCCAGACACTCAGCTGCCCCGCACCGAAAATTCAGAAAAAAGTTGGTATTTGGCCGAGAAACCCTCGATTCTTGTCGGTTCTGACCGTTCCGACCAAGTTGCGGATGAGACCTCAAATTGCAATGCGCGTTTGTCGAAATCGCAGACATTCAGGTCAGACCAGCAGAAAAATTGAGGAATCTTGACTTAGAGACAAGATAGCCAAAAATTCGACATTTTTCAACGAATCTCGGCTATTTATGAACCGATCCTGAAATTCTTGGGTGGGTTCGACAGGGCTCCAGACACTCAGCTGCCCCGCACCGAAAATTCAGAAAAAAGTTGGTATTTGGCGGAGAAACCCTCGATTCTTGTCGGTTCTGACCGTTCTGACCAAGTTGCGGATGAGACCTCAAATTGCAATGCGCGTTTGTCGAAATCGCAGACATTCAGGTCGGACCAGCAGAAAAATTGAGAAATCTTGACTTAGAGACAAGATAGCCAAAAATTCGACATTTTTCAACGAATCTCGGCTATTCAGGAACCGATCCTGAAATTCTTGGGTGGGTTCGACAGGGCTCCAGACACTCAGCTGCCCCGCACCGGAAATTCAAAAAAAAAGTTGGTATTTGGCCGAGAAACCCTCGATTCTTGTCGGTTCTGACCGTTCTGATCAAGTTGCGGATGAGACCTCAAATTGCAATGCGCGTTTGTCGAAATCGCAGACATTCAGGTCAGACCAGCAGAAAAATTGAGGAATCTTGACTTAGAGACAAGATAGCCAAAAATTCGACATTTTTCAACGAATCTCGGCTATTTATGAACCGATCCTGAAATTCTTGGGTGGGTTCGACAGGGCTCCAGACACTCAGCTGCCCCGCACCGGAAATTCAGAAAAAAGTCGGTATTTGGCCGAGAAACCCTCGATTCTTGTCGGTTCTGACCGTTCTGACCAAGTTGCGGATGAGACCTCAAATTGCAATGCGCGTCTGTCGAAATCGCAGACATTCAGGTCAGACCAGCAGAAAAATTGAGGAATCTTGACTTAGAGACAAGATAGCCAAAAATTCGACATTTTTCAACGAATCTCGGCTATTTATGAACCGATCCTGAAATTCTTGGGTGGGTTCGACAGGGCTCCAGACACTCACCTGCCCCGCACCAAAAATTCAGAAAAAAGTTGGTATTTGGCCGAGAAACCCTCGATTCTTGTCGGTTCTGACCGTTCTGACCAAGTTGCGGATGAGACCTCAAATTGCAATGCGCGTTTGTCGAAATCGCAGACATTCAGGTCAGACCAGCAGAAAAATTGAGGAATCTTGACTTAGAGACAAGATAGCCAAAAATTCGACATTTTTCAACAAATCTCGGCTATTTATGAACTGATCCTGAAATTCTTGGGTGGGTTCGACAGGGCTCCAGACACTCAGCTGCCCCGCACCGAAAATTCAGAAAAAAGTTGGTATTTGGCCGAGAAACCCTCGATTCTTGTCGGTTCTGACCGTTCCGACCAAGTTGCGGATGAGACCTCAAATTGCAATGCGCGTTTGTCGAAATCGCAGACATTCAGGTCAGACCAGCAGAAAAATTGAGGAATCTTGACTTAGAGACAAGATAGCCAAAAATTCGACATTTTTCAACGAATCTCGGCTATTTATGAACCGATCCTGAAATTCTTGGGTGGGTTCGACAGGGCTCCAGACACTCAGCTGCCCCGCTTCGAAAATTCAGAAAAAAGTTGGTATTTGGCGGAGAAACCCTCGATTCTTGTCGGTTCTGACCGTTCTGACCAAGTTGCGGATGAGACCTCAAATTGCAATGCGCATTTGTCGAAATCGCAGACATTCAGGTCGGACCAGCAGAAAAATTGAGGAATCTTGACTTTGAAACAAGATAGCCAAAAATTCGACATTTATCAACGAATCTCGGCTATTCATGACACGATCCTGAAATTCTTGGGTGGGTTCGACAGGGCTCCAGACACTCAGCTGCCCCGCACCGAAAATTCAGAAAAAAGTTGGTATTTGGCCGAGAAACCCTCGATTCTTGTCGGTTCTGACCGTTCTGACCAAGTTGCGGATGAGACCTCAAATTGCAATGCTCGTTTGTCGAAATCGCAGACATTCAGGTCAGACCAGCAGAAAAATTGAGGAATCTTGACTTAGAGACAAGATAGCCAAAAATTCGACATTTTTCAACGAATCTCGGCTATTTATGAACCGATCCTGAAATTCTTGGGTGGGTTCGACAGGGCTCCAGACACTCAGCTGCCCCGCACCGAAAATTCAGAAAAAAGTTGGTATTTGGCCGAGAAACCCTCGATTCTTGTCGGTTCTGACCGTTCCGACCAAGTTGCGGATGAGACCTCAAATTGCAATGCGCGTTTGTCGAAATCGCAGACATTCAGGTCAGACCAGCAGAAAAATTGAGGAATCTTGACTCAGAGACAAGATAGCCAAAAATTCGACATTTTTCAACGAATCTCGGCTATTTATGAACCGATCCTGAAATTCTTGGGTGGGTTCGACAGGGCTCCAGACACTCAGCTGCCCCGCACCGAAAATTCAGAAAAAAGTTGGTATTTGGCGGAGAAACCCTCGATTCTTGTCGGTTCTGACCGTTCTGACCAAGTTGCGGATGAGACCTCAAATTGCAATGCGCATTTGTCGAAATCGCAGACATTCAGGTCGGACCAGCAGAAAAATTGAGGAATCTTGACTTTGAAACAAGATAGCCAAAAATTCGACATTTATCAACGAATCTCGGCTATTCATGACACGATCCTGAAATTCTTGGGTGGGTTCGACAGGGCTCCAGACACTCAGCTGCCCCGCACCGAAAATTCAGAAAAAAGTTGGTATTTGGCCGAGAAACCCTCGATTCTTGTCGGTTCTGACCGTTCTGACCAAGTTGCGGATGAGACCTCAAATTGCAATGCGCGTTTGTCGAAATCGCAGACATTCAGGTCAGACCAGCAGAACAATTGAGGAATCTTGACTTAGAGACAAGATAGCCAAAAATTCGACATTTTTCAACGAATCTCGGCTATTTATGAACCGATCCTGAAATTCTTGGGTGGGTTCGACAGGGCTCCAGACACTCAGCTGCCCCGCACCGAAAATTCAGAAAAAAGTTGGTATTTGGCCGAGAAACCCTCGATTCTTGTCGGTTCTGACCGTTCTAACCAAGTTGCGGATGAGACCTCAAATTGCAATGCGCGTTTGTCGAAATCGCAGACATTTAGGTCAGACCAGCAGAAAAATTGAGGAATCTTGACTTAGAGACAAGATAGCCAAAAATTCGACATTTTTCAACGAATCTCGGCTATTTATGAACCGATCCTGAAATTCTTGGGTGGGATCGACAGGGCTCCAGACACTCAGCTGCCCCGCACCGAAGATTCAGAAAAAAGTTGGTATTTGGCCGAGAAACCCTCGATTCTTGTCGGTTCTGACCGTTCTGGCCAAGTTGCGGATGAGACGTCAAATTGCAATGCGCGTTTGTCGAAATCGCAGACATTCAGGTCAGACCAGCAGAAAAATTGAGGAATCTTGACTTAGAGACAAGATAGCCAAAAATTCGACATTTTTCAACGAATCTCGGCTATTCATAAACCGATCCTGAAATTCTTGGGTGGGTTCGACAGGGCTCCAGACACTCAGCTGCCCAGCACCGAAAATTCAGAAAAAAGTTGGTATTTGGCGGAGAAACCCTCGATTCTTGTCGGTTCTGACCGTTCCGACCAAGTTGCGGATGAGACCTCAAATTGCAATGCGCGTTTGTCGAAATCGCAGACATTCAGGTCAGACCAGCAGAAAAATTGAGGAATCTTGACTCAGAGACAAGATAGCCAAAAATTCGACATTTTTCAACGAATCTCGGCTATTTATGAACCGATCCTGAAATTCTTGGGTGGGTTCGACAGGGCTCCAGACACTCAGCTGCCCCGCACCGAAAATTCAGAAAAAAGTTGGTATTTGGCGGAGAAACCCTCGATTCTTGTCGGTTCTGACCGTTCTGACCAAGTTGCGGATGAGACCTCAAATTGCAATGCGCTTTTGTCGAAATCGCAGACATTCAGGTCGGACCAGCAGAAAAATTGAGGAATCTTGACTTTGAAACAAGATAGCCAAAAATTCGACATTTTTCAACGAATCTCGGCTATTCATGACACGATCCTGAAATTCTTGGGTGGGTTCGACAGGGCTCCAGACACTCAGCTGCCCCGCACCAAAAATTCAGAAAAAAGTTGGTATTTGGCCGAGAAACCCTCGATTCTTGTCGGTTCTGACCGTTCTGACCAAGTTGCGGATGAGACGTCAAATTGCAATGCGCGTTTGTCGAAATCGCAGACATTCAGGTCAGACCAGCAGAAAAATTGAGGAATCTTGACTTAGAGACAAGATAGCCAACAATTCGACATTTTTCAACGAATCTCGGCTATTCATGAACCGATCCTGAAATTCTTGGGTGGGTTCGACAGGGCTCCAGACACTCAGCTGCCCCGCACCGAAAATTCAGAAAAAAGTTGGTATTTGGCCGAGAAACCCTCGATTCTTGTCGGTTCTGACCGTTCCGACCAAGTTGCGGATGAGACCTCAAATTGCAATGCGCGTTTGTCGAAATCGCAGACATTCAGGTCAGACCAGCAGAAAAATTGAGGAATCTTGACTTAGAGACAAGATAGCCAAAAATTCGACATTTTTCAACGAATCTCGGCTATTTATGAACCGATCCTGAAATTCTTGGGTGGGTTCGACAGGGCTCCAGACACTCAGCTGCCCCGCACCGAAAATTCGGAAAAAAGTTGGTATTTGGCGGAGAAACCCTCGATTCTTGTCGGTTCTGACCGTTCTGACCAAGTTGCGGATGAGACCTTAAATTGCAATGCGCATTTGTCGAAATCGCAGACATTCAGGTCGGACCAGCAGAAAAATTGAGGAATCTTGACTTTGAAACAAGATAGCCAAAAATTCCACATTTTTCAACGAATCTCGGCTATTCATGACACGATCCTGAAATTCTTGGGTGGGTTTGACAGGGCTCCAGACACTCAGCTGCCCCGCACCGAAAATTCAGAAAAAAGTTGGTATTTGGCCGAGAAACCCTCGATTCTTGTCGGTTCTGACCGTTCTGACCAAGTTGCGGATGAGACCTCAAATTGCAATGCGCGTTTGTCGGAATCGCAGACATTCAGGTCAGACCAGCAGAAAAATTGAGGAATCTTGACTTAGAGACAAGATAGCCAGAAATTCGACATTTTTCAACGAATCTCGGCTATTTATGAACCGATCCTGAAATTCTTGGGTGGGTTCGACAGGGCTCCAGACACTCAGCTGCCCCGCACCGAAAATTCAGAAAAAAGTTGGTATTTGGCCGAGAAACCCTCGATTCTTGTCGGTTCTGACCGTTCTGACCAAGTTGCGGATGAGACCTCAAATTGCAATGCGCGTTTGTCGAAATCGCAGACATTCAGGTCAGACCAGCAGAAAAATTGA
The DNA here is from genome assembly GCF_021155765.1 of Diprion similis. Taxonomy (NCBI): domain Eukaryota; kingdom Metazoa; phylum Arthropoda; class Insecta; order Hymenoptera; family Diprionidae; genus Diprion; species Diprion similis. The sequence continues at coordinate 3,547,215 of NC_060118.1, forward strand.
GGAATCTTGACTTAGAGACAAGATAGCCAAAAATTCGACATTTTTCAACGAATCTCGGCTATTTATGAACCGATCCTAAAATTCTTGGGTGGGATCGACAGGGCTCCAGACACTCAGCTGCTCCGCACCGAAGATTCAGAAAAAAGTTGGTATTTGGCCGAGAAACCCTCGATTCTTGTCGGTTCTGACCGTTCTGGCCAAGTTGCGGATGAGACGTCAAATTGCAATGCGCGTTTGTCGAAATCGCAGACATTCAGGTCAGACCAGCAGAAAAATTGAGGAATCTTGACTTAGAGACAAGATAGCCAAAAATTCGACATTTTTCAACGAATCTCGGCTATTCATGAACCGATCCTGAAATTCTTGGGTGGGTTCGACAGGGCTCCAGACACTCAGCTGCCCCGCACCGAAAATTCAGAAAAAAGTTGGTATTTGGCCGAGAAACCCTCGATTCTTGTCGGTTCTGACCGTTCTGACCAAGTTGCGGATGAGACCTCAAATTGCAATGCGCGTCTGTCGAAATCGCAGACATTCAGGTCAGACCAGCAGAAAAATTGAGGAATCTTGACTTAGAGACAAGATAGCCAAAAATTCGACATTTTTCAACGAATCTCGGCTATTTATGAACCGATCCTGAAATTCTTGGGTGGGTTCGTCAGGGCTCCAGACACTCAGCTGCCCCGCACCAAAAATTCAGAAAAAAGTTGGTATTTGGCCGAGAAACCCTCGATTCCTGTCGGTTCTGACCGTTCTGACCAAGTTGCGGATGAGACCTCAAATTGCAATGCGCGTCTGTCGAAATCGCAGACATTCAGGTCAGACCAGCAGAAAAATTGAGGAATCTTGACTTAGAGACAAGATAGCCAAAAATTCGACATTTTTCAACGAATCTCGGCTATTTATGAACCGATCCTGAAATTCTTGGGTGGGTTCGTCAGGGCTCCAGACACTCAGCTGCCCCGCACCAAAAATTCAGGAAAAAGTTGGTATTTGGCCGAGAAACCCTCGATTCTTGTCGGTTCTGACCGTTCTGACCAAGTTGCGGATGAGACGTCAAATTGCAATGCGCGTTTGTCGAAATCGCAGACATTCAGGTCAGACCAGCAGAAAAATTGAGGAATCTTGACTTAGAGACAAGATAGCCAAAAATTCGACATTTTTCAACGAATCTCGGCTATTCATGAACCGATTCTGAAATTCTTGGGTGGGTTCGACAGGGCTCCAGGCACTCAGCTGCCCCGCACCGAAAATTCAGAAAAAAGTTGGTATTTGGCCGAGAAACCCTCGATTCTTGTCGGTTCTGACCGTTCTGACCAAGTTGCGGATGAGACCTCAAATTGCAATGCGCGTTTGTCGAAATCGCAGACATTCAGGTCAGACCAGCAGAAAAATTGAGGAATCTTGACTTAGAGACAAGATAGCCAAAAATTCGACATTTTTCAACGAATCTCGGCTATTTATGCACCGATCCTGAAATTCTTGCGTGGGTTCGACAGGGCTCCAGACACTCAGCTGCCCCGCACCGAAAATTCAGAAAAAAGTTGGTATTTGGCCGAGAAACCCTCGATTCTTGTCGGTCCTGACCGTTCTGACCAAGTTGCGGATGAGACGTCAAATTGCAATGCGCGTTTGTCGAAATCGCAGACATTCAGGTCAGACCAGCAGAAAAATTGAGAAATCTTGACTTAGAGACAAGATAGCCAAAAATTCGACATTTTTCAACGAATCTCGGCTATTTATGAACCGATCCTGAAATTCTTGGGTGGGTTCGACAGGGCTCCAGACACTCAGCTGCCCCGCACCCAAAATTCAGAAAAAAGTTGGTATTTGGCCGAGAAACCCTCGATTCTTGTCGGTTCTGACCGTTCTGACCAAGTTGCGGATGAGACGTCAAATTGCAATGCGCGTTTGTCGAAATCGCAGACATTCAGGTCAGACCAGCAGAAAAATTGAGGAATCTTGACTTAGAGACAAGATAGCCAAAAATTCGACATTTTTCAACGAATCTCGGCTATTCATGAACCGATCCTGAAATTCTTGGGTGGGTTCGACAGGGCTCCAGACACTCAGCTGCCCCGCACCGAAAATTCAGAAAAAAGTTGGTATTTGGCCGAGAAACCCTCGATTCTTGTCGGTTCTGACCGTTCTGACCAAGTTGCGGATGAGACGTCAAATTGCAATGCGCGTTTGTCGAAATCGCAGACATTCAGGTCAGACCAGCAGAAAAATTGAGAAATCTTGACTTAGAGACAAGATAGCCAAAAATTCGACATTTTTCAACGAATCTCGGCTATTTATGAACCGATCCTGAAATTCTTGGGTGGGTTCGACAGGGCTCCAGACACTCAGCTGCCCCGCACCAAAAATTCAGAAAAAAGTTGGTATTTGGCCGAGAAACCCTCGATTCTTGTCGGTTCTGACCGTTCTGACCAAGTTGCGGATGAGACGTCAAATTGCAATGCGCGTTTGTCGAAATCGCAGACATTCAGGTCAGACCAGCAGAAAAATTATGGAATCTTGACTTACAGACAAGATAGCCAAAAATTCGACATTTTTCAACGAATCTCGGCTATTCATGAACCGATCCTGAAATTCTTGGGTGGGTTCGACAGGGCTCCAGACACTCAGCTGCCCCGCACCGAAAATTCAGAAAAAAGTTGGTATTTGGCCGAGAAACCCTCGATTCTTGTCGGTTCTGACCGTTCTGACCAAGTTGCGGATGAGACCTCAAATTGCAATGCGCGTTTGTCGAAATCGCAGACATTCAGGTCAGACCAGCAGAAAAATTGAGGAATCTTGACTTAGAGACAAGATAGCCAGAAATTCGACATTTTTTAACGAATCTCGGCTATTCATGAACCGATCCTGAAATTCTTGGGTGGGTTCGACAGGGCTCCAGACACTCAGCTGCCCCGCACCGAAAATTCAGAAAAAAGTTGGTATTTGGCCGAGAAACCCTCGATTCTTGTCGGTTCTGACCGTTCTGACCAAGTTGCGGATGAGACCTCAAATTGCAATGCGCGTTTGTCGAAATCGCAGACATTCAGGTCAGACCAGCAGAAAAATTGAGAAATCTTGACTTAGAGACAAGATAGCCAAAAATTCGACATTTTTCAACGAATCTCGGCTATTTATGAACCGATCCTGAAATTCTTGGGTGGGTTCGACAGGGCTCCAGACACTCAGCTGCCCCGCACCCAAAATTCAGAAAAAAGTTGGTATTTGGCCGAGAAACCCTCGATTCTTGTCGGTTCTGACCGTTCTGACCAAGTTGCGGATGAGACGTCAAATTGCAATGCGCGTTTGTCGAAATCGCAGACATTCAGGTCAGACCAGCAGAAAAATTGAGGAATCTTGACTTAGAGACAAGATAGCCAAAAATTCGACATTTTTCAACGAATCTCGGCTATTCATGAACCGATCCTGAAATTCTTGGGTGGGTTCGACAGGGCTCCAGACACTCAGCTGCCCCGCACCGAAAATTCAGAAAAAAGTTGGTATTTGGCCGAGAAACCCTCGATTCTTGTCGGTTCTGACCGTTCTGACCAAGTTGCGGATGAGACGTCAAATTGCAATGCGCGTTTGTCGAAATCGCAGACATTCAGGTCAGACCAGCAGAAAAATTGAGAAATCTTGACTTAGAGACAAGATAGCCAAAAATTCGACATTTTTCAACGAATCTCGGCTATTTATGAACCGATCCTGAAATTCTTGGGTGGGTTCGACAGGGCTCCAGACACTCAGCTGCCCCGCACCAAAAATTCAGAAAAAAGTTGGTATTTGGCCGAGAAACCCTCGATTCTTGTCGGTTCTGACCGTTCTGACCAAGTTGCGGATGAGACGTCAAATTGCAATGCGCGTTTGTCGAAATCGCAGACATTCAGGTCAGACCAGCAGAAAAATTATGGAATCTTGACTTACAGACAAGATAGCCAAAAATTCGACATTTTTCAACGAATCTCGGCTATTCATGAACCGATCCTGAAATTCTTGGGTGGGTTCGACAGGGCTCCAGACACTCAGCTGCCCCGCACCGAAAATTCAGAAAAAAGTTGGTATTTGGCCGAGAAACCCTCGATTCTTGTCGGTTCTGACCGTTCTGACCAAGTTGCGGATGAGACCTCAAATTGCAATGCGCGTTTGTCGAAATCGCAGACATTCAGGTCAGACCAGCAGAAAAATTGAGGAATCTTGACTTAGAGACAAGATAGCCAGAAATTCGACATTTTTTAACGAATCTCGGCCATTCATGAACCGATCCTGAAATTCTTGGGTGGGTTCGACAGGGCTCCAGACACTCAGCTGCCCCGCACCGAAAATTCAGAAAAAAGTTGGTATTTGGCCGAGAAACCCTCGATTCTTGTCGGTTCTGACCGTTCTGACCAAGTTGCGGATGAGACCTCAAATTGCAATGCGCGTTTGTCGAAATCGCAGACATTCAGGTCAGACCAGCAGAAAAATTGAGGAATCTTGACTTAGAGACAAGATAGCCAAAAATTCGACATTTTTCAACGAATCTCGGCTATTTATGAACCGATCCTGAAATTCTTGGGTGGGTTCGACAGGGCTCCAGACACTCAGCTGCCCCGCACCGAAAATTCAGAAAAAAGTTGGTATTTGGCGGAGAAACCCTCGATTCTTGTCGGTTCTGACCGTTCTGACCAAGTTGCGGATGAGACCTCAAATTGCAATGCGCGTTCGTCGAAATCGCAGACATTCAGGTCGGACCAGCAGAAAAATTGAGGAATCTTGACTTAGAAACAAGATAGCCAAAAATTCGACATTTTTCAACGAATCTCGGCTATTCATGACACGATCCTGGAATTCTTGGGTGGGTTCGACAGGGCTCCAGACACTCAGCTGCCCCGCACCGAAAATTCAGAAAAAAGTTGGTATTTGGCCGAGAAACCCTCGATTCTTGTCGGTTCTGACCGTTCTGACCAAGTTGCGGATGAGACCTCAAATTGCAATGCGCGTTTGTCAAAATCGCAGACATTCAGGTCGGACCAGCAGAAAAATTGAGAAATCATGACTTAGAGACAAGATAGCCAAAAATTCGACATTTTTCAACGAATCTCGGCTATTCATGAACCGATCCTGAAATTCTTGGGTGGGTTCGACAGGGCTCCAGACACTCAGCTGCCCCGCACCGAAAATTCAGAAAAAAGTTGGTATTTGGCCGAGAAACCCTCGATTCTTGTCGGTTCTGACCGTTCTGATCAAGTTGCGGATGAGACCTCAAATTGCAATGCGCGTTTGTCGAAATCGCAGACTTTCAGGTCAGACCAGCAGAAAAATTGAGGAATCTTGACTTAGAGACAAGATAGCCAAAAATTCGACATTTTTCAACGAATCTCGGCTATTCATGAACCGATCCTGAAATTCTTGGGTGGGTTCGACAGGGCTCCAGACACTCAGCTGCCCCGCACCGAAAATTCAGAAAAAAGTTGGTATTTGGCCGAGAAACCCTCGATTCTTGTCGGTTCTGACCGTTCTGACCAAGTTGCGGATGAGACCTCAAATTGCAATGCGCGTTTGTCGGAATCGCAGACATTCAGGTCAGACCAGCAGAAAAATCGAGAAATCTTGACTTAGAGACAAGATAGCCAAAAATTCGACATTTTTCAACGAATCTCGGCTATTTATAAACCGATCCTGAAATTCGTGGGTGGGTTCGACAGGGCTCCAGACACTCAGCTGCCCCGCACCGAAAATTCAGAAAAAAGTCAGTATTTCGCCGAGAAACCCTCGATTCTTGTCGGTTCTGACCGTTCTGACCAAGTTGCGGATGAGACGTCAAATTGCAATGCGCGTTTGTCGAAATCGCAGACATTCAGGTCAGACCAGCAGAAAAATTGAGGAATCTCGACTTAGAGACAAGATAGCCAAAAATTCGACATTTTTCAACGAATCTCGGCTATTTATGAACCGATCCTGAAATTCTTGGGTGGGTTCGACAGGGCTCCAGACACTCAGCTGCCCCGCACCGAAAATTCAGAAAAAAGTTGGTATTTGGCCGAGAAACCCTCGATTCTTGTCGGTTCTGACCGTTCCGACCAAGTTGCGGATGAGACGTCAAATTGCAATGCGCGTTTGTCGAAATCGCAGACATTCAGGTCAGACCAGCAGAAAAATTGAGGAATCTTGACTTAGAGACAAGATAGCCAAAAATTCGACATTTTTCAACGAATCTCGGCTATTTATGAACCGATCCTGAAATTCTTGGGTGGGTTCGACAGGGCTCCAGACACTCAGCTGCCCCGCACCAAAAATTCAGAAAAAAGTTGGTATTTGGCGCAGAAACCCTCGATTCTTGTCGGTTCTGACCGTTCTGACCAAGTTGCGGATGAGACCTCAAATTGCAATGCGCGTTTGTCGGAATCGCAGACATTCAGGTCAGACCAGCAGAAAAATTGAGGAATCTTGTCTTAGAGACAAGATAGCCAAAAATTCGACATTTTTCAACGAATCTCGGCTATTTATGAACCGATCCTGAAATTCTTGGGTGGGTTCGACAGGGCTCCAGACACTCAGCTGCCCCGCACCGAAAATTCAGAAAAAAGTTGGTATTTGGCGCAGAAACTCTCGATTCTTGTCGGTTCTGACCGTTTCGACCAAGTTGCGGATGAGACCTCAAATTGCAATGCGCGTTTGTCGAAATCGCAGACATTCAGGTCGGACCAGCAGAAAAATTGAGAAATCATGACTTAGAGACAAGATAGCCAAAAATTCGACATTTTTCAACGAATCTCGGCTATTCATGAACCGATCCTGAAATTCTTGGGTGGGTTCGACAGGGCTCCAGACACTCAGCTGCCCCGCACCGATAATTCAGAAAAAAGTTGGTATTTGGCCGAGAAACCCTCGATTCTTGTCGGTTCTGACCGTTCTGATCAAGTTGCGGATGAGACCTCAAATTGCAATGCGCGTTTGTCGAAATCGCAGACTTTCAGGTCAGACCAGCAGAAAAATTGAGGAATCTTGACTTAGAGACAAGATAGCCAAAAATTCGACATTTTTCAACGAATCTCGGCTATTTATGAACCGATCCTGAAATTCTTGGGTGGGTTCGACAGGGCTCCAGACACTCAGCTGCCCCGCACCGAAAATTCAGAAAAAAGTTGGTATTTGGCCGAGAAACCCTCGATTCTTGTCGGTTCTGACCGTTCTGACCAAGTTGCGGATGAGACCTCAAATTGCGATGCGCGTTTGTCGAAATCGCAGACATTCAGGTCAGACCAGCAGAAAAATTGAGGAATCTTGACTTAGAGACAAGATAGCCAAAAATTCGACATTTTTCAACGAATCTCGGCTATTCATGAACCGATCCTGAAATTCTTGGGTGGGTTCGACAGGGCTCCAGACACTCAGCTGCCCCGCACCGAAAATTCAGAAAAAAGTTGGTATTTGGCCGAGAAACCCTCGATTCTTGTCGGTTCTGACCGTTCTGACCGAGTTGCGGATGAGACCTCAAATTGCAATGCGCGTTTGTCGGAATCGCAGACATTCAGGTCAGACCAGCAGAAAAATCGAGAAATCTTGACTTAGAGACAAGATAGCCAAAAATTCGACATTTTTCAACGAATCTCGGCTATTTATAAACCGATCCTGAAATTCGTGGGTGGGTTCGACAGGGCTCCAGACACTCAGCTGCCCCGCACCGAAAATTCAGAAAAAAGTTAGTATTTCGCCGAGAAACCCTCGATTCTTGTCGGTTCTGACCGTTCTGACCAAGTTGCGGATGAGACGTCAAATTGCAATGCGCGTTTGTCGAAATCGCAGACATTCAGGTCAGACCAGCAGAAAAATTGAGGAATCTTGACTTAGAGACAAGATAGCCAAAAATTCGACATTTTTCATCGAATCTCGGCTATTTATTAACCGATCCTGAAATTCTTGGGTGGGTTCGACAGGGCTCCAGACACTCAGCTGCCCCGCACCGAAAATTCAAAAAAAAGTTGGTATTTGGCCGAGAAACCCTCGATTCTTGTCGGTTCTGACCGTTCCGACCAAGTTGCGGATGAGACGTCAAATTGCAATGCGCGTTTGTCGAAATCGCAGACATTCAGGTCAGACCAGCAGAAAAATTGAGGAATCTTGACTTAGAGACAAGATAGCCAAAAATTCGACATTTTTCAACGAATCTCGGCTATTTATGAACCGATCCTGAAATTCTTGGGTGGGTTCGACAGGGCTCCAGACACTCAGCTGCCCCGCACCGAAAATTCAGAAAAAAGTTGGTATTTGGCGCAGAAACCCTCGATTCTTGTCGGTTCTGACCGTTCTGACCAAGTTGCGGATGAGACCTCAAATTGCAATGCGCGTTTGTCGGAATCGCAGACATTCAGGTCAGACCAGCAGAAAAATTGAGGAATCTTGTCTTAGAGACAAGATAGCCAAAAATTCGACATTTTTCAACGAATCTCGGCTATTTATGAACCGATCCTGAAATTCTTGGGTGGGTTCGACAGGGCTCCAGACACTCAGCTGCCCCGCACCGAAAATTCAGAAAAAAGTTGGTATTTGGCGCAGAAACTCTCGATTCTTGTCGGTTCTGACCGTTTCGACCAAGTTGCGGATGAGACCTCAAATTGCAATGCGCGTTTGTCGAAATCGCAGACATTCAGGTCAGACCAGCAGAAAAATTGAGGAATCTTGACTTAGAGACAAGATAGCCAAAAATTCGACATTTTTCAACGAATCTCGGCTATTTATGAACCGATCCTGAAATTCTTGGGTGGGTTCGACAGGGCTCCAGACACTCAGCTGCCCCGCACCGAAAATTCAGAAAAAAGTTGGTATTTGGCCGAGAAACCCTCGATTCTTGTCGGTTCTGACCGTTCCGACCAAGTTGCGGATGAGACGTCAAATTGCAATGCGCGTTTGTCGAAATCGCAGACATTCAGGTCAGACCAGCAGAAAAATTGAGGAATCTTGACTTAGAGACAAGATAGCCAAGAATTCGACATTTTTCAACGAATCTCGGCTATTTATGAACCGATCCTGAAATTCTTGGGTGGGTTCGACAGGGCTCCAGACACTCAGCTGCCCCGCACCGAAAATTCAGAAAAAAGTTGGTATTTGGCGCAGAAACCCTCGATTCTTGTCGGTTCTGACCGTTTTGACCAAGTTGCGGATGAGACCTCAAATTGCAATGCGCGTTTGTCGGAATCGCAGACATTCAGGTCAGACCAGCAGAAAAATTGAGGAATCTTGTCTTAGAGACAAGATAGCCAAAAATTCGACATTTTTCAACGAATCTCGGCTATTTATGAACCGATCCTGAAATTCTTGGGTGGGTTCGACAGGGCTTCAGACACTCAGCTGCCCCGCACCGAAAATTCAGAAAAAAGTTGGTATTTGGCGCAGAAACTCTCGATTCTTGTCGGTTCTGACCGTTTCGACCAAGTTGCGGATGAGACCTCAAATTGCAATGCGCGTTTGTCGAAATCGCAGACATTCAGGTCAGACCAGCAGAAAAATTGAGGAATCTTGACTTAGAGACAAGATAGCCAAAAATTCGACATTTTTCAACGAATCTCGGCTATTCATGAACCGATCCTGAAATTCTTGGGTGGGTTCGACAGGGCTCCAGACACTCAGCTGCCCCGCACCGAAAATTCAGAAAAAAGTTGGTATTTGGCCGAGAAACCCTCGATTCTTGTCGGTTCTGACCGTTCTGACCAAGTTGCGGATGAGACCTCAAATTGCAATGCGCGTTTGTCGAAATCGCAGACATTCAGGTGGGACCAGCAGAAAAATTGAGAAATCTTGACTTAGAGACAAGATAGCCAAAAATTCGACATTTTTCAACAAATCTCGGCTATTCATGAACCGATCCTGAAATTCTTGGGTGGGTTCGACAGAGCTCCAGACACTCAGCTGCCCCGCACCGAAAATTCAGAAAAAAGTTGGTATTTGGCTGAGAAACCCTCGATTCTTGTCGGTTCTGACCGTTCCGACCAAGTTGCGGATGAGACCTCAAATTGCTATGCGCGTTCGTCGAAATCGCAGACATTCAGGTCAGACCAGCAGAAAAATTGAGAAATCTTGACTTAGAGACAAGATAGCCAAAAATTCGACATTTTTCAACGAATCTCGGCTATTTATGAACCGATCCTGAAATTCTTGGGTGGGTTCGACAGGGCTCCAGACACTCAGCTGCCCCGCACCGCAAATTCAGAAAAAAGTTGGTATTTGGCCGAGAAACCCTCGATTCTTGTCGGTTCTGACCGTTCTGACCAAGTTGCGGATGAGACCTCAAATTGCAATGCGCGTTTGTCGAAATCGCAGACATTCAGGTCAGACCAGCAAAAAAATTGAGGAATCTTGACTTAGAGACAAGATAGCCAAAAATTCGACATTTTTCAACGAATCTCGGCTATTTATGAACCGATCCTGAAATTCTTGGGTGGGTTCGACAGGGCTCCAGACACTCAGCTGCCCCGCACCGAAAATTCGGAAAAAAGTTGGTATTTGGCCGAGAAACCCTCGATTCTTGTCGGTTCTGACCGTTCTGACCAAGTTGCGGATGAGACCTCAAATTGCAATGCGCGTTTGTCGAAATCGCAGACATTCAGGTCAGACCAGCAGAAAAATTGAGGAATCTTGACTTAGAGACAAGATAGCCAAAAATTCGACATTTTTCAACGAATCTCGGCTATTTATGAACCGATCCTGAAATTCTTGGGTGGGTTCGACAAAGCTCCAGACACTCAGCTGCCCCGCACCGAAAATTCAGAAAAAAGTTGGTATTTGGCCGAGAAACCCTCGATTCTTGTCGGTTCTGACCGTTCTGACCAAGTTGCGGATGAGACCCCAAATTGCGATGCGCGTTTGTCGAAATCGCAGACATTCAGGTCAGACCAGCAGAAAAATTGAGGAATCTTGACTTAGAGACAAGATAGCCAAAAATTCGACATTTTTCAACGAATCTCGGCTATTTATGAACCGATCCTGAAATTCTTGGGTGGGTTCGACAAAGCTCCAGACACTCAGCTGCCCCGCACCGAAAATTCAGAAAAAAGTTGGTATTTGGCCGAGAAACCCTCGATTCTTGTCGGTTCTGACCGTTCCGACCAAGTTGCGGATGAGACCTCAAATTGCAATGCGCGTTTGTCGAAATCGCAGACATTCAGGTCAGACCAGCAGAAAAATTGAGAAATCTTGACTTAGAGACAAGATAGCCAAAAATTCGACATTTTTCAACGAATCTCGGCTATTTATGAACCGATCCTAAAATTCTTGGGTGGGTTCGACAGGGCTCCAGACACTCAGCTGCCCCGCACCGAAAATTCAGAAAAAAGTTGGTATTTGGCCGAGAAACCCTCGATTCTTGTCGGTTCTGACCGTTCTGACCAAGTTGCGGATGAGACCTCAAATTGCAATGCGCGTTTGTCGAAATCGCAGACATTCAGGTCAGACCAGCAAAAAAATTGAGGAATCTTGACTTAGAGACAAGATAGCCAAAAATTCGACATTTTTCAACGAATCTCGGCTATTTATGAACCGATCCTGAAATTCTTGGGTGGGTTCGACAGGGCTCCAGACACTCAGCTGCCCCGTACCGAAAATTCAGAAAAAAGTTGGTATTTGGCCGAGAAACCCTCGATTCTTGTCGGTTCTGACCGTTCTGACCAAGTTGCGGATGAGACCTCAAATTGCAATGCGCGTTTGTCGAAATCGCAGACATTCAGGTCAGACCAGCAGAAAAATTGAGGAATCTTGACTTAGAGACAAGATAGCCGAAAATTCGACATTTTTCAACGAATCTCGGCTATTTATGAACCGATCCTGAAATTCTTGGGTGGGTTCGACAAAGCTCCAGACACTCAGCTGCCCCGCACCGAAAATTCAGAAAAAAGTTGGTATTTGGCCGAGAAACCCTCGATTCTTGTCAGTTCTGACCGTTCTGACCAAGTTGCGGATGAGACCTCAAATTGCGATGCGCGTTTGTCGAAATCGCAGACATTCAGGTCAGACCAGCAGAAAAATTGAGGAATCTTGACTTAGAGACAAGATAGCCAAAAATTCGACATTTTTCAACGAATCTCGGCTATTCATGAACCGATCCTGAAATTCTTGGGTGGGTTCGACAGGGCTCCAGACACTCAGCTGCCCCGCACCGAAAATTCAGAAAAAAGTTGGTATTTGGCCGAGAAACCCTCGATTCTTGTCGGTTCTGACCGTTCTGACCAAGTTGCGGATGAGACCTCAAATTGCAATGCGCGTTTGTCGGAATCGCAGACATTCAGGTCAGACCAGCAGAAAAATTGAGAAATCTTGACTTAGAGACAAGATAGCCAAAAATTCGACATTTTTCAACGAATCTCGGCTATTTATGAACCGATCCTGAAATTCGTGGGTGGGTTTGACAGGGCTCCAGACACTCAGCTGCCCCGCACCGAAAATTCAGAAAAAAGTTGGTATTTCGCCGAGAAACCCTCGATTCTTGTCGGTTCTGACCGTTCTGACCAAGTTGCGGATGAGACTTCAAATTGCGATGCGCGTTTGTCGAAATCGCAGACATTCAGGTCAGACCAGCAGAAAAATTGAGGAATCTTGACTTAGAGACAAGATAGCCAAAAATTCGACATTTTTCAACGAATCTCGGCTATTTATGAACCGATCCTGAAATTCTTGGGTGGGTTCGACAGGGCTCCAGACACTCAGCTGCCCCGCACCGAAAATTCAGAAAAAAGTTGGTATTTGGCGCAGAAACCCTCGATTCTTGTCGGTTCTGACCGTTCTGACCAAGTTGCGGATGAGACCTCAAATTGCAATGCGCGTTTGTCGGAATCGCAGACATTCAGGTCAGACCAGCAGAAAAATTGAGGAATCTTGTCTTAGAGACAAGATAGCCAAAAATTCGACATTTTTCAACGAATCTCGGCTATTTATGAACCGATCCTGAAATTCTTGGGTGGGTTCGACAGGGCTCCAGACACTCAGCTGCCCCGCACCGAAAATTCAGAAAAAAGTTGGTATTTGGCGCAGAAACTCTCGATTCTTGTCGGTTCTGACCGTTTCGACCAAGTTGCGGATGAGACCTCAAATTGCAATGCGCGTTTGTCGAAATCGCAGACATTCAGGTCAGACCAGCAGAAAAATTGAGGAATCTTGACTTAGAGACAAGATAGCCAAAAATTCGACATTTTTCAACGAATCTCGGCTATTCATGAACCGATCCTGAAATTCTTGGGTGGGTTCGACAGGGCTCCAGACACTCAGCTGCCCCGCACCGAAAATTCAGAAAAAAGTTGGTATTTGGCCGAGAAACCCTCGATTCTTGTCGGTTCTGACCGTTCTGACCAAGTTGCGGATGAGACCTCAAATTGCAATGCGCGTTTGTCGGAATCGCAGACATTCAGGTCAGACCAGCAGAAAAATTGAGAAATCTTGACTTAGAGACAAGATAGCCAAAAATTCGACATTTTTCAACGAATCTCGGCTATTTATGAACCGATCCTGAAATTCGTGGGTGGGTTTGACAGGGCTCCAGACACTCAGCTGCCCCGCACCGAAAATTCAGAAAAAAGTTGGTATTTCGCCGAGAAACCCTCGATTCTTGTCGGTTCTGACCGTTCTGACCAAGTTGCGGATGAGACTTCAAATTGCGATGCGCGTTTGTCGAAATCGCAGACATTCAGGTCAGACCAGCAGAAAAATTGAGGAATCTTGACTTAGAGACAAGATAGCCAAAAATTCGACATTTTTCAACGAATCTCGGCTATTTATGAACCGATCCTGAAATTCTTGGGTGGGTTCGACAGGGCTCCAGACACTCAGCTGCCCCGCACCGAAAATTCAGAAAAAAGTTGGTATTTGGCGCAGAAACCCTCGATTCTTGTCGGTTCTGACCGTTCTGACCAAGTTGCGGATGAGACCTCAAATTGCAATGCGCGTTTGTCGGAATCGCAGACATTCAGGTCAGACCAGCAGAAAAATTGAGGAATCTTGTCTTAGAGACAAGATAGCCAAAAATTCGACATTTTTCAACGAATCTCGGCTATTTATGAACCGATCCTGAAATTCTTGGGTGGGTTCGACAGGGCTCCAGACACTCAGCTGCCCCGCACCGAAAATTCAGAAAAAAGTTGGTATTTGGCGCAGAAACTCTTGATTCTTGTCGGTTCTGACCGTTTCGACCAAGTTGCGGATGAGACCTCAAATTGCAATGCGCGTTTGTCGAAATCGCAGACATTCAGGTCAGACCAGCAGAAAAATTGAGGAATCTTGACTTAAAGACAAGATAGCCAAAAATTCGACATTCTTCAACGAATCTCGGCTATTTATGAACCGATCCTGAAATTCTTGGGTGGGTTTGACAGGGCTCCAGACACTCAGCTGCCCCGCACCGAAAATTCAGAAAAAAGTTGGTATTTGGCCGAGAAACCCTCGATTCTTGTCGGTTCTGACCGTTCTGACCAAGTTGCGGATGAGACCTCAAATTGCAATGCGCGTTTGTCGAAATCGCAGACATTCAGGTCAGACCAGCAGAAAAATTGAGGAATCTTGACTTAGAGACAAGATAGCCAAAAATTCGACATTTTTCAACGAATCTCGGCTATTTATGAACCGATCCTGAAATTCTTGGGTGGGTTCGACAAAGCTCCAGACACTCAGCTGCCCCGCACCGAAAATTCAGAAAAAAGTTGGTATTTGGCCAAGGAACCCTCGATTCTTGTCTGTTCTGACCGTTCTGACCAAGTTGCGGATGAGACCTCAAATTGCAATGCGCGTTTGTCGAAATCGCAGACATTCAGCCCAGACCAGCAGAAAAATTGAGGAATCTTGACTTAGAGACAAGATAGCCAAAAATTCGACATTTTTCAACGAATCTCGGCTATTCATGAACCGATCCTGAAATTCTTGGGTGGGTTCGACAGGGCTCCAGACACTCAGCTGCCCCGCACCGAAAATTCAGAAAAAAGTTGGTATTTGGCCGAGAAACCCTCGATTCTTGTCGGTTCTGACCGTTCTGACCAAGTTGCGGATGAGACCTCAAATTGCAATGCGCGTTTGTCGAAATCGCAGACATTCAGGTGGGACCAGCAGAAAAATTGAGGAATCTTGACTTAGAGACAAGATAGCCAAAAATTCGACATTTTTCAACGAAACGCGGCTATTCATGAACCGATCCTGAAATTCTTGGGTGGGTTCGACAGAGCTCCAGACACTCAGCTGCCCCGCACCGAAAATTCAGAAAAAAGTTGGTATTTGGCTGAGAAACCCTCGATTCTTGTCGGTTCTGACCGTTCCGACCAAGTTGCGGATGAGACCTCAAATTGCAATGCGTGTTTGTCGAAATCGCAGACATTCAGGTCGGACCAGCAGAAAAATTGAGGAATCTTGACTTAGAGACAAGATAGCCAAAAATTCGACATTTTTCAACGAATCTCGGCTATTCATGAACCGATCCTGAAATTCTTGGGTGGGTTCGACAGGGCTCCAGACACTCAGCTGCCCCGCACCGAAAATTCAGAAAAAAGTTGGTATTTGGCCGAGAAACCCTCGATTCTTGTCGGTTCTGACCGTTCTGACCAAGTTGCGGATGAGACCTCAAATTGCAATGCGCGTTTGTCGAAATCGCAGACATTCAGGTCAGACCAGCAGAAAAATTGAGAAATCTTGACTTAGAGACAAGATAGCCAAAAATTCGACATTTTTCAACGAATCTCGGCTATTTATGAACCGATCCTGAAATTCTTGGGTGGGTTCGACAGGGCTCCAGACACTCAGCTGCCCCGCACCGAAAATTCAGAAAAAAGTTGGTATTTGGCCGAGAAACCCTCGATTCTTGTCGGTTCTGACCGTTCTGACCAAGTTGCGGATGAGACCTCAAATTGCAATGCGCGTTTGTCGAAATCGCAGACATTCAGGTCAGACCAGCAGAAAAATTGAAGAATCTTGACTTAGAGACACGATAGCCAAAAATTCGACATTTTTCAACGAATCTCGGCTATTTATAAACCGATCCTAAAATTCTTGGGTGGGTTCGACAGGGCTCCAGACACTCAGCTGCCCCGCACCGAAAATTCAGAAAAAAGTTGGTATTTGGCCGAGAAACCCTCGATTCTTGTCGGTTCCGACCGTTCTGACCAAGTTGCGGATGAGACCTCAAATTGCAATGCGCGTTTGTCGGAATCGCAGACATTCAGGTCAGACCAGCAGAAAAATTGAGGAATCTTGTCTTAGAGACAAGATAGCCAAAAATTCGACATTTTTCAACGAATCCCGGCTATTTATGAACCGATCCTGAAATTCTTGGGTGGGTTCGACAGGGCTCCAGACACTCAGCTGCCCCGCACCGAAAATTCAGGAAAAAGGTGGTATTTGGCCGAGAAACCCTCGATTCTTGTCGGTTCTGACCGTTCTGACCAAGTTGCGGATGAGACCTCAAATTGCAATGCGCGTCTGTCGAAATCGCAGACATTCAGGTCAGACCAGCAGAAAAATTGAGGAATCTTGACTTAGAGACAAGATAGCCGAAAATTCGACATTTTTCAACAAATCTCGGCTCTTTATGAACCGATCCTGAAATTCTTGGGTGGGTTCGACAGGGCTCCAGACACTCAGCTGCCCCGCACCGAAAATTCAGAAAAAAGTTTGTATTTGGCCGAGAAACCCTCGATTCTTGTCGGTTCTGACCGTTCTGACCAAGTTGCGGATGAGACCTCAAATTGCAATGCGCGTTTGTCGAAATCGCAGACATTCAGGTCAGACCAGCTGAAAAATTGAGGAATCTTGACTTAGAGACAAGATAGCCAAAAATTCGACATTTTTCAACGAATCTCGGCTATTTATGAAATGATCCTGAAATTCTTGGGTGGGTTCGACAGGGCTCCAGACACTCAGCTGCCCCGCACCGAAAATTCAGAGAAAAGTTGGTATTTGGCCGAGAAACCCTCGATTCTTGTCGGTTCTGACCGTTCTGACCAAGTTGCGGATGAGACGTCAAATTGCAATGCGCGTTTGTCAAAATCGCGGACATTCAGGTCAGACCAGCAGAAAAATTGAGGAATCTTGACTTAGAGACAAGATAGCCAAAAATTCGACATTTTTCAACGAATCTCGGCTATTTATGAACCGATCCTGAAATTCTTGGGTGGGTTCGACAGGGCTCCAGACACTCAGCTGCCCCGCACCAAAAATTCAGAAAAAAGTTGGTATTTGGCCGAGAAACCCTCGATTCTTGTCGGTTCTGACCGTTCTGACCAAGTTGCGGATGAGACCTCAAATTGCAATGCGCGTCTGTCGAAATCGCAGACATTCAGGTCAGACCAGCAGAAAAATTGAGGAATCTTGACTTAGAGACAAGATAGCCGAAAATTCGACATTTTTCAACAAATCTCGGCTATTTATGAACCGATCCTGAAATTCTTGGGTGGGTTCGACAGGGCTCCAGACACTCAGCTGCCCCGCACCGAAAATTCAGAAAAAAGTTTGTATTTGGCCGAGAAACCCTCGATTCTTGTCGGTTCTGACCGTTCTGACCAAGTTGCGGATGAGACCTCAAATTGCAATGCGCGTTTGTCGAAATCGCAGACATTCAGGTCAGACCAGCTGAAAAATTGAGGAATCTTGACTTAGAGACAAGATAGCCAAAAATTCGACATTTTTCAACGAATCTCGGCTATTTATGAACCGATCCTGAAATTCTTGGGTGGGTTCGACAGGGCTCCAGACACTCAGCTGCCCCGCACCAAAAATTCAGAAAAAAGTTGGTATTTGGCCGAGAAACCCTCAATTCTTGTCGGTTCTGACCGTTCTGACCAAGTTGCGGATGAGACGTCAAATTGCAATGCGCGTTTGTCGAAATCGCAGACATTCAGGTCAGACCAGCAGCTAAATTGAGGAATCTTGACTTAGAGACAAGATAGCCAAAAATTCGACATTTTTCAACGAATCTCGGCTATTTATGAACCGATCCTGAAATTCTTGGGTGGGTTCGACAAGGCTCCAGACACTCAGCTGCCCCGCACCGAAAATTCAGAAAAAAGTTGGTATTTGGCCGAGAAACCCTCGATTCTTGTCGGTTCTGACCGTTCTGACCAAGTTGCGGATGAGACGTCAAATTGCAATGCGCGTTTGTCGAAATCGCAGATATTCAGGTCAGACCAGCAGAAAAATTGAGAAATCTTGACTTAGAGACAAGATAGCCAAAAATTCGACATTTTTCAACGAATCTCGGCTATTCATGAACCGATCCTGAAATTCTTGGGTGGGTTTGACAGGGCTCCAGACACTCAGCTGCCCCGCATCGAAAATTCAGAAAAAAGTTGGTATTTGGCCGAGAAACCCTCGATTCTTGTCGGTTCTGACCGTTCTGACCAAGTTGCGGATGAGACCTCAAATTGCAATGCGCGTTTGTCGAAATCGCAGACATTCAGGTCAGACCAGCAGAAAAATTGAGGAATCTTGACTTAGAGACAAGATAGCCAAAAATTCGACATTTTTCAACGAATCTCGGCTATTTATGAACCGATCCTGAAATTCTTGGGTGGGTTCGACAGGGCTCCAGACACTCAGCTGCCCCGCACCGAAAATTCAGAAAAAAGTTGGTATTTGGCCGAGAAACCCTCGATTCTTGTCGGTTCTGACCGTTCTGACCAAGTTGCGGATGAGACCTCAAATTGCAATGCGCGTTTGTCGAAATCGCAGACATTCAGGTCAGACCAGCAGAAAAATTGAGGAATCTTGACTTAGAGACAAGATAGCCAAAAATTCGACATTTTTCAACGAATCTCGGCTATTTATGAACCGATCCTGAAATTCTTGGGTGGGTTCGACAGGGCTCCAGACACTCAGCTGCCCCGCACCGGAAATTCAGAAAAAAGTTGGTATTTGGCCGAGAAACCCTCGATTCTTGTCGGTTCTGACCGTTCTGACCAAGTTGCGGATGAGACCTCAAATTGCAATGCGCGTTCGTCGAAATCGCAGACATTCAGGTCAGACCAGCAGAAAAATTGAGAAATCTTGACTTAGAGACAAGATAGCCAAAAATTCGACATTTTTCAACGAATCTCGGCTATTTATGAACCGATCCTGAAATTCTTGGGTGGGTTCGACAGGGCTCCAGACACTCAGCTGCCCCGCACCGAAAATTCAGAAAAAAGTTGGTATTTGGCCGAGAAACCCTCGATTCTTGTCGGTTCTGACCGTTCTGACCAAATTGCGGATGAGACCTCAAATTGCAATGCGCGTTTGTCGAAATCGCAGACATTCAGGTCAGACCAGCAGAAAAATTGAGGAATCTTGACTTAGAGACAAGATAGCCAAAAATTCGACATTTTTCAACGAATCTCGGCTATTTATGAACCGATCCTGAAATTCATGGGTGGGTTCGACAGGGCTCCAGACACTCAGCTGCCCCGCACCGAAAATTCAGAAAAAAGTTGGTATTTCGCCGAGAAACCCTCAATTCTTGTCGGTTCTGACCGTTCTGACCAAGTTGCGGATGAGACGTCAAATTGCAATGCGCGTTTGTCGAAATCGCAGACATTCAGGTCAGACCAGCAGAAAAATTGAGGAATCTTGACTTAGAGACAAGATAGCCAAAAATTCGACATTTTTCAACGAATCTCGGCTATTTATGAACCGATTCTGAAATTCTTGGGTGGGTTCGACAGGGCTCCAGACACTCAGCTGCCCCGCACCGAAAATTCAGGAAAAAGTTGGTATTTGGCCGAGAAACCCTCGATTCTTGTCGGTTCTGACCGTTCTGACCAAGTTGCGGATGAGACGTCAAATTGCAATGCGCGTTTGTCGAAATCGCAGACATTCAGGTCAGACCAGCAGAAAAATTGAGGAATCTTGACTTAGAGACAAGATAGCCAAAAATTCGACATTTTTCAACGAATCCCGGCTATTTATGAACCGATCCGGAAATTCTTGGGTGGGTTCGACAGGGCTCCAGACACTCAGCTGCCCCGCACCGAAAATTCAGAAAAAAGTTGGTATTTGGCCGAGAAACCCTCGATTCTTGTCGGTTCTGACCGTTCTGACCAAGTTGCGGATGAGACCTCAAATTGCAATGCGCGTTTGTCGAAATCGCAGACATTCAGGTCAGACCAGCAAAAAAATTGAGGAATCTTGACTTAGAGACAAGATAGCCAAAAATTCGACATTTTTCAACGAATCTCGGCTATTTATGAACCGATCCAGAAATTCTTGGGTGGGTTCGACAGGGCTCCAGACACTCAGCTGCCCCGCACCGAAAATTCGGAAAAAAGTTGGTATTTGGCCGAGAAACCCTCGATTCTTGTCGGTTCTGACCGTTCTGACCAAGTTGCGGATGAGACCTCAAATTGCAATGCGCGTTTGTCGAGATCGCAGACATTCAGGTGGGACCAGCAGAAAAATTGAGGAATCTTGACTTAGAGACAAGATAGCCCAAAATTCGACATTTTTCAACGAATCTCGGCTATTCATGAACCGATCCTGAAATTCTTGGGTGGGTTCGACAGGGCTCCAGACACTCAGCTGCCCCGCACCGAAAAGTCAGAAAAAAGTTGGTATTTGGCTGAGAAACCCTCGATTCTTGTCGGTTCTGACCGTTCTGACCAAGTTGCGGATGAGACCTCAAATTGCAATGCGCGTTTGTCGAAATCGCAGACATTCAGGTCAGACCAGCAGAAAAATTGAGGAATCTTGACTTAGAGACAAGATAGCCAAAAATTCGACATTTTTCAACGAATCTCGGCTATTTATGAACCGATCCTGAAATTCTTGGGTGGGTTCGACAAGGCTCCAGACACTCAGCTGCCCCGCACCGAAAATTCAGAAAAAAGTTGGTATTTGGCCGAGAAACCCTCGATTCTTGTCGGTTCTGACCGTTCTGACCAAGTTGCGGATGAGACGTCAAATTGCAATGCGCGTTTGTCGAAATCGCAGATATTCAGGTCAGACCAGCAGAAAAATTGAGAAATCTTGACTTAGAGACAAGATAGCCAAAAATTCGACATTTTTCAACGAATCTCGGCTATTCATGAACCGATCCTGAAATTCTTGGGTGGGTTTGACAGGGCTCCAGACACTCAGCTGCCCCGCATCGAAAATTCAGAAAAAAGTTGGTATTTGGCCGAGAAACCCTCGATTCTTGTCGGTTCTGACCGTTCTGACCAAGTTGCGGATGAGACCTCAAATTGCAATGCGCGTTTGTCGAAATCGCAGACATTCAGGTCAGACCAGCAGAAAAATTGAGGAATCTTGACTTAGAGACAAGATAGCCAAAAATTCGACATTTTTCAACGAATCTCGGCTATTTATGAACCGATCCTGAAATTCTTGGGTGGGTTCGACAGGGCTCCAGACACTCAGCTGCCCCGCACCGAAAATTCAGAAAAAAGTTGGTATTTGGCCGAGAAACCCTCGATTCTTGTCGGTTCTGACCGTTCTGACCAAGTTGCGGATGAGACCTCAAATTGCGATGCGCGTTTGTCGAAATCGCAGACATTCAGGTCAGACCAGCAGAAAAATTGAGGAATCTTGACTTAGAGACAAGATAGCCAAAAATTCGACATTTTTCAACGAATCTCGGCTATTCATGAACCGATCCTGAAATTCTTGGGTGGGTTCGACAGGGCTCCAGACACTCAGCTGCCCCGCACCGAAAATTCAGAAAAAAGTTGGTATTTGGCCGAGAAACCCTCGATTCTTGTCGGTTCTGACCGTTCTGACCAAGTTGCGGATGAGACCTCAAATTGCAATGCGCGTTTGTCGAAATCGCAGACATTCAGGTCAGACCAGCAGAAAAATTGAGGAATCTTGACTTAGAGACAAGATAGCCAAAAATTCGACATTTTTCAACGAATCTCGGCTATTTATGAACCGATCCTGAAATTCTTGGGTGGGTTCGACAGGGCTCCAGACACTCAGCTGCCCCGCACCGGAAATTCAGAAAAAAGTTGGTATTTGGCCGAGAAACCCTCGATTCTTGTCGGTTCTGACCGTTCTGACCAAGTTGCGGATGAGACCTCAAATTGCAATGCGCGTTCGTCGAAATCGCAGACATTCAGGTCAGACCAGCAGAAAAATTGAGAAATCTTGACTTAGAGACAAGATAGCCAAAAATTCGACATTTTTCAACGAATCTCGGCTATTTATGAACCGATCCTGAAATTCTTGGGTGGGTCCGACAGGGCTCCAGACACTCAGCTGCCCCGCACCGAAAATTCAGAAAAAAGTTGGTATTTGGCCGAGAAACCCTCGATTCTTGTCGGTTCTGACCGTTCTGACCAAGTTGCGGATGAGACCTCAAATTGCAATGCGCGTTTGTCGAAATCGCAGACATTCAGGTCAGACCAGCAGAAAAATTGAGGAATCTTGACTTAGAGACAAGATAGCCAAAAATTCGACATTTTTCAACGAATCTCGGCTATTTATGAACCGATCCTGAAATTCTTGGGTGGGTTCGACAGGGCTCCAGACACTCAGCTGCCCCGCACCGAAAATTCGGAAAAAAGTTGGTATTTGGCCGAGAAACCCTCGATTCTTGTCGGTTCTGACCGTTCTGACCAAGTTGCGGATGAGACCTCAAATTGCAATGCGCGTTTGTCGAAATCGCAGACATTCAGGTGGGACCAGCAGAAAAATTGAGGAATCTTGATTTAGAGACAAGATAGCCAAAAATTCGACATTTTTCAACGAATCTCGGCTATTTATGAACCGATCCTGAAATTCTTGGGTGGGTTCGACAGGGCTCCAGACACTCAGCTGCCCCGCACCGAAAATTCAGAAAAAAGTTGGTATTTCGCCGAGAAACCCTCAATTCTTGTCGGTTCTGACCGTTCTGACCAAGTTGCGGATGAGACGTCAAATTGCAATGCGCGTTTGTCGAAATCGCAGACATTCAGGTCAGACCAGCAGAAAAATTGAGGAATCTTGACTTAGAGACAAGATAGCCAAAAATTCGACATTTTTCAACGAATCTCGGCTATTTATGAACCGATTCTGAAATTCTTGGGTGGGTTCGACAGGGCTCCAGACACTCAGCTGCCCCGCACCGAAAATTCAGGAAAAAGTTGGTATTTGGCCGAGAAACCCTCGATTCTTGTCGGTTCTGACCGTTCTGACCAAGTTGCGGATGAGACGTCAAATTGCAATGCGCGTTTGTCGAAATCGCAGACATTCAGGTCAGACCAGCAGAAAAATTGAGGAATCTTGACTTAGAGACAAGATAGCCAAAAATTCGACATTTTTCAACGAATCCCGGCTATTTATGAACCGATCCGGAAATTCTTGGGTGGGTTCGACAGGGCTCCAGACACTCAGCTGCCCCGCACCGAAAATTCAGAAAAAAGTTGGTATTTGGCCGAGAAACCCTCGATTCTTGTCGGTTCTGACCGTTCTGACCAAGTTGCGGATGACACCTCAAATTGCAATGCGCGTTTGTCGAAATCGCAGACATTCAGGTCAGACCAGCAAAAAAATTGAGGAATCTTGACTTAGAGACAAGATAGCCAAAAATTCGACATTTTTCAACGAATCTCGGCTATTTATGAACCGATCCTGAAATTCTTGGGTGGGTTCGACAGGGCTCCAGACACTCAGCTGCCCCGCACCGAAAATTCGGAAAAAAGTTGGTATTTGGCCGAGAAACCCTCGATTCTTGTCGGTTCTGACCGTTCTGACCAAGTTGCGGATGAGACCTCAAATTGCAATGCGCGTTTGTCGAGATCGCAGACATTCAGGTGGGACCAGCAGAAAAATTGAGGAATCTTGACTTAGAGACAAGATAGCCAAAAATTCGACATTTTTCAACGAATCTCGGCTATTCATGAACCGATCCTGAAATTCTTGGGTGGGTTCGACAGGGCTTCAGACACTCAGCTGCCCCGCACCGAAAATTCAGAAAAAAGTTGGTATTTGGCCGAGAAACCCTCGATTCTTGTCGGTTCTGACCGTTCTGACCAAGTTGCGGATTACACCTCAAATTGCAATGCGCGTTTGTCAAAATCGCAGACATTCAGGTCAGACCAGCAGAAAAATTGAGGAATCTTGACTTAGAGACAAGATAGCCAAAAATTCGACATTTTTCAACGAATCTCGGCTATTTATGAACCGATCCTGCAATTCTTGGGTGGGATCGACAGGGCTCTAGACACTCAGCTGCCCCGCACCGAAAATTCAGAAAAAAGTTGGTATTTGGCCGAGAAACCCTCGATTCTTGTCGGTTCTGACCGTTCTGACCAAATTGCGGATGAGACCTCAAATTGCAATGCGCGTTTGTCGAAATCGCAGACATTCAGGTCAGACCAGCAGAAAAATTGAGGAATCTTGACTTAGAGACAAGATAGCCAAAAATTCGACATTTTTCAACGAATCTCGGCTATTTATGAACCGATCCTGAAATTCATGGGTGGGTTCGACAGGGCTCCAGACACTCAGCTGCCCCGCACCGAAAATTCAGAAAAAAGTTGGTATTTCGCCGAGAAACCCTCAATTCTTGTCGGTTCTGACCGTTCTGACCAAGTTGCGGATGAGACGTCAAATTGCAATGCGCGTTTGTCGAAATCGCAGACATTCAGGTCAGACCAGCAGAAAAATTGAGGAATCTTGACTTAGAGACAAGATAGCCAAAAATTCGACATTTTTCAACGAATCTCGGCTATTTATGAACCGATTCTGAAATTCTTGGGTGGGTTCGACAGGGCTCCAGACACTCAGCTGCCCCGCACCGAAAATTCAGGAAAAAGTTGGTATTTGGCCGAGAAACCCTCGATTCTTGTCGGTTCTGAC
Source organism: Diprion similis (assembly GCF_021155765.1). Taxonomy (NCBI): domain Eukaryota; kingdom Metazoa; phylum Arthropoda; class Insecta; order Hymenoptera; family Diprionidae; genus Diprion; species Diprion similis. The sequence continues at coordinate 3,571,956 of NC_060118.1, forward strand.
CGTTCTGACCAAGTTGCGGATGAGACGTCAAATTGCAATGCGCGTTTGTCGAAATCGCAGACATTCAGGTCAGACCAGCAGAAAAATTGAGGAATCTTGACTTAGAGACAAGATAGCCAAAAATTCGACATTTTTCAACGAATCCCGGCTATTTATGAACCGATCCGGAAATTCTTGGGTGGGTTCGACAGGGCTCCAGACACTCAGCTGCCCCGCACCGAAAATTCAGAAAAAAGTTGGTATTTGGCCGAGAAACCCTCGATTCTTGTCGGTTCTGACCGTTCTGACCAAGTTGCGGATGAGACCTCAAATTGCAATGCGCGTTTGTCGAAATCGCAGACATTCAGGTCAGACCAGCAAAAAAATTGAGGAATCTTGACTTAGAGACAAGATAGCCAAAAATTCGACATTTTTCAACGAATCTCGGCTATTTATGAACCGATCCAGAAATTCTTGGGTGGGTTCGACAGGGCTCCAGACACTCAGCTGCCCCGCACCGAAAATTCGGAAAAAAGTTGGTATTTGGCCGAGAAACCCTCGATTCTTGTCGGTTCTGACCGTTCTGACCAAGTTGCGGATGAGACCTCAAATTGCAATGCGCGTTTGTCGAGATCGCAGACATTCAGGTGGGACCAGCAGAAAAATTGAGGAATCTTGACTTAGAGACAAGATAGCCCAAAATTCGACATTTTTCAACGAATCTCGGCTATTCATGAACCGATCCTGAAATTCTTGGGTGGGTTCGACAGGGCTCCAGACACTCAGCTGCCCCGCACCGAAAAGTCAGAAAAAAGTTGGTATTTGGCTGAGAAACCCTCGATTCTTGTCGGTTCTGACCGTTCTGACCAAGTTGCGGATGAGACCTCAAATTGCAATGCGCGTTTGTCGAAATCGCAGACATTCAGGTCAGACCAGCAGAAAAATTGAGGAATCTTGACTTAGAGACAAGATAGCCAAAAATTCGACATTTTTCAACGAATCTCGGCTATTTATGAACCGATCCTGAAATTCTTGGGTGGGTTCGACAAGGCTCCAGACACTCAGCTGCCCCGCACCGAAAATTCAGAAAAAAGTTGGTATTTGGCCGAGAAACCCTCGATTCTTGTCGGTTCTGACCGTTCTGACCAAGTTGCGGATGAGACGTCAAATTGCAATGCGCGTTTGTCGAAATCGCAGATATTCAGGTCAGACCAGCAGAAAAATTGAGAAATCTTGACTTAGAGACAAGATAGCCAAAAATTCGACATTTTTCAACGAATCTCGGCTATTCATGAACCGATCCTGAAATTCTTGGGTGGGTTTGACAGGGCTCCAGACACTCAGCTGCCCCGCATCGAAAATTCAGAAAAAAGTTGGTATTTGGCCGAGAAACCCTCGATTCTTGTCGGTTCTGACCGTTCTGACCAAGTTGCGGATGAGACCTCAAATTGCAATGCGCGTTTGTCGAAATCGCAGACATTCAGGTCAGACCAGCAGAAAAATTGAGGAATCTTGACTTAGAGACAAGATAGCCAAAAATTCGACATTTTTCAACGAATCTCGGCTATTTATGAACCGATCCTGAAATTCTTGGGTGGGTTCGACAGGGCTCCAGACACTCAGCTGCCCCGCACCGAAAATTCAGAAAAAAGTTGGTATTTGGCCGAGAAACCCTCGATTCTTGTCGGTTCTGACCGTTCTGACCAAGTTGCGGATGAGACCTCAAATTGCGATGCGCGTTTGTCGAAATCGCAGACATTCAGGTCAGACCAGCAGAAAAATTGAGGAATCTTGACTTAGAGACAAGATAGCCAAAAATTCGACATTTTTCAACGAATCTCGGCTATTCATGAACCGATCCTGAAATTCTTGGGTGGGTTCGACAGGGCTCCAGACACTCAGCTGCCCCGCACCGAAAATTCAGAAAAAAGTTGGTATTTGGCCGAGAAACCCTCGATTCTTGTCGGTTCTGACCGTTCTGACCAAGTTGCGGATGAGACCTCAAATTGCAATGCGCGTTTGTCGAAATCGCAGACATTCAGGTCAGACCAGCAGAAAAATTGAGGAATCTTGACTTAGAGACAAGATAGCCAAAAATTCGACATTTTTCAACGAATCTCGGCTATTTATGAACCGATCCTGAAATTCTTGGGTGGGTTCGACAGGGCTCCAGACACTCAGCTGCCCCGCACCGGAAATTCAGAAAAAAGTTGGTATTTGGCCGAGAAACCCTCGATTCTTGTCGGTTCTGACCGTTCTGACCAAGTTGCGGATGAGACCTCAAATTGCAATGCGCGTTCGTCGAAATCGCAGACATTCAGGTCAGACCAGCAGAAAAATTGAGAAATCTTGACTTAGAGACAAGATAGCCAAAAATTCGACATTTTTCAACGAATCTCGGCTATTTATGAACCGATCCTGAAATTCTTGGGTGGGTCCGACAGGGCTCCAGACACTCAGCTGCCCCGCACCGAAAATTCAGAAAAAAGTTGGTATTTGGCCGAGAAACCCTCGATTCTTGTCGGTTCTGACCGTTCTGACCAAGTTGCGGATGAGACCTCAAATTGCAATGCGCGTTTGTCGAAATCGCAGACATTCAGGTCAGACCAGCAGAAAAATTGAGGAATCTTGACTTAGAGACAAGATAGCCAAAAATTCGACATTTTTCAACGAATCTCGGCTATTTATGAACCGATCCTGAAATTCTTGGGTGGGTTCGACAGGGCTCCAGACACTCAGCTGCCCCGCACCGAAAATTCGGAAAAAAGTTGGTATTTGGCCGAGAAACCCTCGATTCTTGTCGGTTCTGACCGTTCTGACCAAGTTGCGGATGAGACCTCAAATTGCAATGCGCGTTTGTCGAAATCGCAGACATTCAGGTGGGACCAGCAGAAAAATTGAGGAATCTTGATTTAGAGACAAGATAGCCAAAAATTCGACATTTTTCAACGAATCTCGGCTATTTATGAACCGATCCTGAAATTCTTGGGTGGGTTCGACAGGGCTCCAGACACTCAGCTGCCCCGCACCGAAAATTCAGAAAAAAGTTGGTATTTCGCCGAGAAACCCTCAATTCTTGTCGGTTCTGACCGTTCTGACCAAGTTGCGGATGAGACGTCAAATTGCAATGCGCGTTTGTCGAAATCGCAGACATTCAGGTCAGACCAGCAGAAAAATTGAGGAATCTTGACTTAGAGACAAGATAGCCAAAAATTCGACATTTTTCAACGAATCTCGGCTATTTATGAACCGATTCTGAAATTCTTGGGTGGGTTCGACAGGGCTCCAGACACTCAGCTGCCCCGCACCGAAAATTCAGGAAAAAGTTGGTATTTGGCCGAGAAACCCTCGATTCTTGTCGGTTCTGACCGTTCTGACCAAGTTGCGGATGAGACGTCAAATTGCAATGCGCGTTTGTCGAAATCGCAGACATTCAGGTCAGACCAGCAGAAAAATTGAGGAATCTTGACTTAGAGACAAGATAGCCAAAAATTCGACATTTTTCAACGAATCCCGGCTATTTATGAACCGATCCGGAAATTCTTGGGTGGGTTCGACAGGGCTCCAGACACTCAGCTGCCCCGCACCGAAAATTCAGAAAAAAGTTGGTATTTGGCCGAGAAACCCTCGATTCTTGTCGGTTCTGACCGTTCTGACCAAGTTGCGGATGACACCTCAAATTGCAATGCGCGTTTGTCGAAATCGCAGACATTCAGGTCAGACCAGCAAAAAAATTGAGGAATCTTGACTTAGAGACAAGATAGCCAAAAATTCGACATTTTTCAACGAATCTCGGCTATTTATGAACCGATCCTGAAATTCTTGGGTGGGTTCGACAGGGCTCCAGACACTCAGCTGCCCCGCACCGAAAATTCGGAAAAAAGTTGGTATTTGGCCGAGAAACCCTCGATTCTTGTCGGTTCTGACCGTTCTGACCAAGTTGCGGATGAGACCTCAAATTGCAATGCGCGTTTGTCGAGATCGCAGACATTCAGGTGGGACCAGCAGAAAAATTGAGGAATCTTGACTTAGAGACAAGATAGCCAAAAATTCGACATTTTTCAACGAATCTCGGCTATTCATGAACCGATCCTGAAATTCTTGGGTGGGTTCGACAGGGCTTCAGACACTCAGCTGCCCCGCACCGAAAATTCAGAAAAAAGTTGGTATTTGGCCGAGAAACCCTCGATTCTTGTCGGTTCTGACCGTTCTGACCAAGTTGCGGATTACACCTCAAATTGCAATGCGCGTTTGTCAAAATCGCAGACATTCAGGTCAGACCAGCAGAAAAATTGAGGAATCTTGACTTAGAGACAAGATAGCCAAAAATTCGACATTTTTCAACGAATCTCGGCTATTTATGAACCGATCCTGCAATTCTTGGGTGGGATCGACAGGGCTCTAGACACTCAGCTGCCCCGCACCGAAAATTCAGAAAAAAGTTGGTATTTGGCCGAGAAACCCTCGATTCTTGTCGGTTCTGACCGTTCTGACCAAGTTGCGGATGAGACGTCAAATTGCAATGCGCGATTGTCGAAATCGCAGACATTCAGGTCAGACCAGCAGAAAAATTGAGGAATCTTGACTTAGAGACAAAATAGCCAAAAATTCGACATTTTTCAACGAATCTCGGCTATTTATGAACCGATCCTGAAATTCTTGGGTGGGTTCGACAGGGCTCCAGACACTCAGCTGCCCCGCACCGAAAATTCAGTAAAAAGGTGGTATTTGGCCGAGAAACCCTCGATTCTTGTCGGTTCTGACCGTTCTGACCAAGTTGCGGATGAGACCTCAAATTGCAATGCGCGTTTGTCGAAATCGCAGACATTCAGGTCAGACCAGCAGAAAAATTTAGGAATCTTGACTTAGAGACAAGATAGCCAAAAATTCGACATTTTTCAACGAATCTCGGCTATTTATGAACCGATCCTGAAATTCTTGGGTGGGTTCGACAGGGCTTCAGACACTTAGCTGCCCCGCACCGAAAATTCAGAAAAAAGTTGGTATTTGGCCGAGAAACCCTCGATTCTTGTCGGTTCTGACCGTTCTGACCAAGTTGCGGATGAGACGTCAAATTGCAATGCGCGTTTGTCGAAATCGCAGACATTCAGGTCAGACCAGCAGAAAAATTGAGGAATCTTGACTTAGAGACAAGATAGCCAAAAATTCGACATTTTTCAACGAATCTCGGCTATTCATGAACCGATCCTGAAATTCTTGGGTGGGTTCGACAGGGCTCCAGACACTCAGCTGCCCCGCACCGGAAATTCAGAAAAAAGTTGGTATTTGGCCGAGAAACCCTCGATTCTTGTCGGTTCTGACCGTTCTGACCAAGTTGCGGATGAGACCTCAAATTGCAATGCGCGTTCGTCGAAATCGCAGACATTCAGGTCAGACCAGCAGAAAAATTGAGAAATCTTGACTTAGAGACAAGATAGCCAAAAATTCGACATTTTTCAACGAATCTCGGCTATTTATGAACCGATCCTGAAATTCTTGGGTGGGTTCGACAGGGCTCCAGACACTCAGCTGCCCCGCACCGAAAATTCAGAAAAAAGTTGGTATTTGGCCGAGAAACCCTCGATTCTTGTCGGTTCTGACCGTTCTGACCAAGTTGCGGATGAGACCTCAAATTGCAATGCGCGTTTGTCGAAATCGCAGACATTCAGGTCAGACCAGCAGAAAAATTGAGGAATCTTGACTTAGAGACAAGATAGCCAAAAATTCGACATTTTTCAACGAATCTCGGCTATTTATGAACCGATCCTGAAATTCTTGGGTGGGTTCGACAGGGCTCCAGACACTCAGCTGCCCCGCACCGAAAATTCAGAAAAAAGTTGGTATTTCGCCGAGAAACCCTCAATTCTTGTCGGTTCTGACCGTTCTGACCAAGTTGCGGATGAGACGTCAAATTGCAATGCGCGTTTGTCGAAATCGCAGACATTCAGGTCAGACCAGCAGAAAAATTGAGGAATCTTGACTTAGAGACAAGATAGCCAAAAATTCGACATTTTTCAACGAATCTCGGCTATTTATGAACCGATTCTGAAATTCTTGGGTGGGTTCGACAGGGCTCCAGACACTCAGCTGCCCCGCACCGAAAATTCAGGAAAAAGTTGGTATTTGGCCGAGAAACCCTCGATTCTTGTCGGTTCTGACCGTTCTGACCAAGTTGCGGATGAGACGTCAAATTGCAATGCGCGTTTGTCGAAATCGCAGACATTCAGGTCAGACCAGCAGAAAAATTGAGGAATCTTGACTTAGAGACAAGATAGCCAAAAATTCGACATTTTTCAACGAATCCCGGCTATTTATGAACCGATCCGGAAATTCTTGGGTGGGTTCGACAGGGCTCCAGACACTCAGCTGCCCCGCACCGAAAATTCAGAAAAAAGTTGGTATTTGGCCGAGAAACCCTCGATTCTTGTCGGTTCTGACCGTTCTGACCAAGTTGCGGATGAGACCTCAAATTGCAATGCGCGTTTGTCGAAATCGCAGACATTCAGGTCAGACCAGCAAAAAAATTGAGGAATCTTGACTTAGAGACAAGATAGCCAAAAATTCGACATTTTTCAACGAATCTCGGCTATTTATGAACCGATCCTGAAATTCTTGGGTGGGTTCGACAGGGCTCCAGACACTCAGCTGCCCCGCACCGAAAATTCGGAAAAAAGTTGGTATTTGGCCGAGAAACCCTCGATTCTTGTCGGTTCTGACCGTTCTGACCAAGTTGCGGATGAGACCTCAAATTGCAATGCGCGTTTGTCGAGATCGCAGACATTCAGGTGGGACCAGCAGAAAAATTGAGGAATCTTGACTTAGAGACAAGATAGCCAAAAATTCGACATTTTTCAACGAATCTCGGCTATTCATGAACCGATCCTGAAATTCTTGGGTGGGTTCGACAGGGCTCCAGACACTCAGCTGCCCCGCACCGAAAATTCAGAAAAAAGTTGGTATTTGGCTGAGAAACCCTCGATTCTTGTCGGTTCTGACCGTTCTGACCAAGTTGCGGATGAGACCTCAAATTGCAATGCGCGTTTGTCGAAATCGCAGACATTCAGGTCAGACCAGCAGAAAAATTGAGGAATCTTGACTTAGAGACAAGATAGCCAAAAATTCGACATTTTTCAACGAATCTCGGCTATTTATGAACCGATCCTGAAATTCTTGGGTGGGTTCGACAAGGCTCCAGACACTCAGCTGCCCCGCACCGGAAATTCAGAAAAAAGTTGGTATTTGGCCGAGAAACCCTCGATTCTTGTCGGTTCTGACCGTTCTGACCAAGTTGCGGATGAGACGTCAAATTGCAATGCGCGTTTGTCGAAATCGCAGATATTCAGGTCAGACCAGCAGAAAAATTGAGAAATCTTGACTTAGAGACAAGATAGCCAAAAATTCGACATTTTTCAACGAATCTCGGCTATTCATGAACCGATCCTGAAATTCTTGGGTGGGTTTGACAGGGCTCCAGACACTCAGCTGCCCCGCATCGAAAATTCAGAAAAAAGTTGGTATTTGGCCGAGAAACCCTCGATTCTTGTCGGTTCTGACCGTTCTGACCAAGTTGCGGATGAGACCTCAAATTGCAATGCGCGTTTGTCGAAATCGCAGACATTCAGGTCAGACCAGCAGAAAAATTGAGGAATCTTGACTTAGAGACAAGATAGCCAAAAATTCGACATTTTTCAACGAATCTCGGCTATTTATGAACCGATCCTGAAATTCTTGGGTGGGTTCGACAGGGCTCCAGACACTCAGCTGCCCCGCACCGAAAATTCAGAAAAAAGTTGGTATTTGGCTGAGAAACCCTCGATTCTTGTCGGTTCTGACCGTTCTGACCAAGTTGCGGATGAGACCTCAAATTGCAATGCGCGTTTGTCGAAATCGCAGACATTCAGGTCAGACCAGCAGAAAAATTGAGGAATCTTGACTTAGAGACAAGATAGCCAAAAATTCGACATTTTTCAACGAATCTCGGCTATTCATGAACCGATCCTGAAATTCTTGGGTGGGTTCGACAGGGCTCCAGACACTCAGCTGCCCCGCACCGAAAATTCAGAAAAAAGTTGGTATTTGGCTGAGAAACCCTCGATTCTTGTCGGTTCTGACCGTTCTGACCAAGTTGCGGATGAGACCTCAAATTGCAATGCGCGTTTGTCGAAATCGCAGACATTCAGGTCAGACCAGCAGAAAAATTGAGGAATCTTGACTTAGAGACAAGATAGCCAAAAATTCGACATTTTTCAACGAATCTCGGCTATTCATGAACCGATCCTGAAATTCTTGGGTGGGTTCGACAGGGCTCCAGACACTCAGCTGCCCCGCACCGAAAATTCAGAAAAAAGTTGGTATTTGGCGCAGAAACTCTCGATTCTTGTCGGTTCTGACCGTTTCGACCAAGTTGCGGATGAGACCTCAAATTGCAATGCGCGTTTGTCGAAATCGCAGACATTCAGGTCAGACCAGCAGAAAAATTGAGGAATCTTGACTTAGAGACAAGATAGCCAAAAATTCGACATTTTTCAACGAATCTCGGCTATCTATGAACCGATCCTGAAATTCTTGCGTGGGTTCGACAGGGCTCCAGACACTCAGCTGCCCCGCACCGAAAATTTAGAAAAAAGTTGGTATTTGGCCGAGAAACCCTCGATTCTTGTCGGTTCTGACCGTTCTGACCAAGTTGCGGATGAGACCTCAAATTGCAATGCGCGTTTGTCGAAATCGCAGACATTCAGGTCAGACCAGCAGAAAAATTGAGAAATCTTGACTTAGAGACAAGATAGCCAAAAATTCGACATTTTTCAACGAATCTCGGCTATTTATGAACCGATCCTGAAATTCTTGGGTGGGTTCGACAGGGCTCCAGACACTCAGCTGCCCCGCACCGAAAATTCAGAAAAAAGTTGGTATTTGGCCGAGAAACCCTCGATTCTTGTCGGTTCTGACCGTTCTGACCAAGTTGCGGATGAGACCTCAAATTGCAATGCGCGTCTGTCGAAATCGCAGACATTCAGGTCAGACCAGCAGAAAAATTGAGGAATCTTGACTTAGAGACAAGATAGCCGAAAATTCGACATTTTTCAACAAATCTCGGCTATTTATGAACCGATCCTGAAATTCTTGGGTGGGTTAGACAGGGCTCCAGACACTCAGCTGCCCCGCACCGAAAATTCAGAAAAAAGTTGGTATTTGGCCGAGAAACCCTCGATTCTTGTCGGTTCTGACCGTTCTGACCAAGTTGCGGATGAGACCTCAAATTGCAATGCGCGTCTGTCGAAATCGCAGACATTCAGGTCAGACCAGCAGAAAAATTGAGGAATCTTGACTTAGAGACAAGATAGCCAAAAATTCGACATTTTTCAACGAATCTCGGCTATTTATGAACCGATCCTGAATTTCTTGGGTGGGTTCGACAGGGCTCCAGACACTCAGCTGCCCCGCACCGAAAATTCAGAAAAAAGTTGGTATTTGGCCGAGAAACCCTCGATTCTTGTCGGTTCTGACCGTTCTGACCAAGTTGCGGATGAGACCTCAAATTGCAATGCGCGTTTGTCGAAATCGCAGACATTCAGGTCAGACCAGCAGAAAAATTGAGGAATCTTGACTTAGAGACAAGATAGCCAAAAATTCGACATTTTTCAACGAATCTCGGCTATTTATGAACCGATCCTGAAATTCTTGGGTGGGTTCGACAGGGCTCCAGACACTCAGCTGCCCCGCACCGAAAATTCAGAAAAAAGTTGGTATTTCGCCGAGAAACCCTCAATTCTTGTCGGTTCTGACCGTTCTGACCAAGTTGCGGATGAGACGTCAAATTGCAATGCGCGTTTGTCGAAATCGCAGACATTCAGGTCAGACCAGCAGAAAAATTGAGGAATCTTGACTTAGAGACAAGATAGCCAAAAATTCGACATTTTTCAACGAATCTCGGCTATTTATGAACCGATTCTGAAATTCTTGGGTGGGTTCGACAGGGCTCCAGACACTCAGCTGCCCCGCACCGAAAATTCAGGAAAAAGTTGGTATTTGGCCGAGAAACCCTCGATTCTTGTCGGTTCTGACCGTTCTGACCAAGTTGCGGATGAGACGTCAAATTGCAATGCGCGTTTGTCGAAATCGCAGACATTCAGGTCAGACCAGCAGAAAAATTGAGGAATCTTGACTTCGAGACAAGATAGCCAAAAATTCGACATTTTTCAACGAATCCCGGCTATTTATGAACCGATCCGGAAATTCTTGGGTGGGTTCGACAGGGCTCCAGACACTCAGCTGCCCCGCACCGAAAATTCAGAAAAAAGTTGGTATTTGGCCGAGAAACCCTCGATTCTTGTCGGTTCTGACCGTTCTGACCAAGTTGCGGATGAGACCTCAAATTGCAATGCGCGTTTGTCGAAATCGCAGACATTCAGGTCAGACCAGCAAAAAAATTGAGGAATCTTGACTTAGAGACAAGATAGCCAAAAATTCGACATTTTTCAACGAATCTCGGCTATTTATGAACCGATCCTGAAATTCTTGGGTGGGTTCGACAGGGCTCCAGACACTCAGCTGCCCCGCACCGAAAATTCGGAAAAAAGTTGGTATTTGGCCGAGAAACCCTCGATTCTTGTCGGTTCTGACCGTTCTGACCAAGTTGCGGATGAGACCTCAAATTGCAATGCGCGTTTGTCGAGATCGCAGACATTCAGGTGGGACCAGCAGAAAAATTGAGGAATCTTGACTTAGAGACAAGATAGCCAAAAATTCGACATTTTTCAACGAATCTCGGCTATTCATGAACCGATCCTGAAATTCTTGGGTGGGTTCGACAGGGCTTCAGACACTCAGCTGCCCCGCACCGAAAATTCAGAAAAAAGTTGGTATTTGGCCGAGAAACCCTCGATTCTTGTCGGTTCTGACCGTTCTGACCAAGTTGCGGATGAGACCTCAAATTGCAATTCGCGTTTGTCGAAATCGCAGACATTCAGGTCAGACCAGCAGAAAAATTGAGGAATCTTGACTTAGAGACAAGATAGCCAAAAATTCGACATTTTTCAACGAATCTCGGCTATTTATGAACCGATCCTGAAATTCTTGGGTGGGTTCGACAGGGCTCCAGACACTCAGCTGCCCCGCACCGAAAATTCAGAAAAAAGTTGGTATTTGGCCGAGAAACCCTCGATTCTTGTCGGTTCTGACCGTTCTGACCAAGTTGCGGATGAGACGTCAAATTGCAATGCGCGATTGTCGAAATCGCAGACATTCAGGTCAGACCAGCAGAAAAATTGAGGAATCTTGACTTAGAGACAAAATAGCCAAAAATTCGACATTTTTCAACGAATCTCGGCTATTTATGAACCGATCCTGAAATTCTTGGGTGGGTTCGACAGGGCTCCAGACACTCAGCTGCCCCGCACCGAAAATTCAGTAAAAAGGTGGTATTTGGCCGAGAAACCCTCGGTTCTTGTCGGTTCTGACCGTTCTGACCAAGTTGCGGATGAGACCTCAAATTGCAATGCGCGTTTGTCGAAATCGCAGACATTCAGGTCAGACCAGCAGAAAAATTGAGGAATCTTGACTTAGAGACAAGATAGCCAAAAATTCGACATTTTTCAACGAATCTCGGCTATTTATGAACCGATCCTGAAATTCTTGGGTGGGTTCGACAGGGCTCCAGACACTCAGCTGCCCCGCACCGAAAATTCAGAAAAAAGTTGGTATTTGGCCGAAAAACCCTCGATTCTTGTCGGTTCTGACCGGTCTGACCAAGTTGCGGATGAGACCTCAAATTGCAATGCGCGTTTGTCAAAATCGCAGACATTCAGGTCAGACCAGCAGAAAAATTGAGAAATCTTGACTTAGAGACAAGATAGCCAAAAATTTGACATTTTTCAACGAATCTCGGCTATTTATGAACCGATCCTGAAATTCTTGGGTGGGTTCGACAGGGCTTCAGACACTTAGCTGCCCCGCACCGAAAATTCAGAAAAAAGTTGGTATTTGGCCGAGAAACCCTCGATTCTTGTCGGTTCTGACCGTTCTGACCAAGTTGCGGATGAGACGTCAAATTGCAATGCGCGTTTGTCGAAATCGCAGACATTCAGGTCAGACCAGCAGAAAAATTGAGGAATCTTGACTCAGAGACAAGATAGCCAAAAATTCGACATTTTTCAACGAATCTCGGCTATTTATGAACCGATCCTGAAATTCTTGGGTGGGATCGACAGGGCTCCAGACACTCAGCTGCCGCGCACCGAAAATTCAGAAAAAAGTTGGTATTTGGCCGAGAAACCCTCGATTCTTGTCGGTTCTGACCGTTCTGACCAAGTTGCGGATGAGACCTCAAATTGCAATGCGCGTTTGTCGAAATCGCAGACATTCAGGTCAGACCAGCAGAAAAATTGAGGAATCTTGACTTAGAGACAAGATAGCCAAAAATTCGACATTTTTCAACGAATCTCGGCTATTTATGAACCGATCCTGAAATTCTTGGGTGGGTTCGACAAGGCTCCAGACACTCAGCTGCCCCGCACCGAAAATTCAGAAAAAAGTTGGTATTTGGCCGAGAAACCCTCGATTCTTGTCGGTTCTGACCGTTCTGACCAAGTTGCGGATGAGACCTCAAATTGCAATGCGCGTTTGTCGAATTCGCAGACATTCAGGTCAGACCAGCAGAAAAATTGAGGAATCTTGACTTAGAGACAAGATAGCCAAAAATTCGACATTTTTCAACGAATCTCGGCTATTTATGAACCGATCCTGAAATTCTTGAATGGGTTCGACAGGGCTCCAGACTCTCAGCTGCTCCGCACCGAAAATTCAGAAAAAAGTTGGTATTTGGCCGTGAAACCCTCGATTCTTGTCGGTTCTGACCGTTCTGACCAAGTTGCGGATGAGACGTCAAATTGCAATGCGCGTTTGTCGAAATCGCAGACATTCAGGTCAGACCAGCAGAAAAATTGAGGAATCTTGACTTAGAGACAAAATAGCCAAAAATTCGACATTTTTCAACAAATCTCGGCTATTTATGAACCGATCCTGAAATTCTTGGGTGGGTTCGGCAGGGCTCCAGACACTCAGCTGCCCCGCACCGAAAATTCAGAAAAAAGTTGGTTATTGGCCGAGAAACCCTCGATTCTTGTCGGTTCTGACCAAGTTGCGGATGAGACCTCAAATTGCAATGCGCGTTTGTCGAAATCGCAGACATTCAGGTCAGACCAGCAGAAAAATTGAGGAATCTTGACTTAGAGACAAGATAGCCAAAAATTCGACATTTTTCAACGAATCTCGGCTATTTATGAACCAATCCTGAAATTCTTGGGTGGGTTCGACAGGGCTCCAGACACTCAGCTGCCCCGCACCGAAAATTCAGAAAAAAGTTGGTATTTGGCCGAGAAACCCTCGATTCTTGTCGGTTCTGACCGTTCTGACCAAGTTGCGGATGAGACCTCAAATTGCAATGCGCGTTTGTCGAAATCGCAGACATTCAGGTCAGACCAGCAGAAAAATTGAGGAATCTTCACTTAGAGACGAGATAGCCAAAAATTCGACATTTTTCAACGAATCTCGGCTATTTATGAACCGATCCTGGAATTCTTGGGTGGGATCGACAGGGCTCCAGACACTCAGCTGCCCCGCACCGAAAATTCAGAAAAAAATTGGTATTTGGCCGAGAAACCCTCGATTCTTGTCTGTTCTGACCGTTCTGACCAAGTTGCGGATGAGACCTCAAATTGCAATGCGCGTTTGTCGAAATCGCAGACATTCAGGTCAGACCAGCAGAAAAATTGAGGAATCTTCACTTAGAGACGAGATAGCCAAAAATTCGACATTTTTCAACGAATCTCGGCTATTGATGAACCGATCCTGAAATTCTTGGGTGGGTTCGACAGGGCTCCAGACACTCAGCTGCCCCGCACCGAAAATTCAGAAACAAGTTGGTATTTGGCCGAGAAACCCTCGATTCTTGTCGGTTCTGACCGTTCTGACCAAGTTGCGGATGAGACGTCAAATTGCAATGCGCGTTTGTCGAAATCGCAGACATTCAGGTCAGACCAGCAGAAAAATTGAGGAATCTGGACTTAGAGACAAGATAGCCAAAAATTCGACATTTTTCAACGAATCTCGGCTATTTATGAACCGATCCTGAAATTCTTGGGTGGGTTCGACAGGGCTCCAGACACTCAGCTGCCCCGCACCGAAAATTCAGAAAAAAGTTGGTTATTGGCCGAGAAACCCTCGATTCTTGTCGGTTCTGACCAAGTTGCGAATGAGACCTCAAATTGCAATGCGCGTTCGTCGAAATCGCAGACATTCAGGTCAGACCAGCAGAAAAATTGAGGAATCTGGACTTAGAGACAAGATAGCCAAAAATTCGACATTTTTCAACGAATCTCGGCTATTTATGAACCGATCCTGAAATTCTTGGGTGGGATCGACAGGGCTCCAGACACTCAGCTGCCCCGCACCGAAAATTCAGAAAGAAGTTGGTATTTGGCCGAGAAACCCTCGATTCTTGTCGGTTCCGACCGTTCTGACCAAGTTGCGGATGAGACGTCAAATTGCAATGCGCGTTTGTCAAAATCGCAGACATTCAGGTCAGACCAGCAGAAAAATTGACGAATCTTGACTTAGAGACAAGATAGCCAAAAATTCGACATTTTTCAACAAATCTCGGCTATTTATGAACCGATCCTGCAATTCTTGGGTGGGATCGACAGGGCTCTAGACACTCAGCTGCCCCGCACCGAAAATTCAGAAAAAAGTTGGTATTTGGCCGAGAAACCCTCGATTCTTGTCGGTTCTGACCGTTCTGACCAAGTTGCGGATGAGACGTCAAATTGCAATGCGCGTTTGTCGAAATCGCAGACATTCAGGTCAGACCAGCAGAAAAATTGAGGAATCTTGACTTAGAGACAAGATAGCCAAAAATTCGACATTTTTCAACGAATCTCGGCTATTTATGAACCGATCCTGAAATTCTTGGGTGGGTTCGACAGGGCTCCAGACACTCAGCTGCCCCGCACCGAAAATTCAGAAAAAAGTTGGTTATTGGCCGAGAAACCCTCGATTCTTGTCGGTTCTGACCAAGTTGCGGATGAGACCTCAAATTGCAATGCGCGTTTGTCGAAATCGCAGACATTCAGGTCAGACCAGCAGAAAAATTGAGGAATCTTGACTTAGAGACAAGATAGCCAAAAATTCGACATTTTTCAACGAATCTCGGCTATTTATGAACCAATCCTGAAATTCTTGGGTGGGTTCGACAGGGCTCCAGACACTCAGCTGCCCCGCACCGAAAATTCAGAAAAAAGTTGGTATTTGGCCGAGAAACCCTCGATTCTTGTCGGTTCTGACCGTTCTGACCAAGTTGCGGATGAGACCTCAAATTGCAATGCGCGTTTGTCGAAATCGCAGACATTCAGGTCAGACCAGCAGAAAAATTGAGGAATCTTCACGTAGAGACGAGATAGCCAAAAATTCGACATTTTTCAACGAATCTCGGCTATTTATGAACCGATCCTGGAATTCTTGGGTGGGATCGACAGGGCTCCAGACACTCAGCTGCCCCGCACCGAAAATTCAGAAAAAAATTGGTATTTGGCCGAGAAACCCTCGATTCTTGTCTGTTCTGACCGTTCTGACCAAGTTGCGGATGAGACCTCAAATTGCGATGCGCGTTTGTCGAAATCGCAGACATTCAGGTCAGACCAGCAGAAAAATTGAGGAATCTTGACTTAGAGACAAGATAGCCAAAAATTCGACATTTTTCAACGAATCTCGGCTATTTATGAACCAATCCTGAAATTCTTGGGTGGGTTTGACAGGGCTCCAGACACTCAATTGCCCCGCACCGAAAATTCAGAAAAAAGTTGGTATTTGGCCGAGAAACCCTCGATTCTTGTCGGTTCTGACCGTTCTGACCAAGTTGCGGATGAGACCTCAAATTGCAATGCGCGTTTGTCGAAATCGCAGACATTCAGGTCAGACCAGCAGAAAAATTGAGGAATCTTCACTTAGAGACGAGATAGCCAAAAATTCGACATTTTTCAACGAATCTCGGCTATTGATGAACCGATCCTGAAATTCTTGGGTGGGTTCGACAGGGCTCCAGACACTCAGCTGCCCCGCACCGAAAATTCAGAAACAAGTTGGTATTTGGCCGAGAAACCCTCGATTCTTGTCGGTTCTGACCGTTCTGACCAAGTTGCGGATGAGACGTCAAATTGCAATGCGCGTTTGTCGAAATCGCAGACATTCAGGTCAGACCAGCAGAAAAATTGAGGAATCTTGACTTAGAGACAAGATAGCCAAAAATTCGACATTTTTCAACGAATCTCGGCTATTTATGAACCGATCCTGAAATTCTTGGGTGGGTTCGACAGGGCTCCAGACACTCAGCTGCCCCGCACCGAAAATTCAGAAAAAAGTTGGTATTTGGCCGAGAAACCCTCGATTCTTGTCGGTTCTGACCGTTTTGACCAAGTTGCGGATGAGACCTCAAATTGCAATGCGCGTTTGTCGAAATCGCAGACATTCAGGTCAGACCAGCAGAAAAATTGAGGAATCTTGACTTAGAGACAAGATAGCCAAAAATTCGACATTTTTCAACGAATCTCGGCTATTTATGAACCGATCCTGAAATTCTTGGGTGGGATCGACAGGGCTCCAGACACTCAGCTGCCCCGCACCGAAAATTCAGAAAGAAGTTGGTATTTGGCCGAGAAACCCTCGATTCTTGTCGGTTCCGACCGTTCTGACCAAGTTGCGGATGAGACGTCAAATTGCAATGCGCGTTTGTCAAAATCGCAGACATTCAGGTCAGACCAGCAGAAAAATTGAGGAATCTTGACTTAGAGACAAGATAGCCAAAAATTCGACATTTTTCAACAAATCTCGGCTATTTATGAACCGATCCTGAAATTCTTGGGTGGGTTCGACAGGGCTCCAGACACTCAGCTGCCCCGCACCGAAAATTCAGAAAAAAGTTGGTTATTGGCCGAGAAACCCTCGATTCTTGTCGGTTCTGACCAAGTTGCGAATGAGACCTCAAATTGCAATGCGCGTTCGTCGAAATCGCAGACATTTAGGTCAGACCAGCAGAAAAATTGAGGAATCTTGACTTAGAGACAAGATAGCCAAAAATTCGACATTTTTCAACGAATCTCGGCTATTTATGAACCGATCCTGCAATTCTTGGGTGGGATCGACAGGGCTCTAGACACTCAGCTGCCCCGCACCGAAAATTCAGAAAAAAGTTGGTATTTGGCCGAGAAACCCTCGATTCTTGTCGGTTTTGACCGTTCTGACCAAGTTGCGGATGAGACCTCAAATTGCAATGCGCGTTTGTCAAAATCGCAGACATTCAGGTCAGACCAGCAGAAAAATTGAGGAATCTTGACTTAGAGACAAGATAGCCAAAAATTCGACATTTTTCAACAAATCTCGGCTATTTATGAACCGATCCTGCAATTCTTGGGTGGGATCGACAGGGCTCTAGACACTCAGCTGCCCCGCACCGGAAATTCAGAAAAAAGTTGGTATTTGGCCGAGAAACCCTCGATTCTTGTCGGTTCTGACCGTTCTGACCAAGTTGCGGATGAGACCTCAAATTGCAATGCGCGTTTGTCGAAATCGCAGACATTCAGGTCAGACCAGCAGAAAAATTGAGGAATCTTGACTTAGAGACAAGATAGCCAAAAATTCGACATTTTTCAACGAATCTCGGCTATTTATGAACCGATCCTGAAATTCTTGGGTGGGTTTGACAGGGCTCCAGACACTCAGCTGCCCCGCACCGAAAATTCAGAAAAAAGTTGGTATTTGGCCGAGAAACCCTC
This sequence comes from Diprion similis, assembly GCF_021155765.1. Lineage (NCBI taxonomy): Eukaryota > Metazoa > Arthropoda > Insecta > Hymenoptera > Diprionidae > Diprion > Diprion similis. The sequence goes on from NC_060118.1 coordinate 3,589,757, forward strand.
GATTCTTGTCGGTTCTGACCGTTCTGACCAAGTTGCGGATGAGACGTCAAATTGCAATGCGCGTTTGTCGAAATCGCAGACATTCAGGTCAGACCAGCAGAAAAATTGAGGAATCTTGACTTAGAGACAAGATAGCCAAAAATTCGACATTTTTCAACGAATCTCGGCTATTTATGAACCGATCCTGAAATTCTTGGGTGGGTTCGACAGGGCTCCAGACACTCAGCTGCCCTGCACCGAAAATTCGGAAAAAAGTTGGTATTTGGCCGAGAAACCCTCGATTCTTGTCGGTTCTGACCGTTTTGACCAAGTTGCGGATGAGACCTCAAATTGCAATGCGCGTTTGTCGAAATCGCAGACATTCAGGTCAGACCAGCAGAAAAATTGAGGAATCTTGACTTAGAGACAAGATAGCCAAAAATTCGACATTTTTCAACGAATCTCGGCTATTTATGAACCGATCCTGAAATTCTTGGGTGGGATCGACAGGGCTCCAGACACTCAGCTGCCCCGCACCGAAAATTCAGAAAGAAGTTGGTATTTGGCCGAGAAACCCCCGATTCTTGTCGGTTCCGACCGTTCTGACCAAGTTGCGGATGAGACGTCAAATTGCAATGCGCGTTTGTCAAAATCGCAGACATTCAGGTCAGACCAGCAGAAAAATTGAGGAATCTTGACTTAGAGACAAGATAGCCAAAAATTCGACATTTTTCAACAAATCTCGGCTATTTATGAACCGATCCTGCAATTCTTGGGTGGGATCGACAGGGCTCTAGACACTCAGCTGCCCCGCACCGAAAATTCAGAAAAAAGTTGGTATTTGGCCGAGAAACCCTCGATTCTTGTCGGTTTTGACCGTTCTGACCAAGTTGCGGATGAGACCTCAAATTGCAATGCGCGTTTGTCAAAATCGCAGACATTCAGGTCAGACCAGCAGAAAAATTGAGGAATCTTGACTTAGAGACAAGATAGCCAAAAATTCGACATTTTTCAACAAATCTCGGCTATTTATGAACCGATCCTGCAGTTCTTGGGTGGGATCGACAGGGCTCTAGACACTCAGCTGCCCCGCACCGAAAATTCAGAAAAAAGTTGGTATTTGGCCGAGAAACCCTCGATTCTTGTCGGTTCTGACCGTTCTGACCAAGTTGCGGATGAGACCTCAAATTGCAATGCGCGTTTGTCGAAATCGCAGACATTCAGGTCAGACCAGCAGAAAAATTGAGGAATCTTGACTTAGAGACAAGATAGCCAAAAATTCGACATTTTTCAACGAATCTCGGCTATTTATGAACCGATCCTGAAATTCTTGGGTGGGTTCGACAGGGCTCCAGACACTCAGCTGCCCCGCACCGAAAATTCAGAAAAAAGTTGGTATTTGGCCGAGAAACCCTCGATTCTTGTCGGTTCTGACCGTTTTGACCAAGTTGCGGATGAGACCTCAAATTGCAATGCGCGTTTGTCGAAATCGCAGACATTCAGGTCAGACCAGCAGAAAAATTGAGGAATCTTGACTTAGAGACAAGATAGCCAAAAATTCGACATTTTTCAACGAATCTCGGCTATTTATGAACCGATCCTGAAATTCTTGGGTGGGATCGACAGGGCTCCAGACACTCAGCTGCCCCGCACCGAAAATTCAGAAAGAAGTTGGTATTTGGCCGAGAAACCCTCGATTCTTGTCGGTTCCGACCGTTCTGACCAAGTTGCGGATGAGACGTCAAATTGCAATGCGCGTTTGTCAAAATCGCAGACATTCAGGTCAGACCAGCAGAAAAATTGAGGAATCTTGACTTAGAGACAAGATAGCCAAAAATTCGACATTTTTCAACAAATCTCGGCTATTTATGAACCGATCCTGCAATTCTTGGGTGGGATCGACAGGGCTCTAGACACTCAGCTGCCCCGCACCGAAAATTCAGAAAAAAGTTGGTATTTGGCCGAGAAACCCTCGATTCTTGTCGGTTCTGACCGTTCTGACCAAGTTGCGGATGAGACGTCAAATTGCAATGCGCGTTTGTCGAAATCGCAGACATTCAGGTCAGACCAGCAGAAAAATTGAGGAATCTCGACTTAGAGACAAAATAGCCAAAAATTCGACATTTTTCAACGAATCTCGGCTATTTATGAACCGATCCTGAAATTCTTGGGTGGGTTCGACAGGGCTCCAGACACTCAGCTGCCCCGCACCGAAAATTCAGAAAAAAGTTGGTTATTGGCCGAGAAACCCTCGATTCTTGTCGGTTCTGACCAAGTTGCGAATGAGACCTCAAATTGCAATGCGCGTTCGTCGAAATCGCAGACATTCAGGTCAGACCAGCAGAAAAATTGAGGAATCTTGACTTAGAGACAAGATAGCCAAAAATTCGACATTTTTCAACGAATCTCGGCTATTTATGAACCGATCCTGCAATTCTTGGGTGGGATCGACAGGGCTCTAGACACTCAGCTGCCCCGCACCGAAAATTCAGGAAAAAGTTGGTATTTGGCCGAGAAACCCTCGATTCTTGTCGGTTTTGACCGTTCTGACCAAGTTGCGGATGAGACCTCAAATTGCAATGCGCGTTTGTCAAAATCGCAGACATTCAGGTCAGACCAGCAGAAAAATTGAGGAATCTTGACTTAGAGACAAGATAGCCAAAAATTCGACATTTTTCAACAAATCTCGGCTATTTATGAACCGATCCTGCAATTCTTGGGTGGGATCGACAGGGCTCTAGACACTCAGCTGCCCCGCACCGAAAATTCAGAAAAAAGTTGGTATTTGGCCGAGAAACCCTCGATTCTTGTCGGTTCTGACCGTTCTGACCAAGTTGCGGATGAGACCTCAAATTGCAATGCGCGTTTGTCGAAATCGCAGACATTCAGGTCAGACCAGCAGAAAAATTGAGGAATCTTGACTTAGAGACAAGATAGCCAAAAATTCGACATTTTTCAACGAATCTCGGCTATTTATGAACCGATCCTGAAATTCTTGGGTGGGTTTGACAGGGCTCCAGACACTCAGCTGCCCCGCACCGAAAATTCAGAAAAAAGTTGGTATTTGGCCGAGAAACCCTCGATTCTTGTCGGTTCTGACCGTTCTGACCAAGTTGCGGATGAGACGTCAAATTGCAATGCGCGTTTGTCGAAATCGCAGACATTCAGGTCAGACCAGCAGAAAAATTGAGGAATCTTGACTTAGAGACAAGATAGCCAAAAATTCGACATTTTTCAACGAATCTCGGCTATTTATGAACCGATCCTGAAATTCTTGGGTGGGTTCGACAGGGCTCCAGACACTCAGCTGCCCTGCACCGAAAATTCAGAAAAAAGTTGGTATTTGGCCGAGAAACCCTCGATTCTTGTCGGTTCTGACCGTTTTGACCAAGTTGCGGATGAGACCTCAAATTGCAATGCGCGTTTGTCGAAATCGCAGACATTCAGGTCAGACCAGCAGAAAAATTGAGGAATCTTGACTTAGAGACAAGATAGCCAAAAATTCGACATTTTTCAACGAATCTCGGCTATTTATGAACCGATCCTGAAATTCTTGGGTGGGATCGACAGGGCTCCAGACACTCAGCTGCCCCGCACCGAAAATTCAGAAAGAAGTTGGTATTTGGCCGAGAAACCCTCGATTCTTGTCGGTTCCGACCGTTCTGACCAAGTTGCGGATGAGACGTCAAATTGCAATGCGCGTTTGTCAAAATCGCAGACATTCAGGTCAGACCAGCAGAAAAATTGAGGAATCTTGACTTAGAGACAAGATAGCCAAAAATTCGACATTTTTCAACAAATCTCGGCTATTTATGAACCGATCCTGCAATTCTTGGGTGGGATCGACAGGGCTCTAGACACTCAGCTGCCCCGCACCGAAAATTCAGAAAAAAGCTGGTATTTGGCCGAGAAACCCTCGATTCTTGTCGGTTTTGACCGTTCTGACCAAGTTGCGGATGAGACCTCAAATTGCAATGCGCGTTTGTCAAAATCGCAGACATTCAGGTCAGACCAGCAGAAAAATTGAGGAATCTTGACTTAGAGACAAGATAGCCAAAAATTCGACATTTTTCAACAAATCTCGGCTATTTATGAACCGATCCTGCAATTCTTGGGTGGGATCGACAGGGCTCTAGACACTCAGCTGCCCCGCACCGAAAATTCAGAAAAAAGTTGGTATTTGGCCGAGAAACCCTCGATTCTTGTCGGTTCTGACCGTTCTGACCAAGTTGCGGATGAGACCTCAAATTGCAATGCGCGTTTGTCGAAATCGCAGACATTCAGGTCAGACCAGCAGAAAAATTGAGGAATCTTGACTTAGAGACAAGATAGCCAAAAATTCGACATTTTTCAACGAATCTCGGCTATTTATGAACCGATCCTGAAATTCTTGGGTGGGTTCGACAGGGCTCCAGACACTCAGCTGCCCCGCACCGAAAATTCAGAAAAAAGTTGGTATTTGGCCGAGAAACCCTCGATTCTTGTCGGTTCTGACCGTTTTGACCAAGTTGCGGATGAGACCTCAAATTGCAATGCGCGTTTGTCGAAATCGCAGACATTCAGGTCAGACCAGCAGAAAAATTGAGGAATCTTGACTTAGAGACAAGATAGCCAAAAATTCGACATTTTTCAACGAATCTCGGCTATTTATGAACCGATCCTGAAATTCTTGGGTGGGATCGACAGGGCTCCAGACACTCAGCTGCCCCGCACCGAAAATTCAGAAAGAAGTTGGTATTTGGCCGAGAAACCCTCGATTCTTGTCGGTTCCGACCGTTCTGACCAAGTTGCGGATGAGACGTCAAATTGCAATGCGCGTTTGTCAAAATCGCAGACATTCAGGTCAGACCAGCAGAAAAATTGAGGAATCTTGACTTAGAGACAAGATAGCCAAAAATTCGACATTTTTCAACAAATCTCGGCTATTTATGAACCGATCCTGCAATTCTTGGGTGGGATCGACAGGGCTCTAGACACTCAGCTGCCCCGCACCGAAAATTCAGAAAAAAGTTGGTATTTGGCCGAGAAACCCTCGATTCTTGTCGGTTCTGACCGTTCTGACCAAGTTGCGGATGAGACGTCAAATTGCAATGCGCGTTTGTCGAAATCGCAGACATTCAGGTCAGACCAGCAGAAAAATTGAGGAATCTCGACTTAGAGACAAAATAGCCAAAAATTCGACATTTTTCAACGAATCTCGGCTATTTATGAACCGATCCTGAAATTCTTGGGTGGGTTCGACAGGGCTCCAGACACTCAGCTGCCCCGCACCGAAAATTCAGAAAAAAGTTGGTTATTGGCCGAGAAACCCTCGATTCTTGTCGGTTCTGACCAAGTTGCGAATGAGACCTCAAATTGCAATGCGCGTTCGTCGAAATCGCAGACATTCAGGTCAGACCAGCAGAAAAATTGAGGAATCTTGACTTAGAGACAAGATAGCCAAAAATTCGACATTTTTCAACGAATCTCGGCTATTTATGAACCGATCCTGCAATTCTTGGGTGGGATCGACAGGGCTCTAGACACTCAGCTGCCCCGCACCGAAAATTCAGGAAAAAGTTGGTATTTGGCCGAGAAACCCTCGATTCTTGTCGGTTTTGACCGTTCTGACCAAGTTGCGGATGAGACCTCAAATTGCAATGCGCGTTTGTCAAAATCGCAGACATTCAGGTCAGACCAGCAGAAAAATTGAGGAATCTTGACTTAGAGACAAGATAGCCAAAAATTCGACATTTTTCAACAAATCTCGGCTATTTATGAACCGATCCTGCAATTCTTGGGTGGGATCGACAGGGCTCTAGACACTCAGCTGCCCCGCACCGAAAATTCAGAAAAAAGTTGGTATTTGGCCGAGAAACCCTCGATTCTTGTCGGTTCTGACCGTTCTGACCAAGTTGCGGATGAGACCTCAAATTGCAATGCGCGTTTGTCGAAATCGCAGACATTCAGGTCAGACCAGCAGAAAAATTGAGGAATCTTGACTTAGAGACAAGATAGCCAAAAATTCGACATTTTTCAACGAATCTCGGCTATTTATGAACCGATCCTGAAATTCTTGGGTGGGTTTGACAGGGCTCCAGACACTCAGCTGCCCCGCACCGAAAATTCAGAAAAAAGTTGGTATTTGGCCGAGAAACCCTCGATTCTTGTCGGTTCTGACCGTTCTGACCAAGTTGCGGATGAGACGTCAAATTGCAATGCGCGTTTGTCGAAATCGCAGACATTCAGGTCAGACCAGCAGAAAAATTGAGGAATCTTGACTTAGAGACAAGATAGCCAAAAATTCGACATTTTTCAACGAATCTCGGCTATTTATGAACCGATCCTGAAATTCTTGGGTGGGTTCGACAGGGCTCCAGACACTCAGCTGCCCTGCACCGAAAATTCAGAAAAAAGTTGGTATTTGGCCGAGAAACCCTCGATTCTTGTCGGTTCTGACCGTTTTGACCAAGTTGCGGATGAGACCTCAAATTGCAATGCGCGTTTGTCGAAATCGCAGACATTCAGGTCAGACCAGCAGAAAAATTGAGGAATCTTGACTTAGAGACAAGATAGCCAAAAATTCGACATTTTTCAACGAATCTCGGCTATTTATGAACCGATCCTGAAATTCTTGGGTGGGATCGACAGGGCTCCAGACACTCAGCTGCCCCGCACCGAAAATTCAGAAAGAAGTTGGTATTTGGCCGAGAAACCCTCGATTCTTGTCGGTTCCGACCGTTCTGACCAAGTTGCGGATGAGACGTCAAATTGCAATGCGCGTTTGTCAAAATCGCAGCCATTCAGGTCAGACCAGCAGAAAAATTGAGGAATCTTGACTTAGAGACAAGATAGCCAAAAATTCGACATTTTTCAACAAATCTCGGCTATTTATGAACCGATCCTGCAATTCTTGGGTGGGATCGACAGGGCTCTAGACACTCAGCTGCCCCGCACCGAAAATTCAGAAAAAAGTTGGTATTTGGCCGAGAAACCCTCGATTCTTGTCGGTTTTGACCGTTCTGACCAAGTTGCGGATGAGACCTCAAATTGCAATGCGCGTTTGTCAAAATCGCAGACATTCAGGTCAGACCAGCAGAAAAATTGAGGAATCTTGACTTAGAGACAAGATAGCCAAAAATTCGACATTTTTCAACGAATCTCGGCTATTTATGAACCGATCCTGAAATTCTTGGGTGGGATCGACAGGGCTTCAGACACTCAGCTGCCCCGCACCGAAAATTCAGAAAAAAGTTGGTATTTGGCCGAGAAACCCTCGATTCTTGTCGGTTCTGACCGTTCTGACCAAGTTGCGGATGAGACCTTAAATTGCAATGCGCGTTTGTCGAAATCGCAGACATTCAGGTCAGACCAGCAGAAAAATTGAGGAATCTTGACTTCGAGACAAGATAGCCAAAAATTCGACATTTTTCAACAAATCTCGGCTATTTATGAACCAATCCTGAAATTCTTGGGTGGGTTCGACAGGGCTCCAGACACTCAGCTGCCCCGCACCGAAAATTCAAAAAAAAGTTAGTATTTGGCCGAGAAACCCTCGATTCTTGTCGGTTCTGACCGTTCTGACCAAGTTGCGGATGAGACCTCAAATTGCAATGCGCGTTTGTCGAAATCGCAGACATTCAGGTCAGACCAGCAGAAAAATTGAGGAATCTTGACTTAGAGACAAGATAGCCAAAAATTCGACATTTTTCAACGAATCTCGGCTATTTATGAACCGATCCTGAAATTCTTGGGTGGGTTCGACAGGGCTCCAGACACTCAGCTGCCCCGCACCGAAAATTCAGAAAAAAGTTGGTATTTGGCCGAGAAACCCTCGATTCTTGTCGGTTCTGACCGTTCTGACCAAGTTGCGGATGAGACCTCAAATTGCAATGCGCGTTTGTCGAAATCGCAGACATTCAGGTCAGACCAGCAGAAAAATTGAGGAATCTTGACTTCGAGACAAGATAGCCAAAAATTCGACATTTTTCAACGAATCTCGGCTATTTATGAACCGATCCTGAAATTCTTGGGTGGGATCGACAGGGCTTCAGACACTCAGCTGCCCCGCACCGAAAATTCAGAAAAAAGTTGGTATTTGGCCGAGAAACCCTCGATTCTTGTCGGTTCTGACCGTTCTGACCAAGTTGCGGATGAGACGTCAAATTGCAATGCGCGTTTGTCGAAATCGCAGACATTCAGGTCAGACCAGCAGAAAAATTGATGAATCTCGACTTAGAGACAAAATAGCCAAAAATTCGACATTTTTCAACGAATCTCGGCTATTTATGAACCGATCCTGAAATTCTTGGGTGGGTTCGACAGGGCTCCAGACACTCAGCTGCCCCGCACCGAAAATTCAGAAAAAAGTTGGTTATTGGCCAAGAAACCCTCGATTCTTGTCGGTTCTGACCAAGTTGCGAATGAGACCTCAAATTGCAATGCGCGTTCGTCGAAATCGCAGACATTCAGGTCAGACCAGCAGAAAAATTGAGGAATCTTGACTTAGAGACAAGATAGCCAAAAATTCGACATTTTTCAACGAATCTCGGCTATTTATGAACCGATCCTGAAATTCTTGGGTGGGATCGACAGGGCTCCAGACACTCAGCTGCCCCGCACCGAAAATTCAGAAAAAAGTTGGTATTTGGCCGAGAAACCCTCGATTCTTGTCGGTTCTGACCGTTCTGACCAAGTTGCGGATGAGACCTCAAATTGCAATGCGCGTTTGTCGAAATCGCAGACATTTAGGTCAGACCAGCAGAAAAATTGAGGAATCTTGACTTAGAGACAAGATAGCCAAAAATTCGACATTTTTCAACGAATCCCGGTTATTTATGAACCGATCCTGAAATTCTTGGGTGGGTTCGACAGGGCTCCAGACACTCAGCTGCTCCGCACCGAAAATTCAGAAAAAAGTTGGTATTTGGCCGAGAAACCCTCGATTCTTGTCGGTTCTGACCGTTCTGACCAAGTTGCGGATGAGACCTCAAATTGCAATGCGCGTTTGTCGAAATGGCAGACATTCAGGTCAGACCAGCAAAAAAATTGAGGAATCTTGACTTAGAGACAAGATAGCCAAAAATTCGACATTTTTCAACGAATCTCGGCTATTTATGAACCGATCCTAAAATTCTTGGGTGGGATCGACAGGGCTTCAGACACTCAGCTGCCCCGCACCGAAAATTCAGAAAAAAGTTGGTATTTGGCCGAGAAACCCTCGATTCTTGTCGGTTCTGACCGTTCTGACCAAGTTGCGGATGAGACCTCAAATTGCAATGCGCGTTTGTCGAAATCGCAGACATTTAGGTCAGACCAGCAGAAAAATTGAGGAATCTTGACTTCGAGACAAGATAGCCAAAAATTCGACATTTTTCAACGAATCTCGGCTATTTATGAACCGATCCTGAAATTCTTGGGTGGGTTCGACAGGGCTCCAGACACTCAACTGCCCCGCACCGAAAATTCAAAAAACAGTTGGTATTTGGCCGAGAAACCCTCGATTCTTGTCGGTTCTGACCGTTCTGACCAAGTTGCGGATGAGACCTCAAATTGCAATGCGCGTTTGTCGAAATCGCAGACATTCAGGTCAGACCAGCAGAAAAATTGAGGAATCTTGACTTAGAGACAAGATAGCCAAAAATTCGACATTTTTCAACGAATCTCGGCTATTTATGAACCGATCCTGAAATTCTTGGGTGGGTTCGACAGGGCTCCAGACACTCAGCTGCCCCGCACCGAAAATTCAGAAAAAAGTTGGTATTTGGTCGAGAAACCCTCGATTCTTGTCGGTTCTGACCGTTCTGACCAAGTTGCGGATGAGACGTCAAATTGCAATGCGCGTTTGTCGAAATCGCAGACATTCAGGTCAGACCAGCAGAAAAATTGAGGAATCTCGACTTAGAGACAAAATAGCCAAAATTTCGACATTTTTCAACGAATCTCGGCTATTTATGAACCGATCCTGAAATTCTTGGGTGGGTTCGACAGGGCTCCAGACACTCAGCTGCCCCGCACCGAAAATTCAGAAAAAAGTTGGTTATTGGCCGAGAAACCCTCGATTCTTGTCGGTTCTGACCAAGTTGCGGATGAGACCTCAAATTGCAATGCGCGTTTGTCGAAATCGCAGACATTCAGGTCAGACCAGCAGAAAAATTGAGGAATCTTGACTTAGAGACAAGATAGCCAAAAATTCGACATTTTTCAACGAATCTCGGCTATTTATAAACCGATCCTAAAATTCTTGGGTGGGTTCGACAGGGCTCCAGACACTCAGCTGCCCCGCACCGAAAATTCGGAAAAAAGTTGGTATTTGGCCGAGAAACCCTCGATTCTTGTCGGTTCTGACCGTTCTGAACAAGTTGCGGATGAGACGTCAAATTGCAATGCGCGTTTGTCGAAATCGCAGACATTCAGGTCAGACCAGCAGAAAAATTGAGGATTCTTGACTCAGAGACAAGATAGCCCAAAATTCGACATTTTTCAACGAATCTCGGCTATTTATGAACCGATCCTGAAATTCTTGGGTGGGATCGACAGGGCTCCAGACACTCAGCTGCCCCGCACCAAAAATTCAGAAAAAAGTTGGTATTTGGCCGTGAAACCCTCGATTCTTGTCGGTTCTGACCGTTCTGACCAAGTTGCGGATGAGACCTCAAATTGCAATGCGCGTTTGTCGAAATCGCAGACATTCAGGTCAGACCAGCAGAAAAATTGAGAAATCTTGACTTAGAGACAAGATAGCCAAAAATTCGACATTTTTCAACGAATCTCGGCTATTTATGAACCGATCCTGAAATTCTTGGGTGGGTTCGACAGGGCTCCAGACACTCAGCTGCTCCGCACCGAAAATTCAGAAAAAAGTTGGTATTTGGCCGAGAAACCCTCGATTCTTGTCGGTTCTGACCAAGTTGCGAATGAGACCTCAAATTGCAATGCGCGTTCGTCGAAATCGCAGACATTCAGGTCAGACCAGCAGAAAAATTGAGGAATCTTGACTTAGAGACAAGATAGCCAAAAATTCGACATTTTTCAACGAATCTCGGCTATTTATGAACCGATCCTGAAATTCTTGGGTGGGATCGACAGGGCTCCAGACACTCAGCTGCCCCGCACCGAAAATTCAGAAAAAAGTTGGTATTTGGCCGAGAAACCCTCGATTCTTGTCGGTTCTGACCGTTCTGACCAAGTTGCGGATGAGACCTCAAATTGCAATGCGCGTTTGTCGAAATCGCAGACATTTAGGTCAGACCAGCAGAAAAATTGAGGAATCTTGACTTAGAGACAAGATAGCCAAAAATTCGACATTTTTCAACGAATCCCGGCTATTTATGAACCGATCCTGAAATTCTTGGGTGGGTTCGACAGGGCTCCAGACACTCAGCTGCTCCGCACCGAAAATTCAGAAAAAAGTTGGTATTTGGCCGAGAAACCCTCGATTCTTGTCGGTTCTGACCGTTCTGACCAAGTTGCGGATGAGACCTCAAATTGCAATGCGCGTTTGTCGAAATGGCAGACATTCAGGTCAGACCAGCAAAAAAATTGAGGAATCTTGACTTAGAGACAAGATAGCCAAAAATTCGACATTTTTCAACGAATCTCGGCTATTTATGAACCGATCCTAAAATTCTTGGGTGGGATCGACAGGGCTTCAGACACTCAGCTGCCCCGCACCGAAAATTCAGAAAAAAGTTGGTATTTGGCCGAGAAACCCTCGATTCTTGTCGGTTCTGACCGTTCTGACCAAGTTGCAGATGAGACCTCAAATTGCAATGCGCGTTTGTCGAAATCGCAGACATTCAGGTCAGACCAGCAGAAAAATTGAGGAATCTTGACTTCGAGACAAGATAGCCAAAAATTCGACATTTTTCAACGAATCTCGGCTATTTATGAACCGATCCTGAAATTCTTGGGTGGGTTCGACAGGGCTCCAGACACTCAACTGCCCCGCACCGAAAATTCAAAAAACAGTTGGTATTTGGCCGAGAAACCCTCGATTCTTGTCGGTTCTGACCGTTCTGACCAAGTTGCGGATGAGACCTCAAATTGCAATGCGCGTTTGTCGAAATCGCAGACATTCAGGTCAGACCAGCAGAAAAATTGAGGAATCTTGACTTAGAGACAAGATAGCCAAAAATTCGACATTTTTCAACGAATCTCGGCTATTTATGAACCGATCCTGAAATTCTTGGGTGGGTTCGACAGGGCTCCAGACACTCAGCTGCCCCGCACCGAAAATTCAGAAAAAAGTTGGTATTTGGTCGAGAAACCCTCGATTCTTGTCGGTTCTGACCGTTCTGACCAAGTTGCGGATGAGACGTCAAATTGCAATGCGCGTTTGTCGAAATCGCAGACATTCAGGTCAGACCAGCAGAAAAATTGAGGAATCTTGACTTAGAGACAAAATAGCCAAAAATTCGACATTTTTCAACGAATCTCGGCTATTTATGAACCGATCCTGAAATTCTTGGGTGGGTTCGACAGGGCTCCAGACACTCAGCTGCCCCGCACCGAAAATTCAGAAAAAAGTTGGTTATTGGCCGAGAAACCCTCGATTCTTGTCGGTTCTGACCAAGTTGCGGATGAGACCTCAAATTGCAATGCGCGTTTGTCGAAATCGCAGACATTCAGGTCAGACCAGCAGAAAAATTGAGGAATCTTGACTTAGAGACAAGATAGCCAAAAATTCGACATTTTTCAACGAATCTCGGCTATTTATAAACCGATCCTAAAATTCTTGGGTGGGTTCGACAGGGCTCCAGACACTCAGCTGCCCCGCACCGAAAATTCGGAAAAAAGTTGGTATTTGGCCGAGAAACCCTCGATTCTTGTCGGTTCTGACCGTTCTGACCAAGTTGCGGATGAGACCTCAAATTGCAATGCGCGTTTGTCGAAATCGCAGACATTCAGGTCAGACCAGCAGAAAAATTGAGGATTCTTGACTCAGAGACAAGATAGCCCAAAATTCGACATTTTTCAACGAATCTCGGCTATTTATGAACCGATCCTGAAATTCTTGGGTGGGATCGACAGGGCTCCAGACACTCAGCTGCCCCGGACCAAAAATTCAGAAAAAAGTTGGTATTTGGCCGTGAAACCCTCGATTCTTGTCGGTTCTGACCGTTCTGACCAAGTTGCGGATGAGACCTCAAATTGCAATGCGCGTTTGTCGAAATCGCAGACATTCAGGTCAGACCAGCAGAAAAATTGAGAAATCTTGACTTAGAGACAAGATAGCCAAAAATTCGACATTTTTCAACGAATCTCGGCTATTTATGAACCGATCCTGAAATTCTTGGGTGGGTTCGACAGGGCTCCAGACACTCAGCTGCTCCGCACCGAAAATTCAGAAAAAAGTCGGTATTTGGCCGAGAAACCCTCGATTCTTGTCGGTTCTGACCGTTCTGACCAAGTTGCGGATGAGACGTCAAATTGCAATGCGCGTTTGTCGAAATCGCAGACATTCAGGTCAGACCAGCAGAAAAATTGAGGAATCTTGACTTAGAGACAAAATAGCCAAAAATTCGACATTTTTCAACGAATCTCGGCTATTTATGAACCGATCCTGAAATTCTTGGGTGGGTTCGACAGGGCTCCAGACACTCAGCTGCCCCGCACCGAAAATTCAGAAAAAAGTTGGTTATTGGCCGAGAAACCCTCGATTCTTGTCGGTTCTGACCAAGTTGCGGATGAGACCTCAAATTGCAATGCGCGTTTGTCGAAATCGCAGACATTCAGGTCAGACCAGCAGAAAAATTGAGGAATCTTGACTTAGAGACAAGATAGCCAAAAATTCGACATTTTTCAACGAATCTGGGCTATTTATGAACCGATCCTAAAATTCTTGGGTGGGTTCGACAGGGCTCCAGACACTCAGCTGCCCCGCACCGAAAATTCGGAAAAAAGTTGGTATTTGGCCGAGGAACCCTCGATTCTTGTCGGTTCTGACCGTTCTGACCAAGTTGCGGATGAGACCTCGAATTGCAATGCGCGTTTGTCGAAATCGCAGACATTCAGGTCAGACCAGCAGAAAAATTGAGGAATCTTGACTTAGAGACAAGATAGCCAAAAATTCGACATTTTTCAACGAATCTCGGCTATTTATGAACCGATCCTGAAATTCTTGGGTGGGATCGACAGGGCTTCAGACACTCAGCTGCCCCGCACCGAAAATTCAGAAAAAAGTTGGTATTTGGCCGAGAAACCCTCGATTCTTGTCGGTTCTGACCGTTCTGACCAAGTTGCGGATGGGACCTCAAATTGCAATGCGCGTTTGTCGAAATCGCAGACATTCAGGTCAGACCAGCAGAAAAATTGAGGAATCTTCACTTAGAGACGAGATAGCCAAAAATTCGACATTTTTCAACGAATCTCGGCTATTGATGAACCGATCCTGAAATTCTTGGGTGGGTTCGACAGGGCTCCAGACACTCAGCTGCCCCGCACCGAAAATTCAGAAACAAGTTGGTATTTGGCCGAGAAACCCTCGATTCTTGTCGGTTCTGACCGTTCTGACCAAGTTGCGGATGAGACCTCAAATTGCAATGCGCGTTTGTCGAAATCGCAGACATTCAGGTCAGACCAGCAGAAAAATTGAGGAATCATGACTTAGAGACAAGATAGCCAAAAATTCGACATTTTTCAACGAATCTCGGCTATTTATGAACCGATCCTGAAATTCTTGGGTGGGTTTGACAGGGCTCCAGACACTCAGCTGCCCCGCACCGAAAATTCAGAAAAAAGTTGGTATTTGGCCGAGAAACCCTCGATTCTTGCCGGTTCTGACCGTTCTGACCAAGTTGCGGATGAGACGTCAAATTGCAATGCGCGTTTGTCGAAATCGCAGACATTCAGGTCAGACCAGCAAAAAAATTGAGGAATCTTGACTTAGAGACAAGATAGCCAAAAATTCGACATTTTTCAACGAATCTCGGCTATTTATGAACCGATCCTGAAATTCTTGGGTGGGTTCGACAGGGCTCCAGACACTCAGCTGCCCCGCATCGAAAATTCAGAAAAAAGTTGGTTTGGCCGAGAAACCCTCGATTCTTGTCGGTTCTGACCGTTTTGACCAAGTTGCGGATGAGACCTCAAATTGCAATGCGCGTTTGTCGAAATCGCAGACATTCAGGTCGGACCAGCAGAAAAATTGAGGAATCTTGACTTAGAGACAAGATAGCCAAAAATTCGACATTTTTCAACGAATCTCGGCTATTTATGAACCGATCCTGAAATTCTTGGGTGGGTTCGACAGGGCTCCAGACACTCAGCTGCCCCGCACCGAAAATTCAGAAAAAAGTTGGTATTTGGTCGAGAAACCCTCGATTCTTGTCGGTTCTGACCGTTCTGACCAAGTTGCGGATGAGACGTCAAATTGCAATGCGCGTTTGTCGAAATCGCAGACATTCAGGTCAGACCAGCAGAAAAATTGAGGAATCTCGACTTAGAGACAAAATAGCCAAAATTTCGACATTTTTCAACGAATCTCGGCTATTTATGAACCGATCCTGAAATTCTTGGGTGGGTTCGACAGGGCTCCAGACACTCAGCTGCCCCGCACCGAAAATTCAGAAAAAAGTTGGTTATTGGCCGAGAAACCCTCGATTCTTGTCGGTTCTGACCAAGTTGCGGATGAGACCTCAAATTGCAATGCGCGTTTGTCGAAATCGCAGACATTCAGGTCAGACCAGCAGAAAAATTGAGGAATCTTGACTTAGAGACAAGATAGCCAAAAATTCGACATTTTTCAACGAATCTCGGCTATTTATAAACCGATCCTAAAATTCTTGGGTGGGTTCGACAGGGCTCCAGACACTCAGCTGCCCCGCACCGAAAATTCGGAAAAAAGTTGGTATTTGGCCGAGAAACCCTCGATTCTTGTCGGTTCTGACCGTTCTGAACAAGTTGCGGATGAGACGTCAAATTGCAATGCGCGTTTGTCGAAATCGCAGACATTCAGGTCAGACCAGCAGAAAAATTGAGGATTCTTGACTCAGAGACAAGATAGCCCAAAATTCGACATTTTTCAACGAATCTCGGCTATTTATGAACCGATCCTGAAATTCTTGGGTGGGATCGACAGGGCTCCAGACACTCAGCTGCCCCGCACCAAAAATTCAGAAAAAAGTTGGTATTTGGCCGTGAAACCCTCGATTCTTGTCGGTTCTGACCGTTCTGACCAAGTTGCGGATGAGACCTCAAATTGCAATGCGCGTTTGTCGAAATCGCAGACATTCAGGTCAGACCAGCAGAAAAATTGAGAAATCTTGACTTAGAGACAAGATAGCCAAAAATTCGACATTTTTCAACGAATCTCGGCTATTTATGAACCGATCCTGAAATTCTTGGGTGGGTTCGACAGGGCTCCAGACACTCAGCTGCTCCGCACCGAAAATTCAGAAAAAAGTTGGTATTTGGCCGAGAAACCCTCGATTCTTGTCGGTTCTGACCAAGTTGCGAATGAGACCTCAAATTGCAATGCGCGTTCGTCGAAATCGCAGACATTCAGGTCAGACCAGCAGAAAAATTGAGGAATCTTGACTTAGAGACAAGATAGCCAAAAATTCGACATTTTTCAACGAATCTCGGCTATTTATGAACCGATCCTGAAATTCTTGGGTGGGATCGACAGGGCTCCAGACACTCAGCTGCCCCGCACCGAAAATTCAGAAAAAAGTTGGTATTTGGCCGAGAAACCCTCGATTCTTGTCGGTTCTGACCGTTCTGACCAAGTTGCGGATGAGACCTCAAATTGCAATGCGCGTTTGTCGAAATCGCAGACATTTAGGTCAGACCAGCAGAAAAATTGAGGAATCTTGACTTAGAGACAAGATAGCCAAAAATTCGACATTTTTCAACGAATCCCGGCTATTTATGAACCGATCCTGAAATTCTTGGGTGGGTTCGACAGGGCTCCAGACACTCAGCTGCTCCGCACCGAAAATTCAGAAAAAAGTTGGTATTTGGCCGAGAAACCCTCGATTCTTGTCGGTTCTGACCGTTCTGACCAAGTTGCGGATGAGACCTCAAATTGCAATGCGCGTTTGTCGAAATGGCAGACATTCAGGTCAGACCAGCAAAAAAATTGAGGAATCTTGACTTAGAGACAAGATAGCCAAAAATTCGACATTTTTCAACGAATCTCGGCTATTTATGAACCGATCCTAAAATTCTTGGGTGGGATCGACAGGGCTTCAGACACTCAGCTGCCCCGCACCGAAAATTCAGAAAAAAGTTGGTATTTGGCCGAGAAACCCTCGATTCTTGTCGGTTCTGACCGTTCTGACCAAGTTGCGGATGAGACCTCAAATTGCAATGCGCGTTTGTCGAAATCGCAGACATTCAGGTCAGACCAGCAGAAAAATTGAGGAATCTTGACTTCGAGACAAGATAGCCAAAAATTCGACATTTTTCAACGAATCTCGGCTATTTATGAACCGATCCTGAAATTCTTGGGTGGGTTTGACAGGGCTCCAGACACTCAGCTGCCCCGCACCGAAAATTCAGAAAAAAGTTGGTATTTGGCCGAGAAACCCTCGATTCTTGCCGGTTCTGACCGTTCTGACCAAGTTGCGGATGAGACGTCAAATTGCAATGCGCGTTTGTCGAAATCGCAGACATTCAGGTCAGACCAGCAAAAAAATTGAGGAATCTTGACTTAGAGACAAGATAGCCAAAAATTCGACATTTTTCAACGAATCTCGGCTATTTATGAACCGATCCTGAAATTCTTGGGTGGGTTCGACAGGGCTCCAGACACTCAGCTGCTCCGCACCGAAAATTCAGAAAAAAGTTGGTATTTGGCCGAGAAACCCTCGATTCTTGTCGGTTCTGACCGTTCTGACCAAGTTGCGGATGAGACCTCAAATTGCAATGCGCGTTTGTCGAAATGGCAGACATTCAGGTCAGACCAGCAAAAAAATTGAGGAATCTTGACTTAGAGACAAGATAGCCAAAAATTCGACATTTTTCAACGAATCTCGGCTATTTATGAACCGATCCTAAAATTCTTGGGTGGGATCGACAGGGCTTCAGACACTCAGCTGCCCCGCACCGAAAATTCAGAAAAAAGTTGGTATTTGGCCGAGAAACCCTCGATTCTTGTCGGTTCTGACCGTTCTGACCAAGTTGCGGATGAGACCTCAAATTGCAATGCGCGTTTGTCGAAATCGCAGACATTCAGGTCAGACCAGCAGAAAAATTGAGGAATCTTGACTTCGAGACAAGATAGCCAAAAATTCGACATTTTTCAACGAATCTCGGCTATTTATGAACCGATCCTGAAATTCTTGGGTGGGTTCGACAGGGCTCCAGACACTCAACTGCCCCGCACCGAAAATTCAAAAAACAGTTGGTATTTGGCCGAGAAACCCTCGATTCTTGTCGGTTCTGACCGTTCTGACCAAGTTGCGGATGAGACCTCAAATTGCAATGCGCGTTTGTCGAAATCGCAGACATTCAGGTCAGACCAGCAGAAAAATTGAGGAATCTTGACTTAGAGACAAGATAGCCAAAAATTCGACATTTTTCAACGAATCTCGGCTATTTATGAACCGATCCTGAAATTCTTGGGTGGGTTCGACAGGGCTCCAGACACTCAGCTGCCCCGCACCGAAAATTCAGAAAAAAGTTGGTATTTGGTCGAGAAACCCTCGATTCTTGTCGGTTCTGACCGTTCTGACCAAGTTGCGGATGAGACGTCAAATTGCAATGCGCGTTTGTCGAAATCGCAGACATTCAGGTCAGACCAGCAGAAAAATTGAGGAATCTCGACTTAGAGACAAAATAGCCAAAAATTCGACATTTTTCAACGAATCTCGGCTATTTATGAACCGATCCTGAAATTCTTGGGTGGGTTCGACAGGGCTCCAGACACTCAGCTGCCCCGCACCGAAAATTCAGAAAAAAGTTGGTTATTGGCCGAGAAACCCTCGATTCTTGTCGGTTCTGACCAAGTTGCGGATGAGACCTCAAATTGCAATGCGCGTTTGTCGAAATCGCAGACATTCAGGTCAGACCAGCAGAAAAATTGAGGAATCTTGACTTAGAGACAAGATAGCCAAAAATTCGACATTTTTCAACGAATCTCGGCTATTTATAAACCGATCCTAAAATTCTTGGGTGGGTTCGACAGGGCTCCAGACACTCAGCTGCCCCGCACCGAAAATTCGGAGAAAAGTTGGTATTTGGCCGAGAAACCCTCGATTCTTGTCGGTTCTGACCGTTCTGACCAAGTTGCGGATGAGACGTCAAATTGCAATGCGCGTTTGTCGAAATCGCAGACATTCAGGTCAGACCAGCAGAAAAATTGAGGATTCTTGACTCAGAGACAAGATAGCCCAAAATTCGACATTTTTCAACGAATCTCGGCTATTTATGAACCGATCCTGAAATTCTTGGGTGGGATCGACAGGGCTCCAGACACTCAGCTGCCCCGCACCAAAAATTCAGAAAAAAGTTGGTATTTGGCCGTGAAACCCTCGATTCTTGTCGGTTCTGACCGTTCTGACCAAGTTGCGGATGAGACCTCAAATTGCAATGCGCGTTTGTCGAAATCGCAGACATTCAGGTCAGACCAGCAGAAAAATTGAGAAATCTTGACTTAGAGACAAGATAGCCAAAAATTCGACATTTTTCAACGAATCTCGGCTATTTATGAACCGATCCTGAAATTCTTGGGTGGGTTCGACAGGGCTCCAGACACTCAGCTGCTCCGCACCGAAAATTCAGAAAAAAGTTGGTATTTGGCCGAGAAACCCTCGATTCTTGTCGGTTCTGACCAAGTTGCGAATGAGACCTCAAATTGCAATGCGCGTTCGTCGAAATCGCAGACATTCAGGTCAGACCAGCAGAAAAATTAAGGAATCTTGACTTAGAGACAAGATAGCCAAAAATTCGACATTTTTCAACGAATCTCGGCTATTTATGAACCGATCCTGAAATTCTTGGGTGGGATCGACAGGGCTCCAGACACTCAGCTGCCCCGCACCGAAAATTCAGAAAAAAGTTGGTATTTGGCCGAGAAACCCTCGATTCTTGTCGGTTCTGACCGTTCTGACCAAGTTGCGGATGAGACCTCAAATTGCAATGCGCGTTTGTCGAAATCGCAGACATTTAGGTCAGACCAGCAGAAAAATTGAGGAATCTTGACTTAGAGACAAGATAGCCAAAAATTCGACATTTTTCAACGAATCCCGGCTATTTATGAACCGATCCTGGAATTCTTGGGTGGGTTCGACAGGGCTCCAGACACTCAGCTGCTCCGCACCGAAAATTCAGAAAAAAGTTGGTATTTGGCCGAGAAACCCTCGATTCTTGTCGGTTCTGACCGTTCTGACCAAGTTGCGGATGAGACCTCAAATTGCAATGCGCGTTTGTCGAAATGGCAGACATTCAGGTCAGACCAGCAAAAAAATTGAGGAATCTTGACTTAGAGACAAGATAGCCAAAAATTCGACATTTTTCAACGAATCTCGGCTATTTATGAACCGATCCTAAAATTCTTGGGTGGGATCGACAGGGCTTCAGACACTCAGCTGCCCCGCACCGAAAATTCAGAAAAAAGTTGGTATTTGGCCGAGAAACCCTCGATTCTTGTCGGTTCTGACCGTTCTGACCAAGTTGCGGATGAGACCTCAAATTGCAATGCGCGTTTGTCGAAATCGCAGACATTCAGGTCAGACCAGCAGAAAAATTGAGAAATCTTGACTTCGAGACAAGATAGCCAAAAATTCGACATTTTTCAACGAATCTCGGCTATTTATGAACCGATCCTGAAATTCTTGGGTGGGTTCGACAGGGCTCCAGACACTCAACTGCCCCGCACCGAAAATTCAAAAAACAGTTGGTATTTGGCCGAGAAACCCTCGATTCTTGTCGGTTCTGACCGTTCTGACCAAGTTGCGGATGAGACCTCAAATTGCAATGCGCGTTTGTCGAAATCGCAGACATTCAGGTCAGACCAGCAGAAAAATTGAGGAATCTTGACTTAGAGACAAGATAGCCAAAAATTCGACATTTTTCAACGAATCTCGGCTATTTATGAACCGATCCTGAAATTCTTGGGTGGGTTCGACAGGGCTCCAGACACTCAGCTGCCCCGCACCGAAAATTCAGAAAAAAGTTGGTTATTGGCCGAGAAACCCTCGATTCTTGTCGGTTCTGACCAAGTTGCGGATGAGACCTCAAATTGCAATGCGCGTTTGTCGAAATCGCAGACATTCAGGTCAGACCAGCAGAAAAATTGAGGAATCTTGACTTAGAGACAAGATAGCCAAAAATTCGACATTTTTCAACGAATCTCGGCTATTTATAAACCGATCCTAAAATTTTCGGGTGGGTTCGACAGGGCTCCAGACACTCAGCTGCCCCGCACCGAAAATTCGGAAAAAAGTTGGTATTTGGCCGAGAAACCCTCGATTCTTGTCGGTTCTGACCGTTCTGACCAAGTTGCGGATGAGACCTCAAATTGCAATGCGCGTTTGTCGAAATCGCAGACATTCAGGTCAGACCAGCAGAAAAATTGAGGATTCTTGACTCAGAGACAAGATAGCCCAAAATTCGACATTTTTCAACGAATCTCGGCTATTTATGAACCGATCCTGAAATTCTTGGGTGGGATCGACAGGGCTCCAGACACTCAGCTGCCCCGGACCAAAAATTCAGAAAAAAGTTGGTATTTGGCCGTGAAACCCTCGATTCTTGTCGGTTCTGACCGTTCTGACCAAGTTGCGGATGAGACCTCAAATTGCAATGCGCGTTTGTCGAAATCGCAGACATTCAGGTCAGACCAGCAGAAAAATTGAGAAATCTTGACTTAGAGACAAGATAGCCAAAAATTCGACATTTTTCAACGAATCTCGGCTATTTATGAACCGATCCTGAAATTCTTGGGTGGGTTCGACAGGGCTCCAGACACTCAGCTGCTCCGCACCGAAAATTCAGAAAAAAGTTGGTATTTGGCCGAGAAACCCTCGATTCTTGTCGGTTCTGACCGTTCTGACCAAGTTGCGGATGAGACGTCAAATTGCAATGCGCGTTTGTCGAAATCGCAGACATTCAGGTCAGACCAGCAGAAAAATTGAGGAATCTTGACTTAGAGACAAAATAGCCAAAAATTCGACATTTTTCAACGAATCTCGGCTATTTATGAACCGATCCTGAAATTCTTGGGTGGGATCGACAGGGCTCCAGACACTCAGCTGCCCCGCACCGAAAATTCAGAAAAAAGTTGGTATTTGGCCGAGAAACCCTCGATTCTTGTCGGTTCCGACCGTTCTGACCAAGTTGCGGATGAGACCTCAAATTGCAATGCGCGATTGTCAAAATCGCTGACATTCAGGTCAGACCAGCAGAAAAATTGAGGAATCTTGACTTAGAGACAAGATAGCCAAAAATTCGACATTTTTCAACAAATCTCGGCTATTTATGAACCGATCGTGCAATTCTTGGGTGGGATCGACAGGGCTCTAGACACTCAGCTGCCCCGCACCGAAAATTCAGAAAAAAGTTGGTATTTGGCCGAGAAACCCTCGATTCTTGTCGGTTCTGACCGTTCTGACCAAGTTGCGGATGAGACCTCAAATTGCAATGCGCGTTTGTCAAAATCGCAGACATTCAGTTCAGACCAGCAGAAAAATTGAGGAATCTTGACTTAGAGACAAGATAGCCAAAAATTCGACATTTTTCAACGAATCTCGGCTATTTATGAACCGATCCTGAAATTCTCGGGTGGGATCGACAGGGCTTCAGACACTCAGCTGCCCCGCACCGAAAATTCAGAAAAAAGTTGGTTATTGGCCGAGAAACCCTCGATTCTTGTCGGTTCTGACCAAGTTGCGGATGAGACCTCAAATTGCAATGCGCGTTTGTCGAAATCGCAGACATTCAGGTCAGACCAGCAGAAAAATTGAGGAATCTTGACTTAGAGACAAGATAGCCAAAAATTCGACATTTTTCAACGAATCTGGGCTATTTATGAACCGATCCTAAAATTCTTGGGTGGGTTCGACAGGGCTCCAGACACTCAGCTGCCCCGCACCGAAAATTCGGAAAAAAGTTGGTATTTGGCCGAGAAACCCTCGATTCTTGTCGGTTCTGACCGTTCTGACCAAGTTGCGAATGAGACGTCAAATTGCAATGCGCGTTTGTCGAAATCGCAGACATTCAGGTCAGACCAGCAGAAAAATTGAGGAATCTCGACTTAGAGACAAAATAGCCAAAAATTCGACATTTTTCAACGAATCTCGGCTATTTATGAACCGATCCTGAAATTCTTGGGTGGGTTCGACAGGGCTCCAGACACTCAGCTGCCCCGCACCGAAAATTCAGAAAAAAGTTGGTTATTGGCCGAGAAACCCTCGATTCTTGTCGGTTCTGACCAAGTTGCGGATGAGACCTCAAATTGCAATGCGCGTTCGTCGAAATCGCAGACATTCAGGTCAGACCAGCAGAAAAATTGAGGAATCTTGACTTAGAGACAAGATAGCCAAAAATTCGACATTTTTCAACGAATCTCGGCTATTTATGAACCGATCCTGAAATTCTTGGGTGGGATCGACAGGGCTCCAGACACTCAGCTGCCCCGCACCGAAAATTCAGAAAAAAGTTGGTATTTGGCCGAGAAACCCTCGATTCTTGTCGGTTCTGACCGTTCTGACCAAGTTGCGGATGAGACCTCAAATTGCAATGCGCGTTTGTCGAAATCGCAGACATTCAGGTCAGACCAGCAGAAAAATTGAGGAATCTTGACTTAGAGACAAGATAGACAAAAATTCGACATTTTTCAACGAATCCCGGCTATTTATGAACCGATCCTGAAATTCTTGGGTGGATCGACAGGGCTCCAGACACTCAGCTGCCCCGCACCGAAAATTCAGAAAAAAGTTGGTATTTGGCCGAGAAACCCTCGATTCTTGTCGGTTCTGACCGTTCTGACCAAGTTGCGGATGAGACCTCAAATTGCAATGCGCGTTTGTCGAAATCGCAGACATTCAGGTCAGACCAGCAGAAAAATTGAGGAATCTTGACTTAGAGACAAGATAGACAAAAATTCGACATTTTTCAACGAATCCCGGCTATTTATGAACCGATCCTGAAATTCTTGGGTGGATCGACAGGGCTCCAGACACTCAGCTGCCCCGCACCGAAAATTCAGAAAAAAGTTGGTATTTGGCCGAGAAACCCTCGATTCTTGTCGGTTCTGACCGTTCTGACCAAGTTGCGGATGAGACCTCAAATTGCAATGCGCGTTTGTCGAAATCGCAGACATTCAGGTCAGACCAGCAGAAAAATTGAGGAATCTTGACTTAGAGACAAGATAGCCAAAAATTCGACATTTTTCAACGAATCTCGGCTATTTATGAACCGATCCTGAAATTCTTGGGTGGGATCGACAGGGCTCCAGACACTCAGCTGCCCCGCACCGAAAATTGAGAAAAAAGTTGGTATTTGGCCGAGAAACCCTCGATTCTTGTCGGTTCTGACCGTTCTGACCAAGTTGCGGATGAGACCTCAAATTGCAATGCGCGTTTGTCGAAATCGCAGACATTCAGGTCAGACCAGCAGAAAAATTGAGGAATCTTGACTTAGAGACAAGATAGCCAAAAATTCGACATTTTTCAACGAATCCCGGCTATTTATGAACCGATCCTGAAATTCTTGGGTGGATCGACAGGGCTTCAGACACTCAGCTGCCCCGCACCGAAAATTCAGAAAAAAGTTGGTATTTGGCCGAGAAACCCTCGATTCTTGTCGGTTCTGACCGTTCTGACCAAGTTGCGGATGAGACCTCAAATTGCAATGCGCGTTTGTCGAAATCGCAGACATTCAGGTCAGACCAGCAGAAAAATTGAGGAATCTTGACTTAGAGACAAGATAGCCAAAAATTCGACATTTTTCAACGAATCTCGGCTATTTATGAACCGATCCTGAAATTCTTGGGTGGGTTCGACAGGGCTCCAGACACTCAGCTGCTCCGCACCGAAAATTCAGAAAAAAGTTGGTATTTGGCCGAGAAACCCTCGATTCTTGTCGGTTCTGACCGTTCTGACCAAGTTGCGGATGAGACCTCAAATTGCAATGCGCGTTTGTCGAAATCGCAGACATTCAGGTCAGACCAGCAGAAAAATTGAGGAATCTTGACTTAGAGACAAGATAGCCAAAAATTCGACATTTTTCAACGAATCTCGGCTATTTATGAACCGATCCTGAAATTCTTGGGTGGGTTCGACAGGGCTCCAGACACTCAGCTGCTCCGCACCGAAAATTCAGAAAAAAGTTGGTATTTGGCCGAGAAACCCTCGATTCTTGTCGGTTCTGACCGTTTTGACCAAGTTGCGGATGAGACCTCAAATTGCAATGCGCGTTTGTCGAAATGGCAGACATTCAGGTCAGACCAGCAAAAAAATTGAGGAATCTTGACTTAGAGACAAGATAGCCAAAAATTCGACATTTTTCAACGAATCTCGGCTATTTATGAACCGATCCTGAAATTCTTGGGTGGGATCGACAGGGCTTCAGACACTCAGCTGCCCCGCACCGAAAATTCAGAAAAAAGTTGGTATTTGGCCGAGAAACCCTCGATTCTTGTCGGTTCTGACCGTTCTGACCAAGTTGCGGATGAGACCTCAAATTGCAATGCGCGTTTGTCGAAATCGCAGACATTCAGGTCAGACCAGCAGAAAAATTGAGGAATCTTGACTTCGAGACAAGATAGCCAAAAATTCGACATTTTTCAACGAATCTCGGCTATTTATGAACCGATCCTGAAATTCTTGGGTGGGTTCGACAGGGCTCCAGACACTCAGCTGCCCCGCACCGAAAATTCAAAAAAAAGTTGGTATTTGGCCGAGAAACCCTCGATTCTTGTCGGTTCTGACCGTTCTGACCAAGTTGCGGATGAGACCTCAAATTGCAATGCGCGTTTGTCGAAATCGCAGACATTCAGGTCAGACCAGCAGAAAAATTGAGGAATCTTGACTTAGAGACAAGATAGCCAAAAATTCGACATTTTTCAACGAATCTCGGCTATTTATGAACCGATCCTGAAATTCTTGGGTGGGTTCGACAGGGCTCCAGACACTCAGCTGCCCCGCACCGAAAATTCAGAAAAAAGTTGGTATTTGGCCGAGAAACCCTCGATTCTTGTCGGTTCTGACCGTTCTGACCAAGTTGCGGACGAGACGTCAAATTGCAATGCGCGTTTGTCAAAATCGCAGACATTCAGGTCAGACCAGCAGAAAAATTGAGGAATCTCGACTTAGAGACAAAATAGCCAAAAATTCGACATTTTTCAACGAATCTCGGCTATTTATGAACCGATCCTGAAATTCTTGGGTGGGTTCGACAGGGCTCCAGACACTCAGCTGCCCCGCACCGAAAATTCAGAAAAAAGTTGGTTATTGGCCGAGAAACCCTCGATTCTTGTCGGTTCTGACCAAGTTGCGGATGAGACCTCAAATTGCAATGCGCGTTTGTCGAAATCGCAGACATTCAGGTCAGACCAGCAGAAAAATTGAGGAATCTTGACTTAGAGACAAGATAGCCAAAAATTCGACATTTTTCAACGAATCTCGGCTATTTATAAACCGATCCTAAAATTCTTGGGTGGGTTCGACAGGGCTCCAGACACTCAGCTGCCCCGCACCGAAAATTCGGAAAAAAGTTGGTATTTGGCCGAGAATCCCTCGATTCTTGTCGGTTCTGACCGTTCTGACCAAGTTGCGGATGAGACCTCAAATTGCAATGCGCGTTTGTCGAAATCGCAGACATTCAGGTCAGACCAGCAGAAAAATTGAGGAATCTTGACTTAGAGACAAGATAGCCAAAAATTCGACATTTTTCAACGAATCTCGGCTATTTATGAACCGATCCTGAAATTCTTGGGTGGGATCGAAAGGGCTTCAGACACTCAGCTGCCCCGCACCGAAAACTCAGAGAAAAGTTGGTATTTGGCCGAGAAACCCTCGATTCTTGTCGGTTCTGACCGTTCTGACCAAGTTGCGGATGAGACCTCAAATTGCAATGCGCGTTTGTCGAAATCGCAGACATTCAGGTCAGACCAGCAGAAAAATTGAGAAATCTTGACTTAGAGACAAGATAGCCAAAAATTTGACATTTTTCAACGAATCTCCGCTATTTATGAACCGATCCTGAAATTCTTGGGTGGGTTCGACAGGGCTCCAGACACTCAGCTGCCCCGCACCGAAAATTCAGAAAAAAGTTGGTATTTGGCCGAGAAACCCTCGATTCTTGTCGGTTCTGACCGTTCTGACCAAGTTGCGGATGAGACGTCAAATTGCAATGCGCGTTTGTCGGAATCGCAGACATTCAGGTCAGACCAGCAGAAAAATTGAGGAATCTTGACTCAGAGACAAGATAGCCCAAAATTCGACATTTTTCAACGAATCTCGGCTATTTATGAACCGATCCTGAAATTCTTGAGTGGGATCGACAGGGCTCCAGACACTCAGCTGCCCCGCACCAAAAATTCAGAAAAAAGTTGGTATTTGGCCGAGAAACCCTCGATTCTTGTCGGTTCTGACCGTTCTGACCAAGTTGCGGATGAGACCTCAAATTGCAATGCGCGTTTGTCGAAATCGCAGACATTCAGGTCAGACCAGCAGAAAAATTGAGGAATCTTGACTTAGAGACAAGATAGCCAAAAATTCGACATTTTTCAACGAATATCGGCTATTTATGAACCGATCCTGAAATTCTTGGGTGGGTTCGACAGGGCTCCAGACACTCAGCTGCTCCGCACCGAAAATTCAGAAAAAAGTTGGTATTTGGCCGAGAAACCCTCGATTCTTGTCGGTTCTGACCGTTCTGACCAAGTTGCGGATGAGACGTCAAATTGCAATGCGCGTTTGTCGAAATCGCAGACATTCAGGTCAGACCAGCAGAAAAATTGAGGAATCTTGACTTAGAGACAAAATAGCCAAAAATTCGACATTTTTCAACGAATCTCGGCTATTTATGAACCGATCCTGAAATTCTTGGGTGGGTTCGACAGGGCTCCAGACACTCAGCTGCCCCGCACCGAAAATTCAAAAAAAAGTTGGTACTTGGCCGAGAAACCCTCGATTCTTGTCGGTTCTGACCGTTCTGACCAAGTTGCGGATGAGACCTCAAATTGCAATGCGCGTTTGTCGAAATCGCAGACATTCAGGTCAGACCAGCAGAAAAATTGAGGAATCTCGACTTAGAGACAAAATAGCCAAAAATTCGACATTTTTCAACGAATCTCGGCTATTTATGAACCGATCCTGAAATTCTTGGGTGGGTTCGACAGGGCTCCAGACACTCAGCTGCCCCGCACCGAAAATTCAGAAAAAAGTTGGTTATTGGCCGAGAAACCCTCGATTCTTGTCGGTTCTGACCAAGTTGCGGATGAGACCTCAAATTGCAATGCGCGTTTGTCGAAATCGCAGACATTCAGGTCAGACCAGCAGAAAAATTGAGGAATCTTGACTTAGAGACAAGATAGCCAAAAATTCGACATTTTTCAACGAATCTCGGCTATTTATAAACCGATCCTAAAATTCTTGGGTGGGTTCGACAGGGCTCCAGACACTCAGCTGCCCCGCACCGAAAATTCGGAAAAAGTTGGTATTTGGCCGAGAAACCCTCGATTCTTGTCGGTTCTGACCGTTCTGACCAAGTTGCGGATGAGACCTCAAATTGCAGTGCGCGTTTGTCGAAATCGCAGACATTCAGGTCAGACCAGCAGAAAAATTGAGGAATCTTGACTTAGAGACAAGATAGCCAAAAATTCGACATTTTTCAACGAATCTCGGCTATTTATGAACCGATCCTGAAATTCTTGGGTGGGATCGAAAGGGCTTCAGACACTCAGCTGCCCCGCACCAAAAACTCAGAGTAAAGTTGGTATTTGGCCGAGAAACCCTCGATTCTTGTCGGTTCTGACCGTTCTGACCAAGTTGCGGATGAGACCTCAAATTGCAATGCGCGTTTGTCGAAATCGCAGACATTCAGGTCAGACCAGCAGAAAAATTGAGAAATCTTGACTTAGAGACAAGATAGCCAAAAATTTGACATTTTTCAACGAATCTCGGCTATTTATGAACCGATCCTGAAATTCTTGGGTGGGATCGACAGGGCTCCAGACACTCAGCTGCCCCGCACCGAAAATTCAGAAAAAAGTTGGTATTTGGCCGAGAAACCCTCGATTCTTGTCGGTTCTGACCGTTCTGACCAAGTTGCGGATGAGACGTCAAATTGCAATGCGCGTTTGTCGAAATCGCAGACATTCAGGTCAGACCAGCAGAAAAATTGAGGAATCTTGACTCAGAGACAAGATAGCCCAAAATTCGACATTTTTCAACGAATCTCGGCTATTTATGAACCGATCCTGAAATTCTTGAGTGGGATCGACAGGGCTCCAGACACTCAGCTGCCCCGCACCAAAAATTCAGAAAAAAGTTGGTATTTGGCCGAGAAACCCTCGATTCTTGTCGGTTCTGACCGTTCTGACCAAGTTGCGGATGAGACCTCAAATTGCAATGCGCGTTTGTCGAAATCGCAGACATTCAGGTCAGACCAGCAGAAAAATTGAGGAATCTTGACTTAGAGACAAGATAGCCAAAAATTCGACATTTTTCAACGAATATCGGCTATTTATGAACCGATCCTGAAATTCTTGGGTGGGTTCGACAGGGCTCCAGACACTCAGCTGCTCCGCACCGAAAATTCAGAAAAAAGTTGGTATTTGGCCGAGAAACCCTCGATTCTTGTCGGTTCTGACCGTTCTGACCAAGTTGCGGATGAGACGTCAAATTGCAATGCGCGTTTGTCGAAATCGCAGACATTCAGGTCAGACCAGCAGAAAAATTGAGGAGTCTTGACTTAGAGACAAAATAGCCAAAAATTCGACATTTTTCAACGAATCTCGGCTATTTATGAACCGATCCTGAAATTCTTGGGTGGGTTCGACAGGGCTCCAGACACTCAGCTGCCCCGCACCGAAAATTCAAAAAAAAGTTGGTATTTGGCCGAGAAACCCTCGATTCTTGTCGGTTCTGACCGTTCTGACCAAGTTGCGGATGAGACCTCAAATTGCAATGCGCGTTTGTCGAAATCGCAGACATTCAGGTCAGACCAGCAGAAAAATTGAGGAATCTTGACTTCGAGTCAAGATAGCCAAAAATTCGACATTT
The DNA here is from genome assembly GCF_021155765.1 of Diprion similis. Taxonomy (NCBI): domain Eukaryota; kingdom Metazoa; phylum Arthropoda; class Insecta; order Hymenoptera; family Diprionidae; genus Diprion; species Diprion similis. The sequence continues at coordinate 3,619,891 of NC_060118.1, forward strand.
TTCAACGAATCTCGGCTATTTATGAACCGATCCTGAAATTCTTGGGTGGGTTCGACAGGGCTCCAGACACTCAGCTGCCCCGCACCGAAAATTCAGAAAAAAGTTGGTATTTGGCCGAGATACCCTCGATTCTTGTCGGTTCTGACCGTTCTGACCAAGTTGCGGATGAGACGTCAAATTGCAATGCGCGTTTGTCGAAATCGCAGACATTCAGGTCAGACCAGCAGAAAAATTGAGGAATCTCGACTTAGAGACAAAATAGCCAAAAATTCGACATTTTTCAACGAATCTCGGCTATTTATGAACCGATCCTGAAATTCTTGGGTGGGTTCGACAGGGCTCCAGACACTCAGCTGCCCCGCACCGAAAATTCAGAAAAAAGTTGGTTATTGGCCGAGAAACCCTCGATTCTTGTCGGTTCTGACCAAGTTGCGGATGAGACCTCAAATTGCAATGCGCGTTTGTCGAAATCGCAGACATTCAGGTCAGACCAGCAGAAAAATTGAGGAATCTTGACTTAGAGACAAGATAGCCAAAAATTCGACATTTTTCAACGAATCTCGGCTATTTATAAACCGATCCTAAAATTCTTGGGTGGGTTCGACAGGGCTCCAGACACTCAGCTGCCCCGCACCGAAAATTCGGAAAAAAGTTGGTATTTGGCCGAGAAACCCTCGATTCTTGTCGGTTCTGACCGTTCTGACCAAGTTGCGGATGAGACCTCAAATTGCAATGCGCGTTTGTCGAAATCGCAGACATTCAGGTCAGACCAGCAGAAAAATTGAGGAATCTTGACTTAGAGACAGGATAGCCAAAAATTCGACATTTTTCAACGAATCTCGGCTATTTATGAACCGATCCTGAAATTCTTGGGTGGGATCGACAGGGCTTCAGACACTCAGCTGCCCCGCACCGAAAACTCAGAGAAAAGTTGGTATTTGGCCGAGAAACCCTCGATTCGTGTCGGTTCTGACCGTTCTGACCAAGTTGCGGATGAGACCTCAAATTGCAATGCGCGTTTGTCGAAATCGCAGACATTCAGGTCAGACCAGCAGAAAAATTGAGAAATCTTGACTTAGAGACAAGATAGCCAAAAATTTGACATTTTTCAACGAATCTCGGCTATTTATGAACCGATCCTGAAATTCTTGGGTGGGTTCGACAGGGCTCCAGACACTCAGCTGCCCCGCACCGAAAATTCAGAAAAAAGTTGGTATTTGGCCGAGAAACCCTCGATTCTTGTCGGTTCTGACCGTTCTGACCAAGTTGCGGATGAGACGTCAAATTGCAATGCGCGTTTGTCGAAATCGCAGACATTCAGGTCAGACCAGCAGAAAAATTGAGGAATCTTGACTCAGAGACAAGATAGCCCAAAATTCGACATTTTTCAACGAATCTCGGCTATTTATGAACCGATCCTGAAATTCTTGGGTGGGATCGACAGGGCTCCAGACACTCAGCTGCCCCGCACCAAAAATTCAGAAAAAAGTTGGTATTTGGCCGAGAAACCCTCGATTCTTGTCGGTTCTGACCGTTCCGACCAAGTTGCGGATGAGACCGCAAATTGCAATGCGCGTTTGTCGAAATCGCAGACATTCAGGTCAGACCAGCAGAAAAATTGAGGAATCTTGACTTAGAGACAAGATAGCCAAAAATTCGACATTTTTCAACGAATCTCGGCTATTTATGAACCGATCCTGAAATTCTTGGGTGGGTTCGACAGGGCTCCAGACACTCAGCTGCTCCGCACCGAAAATTCAGAAAAAAGTTGGTATTTGGCCGAGAAACCCTCGATTCTTGTCGGTTCTGACCGTTCTGACCAAGTTGCGGATGAGACGTCAAATTGCAATGCGCGTTTGTCGAAATCGCAGACATTCAGGTCAGACCAGCAGAAAAATTGAGGAATCTTGACTCAGAGACAAAATAGCCAAAAATTCGACATTTTTCAACGAATCTCGGCTATTTATGAACCGATCCTGAAATTCTTGGGTGGGTTCGACAGGGCTCCAGACACTCAGCTGCCCCGCACCGAAAATTCAGAAAAAAGTTGGTTATTGGCCGAGAAACCCTCGATTCTTGTCGGTTCTGACCAAGTTGCGGATGAGACCTCAAATTGCAATGCGCGTTTGTCGAAATCGCAGACATTCAGGTCAGACCAGCAGAAAAATTGAGGAATCTTGACTTAGAGACAAGATAGCCAAAAATTCGACATTTTTCAACGAATCTGGGCTATTTATGAACCGATCCTAAAATTCTTGAGTGGGTTCGACAGGGCTCCAGACACTCAGCTGCCCCGCACCGAAAATTCGGAAAAAAGTTGGTATTTTGCCGAGAAACCCTCGATTCTTGTCGGTTCTGACCGTTCTGACCAAGTTGCGGATGAGACCTCGAATTGCAATGCGCGTTTGTCGAAATCGCAGACATTCAGGTCAGACCAGCAGAAAAATTGAGGAATCTTGACTCAGAGACAAGATAGCCAAAAATTCGACATTTTTCAACGAATCTCGGCTATTTATGAACCGATCCTGAAATTCTTGGGTGGGATCGACAGGGCTTCAGACACTCAGCTGCCCCGCACCGAAAATTCAGAAAAAAGTTGGTATTTGGCCGAGAAACCCTCGATTCTTGTCGGTTCTGACCGTTCTGACCAAGTTGCGGATGAGACCTCAAATTGCAATGCGCGTTTGTCGAAATCGCAGACATTCAGGTCAGACCAGCAGAAAAATTGAGAAATCTTGACTTAGAGACAAGATAGCCAAAAATTTGACATTTTTCAACGAATCCCGGCTATTTATGAACCGATCCTGAAATTCTTGGGTGGGTTTGACAGGGCTCCAGACACTCAGCTGCCCCGCACCGAAAATTCAGAAAAAAGTTGGTATTTGGCCGAGAAACCCTCGATTCTTGTCGGTTCTGACCGTTCTGACCAAGTTGCGGATGAGACCTCAAATTGCAATGCGCGTTTGTCGAAATCGCAGACATTCAGGTCAGACCAGCAAAAAAATTGAGGAATCTTGACTTAGAGACAAGATAGCCAAAAATTCGACATTTTTCAACGAATCTCGGCTATTTATGAACCGATCCTGAAATTCTTGGGTGGGTTCGACAGGGCTCCAGACACTCAGCTGCTCCGCACCGAAAATTCAGAAAAAAGTTGGTATTTGGCCGAGAAACCCTCGATTCTTGTCGGTTCTGACCGTTCTGACCAAGTTGCGGATGAGACCTCAAATTGCAATGCGCGTTTGTCGAAATGGCAGACATTTAGGTCAGACCAGCAGAAAAATTGAGGAATCTTGACTTAGAGACAAGATAGCCAAAAATTCGACATTTTTCAACGAATTTCGGCTATTCATGAACCGATCCTGAAATTCTTGGGTGGGTTTGACAGGGCTCTAGACACTCAGCTGCCCCGCACCGAAAATTCAGAAAAAAGTTGGTATTTGGCCGAGAAACCCTCGATTCTTGTCGGTTCTGACCGTTCTGACCAAGTTGCGGATGAGACCTTAAATTGCAATGCGCGTTTGTCGAAATCGCAGACATTCAGGTCAGACCAGCAGAAAAATTGAGAAATCTTCACTTAGAGACAAGATAGCCAAAAATTCGACATTTTTCAACGAATCTCGGCTATTTATGAACCGATCCTGAAATTCTTGGGTGGGTTCGACAGGGCTCCAGACACTCAGCTACCCCGCACCGAAAATTCAGAAAAATGTTGGTATTTGGCCGAAAAACCCTCGATTCTTGTCGGTTCTGACCGTTCTGACCAAGTTGCGGATGAGACCTCAAATTGCAATGCGCGTTTGTCGAAATCGCAGACATTCAGGTCAGACCAGCAGAAAAATTGAGGAATCTCGACTTAGAGACAAAATAGCCAAAAATTCGACATTTTTCAACGAATCTCGGCTATTTATGAACTGATCCTGAAATTCTTGGGTGGGTTCGACAGGGCTCCAGACACTCAGCTGCCCCGCACCAAAAATTCAGAAAAAAGTTGGTTATTGGCCGAGAAACCCTCGATTCTTGTCGGTTCTGACCAAGTTGCGGATGAGACCTCAAATTGCAATGCGCGTTTGTCGAAATCGCAGACATTCAGGTCAGACCAGGAGAAAAATTGAGGAATCTTGACTTAGAGACAAGATAGCCAAAAATTCGACATTTTTCAACGAATCTCGGCTATTTATGAACCGATCCTGAAATTCTTGGGTGGGTTCGACAGGGCTCCAGACACTCAGCTGCTCCGCACCGAAAATTCAGAAAAAAGTTGGTATTTGGCCGAGAAACCCTCGATTCTTGTCGGTTCTGACCGTTCTGACCAAGTTGCGGATGAGACCTCAAATTGCAATGCGCGTTTGTCGAAATCGCAGACATTCAGGTCAGACCAGCAGAAAAATTGAGGAATCTTGACTTAGAGACAAGATAGCCAAAAATTCGACATTTTTCAACGAATTTCGGCTATTTATAAACCGATCCTGAAATTCTTGGGTGGGTTCGACAGGGCTCCAGACACTCAGCTGCCCCGCACCGAAAATTCAGAAAAAAGTTGGTTATTGGCCGAGAAACCCTCGATTCTTGTCGGTTCTGACCAAGTTGCGGATGAGACCTCAAATTGCAATGCGCGTTTGTCGAAATCGCAGACATTCAGGTCAGACCAGCAGAAAAATTGAGGAATCTTGACTTAGAGACAAGATAGCCAAAAATTCGACATTTTTCAACGAATCTCGGCTATTTATAAACCGATCCTAAAATTCTTGGGTGGGTTCGACAGGGCTCCAGACACCCAGCTGCCCCGCACCGAAAATTCGGAAAAAAGTTGGTATTTGGCCGAGAAACCCTCGATTCTTGTCGGTTCTGACCGTTCTGACCAAGTTGCGGATGAGACCTCAAATTGCAATACGCGTTTGTCGGAATCGCAGACATTCAGGTCAGACCAGCAGAAAAATTGAGGAATCTTGACTTAGAGACAAGATAGCCAAAAATTCGACATTTTTCAACGAATCTCGGCTATTTATGAACCGATCCTGAAATTCTTGGGTGGGATCGACAGGGCTTCAGACACTCAGCTGCCCCGCACCGAAAATTCAGAGAAAAGTTGGTATTTGGCCGAGAAACCCTCGATTCTTGTCGGTTCTGACCGTTCTGACCAAGTTGCGGATGAGACCTCAAATTGCAATGCGCGTTTGTCGAAATCGCAGACATTCAGGTCAGACCAGCAGAAAAATTGAGAAATCTTGACTTAGAGACAAGATAGCCAAAAATTTGACATTTTTCAACGAATCTCGGCTATTTATGAACCGATCCTGAAATTCTTGGGTGGGTTCGACAGGGCTCCAGACACTCAGCTGCCCCGCACCGAAAATTCAGAAAAAAGTTGATATTTGGCCGAGAAACCCTCGATTCTTGTCGGTTCTGACCGTTCTGACCAAGTTGCGGATGAGACGTCAAATTGCAATGCGCGTTTGTCGAAATCGCAGACATTCAGGTCAGACCAGCAGAAAAATTGAGGAATCTTGACTCAGAGACAAGATAGCCCAAAATTCGACATTTTTCAACGAATCTCGGCTATTTATGAACCGATCCTGAAATTCTTGGGTGGGATCGACAGGGCTCCAGACACTCAGCTGCCCCGCACCGAAAATTCAGAAAAAAATTGGTATTTGGCCGTGAAACCCTCGATTCTTGTCGGTTCTGACCGTTCTGACCAAGTTGCGGATGAGACCTCAAATTGCAATGCGCGTTTGTCGAAATCGCAGACATTCAGGTCAGACCAGCAGAAAAATTGAGGAATCTTGACTTAGAGACAAAATAGCCAAAAATTCGACATTTTTCAACGAATCTCGGCTATTTATGAACCGATCCTGCAATTCTTGGGTGGGTTCGACAGGGCTCCAGACACTCAGCTGCCCCGCACCGAAAATTCAGAAAAAAGTTGGTTATTGGCCGAGAAACCCTCGATTCTTGTCGGTTCTGACCAAGTTGCGGATGAGACCTCAAATTGCAATGCGCGTTTGTCGAAATCGCAGACATTCAGGTCAGACCAGCAGAAAAATTGAGGAATCTTGACTTAGAGACAAGATAGCCAAAAATTCGACATTTTTCAACGAATCTGGGCTATTTATGAACCGATCCTAAAATTCTTGGGTGGGTTCGACAGGGCTCCAGACACTCAACTGCCCCGCACCGAAAATTCGGAAAAAAGTTGGTATTTGGCCGAGAAACCCTCGATTCTTGTCGGTTCTGACCGTTCTGACCAAGTTGCGGATGAGACCTCGAATTGCAATGCGCGTTTGTCGAAATCGCAGACATTCAGGTCAGACCAGCAGAAAAATTGAGGAATCTTGACTTGGAGACAAGATAGCCAAAAATTCGACATTTTTCAACGAATCTCGGCTATTTATGAACCGATCCTGAAATTCTTGGGTGGGATCGACAGGGCTTCAGACACTCAGCTGCCCCGCACCGAAAATTCAGAAAAAAGTTGGTATTTGGCCGAGAAACCCTCGATTCTTGTCGGTTCTGACCGTTCTGACCAAGTTGCGGATGAGACCTCAAATTGCAATGCGCGTTTGTCGAAATCGCAGACATTCAGGTCAGACCAGCAGAAAAATTGAGAAATCTTGACTTAGAGACAAGATAGCCAAAAATTTGACATTTTTCAACGAATCTCGGCTATTTATGAACCGATCCTGAAATTCTTGGGTGGGTTCGACAGGGCTCCAGACACTCAGCTGCTCCGCACCGAAAATTCAGAAAAAAGTTGGTATTTGGCCGAGAAACCCTCGATTCTTGTCGGTTCTGACCGTTCTGACCAAGTTGCGGATGAGACCTCAAATTGCAATGCGCGTTTGTCGAAATGGCAGACATTTAGGTCAGACCAGCAGAAAAATTGAGGAATCTTGACTTAGAGACAAGATAGCCAAAAATTCGACATTTTTCAACGAATTTCGGCTATTCATGAACCGATCCTGAAATTCTTGGGTGGGTTTGACAGGGCTCTAGACACTCAGCTGCCCCGCACCGAAAATTCAGAAAAAAGTTGGTATTTGGCCGAGAAACCCTCGATTCTTGTCGGTTCTGACCGTTCTGACCAAGTTGCGGATGAGACCTTAAATTGCAATGCGCGTTTGTCGAAATCGCAGACATTCAGGTCAGACCAGCAGAAAAATTGAGAAATCTTCACTTAGAGACAAGATAGCCAAAAATTCGACATTTTTCAACGAATCTCGGCTATTTATGAACCGATCCTGAAATTCTTGGGTGGGTTCGACAGGGCTCCAGACACTCAGCTACCCCGCACCGAAAATTCAGAAAAATGTTGGTATTTGGCCGAAAAACCCTCGATTCTTGTCGGTTCTGACCGTTCTGACCAAGTTGCGGATGAGACCTCAAATTGCAATGCGCGTTTGTCGAAATCGCAGACATTCAGGTCAGACCAGCAGAAAAATTGAGGAATCTCGACTTAGAGACAAGATAGCCAAAAATTCGACATTTTTCAACGAATCTCGGCTATTTATGAACCGATCCTGAAATTCTTGGGTGGGTTCGACAGGGCTCCAGACACTCAGCTGCTCCGCACCGAAAATTCAGAAAAAAGTTGGTATTTGGCCGAGAAACCCTCGATTCTTGTCGGTTCTGACCGTTCTGACCAAGTTGCACATGAGACCTCAAATTGCAATGCGCGTTTGTCGAAATCGCAGACATTCAGGTCAGACCAGCAGAAAAATTGAGGAATCTTGACTTAGAGACAAGATAGCCAAAAATTCGACATTTTTCAACGAATTTCGGCTATTTATAAACCGATCCTGAAATTCTTGGGTGGGTTCGACAGGGCTCCAGACACTCAGCTGCCCCGCACCGAAAATTCAGAAAAAAGTTGGTTATTGGCCGAGAAACCCTCGATTCTTGTCGGTTCTGACCAAGTTGCGGATGAGACCTCAAATTGCAATGCGCGTTTGTCGAAATCGCAGACATTCAGGTCAGACCAGCAGAAAAATTGAGGAATCTTGACTTAGAGACAAGTTAGCCAAAAATTCGACATTTTTCAACGAATCTCGGCTATTTATAAACCGATCCTAAAATTCTTGGGTGGGTTCGACAGGGCTTCAGACACCCAGCTGCCCCGCACCGAAAATTCGGAAAAAAGTTGGTATTTGGCCGAGAAACCCTCGATTCTTGTCGGTTCTGACCGTTCTGACCAAGTTGCGGATGAGACCTCAAATTGCAATACGCGTTTGTCGGAATCGCAGACATTCAGGTCAGACCAGCAGAAAAATTGAGGAATCTTGACTTAGAGACAAGATAGCCAAAAATTCGACATTTTTCAACGAATCTCGGCTATTTATGAACCGATCCTGAAATTCTTGGGTGGGATCGACAGGGCTTCAGACACTCAGCTGCCCCGCACCGAAAATTCAGAGAAAAGTTGGTATTTGGCCGAGAAACCCTCGATTCTTGTCGGTTCTGACCGTTCTGACCAAGTTGCGGATGAGACCTCAAATTGCAATGCGCGTTTGTCGAAATCGCAGACATTCAGGTCAGACCAGCAGAAAAATTGAGAAATCTTGACTTAGAGACAAGATAGCCAAAAATTTGACATTTTTCAACGAATCTCGGCTATTTATGAACCGATCCTGAAATTCTTGGGTGGGTTCGACAGGGCTCCAGACACTCAGCTGCCCCGCACCGAAAATTCAGAAAAAAGTTGATATTTGGCCGAGAAACCCTCGATTCTTGTCGGTTCTGACCGTTCTGACCAAGTTGCGGATGAGACGTCAAATTGCAATGCGCGTTTGTCGAAATCGCAGACATTCAGGTCAGACCAGCAGAAAAATTGAGGAATCTTGACTCAGAGACAAGATAGCCCAAAATTCGACATTTTTCAACGAATCTCGGCTATTTATGAACCGATCCTAAAATTCTTGGGTGGGTTCGACAGGGCTCCAGACACTCAGCTGCCCCGCACCGAAAATTCAGAAAAAAGTTGGTTATTGGCCGAGAAACCCTCGATTCTTGTCGGTTCTGACCAAGTTGCGGATGAGACCTCAAATTGCAATGCGCGTTTGTCGAAATCGCAGACATTCAGGTCAGACCAGCAGAAAAATTGAGGAATCTTGACTTAGAGACAAGATAGCCAAAAATTCGACATTTTTCAACGAATCTCGGCTATTTATAAACCGATCCTAAAATTCTTGGGTGGGTTCGACAGGGCTCCAGACACTCAGCTGCCCCGCACCGAAAATTCGGAAAAAAGTTGGTATTTGGCCGAGAAACCCTCGATTCTTGTCGGTTCTGACCGTTCTGACCAAGTTGCGGATGAGACCTCAAATTGCAATGCGCGTTTGTCGAAATCGCAGACATTCAGGTCAGACCAGCAGAAAAATTGAGGAATCTTGACTTAGAGACAAGATAGCCAAAAATTCGACATTTTTCAACGAATCTCGGCTATTTATGAACCGATCCTGAAATTCTTGGGTGGGTTCGACAGGGCTCCAGACACTCAGCTGCCCCGCACCGAAAATTCAGAAAAAAGTTGGTATTTGGCCAAGAAACCCTCGATTCTTGTCGGTTCTGACCGTTCTGACCAAGTTGCGGATGAGACGTCAAATTGCAATGCGCGTTTGTCGAAATCGCAGACATTCAGGTCAGACCAGCAGAAAAATTGAGGAATCTCGACTTAGAGACAAAATAGCCAAAAATTCGACATTTTTCAACGAATCTCGGCTATTTATGAACCGATCCTGAAATTCTTGGGTGGGTTCGACAGGGCTCCAGACACTCAGCTGCCCCGCACCGAAAATTCAGAAAAAAGTTGGTTATTGGCCGAGAAACCCTCGATTCTTGTCGGTTCTGACCAAGTTGCGGATGAGACCTCAAATTGCAATGCGCGTTTGTCGAAATCGCAGACATTCAGGTCAGACCAGCAGAAAAATTGAGGAATCTTGACTTAGAGACAAGATAGCCAAAAATTCGACATTTTTCAACGAATCTCGGCTATTTATAAACCGATCCTAAAATTCTTGGGTGGGTTCGACAGGGCTCCAGACACTCAGCTGCCCCGCACCGAAAATTCGGAAAAAAGTTGGTATTTGGCCGAGAAACCCTCGATTCTTGTCGGTTCTGACCGTTCTGACCAAGTTGCGGATGAGACCTCAAATTGCAATGCGCGTTTGTCGAAATCGCAGACATTCAGGTCAGACCAGCAGAAAAATTGAGGAATCTTGACTTAGAGACAAGATAGCCAAAAATTCGACATTTTTCAACGAATCTCGGCTATTTATGAACCGATCCTGAAATTCTTGGGTGGGATCGACAGGGCTTCAGACACTCAGCTGCCCCGCACCGAAAACTCAGAGAAAAGTTGGTATTTGGCCGAGAAACCCTCGATTCTTGTCGGTTCTGACCGTTCTGACCAAGTTGCGGATGAGACCTCAAATTGCAATGCGCGTTTGTCGAAATCGCAGACATTCAGGTCAGACCAGCAGAAAAATTGAGAAATCTTGACTTAGGGACAAGATAGCCAAAAATTTGACATTTTTCAACGAATCTCGGCTATTTATGAACCGATCCTGAAATTCTTGGGTGGGTTCGACAGGGCTCCAGACACTCAGCTGCCCCGCACCGAAAATTCAGAAAAAAGTTGGTATTTGGCCGAGAAACCCTCGATTCTTGTCGGTTCTGACCGTTCTGACCAAGTTGCGGATGAGACGTCAAATTGCAATGCGCGTTTGTCGAAATCGCAGACATTCAGGTCAGACCAGCAGAAAAATTGAGGAATCTTGACTCAGAGACAAGATAGCCCAAAATTCGACATTTTTCAACGAATCTCGGCTATTTATGAACCGATCCTGAAATTCTTGGGTGGGATCGACAGGGCTCTAGACACTCAGCTGCCCCGCACCAAAAATTCAGAAAAAAGTTGGTATTTGGCCGAGAAACCCTCGATTCTTGTCGGTTCTGACCGTTCTGACCACGTTGCGGATGAGACCTCAAATTGCAATGCGCGTTTGTCGAAATCGCAGACATTCAGGTCAGACCAGCAGAAAAATTGAGGAATCTTGACTTAGAGACAAGATAGCCAAAAATTCGACATTTTTCAACGAATCTCGGCTATTTATGAACCGATCCTGAAATTCTTGGGTGGGTTCGACAGGGCTCCAGACACTCAGCTGCTCCGCACCGAAAATTCAGAAAAAAGTTGGTATTTGGCCGAGAAACCCTCGATTCTTGTCGGTTCTGACCGTTCTGACCAAGTTGCGGATGAGACGTCAAATTGCAATGCGCGTTTGTCGAAATCGCAGACATTCAGGTCAGACCAGCAGAAAAATTGAGGAATCTTGACTTAGAGACAAAATAGCCAAAAATTCGACATTTTTCAACGAATCTCGGCTATTTATGAACCGATCCTGAAATTCTTGGGTGGGTTCGACAGGGCTCCAGACACTCAGCTGCCCCGCACCGAAAATTCAGAAAAAAGTTGGTTATTGGCCGAGAAACCCTCGATTCTTGTCGGTTCTGACCAAGTTGCGGATGAGACCTCAAATTGCAATGCGCGTTTGTCGAAATCGCAGACATTCAGGTCAGACCAGCAGAAAAATTGAGGAATCCTGACTTAGAGACAAGATAGCCAAAAATTCGACATTTTTCAACGAATCTCGGCTATTTATAAACCGATCCTAAAATTCTTGGGTGGGTTCGACAGGGCTCCAGACACTCAGCTGCCCCGCACCGAAAATTCGGAAAAAAGTTGGTATTTGGCCGAGAAACCCTCGATTCTTGTCGGTTCTGACCGTTCTGACCAAGTTGCGGATGAGACCTCAAATTGCAATGCGCGTTTGTCGAAATCGCAGACATTCAGGTCAGACCAGCAGAAAAATTGAGAAATCTTGACTTAGAGACAAGATAGCCAAAAATTTGACATTTTTCAACGAATCTCGGCTATTTATGAACCGATCCTGAAATTCTTGGGTGGGTTCGACAGGACTCCAGACACTCAGCTGCCCCGCACCGAAAATTCAGAAAAAAGTTGGTATTTGGCCGAGAAACCCTCGATTCTTGTCGGTTCTGACCGTTCTGACCAAGTTGCGGATGAGACGTCAAATTGCAATGCGCGTTTGTCGAAATCGCAGACATTCAGGTCAGACCAGCCGAAAAATTGAGGAATCTTGACTCAGAGACAAGATAGCCCAAAATTCGACATTTTTCAAAGAATCTCGGCTATTTATGAACCGATCCTGAAATTCTTGGGTGGGATCGACAGGGCTCCAGACACTCAGCTGCCCCGCACCAAAAATTCAGAAAAAAGTTGGTATTTGGCCGAGAAACCCTCGATTCTTGTCGGTTCTGACCGTTCTGACCAAGTTGCGGATGAGACCTCAAATTGCAATGCGCGTTTGTCGAAATCGCAGACATTCAGGTCAGACCAGCAGAAAAATTGAGGAATCTTGACTTAGAGACAAGATAGCCAAAAATTCGACATTTTTTAACGAATCTCGGCTATTTATGAACCGATCCTGAAATTCTTGGGTGGGTTCGACAGGGCTCCAGACACTCAGCTGCTCCGCACCGAAAATTCAGAAAAAAGTTGGTATTTGGCCGAGAAACCCTCGATTCTTGTCGGTTCTGACCGTTCTGACCAAGTTGCGGATGAGACGTCAAATTGCAATGCGCGTTTGTCGAAATCGCAGACATTCAGGTCAGACCAGCAGAAAAATTGAGGAATCTTGACTCAGAGACAAAATAGCCAAAAATTCGACATTTTTCAACGAATCTCGGCTATTTATGAACCGATCCTGGAATTCTTGGGTGGGTTCGACAGGGCTCCAGACACTCAGCTGCCCCGCACCGAAAATTCAGAAAAAAGTTGGTTATTGGCCGAGAAACCCTCGATTCTTGTCGGTTCTGACCAAGTTGCGGATGAGACCTCAAATTGCAATGCGCGTTTGTCGAAATCGCAGACATTCAGGTCAGTCCAGCAGAAAAATTGAGGAATCTTGACTTGGAGACAAGATAGCCAAAAATTCGACATTTTTCAACGAATCTGGGCTATTTATGAACCGATCCTAAAATTCTTGAGTGGGTTCGACAGGGCTCCAGACACTCAGCTGCCCCGCACCGAAAATTCGGAAAAAAGTTGGTATTTGGCCGAGAAACCCTCGATTCTTGTCGGTTCTGACCGTTCTGACCAAGTTGCGGATGAGACCTCGAATTGCAATGCGCGTTTGTCGAAATCGCAGACATTCAGGTCAGACCAGCAGAAAAATTGAGGAATCTTGACTCAGAGACAAGATAGCCAAAAATTCGACATTTTTCAACGAATCTCGGCTATTTATGAACCGATCCTGAAATTCTTGGGTGGTATCGACAGGGCTTCAGACACTCAGCTGCCCCGCACCGAAAATTCAGAAAAAAGTTGGTATTTGGCCGAGAAACCCTCGATTCTTGTCGGTTCTGACCGTTCTGACCAAGTTGCGGATGAGACCTCAAATTACAATGCGCGTTTGTCGAAATCGCAGACATTCAGGTCAGACCAGCAGAAAAATTGAGAAATCTTGACTTAGAGACAAGATAGCCAAAAATTTGACATTTTTCAACGAATCCCGGCTATTTATGAACCGATCCTGAAATTCTTGGGTGGGTTCGACAGGGCTCCAGACACTCAGCTGCCCCGCACCGAGAATTCAGAAAAAAGTTGGTATTTGGCCGAGAAACCCTCGATTCTTGTCGGTTCTGACCGTTCTGACCAAGTTGCGGATGAGACGTCAAATTGCAATGCGCGTTTGTCGAAATCGCAGACATTCAGGTCAGACCAGCAGAAAAATTGAGGAATCTTGACTCAGAGACAAAATAGCCAAAAATTCGACATTTTTCAACGAATCTCGGCTATTTATGAACCGATCCTGAAATTCTTGGGTGGGTTCGACAGGGCTCCAGACACTCAGCTGCCCCGCACCGAAAATTCAGAAAAAAGTTGGTTATTGGCCGAGAAACCCTCGATTCTTGTCGGTTCTGACCAAGTTGCGGATGAGACCTCAAATTGCAATGCGCGTTTGTCGAAATCGCAGACATTCAGGTCAGACCAGCAGAAAAATTGAGGAATCTTGACTTGGAGACAAGATAGCCAAAAATTCGACATTTTTCAACAAATCTGGGCTATTTATGAACCGATCCTAAGATTCTTGAGTGGGTTCGACAGGGCTTCAGACACTCAGCTGCCCCGCACCGAAAATTCGGAAAAAAGTTGGTATTTGGCCGAGAAACCCTCGATTCTTGTCGGTTCTGACCGTTCTGACCAAGTTGCGGATGAGACCTCGAATTGCAATGCGCGTTTGTCGAAATCGCAGACATTCAGGTCAGACCAGCAGAAAAATTGAGGAATCTTGACTCAGAGACAAGAGAGCCAAAAATTCGACATTTTTCAACGAATCTCGGCTATTTATGAACCGATCCTGAAATTCTTGGGTGGTATCGACAGGGCTTCAGACACTCAGCTGCCCCGCACCGAAAATTCAGAAAAAAGTTGGTATTTGGCCGAGAAACCCTCGATTCTTGTCGGTTCTGACCGTTCTGACCAAGTTGCGGATGAGACCTCAAATTGCAATGCGCGTTTGTCGAAATCGCAGACATTCAGGTCAGACCAGCAGAAAAATTGAGAAATCTTGACTTAGAGACAAGATAGCCAAAAATTTGACATTTTTCAACGAATCCCGGCTATTTATGAACCGATCCTGAAATTCTTGGGTGGGTTCGACAGGGCTCCAGACACTCAGCTGCCCCGCACCAAAAATTCAGAGAAAAGTTGGTATTTGGCCGAGAAACCCTCGATTCTTGTCGGTTCTGACCGTTCTGACCAAGTTGCGGATGAGACCTCAAATTGCAATGCGCGTTTGTCGAAATCGCAGACATTCAGGTCAGACCAGCAAAAAAATTGAGGAATCTTGACTGAGAGACAAGATAGCCAAAAATTCGACATTTTTCAACGAATCTCGGCTATTTATGAACCGATCCTGAAATTCTTGGGTGGGTTCGACAGGGCTCCAGACACTCAGCTGCTCCGCACCGAAAATTCAGAAAAAAGTTGGTATTTGGCCGAGAAACCCTCGATTCTTGTCGGTTCTGACCGTTCTGACCAAGTTGCGGATGAGACCTCAAATTGCAATGCGCGTTTGTCGAAATGGCAGACATTCAGGTCAGACCAGCAGAAAAATTGAGAAATCTTGACTTAGAGACAAGATAGCCAAAAATTCGACATTTTTCAACGAATTTCGGCTATTCATGAACCGATCCTGAAATTCTTGGGTGGGTTTGACAGGGCTCCAGACACTCAGCTGCCCCGCACCGAGAATTCAGAAAAAAGTTGGTATTTGGCCGAGAAACCCTCGATTCTTGTCGGTTCCGACCGTTCTGACCAAGTTGCGGATGAGACGTCAAATTGCAATGCGCGTTTGTCGAAATCGCAGACATTCAGGTCAGACCAGCAGAAAAATTGAGGAATCTTGACTCAGAGACAAAATAGCCAAAAATTCGACATTTTTCAACGAATCTCGGCTATTTATGAACCGATCCTGAAATTCTTGGGTGGGTTCGACAGGGCTCCAGACACTCAGCTGCCCCGCACCGAAAATTCGGAAAAAAGTTGGTATTTGGCCGAGAAACCCTCGATTCTTGTCGGTTCTGACGGTTCTGACCAAGTTGCGGATGAGACCTCAAATTGCAATGCGCGTTTGTCGAAATCGCAGACATTCAGGTCAGACCAGCAGAAAAATTGAGGAATCTTGACTTAGAGACAAGATAGCCAAAAATTCGACATTTTTCAACGAATCTCGGCTATTTATGAACCGATCCTGAAATTCTTGGGTGGGATCGACAGGGCTTCAGACACTCAGCTGCCCCGCACCGAAAACTCAGAGAAAAGTTGGTATTTGGCCGAGAAACCCTCGATTCTTGTCGGTTCTGACCGTTCTGACCAAGTTGCGGATGAGACCTCAAATTGCAATGCGCGTTTGTCGAAATCGCAGACATTCAGGTCAGACCAGCAGAAAAATTGAGAAATCTTGACTTAGGGACAAGATAGCCAAAAATTTGACATTTTTCAACGAATCTCGGCTATTTATGAACCGATCCTGAAATTCTTGGGTGGGTTCGACAGGGCTCCAGACACTCAGCTGCCCCGCACCGAAAATTCAGAAAAAAGTTGGTATTTGGCCGAGAAACCCTCGATTCTTGTCGGTTCTGACCGTTCTGACCAAGTTGCGGATGAGACGTCAAATTGCAATGCGCGTTTGTCGAAATCGCAGACATTCAGGTCAGACCAGCAGAAAAATTGAGGAATCTTGACTCAGAGACAAGATAGCCCAAAATTCGACATTTTTCAACGAATCTCGGCTATTTATGAACCGATCCTGAAATTCTTGGGTGGGATCGACAGGGCTCCAGACACTCAGCTGCCCCGCACCAAAAATTCAGAAAAAAGTTGGTATTTGGCCGAGAAACCCTCGATTCTTGTCGGTTCTGACCGTTCTGACCACGTTGCGGATGAGACCTCAAATTGCAATGCGCGTTCGTCGAAATCGCAGACATTCAGGTCAGACCAGCAGAAAAATTGAGGAATCTTGACTTAGAGACAAGATAGCCAAAAATTCGACATTTTTCAACGAATCTCGGCTATTTATGAACCGATCCTGAAATTCTTGGGTGGGTTCGACAGGGCTCCAGACACTCAGCTGCTCCGCACCGAAAATTCAGAAAAAAGTTGGTATTTGGCCGAGAAACCCTCGATTCTTGTCGGTTCTGACCGTTCTGACCAAGTTGCGGATGAGACGTCAAATTGCAATGCGCGTTTGTCGAAATCGCAGACATTCAGGTCAGACCAGCAGAAAAATTGAGGAATCTTGACTTAGAGACAAAATAGCCAAAAATTCGACATTTTTCAACGAATCTCGGCTATTTATGAACCGATCCTGAAATTCTTGGGTGGGTTCGACAGGGCTCCAGACACTCAGCTGCCCCGCACCGAAAATTCAGAAAAAAGTTGGTTATTGGCCGAGAAACCCTCGATTCTTGTCGGTTCTGACCAAGTTGCGGATGAGACCTCAAATTGCAATGCGCGTTTGTCGAAATCGCAGACATTCAGGTCAGACCAGCAGAAAAATTGAGGAATCTTGACTTAGAGACAAGATAGCCAAAAATTCGACATTTTTCAACGAATCTCGGCTATTTATAAACCGATCCTAAAATTCTTGGGTGGGTTCGACAGGGCTCCAGACACTCAGCTGCCCCGCACCGAAAATTCGGAAAAAAGTTGGTATTTGGCCGAGAAACCCTCGATTCTTGTCGGTTCTGACCGTTCTGACCAAGTTGCGGATGAGACCTCAAATTGCAATGCGCGTTTGTCGAAATCGCAGACATTCAGGTCAGACCAGCAGAAAAATTGAGGAATCTTGACTTAGAGACAAGATAGCCAAAAATTCGACATTTTTCAACGAATCTCGGCTATTTATGAACCGATCCTGAAATTCTTGGGTGGGTTCGACAGGGCTCCAGACACTCAGCTGCCCCGCACCGAAAATTCAGAAAAAAGTTGGTATTTGGCCGAGAAACCCTCGATTCTTGTCGGTTCTGACCGTTCTGACCAAGTTGCGGATGAGACGTCAAATTGCAATGCGCGTTTGTCGAAATCGCAGACATTCAGGTCAGACCAGCAGAAAAATTGAGGAATCTCGACTTAGAGACAAAATAGCCAAAAATTCGACATTTTTCAACGAATCTCGGCTATTTATGAACCGATCCTGAAATTCTTGGGTGGGTTCGACAGGGCTCCAGACACTCAGCTGCCCCGCACCGAAAATTCAGAAAAAAGTTGGTTATTGGCCGAGAAACCCTCGATTCTTGTCGGTTCTGACCAAGTTGCGGATGAGACCTCAAATTGCAATGCGCGTTTGTCGAAATCGCAGACATTCAGGTCAGACCAGCAGAAAAATTGAGGAATCTTGACTTAGAGACAAGATAGCCAAAAATTCGACATTTTTCAACGAATCTCGGCTATTTATAAACCGATCCTAAAATTCTTGGGTGGGTTCGACAGGGCTCCAGACACTCAGCTGCCCCGCACCGAAAATTCAGAAAAAAGTTGGTATTTGGCCGAGAAACCCTCGATTCTTGTCGGTTCTGACCGTTCTGACCAAGTTGCGGATGAGACCTCAAATTGCAATGCGCGTTTGTCGAAATCGCAGACATTCAGGTCAGACCAGCAGAAAAATTGAGGAATCTTGACTTAGAGACAAGATAGCCAAAAATTCGACATTTTTCAACGAATCTCGGCTATTTATGAACCGATCCTGAAATTCTTGGGTGGGATCGACAGGGCTTCAGACACTCAGCTGCCCCGCACCGAAAATTCAGAAAAAAGTTGGTATTTGGCCGAGAAACCCTCGATTCTTGTCGGTTCTGACCGTTCTGACCAAGTTGCGGATGAGACCTTAAAATGCAATGCGCGTTTGTCGAAATCGCAGACATTCAGGTCAGACCAGCAGAAAAATTGAGAAATCTTCACTTAGAGACAAGATAGCCAAAAATTCGACATTTTTCAACGAATCTCGGCTATTTATGAACCGATCCTGAAATTCTTGGGTGGGTTCGACAGGGCTTCAGACACTCAGCTACCCCGCACCGAAAATTCAGAAAAAAGTTGGTATTTGGCCGAAAAACCCTCGATTCTTGTCGGTTCTGACCGTTCTGACCAAGTTGCGGATGAGACCTCAAATTGCAATGCGCGTTTGTCGAAATCGCAGACATTCAGGTCAGACCAGCAGAAAAATTGAGGAATCTCGACTTAGAGACAAAATAGCCAAAAATTCGACATTTTTCAACGAATCTCGGCTATTTATGAACCGATCCTGAAATTCTTGGGTGGGTTCGACAGGGCTCCAGACACTCAGCTGCCCCGCACCGAAAATTCAGAAAAAAGTTGGTTATTGGCCGAGCAACCCTCGATTCTTGTCGGTTCTGACCAAGTTGCGGATGAGACCTCAAATTGCAATGCGCGTTTGTCGAAATCGCAGACATTCAGGTCAGACCAGCAGAAAAATTGAGGAATCTTGACTTAGAGACAAGATAGCCAAAAATTCGACATTTTTCAACGAATCTCGGCTCTTTATAAACCGATCCTAAAATTCTTGGGTGGGTTCGACAGGGCTCCAGACACCCAGCTGCCCCGCACCGAAAATTCGGAAAAAAGTTGGTATTTGGCCGAGAAACCCTCGATTCTTGTCGGTTCTGACCGTTCTGACCAAGTTGCGGATGAGACCTCAAATTGCAATGCGCGTTTGTCGGAATCGCAGACATTCAGGTCAGACCAGCAGAAAACTTGAGGAATCTTGACTTAGAGACAAGATAGCCAAAAATTCGACATTTTTCAACGAATCTCGGCTATTTATGAACCGATCCTGAAATTCTTGGGTGGGATCGACAGGGCTTCAGACACTCAGCTGCTCCGCACCGAAAATTCAGAGAAAAGTTGGTATTTGGCCGAGAAACCCTCGATTCTTGTCGGTTCTGACCGTTCTGACCAAGTTGCGGATGAGACCTCAAATTGCAATGCGCGTTTGTCGAAATCGCAGACATTCAGGTCAGACCAGCAGAAAAATTGAGAAATCTTGACTTAGAGACAAGATAGCCAAAAATTTGACATTTTTCAACGAATCTCGGCTATTTATGAACCGATCCTGAAATTCTTGGGTGGGTTCGACAGGGCTCCAGACACTCAGCTGCCCCGCACCGAAAATTCAGAAAAAAGTTAGTATTTGGCCGAGAAACCCTCGATTCTTGTCGGTTCTGACCGTTCTGACCAAGTTGCGGATGAGACGTCAAATTGCAATGCGCGTTTGTCGAAATCGCAGACATTCAGGTCAGACCAGCAGAAAAATTGAGGAATCTTGACTCAGAGACAAGATAGCCCAAAATTCGACATTTTTCAACGAATCTCGGCTATTTATGAACCGATCCTGAAATTCTTGGGTGGGATCGACAGGGCTCCAGACACTCAGCTGCCCCGCACCGAAAATTCAGAAAAAAGTTGGTATTTGGCCGTGAAACCCTCGATTCTTGTCGGTTCTGACCGTTCTGACCAAGTTGCGGATGAGACCTCAAATTGCAATGCGCGTTTGTCGAAATCGCAGACATTCAGGTCAGACCAGCAGAAAAATTGAGGAATCTTGACTTAGAGACAAAATAGCCAAAAATTCGACATTTTTCAACGAATCTCGGCTATTTATGAACCGATCCTGCAATTCTTGGGTGGGTTCGACAGGGCTCCAGACACTCAGCTGCCCTGCACCGAAAATTCAGAAAAAAGTTGGTTATTGGCCGAGAAACCCTCGATTCTTGTCGGTTCTGACCAAGTTGCGGATGAGACCTCAAATTGCAATGCGCGTTTGTCGAAATCGCAGACATTCAGGTCAGACCAGCAGAAAAATTGAGGAATCTTGACTTAGAGACAAGATAGCCAAAAATTCGACATTTTTCAACGAATCTGGGCTATTTATGAACCGATCCTAAAATTCTTGGGTGGGTTCGACAGGGCTCCAGACACTCAGCTGCCCCGCACCGAAAATTCGGAAAAAAGTTGGTATTTGGCCGAGAAACCCTCGATTCTTGTCGGTTCTGACCGTTCTGACCAAGTTGCGGATGAGACCTCGAATTGCAATGCGCGTTTGTCGAAATCGCAGACATTCAGGTCAGACCAGCAGAAAAATTGAGGAATCTTGACTTGGAGACAAGATAGCCAAAAATTCGACATTTTTCAACGAATCTCGGCTATTTATGAACCGATCCTGAAATTCTTGGGTGGGATCGACAGGGCTTCAGACACTCAGCTGCCCCGCACCGAAAATTCAGAAAAAAGTTGGTATTTGGCCGAGAAACCCTCGATTCTTGTCGGTTCTGACCGTTCTGACCAAGTTGCGGATGAGACCTCAAATTGCAATGCGCGTTTGTCGAAATCGCAGACATTCAGGTCAGACCAGCAGAAAAATTGAGAAATCTTGACTTAGAGACAAGATAGCCAAAAATTTGACATTTTTCAACGAATCTCGGCTATTTATGAACCGATCCTGAAATTCTTGGGTGGGTTCGACAGGGCTCCAGACACTCAGCTGCCCCGCACCGAAAATTCAGAAAAAAGTTGGTATTTGGCCGAGAAACCCTCGATTCTTGTCGGTTCTGACCGTTCTGACCAAGTTGCGGATGAGACCTCAAATTGCAATGCGCGTTTGTCGAAATCGCAGACATTCAGGTCAGACCAGCAAAAAAATTGAGGAATCTTGACTTAGAGACAAGATAGCCAAAAATTCGACATTTTTCAACGAATCTCGGCTATTTATGAACCGATCCTGAAATTCTTGGGTGGGTTCGACAGGGCTCCAGACACTCAGCTGCTCCGCACCGAAAATTCAGAAAAAAGTTGGTATTTGGCCGAGAAACCCTCGATTCTTGTCGGTTCTGACCGTTCTGACCAAGTTGCGGATGAGACGTCAAATTGCAATGCGCGTTTGTCGAAATCGCAGACATTCAGGTCAGACCAGCAGAAAAATTGAGGAATCTTGACTCAGAGACAAGATAGCCCAAAATTCGACATTTTTCAACGAATCTCGGCTATTTATGAACCGATCCTGAAATTCTTGGGTGGGATCGACAGGGCTCCAGACACTCAGCTGCCCCGCACCGAAAATTCAGAAAAAAGTTGGTATTTGGCCGTGAAACCCTCGATTCTTGTCGGTTCTGACCGTTCTGACCAAGTTGCGGATGAGACCTCAAATTGCAATGCGCGTTTGTCGAAATCGCAGACATTCAGGTCAGACCAGCAGAAAAATTGAGGAATCTTGACTTAGAGACAAAATAGCCAAAAATTCGACATTTTTCAACGAATCTCGGCTATTTATGAACCGATCCTGCAATTCTTGGGTGGGTTCGACAGGGCTCCAGACACTCAGCTGCCCCGCACCGAAAATTCAGAAAAAAGTTGGTTATTGGCCGAGAAACCCTCGATTCTTGTCGGTTCTGACCAAGTTGCGGATGAGACCTCAAATTGCAATGCGCGTTTGTCGAAATCGCAGACATTCAGGTCAGACCAGCAGAAAAATTGAGGAATCTTGACTTAGAGACAAGATAGCCAAAAATTCGACATTTTTCAACGAATCTGGGCTATTTATGAACCGATCCTAAAATTCTTGGGTGGGTTCGACAGGGCTCCAGACACTCAGCTGCCCCGCACCGAAAATTCGGAAAAAAGTTGGTATTTGGCCGAGAAACCCTCGATTCTTGTCGGTTCTGACCGTTCTGACCAAGTTGCGGATGAGACCTCGAATTGCAATGCGCGTTTGTCGAAATCGCAGACATTCAGGTCAGACCAGCAGAAAAATTGAGGAATCTTGACTTGGAGACAAGATAGCCAAAAATTCGACATTTTTCAACGAATCTCGGCTATTTATGAACCGATCCTGAAATTCTTGGGTGGGATCGACAGGGCTTCAGACACTCAGCTGCCCCGCACCGAAAATTCAGAGAAAAGTTGGTATTTGGCCGAGAAACCCTCGATTCTTGTCGGTTCTGACCGTTCTGACCAAGTTGCGGATGAGACCTCAAATTGCAATGCGCGTTTGTCGAAATCGCAGACATTCAGGTCAGACCAGCAGAAAAATTGAGAAATCTTGACTTAGAGACAAGATAGCCAAAAATTTGACATTTTTCAACGAATCTCGGCTATTTATGAACCGATCCTGAAATTCTTGGGTGGGTTCGACAGGGCTCCAGACACTCAGCTGCCCCGCACCGAAAATTCAGAAAAAAGTTGGTATTTGGCCGAGAAACCCTCGATTCTTGTCGGTTCTGACCGTTCTGACCAAGTTGCGGATGAGACCTCAAATTGCAATGCGCGTTTGTCGAAATGGCAGACATTCAGGTCAGACCAGCAGAAAAATTGAGGAATCTTGACTTAGAGACAAGATAGCCAAAAATTCGACATTTTTCAACGAATCTCGGCTATTCATGAACCGATCCTGAAATTCGTGGGTGGGTTCGACAGGGCTCCAGACACTCAGCTGCCCCGCACCGAAAATTCAGAAAAAAGTTGGTATTTGGCCGAGAACCCCTCGATTCTTGTCGGTTCTGACCGTTCTGACCAAGTTGCGGATGAGACGTCAAATTGCAATGCGCGTTTGTCGAAATCGCAGACATTCAGGTCAGACCAGCAGAAAAATTGAGGAATCTTGACTTAGAGACAAGATAGCCAAAAATTCGACATTTTTCAACGAATCTCGGCTATTTATGAACCGATCCTGAAATTCTTGGGTGGGTTCGACAGGGCTCCAGACACTCAGCTGCCCCGCATCGAAAATTCAGAAAAAAGTTGGTATTTGGCCGAGAAACCCTCGATTCTTGTCGGTTCTGACCGTTCTGACCAAGTTGCGGATGAGACCTCAAATTGCAATGCGCGTTTGTCGAAATCGCAGACATTCAGGTCAGACCAGCAAAAAAATTGAGGAATCTTGACTTAGAGACAAGATAGCCAAAAGTTCGACATTTTTCAACGAATCTCGGCTATCTATGAACCGATCCTGAAATTCTTGGGTGGGTTCGACAGGGCTCCAGACACTCAGCTGCTCCGCACCGAAAATTCAGAAAAAAGTTGGTATTTGGCCGAGAAACCCTCGATTCTTGTCGGTTCTGACCGTTCTGACCAAGTTGCGGATGAGACCTCAAATTGCAATGCGCGTTTGTCGGAATGGCAGACATTCAGGTCAGACCAGCAGAGAAATTGAGGAATCTTGACTTAGAGACAAGATAGCCAAAAATTCGACATTTTTCAACGAATCTTGGCTATTCATGAACCGATCCTGAAATTCTTGGGTGGGTTCGACAGGGCTCCAGACACTCAGCTGCCCCGCACCGAAAATTCAGAAACAAGTTGGTATTTGGCCGAGAAACCCTCGATTCTTGTCGGTTCTGACCGTTCTGACCAAGTTGCGGATGAGACCTTAAATTGCAATGCGCGTTTGTCGAAATCGCAGACATTCAGGTCAGACCAGCAGAAAAATTGAGAAATCTTTACTTAGAGACAAGATAGCCAAAAATTCGACATTTTTCAACGAATCTCGGCTATTTATGAACCGATCCTGAAATTCTTGGGTGGGTTCGACAGGGCTCCAGACACTCAGCTACCCCGCACCGAAAATTCAGAAAAAAGTTGGTATTTGGCCGAAGAACCCTCGATTCTTGTCGGTTCTGACCGTTCTGACCAAGTTGCGGATGAAACCTCAAATTGCAATGCGCGTTTGTCGAAATCGCAGACATTCAGGTCAGACCAGCAGAAAAATTGAGGAATCTTGACTTAGAGACAAGATAGCCAAAAATTCGACATTTTTCAACGAATCTCGGCTATTTATGAACCGATCCTGAAATTCTTGGGTGGGTTCGACAGGGCTCCAGCCACTCAGCTGCTCCGCATCGAAAATTCAGAAAAAAGTTGGTATTTGGCCGAGAAACCCTCGATTCTTGTCGGTTCTGACCGTTCTGACCAAGTTGCGGATGAGACGTCAAATTGCAATGCGCGTTTGTCGAAATCGCAGACATTCAGGTCAGACCAGCAGAAAAATTGAGGAATCTTGACTTAGAGACAAGATAGCCAAAAATTCGACATTTCTCAACGAATCTCGGCTATTTATGAACCGATCCTGAAATTCTTGGGTGGGTTCGACAGGGCTCCAGACACTCAGCTGCCCCGCACCGAAAATTCAGAAAAAAGTTGGTATTTGGCCGAGAAACCCTCGATTCTTGTCGGTTCTGACCGTTCTGACCAAGTTGCGGATGAGACGTCAAATTGCAATGCGCGTTTGTCGAAATCGCAGACATTCGGGTCAGACCAGCAGAAAAATTGAGGAATCTTGACTTAGAGACAAGATAGCCAAAAATTCGACATTTTTCAACGAATCTCGGCTATTTATGAACCGATCCTGAAATTCTTGGGTGGGTTCGACAGGGCTCCAGACACTCAGCTGCCCCGCACCGAAAATTCAGAAAAAAGTTGGTATTTGGCCGAGAAACCCTCGATTCTTGTCGGTTCTGACCAAGTTGCGGATGAGACCTCAAATTGCAATGCGCGTTTGTCGAAATCGCAGACATTCAGGTCAGACCAGCAGAAAAATTGAGGAATCTTGACTTAGAGACAAGATAGCCAAAAATTCGACATTTTTCAACGAATCTCGGCTATTTATGAACCGATCCTGAAATTCTTGGGTGGGTTCAACAGGGCTCCAGACACTCAGCTGCCCCGCGCCGAAAATTCAGAAAAAAGTTGGTATTTGGCCGAGAAACCCTCGATTCTTGTCGGTTCTGACCGTTCTGACCAAGTTGCGGATGAGACGTCAAATTGCAATGCGCGTTTGTCGAAATCGCAGACATTCAGGTCAGACCAGCAGAAAAATTGAGAAATCTTCACTTAGAGACAAGATAGCCAAAAATTCGACATTTTTCAACGAATCTCGGCTATTTATGAACCGATCCTGAAATTCTTGGGTGGGTTCGACAGGGCTCCAGACACTCAGCTGCCCCGCACCGAAAATTCAGAAAAAAGTTGGTATTTGGCCGAGAAACCCTCGATTCTTGTCGGTTCTGACCGTTCTGACCAAGTTGCGGATGAGACGTCAAATTGCAATGCGCGTTTGTCGAAATCGCAGACATTCAGGTCAGACCAGCAGAAAAATTGAGGAATCTTGACTTAGAGACAAGATAGCCAAAAATTCGACATTTTTCAACGAATCTCGGCTATTTATGAACCGATCCTGAAATTCTTGGGTGGGATCGACAGGGCTCCAGACACTCAGCTGCCCCGCACCGAAAATTCAGAAAAAAGTTGGTATTTGGCCGAGAAACCCTCGATTCTTGTCGGTTCTGACCGTTCTGACCAAGTTGCGGATGAGACCTCAAATTGCAATGCGCGTTTGTCGAAATCGCAGTCATCCAGGTCAGACCAGCAGAAAAATTGAGGATTCTTGACTTAGAGACAAGATAGCCAAAAATTCGACATTTTTCAACGAATCTCGGCTATTTATGAACCGATCCTGAAATTCTTGGGTGGGTTCGACAGGGCTCCAGACACTCAGCTGCCCCGCACCGAAAATTCAGAAAAAAGTTGGTATTTGGCCGAGAAACCCTCGATTCTTGTCGGTTCTGACCGTTCTGACCAAGTTGCGGATGAGACCTCAAATTGCAATGCGCGTTTGTCGAAATCGCAGACATTCAGGTCAGACCAGCAGAAAAATTGAGGAATCTTGACTTAGAGACAAGATAGCCAAAAATTCGACATTTTTCAACGGATCTCGGCTATTTATGAACCGATCCTGAAATTCTTGGGTGGGTTCGACAGGGCTCCAGACACTCAGCCGCCCCGCACCGAAAAATTCAGAAAAAAGGTAGTATTTGGCTGAGAAACCCTAGATTCTCGTCGGTTCTGACCGTTCTGACCAAGTTTCAAATGAAACCTGGAATTGTCATGCGCGTTTGTCATATTCGCAGGCATTCAGCTTAGGCCAGCGGAAAAATTAAAGATATCTCAATTGAGTGACGAGATAGCCAGGAATTCTACATTTTTCAACGGATTTCGATTATTTATGAACCGATTCTGGAATCCTTTGGTGGGTTTGACAGAGTTTCAGACACTCAGCTGCCCCACACCGGAAATTCAAGAAAAAGTTGGTAATTGGCTGAGAAACCCTAGATTCTCGTCGGTTCTGACCGTTCCGACCAAGTAACGAATGAAACCTGGAATTGTCATTCGCGTTCGTCAGAATCGCAGACATTTAGCTCAGGCCAGCAGTAAAATTGAAGATATCTCGATTGAGTGACGAGATAGCCAGGAATTCTACATCATTCAACGGATTCTGGCTATTCATAAACCGATTCTGTAATTCTTGGGTGGGATTGAAAGAGTTCCTGACACTCAGCCGCCCCGCACCAAAAAATTCGAAAAAAAAGTTGGTATTTGGCTGAGAAAACCTAGATTCTCGTCGGTTCTGACCGTTCTGACCAAGTAACGAATAGAACCTGATATTGTCATGCGCGTTCGTCAGAATCGCAGACATTCAGCTTAGGCCAGCGGAAAAATTAAAGATATCTCAATTGAGTGACGAGATAGCCAGGAATTCTACATTTTTCAACGGATTTCGATTATTTATGAACCGATTCTGGAATCCTCTGGTGGGTTTGACAGAGTTTCAGACACTCAGCTGCCCCACACCGGAAATTCAGGAAAAAGTTGGTAATTGGCTGAGAAACCCTAGATTCTCGTCGGTTCTGACCGTTCCGACCAAGTAACGTATGAAACCTGGAATTGTCATTCGCGTTCGTCAGAATCGCAGACATTTAGCTTAGGCCAGCAGTAAAATTGAAGATATCTCGATTGAGTGACGAGATAGCCAGGAATTCTACATCATTCAACGGATTCTGGCTATTTATAAGCCGATTTTGTAATTCTTGGGTGGGTTCGAAAGAGTTCCAGACACTCAGCCGCCCCGCACTGAAAAATTCGGAAAAAAAGTTAGTATTTGGCTGAGAAAACCTAGATTCTCGTCGGTTCTGACCGTTCTGACCAAGTTACGAATGAAACCTGTAATTGTCACGCGCGTTTGTCAGAATCGCAGACATTTAGCTCGGGCCAGTAGAAAAATTGGAGATATCTCGATTGAGTGACGAGATATTCAGAAATTCTACATTTTTCAACGGATTCCGGCTATTTATCAACCGATCCTGGAATTCTTGAGTGAGTTCGACAAAGTTCCAGACACTCAGCTGCCCCGCAGCAACAATTCGGAAAAAAGGTGGTATTTGGCTGAGAAACCCGAGATTCTCGTCGGTTTTGACCGTTCTGACCAAGTTACGAATGAAACCTAAAATTGTCGTGCGCGTTTGTCAGAATCGCAGACATTAAGCTCAGGGCAGCAGAAAAATTGAGGATATCCCGATTAAGTGACGAGATAGCCAAAAATTCTACATTTTTCAACGGATTTCGGCTATTTATGTACCGATTGCAAAGTTTTCGGGTAGGTTCGACAGAGTTCCAGACACTCAACTGCTCCGCACCGTTAATTTGGAAAAAAGTTGGTATTTGGCTGAGAAACCCTAGATTCTCGTCGGTTCTGACCGTTTTGACCAGGTTACAAACGTAACCTGGAATCGTCATGCTCGTTCGTCAGAATCGCAGACATTAAGCTAGGGCCAGCAGAAAAATTGAAGATATCTTGATTAAGTGACGAGATAGCCAAAAATTCTACATTTTTCAACGGATTTCGGCTATTTATGAACCGATTCTGAAATTTTCATGTGGGTTCGACAAAGTTCCAGACACTCAGTTGCCCCGCACGAGAAATTCAGAAAAAAGTTGGTATTTGGCTGAGAAACCCTAGATTCTCGTCGGTTCTGACCGTTTAGTCCAAGTTACGAATAAAACCTGGAATTGTCATTCGCGTTCGTCAGAATCGCAAACATTTAGCTCAGGCCAGCAGTAAAATTGAAGATATTTCAATTGAGTGACGAGATAGCCAGGAATTCCACATTATTCAACGGATTTCGGCTATTTATAAACCGATTCTGAAATTCTTGGATGGGTTCGACAGAGTTCCAGACACTCAGCCGCCCCGCACCGAAAAATTCAGAAAAAAGGTGGTATTTGGCTGAGAAACCCTAGATTCTCGTCGGTTCTGACCGTTCTGACCAAGTTTCAAATGAAACCTGGAATTGTCATGCGCGTTTGTCATATTCGCAGACATTTAGCTTAGGCCAGCGTAAAAATTAAAGATATCTCAATTGAGTGACGAGATAGCCAGGAATTCTACATTTCTCAACAGATTTCAGCTATTTTTGAACCGGTCCTGAAATTCTTGGGTGAATTCGACGGAGTTCCAGACACTCAACTGCCCCGCACCGTAAATTCAGAAATCAGTTGGTGTTTGGCTGAGAAACCCTAGATTCTCGTCGGTTTTGACCGTTCTGACCAAGTTACGAATGAAACCTGGAATTGTCATGCGCGTTTGTCAGAATCGCAGACATTTAGCGCGTGCCAGCAGAAAAATTGAAGATATCTCGATTGAGTGACGAGATAGCCAGGAATTCTACATTTTTCAACGGATTCCGGCTATTTATCAACCGATCCTAAAATTCTGGAGTGTGTTCGACAGAGTTCCGGACACTCATCTGCCCCGCACCAACAATTCAGAAAAAAGTTCGTATTTGGCTGCGAAACCATAGATTCTGGTCGGTTCCGACCGTTCTGACCAAGTCACGAACGAAACCTGGAATCGTCACGCGCGTTTGTCAGAATCCCAGACATTGAGCTTAGGCCAGCAGAGAAATTGAAGATATTTCGATTGAGTGACGAGATAGCCAGGAATTCTACATTTTTCAACGGATTTCGGCTATTTATGAACCGATTCTGAAATTCTTGGGTGGGTTCGACGGAGTTCCAGACACTCAGCTGCCCCGCACCAAAAATTCAGGAAAAAGTTGGTATTTGGCTGAGAAACCTTAGATTCTCGTCGGTTCTGACCGTTCCGACCAAGTTACGAATAAAACCTGGAATTGTCATTCGCGTTCTTCAGAATCGCAGACATTTAGCTCAGGCCAGCAGAAAAATTGAAGATATCTCGATTGAGTGACGAATTAGCCAGAAATTCTACATTTTTCAAAGGATTTCGGCTATTTATGGATCGATTCCGAAACTCTTGGGTGGATTCGACAGAGTTCCAGACACTCAACTGCCCCGCACCGTAAATTCAGAAATCAGTTGGTGTTTGGCTGAGAAACCCTAGATTCTCGTCGGTTCTGACCGTTCTGACCAAGTTACGAATGAAACCTGGAATTGTCATGCGCGTTTGTCAGAATCGCAGACATTTAGCGCGAGCCAGCAGAAAAATTGAAGATATCTCGATTGAGTGACGAGATAGCCAGGAATTCTACATTTTTCAACGGATTCCGGCTATTTATCAACCGATCCTGAAATTCTGGAGTGTGTTCGACAGAGTTCCGGACACTCATCTGCCCCGCACCAACAATTCACAAAAAAGTTCGTATTTGGCTGCGAAACCATAGATTCTCGTCGGTTCTGACCGTTCTAACCAAGGTACGGATGAAACCTGAAATTGTCATCCGCGTTTGTCAGAATTCCAGACCTTTAGCTCAGGCCAGCAGAAAAATTGAAGATATCTCGATTGAGTGACGAGATAGCCAGAAATCCTACATTTTTCAACGGATTTCGGCTATTTATGGATCGATTCCGAAACTCTTGGGTGGATTCGACAGAGTTCCAGACACTCAACTGCCCCGCACCGAAAATTCAAGAAAAAGTTGGTGTTTGGTTGAGAAACCCTAGATTCTCGTCGGTTCTGACCGTTCTGACCAAGTTACGAATGAAACCTGGAATTGTCATGCGCGTTTGTCAAAATCGCAGACATTTAGCGCGAGCCAGCAGACAAATTGAAGATATCTCGATTGAGTGACGAGATAGCCAGGAATTGTACATTTTTCAACGGATTTCGGCTTTTTATCAAACGATCCTAAAATTCTGGAGTGTGTCCGACAGAGTTCCAGACACTCAGCTGCCCCGCACCGAAAATTCAGGAAAAAGTTGGTATTTGGCTGAGAAACCCTAGATTCTCGACGGTTCTGACCGTTCTGACCAGGTTACGAACGAAACCTGGAATCATCATGCGCGTTCGTAAGAATCGCAGACATTCAGGTCAGACCAGCAGAAAAATTGCAGATATCTCGATTGAGTGACGAGATAGCTAAAAATTCTACATTTTTCAACGGATTTCGGCTATTTATGAACCGATTCTGAAATTTTTGGGTGGGTTCGACAGAGTTCCAGACACTCAGCTGCCCCGCAGTAACAATTCGGAAAAAAGGTGGTATTTGGCTGAGAAACCCGCGATTCTCGTCGGTTCTGACCGTTCTGACCAGGTTACGAACAAAACCTGGAATCGACATGCTCGTTCGTCAGAATCGCAGACATTAAGCTAGGGCCAGCAGAAAAATTGAGGATATCTCGATTAAGTGACGAGAGAGCCAGAAATTCTGCATTTTTCAACGGATTTCGGCTATTCATGTACCGATTGCGAAGTTTTCGGGTGGGTTCGACAGAGTTTCAGACACTCAACTGCTCCGCACCGTGAATTGAGGAAAAAGTTGGTATTTGGCTGAGAAACCCTAGATCCTCGTCGGTTCTGACCGTTCTGACCAGGTTACGAACGAAACCTGGAATCGTCATGCGCGTTTGTCAGAATCGCAGACATTCAGCTCAGGCCAGCAGAAAAATTGAGGATATCTCGATTGAGTGAGGAGATAGCCATAAATTCTACATTTTTCAACGGATTTCGGCTATTTATGGACCCATTTCGAAATTTTCGGGTGGGTTCGACAGAGTTTCAGACACTCAACTGCCCCGCACCAACAATTCAGTAAAAAGTTCGTATTTGGCTACGAAACCCTAGATTCTCGTCGGTTCTGACCGTTCTGACCAAGTTACAA
Organism: Diprion similis; assembly: GCF_021155765.1. Taxonomy (NCBI): domain Eukaryota; kingdom Metazoa; phylum Arthropoda; class Insecta; order Hymenoptera; family Diprionidae; genus Diprion; species Diprion similis. Next base: position 3,651,454 of record NC_060118.1, read on the forward strand.
ATAGAACCTGGAATTGTCATGCGCGTTCGTCAGAATCGCAGACATTCAGCTTAGGCCAGCAGAAAAATTGAGGATATCTCGATTGAGTAAGGAGATAGCCAGAAATTCTACATTTTTCAACGGATTTCGGCTATTTATGGACCGATTCCAAAATTTTCGGGTGGGTTCGACAGAGTTCCAGACACTCAACTGCCCTGCACCGTAAATTCAGAAATCAGTTGGTATTTGGCTGAGAAACCCTAAATTCTCGTCGGTTCTGACCGTTCTGACCAAGTTACGAATGGAACCTGGAATTGTCATGCGCGTTTTTCAGAATCGCAGACATTTAGCTCAAGCCAGCAGGAAAATTGAAGATATCTCGATTAAGTGACGAGATAGCTAGGAATTCTACATTTTTCAACGGATTTCGGCTATTTATCAACCGATCCTAAAATTCTGGAGTGGGTTCTACAGAGTTCCAGACACTCATCTGCCCGCACCAACAATTCAGAAAAAAGTTCGTATTTGGCTGCGAAACCCTAGATTCTCGTCGGTTCTGACCGTTCTGACCAAGTTACTAATGAAACCTGGAATTGTCATGCGCGTTTGTCAGAATTCCAGACATTCAGCTCACGCCAGCGGAAAAATTGAAGATATCTCGATTGAGTGACGAGATAGCCAGGAATTCTACATTTTTCAACGGATTTCGGCTATTTATGATCCGATTCTGAAATTCTTGGGTGGGTTCGACAGAGTTCCAGACACTCAGCCGCCCCGCACCTAAAAATTCAGAAAAAAGGTGGTATTTGGCTGAGAAACCCTAGATTCTCGTCGGTTCTGACCGTTCTAACCAAGTTACGGATGAAACCTGGAATTGTCATCCGCGTTTGTCAGAATTCCAGACCTTCAGCTCAGGCCAGCAGAAAAATTGAAGATGTTTCGATTGAGTGACGAGATAGCCAGAAATTCTACATTTTTCAACGGATTTCGGCTATTTATGGATCGATTCCGAATCTCTTGGGTGGGTTCGACAGAGTTCCAGACTATCAACTGCCCCGCACCGAAAATTCGAGAAAAAGTTGGTATTTGGCTGAGAAACCCTGGATTCTCGTCGGTTCTGACCGTTCTGACCAAGTTACGAATGAAACCTGAAATTGTCATGAGCGTCTATTAGAATTGCAGACATTCAGCTCAGGCCAGCAGAAAAATTGGAGATATCTCGATTGAGTGACGAGATATTCAGAAATTCTACATTTTTCAACGGATTCCGGCTATTTATCAACCGATCCTGAAATTCTTGAGTGAGTTCGACAGAGTTCCAGACACTCAGCTGCCCCGCACCAACAATTCAGAAAAAAGGTGGTATTTGGCTGAGAAACCCGAGATTCTCGTCGGTTTTGACCGTTCCGATCAAGTTACGAATAGAACCTAAAATTGTCATGCGCGTTCGTCAGAATCGCAGACATTTAGCTCAAGCCAGCAAAAAAATTGAGGATTTCCCGATTAAGTGACGAGATAGCCAAAAATTCTACATTTTTCAACGGATTTCGGCTATTTATGTACCGATTGCGAAGTTTTCGGGTTGGTTCGACAGAGTTCCAGACACTTAACTGCTCCGCACCGTTAATTTAGAAAAAAGTTTGTATTTGGCTGAGAAACCCTAGATTCTCGTCGGTTCTGACCGTTCTGACCAGGTTACGAACGAAACCTGGAATCGTCATGCGCGTTCGTAAGAATCGCAGACATTCAGGTCAGACCAGCAGAAAAATTGCAGATATCTCGATTGAGTGACGAGATAGCTAAAAATTCTACATTTTTCAACGGATTTCGGCTATTTATGAACCGATTCTGAAATTTTTGGGTGGGTTCGACAGAGTTCCAGACACTCAGCTGCCCCGCAGTAACAATTCGGAAAAAAGGTGGTATTTGGCTGAGAAACCCGAGATTCTCGTCGGTTCTGACCGTTCTGACCAGGTTACGAACGAAACCTGAAATCGACATGCTCGTTTGTCAGAATCGCAGACATTAAGCTAGGGCCAGCAGAAAAATTGAGGATATCTCGATTAAGTGACGAGAGAGCCAGAAATTCTACATTTTTCAACGGATTTCGGCTATTCATGTACCGATTGCGAAGTTTTCGGGTGGGTTCGACAGAGTTTCAGACACTCAACTGCTCCGCACCGTGAATTGAGGAAAAAGTTGGTATTTGGCTGAGAAACCCTAGATTCTCGTCGGTTCTGACCGTTCTGACCAGGTTACAAACGTAACCTGGAATCGTCATGCTCGTTTGTCAGAATCGCAGACATTAAGCTAGGGCCAGCAAAAAAATTGAAGATATCTTGATTGAGTGACGAGATAGCCAAAAATTCTACATTTTTCAACGGATTTCGGCTATTTATGAACCGATTCTGAAATTTTTATGTGGGTTCGACAAAGTTCCAGACACTCAGTTGCCCCGCACGAGAAATTCAGAAAAGAGTTGGTATTTGGTTGAGAAACCCTAGATTCTCGTCGGTTCTGACCGTTTAGTCCAAGTTACGAATAAAACCTGGAATTGTCATTCGCGTTCGTCAGAATCGCAAACATTTAGCTCAGGCCAGCAGTAAAATTGAAGATATTTCAATTGAGTGACGAGATAGCCAGGAATTCCACATTATTCAACGGATTTCGGCTATTTATAAACCGATTCTGAAATTCTTGGATGGGTTCGACAGAGTTCCAGACACTCAGCCGCCCCGCACCGAAAAATTCAGAAAAAAGGTGGTATTTGGCTGAGAAACCCTAGATTCTCGTCGGTTCCGACCGTTCTGACCAAGTTTCAAATGAAACCTGGAATTGTCATGCGCGTTTGTCATATTCGCAGACATTCAGCTTAGGCCAGCGGAAAAATTAAAGATATCTCAATTAAGTGACGAGATAGCCAGGAATTCTACATTTTTCAACGGATTTCGATTATTTATGAACCGATTCTGGAATCCTTTGGTGGGTTTGACAGAGTTTCAGACACTCAGCTGCCCCACTCCGGAAATTCAGAAAAAAGTTGGTAATTGGCTGAGAAACCCTAGATTCTCGTCGGTTCTGACCGTTCCGACCAAGTAACGTATGAAACCTGGAATTGTCATTCGCGTTCGTCAGAATCGCAGACATTTAGCTTAGGCCAGCAGTAAAATTGAAGATATCTCGATTGAGTGACGAGATAGCCAGGAATTCTACATCATTCAACGGATTCTGGCTATTTATAAGCCGATTTTGTAATTCTTGGGTGGGTTCGAAAGAGTTCCAGACACTCAGCCGCCCCGCACTGAAAAATTCGGAAAAAAAGTTAGTATATGGCTGAGAAAACCTAGATTCTCGTCGGTTCTGACCGTTCTGACCAAGTTACGAATGAAACCTGTAATTGTCACGCGCGTTTGTCAGAATCGCAGACATTCAGCTCGGGCCAGTAGAAAAATTGGAGATATCTCGATTGAGTGACGAGATATTTAGAAATTCTACATTTTTCAACGGATTCCGGCTATTTATCAACCGATCCTGGAATTCTTGAGTGAGTTCGACAAAGTTCCAGACACTCAGCTGCCCCGCAGCAACAATTCGGAAAAAAGGTGGTATTTGGCTGAGAAACCCGAGATTCTCGTCGGTTTTGACCGTTCTGACCAAGTTACGAATGAAACCTAAAATTGTCGTGCGCGTTTGTCAGAATCGCAGACATTAAGCTCAGGGCAGCAGAAAAATTGAGGATATCCCGATTAAGTGACGAGATTGCCAAAAATTCTACATTTTTCAACGGATTTCGGCTATTTATGTACCGATTGCAAAGTTTTCGGGTAGGTTCGACAGAGTTCCAGACACTCAACTGCTCCGCACCGTTAATTTGGAAAAAAGTTGGTATTTGGCTGAGAAACCCTAGATTCTCGTCGGTTCTGACCGTTCTGACCAGGTTACGAACAAAACCTGGAATCGTCATGCGCGTTCGTAAGAATCGCAGACATTCAGGTCAGACCAGCAGAAAAATTGCAGATATCTCGATTGAGTGACGAGATAGCTAAAAATTCTACATTTTTCAACGGATTTCGGCTATTTATGAACCGATTCTGAAATTTTTGGGTGGGTTCGACAGAGTTCCAGACACTCAGCTGCCCCGCAGTAACAATTCGGAAAAAAGGTGGTATTTGGCTGAGAAACCCGAGATTCTCGTCGGTTCTGACCGTTCTGACCAGGTTACGAACAAAACCTGGAATCGACATGCTCGTTTGTCAGAATCGCAGACATTAAGCTAGGGCCAGCAGAAAAATTGAGGATATCTCGATTAAGTGACGAGAGAGCCAGAAATTCTACATTTTTCAACGGATTCCGGCTATTCATGTACCGATTGTGAAGTTTTCGGGTGGGTTCGACAGAGTTTCAGACACTCAACTGCTCCGCACCGTGAATTGAGGAAAAAGTTGGTATTTGGCTGAGAAACCCTAGATTCTCGTCGGTTCTGACCGTTCTGACCAAGTAACGTATGAAACCTGGAATTGTCATTCGCGTTCGTCAGAATCGCAGACATTTAGCTTAGGCCAGCAGTAAAATTAAAGATATCTCGATTGAGTGACGAGATAGCCAGGAATTCTACATCATTCAACGGATTCTGGCTATTTATAAGCCGATTTTGTAATTCTTGGGTGGGTTCGAAAGAGTTCCAGACACTCAGCCGCCCCGCACTGAAAAATTCGGAAAAAAAGTTAGTATTTGGCTGAGAAAACCTAGATTCTCGTCGGTTCTGACCGTTCTGACCAAGTTACGAATGAAACCTGTAATTGTCACGCGCGTTTGTCAGAATCGCAGACATTCAGCTCGGGCCAGTAGAAAAATTGGAGATATCTCGATTGAGTGACGAGATATTTAGAAATTCTACATTTTTCAACGGATTCCGGCTATTTATCAACCGATCCTGGAATTCTTGAGTGAGTTCGACAAAGTTCCAGACACTCAGCTGCCCCGCAGCAACAATTCGGAAAAAAGGTGGTATTTGGCTGAGAAACCCGAGATTCTCGTCGGTTTTGACCGTTCTGACCAAGTTACGAATGAAACCTAAAATTGTCGTGCGCGTTTGTCAGAATCGCAGACATTAAGCTCAGGGCAGCAGAAAAATTGAGGATATCCCGATTAAGTGACGAGATAGCCAAAAATTCTACATTTTTCAACGGATTTCGGCTATTTATGAACCGATTCTGAAATTTTCATGTGGGTTCGACAAAGTTCCAGACACTCAGTTGCCCGCACGAGAAATTCAGAAAAAAGTTGGTATTTGGCTGAGAAACCCTAGATTCTCGTCGGTTCTGACTGTTTAGTCCAAGTTACGAATAAAACCTGGAATTGTCATTCGCGTTCGTCAGAATCGCAAACATTTAGCTCAGGCCAGCAGTAAAATTGAAGATATTTCAATTGAGTGACGAGATAGCCAGGAATTCCACATTATTCAACGGATTTCGGCTATTTATAAACCGATTCTGAAATTCTTGGATGGGTTCGACAGAGTTCCAGACACTCAGCCGCCCCGCACCGAAAAATTCAGAAAAAAGGTGGTATTTGGCTGAGAAACCCTAGATTCTCGTCGGTTCTGACCGTTCTGACCAAGTTTCAAATGAAACCTGGAATTGTCATGCGCGTTTGTCATATTCGCAGACATTTAGCTTAGGCCAGCGGAAAAATTAAAGATATCTCAATTGAGTGACGAGATAGCCAGGAATTCTACATTTCTCAACAGATTTCAGCTATTTTTGAACCGCTCCTGAAATTCTTGGGTGAATTCGACGGAGTTCCAGACACTCAACTGCCCCGCACCGTAAATTCAGAAATCAGTTGGTGTTTGGCTGAGAAACCCTAGATTCTCGTCGGTTTTGACCGTTCTGACCAAGTTACGAATGAAACCTGGAATTGTCATGCGCGTTTGTCAGAATCGCAGACATTTAGCGCGTGCCAGCAGAAAAATTGAAGATATCTCGATTGAGTGACGAGATAGCCAGGAATTCTACATTTTTCAACGGATTCCGGCTATTTATCAACCGATCCTAAAATTCTGGAGTGTGTTCGACAGAGTTCCGGACACTCATCTGCCCCGCACCAACAATTCAGAAAAAAGTTCGTATTTGGCTGCGAAACCATAGATTCTGGTCGGTTCCGACCGTTCTGACCAAGTTACGAATGAAACCTGGAATCGTCACGCGCGTTTGTCAGAATCCCAGACATTGAGCTTAGGCCAGCAGAGAAATTGAAGATATCTCAATTGAGTGACGAGATAGCCAGGAATTCTACATTTTTCAACGGATTTCGGCTATTTATGAACCGATTCTGAAATTCTTGGGTGGGTTCGACGGAGTTCCAGACACTCAGCTGCCCCGCACCAGAAATTCAGGAAAAAGTTGGTATTTGGCTGAGAAACCTTAGATTCTCGTCGGTTCTGACCGTTCCGACCAAGTTACGAATAAAACCTGGAATTGTCATTCGCGTTCTTCAGAATCGCAGACATTTAGCTCAGGCCAGCAGAAAAATTGAAGATATCTCGATTGAGTGACGAGATAGCCAGAAATTCTACATTTTTCAAAGGATTTCGGCTATTTATGGATCGATTCCGAAACTCTTGGGTGGATTCGACAGAGTTCCAGACACTCAACTGCCCCGCACCGTAAATTCAGAAATCAGTTGGTGTTTGGCTGAGAAACCCTAGATTCTCGTCGGTTCTGACCGTTCTGACCAAGTTACGAATGAAACCTGGAATTGTCATGCGCGTTTGTCAGAATCGCAGACATTTAGCGCGAGCCAGCAGAAAAATTGAAGATATCTCGATTGAGTGACGAGATAGCCAGGAATTCTACATTTTTCAACGGATTCCGGCTATTTATCAACCGATCCTGAAATTCTGAAGTGTGTTCGACAGAGTTCCGGACACTCATCTGCCCCGCACCAACAATTCACAAAAAAGTTCGTATTTGGCTGCGAAACCATAGATTCTCGTCGGTTCTGACCGTTCTAACCAAGTTACGGATGAAACCTGAAATTGTCATCCGCGTTTGTCAGAATTCCAGACCTTTAGCTCAGGCCAGCAGAAAAATTGAAGATATCTCGATTGAGTGACGAGATAGCCAGAAATCCTACATTTTTCAACGGATTTCGGCTATTTATGGATCGATTCCGAAACTCTTGGGTGGATTCGACAGAGTTCCAGACACTCAACTGCCCCGCACCGAAAATTCAAGAAAAAGTTGGTGTTTGGCTGAGAAACCCTAGATTCTCGTCGGTTCTGACCGTTCTGACCAGGTTACGAATGAAACCTGGAATTGTCATGCGCGTTTGTCAAAATCGCAGACATTTAGCGCGAGCCAGCAGACAAATTGAAGATATCTCGATTGAGTGACGAGATAGCCAGGAATTCTACATTTTTCAACGGATTTCGGCTTTTTATCAAACGATCCTAAAATTCAGAAGTGTGTCCGACAGAGTTCCAGACACTCATCTGCCCCGCACCAACAATTCAGAAAAAAGTTCGTATTTGGCTGCGAAACCATAGATTCTCGTCGGTTCTGACCGTTCTGACCAAGTTACGAATGTAACCTGAAATAGTCACGCGCGTTTGTCAGAATCCCAGACATTTAGCTTAGGCCAGCAGAAAAATTGAAGATATCTCGATTGAGTGACGAGATAGCCAGGAATTCTACATTTTCCAACGGATTTCGGCTATTTATGAACCGATTCTGAAATTCTTGGGTGGGTTCGACAGAGTTCCAGACACTCAGCTGCCCCGCACCAAAAATTCAGGAAAAAGTTGGTATTTGGCTGAAAAACCTTAGATTCTCGTCGGTTCTGACCGTTCCGACCAAGTTACGAATAAAACCTGGAATTGTCATTCGCGTTCGTTAGAATCGCAGACATTTAGCTCAGGCCAGCAGTAAAATTGAAGATATCTCGATTGAGTGACGAGATAGCCAGGAATTCTACATTATTCAACGGATTTCGGCTATTTATGAACCGATTCTGGACTTCTTGGGTGGGTTCGACAGAGTTCCAGACACTCAGCCGCCCCGCACCGAAAAATTCAGAAAAAAGGTGGTATTTGGCTGAGAAACCCTAGATTCTCGTCGGTTCTGACCGTTCTGACTAAGTGACAAATGAAACCTGGAATTCTCATGCGCGTTTGTCAGAATCGCAGACATTTAGCGCGTGCCAGCAGAAAAATTGAAGATATCTCGATTGAGTGACGAGATAGCCAGGAATTCTACATTTTTCAACGGATTCCGGCTATTTATCAACCGATCCTAAAATTCTGGAGTGTGTTCGACAGAGTTCCGGACACTCATCTGCCCCGCACCAACAATTCAGAAAAAAGTTCGTATTTGGCTGCGAAACCATAGATTCTGGTCGGTTCCGACCGTTCTGACCAAGTTACGAATGAAACCTGGAATTGTCACGCGCGTTTGTCAGAATCCCAGACATTGAGCTTAGGCCAGCAGAGAAATTGAAGATATCTCGATTGAGTGACGAGATAGCCAGGAATTCTACATTTTTCAACGGATTTCGGCTATTTATGAACCGATTCTGAAATTCTTGGGTGGGTTCGACGGAGTTCCAGACACTCAGCTGCCCCGCACCAAAAATTCAGGAAAAAGTTGGTATTTGGCTGAGAAACCTTAGATTCTCGTCGGTTCTGACCGTTCCGACCAAGTTACGAATAAAACCTGGAATTGTCATTCGCGTTCTTCAGAATCGCAGACATTTAGCTCAGGCCAGCAGAAAAATTGAAGATATCTCGATTGAGTGACGAGATAGCCAGAAATTCTACATTTTTCAAAGGATTTCGGCTATTTATGGATCGATTCCGAAACTCTTGGGTGGATTCGACAGAGTTCCAGACACTCAACTGCCCCGCACCGTAAATTCAGAAATCAGTTGGTGTTTGGCTGAGAAACCCTAGATTCTCGTCGGTTCTGACCGTTCTGACCAAGTTACGAATGAAACCTGGAATTGTCATGCGCGTTTGTCAGAATCGCAGACATTTAGCGCGAGCCAGCAGAAAAATTGAAGATATCTCGATTGAGTGACGAGATAGCCAGGAATTCTACATTTTTCAACGGATTCCGGCTATTTATCAACCGATCCTGAAATTCTGGAGTGTGTTCGACAGAGTTCCGGACACTCATCTGCCCCGCACCAACAATTCACAAAAAAGTTCGTATTTGGCTGCGAAACCATAGATTCTCGTCGATTCTGACCGTTCTAACCAAGTTACGGATGAAACCTGAAATTGTCATCCTCGTTTGTCAGAATTCCAGACCTTTAGCTCAGGCCAGCAGAAAAATTGAAGATATCTCGATTGAGTGACGAGATAGCCAGAAATCCTACATTTTTCAACGGATTTCGGCTATTTATGGATCGATTCCGAAACTCTTGGGTGGATTCGACAGAGTTCCAGACACTCAACTGCCCCGCACCGAAAATTCAAGAAAAAGTTGGTGTTTGGCTGAGAAACCCTAGATTCTTGTCGGTTCTGACCGTTCTGACCAAGTTACGAATGAAACCTGGAATTGTCATGCGCGTTTGTCAAAATCGCAGACATTTAGCGCGAGCCAGCAGACAAATTGAAGATATCTCGATTGAGTGACGAGATAGCCAGGAATTCTACATTTTTCAACGGATTTCGGCTTTTTATCAAACGATCCTAAAATTCTGGAGTGTGTCCGACAGAGTTCCAGACACTCATCTGCCCCGCACCAACAATTCAGAAAAAAGTTCGTATTTGGCTGCGAAACCATAGATTCTCGTCGGTTCTGACCGTTCTGACCAAGTTACGAATGTAACCTGAAATAGTCACGCGCATTTGTCAGAATCCCAGACATTTAGCTTAGGCCAGCAGAAAAATTGAAGATATCTCGATTGAGTGACGAGATAGCCAGGAATTCTACATTTTTCAACGGATTTCGGCTATTTATGAACCGATTCTGAAATTCTTGGGTGGGTTCGACGGAGTTCCAGACACTCAGCTGCCCCGCACCAAAAATTCAGGAAAAAGTTGGTATTTGGCTGAAAAACCTTAGATTCTCGTCGGTTCTGACCGTTCCGACCAAGTTACGAATAAAACCTGGAATTGTCATTCGCGTTCGTCAGAATCGCAGACATTTAGCTCAGGCCAGCAGTAAAATTGAAGATATCTCGATTGAGTGACGAGATAGCCAGGAATTCTACATTATTCAACGGATTTCGGCTATTTATGAACCGATTCTGGACTTCTTGGGTGGGTTCGACAGAGTTCCAGACACTCAGCCGCCCCGCACCGAAAAATTCAGAAAAAAGGTGGTATTTGGCTGAGAAACCCTAGATTCTCGTCGGTTCTGACCGTTCTGACTAAGTGACAAATAAAACCTGGAATTGTCATTCGCGTTCTTCAGAATCGCAGACATTTAGCTCAGGCCAGCAGAAAAATTGAAGATATCTCGATTGAGTGACAAGATAGCCAGAAATTCTACATTTTTCAACGGATTTCGGCTATTTATGAATCGATTCCGAAACTCTTGGGTGGATCCGACAGAGTTACAGACACTCAACTGCCCCGCACCGTAAATTCAGAAATCAGTTGGTGTTTGGCTGAGAAACCCTAGATTCTCGTCGGTTCTGACCGTTCTGACCAAGTTACGAATGAAACCTGGAATTGTCATGCGCGTTTGTCAAAATCGCAGACATTTAGCGCGAGCCAGCAGACAAATTGAAGATATCTCGATTGAGTGACGAGATAGCCAGGAATTCTACATTTTTCGACGGATTTCGGCTTTTTATCAAACGATCCTAAAATTCTGGAGTGTGTCCGACAGAGTTCCAGACACTCATCTGCCCCGCACCAACAATTCAGAAAAAAGTTCGTATTTGGCTGCGAAACCATAGATTCTCGTCGGTTCTGACCGTTCTGACCAAGTTACGAATGTAACCTGAAATAGTCACGCGCGTTTGTCAGAATCCCAGACATTTAGCTTAGGCCAGCAGAAAAATTGAAGATATCTCGATTGAGTGACGAGATAGCCAGGAATTCTACATTTTTCAACGGATTTCGGCTATTTATGAACCGATTCTGAAATTCTTGGGTGGGTTCGACGGAGTTCCAGACACTCAGCTGCCCCGCACCAACAATTCACAAAAAAGTTCGTATTTGGCTGCGAAACCATAGATTCTCGTCGGTTCTGACCGTTCTAACCAAGTTACGGATGAAACCTGAAATTGTCATCCGCGTTTGTCAGAATTCCAGACCTTTAGCTCAGGCCAGCAGAAAAATTGAAGATATCTCGATTGAGTGACGAGATAGCCAGAAATTCTACATTTTTCAACGGATTTCGGCTATTTATGGATCGATTCCGAAACTCTTGGGTGGATTCGACAGAGTTCCAGACACTCAACTGCCCCGCACCGAAAATTCAAGAAAAAGTTGGTATTTGGCTGAGAAACCCTGGATTCTCGTCGGTTCTGACCGTTCTGACCAAGTCACGAATGAAACCTGGAATTGTCATGCGCGTCTGTTGGACTTGCAGACATTCAGCTCAGGCCAGCAGAAAAATTGGAGATATCTCGATTGAGTGACGAGATATTCAGAAATTCTACATTTTTCAACGGATTCCGGCTATTTATCAACCGATCCTGAAATTCCTGAGTGGGTTTGCCAGAGTTCCAGACACTCGGCTGCCCCGCATCAACAATTCGGAAAAAAGGTGGTATTTGGCTGAGAAAACCTAGATTCTCGTCGGTTCTGACCGTTCTGACCAAGTTACGAATGAAACCTGTAATTGTCACGCGCGTTTGTCAGAATCGCAGACATTTAGCTCGGGCCGGCAGAAAAATTGGAGATATCTGGATTGAGTGACGAGTTAGCCAGGAATTCTACATTTTTCAACGGATTCCGATTATTTATAAACCGATTCTGAAATGCTTGGGTGGGTTCGACAGAGTTCCAGACACTCAACTGCCCCGCACCGTAAATTCAGGAAAAAGTTGGTATTTGGCTGAGAAACCCTAGATTCTCGTCGGTTCTGACCGTTCCGACCAAGTTACGAATGAAACCTGGAATTGTCATGCGCGTTTGTCGGAATCGCAGAAATTTGGCTCGGGCCAGCAGAAAAATTGGAGATATCTCGATTGAGTGACGAGATAGCCAGGAATTCTACATTTTTTAACAGATTTCAGCTTTTTATGAACCGGTCCTGAAATTCTTGGGTGAATTCGACGGAGTTCCAGACACTCAACTGCCCCGCACCGTAAATTCAGAAATCAGTTGGTGTCTGGCTGAGAAACCCTAGATTCTCGTCGGTTCTGACCGTTCTGACCAAGTTACGAATGAAAACTGGAATTGTCATGCGCGTTTGTCAGAATCGCAGACATTTAGCGCAAGCCAGCAGAAAAATTGAAGATATCTCGATTGAGTGACGAGATAGCCAGGAATTCTACATTTTTCAACGGATTCCGGCTATTTATCAACCGATCCTAAAATTCTGGAGTGTGTTCGACAGAGTTCCGGACACTCATCTGCCCCGCACCAACAATTCAGAAAAAAGTTCGTATTTGGCTGCGAAACCATAGATTCTGGTCGGTTCTGACCGTTCTGACCAAGTTACGAATGAAACCTGAAATCGTCACGCGCGTTCGTCGGAATTCCAGACATTGAGCTTAGGCCAGCAGAAAAATTGAAGATATCTCGATTGAGTGACGAGATAGCCAGGAATTCTACATTTTTCAACGGATTTCGGCTATTTATAAACCGATTCTGAAATTCTTGGGTGAATTCGACGGAGTTCCAGACACTCAGCTGCCCGCACCAAAAATTCAGAAAAAAGTTGGTATTTGGCTGAGAAACCTTAGATTCTCGTCGGTTCTGACCGTTCCGACCAAGTTACGAATAAAACCTGGAATTGTCATTCGCGTTCTTCAGAATCGCAGACATTTAGCTCAGGCCAGCAGAAAAATTGAAGATATCTCGATTGAGTGACGAGATAGCCAGAAATTCTACATTTTTCAACGGATTTCGGCTATTTATGAATCGATTCCGAAACTCTTGGGTGGATCCGAAAGAGTTACAGACACTCAACTGCCCCGCACCGTAAATTCAGAAATCAGTTGGTGTTTGGCTGAGAAACCCTAGATTCTCGTCGGTTCTGACCGTTCTGACCAAGTTACGAATGAAACCTGGAATTGTCATGCGCGTTCGTCAAAATCGCAGACATTTAGCGCGAGCCAGCAGACAAATTGAAGATATCTCGATTGAGTGACGAGATAGCCAGGAATTCTACATTTTTCAACGGATTTCGGCTTTTTATCAAACGATCCTGAAATTCTGGAGTGTGTCCGACTGAGTTCCAGACACTCATCTGCCCCGCACCAACAATTCAGAAAAAAGTTCGTATTTGGCTGCGAAACCATAGATTCTCGTCGGTTCTGACCGTTCTGACCAAGTTACGAATGTAACCTGAAATAGTCACGCGCGTTTGTCAGAATCCCAGACATTTAGCTTAGGCCAGCAGAAAAATTGAAGATATCTCGATTGAGTGACGAGATAGCCAGGAATTCTACATTTTTCAACGGATTTCGGCTATTTATAAACCGATTCTGAAATTCTTGGGTGGGTTCGACGGAGTTCCAGACACTCAGCTGCCCCGCACCAAAAATTCAGGAAAAAGTTGGTATTTGGCTGAAAAACCTTAGATTCTCGTCGGTTCTGACCGTTCCGACCAAGTTACGAATAAAACCTGGAATTGTCATTCGCGTTCGTCAGAATCGCAGACATTTAGCTCAGGCCAGCAGTAAAATTGAAGATATCTCGATTGAGTGACGAGATAGCCAGGAATTCTACATTATTCAACGGATTTCGGCTATTTATGAACCGATTCTGGACTTCTTGGGTGGGTTCGACAGAGTTCCAGACACTCAGCCGCCCCGCACCGAAAAATTCAGAAAAAAGGTGGTATTTGGCTGAGAAACCCTAGATTCTCGTCGGTTCTGACCGTTCTGACTAAGTGACAAATGAAACCTGGAATTCTCATGCGCGTTTGTCAGAATCGCAGACATTTAGCACGAGCCAGCAGAAAAATTGAAGATATCTCGATTGAGTGACGAGATAGCCAGGAATTCTACATTTTTCAACGGATTTCGGCTATTCATTAACCGATCCTAAGATTCTGGAGTGGGCTCGACAGAGTTCCAGACACTCATCTGCCCCGCACCAACAATTCAGAAAAAAGTTCGTACTTGACTGCGAAACCCTAGATTCTCGTCGGTTCTGACCGTTCTGACCAAGTTACGAATGAAACCTGGAATTGTCACGCGCGTTTGTCAGAATCCCAGACATTTAGCTCAGGCCAGCAGTAAAATTGAAGATATCTCGATTGAGTGACGAGATAGCCAGGAATTCTACATTTCTCAACAGATTTCAGCTATTTTTGAACCGGTCCTGAAATTCTTGGGTGAATTCGACGGAGTTCCAGACACTCAACTGCCCCGCACCGTAAATTCAGAAATCAGTTGGTGTTTGGCTGAGAAACCCTAGATTCTCGTCGGTTTTGACCGTTCTGACCAAGTTACGAATGAAACCTGGAATTGTCACGCGCGTTTGTCAGAATCCCAGACATTGAGCTTAGGCCAGCAGAGAAATTGAAGATATCTCGATTGAGTGACGAGATAGCCAGGAATTCTACATTTTTCAACGGATTTCGGCTATTTATGAACCGATTCTGAAATTCTTGGGTGGGTTCGACGGAGTTCCAGACACTCAGCTGCCCCGCACCAAAAATTCAGGAAAAAGTTGGTATTTGGCTGAGAAACCTTAGATTCTCGTCGGTTCTGACCGTTCCGACCAAGTTACGAATAAAACCTGGAATTGTCATTCGCGTTCTTCAGAATCGCAGACATTTAGCTCAGGCCAGCAGAAAAATTGAAGATATCTCGATTGAGTGACGAGATAGCCAGAAATTCTACATTTTTCAAAGGATTTCGGCTATTTATGGATCGATTCCGAAACTCTTGGGTGGATTCGACAGAGTTCCAGACACTCAACTGCCCCGCACCGTAAATTCAGAAATCAGTTGGTGTTTGGCTGAGAAACCCTAGATTCTCGTCGGTTCTGACCGTTCTGACCAAGTTACGAATGAAACCTGGAATTGTCATGCGCGTTTGTCAGAATCGCAGACATTTAGCGCGAGCCAGCAGAAAAATTGAAGATATCTCGATTGAGTGACGAGATAGCCAGGAATTCTACATTTTTCAACGGATTCCGGCTATTTATCAACCGATCCTAAAATTCTGGAGTGTGTTCGACAGAGTTCCGGACACTCATCTGCCCCGCACCAACAATTCAGAAAAAAGTTCGTATTTGGCTGCGAAACCATAGATTCTGGTCGGTTCTGACCGTTCTGACCAAGTTACGAATGAAACCTGAAATTGTCACGCGCGTTCGTCGGAATCCCAGACATTGAGCTTAGGCCAGCAGAAAAATTGAAGATATCTCGATTGAGTGACGAGATAGCCAGGAATTCTACATTTTTCAACGGATTTCGGCTATTTATGAACCGATTCTGAAATTCTTGGGTGAATTCGACGAAGTTCCAGACACTCAGCTGCCCGCACCAAAAATTCAGAAAAAAGTTGGTATTTGGCTGAGAAACCTTAGATTCTCGTCGGTTCTGACCGTTCCGACCAAGTTACGAATAAAACCTGGAATTGTCATTCGCGTTCTTCAGAATCGCAGACATTTAGCTCAGGCCAGCAGAAAAATTGAAGATATCTCGATTGAGTGACGAGATAGCCAGAAATCCTACATTTTTCAACGGATTTCGGCTATTTATGAATCGATTCCGAAACTCTTGGGTGGATCCGACAGAGTTACGGACACTCAACTGCCCCGCACCGTAAATTCAGAAATCAGTTGGTGTTTGGCTGAGAAACCCTAGATTCTCGTCGGTTCTGACCGTTCTGACCAAGTTACGAATGAAACCAGGAATTGTCATGCGCGTTTGTCAAAATCGCAGACATTTAGCGCGAGCCAGCAGACAAATTGAAGATATCTCGATTGAGTGACGAGATAGCCAGGAATTCTACATTTTTCAACGGATTTCGGCTTTTTATCAAACGATCCTAAAATTCTGAAGTGTGTCCGACAGAGTTCCAGACACTCATCTGCCCCGCACCAACAATTCAGAAAAAAGTTCGTATTTGGCTGCGAAACCATAGATTCTCGTCGGTTCTGACCGTTCTGACCAAGTTACGAATGTAACCTGAAATAGTCACGCTCGTTTGTCATAATCCCAGACATTTAGCTTAGGCCAGCAGAAAAATTGAAGATATCTCGATTGAGTGACGAGATAGCCAGGAATTCTACATTTTTCAACGGATTTCGGCTATTTATGAACCGATTCTGAAATTCTTGGGTGGGTTCGACGGAGTTCCAGACACTCAGCTGCCCCGCACCAAAAATTCAGGAAAAAGTTGGTATTTGGCTGAGAAACCTTAGATTCTCGTCGGTTCTGACCGTTCCGACCAAGTTACGAATAAAACCTGGAATTGTCATTCGCGTTCTTCAGAATCGCAGACATTTAGCTCAGGCCAGCAGAAAAATTGAAGATATCTCGATTGAGTGACGAGATAGCCAGAAATTCTACATTTTTCAAAGGATTTCGGCTATTTATGGATCGATTCCGAAACTCTTGGGTGGATTCGACAGAGTTTCAGACACTCAACTGCCCCGCACCGTAAATTCAGAAATCAGTTGGTGTTTGGCTGAGAAACCCTAGATTCTCGTCGGTTCTGACCGTTCTGACCAAGTTACGAATGAAACCTGGAATTGTCATGCGCGTTTGTCAGAATCGCAGACATTTAGCGCGAGCCAGCAGAAAAATTGAAGATATCTCGATTGAGTGACGAGATAGCCAGGAATTCTACATTTTTCAACGGATTCCGGCTATTTATCAACCGATCCTAAAATTCTGGAGTGTGTTCGACAGAGTTCCGGACACTCATCTGCCCCGCACCAACAATTCAGAAAAAAGTTCGTATTTGGCTGCGAAACCATAGATTCTGGTCGGTTCTGACCGTTCTGACCAAGTTACGAATGAAACCTGAAATTGTCACGCGCGTTCGTCGGAATCCCAGACATTGAGCTTAGGCCAGCAGAAAAATTGAAGATATCTCGATTGAGTGACGAGATAGCCAGGAATTCTACATTTTTCAACGGATTTCGGCTATTTATGAACCGATTCTGAAATTCTTGGGTGAATTCGACGAAGTTCCAGACACTCAGCTGCCCGCACCAAAAATTCAGAAAAAAGTTGGTATTTGGCTGAGAAACCTTAGATTCTCGTCGGTTCTGACCGTTCCAAACAAGTTACGAATAAAACCTGGAATTGTCATTCGCGTTCTTCAGAATCGCAGACATTTAGCTCAGGCCAGCAGAAAAATTGAAGATATCTCGATTGAGTGACGAGATAGCCAGAAATCCTACATTTTTCAACGGATTTCGGCTATTTATGAATCGATTCCGAAACTCTTGGGTGGATCCGACAGAGTTACAGACACTCAACTGCCCCGCACCGTAAATTCGGAAATCAGTTGGTGTTTGGCTGAGAAACCCTAGATTCTCGTCGGTTCTGACCGTTCTGACCAAGTTACGAATGAAACCAGGAATTGTCATGCGCGTTTGTCAAAATCGCAGACATTTAGCGCGAGCCAGCAGACAAATTGAAGATATCTCGATTGAGTGACGAGATAGCCAGGAATTCTACATTTTTCAACGGATTTCGGCTTTTTATCAAACGATCCTAAAATTCTGAAGTGTGTCCGACAGAGTTCCAGACACTCATCTGCCCCGCACCAACAATTCAGAAAAAAGTTCGTATTTGGCTGCGAAACCATAGATTCTCGTCGGTTCTGACCGTTCTGACCAAGTTACGAATGTAACCTGAAATAGTCACGCGCGTTTGTCAGAATCCCAGACATTTAGCTTAGGCCAGCAGAAAAATTGAAGATATCTCGATTGAGTGACGAGATAGCCAGGAATTCTACATTTTTCAACGGATTTCGGCTATTTATGAACCGATTCTGAAATTCTTGGGTGGGTTCGACGGAGTTCCAGACACTCAGCTGCCCCGCACCAAAAATTCAGGAAAAAGTTGGTATTTGGCTGAGAAACCTTAGATTCTCGTCGGTTCTGACCGTTCCGACCAAGTTACGAATAAAACCTGGAATTGTCATTCGCGTTCTTCAGAATCGCAGACATTTAGCTCAGGCCAGCAGAAAAATTGAAGATAACTCGATTGAGTGACGAGATAGCCAGAAATTCTACATTTTTCAAAGGATTTCGGCTATTTATGGATCGATTCCGAAACTCTTGGGTGGATTCGACAGAGTTCCAGACACTCAACTGCCCCGCACCGTAAATTCAGAAATCAGTTGGTGTTTGGCTGAGAAACCCTAGATTCTCGTCGGTTCTGACCGTTCTGACCAAGTTACGAATGAAACCTGGAATTGTCATGCGCGTTTGTCAGAATCGCAGACATTTAGCGCGAGCCAGCAGAAAAATTGAAGATATCTCGATTGAGTGACGAGATAGCCAGGAATTCTACATTTTTCAACGGATTCCGGCTATTTATCAACCGATCCTGAAATTCTGGAGTGTGTTCGACAGAGTTCCGGACACTCATCTGCCCCGCACCAACAATTCAGAAAAAAGTTCGTATTTGGCTGCGAAACCATAGATTCTCGTCGGTTCTGACCGTTCTGACCAAGTTACGAATGTAACCTGTAATTGTCACGCGCGTTTGTCAGAATCGCAGACATTAAGCTCGGGCCGGCAGAAAAATTGGAGATATCTGGATTGAGTGACGAGTTAGCCAGGAATTCTACATTTTTCAACGGATTCCGATTATTTATAAACCGATTCTGAAATGCTTGGGTGGGTTCGACAGAGTTCCAGACACTCAACTGCCCCGCACCGTAAATTCAGGAAAAAGTTGGTATTTGGCTGAGAAACCCTAGATTCTCGTCGGTTCTGACCGTTCCGACCAAGTTACGAATGAAACCTGGAATTGTCATGCGCGTTTGTCGGAATCGCAGAAATTTGGCTCGGGCCAGCAGAAAAATTGGAGATATCTCGATTGAGTGACGAGATAGCCAGGAATTCTACATTTTTTAACAGATTTCAGCTTTTTATGAACCGGTCCTGAAATTCTTGGGTGAATTCGACGGAGTTCCAGACACTCAACTGCCCCGCACCGTAAATTCAGAAATCAGTTGGTGTCTGGCTGAGAAACCCTAGATTCTCGTCGGTTCTGACCGTTCTGACCAAGTTACGAATGAAAACTGGAATTGTCATGCGCGTTTGTCAGAATCGCAGACATTTAGCGCAAGCCAGCAGAAAAATTGAAGATATCTCGATTGAGTGACGAGATAGCCAGGAATTCTACATTTTTCAACGGATTCCGGCTATTTATCAACCGATCCTAAAATTCTGGAGTGTGTTCGACAGAGTTCCGGACACTCATCTGCCCCGCACCAACAATTCAGAAAAAAGTTCGTATTTGGCTGCGAAACCATAGATTCTGGTCGGTTCTGACCGTTCTGACCAAGTTACGAATGAAACCTGAAATTGTCACGCGCGTTCGTCGGAATCCCAGACATTGAGCTTAGGCCAGCAGAAAAATTGAAGATATCTCGATTGAGTGACGAGATAGCCAGGAATTCTACATTTTTCAACGGATTTCGGCTATTTATAAACCGATTCTGAAATTCTTGGGTGAATTCGACGGAGTTCCAGACACTCAGCTGCCCGCACCAAAAATTCAGAAAAAAGTTGGTATTTGGCTGAGAAACCTTAGATTCTCGTCGGTTCTGACCGTTCCGACCAAGTTACGAATAAAACCTGGAATTGTCATTCGCGTTCTTCAGAATCGCAGACATTTAGCTCAGGCCAGCAGAAAAATTGAAGATATCTCGATTGAGTGACGAGATAGCCAGAAATTCTACATTTTTCAACGGATTTCGGCTATTTATGAATCGATTCCGAAACTCTTGGGTGGATCCGACAGAGTTACAGACACTCAACTGCCCCGCACCGTAAATTCAGAAATCAGTTGGTGTTTGGCTGAGAAACCCTAGATTCTCGTCGGTTCTGACCGTTCTGACCAAGTTACGAATGAAACCTGGAATTGTCATGCGCGTTTGTCAAAATCGCAGACATTTAGCGCGAGCCAGCAGACAAATTGAAGATATCTCGATTGAGTGACGAGATAGCCAGGAATTCTACATTTTTCAACGGATTTCGGCTTTTTATCAAACGATCCTAAAATTCTGAAGTGTGTCCGACAGAGTTCCAGACACTCATCTGCCCCGCACCAACAATTCAGAAAAAAGTTCGTATTTGGCTGCGAAACCATAGATTCTCGTCGGTTCTGACCGTTCTGACCAAGTTACGAATGTAACCTGAAATAGTCACGCGCGTTTGTCAGAATCCCAGACATTTAGCTTAGGCCAGCAGAAAAATTGAAGATATCTCGATTGAGTGACGAGATAGCCAGGAATTCTACATTTTTCAACGGATTTCGGCTATTTATGAACCGATTCTGAAATTCTTGGGTGGGTTCGACGGAGTTCCAGACACTCAGCTGCCCCGCACCAAAAATTCAGGAAAAAGTTGGTATTTGGCTGAAAAACCTTAGATTCTCGTCGGTTCTGACCGTTCCGACCAAGTTACGAATAAAACCTGGAATTGTCATTCGCGTTCGTCAGAATCGCAGACATTTAGCTCAGGCCAGCAGTAAAATTGAAGATATCTCGATTGAGTGACGAGATAGCCAGGAATTCTACATTATTCAACGGATTTCGGCTATTTATGAACCGATTCTGGACTTCTTGGGTGGGTTCGACAAAGTTCCAGACACTCAGCCGCCCCGCACCGAAAAATTCAGAAAAAAGGTGGTATTTGGCTGAGAAACCCTAGATTCTCGTCGGTTCTGACCGTTCTGACTAAGTGACAAATGAAACCTGGAATTCTCATGCGCGTTTGTCAGAATCGCAGACATTTAGCACGAGCCAGCAGAAAAATTGAAGATATCTCGATTGAGTGACGAGATAGCCAGGAATTCTACATTTTTCAACGGATTTCGGCTATTCATTAACCGATCCTAAGATTCTGGAGTGGGCTCGACAGAGTTCCAGACACTCATCTGCCCCGCACCAACAATTCAGAAGAAAGTTCGTACTTGACTGCGAAACCCTAGATTCTCGTCGGTTCTGACCGTTCTGACCAAGTTACGAATGAAACCTGGAATTGTCACGCGCGTTTGTCAGAATCCCAGACATTTAGCTCAGGCCAGCAGTAAAATTGAAGATATCTCGATTGAGTGACGAGATAGCCAGGAATTCTACATTTCTCAACAGATTTCAGCTATTTTTGAACCGGTCCGGAAATTCTTGGGTGAATTCGACGGAGTTCCAGACACTCAACTGCCCCGCACCGTAAATTCAGAAATCAGTTGGTGTTTGGCTGAGAAACCCTAGATTCTCGTCGGTTTTGACCGTTCTGACCAAGTTACGAATGAAACCTGGACTTGTCATGCGCGTTTGTCAGAATCGCAGACATTTAGCGCGTGCCAGCAGAAAAATTGAAGATATCTCGATTGAGTGACGAGATAGCCAGGAATTCTACATTTTTCAACGGATTCCGGCTATTTATCAACCGATCCTAAAATTCTGGAGTGTGTTCGACAGAGTTCCGGACACTCATCTGCCCCGCACCAACAATTCAGAAAAAAGTTCGTATTTGGCTGCGAAACCATAGATTCTGGTCGGTTCCGACCGTTCTGACCAAGTTACGAATGAAACCTGGAATTGTCACGCGCGTTTGTCAGAATCCCAGACATTGAGCTTAGGCCAGCAGAGAAATTGAAGATATCTCGATTGAGTGACGAGATAGCCAGGAATTCTACATTTTTCAACGGATTTCGGCTATTTATGAACCGATTCTGAAATTCTTGGGTGGGTTCGACGGAATTCCAGACACTCAGCTGCCCCGCACCAAAAATTCAGGAAAAAGTTGGTATTTGGCTGAGAAACCTTAGATTCTCGTCGGTTCTGACCGTTCTGACCAAGTTACGAATGAAACCTGGAATTGTCATGCGCGTTTGTCAAAATCGCAGACATTTAGCGCGAGCCAGCAGACAAATTGAAGATATCTCGATTGAGTGACGAGATAGCCAGGAATTCTACATTTTTCAACGGATTTCGGCTTTTTATCAAACGATCCTGAAATTCTGGAGTGTGTCCGACAGAGTTCCAGACACTCATCTGCCCCGCACCAACAATTCAGAAAAAAGTTCGTATTTGGCTGCGAAACCATAGATTCTCGTCGGTTCTGACCGTTCTGACCAAGTTACGAATGTAACCTGAAATAGTCACGCGCGTTTGTCAGAATCCCAGACATTTAGCTTAGGCCAGCAGAAAAATTGAAGATATCTCGATTGAGTGACGAGATAGCCAGGAATTCTACATTTTTCAACGGATTTCGGCTATTTATGAACCGATTCTGAAATTCTTGGGTGGGTTCGACGGAGTTCCAGACACTCAGCTGCCCCGCACCAAAAATTCAGGAAAAAGTTGGTATTTGGCTGAAAAACCTTAGATTCTCGTCGGTTCTGACCGTTCCGACCAAGTTACGAATAAAACCTGGAATTGTCATTCGCGTTCGTCAGAATCGCAGACATTTAGCTCAGGCCAGCAGTAAAATTGAAGATATCTCGATTGAGTGACGAGATAGCCAGGAATTCTACATTATTCAACGGATTTCGGCTATTTATGAACCGATTCTGGACTTCTTGGGTGGGTTCGACAAAGTTCCAGACACTCAGCCGCCCCGCACCGAAAAATTCAGAAAAAAGGTGGTATTTGGCTGAGAAACCCTAGATTCTCGTCGGTTCTGACCGTTCTGACTAAGTGACAAATGAAACCTGGAATTCTCATGCGCGTTTGTCAGAATCGCAGACATTTAGCACGAGCCAGCAGAAAAATTGAAGATATCTCGATTGAGTGACGAGATAGCCAGGAATTCTACATTTTTCAACGGATTTCGGCTATTCATTAACCGATCCTAAGATTCTGGAGTGGGCTCGACAGAGTTCCAGACACTCATCTGCCCCGCACCAACAATTCAGAAAAAAGTTCGTACTTGACTGCGAAACCCTAGATTCTCGTCGGTTCTGACCGTTCTGACCAAGTTACGAATGAAACCTGGAATTGTCACGCGCGTTTGTCAGAATCCCAGACGTTTAGCTCAGGCCAGCAGTAAAATTGAAGATATCTCGATTGAGTGACGAGATAGCCAGGAATTCTACATTTCTACACAGATTTCAGCTATTTTTGAACCGGTCCTGAAATTCTTGGGTGAATTCGACGGAGTTCCAGACACTCAACTGCCCCGCACCGTAAATTCAGAAATCAGTTGGTGTTTGGCTGAGAAACCCTAGATTCTCGTCGGTTTTGACCGTTCTGACCAAGTTACGAATGAAACCTGGACTTGTCATGCGCGTTTGTCAGAATCGCAGACATTTAGCGCGTGCCAGCAGAAAAATTGAAGATATCTCGATTGAGTGACGAGATAGCCAGGAATTCTACATTTTTCAACGGATTCCGGCTATTTATCAACCGATCCTAAAATTCTGGAGTGTGTTCGACAGAGTTCCGGACACTCATCTGCCCCGCACCAACAATTCAGAAAAAAGTTCGTATTTGGCTGCGAAACCATAGATTCTGGTCGGTTCCGACCGTTCTGACCAAGTTACGAATGAAACCTGGAATTGTCACGCGCGTTTGTCAGAATCCCAGACATTGAGCTTAGGCCAGCAGAGAAATTGAAGATATCTCGATTGAGTGACGAGATAGCTAGGAATTCTACATTTTTCAACGGATTTCGGCTATTTATGAACCGATTCTGAAATTCTTGGGTGGGTCCGACGGAGTTCCAGACACTCAGCTGCCCCGCACCAAAAATTCAGGAAAAAGTTGGTATTTGGCTGAGAAACCTTAGATTCTCGTCGGTTCTGACCGTTCCGACCAAGTTACGAATAAAACCTGGAATTGTCATTCGCGTTCTTCAGAATCGCCGACATTTAGCTCAGGCCAGCAGAAAAATTGAAGATATCTCGATTGAGTGACGAGATAGCCAGAAATTCTACATTTTTCAAAGGATTTCCGCTATTTATGGATCGATTCCGAAACTCTTGGGTGAATTCGACAGAGTTCCAGACACTCAACTGCCCCGCACCGTAAATTCAGAAATCAGTTGGTGTTTGGCTGAGAAACCCTAGATTCTCGTCGGTTCTGACCGTTCTGACCAAGTTACGAATGAAACCTGGAATTGTCATGCGCGTTTGTCAGAATCGCAGACATTTAGCGCGAGCCAGCAGAAAAATTGAAGATATCTCGATTGAGTGACGAGATAGCCAGGAATTCTACATTTTTCAACGGATTCCGGCTATTTATCAACCAATCCTGAAATTCTGGAGTGTGTTCGACAGAGTTCCAGACACTCGGCTGCCCCGCATCAACAATTCGGAAAAAAGGTGGTATTTGGCTGAGAAAACCTAGATTCTCGTCGGTTCTGACCGTTCTGACCAAGTTACGAATAAAACCTGTAATTGTCACGCGCGTTTGTCAGAATCGCAGACATTTAGCTCGGGCCGGCAGAAAAATTGGAGATATCTGGATTGAGTGACGAGTTAGCCAGGAATTCTACATTTTTCAACGGATTCCGATTATTTATAAACCGATTCTGAAATGCTTGGGTGGGTTCGACAGAGTTCCAGACACTCAACTGCCCCGCACCGTAAATTCAGGAAAAAGTTGGTATTTGGCTGAGAAACCCTAGATTCTCGTCGGTTCTGACCGTTCCGACCAAGTTACGAATGAAACCTGGAATTGTCATGCGCGTTTGTCGGAATCGCAGAAATTTGGCTCGGGCCAGCAGAAAAATTGGAGATATCTCGATTGAGTGACGAGATAGCCAGGAATTCTACATTTTTTAACAGATTTCAGCTTTTTATGAACCGGTCCTGAAATTCTTGGGTGAATTCGACGGAGTTCCAGACACTCAGCTGCCCCGCACCGTAAATTCAGAAATCAGTTGGTGTCTGGCTGAGAAACCCTAGATTCTCGTCGGTTCTGACCGTTCTGACCAAGTTACGAATGAAAACTGGAATTGTCATGCGCGTTTGTCAGAATCGCAGACATTTAGCGCAAGCCAGCAGAAAAATTGAAGATATCTCGATTGAGTGACAAGATAGCCAGGAATTCTACATTTTTCAACGGATTCCGGCTATTTATCAACCGATCCTAAAATTCTGGAGTGTGTTCGACAGAGTTCCAGACACTCATCCGCCCCGCACCAACAATTCAGAAAAAAGTTCGTATTTGGCTGCGAAACCATAGATTCTGGTCGGTTCTGACCGTTCTGACCAAGTTACGAATGAAACCTGAAATTGTCACGCGCGTTCGTCGGAATCCCAGACATTGAGCTTAGGCCAGCAGAAAAATTGAAGATATCTCGATTGAGTGACGAGATAGCCAGGAATTCTACATTTTTCAACGGATTTCGGCTATTTATGAACCGATTCTGAAATTCTTGGGTGAATTCGACGGAGTTCCAGACACTCAGCTGCCCGCACCAAAAATTCAGAAAAAAGTTGGTATTTGGCTGAGAAACCTTAGATTCTCGTCGGTTCTGACCGTTCCGACCAAGTTACGAATAAAACCTGGAATTGTCATTCGCGTTCTTCAGAATCGCAGACATTTAGCTCAGGCCAGCAGAAAAATTGAAGATATCTCGATTGAGTGACGAGATAGCCAGAAATTCTACATTTTTCAACGGATTCCGGCTATTTATGAATCGATTCCGAAACTCTTGGGTGGATCCGACAGAGTTACAGACACTCAACTGCCCCGCACCGTAAATTCAGAAATCAGTTGGTGTTTGGCTGAGAAACCCTAGATTCTCGTCGGTTCTGACCGTTCTGACCAAGTTACGAATGAAACCAGGAATTGTCATGCGCGTTTGTCAAAATCGCAGACATTTAGCGCGAGCCTGCAGACAAATTGAAGATATCTCGATTGAGTGACGAGATAGCCAGGAATTCTACATTTTTCAACGGATTTCGGCTTTTTATCAAACGATCCTAAAATTCTGGAGTGTGTCCGACAGAGTTCCAGACACTCATCTGCCCCGCACCAACAATTCAGAAAAAAGTTCGTATTTGGCTGCGAAACCATAGATTCTCGTCGGTTCTGACCGTTCTGACCAAGTTACGAATGTAACCTGAAATAGTCACGCGCGTTTGTCAGAATATCAGACATTTAGCTTAGGCCAGCAGAAAAATTGAAGATATCTCGATTGAGTGACGAGATAGCCAGGAATTCTACATTTTTCAACGGATTTCGGCTATTTATGAACCGATTCTGAAATTCTTGGGTGGGTTCGACGGAGTTCCAGACACTCAGCTGCCCCGCACCAAAAATTCAGGAAAAAGTTGGTATTTGGCTGAAAAACCTTAGATTCTCGTCGGTTCTGACCGTTCCGACCAAGTTACGAATAAAACCTGGAATTGTCATTCGCGTTCGTCAGAATCGCAGACATTTAGCTCAGGCCAGCAGTAAAATTGAAGATATCTCGATTGAGTGACGAGATAGCCAGGAATTCTACATTATTCAACGGATTTCGGCTATTTATGAACCGATTCTGGACTTCTTGGGTGGGTTCGACAAAGTTCCAGACACTCAGCCGCCCCGCACCGAAAAATTCAGAAAAAAGGTGGTATTTGGCTGAGAAACCCTAGATTCTCGTCGGTTCTGACCGTTCTGACTAAGTGACAAATGAAACCTGGAATTCTCATGCGCGTTTGTCAGAATCGCAGACATTTAGCACGAGCCAGCAGAAAAATTGAAGATATCTCGATTGAGTGACGAGATAGCCAGGAATTCTACATTTTTCAACGGATTTCGGCTATTCATTAACCGATCCTAAGATTCTGGAGTGGGCTCGACAGAGTTCCAGACACTCATCTGCCCCGCACCAACAATTCAGAAAAAAGTTCGTACTTGACTGCGAAACCCTAGATTCTCGTCGGTTCTGACCGTTCTGACCAAGTTACGAATGAAACCTGGAATTGTCACGCGCGTTTGTCAGAATCCCAGACATTTAGCTCAGGCCAGCAGTAAAATTGAAGATATCTCGATTGAGTGACGAGATAGCCAGGAATTCTACATTTCTCAACAGATTTCAGCTATTTTTGAACCGGTCCTGAAATTCTTGGGTGAATTCGACGGAGTTCCAGACACTCAACTGCCCCGCACCGTAAATTCAGAAATCAGTTGGTGTTTGGCTGAGAAACCCTAGATTCTCGTCGGTTTTGACCGTTCTGACCAAGTTACGAATGAAACCTGGAATTGTCATGCGCGTTTGTCAGAATCGCAGACATTTAGCGCGTGCCAGCAGAAAAATTGAAGATATCTCGATTGAGTGACGAGATAGCCAGGAATTCTACATTTTTCAACGGATTCCGGCTATTTATCAACCGATCCTAAAATTCTGGAGTGTGTTCGACAGAGTTCCGGACACTCATCTGCCCCGCACCAACAATTCAGAAAAAAGTTCGTATTTGGCTGCGAAACCATAGATTCTGGTCGGTTCCGACCGTTCTGACCAAGTTACGAATGAAACCTGGAATTGTCACGCGCGTTTGTCAGAATCCCAGACATTGAGCTTAGGCCAGCAGAGAAATTGAAGATATCTCGATTGAGTGACGAGATAGCCAGGAATTCTACATTTTTCAACGGATTTCGGCTATTTATGAACCGATTCTGAAATTCTTGGGTGGGTTCGACGGAGTTCCAGACACTCAGCTGCCCCGCACCAAAAATTCAGGAAAAAGTTGGTATTTGGCTGAGAAACCTTAGATTCTCGTCAGTTCTGACCGTTCCGACCAAGTTACGAATAAAACCTGGAATTGTCATTCGCGTTCTTCAGAATCGCAGACATTTAGCTCAGGCCAGCAGAAAAATTGAAGATATCTCGATTGAGTGACGAGATAGCCAGAAATTCTACATTTTTCAAAGGATTTCGGCTATTTATGGATCGATTCCGAAACTCTTGGGTGGATTCGACAGAGTTCCAGACACTCAACTGCCCCGCACCGTAAATTCAGAAATCAGTTGGTGTTTGGCTGAGAAACCCTAGATTCTCGTCGGTTCTGACCGTTCTGACCAAGTTACGAATGAAACCTGGAATTGTCATGCGCGTTTGTCAGAATCGCAGACATTTAGCGCGAGCCAGCAGAAAAATTGAAGATATCTCGATTGAGTGACGAGATAGCCAGGAATTCTACATTTTTCAACGGATTCCGGCTATTTATCAACCGATCCTGAAATTCTGGAGTGTGTTCGACAGAGTTCCGGACACTCATCTGCCCCGCACCAACAATTCACAAAAAAGTTCGTATTTGGCTGCGAAACCATAGATTCTCGTCGGTTCTGACCGTTCTAACCAAGTTACGGATGAAACCTGAAATTGTCATCCGCGTTTGTCAGAATTCCAGACCTTTAGCTCAGGCCAGCAGAAAAATTGAAGATATCTCGATTGAGTGACGAGATAGCCAGAAATTCTACATTTTTCAACGGATTCCGGCTATTTATGGATCGATTCCGAAACTCTTGGGTGGATTCGACAGAGTTCCAGACACTCAACTGCCCCGCACCGAAAATTCAAGAAAAAGTTGGTATTTGGCTGAGAAACCCTGGATTCTCGTCGGTTCTGACCGTTCTGACCAAGTCACGAATGAAACCTGGAATTGTCATGCGCGTCTGTTGGACTTGCAGACATTCAGCTCAGGCCAGCAGAAAAATTGGAGATATCTCGATTGAGTGACGAGATATTCAGAAATTCTACATTTTTCAACGGATTCCGGCTATTTATCAACCGATCCTGAAATTCCTGAGTGGGTTTGCCAGAGTTCCAGACACTCGGCTGCCCCGCACCAACAATTCGGAAAAAAGGTGGTATTTGGCTGAGGAACCCTAGATTCTCGTCGGTTCGGACCGTTCTGACCAAGTTACGAATAAAACCTGGAATTGTCATGCGCGTTCGTCAGAATCGCAGACATTTAGCTCAGGCCAGCAGAAAAATTAAAGATATCTCAATTGAGTGACGAGACAGCCAGGAA
Source organism: Diprion similis (assembly GCF_021155765.1). NCBI lineage: Eukaryota > Metazoa > Arthropoda > Insecta > Hymenoptera > Diprionidae > Diprion > Diprion similis. The sequence goes on from NC_060118.1 coordinate 3,680,685, forward strand.
TTCTACATTTTTCAACGGATTTCAGCTATTTATGACCCGATCCTGAAATTCTCGCGTGTGTTAGACGGAGTTTCACACACTCATCTGCCCCGCACCGGAAATTCACAAAAAAATTCGTATTTGGCTGAGAAACCCACGATTCTCGTCGGTTCTGACCGTTCTGACCAAGTTACAAATAAAACCTGGAATTGTCCCGGGCGTTTGTCGGAATCGCAGACATTACGCTCGGGCCAGCAGAAAAATTGGAGATATCTCGATTGAGTGACGAGAAAGCCAGGAATTCTACATTTTTCAACAGATTTCAGCTATTTATGAACCGATCCTGGAATTCTTGGGTGAGTTCGACGGAGTTCCAGACACTCAGCTGCCCCGCACTGAAAATTCAGAAAAAAGTTGGTATTTGGCTGAGAAACCCTAGATTCTCGTCGGTTCTGACCGTTCTGACCAAGTTACAGATGAAACCTTGAATTGTCATGCGCGTCTGTTAGAATCGCAGACATTTAGCTCGGGCCAGCAGAAAAATTGGAGATATCTCGAATGAGTGACGAGAAAGCCAGGAATTCTACATTTTTCAACAGATTTCAGCTATTTATGAACCGATCCTGGAATTCTTGGGTGAGTTCGACGGAGTTCCAGACACTCAGCTGCCCCGCACTGAAAATTCAGAAAAAAGTTGGTATTTGGCTGAGAAACCCTAGATTCTCGTCGGTTCTGACCGTTCTGACCAAGTTACAGATGAAACCTGGAATTGTCATGCGCGTCTGTTAGAATCGCAGACATTTAGCTCGGGCCAGCAGAAAAATTGGAGATATCTCGATTGAGTGACGAGATATTCAGAAATTATACATTTTTCAACGGATTCCGGCTATTTATCAACCGATCCTGAAATTCTTGGGTGGGTTCGACAGAGTTCCAGACACTCAGCTGCTCCGCACCAACAATTACGAAAAAAGGTGATATTAGGCTGAGAAACCCTAGATTCTCGTCGGTTCTGACCGTTCTGAACAAGTTACGAATAAAACCTGAAATTGTCATGCGCGTTTGTCAGAATCGCAGACATTCAGCTCAGGCCAGCAGAAAAATTGAAGATATCGCGATTGAGTGACGAGATAGCCAGATATTCTACATTTTTCAACGGATTTCGGCTATTTATGGATCGATTTCGAAATTCTAGGGTGGGTTTGACGGAGTTCCAGCTACTTAACTGCCCCGCACCGTCAATTCAGAAAAAAGTTGGTATTTGGCCGAGAGACCCTAGATTCTCGTCGGTTCTGACCGTTCTGACCAAGTTACAAATGTAACCCAGAATTGTCATGCGCGTTTGTCAGGATCGCAGACATTCAGCTCGGGCCAGCAGAAAAATTGGAGATATCTCGATTGAGTAACGAGATAGCCAGAAATTCTACATTTTTCAACAGATTTCAGCTATTTATGAACCGATCCTGGAATTCTTGGGTGGGTTCGACGGAGTTTCAGACACTCAGCTGCCCCGCACCGAATATTCAGAAAAAAGTTGGTATTTGGCTGAGAAACCCTAGATTCTCGTCGGTTCTGACCGTTCTGACCAAGTTACGAATGAAACCTGGAATTGTCATGCGCGTCTGTTAAAATTGCAGACATTCAGCGCAGGCCAGCAGAAAAATTGGAGATATCTCGATTGAGTGACGGGATATCCAGAAATTCTACATATTTCAACGGATTTCGGCTATTAATCAACCGATCCTGGAATTCTTGAGTGGGTTCGACAGAGTTCCAGACATTCAGCTGCCCCGCACCAACAATTCAGAAAAAAGTTGGTATTTGGCTGAGAAATCCTAGATTCTCGTCGGTTCCTACCGTTCTGACCAAGTTACAGATGAAACCTGGAATTGTCATGCGCGTCTGTTAGAATCGCAGACATTTAGCTCAGGCCAGCAGAAAAATTGGAGATATCTCGATTGAGTGACGAGATATTCAGAAATTATACATTTTTCAACGGATTCCGGCTATTCATGAACCGATCCTGAAATTCTTGAGTGGGTTCGACAGAGTTCCAGACACTCAGCTGCCCCGCACGAACAATTACGAAAAAAGGTGATATTTGGCTGAGAAACCCTAGATTCTCGTCGGTTCTGACCGTTCTGAACAAGTTACGAATAAAACCTGAACTTGTCATGCGCGTTTGTCAGAATCGCAGACATTTAGCTCAGGCCAGCAGAAAAATTGAAGATATCTCGATTGAGTGACGAGATAGCCAGAAATTCTACATTTTTCAACGGATTTCGGCTATTTATGAATCGATTCCGAAACTCTTGGGTGGATCCGACAGAGTTACAGACACTCAACTGCCCCGCACCGTAAATTCAGAAATCAGTTGGTGTTTGGCTGAGAAACCCTAGATTCTCGTCGGTTCTGACCGTTCTGACCAAGTTACGAATGAAACCAGGAATTGTCATGCGCGTTTGTCAAAATCGCAGACATTTAGCGCGAGCCAGCAGACAAATTGAAGATATCTCGATTGAGTGACGAGATAGCCAGGAATTCTACATTTTTCAACGGATTTCGGCTTTTTATCAAACGATCCTAAAATTCTGAAGTGTGTCCGACAGAGTTCCAGACACTCATCTGCCCCGCACCAACAATTCAGAAAAAAGTTCGTATTTGGCTGCGAAACCATAGATTCTCGTCGGTTCTGACCGTTCTGACCAAGTTACGAATGTAACCTGAAATAGTCACGCGCGTTTGTCAGAATCCCAGACATTTAGCTTAGGCCAGCAGAAAAATTGAAGATATCTCGATTGAGTGACGAGATAGCCAGGAATTCTACATTTTTCAACGGATTTCGGCTATTTATGAACCGATTCTGAAATTCTTGGGTGGGTTCGACGGAGTTCCAGACACTCAGCTGCCCCGCACCAAAAATTCAGGAAAAAGTTGGTATTTGGCTGAAAAACCTTAGATTCTCGTCGGTTCTGACCGTTCCGACCAAGTTACGAATAAAACCTGGAATTGTCATTCGCGTTCGTCAGAATCGCAGACATTTAGCTCAGGCCAGCAGTAAAATTGAAGATATCTCGATTGAGTGACGAGATAGCCAGGAATTCTACATTATTCAACGGATTTCGGCTATTTATGAACCGATTCTGGACTTCTTGGGTGGGTTCGACAAAGTTCCAGACACTCAGCCGCCCCGCACCGAAAAATTCAGAAAAAAGGTGGTATTTGGCTGAGAAACCCTAGATTCTCGTCGGTTCTGACCGTTCTGACTAAGTGACAAATGAAACCTGGAATTCTCATGCGCGTTTGTCAGAATCGCAGACATTTAGCACGAGCCAGCAGAAAAATTGAAGATATCTCGATTGAGTGACGAGATAGCCAGGAATTCTACATTTTTCAACGGATTTCGGCTATTCATTAACCGATCCTAAGATTCTGGAGTGGGCTTGACAGAGTTCCAGACACTCATCTGCCCCGCACCAACAATTCAGAAAAAAGTTCGTACTTGACTGCGAAACCCTAGATTCTCGTCGGTTCTGACCGTTCTGACCAAGTTACGAATAAAACCTGGAATTGTCACGCGCGTTTGTCAGAATCCCAGACATTTAGCTCAGGCCAGCAGTAAAATTGAAGATATCTCGATTGAGTGACGAGATAGCCAGGAATTCTACATTTCTCAACAGATTTCAGCTATTTTTGAACCGGTCCTGAAATTCTTGGGTGAATTCGACGGAGTTCCAGACACTCAACTGCCCCGCACCGTAAATTCAGAAATCAGTTGGTGTTTGGCTGAGAAACCCTAGATTCTCGTCGGTTTTGACCGTTCTGACCAAGTTACGAATGAAACCTGGACTTGTCATGCGCGTTTGTCAGAATCGCAGACATTTAGCGCGTGCCAGCAGAAAAATTGAAGATATCTCGATTGAGTGACGAGATAGCCAGGAATTCTACATTTTTCAACGGATTCCGGCTATTTATCAACCGATCCTAAAATTCTGGAGTGTGTTCGACAGAGTTCCGGACACTCATCTGCCCCGCACCAACAATTCAGAAAAAAGTTCGTATTTGGCTGCGAAACCATAGATTCTGGTCGGTTCCGACCGTTCCGACCAAGTTACGAATGAAACCTGGAATTGTCACGCGCGTTTGTCAGAATCCCAGACATTGAGCTTAGGCCAGCAGAGAAATTGAAGATATCTCGATTGAGTGACGAGATAGCCAGGAATTCTACATTTTTCAACGGATTTCGGCTATTTATGAACCGATTCTGAAATTCTTGGGTGGGTTCGACGAAGTTCCAGACACTCAGCTGCCCCGCACCAAAAATTCAGGAAAAAGTTGGTATTTGGCTGAGAAACCTTAGATTCTCGTCGGTTCTGACCGTTCCGACCAAGTTACGAATAAAACCTGAAATTGTCATTCGCGTTCTTCAGAATCGCCGACATTTAGCTCAGGCCAGCAGAAAAATTGAAGATATCTCGATTGAGTGACGAGATAGCCAGAAATTCTACATTTTTCAAAGGATTTCCGCTATTTATGGATCGATTCCGAAACTCTTGGGTGGATTCGACAGAGTTCCAGACACTCAACTGCCCCGCACCGTAAATTCAGAAATCAGTTGGTGTTTGGCTGAGAAACCCTAGATTCTCGTCGGTTCTGACCGTTCTGACCAAGTTACGAATGAAACCTGGAATTGTCATGCGCGTTTGTCAGAATCGCAGACATTTAGCGCGAGCCAGCAGAAAAATTGAAGATATCTCGATTGAGTGACGAGATAGCCAGGAATTCTACATTTTTCAACGGATTCCGGCTATTTATCAACCAATCCTGAAATTCTGGAGTGTGTTCGACAGAGTTCCAGACACTCGGCTGCCCCGCATCAACAATTCGGAAAAAAGGTGGTATTTGGCTGAGAAAACCTAGATTCTCGTCGGTTCTGACCGTTCTGACCAAGTTACGAATGAAACCTGTAATTGTCACGCGCGTTTGTCAGAATCGCAGACATTTAGCTCGGGCCGGCAGAAAAATTGGAGATATCTGGATTGAGTGACGAGTTAGCCAGGAATTCTACATTTTTCAACGGATTCCGATTATTTATAAACCGATTCTGAAATGCTTGGGTGGGTTCGACAGAGTTCCAGACACTCAACTGCCCCGCACCGTAAATTCAGGAAAAAGTTGGTATTTGGCTGAGAAACCCTAGATTCTCGTCGGTTCTGACCGTTCCGACCAAGTTACGAATGAAACCTGGAATTGTCATGCGCGTTTGTCGGAATCGCAGAAATTTGGCTCGGGCCAGCAGAAAAATTGGAGATATCTCGATTGAGTGACGAGATAGCCAGGAATTCTACATTTTTCAACAGATTTCAGCTTTTTATGAACCGGTCCTGAAATTCTTGGGTGAATTCGACGGAGTTCCAGACACTTAACTGCCCCGCACCGTAAATTCAGAAATCAGTTGGTGTCTGGCTGAGAAACCCTAGATTCTCGTCGGTTCTGACCGTTCTGACCAAGTTACGAATGAAAACTGGAATTGTCATGCTCGTTTGTCAGAATCGCAGACATTTAGCGCAAGCCAGCAGAAAAATTGAAGATATCTCGATTGAGTGACAAGATAGCCAGGAATTCTACATTTTTCAACGGATTCCGGCTATTTATCAACCGATCCTAAAATTCTGGAGTGTGTTCGACAGAGTTCCGGACACTAATCCGCCCCGCACCAACAATTCAGAAAAAAGTTCGTATTTGGCTGCGAAACCATAGATTCTGGTCGGTTCTGACCGTTCTGACCAAGTTACGAATGAAACCTGAAATTGTCACGCGCGTTCGTCGGAATCCCAGACATTGAGCTTAGGCCAGCAGAAAAATTGAAGATATCTCGATTGAGTGACGAGATAGCCAGGAATTCTACATTTTTCAACGGATTTCGGCTATTTATGAACCGATTCTGAAATTCTTGGGTGAATTCGACGGAGTTCCAGACACTCAGCTGCCCGCACCAAAAATTCAGAAAAAAGTTGGTATTTGGCTGAGAAACCTTAGATTCTCGTCGGTTCTGACCGTTCCGACCAAGTTACGAATAAAACCTGGAATTGTCATTCGCGTTCTTCAGAATCGCAGACATTTAGCTCAGGCCAGCAGAAAAATTGAAGATATCTCGATTGAGTGACGAGATAGCCAAAAATTCTACATTTTTCAACGGATTCCGGCTATTTATGAATCGATTCCGAAACTCTTGGGTGGATCCGACAGAGTTACAGACACTCAACTGCCCCGCACCGTAAATTCAGAAATCAGTTGGTGTTTGGCTGAGAAACCCTAGATTCTCGTCGGTTCTGACCGTTCTGACCAAGTTACGAATGAAACCTGGAATTGTCATGCGCGTTTGTCAGAATCGCAGACATTTAGCGCGTGCCAGCAGAAAAATTGAAGATATCTCGATTGAGTGACGAGATAGCCAGGAATTCTACATTTTTCAACGGATTCCGGCTATTTATCAACCGATCCTAAAATTCTGGAGTGTGTTCGACAGAGTTCCGGACACTCATCTGCCCCGCACCAACAATTCAGAAAAAAGTTCGTATTTGGCTGCGAAACCATAGATTCTGGTCGGTTCCGACCGTTCTGACCAAGTTACGAATGAAACCTGGAATTGTCACGCGCGTTTGTCAGAATCCCAGACATTGAGCTCAGGCCAGCAGAGAAATTGAAGATATCTCGATTGAGTGACGAGATAGCCAGGAATTCTACATTTTTCAACGGATTTCGGCTATTTATGAACCGATTCTGAAATTCTTGGGTGGGTTCGACGGAGTTCCAGACACTCAGCTGCCCCGCACCAAAAATTCAGGAAAAAGTTGGTATTTGGCTGAGAAACCTTAGATTCTCGTCGGTTCTGACCGTTCCGACCAAGTTACGAATAAAACCTGGAATTGTCATTCGCGTTCTTCAGAATCGCAGACATTTAGCTCAGGCCAGCAGAAAAATTGAAGATATCTCGATTGAGTGACGAGATAGCCAGAAATTCTACATTTTTCAAAGGATTTCGGCTATTTATGGATCGATTCCGAAACTCTTGGGTGGATTCGACAGAGTTCCAGACACTCAACTGCCCCGCACCGTAAATTCAGAAATCAGTTGGTGTTTGGCTGAGAAACCCTAGATTCTCGTCGGTTCTGACCGTTCTGACCAAGTTACGAATGAAACCTGGAATTGTCATGCGCGTTTGTCAGAATCGCAGACATTTAGCGCGAGCCAGCAGAAAAATTGAAGATATCTCGATTGAGTGACGAGATAGCCAGGAATTCTACATTTTTCAACGGATTCCGGCTATTTATCAACCGATCCTGAAATTCTGGAGTGTGTTCGACAGAGTTCCGGACACTCATCTGCCCCGCACCAACAATTCACAAAAAAGTTCGTATTTGGCTGCGAAACCATAGATTCTCGTCGGTTCTGACCGTTCTAACCAAGTTACGGATGAAACCTGAAATTGTCATCCGCGTTTGTCAGAATTCCAGACCTTTAGCTCAGGCCAGCAGAAAAATTGAAGATATCTCGATTGAGTGACGAGATAGCCAGAAATTCTACATTTTTCAACGGATTCCGGCTATTTATGGATCGATTCCGAAACTCTTGGGTGGATTCGACAGAGTTCCAGACACTCAACTGCCCCGCACCGAAAATTCAAGAAAAAGTTGGTATTTGGCTGAGAAACCCTGGATTCTCGTCGGTTCTGACCGTTCTGACCAAGTCACGAATGAAACCTGGAATTGTCATGCGCGTCTGTTGGACTTGCAGACATTCAGCTCAGGCCAGCAGAAAAATTGGAGATATCTCGATTGAGTGACGAGATATTCAGAAATTCTACATTTTTCAACGGATTCCGGCTATTTATCAACCGATCCTGAAATTCCTGAGTGGATTTGCCAGAGTTCCAGACACTCGGCTGCCCCGCACCAACAATTCGGAAAAAAGGTGGTATTTGGCTGAGGAACCCTAGATTCTCGTCGGTTCGGACCGTTCTGACCAAGTTACGAATAAAACCTGGAATTGTCATGCGCGTTCGTCAGAATCGCAGACATTTAGCTCAGGCCAGCAGAAAAATTAAAGATATCTCAATTGAGTGACGAGACAGCCAGGAATTCTACATTTTTCAACGGATTTCAGCTATTTATGACCCGATCCTGAAATTCTCGGGTGTGTTAGACGGAGTTTCACACACTCATCTGCCCCGCACCGGAAATTCACAAAAAAATTCGTATTTGGCTGAGAAACCCACGATTCTCGTCGGTTCTGACCGTTCTGACCAAGTTACAAATAAAACCTGGAATTGTCCCGGGCGTTTGTCGGAATCGCAGACATTACGCTCGGGCCAGCAGAAAAATTGGAGATATCTCGATTGAGTGACGAGAAAGCCAGGAATTCTACATTTTTCAACAGATTTCAGCTATTTATGAACCGATCCTGGAATTCTTGGGTGAGTTCGACGGAGTTCCAGACACTCAGCTGCCCCGCACTGAAAATTCAGAAAAAAGTTGGTATTTGGCTGAGAAACCCTAGATTCTCGTCGGTTCTGACCGTTCTGACCAAGTTACAGATGAAACCTTGAATTGTCATGCGCGTCTGTTAGAATCGCAGACATTTAGCTCGGGCCAGCAGAAAAATTGGAGATATCTCGAATGAGTGACGAGAAAGCCAGGAATTCTACATTTTTCAACAGATTTCAGCTATTTATGAACCGATCCTGGAATTCTTGGGTGAGTTCGACGGAGTTCCAGACACTCAGCTGCCCCGCACTGAAAATTCAGAAAAAAGTTGGTATTTGGCTGAGAAACCCTAGATTCTCGTCGGTTCTGACCGTTCTGACCAAGTTACAGATGGAACCTGGAATTGTCATGCGCGTCTGTTAGAATCGCAGACATTTAGCTCGGGCCAGCAGAAAAATTGGAGATATCTCGATTGAGTGACGAGATATTCAGAAATTATACATTTTTCAACGGATTCCGGCTATTTATCAACCGATCCTGAAATTCTTGGGTGGGTTCGACAGAGTTCCAGACACTCAGCTGCCCCGCACCAACAATTACGAAAAAAGGTGATATTAGGCTGAGAAACCCTAGATTCTCGTCGGTTCTGACCGTTCTGAACAAGTTACGAATAAAACCTGAAATTGTCATGCGCGTTTGTCAGAATCGCAGACATTCAGCTCAGGCCAGCAGAAAAATTAAAGATATCGCGATTGAGTGACGAGATAGCCAGATATTCTACATTTTTCAACGGATTTCGGCTATTTATGGATCGATTTCGAAATTCTAGGGTGGGTTTGACGGAGTTCCAGCTACTTAACTGCCCCGCACCGTCAATTCAGAAAAAAGTTGGTATTTGGCCGAGAGACCCTAGATTCTCGTCGGTTCTGACCGTTCTGACCAAGTTACAAATGTAACCCAGAATTGTCATGCGCGTTTGTCAGGATCGCAGACATTCAGCTCGGGCCAGCAGAAAAATTGGAGATATCTCGATTGAGTAACGAGATAGCCAGAAATTCTACATTTTTCAACAGATTTCAGCTATTTATGAACCGATCCTGGAATTCTTGGGTGGGTTCGACGGAGTTCCAGACACTCAGCTGCCCCGCACCAAATATTCAGAAAAAAGTTGGTATTTGGCTGAGAAACCCTAGATTCTCGTCGGTTCTGACCGTTCCGACCAAGTTACGAATAAAACCTGGAATTGTCATTCGCGTTCGTCAGAATCGCAGACATTTAGCTCAGGCCAGCAGTAAAATTGAAGATATCTCGATTGAGTGACGAGATAGCCAGGAATTCTACATTATTCAACGGATTTCGGCTATTTATGAACCGATTCTGGACTTCTTGGGTGGGTTCGACAAAGTTCCAGACACTCAGCCGCCCCGCACCGAAAAATTCAGAAAAAAGGTGGTATTTGGCTGAGAAACCCTAGATTCTCGTCGGTTCTGACCGTTCTGACTAAGTGACAAATGAAACCTGGAATTCTCATGCGCGTTTGTCAGAATCGCAGACATTTAGCACGAGCCAGCAGAAAAATTGAAGATATCTCGATTGAGTGACGAGATAGCCAGGAATTCTACATTTTTCAACGGATTTCGGCTATTCATTAACCGATCCTAAGATTCTGGAGTGGGCTCGACAGAGTTCCAGACACTCATCTGCCCCGCACCAACAATTCAGAAAAAAGTTCGTACTTGACTGCGAAACCCTAGATTCTCGTCGGTTCTGACCGTTCTGACCAAGTTACGAATAAAACCTGGAATTGTCACGCGCGTTTGTCAGAATCCCAGACATTTAGCTCAGGCCAGCAGTAAAATTGAAGATATCTCGATTGAGTGACGAGATAGCCAGGAATTCTACATTTCTCAACAGATTTCAGCTATTTTTGAACCGGTCCTGAAATTCTTGGGTGAATTCGACGGAGTTCCAGACACTCAACTGCCCCGCACCGTAAATTCAGAAATCAGTTGGTGTTTGGCTGAGAAACCCTAGATTCTCGTCGGTTTTGACCGTTCTGACCAAGTTACGAATGAAACCTGGACTTGTCATGCGCGTTTGTCAGAATCGCAGACATTTAGCGCGTGCCAGCAGAAAAATTGAAGATATCTCGATTGAGTGACGAGATAGCCAGGAATTCTACATTTTTCAACGGATTCCGGCTATTTATCAACCGATCCTAAAATTCTGGAGTGTGTTCGACAGAGTTCCGGACACTCATCTGCCCCGCACCAACAATTCAGAAAAAAGTTCGTATTTGGCTGCGAAACCATAGATTCTGGTCGGTTCCGACCGTTCCGACCAAGTTACGAATGAAACCTGGAATTGTCACGCGCGTTTGTCAGAATCCCAGACATTGAGCTTAGGCCAGCAGAGAAATTGAAGATATCTCGATTGAGTGACGAGATAGCCAGGAATTCTACATTTTTCAACGGATTTCGGCTATTTATGAACCGATTCTGAAATTCTTGGGTGGGTTCGACGAAGTTCCAGACACTCAGCTGCCCCGCACCAAAAATTCAGGAAAAAGTTGGTATTTGGCTGAGAAACCTTAGATTCTCGTCGGTTCTGACCGTTCCGACCAAGTTACGAATAAAACCTGAAATTGTCATTCGCGTTCTTCAGAATCGCCGACATTTAGCTCAGGCCAGCAGAAAAATTGAAGATATCTCGATTGAGTGACGAGATAGCCAGAAATTCTACATTTTTCAAAGGATTTCCGCTATTTATGGATCGATTCCGAAACTCTTGGGTGGATTCGACAGAGTTCCAGACACTCAACTGCCCCGCACCGTAAATTCAGAAATCAGTTGGTGTTTGGCTGAGAAACCCTAGATTCTCGTCGGTTCTGACCGTTCTGACCAAGTTACGAATGAAACCTGGAATTGTCATGCGCGTTTGTCAGAATCGCAGACATTTAGCGCGAGCCAGCAGAAAAATTGAAGATATCTCGATTGAGTGACGAGATAGCCAGGAATTCTACATTTTTCAACGGATTCCGGCTATTTATCAACCAATCCTGAAATTCTGGAGTGTGTTCGACAGAGTTCCAGACACTCGGCTGCCCCGCATCAACAATTCGGAAAAAAGGTGGTATTTGGCTGAGAAAACCTAGATTCTCGTCGGTTCTGACCGTTCTGACCAAGTTACGAATGAAACCTGTAATTGTCACGCGCGTTTGTCAGAATCGCAGACATTTAGCTCGGGCCGGCAGAAAAATTGGAGATATCTGGATTGAGTGACGAGTTAGCCAGGAATTCTACATTTTTCAACGGATTCCGATTATTTATAAACCGATTCTGAAATGCTTGGGTGGGTTCGACAGAGTTCCAGACACTCAACTGCCCCGCACCGTAAATTCAGGAAAAAGTTGGTATTTGGCTGAGAAACCCTAGATTCTCGTCGGTTCTGACCGTTCCGACCAAGTTACGAATGAAACCTGGAATTGTCATGCGCGTTTGTCGGAATCGCAGAAATTTGGCTCGGGCCAGCAGAAAAATTGGAGATATCTCGATTGAGTGACGAGATAGCCAGGAATTCTACATTTTTCAACAGATTTCAGCTTTTTATGAACCGGTCCTGAAATTCTTGGGTGAATTCGACGGAGTTCCAGACACTTAACTGCCCCGCACCGTAAATTCAGAAATCAGTTGGTGTCTGGCTGAGAAACCCTAGATTCTCGTCGGTTCTGACCGTTCTGACCAAGTTACGAATGAAAACTGGAATTGTCATGCTCGTTTGTCAGAATCGCAGACATTTAGCGCAAGCCAGCAGAAAAATTGAAGATATCTCGATTGAGTGACAAGATAGCCAGGAATTCTACATTTTTCAACGGATTCCGGCTATTTATCAACCGATCCTAAAATTCTGGAGTGTGTTCGACAGAGTTCCGGACACTAATCCGCCCCGCACCAACAATTCAGAAAAAAGTTCGTATTTGGCTGCGAAACCATAGATTCTGGTCGGTTCTGACCGTTCTGACCAAGTTACGAATGAAACCTGAAGATGTCACGCGCGTTCGTCGGAATCCCAGACATTGAGCTTAGGCCAGCAGAAAAATTGAAGATATCTCGATTGAGTGACGAGATAGCCAGGAATTCTACATTTTTCAACGGATTTCGGCTATTTATGAACCGATTCTGAAATTCTTGGGTGAATTCGACGGAGTTCCAGACACTCAGCTGCCCGCACCAAAAATTCAGAAAAAAGTTGGTATTTGGCTGAGAAACCTTAGATTCTCGTCGGTTCTGACCGTTCCGACCAAGTTACGAATAAAACCTGGAATTGTCATTCGCGTTCTTCAGAATCGCAGACATTTAGCTCAGGCCAGCAGAAAAATTGAAGATATCTCGATTGAGTGACGAGATAGCCAAAAATTCTACATTTTTCAACGGATTCCGGCTATTTATGAATCGATTCCGAAACTCTTGGGTGGATCCGACAGAGTTACAGACACTCAACTGCCCCGCACCGTAAATTCAGAAATCAGTTGGTGTTTGGCTGAGAAACCCTAGATTCTCGTCGGTTCTGACCGTTCTGACCAAGTTACGAATGAAACCTGGAATTGTCATGCGCGTTTGTCAGAATCGCAGACATTTAGCGCGTGCCAGCAGAAAAATTGAAGATATCTCGATTGAGTGACGAGATAGCCAGGAATTCTACATTTTTCAACGGATTCCGGCTATTTATCAACCGATCCTAAAATTCTGGAGTGTGTTCGACAGAGTTCCGGACACTCATCTGCCCCGCACCAACAATTCAGAAAAAAGTTCGTATTTGGCTGCGAAACCATAGATTCTGGTCGGTTCCGACCGTTCTGACCAAGTTACGAATGAAACCTGGAATTGTCACGCGCGTTTGTCAGAATCCCAGACATTGAGCTCAGGCCAGCAGAGAAATTGAAGATATCTCGATTGAGTGACGAGATAGCCAGGAATTCTACATTTTTCAACGGATTTCGGCTATTTATGAACCGATTCTGAAATTCTTGGGTGGGTTCGACGGAGTTCCAGACACTCAGCTGCCCCGCACCAAAAATTCAGGAAAAAGTTGGTATTTGGCTGAGAAACCTTAGATTCTCGTCGGTTCTGACCGTTCCGACCAAGTTACGAATAAAACCTGGAATTGTCATTCGCGTTCTTCAGAATCGCAGACATTTAGCTCAGGCCAGCAGAAAAATTGAAGATATCTCGATTGAGTGACGAGATAGCCAGAAATTCTACATTTTTCAAAGGATTTCGGCTATTTATGGATCGATTCCGAAACTCTTGGGTGGATTCGACAGAGTTCCAGACACTCAACTGCCCCGCACCGTAAATTCAGAAATCAGTTGGTGTTTGGCTGAGAAACCCTAGATTCTCGTCGGTTCTGACCGTTCTGACCAAGTTACGAATGAAACCTGGAATTGTCATGCGCGTTTGTCAGAATCGCAGACATTTAGCGCGAGCCAGCAGAAAAATTGAAGATATCTCGATTGAGTGACGAGATAGCCAGGAATTCTACATTTTTCAACGGATTCCGGCTATTTATCAACCGATCCTGAAATTCTGGAGTGTGTTCGACAGAGTTCCGGACACTCATCTGCCCCGCACCAACAATTCACAAAAAAGTTCGTATTTGGCTGCGAAACCATAGATTCTCGTCGGTTCTGACCGTTCTAACCAAGTTACGGATGAAACCTGAAATTGTCATCCGCGTTTGTCAGAATTCCAGACCTTTAGCTCAGGCCAGCAGAAAAATTGAAGATATCTCGATTGAGTGACGAGATAGCCAGAAATTCTACATTTTTCAACGGATTCCGGCTATTTATGGATCGATTCCGAAACTCTTGGGTGGATTCGACAGAGTTCCAGACACTCAACTGCCCCGCACCGAAAATTCAAGAAAAAGTTGGTATTTGGCTGAGAAACCCTGGATTCTCGTCGGTTCTGACCGTTCTGACCAAGTCACGAATGAAACCTGGAATTGTCATGCGCGTCTGTTGGACTTGCAGACATTCAGCTCAGGCCAGCAGAAAAATTGGAGATATCTCGATTGAGTGACGAGATATTCAGAAATTCTACATTTTTCAACGGATTCCGGCTATTTATCAACCGATCCTGAAATTCCTGAGTGGATTTGCCAGAGTTCCAGACACTCGGCTGCCCCGCACCAACAATTCGGAAAAAAGGTGGTATTTGGCTGAGGAACCCTAGATTCTCGTCGGTTCGGACCGTTCTGACCAAGTTACGAATAAAACCTGGAATTGTCATGCGCGTTCGTCAGAATCGCAGACATTTAGCTCAGGCCAGCAGAAAAATTAAAGATATCTCAATTGAGTGACGAGACAGCCAGGAATTCTACATTTTTCAACGGATTTCAGCTATTTATGACCCGATCCTGAAATTCTCGGGTGTGTTAGACGGAGTTTCACACACTCATCTGCCCCGCACCGGAAATTCACAAAAAAATTCGTATTTGGCTGAGAAACCCACGATTCTCGTCGGTTCTGACCGTTCTGACCAAGTTACGAATAAAACCTGGAATTGTCCGGGGCGTTTGTCGGAATCGCAGACATTACGCTCGGGCCAGCAGAAAAATTGGAGATATCTCGATTGAGTGACGAGAAAGCCAGGAATTCTACATTTTTCAACAGATTTCAGCTATTTATGAACCGATCCTGGAATTCTTGGGTGAGTTCGACGGAGTTCCAGACACTCAGCTGCCCCGCACTGAAAATTCAGAAAAAAGTTGGTATTTGGCTGAGAAACCCTAGATTCTCGTCGGTTCTGACCGTTCTGACCAAGTTACAGATGAAACCTGGAATTGTCATGCGCGTCTGTTAGAATCGCAGACATTTAGCTCGGGCCAGCAGAAAAATTGGAGATATCTCGAATGAGTGACGAGAAAGCCAGGAATTCTACATTTTTCAACAGATTTCAGCTATTTATGAACCGATCCTGGAATTCTTGGGTGAGTTCGACGGAGTTCCAGACACTCAGCTGCCCCGCACTGAAAATTCAGAAAAAAGTTGGTATTTGGCTGAGAAACCCTAGATTCTCGTCGGTTCTGACCGTTCTGACCAAGTTACAGATGAAACCTGGAATTGTCATGCGCGTCTGTTAGAATCGCAGACATTTAGCTCGGGCCAGCAGAAAAATTGGAGATATCTCGATTGAGTGACGAGATATTCAGAAATTATACATTTTTCAACGGATTCCGGCTATTTATCAACCGATCCTGAAATTCTTGGGTGGGTTCGACAGAGTTCCAGACACTCAGCTGCCCCGCACCAACAATTACGAAAAAAGGTGATATTAGGCTGAGAAACCCTAGATTCTCGTCGGTTCTGACCGTTCTGAACAAGTTACGAATAAAACCTGAAATTGTCATGCGCGTTTGTCAGAATCGCAGACATTCAGCTCAGGCCAGCAGAAAAATTAAAGATATCGCGATTGAGTGACGAGATAGCCAGATATTCTACATTTTTCAACGGATTTCGGCTATTTATGGATCGATTTCGAAATTCTAGGGTGGGTTTGACGGAGTTCCAGCTACTTAACTGCCCCGCACCGTCAATTCAGAAAAAAGTTGGTATTTGGCCGAGAGACCCTAGATTCTCGTCGGTTCTGACCGTTCTGACCAAGTTACAAATGTAACCCAGAATTGTCATGCGCGTTTGTCAGGATCGCAGACATTCAGCTCGGGCCAGCAGAAAAATTGGAGATATCTCGATTGAGTAACGAGATAGCCAGAAATTCTACATTTTTCAACAGATTTCAGCTATTTATGAACCGATCCTGGAATTCTTGGGTGGGTTCGACGGAGTTCCAGACACTCAGCTGCCCCGCACCAAATATTCAGAAAAAAGTTGGTATTTGGCTGAGAAACCCTAGATTCTCGTCGGTTCTGACCGTTCTGACCAAGTTACGAATGAAACCTGGAATTGTCATGCGCGTCTGTTAAAATTGCAGACATTCAGCGCAGGCCAGCAGAAAAATTGGAGATATCTCGATTGAGTGACGGGATATCCAGAAATTCTACATATTTCAACGGATTCCGGCTATTAATCAACCGATCCTGGAATTCTTGAGTGGGTTCGACAGAGTTCCAGACATTCAGCTGCCCCGCACCAACAATTCAGAAAAAAGTTGGTATTTGGCTGAGAAATCCTAGATTCTCGTCGGTTCCTACCGTTCTGACCAAGTTACAGATGAAACCTGGAATTGTCATGCGCGTCTGTTAGAATCGCAGACATTTAGCTCAGGCCAGCAGAAAAATTGGAGATATCTCGATTGAGTGACGAGATATTCAGAAATTATACATTTTTCAACGGATTCCGGCTATTCATCAACCGATCCTGAAATTCTTGAGTGGGTTCGACAGAGTTCCAGACACTCAGCTGCCCCGCACGAACAATTACGAAAAAAGGTGATATTTGGCTGAGAAACCCTAGATTCTCGTCGGTTCTGACCGTTCTGAACAAGTTACGAATAAAACCTGAACTTGTCATGCGCGTTTGTCAGAATCGCAGACATTTAGCTCAGGCCAGCAGAAAAATTGAAGATATCTCGATTGAGTGACGAGATAGCCAGAAATTCTACATTTTTCAACGGATTTCGGCTATTTATGAATCGATTCCGAAACTCTTGGGTGGATCCGACAAAGTTACAGACACTCAACTGCCCCGCACCGTAAATTCAGAAATCAGTTGGTGTTTGGCTGAGAAACCCTAGATTCTCGTCGGTTCTGACCGTTCTGACCAAGTTACGAATGAAACCAGGAATTGTCATGCGCGTTTGTCAAAATCGCAGACATTTAGCGCGAGCCAGCAGACAAATTGAAGATATCTCGATTGAGTGACGAGACAGCCAGGAATTCTACATTTTTCAACGGATTTCGGCTTTTTATCAAACGATCCTAAAATTCTGAAGTGTGTCCGACAGAGTTCCAGACACTCATCTGCCCCGCACCAACAATTCAGAAAAAAGTTCGTATTTGGCTGCGAAACCATAGATTCTCGTCGGTTCTGACCGTTCTGACCAAGTTACGAATGTAACCTGAAATAGTCACGCGCGTTTGTCAGAATCCCAGACATTTAGCTTAGGCCAGCAGAAAAATTGAAGATATCTCGATTGAGTGACGAGATAGCCAGGAATTCTACATTTTTCAACGGATTTCGGCTATTTATGAACCGATTCTGAAATTCTTGGGTGGGTTCGACGGAGTTCCAGACACTCAGCTGCCCCGCACCAAAAATTCAGGAAAAAGTTGGTATTTGGCTGAAAAACCTCAGATTCTCGTCGGTTCTGACCGTTCCGACCAAGTTACGAATAAAACCTGGAATTGTCATTCGCGTTCGTCAGAATCGCAGACATTTAGCTCAGGCCAGCAGTAAAATTGAAGATATCTCGATTGAGTGACGAGATAGCCAGGAATTCTACATTATTCAACGGATTTCGGCTATTTATGAACCGATTCTGGACTTCTTGGGTGGGTTCGACAAAGTTCCAGACACTCAGCCGCCCCGCACCGAAAAATTCAGAAAAAAGGTGGTATTTGGCTGAGAAACCCTAGATTCTCGTCGGTTCTGACCGTTCTGACTAAGTGACAAATGAAACCTGGAATTCTCATGCGCGTTTGTCAGAATCGCAGACATTTAGCACGAGCCAGCAGAAAAATTGAAGATATCTCGATTGAGTGACGAGATAGCCAGGAATTCTACATTTTTCAACGGATTTCGGCTATTCATTAACCGATCCTAAGATTCTGGAGTGGGCTCGACAGAGTTCCAGACACTCATCTGCCCCGCACCAACAATTCAGAAAAAAGTTCGTACTTGACTGCGAAACCCTAGATTCTCGTCGGTTCTGACCGTTCTGACCAAGTTACGAATAAAACCTGGAATTGTCACGCGCGTTTGTCAGAATCCCAGACATTTAGCTCAGGCCAGCAGTAAAATTGAAGATATCTCGATTGAGTGACGAGATAGCCAGGAATTCTACATTTCTCAACAGATTTCAGCTATTTTTGAACCGGTCCTGAAATTCTTGGGTGAATTCGACGGAGTTCCAGACACTCAACTGCCCCGCACCGTAAATTCAGAAATCAGTTGGTGTTTGGCTGAGAAACCCTAGATTCTCGTCGGTTTTGACCGTTCTGACCAAGTTACGAATGAAACCTGGACTTGTCATGCGCGTTTGTCAGAATCGCAGACATTTAGCGCGTGCCAGCAGAAAAATTGAAGATATCTCGATTGAGTGACGAGATAGCCAGGAATTCTACATTTTTCAACGGATTCCGGCTATTTATCAACCGATCCTAAAATTCTGGAGTGTGTTCGACAGAGTTCCGGACACTCATCTGCCCCGCACCAACAATTCAGAAAAAAGTTCGTATTTGGCTGCGAAACCATAGATTCTGGTCGGTTCCGACCGTTCTGACCAAGTTACGAATGAAACCTGGAATTGTCACGCGCGTTTGTCAGAATCCCAGACATTGAGCTTAGGCCAGCAGAGAAATTGAAGATATCTCGATTGAGTGACGAGATAGCCAGGAATTCTACATTTTTCAACGGATTTCGGCTATTTATGAACCGATTCTGAAATTCTTGGGTGGGTTCGACGAAGTTCCAGACACTCAGCTGCCCCGCACCAAAAATTCAGGAAAAAGTTGGTATTTGGCTGAGAAACCTTAGATTCTCGTCGGTTCTGACCGTTCCGACCAAGTTACGAATAAAACCTGAAATTGTCATTCGCGTTCTTCAGAATCGCCGACATTTAGCTCAGGCCAGCAGAAAAATTGAAGATATCTCGATTGAGTGACGAGATAGCCAGAAATTCTACATTTTTCAAAGGATTTCCGCTATTTATGGATCGATTCCGAAACTCTTGGGTGGATTCGACAGAGTTCCAGACACTCAACTGCCCCGCACCGTAAATTCAGAAATCAGTTGGTGTTTGGCTGAGAAACCCTAGATTCTCGTCGGTTCTGACCGTTCTGACCAAGTTACGAATGAAACCTGGAATTGTCATGCGCGTTTGTCAGAATCGCAGACATTTAGCGCGAGCCAGCAGAAAAATTGAAGATATCTCGATTGAGTGACGAGATAGCCAGGAATTCTACATTTTTCAACGGATTCCGGCTATTTATCAACCAATCCTGAAATTCTGGAGTGTGTTCGACAGAGTTCCAGACACTCGGCTGCCCCGCATCAACAATTCGGAAAAAAGGTGGTATTTGGCTGAGAAAACCTAGATTCTCGTCGGTTCTGACCGTTCTGACCAAGTTACGAATGAAACCTGTAATTGTCACGCGCGTTTGTCAGAATCGCAGACATTTAGCTCGGGCCGGCAGAAAAATTGGAGATATCTGGATTGAGTGACGAGTTAGCCAGGAATTCTACATTTTTCAACGGATTCCGATTATTTATAAACCGATTCTGAAATGCTTGGGTGGGTTCGACAGAGTTCCAGACACTCAACTGCCCCGCACCGTAAATTCAGGAAAAAGTTGGTATTTGGCTGAGAAACCCTAGATTCTCGTCGGTTCTGACCGTTCCGACCAAGTTACGAATGAAACCTGGAATTGTCATGCGCGTTTGTCGGAATCGCAGAAATTTGGCTCGGGCCAGCAGAAAAATTGAAGATATCTCGATTGAGTGACGAGATAGCCAGGAATTCTACATTTTTCAACGGATTTCGGCTATTTATGAACCGATTCTGAAATTCTTGGGTGGGTTCGACGGAGTTCCAGACACTCAGCTGCCCCGCACCAAAAATTCAGGAAAAAGTCGGTATTTGGCTGAAAAACCTTAGATTCTCGTCGGTTCTGACCGTTCCGACCAAGTTACGAATAAAACCTGGAATTGTCATTCGCGTTCGTCAGAATCGCAGACATTTAGCTCAGGCCAGCAGTAAAATTGAAGATATCTCGATTGAGTGACGAGATAGCCAGGAATTCTACATTATTCAACGGATTTCGGCTATTTATGAACCGATTCTGGACTTCTTGGGTGGGTTCGACAAAGTTCCAGACACTCAGCCGCCCCGCACCGAAAAATTCAGAAAAAAGGTGGTATTTGGCTGAGAAACCCTAGATTCTCGTCGGTTCTGACCGTTCTGACTAAGTGACAAATGAAACCTGGAATTCTCATGCGCGTTTGTCAGAATCGCAGACATTTAGCACGAGCCAGCAGAAAAATTGAAGATATCTCGATTGAGTGACGAGATAGCCAGGAATTCTACATTTTTCAACGGATTTCGGCTATTCATTAACCGATCCTAAGATTCTGGAGTGGGCTCGACAGAGTTCCAGACACTCATCTGCCCCGCACCAACAATTCAGAAAAAAGTTCGTACTTGACTGCGAAACCCTAGATTCTCGTCGGTTCTGACCGTTCTGACCAAGTTACGAATGAAAGCTGGAATTGTCACGCGCGTTTGTCAGAATCCCAGACATTTAGCTCAGGCCAGCAGTAAAATTGAAGATATCTCGATTGAGTGACGAGATAGCCAGGAATTCTACATTTCTCAACAGATTTCAGCTATTTTTGAACCGGTCCTGAAATTCTTGGGTGAATTCGACGGAGTTCCAGACACTCAACTGCCCCGCACCGTAAATTCAGAAATCAGTTGGTGTTTGGCTGAGAAACCCTAGATTCTCGTCGGTTTTGACCGTTCTGACCAAGTTACGAATGAAACCTGGAATTGTCATGCGCGTTTGTCAGAATCGCAGACATTTAGCGCGTGCCAGCAGAAAAATTGAAGATATCTCGATTGAGTGACGAGATAGCCAGGAATTCTACATTTTTCAACGGATTCCGGCTATTTATCAACCGATCCTAAAATTCTGGAGTGTGTTCGACAGAGTTCCGGACACTCATCTGCCCCGCACCAACAATTCAGAAAAAAGTTCGTATTTGGCTGCGAAACCATAGATTCTGGTCGGTTCCGACCGTTCTGACCAAGTTACGAATGAAACCTGGAATTGTCACGCGCGTTTGTCAGAATCCCAGACATTGAGCTTAGGCCAGCAGAGAAATTGAAGATATCTCGATTGAGTGACGAGATAGCCAGGAATTCTACATTTTTCAACGGATTTCGGCTATTTATGAACCGATTCTGAAATTCTTGGGTGGGTTCGACGGAGTTCCAGACACTCAGCTGCCCCGCACCAAAAATTCAGGAAAAAGTTGGTATTTGGCTGAGAAACCTTAGATTCTCGTCGGTTCTGACCGTTCCGACCAAGTTACGGATAAAACCTGGAATTGTCATTCGCGTTCTTCAGAATCGCAGACATTTAGCTCAGGCCAGCAGAAAAATTGAAGATATCTCGATTGAGTGACGAGATAGCCAGAAATTCTACATTTTTCAAAGGATTTCGGCTATTTATGGATCGATTCCGAAACTCTTGGGTGGATTCGACAGAGTTCCAGACACTCAACTGCCCCGCACCGTAAATTCAGAAATCAGTTGGTGTTTGGCTGAGAAACCCTAGATTCTCGTCGGTTCTGACCGTTCTGACCAAGTTACGAATGAAACCTGGAATTGTCATGCGCGTTTGTCAGAATCGCAGACATTTAGCGCGAGCCAGCAGAAAAATTGAAGATATCTCGATTGAGTGACGAGATAGCCAGGAATTCTACATTTTTCAACGGATTCCGGCTATTTATCAACCGATCCTGAAATTCTGGAGTGTGTTCGACAGAGTTCCGGACACTCATCTGCCCCGCACCAACAATTCACAAAAAAGTTCGTATTTGGCTGCGAAACCATAGATTCTCGTCGGTTCTGACCGTTCTAACCAAGTTACGGATGAAACCTGAAATTGTCATCCGCGTTTGTCAGAATTCCAGACCTTTAGCTCAGGCCAGCAGAAAAATTGAAGATATCTCGATTGAGTGACGAGATAGCCAGAAATTCTACATTTTTCAACGGATTCCGGCTATTTATGGATCGATTTTGAAACTCTTGGGTGGATTCGACAGAGTTCCAGACACTCAACTGCCCCGCACCGAAAATTCAAGAAAAAGTTGGTATTTGGCTGAGAAACCCTGGATTCTCGTCGGTTCTGACCGTTCTGACCAAGTCACGAATGAAACCTGGAATTGTCATGCGCGTCTGTTGGACTTGCAGACATTCAGCTCAGGCCAGCAGAAAAATTGGAGATATCTCGATTGAGTGACGAGATATTCAGAAATTCTACATTTTTCAACGGATTCCGGCTATTTATCAACCGATCCTGAAATTCCTGAGTGGGTTTGCCAGAGTTCCAGACACTCGGCTGCCCCGCACCAACAATTCGGAAAAAAGGTGGTATTTGGCTGAGGAACCCTAGATTCTCGTCGGTTCGGACCGTTCTGACCAAGTTACGAATAAAACCTGGAATTGTCATGCGCGTTCGTCAGAATCGCAGACATTTAGCTCAGGCCAGCAGAAAAATTAAAGATATCTCAATTGAGTGACGAGACAGCCAGGAATTCTACATTTTTCAACGGATTTCAGCTATTTATGACCCGATCCTGAAATTCTCGGGTGTGTTAGACGGAGTTTCACACACTCATCTGCCCCGCACCGGAAATTCACAAAAAAATTCGTATTTGGCTGAGAAACCCACGATTCTCGTCGGTTCTGACCGTTCTGACCAAGTTACAAATAAAACCCGGAATTGTCCCGGGCGTTTGTCGGAATCGCAGACATTACGCTCGGGCCAGCAGAAAAATTGGAGATATCTCGATTGAGTGACGAGAAAGCCAGGAATTCTACATTTTTCAACAGATTTCAGCTATTTATGAACCGATCCTGGAATTCTTGGGTGAGTTCGACGGAGTTCCAGACACTCAGCTGCCCCGCACTGAAAATTCAGAAAAAAGTTGGTATTTGGCTGAGAAACCCTAGATTCTCGTCGGTTCTGACCGTTCTGACCAAGTTACAGATGAAACCTTGAATTGTCATGCGCGTCTGTTAGAATCGCAGACATTTAGCTCGGGCCAGCAGAAAAATTGGAGATATCTCGAATGAGTGACGAGAAAGCCAGGAATTCTACATTTTTCAACAGATTTCAGCTATTTATGAACCGATCCTGGAATTCTTGGGTGAGTTCGACGGAGTTCCAGACACTCAGCTGCCCCGCACTGAAAATTCAGAAAAAAGTTGGTATTTGGCTGAGAAACCCTAGATTCTCGTCGGTTCTGACCGTTCCGACCAAGTTACGAATAAAACCTGGAATTGTCATTCGCGTTCGTCAGAATCGCAGACATTTAGCTCAGGCCAGCAGTAAAATTGAAGATATCTCGATTGAGTGACGAGATAGCCAGGAATTCTACATTATTCAACGGATTTCGGCTATTTATGAACCGATTCTGGACTTCTTGGGTGGGTTCGACAAAGTTCCAGACACTCAGCCGCCCCGCACCGAAAAATTCAGAAAAAAGGTGGTATTTGGCTGAGAAACCCTAGATTCTCGTCGGTTCTGACCGTTCTGACTAAGTGACAAATGAAACCTGGAATTCTCATGCGCGTTTGTCAGAATCGCAGACATTTAGCACGAGCCAGCAGAAAAATTGAAGATATCTCGATTGAGTGACGAGATAGCCAGGAATTCTACATTTTTCAACGGATTTCGGCTATTCATTAACCGATCCTAAGATTCTGGAGTGGGCTCGACAGAGTTCCAGACACTCATCTGCCCCGCACCAACAATTCAGAAAAAAGTTCGTACTTGACTGCGAAACCCTAGATTCTCGTCGGTTCTGACCGTTCTGACCAAGTTACGAATAAAACCTGGAATTGTCACGCGCGTTTGTCAGAATCCCAGACATTTAGCTCAGGCCAGCAGTAAAATTGAAGATATCTCGATTGAGTGACGAGACAGCCAGGAATTCTACATTTCTCAACAGATTTCAGCTATTTTTGAACCGGTCCTGAAATTCTTGGGTGAATTCGACGGAGTTCCAGACACTCAACTGCCCCGCACCGTAAATTCAGAAATCAGTTGGTGTTTGGCTGAGAAACCCTAGATTCTCGTCGGTTTTGACCGTTCTGACCAAGTTACGAATGAAACCTGGACTTGTCATGCGCGTTTGTCAGAATCGCAGACATTTAGCGCGTGCCAGCAGAAAAATTGAAGATATCTCGATTGAGTGACGAGATAGCCAGGAATTCTACATTTTTCAACGGATTCCGGCTATTTATCAACCGATCCTAAAATTCTGGAGTGTGTTCGACAGAGTTCCGGACACTCATCTGCCCCGCACCAACAATTCAGAAAAAAGTTCGTATTTGGCTGCGAAACCATAGATTCTGGTTGGTTCCGACCGTTCTGACCAAGTTACGAATGAAACCTGGAATTGTCACGCGCGTTTGTCAGAATCCCAGACATTGAGCTTAGGCCAGCAGAGAAATTGAAGATATCTCGATTGAGTGACGAGATAGCCAGGAATTCTACATTTTTCAACGGATTTCGGCTATTTATGAACCGATTCTGAAATTCTTGGGTGGGTTCGACGAAGTTCCAGACACTCAGCTGCCCCGCACCAAAAATTCAGGAAAAAGTTGGTATTTGGCTGAGAAACCTTAGATTCTCGTCGGTTCTGACCGTTCCGACCAAGTTACGAATAAAACCTGAAATTGTCATTCGCGTTCTTCAGAATCGCCGACATTTAGCTCAGGCCAGCAGAAAAATTGAAGATATCTCGATTGAGTGACGAGATAGCCAGAAATTCTACATTTTTCAAAGGATTTCCGCTATTTATGGATCGATTCCGAAACTCTTGGGTGGATTCGACAGAGTTCCAGACACTCAACTGCCCCGCACCGTAAATTCAGAAATCAGTTGGTGTTTGGCTGAGAAACCCTAGATTCTCGTCGGTTCTGACCGTTCTGACCAAGTTACGAATGAAACCTGGAATTGTCATGCGCGTTTGTCAGAATCGCAGACATTTAGCGCGAGCCAGCAGAAAAATTGAAGATATCTCGATTGAGTGACGAGATAGCCAGGAATTCTACATTTTTCAACGGATTCCGGCTATTTATCAACCAATCCTGAAATTCTGGAGTGTGTTCGACAGAGTTCCAGACACTCGGCTGCCCCGCATCAACAATTCGGAAAAAAGGTGGTATTTGGCTGAGAAAACCTAGATTCTCGTCGGTTCTGACCGTTCTGACCAAGTTACGAATGAAACCTGTAATTGTCACGCGCGTTTGTCAGAATCGCAGACATTTAGCTCGGGCCGGCAGAAAAATTGGAGATATCTGGATTGAGTGACGAGTTAGCCAGGAATTCTACATTTTTCAACGGATTCCGATTATTTATAAACCGATTCTGAAATGCTTGGGTGGGTTCGACAGAGTTCCAGACACTCAACTGCCCCGCACCGTAAATTCAGGAAAAAGTTGGTATTTGGCTGAGAAACCCTAGATTCTCGTCGGTTCTGACCGTTCCGACCAAGTTACGAATGAAACCTGGAATTGTCATGCGCGTTTGTCGGAATCGCAGAAATTTGGCTCGGGCCAGCAGAAAAATTGGAGATATCTCGATTGAGTGACGAGATAGCCAGGAATTCTACATTTTTCAACAGATTTCAGCTTTTTATGAACCGGTCCTGAAATTCTTGGGTGAATTCGACGGAGTTCCAGACACTCAACTGCCCCGCACCGTAATTTCAGAAATCAGTTGGTGTCTGGCTGAGAAACCCTAGATTCTCGTCGGTTCTGACCGTTCTGACCAAGTTACGAATGAAAACTGGAATTGTCATGCGCGTTTGTCAGAATCGCAGACATTTAGCGCAAGCCAGCAGAAAAATTGAAGATATCTCGATTGAGTGACAAGATAGCCAGGAATTCTACATTTTTCAACGGATTCCGGCTATTTATCAACCGATCCTAAAATTCTGGAGTGTGTTCGACAGAGTTCCGGACACTCATCCGCCCCGCACCAACAATTCAGAAAAAAGTTCGTATTTGGCTGCGAAACCATAGATTCTGGTCGGTTCTGACCGTTCTGACCAAGTTACGAATGAAACCTGAAATTGTCACGCGCGTTCGTCGGAATCCCAGACATTGAGCTTAGGCCAGCAGAAAAATTGAAGATATCTCGATTGAGTGACGAGATAGCCAGGAATTCTACATTTTTCAACGGATTTCGGCTATTTATGAACCGATTCTGAAATTCTTGGGTGAATTCGACGGAGTTCCAGACACTCAGCTGCCCGCACCAAAAATTCAGAAAAAAGTTGGTATTTGGCTGAGAAACCTTAGATTCTCGTCGGTTCTGACCGTTCCGACCAAGTTACGAATAAAACCTGGAATTGTCATTCGCGTTCTTCAGAATCGCAGACATTTAGCTCAGGCCAGCAGAAAAATTGAAGATATCTCGATTGAGTGACGAGATAGCCAGAAATTCTACATTTTTCAACGGATTCCGGCTATTTATGAATCGATTCCGAAACTCTTGGGTGGATCCGACAGAGTTACAGACACTCAACTGCCCCGCACCGTAAATTCAGAAATCAGTTGGTGTTTGGCTGAGAAACCCTAGATTCTCGTCGGTTCTGACCGTTCTGACCAAGTTACGAATGAAACCAGGAATTGTCATGCGCGTTTGTCAAAATCGCAGACATTTAGCGCGAGCCAGCAGACAAATTGAAGATATCTCGATTGAGTGACGAGATAGCCAGGAATTCTACATTTTTCAACGGATTTCGGCTTTTTATCAAACGATCCTAAAATTCTGGAGTGTGTCCGACAGAGTTCCAGACACTCATCTGCCCCGCACCAACAATTCAGAAAAAAGTTCGTATTTGGCTGCGAAACCATAGATTCTCGTCGGTTCTGACCGTTCTGACCAAGTTACGAATGTAACCTGAAATAGTCACGCGCGTTTGTCAGAATATCAGACATTTAGCTTAGGCCAGCAGAAAAATTGAAGATATCTCGATTGAGTGACGAGATAGCCAGGAATTCTACATTTTTCAACGGATTTCGGCTATTTATGAACCGATTCTGAAATTCTTGGGTGGGTTCGACGGAGTTCCAGACACTCAGCTGCCCCGCACCAAAAATTCAGGAAAAAGTTGGTATTTGGCTGAAAAACCTTAGATTCTCGTCGGTTCTGACCGTTCCGACCAAGTTACGAATAAAACCTGGAATTGTCATTCGCGTTCGTCAGAATCGCAGACATTTAGCTCAGGCCAGCAGTAAAATTGAAGATATCTCGATTGAGTGACGAGATAGCCAGGAATTCTACATTATTCAACGGATTTCGGCTATTTATGAACCGATTCTGGACTTCTTGGGTGGGTTCGACAAAGTTCCAGACACTCAGCCGCCCCGCACCGAAAAATTTAGAAAAAAGGTGGTATTTGGCTGAGAAACCCTAGATTCTCGTCGGTTCTGACCGTTCTGACTAAGTGACAAATGAAACCTGGAATTCTCATGCGCGTTTGTCAGAATCGCAGACATTTAGCACGAGCCAGCAGAAAAATTGAAGATATCTCGATTGAGTGACGAGATAGCCAGGAATTCTACATTTTTCAACGGATTTCGGCTATTCATCAACCGATCCCAAGATTCTGGAGTGGGCTCGACAGAGTTCCAGACACTCATCTGCCCCGCACCAACAATTCAGAAAAAAGTTCGTACTTGACTGCGAAACCCTAGATTCTCGTCGGTTCTGACCGTTCTGACCAAGTTACGAATGAAACCTGGAATTGTCACGCGCGTTCGTCAGAATCCCAGACATTTAGCTCAGGCCAGCAGTAAAATTGAAGATATCTCGATTGAGTGACGAGATAGCCAGGAATTCTACATTTCTCAACAGATTTCAGCTATTTTTGAACCGGTCCTGAAATTCTTGGGTGAATTCGACGGAGTTCCAGACACTCAACTGCCCCGCACCGTAAATTCAGAAATCAGTTGGTGTTTGGCTGAGAAACCCTAGATTCTCGTCGGTTTTGACCGTTCTGACCAAGTTACGAATGAAACCTGGAATTGTCATGCGCGTTTGTCAGAATCGCAGACATTTAGCGCGTGCCAGCAGAAAAATTGAAGATATCTCGATTGAGTGACGAGATAGCCAGGAATTCTACATTTTTCAACGGATTCCGGCTATTTATCAACCGATCCTAAAATTCTGGAGTGTGTTCGACAGAGTTCCGGACACTCATCTGCCCCGCACCAACAATTCAGAAAAAAGTTCGTATTTGGCTGCGAAACCATAGATTCTGGTCGGTTCCGACCGTTCTGACCAAGTTACGAATGAAACCTGGAATTGTCACGCGCGTTTGTCAGAATCCCAGACATTGAGCTTAGGCCAGCAGAGAAATTGAAGATATCTCGATTGAGTGACGAGATAGCCAGGAATTCTACATTTTTCAACGGATTTCGGCTATTTATGAACCGATTCTGAAATTCTTGGGTGGGTTCGACGGAGTTCCAGACACTCAGCTGCCCCGCACCAAAAATTCAGGAAAAAGTTGGTATTTGGCTGAGAAACCTTAGATTCTCGTCGGTTCTGACCGTTCCGACCAAGTTACGAATAAAACCTGGAATTGTCATTCGCGTTCTTCAGAATCGCAGACATTTAGCTCAGGCCAGCAGAAAAATTGAAGATATCTCGATTGAGTGACGAGATAGCCAGAAATTCTACATTTTTCAAAGGATTTCGGCTATTTATGGATCGATTCCGAAACTCTTGGGTGGATTCGACAGAGTTCCAGACACTCAACTGCCCCGCACCGTAAATTCAGAAATCAGTTGGTGTTTGGCTGAGAAACCCTAGATTCTCGTCGGTTCTGACCGTTCTGACCAAGTTACGAATGAAACCTGGAATTGTCATGCGCGTTTGTCAGAATCGCAGACATTTAGCGCGAGCCAGCAGAAAAATTGAAGATATCTCGATTGAGTGACGAGATAGCCAGGAATTCTACATTTTTCAACGGATTCCGGCTATTTATCAACCGATCCTGAAATTCTGGAGTGTGTTCGACAGAGTTCCGGACACTCATCTGCCCCGCACCAACAATTCACAAAAAAGTTCGTATTTGGCTGCGAAACCATAGATTCTCGTCGGTTCTGACCGTTCTAACCAAGTTACGGATGAAACCTGAAATTGTCATCCGCGTTTGTCAGAATTCCAGACCTTTAGCTCAGGCCAGCAGAAAAATTGAAGATATCTCGATTGAGTGACGAGATAGCCAGAAATTCTACATTTTTCAACGGATTCCGGCTATTTATGGATCGATTTCGAAACTCTTGGGTGGGTTCGACAGAGTTCCAGACACCCAACTGCCCCGCACCGAAAATTCAAGAAAAAGTTGGTATTTGGCTGAGAAACCCTGGATTCTCGTCGGTTCTGACCGTTCTGACCAAGTCACGAATGAAACCTGGAATTGTCATGCGCGTCTGTTGGACTTGCAGACATTCAGCTCAGGCCAGCAGAAAAATTGGAGATATCTCGATTGAGTGACGAGATATTCAGAAATTCTACATTTTTCAACGGATTCCGGCTATTTATCAACCGATCCTGAAATTCCTGAGTGGGTTTGCCAGAGTTCCAGACACTCGGCTGCCCCGCACCAACAATTCGGAAAAAAGGTGGTATTTGGCTGAGGAACCCTAGATTCTCGTCGGTTCGGACCGTTCTAACCAAGTTACGAATAAAACCTGGAATTGTCATGCGCGTTCGTCAGAATCGCAGACATTTAGCTCAGGCCAGCAGAAAAATTAAAGATATCTCAATTGAGTGACGAGACAGCCAGGAATTCTACATTTTTCAACGGATTTCAGCTATTTATGACCCGATCCTGAAATTCTCGGGTGTGTTAGACGGAGTTTCACACACTCATCTGCCCCGCACCGGAAATTCACAAAAAAATTCGTATTTGGCTGAGAAACCCACGATTCTCGTCGGTTCTGACCGTTCTGACCAAGTTACAAATAAAACCCGGAATTGTCCCGGGCGTTTGTCGGAATCGCAGACATTACGCTCGGGCCAGCAGAAAAATTGGAGATATCTCGATTGAGTGACGAGAAAGCCAGGAATTCTACATTTTTCAACAGATTTCAGCTATTTATGAACCGATCCTGGAATTCTTGGGTGAGTTCGACGGAGTTCCAGACACTCAGCTGCCCCGCACTGAAAATTCAGAAAAAAGTTGGTATTTGGCTGAGAAACCCTAGATTCTCGTCGGTTCTGACCGTTCTGACCAAGTTACAGATGAAACCTTGAATTGTCATGCGCGTCTGTTAGAATCGCAGACATTTAGCTCGGGCCAGCAGAAAAATTGGAGATATCTCGAATGAGTGACGAGAAAGCCAGGAATTCTACATTTTTCAACAGATTTCAGCTATTTATGAACCGATCCTGGAATTCTTGGGTGAGTTCGACGGAGTTCCAGACACTCAGCTGCCCCGCACTGAAAATTCAGAAAAAAGTTGGTATTTGGCTGAGAAACCCTAGATTCTCGTCGGTTCTGACCGTTCTGACCAAGTTACAGATGAAACCTG
Organism: Diprion similis; assembly: GCF_021155765.1. NCBI lineage: Eukaryota > Metazoa > Arthropoda > Insecta > Hymenoptera > Diprionidae > Diprion > Diprion similis. The sequence continues at coordinate 3,711,673 of NC_060118.1, forward strand.
GAATTGTCATGCGCGTCTGTTAGAATCGCAGACATTTAGCTCGGGCCAGCAGAAAAATTGGAGATATCTCGATTGAGTGACGAGATATTCAGAAATTATACATTTTTCAACGGATTCCGGCTATTTATCAACCGATCCTGAAATTCTTGGGTGGGTTCGACAGAGTTCCAGACACTCAGCTGCCCCGCACCAACAATTACGAAAAAAGGTGATATTAGGCTGAGAAACCCTAGATTCTCGTCGGTTCTGACCGTTCTGAACAAGTTACGAATAAAACCTGAAATTGTCATGCGCGTTTGTCAGAATCGCAGACATTCAGCTCAGGCCAGCAGAAAAATTAAAGATATCGCGATTGAGTGACGAGATAGCCAGAAATTCTACATTTTTCAACGGATTCCGGCTATTTATGGATCGATTTCGAAACTCTTGGGTGGATTCGACAGAGTTCCAGACACTCAACTGCCCCGCACCGAAAATTCAAGAAAAAGTTGGTATTTATCTGAGAAACCCTGGATTCTCGTCGGTTCTGACCGTTCTGACCAAGTCACGAATGAAACCTGGAATTGTCATGCGCGTCTGTTGGACTTGCAGACATTCAGCTCAGGCCAGCAGAAAAATTGGAGATATCTCGATTGAGTGACGAGATATTCAGAAATTCTACATTTTTCAACGGATTCCGGCTATTTATCAACCGATCCTGAAATTCCTGAGTGGGTTTGCCAGAGTTCCAGACACTCGGCTGCCCCGCACCAACAATTCGGAAAAAAGGTGGTATTTGGCTGAGGAACCCTAGATTCTCGTCGGTTCGGACCGTTCTGACCAAGTTACGAATAAAACCTGGAATTGTCATGCGCGTTCGTCAGAATCGCAGACATTTAGCTCAGGCCAGCAGAAAAATTAAAGATATCTCAATTGAGTGACGAGACAGCCAGGAATTCTACATTTTTCAACGGATTTCAGCTATTTATGACCCGATCCTGAAATTCTCGGGTGTGTTAGACGGAGTTTCACACACTCATCTGCCCCGCACCGGAAATTCACAAAAAAATTCGTATTTGGCTGAGAAACCCACGATTCTCGTCGGTTCTGACCGTTCTGACCAAGTTACAAATAAAACCCGGAATTGTCCCGGGCGTTTGTCGGAATCGCAGACATTACGCTCGGGCCAGCAGAAAAATTGGAGATATCTCGATTGAGTGACGAGAAAGCCAGGAATTCTACATTTTTCAACAGATTTCAGCTATTTATGAACCGATCCTGGAATTCTTGGGTGAGTTCGACGGAGTTCCAGACACTCAGCTGCCCCGCACTGAAAATTCAGAAAAAAGTTGGTATTTGGCTGAGAAACCCTAGATTCTCGTCGGTTCTGACCGTTCTGACCAAGTTACAGATGAAACCTTGAATTGTCATGCGCGTCTGTTAGAATCGCAGACATTTAGCTCGGGCCAGCAGAAAAATTGGAGATATCTCGAATGAGTGACGAGAAAGCCAGGAATTCTACATTTTTCAACAGATTTCAGCTATTTATGAACCGATCCTGGAATTCTTGGGTGAGTTCGACGGAGTTCCAGACACTCAGCTGCCCCGCACTGAAAATTCAGAAAAAAGTTGGTATTTGGCTGAGAAACCCTAGATTCTCGTCGGTTCTGACCGTTCTGACCAAGTTACAGATGAAACCTGGAATTGTCATGCGCGTCTGTTAGAATCGCAGACATTTAGCTCGGGCCAGCAGAAAAATTGGAGATATCTCGATTGAGTGACGAGATATTCAGAAATTATACATTTTTCAACGGATTCCGGCTATTTATCAACCGATCCTGAAATTCTTGGGTGGGTTCGACAGAGTTCCAGACACTCAGCTGCCCCGCACCAACAATTACGAAAAAAGGTGATATTAGGCTGAGAAACCCTAGATTCTCGTCGGTTCTGACCGTTCTGAACAAGTTACGAATAAAACCTGAAATTGTCATGCGCGTTTGTCAGAATCGCAGACATTCAGCTCAGGCCAGCAGAAAAATTAAAGATATCGCGATTGAGTGACGAGATAGCCAGATATTCTACATTTTTCAACGGATTTCGGCTATTTATGGATCGATTTCGAAATTCTAGAGTGGGTTTGACGGAGTTCCAGCTACTTAACTGCCCCGCACCGTCAATTCAGAAAAAAGTTGGTATTTGGCCGAGAGACCCTAGATTCTCGTCGGTTCTGACCGTTCTGACCAAGTTACAAATGTAACCCAGAATTGTCATGCGCGTTTGTCAGGATCGCAGACATTCAGCTCGGGCCAGCAGAAAAATTGGAGATATCTCGATTGAGTAACGAGATAGCCAGAAATTCTACATTTTTCAACAGATTTCAGCTATTTATGAACCGATCCTGGAATTCTTGGGTGGGTTCGACGGAGTTCCAGACACTCAGCTGCCCCGCACCAAATATTCAGAAAAAAGTTGGTATTTGGCTGAGAAACCCTAGATTCTCGTCGGTTCTGACCGTTCTGACCAAGTTACGAATGAAACCTGGAATTGTCATGCGCGTCTGTTAAAATTGCAGACATTCAGCGCAGGCCAGCAGAAAAATTGGAGATATCTCGATTGAGTGACGGGATATCCAGAAATTCTACATATTTAAACGGATTTCGGCTATTAATCAACCGATCCTGGAATTCTTGAGTGGGTTCGACAGAGTTCCAGACATTCAGCTGCCCCGCACCAACAATTCAGAAAAAAGTTGGTATTTGGCTGAGAAACCCTAGATTCTCGTCGGTTCCTACCGTTCTGACCAAGTTACAGATGAAACCTGGAATTGTCATGCGCGTCTGTTAGAATCGCAGACATTTAGCTCAGGCCAGCAGAAAAATTGGAGATATCTCGATTGAGTGACGAGATATTCAGAAATTATACATTTTTCAACGGATTCCGGCTATTCATCAACCGATCCTGAAATTCTTGAGTGGGTTCGACAGAGTTCCAGACACTCAGCTGCCCCGCACGAACAATTACGAAAAAAGGTGATATTTGGCTGAGAAACCCTAGATTCTCGTCGGTTCTGACCGTTCTGAACAAGTTACTAATGAAACCTGAAATTGTCATGCGCGTTTGTCAGAATCGCAGACATTTAGCTCAGGCCAGCAGAAAAATTGTGGATATCTCGATTAAGAGACGAGATAGCCAGAAATTCTACATTTTTCAGCGGATTTCGGCCATTTATGCACCGATCCTGGAATTCTCGGGTGGGTTCGACGGAGTTCCAGACACTTAGCTGCCGCGCACCGAAAATTCAAGAAAAAGTTGGTATTTGGCTAAGAAACCCTGGATTCTCTTCGGTTCTGACCGTTCTGACCAAGTGACGAATGAAACCTGGAATTGTCAGGCGCGTCTGTTAGAATTGCAGACATTCAGCTCAGGCCAGCAGAAAAATTGAGGATATCTCGATTGAGTGACGAGATAGCCAGAATTTCTACATTTTTCAACGGATTTCGGCTATTTATGGACCGATTCCGAAATTTTCGGGTGGGCTTGACAGAGTTTCAGACACTCAACTGCCCCGCACCGTAAATTTAGAAATCAGTTGGTATTTGGCTGAGAAACCCCAGATTCTCGTCGGTTCTGACCGTTCTGACCAAGTGACGAATGAAACCTGGAATTGTCATGCGCGTTCGTCAGAATCGCAGACATTTAGCTCAGGCCAGCAGAAAAATTAAAGATATCTCAATTGAGTGACGAGATAGCCAGGAATTCTACATTTTTCAACGGATTTCGGCTATTTATGACCCGATCCTGAAATTCTCGGGTGGGTTAGACAGAGTTTCACACACTCATCTGCCCCGCACCGGAAATTCACAAAAAAGTTCGTATTTGGCTGAGAAACCCTTGATTCTCGTCGGTTCTGACCGTTCTGACCAAGTTACAAATAAAACCTGGAATTGTCCCGCGCGTTTGTCGGAATCGCAGACATTTAGCTCAGGCCAGCAGAAATATTGGAGATAGCTCGATTGAGTGACAAGATATTCAGAAATTCTACATTTTTCAACGGATTACGGCCATTTATCAACCGATCCTGAAATTCTTGAGAGGATTCGACAGAGTTTCAGACACTCAGCTGCCCCGCACCAAAAATTCAGAGAAAAGTTGGTATTTGTCTGAGAAACCCTAGATTCTCGTCGGTTCTGACCGTTTCGACCAAGTTACGAATAAAACCTGAACTTGTCATGCGCGTTTGTCAGAATCGCAGACATTTAGCTCAGGCCAGCAGAAAAACTGAAGATATCTCGATTGAGTGACGAGATAGCCAGAAATTTTACATTTTTCAACGGATTTCGGCTATTTATGGATCGATTCCGAAATTCCAGGGTGGGTTTGACAGAGTTCCAGACACTCAACTGCCCCGCACCGTAAATTCAGAAAAAAGTTGGTATTTGGCTGAGGAACCCTAGATTCTCGTCGGTTCGGACCGTTCTGACCAAGTTACGAATAAAACCTGAAATTGTCATGCGCGTTCGTCAGAATCGCAGACATTTATCTCAGGCCAGCAGAAAAATTGAAGATATCTCAATTGAGTGACAAGATAGCCAGGAATTCTACATTTTTCAACGGATTTCGGCTATTTATGACCCGATCCTGAAATTCTCGGGTGGGTTAGACAGAGTTTCACACACTCATCTGCCCCGCACCGAAAATTCACAAAAAAGTTCGTATTTGGCTGAGAAACCCTTGATTCTCGTCGGTTTTGACCGTTCTGACCAAGTTACAAATAAAACCTGGAACTGTCCCGCGCGTTTGTCGGAATCGCGGACATTTAGCTCAGGCCAGCAGAAATATTGGAGATAGCTCGATTGAGTGACGAGATATTCGGAAATTCTACATTTTCCAACGGATTCCGGCCATTTATCAACCGATCCTGAAATTCTTGAGAGGGTTCAACAGAGTTCCAGACACTCAGCTGCCCCGCACCAAAAATTCAGAGAAAAGTTGGTATTTGGCTGAGAAACCCTAGATTCTCGTCGGTTCTGACCGTTTCGACAAGTTACGAATGGAACCTGAAATTGTCATGCGCGTTTGTCAGAATCGCAGACATTTAGCTCAGGCCAGCAGAAAAACTGAAGATATCTCGATTGAGTGACGAGATAGCCAGAAATTCTACATTTTTCAACGGATTTCGGCTATTTATGGATCGATTCCGAAATTCCAGGGTGGGTTCGACAGAGTTCCAGACACTCAACTGCCCCGCACCGTAAATTCAGAGAAAAGATGGTATTTGGCTGAGAAACCCTAGATTCTCGTCGGTTCTGACCGTTTCGACAAGTTACGAATGAAACCTGAAATTGTCATGCGCGTTTGTCAGAATCGCAGACATTTAGCTCAGGCCAGCAGAAAAACTGGAGATATCCCGGCTGAGTGACGAGATAGCCAGAAATTCTACATTTTTCAACGGATTTCGGCTATTTATGGATCGATTCCGAAATTCCAGGGTGGGTTCGACGGAGTTCCAGACACTCAACTGCCCCGCACCGTAAATTCAGAAAAAAGTTGGTATTTGGCTGAGGAACCCTAGATTCTCGTCGGTTCGGACCGATCTGACCAAGTCACGAATGAAACCTGGAATTGTCATGCGCGTTTGTCAGAATCGCAGACATTGAGCTCGAGCCAGCAGGAAAATTAGAGATATCTCGATTGAGTGACGAGATAGCCAAGAATTCGACGTTTTTAAACGGATTCCGATTATTTATGAACCGATTATGAAATTCTTGGGTGGGTTTGTTAGAGTTTCAGACACTCAGCTGCCCCGCACCGAAAATTCAAAAAAAAGTTGGTATTCGGCTGAGAAACCCTAGATTCTCGTCGGTTCTGACCGTTCTGACCAAGTTACGAATGAAACCTGGAATTGTCAGGCGCGTCTGTTAAAATTGCAGACATTCAGCACAGGCCAGCAGAAAATTTGGAGATATCTCGATTAAGTAACGAGATATTCAGAAATTCTACATTTTTCAACGGATTTTGGCTATTTATCAACCGATCCCAGAATTCTTGAGTGGGTTCGACAGAGTTCCAGACACTCAGCTGCCCCGCACCAACAATCCAGAAAAAAGGTGGTATTTGTCTGAGAAACCCGAGATTCTCGTCGGTTCTGACCGTTCTGACCAAGTGACGAATAGAACCTGGAATTGTCATGCGCGTTTGTCAGAAACGCAGACATTTAGCTCAGGACAGCAGAAAAATTGAGGATATCTCAATTGAGTGACGAGATAGCCAGGAATTCTACATTTTTCAACGGATTCCGGCTATTTATGACCCGATCCTGAAATTCTCGGGTGGGTTAGACAGAGTTTCACACACTCATCTGCCCCGCACCGGAAATTCACAAAAAAGTTCGTATTTGGCTGAGAAACCCTTGATTCTCGTCGGTTCTGACCGTTCTGACCAAGTTACAAATGAAACCTGGAATTGTTCCGCGCGTTTGTCGGAATCGCAGACATTTAGCTCAGGCCAGCAGAAATATTGGAGATAGCTCGATTGAGTGACAAGATATTCAGAAATTCTACATTTTTCAACGGATTACGGCAATTTATCAACCGATTCTGAAATTCTTGAGAGGATTCGACAGAGTTTCAGACACTCAGCTGCCCCGCACCAAAAATTCAAAGAAAAGTTGGTATTTGGCTGAGAAACCCTAGATTCTCGTCGGTTCTGACCGTTTCGACCAAGTTACGAATGAAACCTGAACTTGTCATGCGCGTTTGTCAGAATCGCAGACATTTAGCTCAGGCCAGCAGAAAAACTGAAGATATCTCAATTGAGTGACGAGATAGCCAGAAATTTTACATTTTTCAACGGATTTCGGCTATTTATGGATCGATTCCGAAATTCCAGGGTGGGTTTGACAGAGTTCCAGACACTCAACTGCCCCGCACCGTAAATTCAGGGAAAAAGTTGGTATTTGGCTGAGGAACCCTAGATTCTCGTCGGTTCGGAACGTTCTGACCAAGTTACGAATAAAACCTGGAATTGTCATGCGCGTTCGTCAGAATCGCAGACATTCAGCTCAGGCCAGCAGAAAAATTAAAGATATCTCAATTGAGTGACGAGATAGCCAGGAATTCTACATTTTTCAACGGATTTCGGCTATTTATGACCCGATCCTGAAATTCTCGGGTGGGTTAGACAGAGTTTCACACACTCATCTGCCCCGCTCCGGAAATTCACAAAAAAGTTCGTATTTGGCTGAAAAACCCTTGATTCTCGTCGGTTCTGACCGTTCTGACCAAGTTACAAATAAAACCTGGAATTGTCCCCTGCGTTTGTCGGAATCGCAGACATTTAGCTCAGGCCAGCAGAAATATTGGAGATAGCTCGATTGAGTGATGAGATATTCAGAAATTCTACATTTTTCAACGGATTCCGGCCATTTATCAACCGATCCTGAAATTCTTGAGAGGGTTCAACAGAGTTCCAGACACTTAGCTGCCCCGCACCAAAAATTCAGAGAAAAGTTGGTATTTGGCTGAGAAACCCTAGATTCTCGTCGGTTCTGACCGTTTCGACGAGTTACGAATGAAACCTGAAATTGTCATGCGCGTTTGTCAAAATCGCAGACATTTAGCTCAGGCCAGCAGAAAAACTGAAGATATCTCGATTGAGTGACGAGATAGCCAGAAATTCTACATTTTTCAACGGATTTCGGCTATTTATGGATCGATTCCGAAATTCCAGGGTGGGTTCGACAGAGTTCCAGACACTCAACTGCTCCGCACCGTAAATTCAGAGAAAAGTTGGTTTTTGGCTGAGAAACCCTAGATTCTCGTCGGTTCTGACCGTTTCGACAAGTTACGAATGAAACCTGAAATTGTCATGCGCGTTTGTCAGAATCGCAGACATTTAGCTCAGGCCAGCAGAAAAACTGAAGATATCTCGATTGAGTGACGAGATAGCCAGGAATTCGACGTTTTTAAACGGATTCCGATTATTTATAAACCGATTATGAAATTCTTGGGTGGGTTTGTTAGAGTTTCAGACACTCAGCTGCCCCGCACCGAAAATTCAAAAAAAAGTTGGTATTTGGCTGAGAAACCCTAGATTCTCGTCGGTTCTGACCGTTCTGACCAAGTTACGATTGAAACCTGGAATTGTCAGGCGCGTCTGTTAGAATTGCAGACATTCAGCACAGGCCAGCAGAAAATTTGGAGATATCTCGATTAAGTGACGAGATATTCAGAAATTCTACATTTTTCAACGGATTTCGGCTATTTATCAACCGATCCCAAAATTCTCGAGTGGGTTCGACAGAGTTCCAGACACTCAGCTGCTCCGCACCAACAATTCAGAAAAAAGGTGGTATTTGTCTGAGAAACCCGAGATTCTCGTCGGTTCTGACCGTTCTGACCAAGTGACGAATAGAACCTGGAATTGTCATGCGCGTTTGTCAGAAACGCAGACATTTAGCTCAGGACAGCAGAAAAATTGAGGATATCTCGATTAAGTGACGAGATAGCCAAGAATTCTACATTTTTCAACGGATTTCGGCTATTTATGGACCGATTCCGAAGTTTTCGGGTGGGTTCGACAGAGTTCCAGACACTCAACTGCCCCGCACCGTAAATTTAGAAATCGGTTGGTATTTGGCTGAGAAACCCTAGATTCTCGTCGGTTCTGACCGTTCTGACCAAGTTACTGATGAAACCTGGAATTGTCATGCGCGTTTGTCAGAATCGCAGACATTTAGCTCGAGCCAGCAGGAAAATTGAAGATATCTCGATTGAGTGACGAGATAGCCAGGAATTCTATATTTTTCAACGGATTTCGGCTATTTATCAACCGATCCTAAAATTCTGGAGTGGGTTCGACAGAGTTCCAGACACTTATCTGCCCCGCACCATTAATTCAGAAAAAAGTTCGTATTTGGCTGCGAAACCCTAGATTCTCGTCGGTTCTGACCGTTCTGACCAAGTTACGAATAGAACCTGGAATTGTTATGCGCGTTCGTCAGAATCGCAGACATTCAGCTCAGGCCAGCAGAAAAATTGAGGATATCTCGATTGAGTGACGATATAGCCAGAAATTCTACATTTTTCAACGGATTTCGGCTATTTATGGACCGATTTTGAAATTTTCGGGTGGGCTCGACAGAGTTTCAGACACTCAACTGCCCCGCACCGTAAATTTAGATATCAGTTGGTATTTGGCTGAGAAACCCTAGATTCTCGTCGGTTCTGACCGTTCTGACCAAGTTACGAATGAAACCTGGAATTGTCATGCGCGTTTGTCAGGATCGCAGACATATAGCTCGGGCCAGCAAAAAAATTGAAGATATCTCGATTGAGTGACGAAATAGCCAGGAATTCTACATTTTTCAACGGATTTCGGCTATTTATCAACCGATCCCAAAATTCTGGAGTGGGTTCGACAGAGTTCCAGACAGTCATCTGCCCCGCACCAACAATTCAGAAAAAAGTTGGTATTTGGCTGCGAAACCCTAGATTCTCGTCGGTTCCGACCGTTCTGACCAAGTTACAAATGTAACCTGTAATTGTCATGCGCGTTTGTCAGAATCGCAGACATTCAGCTCGAGCCAGCAGAAAAATTAAAGATATCTGGATTGAGTGACAAGATAGCCAGGAATTCTACATTTTTCAACGCATTTCGGCTATTTATGGACCGATTCCAAAATTTTCGGGTGGGCTCCACAGAGTTTCAGACAGTCAACTGCCCCGCACCGTAAATTTAGAAATCAGTTGGTATTTGGCTGAGAAACCCTAGATTCTCGTCGGTTCTGACCGTTCTGACCAAGTTACGAATGAAACCTGGAGGTGTCATGCGCGTTTGTCAGGATCGCAGACATTCAGCTCAGGCCAGCAGAAAAATTGAAGATATCTCGGTTGAGTGACAAGATAGCCAGGAATTCTACATTTTTCAACGCATTCCGGCCATTTATGGACCGATTCCAAAATTTTCGGGTGGGCTTGACAGAGTTTCAGACACTCAACTGCCCCGCACCGTAAATTTAGAAATCAGTTAGTATTTGGCCGAAAAACCCTAGATTCTCGTCGGTTCTGACCGTTCTGACCAAGTTACGAATGAAATTTGGAATTGCATTGCGCGTTTGTCAGAATCGCAGACATTCAGCTCGGGCCAGCAGAAAAATTGAAGATATCTCGATTGAGTGACGAGATAGCCAGGAATTCTACATTTTTCAACGGATTTCGGCTATTTATGGATCGATTCCGAAATCCCAGGGTGGGTTCGACAGAGTTCCAGACACTCAACTGCCCCGCACCTCAAATTCAGATAAAAGTCGGTATTTGGCTGAGGAACCCTAGATTCTCGTCGGTTCGGACCGTTCTGACCAAGTTACGAATAAAACCTGGAATTGTCATGCGCGTTTGACAGAATCGCAGACATTCAGCTCGGGCCAGCAGGAAAATTGGAGAAATCTCGATTGAGTGACGAGATAGCCAGGAATTTTACATTTTTCAACGGATTTCGGCTATTCATAAACCATCCGAAATTCTTGGGTGAGTTCGACAGAGTTCCAGACACTCAACTGCCCCGCACCGTAAATTCAGAAAAAAGTTGGTATTTGGCTGAGAAACCCTAGATTCTCGTCGGTTCTGACTGTTCTGACCAAGTGAGGAATGAAACCTGGAATCGTCACGCGTGTTTGTCAGGATCGCAGACATTCAGCTCGGGCCAGCAGATAAATTGGAGATATCTCGATTGAGTGACGAGATAGCCAGAAATTCTACATATTTCAACGGATTCCGGCTATTTATGGACCGATCCTGGAATTCTCGGGTGGGTTCGACGGAGTTCCAGACACTTAGCTGCCCCGCACCGAAAATTCAGAAAAAAGTTGGTATTTGGCTAAGAAACCCTGGATTCTCTTCGGTTCTGACCGTTCTGACCAAGTGACGAATGAAACCTGAAATTGTCATGCGCGTTCGTCAGAATCGCAGACATTTAGCTCAGGCCAGCAGAAAAATTGAAGATATCTCAATTGAGTGACGAGATAGCCAGGAATTCTACATTTTTCAACGGATTTCGGCTATTTTTGACCCGATCCTGAAATTCTCGGGTGGGTTCGACAGAGTTTCACACACTCAGCTGCCCCGCACCGGAAATTCACAACAAAGTTCGTATTTGGCCGAGAAACCCTTGATTCTCGTCGGTTCTGACCGTTCTGACCAAGTTACAAATAAAACCTGGAATTGTCCCGCGCGTTTGTCGGAATCGCAGACATTCAGCTCAGGCCAGCAGAAATATTGGAGATAGCTCGATTGAGTGACAAGATAGCCAGGAATTCTACATTTTTCAACATATTTCGGCTATTTATGAACCGATTCTGGAATTCTTGGGTGGGTTTGACGGAGTTCCAGACAACCAGCTGCCCCGCACCAACAATTACGAAAAAAGGTGATATTTGGCTGAGAAACCCTAGATTCTCGTCGGTTCTGACCGTTCTGAACAAGTTACGAATGAAACCCGAAATTGTCATGCGCGTTTGTCAGAATCGCAGACATTCAGCTCAGGCCAGCAGAAAAATTGAAGATATCTCGATTGAGTGTCGAGATAGCCAGATATTCTACATTTTTCAACGGATTTCGGCTATTTATGGATCGATTTCGAAATTCTAGGGTGGGTTCGACGGAGTTCCAGCTACCTAACTGCCCCGCACCGTCATTTCAGAAAAAAGTTGGTATTTGGCTGAGAAACCCTAGATTCTCGTCGGTTCTGACCGTTCTGACCAAGTTACGAATGTAACCCGGAATTGTCATGCGCGTTTGTCAGGATCGCAGACATTCAGCTCGGGCCAGCAGAAAAATTGGAGATATCTCGATTGAGTGACAAGATAGCCAGGAATTCTACATTTTTCAACATATTTCGGCTATTTATGAACCGATTCTGGGATTCTTGGGTGGGTTTAACGGAGTTCCAGACACCCAGCTGCCCCGCACCAACAATTACGAAAAAAGGTGATATTTGGCTGAGAAACCCTAGATTCTCGTCGGTTCTGACCGTTCTGAACAAGTTACGAATGAAACCCGAAATTGTCATGCGCGTTTGTCAGTATCGCAGACATTCAGCTCAGGCCAGCAGAAAAATTGAAGATATCTCGATTGAGTGACGAGATAGCCAGGAATTCTATATTTTTCAACGGATTTCGGCTATTCGTCAACCGATCCTAAAATTCTGCAGTGGGTTCGACAGAGTTCCAGACACTTATCTGCCCCGCACCATTAATTCAGAAAAAAGTTCGTATTTGGCTGCGAAACCCTAGATTCTCGTCGGTTCTGACCGTTCTGACCAAGTTACGAATAGAACCTGGAATTGTTATGCGCGTTTGTCAGAATCGCAGACATTCAGCTCAGGCCAGCAGAAAAATTGAGGATATCTCGATTGAGTGACGATATAGCCAGAAATTCTACATTTTTCAACGGATTTCGGCTATTTATGGACCGATTTCGAAATTTTCGGGTGGGCTCGACAGAGTTTCAGACACTCAACTGCCCCGCACCGTAAATTTAGATATCAGTTGGTATTTGGCTGAGAAACCCTAGATTCTCGTCGGTTCTGACCGTTCTGACCAAGTTACGTATGAAACCTGGAATTGTCATGCGCGTCTGTTAGAATCGCAGACATTTAGCTCGGGCCAGCAGAAAAATTGGAGATATCTCGATTTAGTGACGAGATATTCAGAAATTATACATTTTTCAACGGATTCCGGCTATTTATCAACCGATCCTGAAATTCTTGGGTGGGTTCGACAGAGTTCCAGACACTCAGCTGCCCCGCACCAACAATTACGAAAAAAGGTGATATTAGGCTGAGAAACCCTAGATCCTCGTCGGTTCTGACCGTTCTGAACAAGTTACGAATAAAACCTGAAATCGTCATGCGCGTTTGTCAGAATCGCAGACATTTAGCTCAGGCCAGCAGAAAAATTGAAGATATCTCGATTGAGTGACGAGATAGCCAGATATTCTACATTTTTCAACGGATTCCGGCTATTTATGGATCGATTTCGAAATTCTAGGGTGAGTTCGACGGAGTTCCAGCTACTTAACTGCCCCGCACCGTTAATTCAGAAAAAAGTTGGTATTTGGCTGAGAAACCCTAGATTCTCGTCGGTTCTGACCGTTCTGACCAAGTTACGAATGAAACCTGGAATTGTCATGCGCGTCTGTTAAAATTGCAGACATTCAGCGCAGGCCAGCAGAAAAATTGGAGATATCTCGATTGAGTGACGAGATATTCAGAAATTATACATTTTTCAACGGATTCCGGCTATTTATCAACCGATCCTGAAATTCTTGAGTGGGTTCGACCGAGTTCCAGACACTCAGCTGCCCCGCACCAACAATTACGAAAAAAGTTGGTATTTGGCTAAGAAACCCTGGATTCTCTTCGGTTCTGACCGTTCTGACCAAGTGACGAATGAAACCTGGAATTGTCATGCGCGTTCGTCAGAATCGCAGACATTTAGCTTAGGCCAGCAGAAAAATTGAAGATATCTCAATTGAGTGACGAGATAGCCAGGAATTCTACATTTTTCAACGGATTTCGGCTATTTTTGACCCGATCCTGAAATTCTCGGGTGGGTTCGACAGAGTTTCACACACTCAGCTGCCCCGCACCGAAAATTCACAACAAAGTTCGTATTTGGCCGAGAAACCCTTGATTCTCGTCGGTTCTGACCGTTCTGACCAAGTTACAAATAAAACCTGGAATTGTCCCGCGCGTTTGTCGGAATCGCAGACATTCAGCTCAGGCCAGCAGAAATATTGGAGATAGCTCGATTGAGTGACAAGATAGCCAGGAATTCTACATTTTTCAACATATTTCGGCTATTTATGAACCGATTCTGGAATTCTTGGGTGGGTTTGACGGAGTTCCAGACAACCAGCTGCCCCGCACCAACATTTACGAAAAAAGGTGATATTTGGCCGAGAAACCCTAGATTCTCGTCGGTTCTGACCGTTCTGAACAAGTTACGAATGAAACCCGAAATTGTCATGCGCGTTTGTCAGAATCGCAGACATTCAGCTCAGGCCAGCAGAAAAATTGAAGATATCTCGATTGAGTGTCGAGATAGCCAGATATTCTACATTTTTCAACGGATTTCGGCTATTTATGGATCGATTTCGAAATTCTAGGGTGGGTTCGACGGAGTTTCAGCTACCTAACTGCCCCGCACCGTCATTTCAGAAAAAAGTTGGTATTTGGCTGAGAAACCCTAGATTCTCGTCGGTTCTGACCGTTCTGACCAACTTACAAATGTAACCCGGAATTGTCATGCGCGTTTGTCAGGATTGCAGACATTCAGCTCGGGCCGGCAGAAAAATTGGAGATATCTCGATTGAGTGACAAGATAGCCAGGAATTCTACATTTTTCAACATATTTCGGCTATTTATGAACCGATTCTGGAATTCTTGGGTGGGTTTGACGGAGTTCCAGACACCCAGCTGCCCCGCACCAACAATTACAAAAAAAGGTGATATTTGGCTGAGAAACCCTAGATTCTCGTCGGTTCTGACCGTTCTGAACAAGTTACGAATGAAACCCGAAATTGTCATGCGCGTTTGTCAGAATCGCAGACATTCAGCTCAGGCCAGCAGAAAAATTGAAGATATCTCGATTGAGTGACGAGATAGCCAGGAATTCTATATTTTTCAACGGATTTCGGCTATTCGTCAACCGATCCTAAAATTCTGGAGTGGGTTCGACAGAGTTCCGGACACTTATCTGCCCCGCACCATTAATTCAGAAAAAAGTTCGTATTTGGCTGCGAAACCCTAGATTCTCGTCGGTTCTGACCGTTCTGACCAAGTTACGAATAGAACCTGGAATTGTTATGCGCGTTTGTCAGAATCGAAGACATTCAGCTCAGGCCAGCAGAAAAATTGAGGATATCTCGATTGAGTGACGATATAGCCAGAAATTCTACATTTTTCAACGGATTTCGGCTATTTATGGACCGATTTCGAAATTTTCGGGTGGGCTCGACAGAGTTTCAGACACTCAACTGCCCCGCACCGTAAATTTAGATATCAGTTGGTATTTGGCTGAGAAACCCTAGATTCTCGTCGGTTCTGACCGTTCTGACCAAGTTACGAATGGAACCTGGAATTGTCATGCGCGTTTGTCAGGATCGCAGACATTTAGCTCGGGCCAGCAGAAAAATTGAAGATATCTCGATTGAGTGACGAAATAGCCAGGAATTCTACATTTTTCAACGGATTTCGGCTATTTATCAACCGATCCCAAAATTCTGGAGTGGGTTCGACAGAGTTCTAGACAGTCATCTGCCCTGCACCAACAATTCAGAAAAAAGTTGGTATTTGGCTGCGAAACCCTAGATTCTTGTCGGTTCCGACCGTTCTGACCAAGTTACAAATGTAACTTGGAATTGTCATGCGCGTTTGTCAGAATCGCAGACATTCAGCTCGAGCCAGCAGAAAAATTGAAGATATCTCGGTTGAGTGACAAGATAGCCAGGAATTCTACATTTTTCAACGCATTTCGGCCATTTATGGACCGATTCCAAAATTTTCGGGTGGGCTTGACAGAGTTTCAGACACTCAACTGCCCCGCACCGTAAATTTAGAAATCAGTTAGTATTTGGCTGAAAAACCCTAGATTCTCGTCGGTTCTGACCGTTCTGATCAAGTTACGAATGAAATTTGGAATTGCATTGCGCGTTTGTCAGAATCGCAGACATTCAGCTCGGGCCAGCAGAAAAATTGAAGATATCTCGATTGAGTGACGAGATAGCCAGGAATTCTACATTTTTCAACGGATTTCGGCTATTTATGGATCGATTCCGAAATCCCAGGGTGGGTTCGACAGAGTTCCAGACACTCAACTGCCCCGCACCTCAAATTCAGATAAAAGTCGGTATTTGGCTGAGGAACCCTAGATTCTCGTCGGTTCGGACCGTTCTGACCAAGTTACGAATAAAACCTGGAATTGTCATGTGCGTTTGACAGAATCGCAGACATTCAGCTCGGGCCAGCAGGAAAATTGGAGAAATCTCGATTGAGTGACGAGATAGCCAGGAATTTTACATTTTTCAACGGATTTCGGCCATTCATAAACCATCCGAAATTCTTGGGTGAGTTCGACAGAGTTCCAGACACTCAACTGCCCCGCACCGTAAATTCAGAAAAAGTTGGTATTTGGCTGAGAAACCCTAGATTCTCGTCGGTTCTGACTGTTCTGACCAAGTTACGAATGAAACCCGGGATCGTCACGCGCGTTTGTCAGGATCGCATACATTCAGCTCGAGCCAGCAGAAAAATTGGAGATATCTCGATTGAGTGACGAGATAGCCAGAAATTCTACATATTTCAACGGATTCCGGCTATTTATCAACCGATCCTGAAATTCTTGAGTGGGTTTGACAGAGTTCCAGACACTTAGCTGCCCCGCATCAAAAATTCAGAGAAAAGTTGGTATTTGGCTGAGAAACCCTAGATTCTCGTCGGTTCTGACCGTTTCGACAAGTTACGAATGAAACCTGAAATTGTCATGCGCGTTTGTCAGAATCGCAGACATTTAGCTCAGGCCAGCAGAAAAACTGAAGATATCTCGATTGAGTGACGAGATAGCCAGAAATTCTACATTTTTCAACGGATTTCGGCTATTTATGGATCGATTCCGAAATTCCAGGGTGGGTTCGACAGAGTCCCAGACACTCAACTGCCCCGCACCGTAAATTCAGAAAAAAGTTGGTATTTGGCTGAGGAACCCTAGATTCTCGTCGGTTCGGACCGTTCTGACCAAGTTACGAATAAAACCTAAAATTGTCATGCGCGTTTGACAGAATCGCAGACATTCAGCTCGGGCCAGCAGAAAAATTAGAGAAATCTCGATTGAGTGACGAGATAGCCAGGAATTCTACATTTTTGAACGGATTTCGGCTATTTATGAACCATCCGAAATTCTTGGGTGAGTTCGACAAAGTTCCAGACACTCAACTGCCCCGCACCGTAAATTCAGAAAAAAGTTGGTATTTGGCTGAGAAACCCTAGATTCTCGTCGGTTCTGACTGTTCTGACCAAGTCACGTATGAAACCTGGAATCGTCACGCGCGTTTGTCAGAATCGCAGACATTCAGCTCGGGCCAGCAGAAAAATTGGAGATATCTCGATTGAGTGACGAGAAAGCCAGGAATTCTACATTTTTTAACAGATTTCAGCTATTTATGAACCGATCCTGGAATTCTTGGGTGAGTTCAACGGAGTTCCAGACACTCAGCTGCCCCGCACTGAAAATTCAGAAAAAAGTTGGTATTTGGCTGAGAAACCCTAGATTCTCGTCGGTTCTGACCGTTCTGACCAAGTTACAGATGAAACCTGGAATCGTCATGCGCGTCTGTTAGAATCGCAGACATTTAGCTCGGGCCAGCAGAAAAATTGGAGATATCTCGATTTAGTGACGAGATATTCAGAAATTATACGTTTTTCAACGGATTCCGGCTATTTATCAACCGATCCTGAAATTCTTGGGTGGGTTCGACAGAGTTCCAGACACTCAGCTGCCCCGCACCAACAATTACGAAAAAAGGTGATATTAGGCTGAGAAACCCTAGATCCTCGTCGGTTCTGACCGTTCTGAACAAGTTACGAATGAAACCTGAAATTGTCATGCGCGTTTGTCAGAATCGCAGACATTTAGCTCAGGCCAGCAGAAAAATTGAAGATATCTCGATTGAGTGACGAGATAGCCAGATATTCTACATTTTTCAACGGGTTCCGGCTATTTATGGATCGATTTCGAAATTCTAGGGTGAGTTCGACGGAGTTCCAGCTACTTAACTGCCCCGCACCGTTAATTCAGAAAAAAGTTGGTATTTGGCTGAGAAACCCTAGATTCTCGTCGGTTCTGACCGTTCTGACCAAGTTACGAATGAAACCTGGAATTGTCATGCGCGTCTGTTAAAATTGCAGACATTCAGCGCAGGCCAGCAGAAAAATTGGAGATATCTCGATTGAGTGACGAGATATTCAGAAATTATACATTTTTCAACGGATTCCGGCTATTTATCAACCGATCCTGAAATTCTTGAGTGGGTTCGACCGAGTTCCAGACACTCAGCTGCCCCGCACCAACAATTACGAAAAAAGGTGATATTTGGCTGAGAAACCTTAGATTCTCGTCGGTTCTGACCGTTCTGAACAAGTTACGAATGAAACCTGAAATTGTCATGCGCGTTTGTCAGAATCACAGACATTTAGCTCAGGCCAGCAGAAAAATTGTGGATATCTCGATTAAGTGACGAGATAGCCAGAAATTCTACATTTTTCAACGGATGTCGGCTATTTATGGACCGATCCTGGAATTCTCGGGTGGGTTCGACGGAGTTCCAGACACTTAGCTGCCCCGCACCGAAAATTCAGAAAAAAGTTGGTATTTGGCTAAGAAACCCTGGATTCTCTTCGGTTCTGACCGTTCTGACCAAGTGACGAATGAAACCTGGAATTGTCATGCGCGTTCGTCAGAATCGCAGACATTTAGCTTAGGCCAGCAGAAACATTGAAGATATCTCGATTGAGTGACGAAATAGCCAGGAATTCTACATTTTTCAACGGATTTCGGCTATTTATCAACCGATCCCAAAATTCTGAAGTGGGTTCGACAGAGTTCTAGACAGTCATCTGCCCCGCACCAACAATTCAGAAAAAAGTTGGTATTTGGCTGCGAAACCCTAGATTCTTGTCGGTTCCGACCGTTCTGACCAAGTTACAAATGTAACTTGGAATTGTCATGCGCGTTTGTCAGAATCGCAGACATTCAGCTCGAGCCAGCAGAAAAATTGAAGATATCTCGGTTGAGTGACAAGATAGCCAGGAATTTTACATTTTTCAACGGATTTCGGCTATTCATAAACCATCCGAAATTCTTGGGTGAGTTCGACAGAGTTCCAGACACTCAACTGCCCCGCACCGTAAATTCAGAAAAAGTTGGTATTTGGCTGAGAAACCCTAGATTCTCGTCGGTTCTGACTGTTCTGACCAAGTTACGAATGAAACCCGGGATCGTCACGCGCGTTTGTCAGGATCGCATACATTCAGCTCGAGCCAGCAGAAAAATTGGAGATATCTCGATTGAGTGACGAGATAGCCAGAAATTCTACATATTTCAACGGATTCCGGCTATTTATCAACCGATCCTGAAATTCTTGAGTGGGTTTGACAGAGTTCCAGACACTTAGCTGCCCCGCATCAAAAATTCAGAGAAAAGTTGGTATTTGGCTGAGAAACCCTAGATTCTCGTCGGTTCTGACCGTTTCGACAAGTTACGAATGAAACCTGAAATTGTCATGCGCGTTTGTCAGAATCGCAGACATTTAGCTCAGGCCAGCAGAAAAACTGAAGATATCTCGATTGAGTGACGAGATAGCCAGAAATTCTACATTTTTCAACGGATTTCGGCTATTTATGGATCGATTCCGAAATTCCAGGGTGGGTTCGACAGAGTTCCAGACACTCAACTGCCCCGCACCGTAAATTCAGAAAAAAGTTGGTATTTGGCTGAGGAACCCTAGATTCTCGTCGGTTCGGACCGTTCTGACCAAGTTACGAATAAAACCTAAAATTGTCATGCGCGTTTGACAGAATCGCAGACATTCAGCTCGGGCCAGCAGAAAAATTAGAGAAATCTCGATTAAGTGACGAGATAGCCAGGAATTCTACATTTTTGAACGGATTTCGGCTATTTATGAACCATCCGAAATTCTTGGGTGAGTTCGACAAAGTTCCAGACACTCAACTGCCCCGCACCGTAAATTCAGAAAAAAGTTGTTATTTGGCTGAGAAACCCTAGATTCTCGTCGGTTCTGACTGTTCTGACCAAGTAACGGATGAAACCTGGAATCGTCACGCGCGTTTGTCAGAATCGCAGACATTCAGCTCGGGCCAGCAGAAAAATTGGAGATATCTCGATTGATTGACGAGAAAGCCAGGAATTCTACATTTTTCAACAGATTTCAGCTATTTATGAACCGATCCTGGAATTCTTGGGTGAGTTCGACGGAGTTCCAGACACTCAGCTGCCCCGCACTGAAAATTCAGAAAAAAGTTGGTATTTGGCTGAGAAACCCTAGATTCTCGTCGGTTCTGACCGTTCTGACCAAGTTACAGATGAAACCTGGAATCGTCATGCGCGTCTGTTAGAATCGCAGACATTTAGCTCGGGCCAGCAGAAAAATTGGAGATATCTCGATTTAGTGACGAGATATTCAGAAATTATACATTTTTCAACGGATTCCGGCTATTTATCAACCGATCCTGAAATTCTTAAGTGGGTTCGACAGAGTTCCAGACACTCAGCTGCCCCGCACCAACAATTACGGAAAAAGGTGATATTAGGCTGAGAAACCCTAGATCCTCGTCGGTTCTGACCGTTCTGAACAAGTTACGAATAAAACCTGAAATTGTCATGCGCGTTTGTCAGAATCGCAGACATTTAGCTCAGGCGAGCAGAAAAATTGGAGATATCTCGATTGAGTGACAAGATAGCCAGGAATTCTACATTTTTCAACATATTTCGGCTATTTATGAACCGATTCTGGAATTCTTGGGTGGGTTTGACGGAGTTCCAGACACCCAGCTGCCCCGCACCAACAATTACGAAAAAAGGTGATATTTGGCTGAGAAACCCTAGATTCTCGTCGGTTCTGACCGTTCTGAACAAGTTACGAATGAAACCCGAAATTGTCATGCGCGTTTGTCAGAATCGCAGACATTCAGCTCAGGCCAGCAGAAAAATTAAAGATATCTCGATTGAGTGACGAGATAGCCAGGAATTCTATATTTTTCAACGGATTTCGGCTATTCATCAACCGATCCTAAAATTCTGGAGTGGGTTCGACAGAGTTCCAGACACTTATCTGCCCCGCACCATTAATTCAGAAAAAAGTTCGTATTTGGCTGCGAAACCCTAGATTCTCGTCGGTTCTGACCGTTCTGACCAAGTTACGAATAGAACCTGGAATTGTTATGCGCGTTTGTCAGAATCGCAGACATTCAGCTCAGGCCAGCAGAAAAATTGAGGATATCTCGATTGAGTGACGATATAGCCAGAAATTCTACATTTTTCAACGGATTTCGGCTATTTATGGACCGATTTCGAAATTTTCGGGTGGGCTCGACAGAGTTTCAGACACTCAACTGCCCCGCACCGTAAATTTAGATATCAGTTGGTATTTGGCTGAGAAACCCTAGATTCTCGTCGGTTCTGACCGTTCTGACCAAGTTACGAATGAAACCTGGAATTGTCATGCGCGTTTGTCAGGATCGCAGACATTTAGCTCGGGCCAGCAGAAACATTGAAGATATCTCGATTGAGTGACGAAATAGCCAGGAATTCTACATTTTTCAACGGATTTCGGCTATTTATCAACCGATCCCAAAATTCTGAAGTGGGTTCGACAGAGTTCTAGACAGTCATCTGCCCCGCACCAACAATTCAGAAAAAAGTTGGTATTTGGCTGCGAAACCCTAGATTCTTGTCGGTTCCGACCGTTCTGACCAAGTTACAAATGTAACTTGGAATTGTCATGCGCGTTTGTCAGAATCGCAGACATTCAGCTCGAGCCAGCAGAAAAATTGAAGATATCTCGGTTGAGTGACAAGATAGCCAGGAATTTTACATTTTTCAACGGATTTCGGCTATTCATAAACCATCCGAAATTCTTGGGTGAGTTCGACAGAGTTCCAGACACTCAACTGCCCCGCACCGTAAATTCAGAAAAAGTTGGTATTTGGCTGAGAAACCCTAGATTCTCGTCGGTTCTGACTGTTCTGACCAAGTTACGAATGAAACCCGGGATCGTCACGCGCGTTTGTCAGGATCGCATACATTCAGCTCGAGCCAGCAGAAAAATTGGAGATATCTCGATTGAGTGACGAGATAGCCAGAAATTCTACATATTTCAACGGATTCCGGCTATTTATCAACCGATCCTGAAATTCTTGAGTGGGTTTGACAGAGTTCCAGACACTTAGCTGCCCCGCATCAAAAATTCAGAGAAAAGTTGGTATTTGGCTGAGAAACCCTAGATTCTCGTCGGTTCTGACCGTTTCGACAAGTTACGAATGAAACCTGAAATTGTCATGCGCGTTTGTCAGAATCGCAGACATTTAGCTCAGGCCAGCAGAAAAACTGAAGATATCTCGATTGAGTGACGAGATAGCCAGAAATTCTACATTTTTCAACGGATTTCGGCTATTTATGGATCGATTCCGAAATTCCAGGGTGGGTTCGACAGAGTTCCAGACACTCAACTGCCCCGCACCGTAAATTCAGAAAAAAGTTGGTATTTGGCTGAGGAACCCTAGATTCTCGTCGGTTCGGACCGTTCTGACCAAGTTACGAATAAAACCTAAAATTGTCATGCGCGTTTGACAGAATCGCAGACATTCAGCTCGGGCCAGCAGAAAAATTAGAGAAATCTCGATTAAGTGACGAGATAGCCAGGAATTCTACATTTTTGAACGGATTTCGGCTATTTATGAACCATCCGAAATTCTTGGGTGAGTTCGACAAAGTTCCAGACACTCAACTGCCCCGCACCGTAAATTCAGAAAAAAGTTGTTATTTGGCTGAGAAACCCTAGATTCTCGTCGGTTCTGACTGTTCTGACCAAGTAACGGATGAAACCTGGAATCGTCACGCGCGTTTGTCAGAATCGCAGACATTCAGCTCGGGCCAGCAGAAAAATTGGAGATATCTCGATTGATTGACGAGAAAGCCAGGAATTCTACATTTTTCAACAGATTTCAGCTATTTATGAACCGATCCTGGAATTCTTGGGTGAGTTCGACGGAGTTCCAGACACTCAGCTGCCCCGCACTGAAAATTCAGAAAAAAGTTGGTATTTGGCTGAGAAACCCTAGATTCTCGTCGGTTCTGACCGTTCTGACCAAGTTACAGATGAAACCTGGAATCGTCATGCGCGTCTGTTAGAATCGCAGACATTTAGCTCGGGCCAGCAGAAAAATTGGAGATATCTCGATTTAGTGACGAGATATTCAGAAATTATACATTTTTCAACGGATTCCGGCTATTTATCAACCGATCCTGAAATTCTTAAGTGGGTTCGACAGAGTTCCAGACACTCAGCTGCCCCGCACCAACAATTACGGAAAAAGGTGATATTAGGCTGAGAAACCCTAGATCCTCGTCGGTTCTGACCGTTCTGAACAAGTTACGAATAAAACCTGAAATTGTCATGCGCGTTTGTCAGAATCGCAGACATTTAGCTCAGGCGAGCAGAAAAATTGGAGATATCTCGATTGAGTGACAAGATAGCCAGGAATTCTACATTTTTCAACATATTTCGGCTATTTATGAACCGATTCTGGAATTCTTGGGTGGGTTTGACGGAGTTCCAGACACCCAGCTGCCCCGCACCAACAATTACGAAAAAAGGTGATATTTGGCTGAGAAACCCTAGATTCTCGTCGGTTCTGACCGTTCTGAACAAGTTACGAATGAAACCCGAAATTGTCATGCGCGTTTGTCAGAATCGCAGACATTCAGCTCAGGCCAGCAGAAAAATTAAAGATATCTCGATTGAGTGACGAGATAGCCAGGAATTCTATATTTTTCAACGGATTTCGGCTATTCATCAACCGATCCTAAAATTCTGGAGTGGGTTCGACAGAGTTCCAGACACTTATCTGCCCCGCACCATTAATTCAGAAAAAAGTTCGTATTTGGCTGCGAAACCCTAGATTCTCGTCGGTTCTGATCGTTCTGACCAAGTTACGAATAGAACCTGGAATTGTTATGCGCGTTTGTCAGAATCGCAGACATTCAGCTCAGGCCAGCAGAAAAATTGAGGATATCTCGATTGAGTGACGATATAGCCAGAAATTCTACATTTTTCAACGGATTTCGGCTATTTATGGACCGATTTCGAAATTTTCGGGTGGGCTCGACAGAGTTTCAGACACTCAACTGCCCCGCACCGTAAATTTAGATATCAGTTGGTATTTGGCTGAGAAACCCTAGATTCTCGTCGGTTCTGACCGTTCTGACCAAGTTACGAATGAAACCTGGAATTGTCATGCGCGTTTGTCAGGATCGCAGACATTTAGCTCGGGCCAGCAGAAACATTGAAGATATCTCGATTGAGTGACGAAATAGCCAGGAATTCTACATTTTTCAACGGATTTCGGCTATTTATCAACCGATCCCAAAATTCTGAAGTGGGTTCGACAGAGTTCTAGACAGTCATCTGCCCCGCACCAACAATTCAGAAAAAAGTTGGTATTTGGCTGCGAAACCCTAGATTCTTGTCGGTTCCGACCGTTCTGACCAAGTTACAAATGTAACTTGGAATTGTCATGCGCGTTTGTCAGAATCGCAGACATTCAGCTCGAGCCAGCAGAAAAATTGAAGATATCTCGGTTGAGTGACAAGATAGCCAGGAATTTTACATTTTTCAACGGATTTCGGCTATTCATAAACCATCCGAAATTCTTGGGTGAGTTCGACAGAGTTCCAGACACTCAACTGCCCCGCACCGTAAATTCAGAAAAAGTTGGTATTTGGCTGAGAAACCCTAGATTCTCGTCGGTTCTGACTGTTCTGACCAAGTTACGAATGAAACCCGGGATCGTCACGCGCGTTTGTCAGGATCGCATACATTCAGCTCGAGCCAGCAGAAAAATTGGAGATATCTCGATTGAGTGACGAGATAGCCAGAAATTCTACATATTTCAACGGATTCCGGCTATTTATCAACCGATCCTGAAATTCTTGAGTGGGTTTGACAGAGTTCCAGACACTTAGCTGCCCCGCATCAAAAATTCAGAGAAAAGTTGGTATTTGGCTGAGAAACCCTAGATTCTCGTCGGTTCTGACCGTTTCGACAAGTTACGAATGAAACCTGAAATTGTCATGCGCGTTTGTCAGAATCGCAGACATTTAGCTCAGGCCAGCAGAAAAACTGAAGATATCTCGATTGAGTGACGAGATAGCCAGAAATTCTACATTTTTCAACGGATTTCGGCTATTTATGGATCGATTCCGAAATTCCAGGGTGGGTTCGACAGAGTTCCAGACACTCAACTGCCCCGCACCGTAAATTCAGAAAAAAGTTGGTATTTGGCTGAGGAACCCTAGATTCTCGTCGGTTCGGACCGTTCTGACCAAGTTACGAATAAAACCTAAAATTGTCATGCGCGTTTGACAGAATCGCAGACATTCAGCTCGGGCCAGCAGAAAAATTAGAGAAATCTCGATTAAGTGACGAGATAGCCAGGAATTCTACATTTTTGAACGGATTTCGGCTATTTATGAACCATCCGAAATTCTTGGGTGAGTTCGACAAAGTTCCAGACACTCAACTGCCCCGCACCGTAAATTCAGAAAAAAGTTGTTATTTGGCTGAGAAACCCTAGATTCTCGTCGGTTCTGACTGTTCTGACCAAGTAACGGATGAAACCTGGAATCGTCACGCGCGTTTGTCAGAATCGCAGACATTCAGCTCGGGCCAGCAGAAAAATTGGAGATATCTCGATTGATTGACGAGAAAGCCAGGAATTCTACATTTTTCAACAGATTTCAGCTATTTATGAACCGATCCTGGAATTCTTGGGTGAGTTCGACGGAGTTCCAGACACTCAGCTGCCCCGCACTGAAAATTCAGAAAAAAGTTGGTATTTGGCTGAGAAACCCTAGATTCTCGTCGGTTCTGACCGTTCTGACCAAGTTACAGATGAAACCTGGAATCGTCATGCGCGTCTGTTAGAATCGCAGACATTTAGCTCGGGCCAGCAGAAAAATTGGAGATATCTCGATTTAGTGACGAGATATTCAGAAATTATACATTTTTCAACGGATTCCGGCTATTTATCAACCGATCCTGAAATTCTTAAGTGGGTTCGACAGAGTTCCAGACACTCAGCTGCCCCGCACCAACAATTACGGAAAAAGGTGATATTAGGCTGAGAAACCCTAGATCCTCGTCGGTTCTGACCGTTCTGAACAAGTTACGAATAAAACCTGAAATTGTCATGCGCGTTTGTCAGAATCGCAGACATTTAGCTCAGGCGAGCAGAAAAATTGGAGATATCTCGATTGAGTGACAAGATAGCCAGGAATTCTACATTTTTCAACATATTTCGGCTATTTATGAACCGATTCTGGAATTCTTGGGTGGGTTTGACGGAGTTCCAGACACCCAGCTGCCCCGCACCAACAATTACGAAAAAAGGTGATATTTGGCTGAGAAACCCTAGATTCTCGTCGGTTCTGACCGTTCTGAACAAGTTACGAATGAAACCCGAAATTGTCATGCGCGTTTGTCAGAATCGCAGACATTCAGCTCAGGCCAGCAGAAAAATTAAAGATATCTCGATTGAGTGACGAGATAGCCAGGAATTCTATATTTTTCAACGGATTTCGGCTATTCATCAACCGATCCTAAAATTCTGGAGTGGGTTCGACAGAGTTCCAGACACTTATCTGCCCCGCACCATTAATTCAGAAAAAAGTTCGTATTTGGCTGCGAAACCCTAGATTCTCGTCGGTTCTGACCGTTCTGACCAAGTTACGAATAGAACCTGGAATTGTTATGCGCGTTTGTCAGAATCGCAGACATTCAGCTCAGGCCAGCAGAAAAATTGAGGATATCTCGATTGAGTGACGATATAGCCAGAAATTCTACATTTTTCAACGGATTTCGGCTATTTATGGACCGATTTCGAAATTTTCGGGTGGGCTCGACAGAGTTTCAGACACTCAACTGCCCCGCACCGTAAATTTAGATATCAGTTGGTATTTGGCTGAGAAACCCTAGATTCTCGTCGGTTCTGACCGTTCTGACCAAGTTACGAATGAAACCTGGAATTGTCATGCGCGTTTGTCAGGATCGCAGACATTTAGCTCGGGCCAGCAGAAAAATTGAAGATATCTCGATTGAGTGACGAAATAGCCAGGAATTCTACATTTTTCAACGGATTTCGGCTATTTATCAACCGATCCCAAAATTCCGGAGTGGGTTCGACAGAGTTCTAGACAGTCATCTGCCCCGCACCAACAATTCAGAAAAAAGTTGGTATTTGGCTGCGAAACCCTAGATTCTTGTCGGTTCCGACCGTTCTGACCAAGTTACAAATGTAACTTGGAATTGTCATGCGCGTTTGTCAGAATCGCAGACATTCAGCTCGAGCCAGCAGAAAAATTGAAGATATCTCGGTTGAGTGACAAGATAGCCAGGAATTCTACATTTTTCAACGCATTTCGGCCATTTATGGACCGATTCCAAAATTTTCGGGTGGGCTTGACAGAGTTTCAGACACTCAACTGCCCCGCACCGTAAATTTAGAAATCAGTTAGTATTTGGCTGAAAAACCCTAGATTCTCGTCGGTTCTGACCGTTCTGACCAAGTTACGAATGAAATTTGGAATTGCATTGCGCGTTTGTCAGAATCGCAGACATTCAGCTCGGGCCAGCAGAAAAATTGAAGATATCTCGATTGAGTGACGAGATAGCCAGGAATTCTACATTTTTCAACGGATTTCGGCTATTTATGGATCGATTCCGAAATCCCAGGGTGGGTTCGACAGAGTTCCAGACACTCAACTGCCCCGCACCTCAAATTCAGATAAAAGTCGGTATTTGGCTGAGGAACCCTAGATTCTCGTCGGTTCGGACCGTACTGACCAAGTTACGAATAAAACCTGGAATTGTCATGTGCGTTTGACAGAATCGCAGACATTCAGCTCGGGCCAGCAGGAAAATTGGAGAAATCTCGATTGAGTGACGAGATAGCCAGGAATTTTACATTTTTCAACGGATTTCGGCTATTCATAAACCATCCGAAATTCTTGGGTGAGTTCGACAGAGTTCCAGACACTCAACTGCCCCGCACCGTAAATTCAGAAAAAGTTGGTATTTGGCTGAGAAACCCTAGATTCTCGTCGGTTCTGACTGTTCTGACCAAGTTACGAATGAAACCCGGGATCGTCACGCGCGTTTGTCAGGATCGCATACATTCAGCTCGAGCCAGCAGAAAAATTGGAGATATTTCGATTGAGTGACGAGATAGCCAGAAATTCTACATATTTCAACGGATTCCGGCTATTTATCAACCGATCCTGAAATTCTTGAGTGGGTTTGACAGAGTTCCAGACACTTAGCTGCCCCGCATCAAAAATTCAGAGAAAAGTTGGTATTTGGCTGAGAAACCCTAGATTCTCGTCGGTTCTGACCGTTTCGACAAGTTACGAATGAAACCTGAAATTGTCATGCGCGTTTGTCAGAATCGCAGACATTTAGCTCAGGCCAGCAGAAAAACTGAAGATAGCTCGATTGAGTGACGAGATAGCCAGAAATTCTACATTTTTCAACGGATTTCGGCTATTTATGGATCGATTCCGAAATTCCAGGGTGGGTTCGACAGAGTTCCAGACACTCAACTGCCCCGCACCTCAAATTCAGATAAAAGTCGGTATTTGGCTGAGGAACCCTAGATTCTCGTCGGTTCGGACCGTTCTGACCAAGTTACGAATAAAACCTGGAATTGTCATGTGCGTTTGACAGAATCGCAGACATTCAGCTCGGGCCAGCAGGAAAATTGGAGAAATCTCGATTGAGTGACGAGATAGCCAGGAATTTTACATTTTTCAACGGATTTCGGCTATTCATAAACCATCCGAAATTCTTGGGTGAGTTCGACAGAGTTCCAGACACTCAACTGCCCCGCACCGTAAATTCAGAAAAAGTTGGTATTTGGCTGAGAAACCCTAGATTCTCGTCGGTTCTGACTGTTCTGACCAAGTTACGAATGAAACCCGGGATCGTCACGCGCGTTTGTCAGGATCGCATACATTCAGCTCGAGCCAGCAGAAAAATTGGAGATATCTCGATTGAGTGACGAGATAGCCAGAAATTCTACATATTTCAACGGATTCCGGCTATTTATCAACCGATCCTGAAATTCTTGAGTGGGTTTGACAGAGTTCCAGACACTTAGCTGCCCCGCATCAAAAATTCAGAGAAAAGTTGGTATTTGGCTGAGAAACCCTAGATTCTCGTCGGTTCTGACCGTTTCGACAAGTTACGAATGAAACCTGAAATTGTCATGCGCGTTTGTCAGAATCGCAGACATTTAGCTCAGGCCAGCAGAAAAACTGAAGATAGCTCGATTGAGTGACGAGATAGCCAGAAATTCTACATTTTTCAACGGATTTCGGCTATTTATGGATCGATTCCGAAATTCCAGGGTGGGTTCGACAGAGTTCCAGACACTCAACTGCCCCGCACCGTAAATTCAGAAAAAAGTTGGTATTTGGCTGAGGAACCCTAGATTCTCGTCGGTTCGGACCGTTCTAACCAAGTTACGAATAAAACCTAAAATTGTCATGCGCGTTTGACAGAATCGCAGACATTCAGCTCGGGCCAGCAGAAAAATTAGAGAAATCTCGATTAGGTGACGAGATAGCCAGGAATTCTACATTTTTGAACGGATTTCGGCTATTTATGAACCATCCGAAATTCTTGGGTGAGTTCGACAAAGTTCCAGACACTCAACTGCCCCGCACCGTAAATTCAGAAAAAAGTTGGTATTTGGCTGAGAAACCCTAGATTCTCGTCGGTTCTGACTGTTCTGACCAAGTAACGGATGAAACCTGGAATCGTCACGCGCGTTTGTCAGAATCGCAGACATTCAGCTCGGGCCAGCAGAAAAATTGGAGATATCTCGATTGAGTGACGAGAAAGCCAGGAATTCTACATTTTTCAACAGATTTCAGCTATTTATGAACCGATCCTGGAATTCTTGGGTGAGTTCGACGGAGTTCCAGACACTCAGCTGCCCCGCACTGAAAATTCAGAAAAAAGTTGGTATTTGGCTGAGAAACCCTAGATTCTCGTCGGTTCTGACCGTTCTGACCAAGTTACAGATGAAACCTGGAATCGTCATGCGCGTCTGTTAGAATCGCAGACATTTAGCTCGGGCCAGCAGAAAAATTGGAGATATCTCGATTTAGTGACGAGATATTCAGAAATTATACATTTTTCAACGGATTCCGGCTATTTATCAACCGATCCTGAAATTCTTGGGTGGGTTCGACAGAGTTCCAGACACTCAGCTGCCCCGCACCAACAATTACGAAAAAAGGTGATATTAGGCTGAGAAACCCTAGATCCTCGTCGGTTCTGACCGTTCTGAACAAGTTACGAATAAAACCTGAAATTGTCATGCGCGTTTGTCAGAATCGCAGACATTTAGCTCAGGCCAGCAGAAAAATTGAAGATATCTCGATTGAGTGACGAGATAGCCAGATATTCTACATTTTTCAACGGATTCCGGCTATTTATGGATCGATTTCGAAATTCTAGGGTGAGTTCGACGGAGTTCCAGCTACTTAACTGCCCCGCACCGTTAATTCAGAAAAAAGTTGGTATTTGGCTGAGAAACCCTAGATTCTCGTCGGTTCTGACCGTTCTGACTAAGTTACGAATGAAACCTGGAATTGTCATGCGCGTCTGTTGAAATTGCAGACATTCAGCGCAGGCCAGCAGAAAAATTGGAGATATCTCGATTGAGTGACGAGATATTCAGAAATTATACATTTTTCAACGGATTCCGGCTATTTATCAACCGATCCTGAAATTCTTGAGTGGGTTCGACAGAGTTCCAGACACTCAGCTGCCCCGCACCAACAATTACGAAAAAAGGTGATATTTGGCTGAGAAACCTTAGATTCTCGTCGGTTCTGACCGTTCTGAACAAGTTACGAATGAAACCTGAAATTGTCATGCGCGTTTGTCAGAATCACAGACATTCAGCTCAGGCCAGCAGAAAAATTGTGGATATCTCGATTAAGTGACGAGATAGCCAGAAATTCTACATTTTTCAACGGATTTCGGCTATTTATGGACCGATCCTGGAATTCTCGGGTGGGTTCGACGGAGTTCCAGACACTCAGCTGCCCCGCACCGAAGATTCAGAAAAAAGTTGGTATTTGGCTAAGAAACCCTGGATTCTCTCCGGTTCTGACCGTTCTGACCAAGTGACGAATGAAACCTGGAATTGTCATGCGCGTTCGTCAGAATCGCAGACATTTAGCTTAGGCCAGCAGAAAAATTGAAGATATCTCAATTGAGTGACGAGATAGCCAGGAATTCTACATTTTTCAACGGATTTCGGCTATTTTTGACCCGATCCTGAAATTCTCGGGTGGGTTCGACAGAGTTTCACACACTCAGCTGCCCCGCACCGGAAATTCACAACATAGTTCGTATTTGGCCGAGAAACCCTTGATTCTCGTCGGTTCTGACCGTTCTGACCAAGTTACAAATAAAACCCGGAATTGTCCCGCGCGTTTGTCGGAATCGCAGACATTCAGCTCAGGCCAGCAGAAATATTGGAGATAGCTTGATTGAGTGACAAGATAGCCAGGAATTCTACATTTTTCAACATATTTCGGCTATTTATGAACCGATTCTGGAATTCTTGGGTGGGTTTGACGGAGTTCCAGACAACCAGCTGCCCCGCACCAACATTTACGAAAAAAGGTGATATTTGGCTGAGAAACCCTAGATTCTCGTCGGTTCTGACCGTTCTGAACAAGTTACGAATGAAACCCGAAATTGTCATGCGCGTTTGTCAGAATCGCAGACATTCAGCTCAGGCCAGCAGAAAAATTGAAGATATCTCGATTGAGTGTCGAGATAGCCAGATATTCTACATTTTTCAACGGATTTCGGCTATTTATGGATCGATTTCGAAATTCTAGGGTGGGTTCGACGGAGTTCCAGCTACCTAACTGCCCCGCACCGTCATTTCAGAAAAAAGTTGGTATTTGGCTGAGAAACCCTAGATTCTCGTCGGTTCTGACCGTTCTGACCAAGTTACAAATGTAACCCGGAATTGTCATGCGCGTTTGACAGGATCGCAGACATTCAGCTCGGGCCAGCAGAAAAATTGGAGATATCTCGATTGAGTGACAAGATAGCCAGGAATTCTACATTTTTCAACATATTTCGGCTATTTATGAACCGATTCTGGAATTCTTGGGTGGGTTTGACGAAGTTCCAGACACCCAGCTGCCCCGCACCAACAATTACGAAAAAAGGTGATATTTGGCTGAGAAACCCTAGATTCTCGTCGGTTCTGACCGTTCTGAACAAGTTACGAATGAAACCCGAAATTGTCATGCGCGTTTGTCAGAATCGCAGACATTCAGCTCAGGCCAGCAGAAAAATTAAAGATATCTCGATTGAGTGACGAGATAGCCAGGAATTCTATATTTTTCAACGGATTTCGGCTATTCATCAACCGATCCTAAAATTCTGGAGTGGGTTCGACAGAGTTCCAGACACTTATCTGCCTCGCACCATTAATTCAGAAAAAAGTTCGTATTTGGCTGCGAAACCCTAGATTCTCGTCGGTTCTGACCGTTCTGACCAAGTTACGAATAGAACCTGGAATTGTTATGCGCGTTTGTCAGAATCGCAGACATTCAGCTCAGGCCAGCAGAAAAATTGAGGATATCTCGATTGAGTGACGATATAGCCAGAAATTCTACATTTTTCAACGGATTTCGGCTATTTATGGACCGATTTCGAAATTTTCGGGTGGGCTCGACAGAGTTTCAGACACTCAACTGCCCCGCACCGTAAATTTAGATATCAGTTGATATTTGGCTGAAAAACCCTAGATTCTCGTCGGTTCTGACCGTTCTGACCAAGTTACGAATGAAATTTGGAATTGCATTGCGCGTTCGTCAGAATCGCAGACATTCAGCTCGGGCCAGCAGAAAAATTGAAGATATCTCGATTGAGTGACGAGATAGCCAGGAATTCTACATTTTTCAACGTATTTCGGCTATTTATGGATCGATTCCGAAATCCCAGGGTGGGTTCGACAGAGTTCCAGACACTCAACTGCCCCGCACCTCAAATTCAGATAAAAGTCGGTATTTGGCTGAGGAACCCTAGATTCTCGTCGGTTCGGACCGTTCTGACCAAGTTACGAATGAAACCTGGAATTGTCATGCGCGTTTGTCAGGATCGCAGACATTTAGCTCGGGCCAGCAGAAAAATTGAAGATATCTCGATTGAGTGACGAAATAGCCAGGAATTCTACATTTTTCAACGGATTTCGGCTATTTATCAACCGATCCCAAAATTCTGGAGTGGTTCCGACAGAGTTCTAGACAGTCATCTGCCCCGCACCAACAATTCAGAAAAAAGTTGGTATTTGGCTGCGAAACCCTAGATTCTTGTCGGTTCCGACCGTTCTGACCAAGTTACAAATGTAACTTGGAATTGTCATGCGCGTTTGTCAGAATCGCAGACATTCAGCTCGAGCCAGCAGAAAAATTGAAGATATCTCGGTTGAGTGACAAGATAGCCAGGAATTCTACATTTTTCAACGCATTTCAGCCATTTATGGACCGATTCCAAAATTTTCGGGTGGGCTTGACAGAGTTTCAGACACTCAACTGCCCCGCACCGTAAATTTAGAAATCAGTTAGTATTTGGCTGAAAAACCCTAGATTCTCGTCGGTTCTGACCGTTCTGACCAAGTTACGAATGAAATTTGGAATTGCATCGCGCGTTTGTCAGAATCGCAGACATTCAGCTCGGGCCAGCAGAAAAATTGAAGATATCTCGATTGAGTGACGAGATAGCCAGGAATTCTACATTTTTCAACGGATTTCGGCTATTTATGGATCGATTCCGAAATCCCAGGGTGGGTTCGACAGAGTTCCAGACACTCAACTGCCCCGCACCTCAAATTCAGATAAAAGTCGGTATTTGGCTGACGAACCCTAGATTCTCGTCGGTTCGGACCGTTCTGACCAAGTTACGAATAAAACCTAAAATTGTCATGCGCGTTTGACAGAATCGCAGACATTCAGCTCGGGCCAGCAGAAAAATTAGAGAAATCTCGATTGAGTGACGAGATAGCCAGGAATTCTACATTTTTGAACGGATTTCGGCTATTTATGAACCATCCGAAATTCTTGGGTGAGTTCGACAAAGTTCCAGACACTCAACTGCCCCGCACCGTAAATTCAGAAAAAAGTTGGTATTTGGCTGAGAAACCCTAGATTCTCGTCGGTTCTGACTGTTCTGACCAAGTAACGGATGAAACCTGGAATCGTCACGCGCGTTTGTCAGAATCGCAGACATTCAGCTCGGGCCAGCAGAAAAATTGGAGATATCTCGATTGAGTGACGAGAAAGCCAGGAATTCTACATTTTTCAACAGATTTCAGCTATTTATGAACCGATCCTGGAATTCTTGGGTGAGTTCGACGGAGTTCCAGACACTCAGCTGCCCCGCACTGAAAATTCAGAAAAAAGTTGGTATTTGGCTGAGAAACCCTAGATTCTCGTCGGTTCTGACCGTTCTGACCAAGTTACAGATGAAACCTGGAATCGTCATGCGCGTCTGTTAGAATCGCAGACATTTAGCTCGGGCCAGCAGAAAAATTGGAGATATCTCGATTTAGTGACGAGATATTCAGAAATTATACATTTTTCAACGGATTCCGGCTATTTATCAACCGATCCTGAAATTCTTGGGTGGGTTCGACAGAGTTCCAGACACTCAGCTGCCCCGCACCAACAATTACGAAAAAAGGTGATATTAGGCTGAGAAACCCTAGATCCTCGTCGGTTCTGACCGTTCTGAACAAGTTACGAATAAAACCTGAAATTGTCATCCGCGTTTGTCAGAATCGCAGACATTTAGCTCAGGCCAGAAGAAAAATTGAAGATATCTCGATTGAGTGACGAGATAGCCAGATATTCTACATTTTTCAACGGATTACGGCTATTTATGGATCGATTTCGAAATTCTAGGGTGAGTTCGACGGAGTTCCAGCTACTTAACTGCCCCGCACCGTTAATTCAGAAAAAAGTTGGTATTTGGCTGAGAAACCCTAGATTCTCGTCGGTTCTGACCGTTCTGACCAAGTTACGAATGAAACCTGGAATTGTCATGCGCGTCTGTTAAAATTGCAGACATTCAGCGCAGGCCAGCAGAAAAATTGGAGATATCTCGATTGAGTGACGAGATATTCAGAAATTATACATTTTTCAACGGATTCCGGCTATTTATCAACCGATCCTGAAATTCTTGAGTGGGTTCGACAGAGTTCCAGACACTCAGCTGCCCCGCACCAACAATTACGAAAAAAGGTGATATTTGGCTGAGAAACCTTAGATTCTCGTCGGTTCTGACCGTTCTGAACAAGTTACGAATGAAACCCGAAATTGTCATGCGCGTTTGTCAGAATCGCAGACATTCAGCTCAGGCCAGCAGAAAAATTGAAGATATCTCGATTGACTGACGAGATAGCCAGGAATTCTATATTTTTCAACGGATTTCGGCTATTCATCAACCGATCCTAAAATTCTGGAGTGGGTTCGACAGAGTTCCAGACACTTATCTGCCCCGCACCATTAATCCAGAAAAAAGTTCGTATTTGGCTGCGAAACCCTAGATTCTTGTCGGTTCTGACCGTTCTGACCAAGTTACGAATAGAACCTGGAATTGTTATGCGCGTTTGTCAGAATCGCAGACATTCAGCTCAGGCCAGCAGAAAAATTGAGGATATCTCGATTGAGTGACGATATAGCCAGAAATTCTACATTTTTCAACGGATTTCGGCTATTTATGGACCGATTTCGAAATTTTCGGGTGGGCTCGACAGAGTTTCAGACACTCAACTGCCCCGCACCGTAAATTTAGATATCAGTTGGTATTTGGCTGAGAAACCCTAGATTCTCGTCGGTTCTGACTGTTCTGACCAAGTTACGAATGAAACCTGGAATTGTCATGCGCGTTTGTCAGGATCGCAGACATTTAGCTCGGGCCAGCAGAAAAATTGAAGATATCTCGATTGAGTGACGAAATAGCCAGGAATTCTACATTTTTCAACGGATTTCGGCTATTTATCAACCGATCCCAAAATTCTGGAGTGGGTTCGACAGAGTTCTAGACAGTCATCTGCCCCGCACCAACAATTCAGAAAAAAGTTGGTATTTGGCTGCGAAACCCTAGATTTTTGTCGGTTCCGACCGTTCTGACCAAGTTACAAATGTAACTTGGAATTGTCATGCGCGTTTGTCAGAATCGCAGACATTCAGCTCGAGCCAGCAGAAAAATTGAAGATATCTCGGTTGAGTGACAAGATAGCCAGGAATTCTACATTTTTCAACGCATTTCGGCCATTTATGGACCGATTCCAAAATTTTCGGGTGGGCTTGACAGAGTTTCAGACACTCAACTGCCCCGCACCGTAAATTTAGAAATCAGTTAGTATTTGGCTGAAAAACCCTAGATTCTCGTCGGTTCTGACCGTTCTGACCAAGTTACGAATGAAATTTGGAATTGCATTGCGCGTTCGTCAGAATCGCAGACATTCAGCTCGGGCCAGCAGAAAAATTGAAGATATCTCGATTGAGTGACGAGATAGCCAGGAATTCTACATTTTTCAACGGATTTCGGCTATTTATGGATCGATTCCGAAATCCCAGGGTGGGTTCGACAGAGTTCCAGACACTCAACTGCCCCGCACCTCAAATTCAGATAAAAGTCGGTATTTGGCTGAGGAACCCTAGATTCTCGTCGGTTCGGACCGTTCTGACCAAGTTACGAATTAAACCTGGAATTGTCATGTGCGTTTGACAGAATCGCAGACATTCAGCTCGGGCCAGCAGGAAAATTGGAGAAATCTCGATTGAGTGACGAGATAGCCAGGAATTTTACATTTTTCGACAGAGTTCCAGACACTCAACTGCCCCGCACCGTAAATTCAGAAAAAAGTTGGTATTTGGCTGAGAAACCCTAGATTCTCGTCGGTTCTGACTGTTCTGACCAAGTAACGGATGAAACCTGGAATCGTCACGCGCGTTTGTCAGAATCGCAGACATTCAGCTCGGGCCAGCAGAAAAATTGGAGATATCTCGATTGAGTGACGAGAAAGCCAGGAATTCTACATTTTTCAACAGATTCCAGCTATTTATGAACCGATCCTGGAATTCTTGGGTGAGTTCGACGGAGTTCCAGACACTCAGCTGCCCCGCACTGAAAATTCAGAAAAAAGTTGGTATTTGGCTGAGAAACCCTAGATTCTCGTCGGTTCTGACCGTTCTGACCAAGTTACAGATGAAACCTGGAATCGTCATGCGCGTCTGTTAGAATCGCAGACATTTAGCTCGGGCCAGCAGAAAAATTGGAGATATCTCGATTTAGTGACGAGATATTCAGAAATTATACATTTTTCAACGGATTCCGGCT
Organism: Diprion similis; assembly: GCF_021155765.1. Classification (NCBI taxonomy): domain Eukaryota; kingdom Metazoa; phylum Arthropoda; class Insecta; order Hymenoptera; family Diprionidae; genus Diprion; species Diprion similis. The sequence continues at coordinate 3,748,944 of NC_060118.1, forward strand.
ATTTATCAACCGATCCTGAAATTCTTGGGTGGGTTCGACAGAGTTCCAGACACTCAGCTGCCCCGCACCAACAATTACGAAAAAAGGTGATATTAGGCTGAGAAATCCTAGATCCTCGTCGGTTCTGACCGTTCTGAACAAGTTACGAATAAAACCTGAAATTGTCATGCGCGTTTGTCAGAATCGCAGACATTTAGCTCAGGCCAGCAGAAAAATTGAAGATATCTCGATTGAGTGACGAGATAGCCAGATATTCTACATTTTTCAACGGATTCCGGCTATTTATGGATCGATTTCGAAATTCTAGGGTGAGTTCGACGGAGTTCCAGCTACTTAACTGCCCCGCACCGTTAATTCAGAAAAAAGTTGGTATTTGGCTGAGAAACCCTAGATTCTCGTCGGTTCTGACCGTTCTGACCAAGTTACGAATGAAACCTGGAATTGTCATGCGCGTCTGTTAAAATTGCAGACATTCAGCGCAGGCCAGCAGAAAAATTGGAGATATCTCGATTGAGTGACGAGATATTCAGAAATTATACATTTTTCAACGGATTCCGGCTATTTATCAACCGATCCTGAAATTCTTGAGTGGGTTCGACAGAGTTCCAGACACTCAGCTGCCCCGCACCAACAATTACGAAAAAAGGTGATATTTGGCTGAGAAACCTTAGATTCTCGTCGGTTCTGACCGTTCTGAACAAGTTACGAATGAAACCTGGAATTGTCATGCGCGTTCGTCAGAATCGCAGACATTTAGCTCAGGCCAGCAGAAAAATTCAAGATATCTCAATTGAGTGACGAGATAGACAGGAATTCTACATTTTTCAACGGATTTCGGCTATTTATGACCCGATCCTGAAATTCTCGGGTGGGTTCGACAGAGTTCCACACACTCAGCTGCCCCGCACCGGAAATTCACAAAAAAGTTGGTATTTGGCTGAGAAACCCTTGATTCTCGTCGGTTCTGACCGTTCTGACCAAGTTACAAATAAAACCTGGAATTGTCCCGCGCGTTTGTCGGAATCGCAGACATTCAGCTCAGGCCAGCAGAAATATTGGAGATAGCTCGATTGAGTGACAAGATAGCCAGGAATTCTACATTTTTCAACATATTTCGGCTATTTATGAACCGATTCTGGAATCCTTGGGTGGGTTTGACGGAGTTCCAGACACCCAGCTGCCCCGCACCAACAATTCAGAAAAAAGGTGGTATTTGGCTGAGAAACCCTAGATTCTCGTCGGCTCTGACTATTTTGACCAAGTTACGAATAAAACCTGGAATTGTCATGCGCGTCTGTTAGAATTGCAGACATTTAGCTTAGGCCAGCAGAAAAATTGGAGATATCTCGATTGAGTGACGAGATATTCAGAAATCCTACATTTTTCAACGGATTTCGGCTATTTATCAACCGATCCTGAAATTCTTGAGTGGGTTCGACAGAGTTCCAGACATTCAGCTGCCCCACACCAACAATTCAGAAAAAAGTTGGTATTCGGCTGAGAAGCCCTAGATTTTCGTCGGTTCTGACCGTTCTGACCAAGTTACGAATGAAACCTGGAATTGTCACGCGCGTTTGTCAGAATCGCAGACATTTAGCTTAGGCCAGCACAAAAAATGAAGATATCTCGATGGAGTGACGACATAGCCAGGAATTCTACATTTTCCAACGAATTCCGGCTATTTGTGAACCAATTCTGAAATTCTTGGGTGGGTTCGACAGAGTTCCAGACACTCAGCAGCCCGCACCAAAAATTCAGAAAAAAATTGGTATTTGGCTGAGAAACCCTAGATTCTCGTCGGTTCTGACCGTTCTGACCAAGTTACGAATGAAACCTGGAATCGTAATGCGCGTTTGTCAGAATTGCAGACATTTAGCTCAGGCCAGCAGGAAAATTGAAGATATCTAAATTGAGTGACGAGATAGCCAGGAATTCTACATTTTTCAACGGATCTCGGCTATTTTTGGATCGATCCTGGAATTCTTCGGTGGGTTCGACAGAGTTCTAGACACTTAGCTGCCCCGCACCGAAAATTTAGAAAAAAGGTGGTATTTGGCTGAGAAACCCCAGATTCTTGTCGGTTCTGACCGTTCCGACCAAGTTACTAATGAAACCTGGAATTGTCATGCGCGTTCGTCAGAATCGCAGACATTTAGCTTAGGCCAGCAGAAAAATTAAAGACATCTCGATTGAGTGACGATATAGCCAGGAATTCTACATTTTTCAACGGATTTTGGCTATTCATGAACCGATCCTGAAATTCCAAGGTGGGTTCGACAGAGTTCCAGACACTCAGCTGCCCCGCACCGGAAATTCAGAAAAAATAGGTACTTGGCTGAGAAACCCTAGATTCTCGTCGGTACTGACCGTTCTGACCAAGTTACGAATGAATCCTGGAATTTTCATGCGCGTTTGTCAGAATTGCAGACATTCAGCTCAGGCCAGCAGAAAAATTAAAGATATCTCGATTAAGTGACAAGATAGCCAGGAATTCTACATTATTTACCGGATTTCGGCTATTTTTGATCTGATCCTGAAATTCTTGGGTGGGTTCGACAGAGTTCCAGACACTCAGGTGCCCCGCACCGAAAATCCAGGAAAAAGTTGGTATTTGGCTGAGAAACCCTAGATTCCCGTCGGTTCTGACCGTTCTGACCAAGTTACGAATGAAACCCGGAATTGTCACGCGCGTTTGTCAGAATCGCAGACACTCAGGCCAGCCTCGCAGAAAAATTGAATATATGAGCGGATCCACGTCACTTCACTCAAAAAAAAACCGTCAAGTCACGGATCTTTGCGCTGTTTGAAATATCCGTAGTATTGTGTGAAAAAAAATACAATTTCAAGGATTTTGAAATCTTTCTAAAAATGGCCGAGTTCGAGCTACGTAGTTTTTCATATCACCGTTGCACTGCTATGTTTGAAAGTTCATATGTCCGAAAGTATACATCGGAGCGGACTGATTCTGCAATCGTTTTGTTAAGAATGCGCTTCGATCAAAAAAAATTTATTTCGGAAAAAAAAATTTCTTCTATTTTTTTTACCGTTTTTTTTTTCGATTCCGCTGATATTTCCGCGGGACTAACAACAATTTATGGAGATAATTTTTTCCGGATAACTGTATCCTTCCTCTTAAATCCTAAGAATTAAAATTGATGGAGAAGTTACCAGGGCCGGAGAAAATAATCGAAACGTCTCTTCGCGCGTCACTGCGCACGCCGATCCACGTCAGCGCTACTCCCGCGAACTCGGTGTATTGCGTATATTATCTACGATCAAGTGGAGTTCAATTTGATTTGATGCTCTTTCACTTACCCGGGCTATTCATTCTACGGAAATAGATATTAACCACCCTAGCCCTTGAGTATCCGTCCACTGGTCATCCTTTCTTGGGGTTAAACTGTATACCTGTTCTGAGAATTCCAGTACGGTTATGGTTCGTTGAGCACTCCTGTGCTGAAATTGGGTTCAATTCTATTACACTCAGTTTGTGTTACATGACTGATAGATAATCTTGCAATATGTTGGTGGCTCTGAAAAGGGCCGATATTTTCAGCGATGATTCGCAGGATCATGCTCAGTAGCCAACCTCTATTTGAAATTAATTCATAATTTTCGTCGAATCAAATTTTTCTGATGCGGAAAATAATTTTGTTTTGATGAGTTTATGAGATACTGGAATAATAGCATGTAATTTTAGAGTGCCACGAACTGTCAAGGCTTTATCGAATCGATTTTGTAAAATAGATTCCTCCGCTTGATATTCTGGAGACGTACAGTACGCAAAAGATATGCTCCGAAAATAAGAACCTGCCCAATTATACAGATCCAGCGGTGTTTGGATAGGATCGGAATTGCCAATCAGTTGTAAACTCGTACGCGAAGCTAATCTCCTAACAGTTGCACCAACACCATCACACGGCCATTTTCCATGTGATGTAGCAAAAAAATACCATTCGGCTTCGCATTGAAAGTCTTCGAAGTGATGTGTTATGTTTATGAAATTTCTTTTTGTTCTAATATTGGGAAGCTGCTCCATCGGAGAAATAAATTATTTTTTCTATAGGAATCGAATTTTGAAACTTCTCTCTTATAAAGTTGATCAACTTTTTTTGAAATAAATGAACCGCGACTGTATTATGTTTCAGATGCTCTGAAATTATCGCAAAACTAAAATGTCTCAACTGGTCGTCGGCGTAAATTTGATGGTAAACCACGATTGGATGAATAGTCGCCTGATTATTGGTCTAGTGAAACCCTTGCGTGGAATCTTGTACAACAAATGCATAATTCTCAGCGAAATCGCATACTACTAAAATTTCACCAACTCTGCAAATTTAGAAACACCGATTTTTTTACCCGGATAACGATCACGGAATAATCGATACAATTCTCTCAGATTATTCAACATCAGATGCTTCTGAACTGATATTTTTTCACTATTTCTTTCAAGGATTATGCAGCTTCTGTGACCTGGAATTATGTGACTGACCTCCTCACTTCGATACATATACATATACACAACACACCGAGTTCGCGGGAGTAGCGCTGACGTGGACGGGCGCGCGCGGTGACGCGCGACGAGACGTTTCATTTTTTTTCTCCAGCCCTGTTAACTTCTCCATCAATTTTTTTTTTAGGATTAAAGAAGAAGGATACAGGTATCTGAAAAAAATTATCTCCATGAATTGTTTTTAGTCCCGCGGAAATGGCAGCAAAATAAAAAAAAAAACGGTAAAAAAATATTGAAAGAAATGTTTGTTTTTTCAAATAAATTTTTTTTTCATCGAAGCGCATTCTGTTACGAACAGAACGATTGTAGGATCAGTCCGCTCCGATGTATACTTTCGGAGATATGAATTTTCAAACATAGCAGTGCAACAGTGGTATACAAAACTTTACATAGCTCGAACTCGGCCATTTTTGAAAAAAATTCAAAATCCTTGAAATTGTATTTTTTTTCACATAGTACTACGGATATTTCAAATGGCGCGAAGATCCGTGACTTGACGGTTTTTTTTTTGAGTGAAGTGACGTGGATCCGCTCATATAGTTCATATCGCATATAAACGAATGAAATGTGTAAAGAGCATGAATCATTTTGCGATAGCATTATCGTCAGACAGCTTAAAATATCCATGTTTTCGAGAATAAAACAAACACAGAGCAAACCCAGTCAAGAAACACATGATTAAATACAGTTTTGTATAATATTGTTACGGTTTCCCCCTTCGAATATGCATGTATTGATTTAATTAATCAAAATGAAGATCTGATGTTCCCTGACAACGGTCGTCTTTTGGAATCAATAAGGATCCTTCTGGCACTCCTTGAACGGACTTTAAAAGCGACACATCACATTGTAATTTTGTCCTAAATAAACCGTCCCAGTCTTTTTAATAATCTCCTGACTATTTATTACACCCGCTTATGTAACATTGGTGTCAAAAGTAAAAAGGAAGAATAAGTGCTGGATTAAAAGTTATCAAAAGTGACGTTCTGTGACGAATAAAAGTGATATTTTTCTGTGCCGATTTGAAAAAAAAAAGACTGATCAAGTGACATTTTTCTTGTTCATCCATCTTAAAAAAAAAAAATGTCACAAAGGATGCGTAATCGCAGAGATTTTTCAAAAAAGAATCCTAATCCTCAACCTGGTCCTTTCGCCACCGGTTTTCGTCCTCATTCAGCTCCAACCAGAGATAATGGAACGAATCAACTCCGTCAAGAGATATCGATGGAATTAGTCGAGATGAGGGTCAATCTTCATAATGAAATTACAAACGACATCAGAGAGGCTCTTCGCGAGGATCTAGAAAGTCACCGTCGTACTGCCAGGGAGGAACTTCAAGCATTGCTGAGATCTACAATTCGCCCGGAAGTTTTACCTGAGTTTCCCATTCCCTCTTCAATACCTAATAACAATTTCGATTCTACTGCAACTAACGCTTCTGCTAACGCTTCGCAAAATCCTTTGAACACTGCTTTTACCAATACAATTGAATCCAAATATTGTCACATTAAACCCGACACGTTTGACGGTTCTCAATCTTGGTCACGCTATAAAAAACATTTAGAAATTGCTTCGTAAAGCAACGGTTGGTCAAATGAAATAAAAGCGGCTCAACTTTTAACTTGTCTTCGCGATAAAGCCCAAATAATTTTTGAAAAGCTTTCGGGAAATGATTTAAAAGATTATCAAAAAATCACGGACGATTTAAATGAAAGATTTGATGATAGACATTTATCTCGTATGTATTTCAACGAATTGCAAGCGAGAAAACAAACGAAAGATGAAGATTTCATTAAATTCGCTGAAGACATTGAACGTCTTGTCAGACTCGCGTATCTCGATCTTCCCGAAGAACATAAAGATCGAATTGCATGCCTTTCTTTTATTAATGGAATCGAGAATCCAAAAATCGAGTTTACTCTTCGTTCTGAACGTCTCGAATCTTTACAAAAAGCGATTGAAAGAGCTACTGAAATAAAATCGATCTCTTCTCTCTTAAACAGCAAACGTCAGAACTCACAGTCTTCCAATAACCGTTTTCTCAACAATGGACGACAAAATTCACACAACATTCACCCCAAACCTCATCACTTCCAGTCCAATCCTTACAACAATTTTTCAAACAAACATTTCAACAACCAGAACAAATTTTCTAGAAACGACGTACTATGCTTTAAATGCAAGACGACTGGACATTACGCTAATAAATGCAATGAATTTCAGAACAACCAGCAACCCCTCACACGAATTCCTCGCAGAATTCTGGTCAACACGCAAGCACTTCTTTCCATTCTCATCGCAATTTTAATAGAAATCAACGTCCTAATTCTTTCAACAATGGGTTTTCAAAGAATAAAAATGTAAATTTTAACAAGAATCAACAAGCTTCTAACGGGAATTCGGAAAACTAGATCGACTCAATTCATTGGGGAATGAGTTGGCTCAGTCAGATTCCGATCAAATTCATTTTACCAAGTTTGTAAAAATGATCAACCTTTGCACTTGAAATTGAAAATTCATTTCTTTAACTTTAATCGCAGTTTTCGCCAACATTACAGACGACTGCATCCTGGGCTTAGATTTCCTTTTCAAATCTGGTCTCTTGGAAGATTTTAAGTCAATAATTAACCGAAAATTCGACATTAATGACCAAAATAAAATTATCTCCGTCAACGAGACTTCTTCCAGGGAAGTCTCCAAGCTTCCTCTCGATATTCCAGAATTTTTGGTTGAACTTTTCAAAGAATCTGTCGAACTTTTAGATCCATCTCAACAACAAAAATTGAAACAATTCTTTATAAAATTTTAAAACAGTTTTGCAAAGAATTCATACGATTTAGGCAGATATCGAGGAAGTAAACATAGAATTATTCTAGAAACGTCTCACCCTGTTAAACAAAATCCTCGAAGAATTCCTTTTCATTATCGAGATAAAGTTTCCACTTTATTGGAAGAAATGAAAACGTTAGGGGTTATTGAACCCAGCTGCAGCCCTTGGACTTTTCAAGTCGTTTTAGCTAAGAAAAAGGATAATTCTCTTCGCTTTTGTGTTGATTATCGTCCCTTGAATAACATTACCAAAAAAGATTCGACGCCTCTTCCTCGCGATGACGAAATTTTTGACGCAAGTATCAACTCCGTTTGGTTTTCGACCATCGATCTTAAAAGTGGATATTGGCAAATAGAACTAGAACCTGAAGATAAAGAGAAAACAGCCTTTGCTATAGGTGATGAGCTATGGCAATTTACTATTCTCCCTTTCGGTATTTGCAATGCTCCAGCAACATTCGTCCGAATCATGAATGAGGTTCTCAGGGGATTAGTAGGAAAGATTTGTCGTGTTTTTCTGGATGACATTATTGTCTTCGGTAAAGATTTCGACGAACATTCTCGTAATTTGGATCTAGTTTTCTCTCGTTTGACAGATGCAAACCTCAAAGTTAATACCAAGAAATGTGTCTTCTTTAAACACGAGGTTCGATTTTTGGGACACATAATTTCCAGAGAAGGAATCAAATGCGATCCAAAAAAAATTTCTTCCATTCTAACTTGGCCTATTCCCAAAACAAGACGACAGATCAGAAGTTTTCTTGGTCTATGCGGATACTACAGGAAATATGTATTAGGTTTTGCCAACGTATCGAAACCTTTATACACTCTAACTGAGGATAAAACTCCTTTCAGATGGTCTAAGGAAGCTCAATCTAGTTTCGATCAATTGAAACTTGCTCTCACTTCTTCACCTATCCTGACTGTTCCAATTCCCGATGGAAATTTCATTCTCGATACTGATGCTTCTTTAACTGCTATCGGTGCTGCCCTTTCGCAGATTCAAAACGGCGAAGAAAAAGTAATTGCTTATTTCAGCAAATGTTTGAATAAAGCTGAAAGAAATTATTGTACAACACGTAGAGAACTTTTGGCAGTTATCAAATCGGTAAGAAATTTCAGTCACTATCTTTTGGGCAGGAAATTTTTGATTAGAACCGACCACGTAGCTCTGAAATGGCTTTTATCTTTCAAGAATATCGAAGGTCAAGTGGCTCGCTGGCTTGAATTTCTTTTTAGATTTGATTTTGACATTTCACATAGACCTGGTCATCTTCACAATAACGCAGACGCTTTATCTCGTCGCCCTTGTACTTGCAAGAAATGTAACAAAATTAATTTATTCGACGAAGAAAATGAAAAACAAGTCTATCAAACCATTTGCATAGTTGATGATAGTTTCGATTGGCGTGATCTTCAATCAAAAGATCTCACTCTCAATTCCCTGATCCAATTTAAACAACAAAATAGACGCCCTGAATGGCAGGAAATTTGTCACTTAGGTCGCGATTTTAAAACGTATTTGTTATATTGGAATTCTATTGAATTAAAAAACGGAATCTTGTATCGTCGTTGGGAGTCTCCTAATCAATCGAAAACAGTATTTCAAATAGTAGTTCCTACCTCAATCAGAATGGAAATATTAAATATCTCTCACTCTTCTCCAATTGGCGGTCATTTCAAAGTCAATAAAATGTTGGACAACATTCGTAAAAGATTTTATTGGGCTTCTTGCAAAGTAGATGTTGAAAAATGGTGCCAGAGATGTTCTATTTGTTTTAGTAGAGACGGTCCTAGCAAATTAACGAAAGGAAAATTGAGAATTTACAACGTAGGTTATCCTTTTGAGAGAATCGCTATCGACATTTTAGGTTCATTACCCAAATCTTCCAACAACAATCGATTCATTCTTGTTGTTACTGATTATTTCTCTCGATGGCCTGAGGCTATACCACTTCCTAATCATCAAGCTCATACCATTGCTGAAGCTCTGATAATTAATGTTATCTCTCGTTTTGGATTTCCTCTCGAAATTCATTCTGATCAAGGAAGAGAATTTGAATCTCGAATTTTCAAAGAATTAATGAAAATTCTTGGAGTTCATAAAACGAGAACTAGACCTTTACATCCGCAATCTAATGGTTTAGTAGAACGCTTGAATAGATCTATTCTCAATTATGTCGCTAAGTTCATTAATGATAACCAGAAGGATTGGGATAGATGGCTTCCCTTTTTCCTTCTTGCTTATCGTTCGTCTAGGCATAAAACTACAGAATTCTCTCCGGCAATGATTATGTTTGGTAGAGAATTACGTCTTCCTCTGGACATCCTTCGTGGTTCCCCACCAGCTGACAGTGTTTCTGATGACATATACCCACTTAATTATGTTGATTCATTGCAAAACCAGTTAATCGGTGTTCATGAACAAGTTCGGAAAACTTTAAACCTCAAAAGTGACAAAATGAAATCTCGATTCGACTTAAAGACCTATATGATCAACTTTGTACCTGGACAAAAGATTTGGCTCCTCTCCCCCACAAGAGTCGTAGGAAAATGCCCGAAAGTGCAAAGTAAATGATTGAAGGGATATGTTGTAAAATCAAAATTAAACGATGTAACATATCGAATTCAGAAACTTCCTCGTGGAAAATTTAGAGTGGTGCACGTTGATCGTATAGCACCCTCTCAGGAGGAAAATCTTGAATCTTAATTCTTTAACCATATTTGAAATTGCGATGGAGAAGCTAATTTTCTGTGATTCGAAACAGAATCTGTTTCGTAATTGTTTATTTCTTTTGGCCACCAATCACAAATTCGTGGATTTAACGAATTGTTCTGTGGATTTAACAGAACTGGTTAAAAAATGTTCGTGGATTTAACGAACTATTCCGTGGATTTAACGGAATCTAACAAAAAAAAAAAAAAAAATTCGTGGATTTAACGAATTGCTCTGTGGATTTAACAGAACTGGTTAAAAAATGTTCGTGGATTTAACGAACTATTCCGTGGATTTAACGGAATCTAACAAAAAAAAAAAAAAAAAAAAATTCGTGGATTTAACGAATTGTTCTGTGGATTTAACAGAACCGGTTAAAAAAATGTTCGTGGATTTAACGAACTATTCCGTGGATTTAACGGAATCTAACCCCAAAAAAAAAAAAAATTCGTGGATTTAACGAATTATCCTGTGGATTTAACAGGACTGGCTAAAAAATGTTCGTGGATTTAACGGAATGTAGCCTTTCTTTATCCGTGGATTTAACGGAGTCTAGCCATTTTAAAAATATTCGTGGATATAACAAATCATTCTGTGGATTTAACAGAATGTACCTGAATATAAAGGTGGCTAAGCTTATGGACATTTGTTTGAAAACTGTAGTTATCTTTGAAGTATTGCTTTGTTGTTATTAACGTTTGATTTTGTTTGAACCAAAAAGATAGTGAATTTTGGAAATGCAATTACCTTGTAGAAATTGTTGAATGTTATCTGTTTCGTTTCTCTATTTCGAGGAATTTTTGTGTTTTATTGTTGCAGATTTTGTTCCCTAGCCAGAGGAAAATGTCCAATCAACATTTGTCTTGCATTGGAGTCTCATCTCACAAACTCTAACACACTTTTTTTTGCTGTTGCTGATTTGTATGAATGAAGATTAACACATGACTCAGTTTTTGTTTATTGAAACATTTTAAATCCCTGTATTACACTTTCCTTCTAAAATTGCTTATTTATATAGAATCAAACACGTGTGAATGTTCCGGGATTGTTCTTCAACGGTGATTTCTGGGCGGTTTTAGTTGAAGAATAAACTAGGGCCCTCCCTTTGTGAGGTCTTCCAATTTTCAGATTTCTCTTTTCTTTTAATAATTGTTATTTCATTTTCCATTATTGAGAATTTGAACGTTGCAATACCTCAAATAGCCCCTAGCCTGATTGCCGGGGCGGCAATCTTTTCACGGAGGGGAGTAGTGTTACGTTTTCCCCCTTCGAATATGCATGTATTGATTTAATTAATCAAAATGAAGATCTGATGTTCCCTGACAACGGTCGTCTTTTGGAATCAATAAGGATCCTTTTGGCATTCCTTGAACGGACTTTAAAAGCGACACATCACATTGTACTTTTGTCCTAAATAAACCGCCCCAGTCTTTTTAATAATCTCCTGACTATTTATTACACCCGCTTATGTAACAATATATAACGGTACAATTTTTAAAGAGTGTATAATCTAATTGTGGAAAGCATCTGAGACGGATGATTCACAATTTCTCGAACAGCATGTGCTATGTACAACATTATCGCTATCAATTACTTTATATTCTGAATTATTCACAATAATGATTGGGTCAGAGAATCATGGGACTAAATATTTGTAGTATGGCAATCCTACTACGTTCTAGATCTTTTTTTGAAAGTAGCATAGCTTGAAATAACTGTAAATATCTATTTGTCAACTTACCTTTTACCGCCACCGCTTTTCGTCGTCAATTGTTTTTCCAACTTTACACCATCTTTGCAACTTTTTTAGCCACGTTTTCGATCGCAGGGCCATAACTCTTTTATTTTGCTTGAGCAAGGTTGATAAAACACTAGGGATAATCATTGACAAGCAGGTGGTATTTACTTGAGTCTCGCCTATACGTGCATCGATGAGTACTGTAAAAACAAACCAAGTATTAAAAATGATTTAAATTTCTTCGATAATATTATACTCTTACTTCTGTGATCATCTACCAATTGTTACCTTCAAACTGACGTCGTGCTACCGATTTTGAAAATTCAGTTTGTTCGTATGAACGACTAATAAACTTCCACATCTGACACGAAGAACCTTCTAAATACTGGCAAATCTACATTTCCTCTCACTATCGACATCCCTCATCGATATTGTCAAGTTGCAAGTTCCACAAATGCTCTTCCAGCGAGCCAAGCTCGAGAATTCTTCATCCTACTAAGTTATGTTTGTTGGCAGAATTTGCGGTAAGAAATATTCTGGAAGCAAATAGGTAGATTTTTACCGAAAAACAGCCTGTGACGTTTATTGCTATATTATTTTCTTAATGATTTTTCCTTTATTATTTTGCCATTCCTTGATTTACATTGATTGTTTGTCCACCGCCACAGAGCGGGCAATAAAATCCATTCGTTATAGTTTCTAAATCTACGAGAGCAGTCATTTCAAACACGCACATGCACGCACGCACGCACGCACAAACAAGAGCGCACGCATACGCACACTCGCCTGCGTTTGCGAGCTATTGAAGCACCCTCACCAACACATTGCTTACATCGACCAAAACACAAACACACACCATTGATGACTGCGCGCTATTCTAGTGCGTAAGCGGTCTACTGACCCACACCCATACACCAGTGGCGGCTGCACGCTATTGCAGCGCACAGGCGATTGACTGACCCTCACGTAAGCACCAGTGACAACCGGGCGCTATTGCAGTGCACGGGCGTTCTACTGATTCACGCACACGCACCAGCGACGACTGCGCACTAGTGCAGTGCACATCCGGTCTGCTGAAACACATTAACTCACCACTGACAACTACGCCACTACGACTGAACATTTCAGCATCCAAATTAGATAAATCACTCCGCGCAAAAGAGATCATACGTACGTCCGACAAAGCGGCGGTCGACGCTGAAGCGGGACGTTCCAAGCTCGAATTCATTAACTGATCGCGTTAATATTCCTTTTTATAAAGATATCAGCGTTATTAAAATAGTAATAACAATACTTAATCTATATACAAATATAACTATGACATCTTTGTCGCAATTTTCTAATAACCTCTTTTTGATAACTTCGACTGCACGTTTTACATACTTTATATAACTATACTTTGATTTGGGTGAATTTTACTTATTTTTTACCAATACCGGCACGCATTTTATACGGCATTGTTTCAAATGAACACAAAAACTTGTATGTGCAATCAGGGGTATGCAGCAACTACAATCTAAAACGCGCAATTCGACCAATGTCCTGGTTATACCAATGAGTGCGACGAATAAATTGGAGGCGAAATTGAGTTAGATAATTACGACGTTTCTGTTCTTCTCTATGCAGTACCGTATCGTGAAATTAGTTTGATTTTCCGGTTTTTATTATGTGACTTGAGCGAGAATCATCAACGATCGGCCGAAGCCTCACGCCACTCTCACACGCTTGGCTCTAGAACACCGTGACAGCCGGGACGAAAGTCCTCAGCGTACGTGCTCCGCCTAACCGAGTAAGTAAAGAAACGATGAAAGTAGTGGTATTTCACCGGCGATATTGCCACCTCCCACTTATGCTACACCTCTCATGTCTCCTTACCGTGCCAGACTAGATTCAAGTTCAACAGGGTCTTCTTTCCCCGCTAATTTTTCCAAGCCAGTTTCCTTGGCAGTGATTTCGCTAGATAGTAGATAGGGACAGTAGGAATCTCGTTAATCCATTCATGCGCGTCGCTAATTAGACGACAAGGCATTTGGCTATCACCTGCGTACAGTTGCCGAAGCAACTGCTGGACTTCCCCGGGGTAGTCGTTTCCCGGCTGAACACAACAAGAAAGTCGTAAGATAAAATAAACAACAAGGGTTCGACAACACATGTTGGCATGGCGTCGTCGTCGCGAGCCAGGTCACGCCTTCGTCGAAGGGTAAGAACGTGTGCGGTGGGTTATCCCCTTCGCGGGAGAGCCCACCTTGTCAGTATGCAAGCATACAATAATAAAAATGAATGGTGAGACTCGCTGTCATTTGCTTGCCATACCAGAAGGGTATGAAGGAGCCGTCAAGAATTGAAATCAATCCATGGTCGGGTGAATGAATCAACTCATCGTCGGAGATAAAAGAATAAATGAATAAATAAATACTATATCAAAAGCGAACTCAAGCGTGAGATAAAATACAAGGTTGTGACTCTGTATAGGGAAGTGCGCGAACCGTGTGTCAAGTGCCTGATGAAAATTGTAAAAATTAGCCGAACGGAGTCCCGAATACTTCAAGCTGGAAAGCGGATCTTAGCCATCACCTCTCTACGGTGATGTTTCCGGGGAAAACCACGTAGAGGTGTCCGCCCCAGTGCGTTTCTGTGGGCACTGGCTCCGCCGCCGTGGCACAGCAGAACCCCTAGAGGTTCACGTCTGGCCGGACGACTCGCACTTGTCTATTTCGTTGGATGTACTGGCCGATGCCGGTGGTGGGAATCACTTCCACGATCCCTCGTTACGGCAGACCTCCGTCCTGTCTCCGGTACGTCCCAAGCGACAGACAAGGCGGTGTTCGATCCTGTGTGAAGGTGTTCGCATCATGACTGCAGGCAGCTCAGATCCGTATTGCGTTCGAGGCACACAGAATAAAATAAATAAATCAACAAATTAAATAAATATTGTTACAAAGGGAAAAATCATTCGTTTTACCCCCCTTTCTAATGATCTAGTAGTCGGCTTGTGACTCAAGAAGTATAAGCGTTTTGATGTTATGAAATGAATAGGGTTGCTGTATCAACCACTATTATTGTAAAAACAGTCCTATTTCAGATTTTAAACTAGAAGCACGTATTGCCATTAAAAGCATTTTTCCCAAACATTTTATTCAGCGCGTTTTATTGATTTCGTTGAACAAGCTCACGAACCCACATGTATTTGAAACGCGAGTCCGTTTCAATATAAATTTAAGTGTACGGCTTGGAGGCGCGCCAGTCGACGGTCGGGACTTGCACCCGCATACCGAACGACCACAGTCGATGGCTGGGATTTTCACCCGAGCCAAACGACTAACTAGTCGGTCGACGGGCAAGTGCTCCACATCCCAGGGGGCCTGAGGACCACACAAGGGCTGGTACTTACGCCGAACGACTGCTAGGTGTCCATAAAGGCACCTATGATCTCGATGAAGCTCCGAAGAGCTATTATCGAGATCGTCAACAGGTCTGACTTACTGAAGCCGAGCCTTTTCAGAGCACAGACCGTGTCGACGGGTAGCGCGCTCCTGAAGCCGACCACGATGGGGATCACTTCAGCCTTGCGGGCGTCTAGTTGCTCCTTCAGTACACCCAATAACGGGGTGTACTTCCGGATCTTCTTCGTGGCAGCCTCAGCGAGAGAAGATCTGTTCTTGTACCGGACTGTAACATCGAATACGAGAACCCCTTCCTCATTCGAACGAACGACAAGGTCGGGTTTGAACCTCTCACCTTGGACCGTCACTTGAGGCTCCTCCAGCACGTCGTGCTGTTTATTGAGCCGAGCTCTCAGAAGGTGCTTAATCTCATCGTGGCCTTTGTGTGTGTGCATCGGCCGAGGATGTGCCCCAGAGTTTCTTCAGGTCCCTGGCACAGCCTACACGAGGCATTCACTCTGTCGTCCATAATCTTTATGAAGGCTGTCGTTGGGACGGTGTTCGTCCGCAACTTGATGCCATCAATCAACCGGGCCGGTTTCATGAGGTCGCCTCGTCGCAGCCACTGGTTAACCATAGGCTGGGCTGCCATGTCATCGACTCCCTGTCCTCGCCAGGCCTGTTCTGCCTTTCAGTTCGACAACTCTGCTTCAAGCCGACCTTGTGTTGGTCCAACGCTTGCAGAGTCATAGGCCAGGGGAGTCTCAAAGTTTTGGCGTATGACTCGAGCCGCTACTGTGTGCCCTCCAATCTTAGGGTTCCGCTCACGACCGGGTCTCTCGACTCCTGCACCTTGAGGGCATTGCGCAGGGCCGCGATGTGGACCTTTTATCCCAGCTCGAAGAGACCCAAACCCCGAGGGCGTCAGGTGAAGCATCTCCCCGAGAACTAGTACGAATGAGCCGGTCGATCAGTTCAAAAGTGGCCCCAGATGGAGGACTACATATCAAACCGCAGGTGAATCTAGGTGAGATATAAGTTTGCATCGGATCGATCTTCTGCATCGGCTTGAGAGGACGAGCTCAAATTCTCCCGATCACTTTCTCCAGAGGCCTGATATCAAATGCGCTGAGTACGCCGAACCAGGGCGAGACCCTTGCCACTAGATATCTCAGGGCTTCTTCGGGCGGAGCATACGGAAGCGTTTGGTAATGGAACGTAATGCTCGGATCTCTCAGATACCAGGTCTTTCCACCTGGAACGTACTCGAAGCTCGCGCTCTTCTCGACTGAGAGCTTCGGGCTGAGTTCAGCCAGGTACTCACACACCATTCCGATCTGCCTCGTTGCCGTTCTAGTGTTGGTCGACAGAAGGACAAGATCGTTCGCGAAGGCTATCACCGACAGGTCCTGACGGGCCACGGACATACCCAACGTTTCCCGTCGCAGTCGTTCAAGCAGGGGTTCGATGACGAGGTTGAAAATGAGAGGGGATAGCGGATCGCCCTGCTTGACTCCCCTTTGCAATTAAATTTTCACCTAGCCAGCCTGCGACTTGATGGTCGTGCCGCAGCCCCTGTACATATCGGCCACGTAGGAGGCGGTACATGGCGGGATACCCTTTCTCTCCAGGCTTTGCGCAATGGAGGAATAAGGGACGGTGTCAAAGGCTTTCGAGATATCCAGTACGGACACCACACCGCCCCCCGTCTTTGCGTTCGATAAGGCTGTTCGCAACAGGTGGATGTTGGCGAAACAGCCATTTTTCTCCGTGAAACCCTTCTGCCGACAATTCAAGGTGAGGACACCTCTCAGTCTTCGATCGAGCAGAGCCGAGAACAGTCTGCTGATCATGGAACTGATGGTAATTGGCATCCATTTCCTGACGTCTGAGGTGTCCTTGCCGGCTTTAGGGATCAGGGTGATTCCGTTTGTTCTCCACGCCTTAGGATAATGTCAGGCGCGGAGCAGAACATTGAAAAGCCTATAGAGGGCGACGCACGTTTGCTAGCCTAGAACGTTCGCACGTGTCACTCCGTCCGATCCGACAGCCGACCCAGAGCTAATCTTTGCCAACTTCCTCTCAACTTCCGAGGCGGTCACCGGGACAGGAAGTTGTTCGATGTGCACAGACTCTGTCACCCCACTGCGTAGAGCTGTGTCTGGTCCCGGTTCGCCCCAAAGTTGTTCGTAAAGCTTTCGCGTTGGCTCCGTGGCGGGGCTCTCGCTAGGCTTCGAAATCGAGAGGCCGTCACAGCTTTAGCCAGACGCTTTGGATTGTTGTTATACAGATCCTGGCATCTGGCATAAGCGAATTCGCGTCGCCAAGTTCGATTGGACGGCCTTCCCCTCGCCGGATGGTGTCCACGTATAATGCGCGGCCTTTTCGGCGCTCTTGCACAACACCCCTCTCGGGGATTGCAGCCAGACAGGATCTGGCTTATCAGCTCGTCGTTCAAGGCCTCGACGCTTTCTTCGGAAAAGTAGCCGGCATCGAGCAGCTGCTGTAGAGAGCTGGTCCACTCGGACGACTTGCCTGTGTCTTCGCACTCCTTGCGAGTCGCTCGAACGAGTGGTGCGTCCACTGGGCCCATCCTGGGTGGACTGGGCTACAGTGGCTCGTGCGACGCGTGTGCGGCCTGGACAAAAGCAGCGTCACGAGTGTCGCCCAGGTCTGTTGGAGCGGGATCGTGGTCTCCCTGCTCCTCCTTTCCATGGGCTAGCTCCTCCTCGGCTTGCACTCTACGCGCCTCGTTGTCGCGGATACGCCAGCGTGCATCCGAGATTTGTTTGTTCGAGCGGTCGGGGAAAAACTCGGCGAGCTAAAGGTTTATAAAACGCTTGTTGATGAACTGTTGCTCAAGTTGAGCAAGTCGTTCGAGTTCTTCGTCCGACCAGACCGTAGGCTGAGGGCCTCCTGGAGCAGCCGGTTTCTCCGCGAGTGCGGCGCGCCTTTCATTTCTCAGGGCTGGATGCTCGTGGCGTTCGTGAGTAGCCAAGCCCCGTTGAATCGTGAAAGACAGGTCGCAGTGGACACAAGGGAAGGGTAGGGCTTCGTTTACATGTCTGGGTGCATAGGTGGTAAAGTATAGACGCCACCCGTGGACTCGAGGGAAGGTTCTTTGACAACCTTTGCACTCGCGGGAAGTGCAGATGGTGGGATGCTCCTCCTGGAAGTGCTTGTCCATTAGCTTGCTGCTGGTGCAGATGATGTTCTGACCTGTTTGCAAGCATTTTAGGTAGCGTTGTACCCTGTTTAACGTCCCGACCAGAACGAAGCTTTCGGTGACACGGAATAGATTAACGTCATCAGCCTCCGCGCTCCGGCCAGCTGCGAAGGGACGACGATCTGGTCTGTTGGACGGACCGGGTTGATCACTTCAAACAGCATAACTCTTCGCCGCTACATTCACACCTTTGGCAATTAACTCTGCTACGACTGATACATCCCGAGCAGCGTTAGGTGTGTCGACAGCCTCCGAGGCATCACTGGGTGGACGATCTATGGTGCTTCTCTGATGTGATACTGCATGCCGGGGTCCCCCCCGTCACCAAGAGCTGTTGTGGCAGCATTCAAGCCGGGTACACTTACGGTAGTAACCACCGAGCGCAACAGTTGTCTCTCCAACCGCCGTTCATAGGACTTGAACGGTCCCCACTCTATACAAAGCCCCCTAGTCACTCCACAGGGGAACGCGCCTGGCTACCGCGCATTGGCTAGCGTAAGAGTGCGTGCCAAACACTACGAGTAAGGAGGGACCTGCACCTCATGCCCTATAGGTGTGTCGGCATTTGAGTGTACAGGCTGAATCCCGCCTGTCACTCGCGCCTGCTCTCCACCCGAGGGCGGGCGACTCTTGACCAGCTTGGTCAAAAGCCGCTCACGTGACCGGGTTGCAGTTAGGCTTCGAAAGATGCTCAATGAGAAAAGCCCGAAGTGCTGAGCGAAACTCAACACCCGGGCTTCAGATCTTTCTTTCGCGAAGGTTTAGTCTCGGAATCGGTCAAAAACCTACACCAGAGACCATCACTCCGCACGCCTAGCCACGCTTCAAAGTTCAAGCTGGTTCACTTTACCAATGTGATGCCTGGCTGGGGCGAAGAACATCAGCGTGATCGTGTTCGTCACACACGACGGGTATCGCGACGGGCTATGTAACCTGTAACCTTAAGAGAGTCAAAGCTACTCCCACCGTTTACCCGCGCTCGCTTGAATTTCTTTACGTTGAAATTCAAAGCACTGAGTAGAAATCACATTGCGTCAACATCCGCTATCGCCATCGCAATGCTTCGTTTTAATTTGACAGTCGGATTCCCCCAGTCCGTGCCAGTTCTGAGCTGATCGAGCCTATACAGCAAAGAAAACTCTTTCCAGATCTTCCGACGGCGTCTCCAGGTCTTTTTGGGTCACCCCGACGAGCTCTCTTGCGAGGGCCTGATTTGTAAACGGTTCAGCTGCCGGGTTTCGGAATAGGAACCGGATTTCCTCTCGCCCGACGGGTGTGTAATATTTCAAACCGCACCCGCCCACACGTCGAACTACATCGACGGCGTTAGGACGGGCGTGTCAGGCATAGAAATACACCAACATCGTCACCGGATTTTTCCTACGGCTTAGGATCGACTAATTCGTGTGCAACGGCTATTTACACGAAACCCTTGTCCACGTCAGTCCTCCAGGGCCTCCCTGGAGTATTTGCTACTACACTAAGATCTGCACCGACGGCGGCTCCATGCAGGCTCACGCCCAGACCCTTCTGCGCACACCGCCGTGACCCTACTTGTCAGGGCTTCATAACTGCCCAGGCCGCCTCGTATGCCGCTGACGGCCGAGAATAGGCGCCATCCATTTTCTGGGCTAGATGCTTCAGCAGGTGAGTGTTACACACTCCTTAGCGGATTCCGACTTTCATGGTCACCATCCTGCTGTCTCAAGCAACCAACGCTTTTCATGATATCCCATAAGCATCGACTTTGGCGCCTTAACCCGGCCTTTGGTTCAACCCACAGCACTAGTTCTGCTAACCAAAAGTGGCCCACTTGGCACTCTGATCTGAGATCTCGTGGCTTGATAGTTCAAGCAAGCCAGAGATCTCACCCATATAAAGTTTGCGAATAGGTCGAGGTCTGGGAGCCGCCGCCGCTCCCCGTCGTGCGGGCAAAGATTCGCGTTCAAACCTGCCGTGCCACGACGCCCTGGAAACAGGATAGATTGCCCATGACGGAGCGCTGTCACCACAGTCTCGCACGTCACTCTCATAGGACTCGACCAAAGTCCGACGATTCGAGGCTGACCGCGGAACGCGGCCACCTCTCGGCAACCGAGACGGCCGAGGCGCAAACCGACCCGCCGCTGCTCCGCCGGGCGGAGTGTCGGGTCGCGATGCCTTGCACGAATCGGTCGTCGGGCGGGTATCGCCGGCGAGTGCGCTCGTCGTGACCGCCCAGAACATCCAAGGACATCACAGACCTGTTATTGCTCAATCTCGTGCGGCTCGAAGCCACCTGTCCCTCCAAGAAGATTTATTTGTACGCCGGTGGTAAAAACCGCTCGACCGAAGCCGGGAACCTTCGAGATACCGGAAAATACGCCTATTTAGCAGGCTAGAGTCTCATTCGTTATCGGAATCACCCAGACAAATCGCTCCACCAATTGAGAACGGCCATGCACCACCATCCACCGAATTAAGAAAGAGCTCTCAATCTTCGATTCCTCTCGATGTCCGGGCCTGGTGAGGTTTCCCGTGTTAAGTCAAAGTAAGCCGCAGGCTCCACTCCTGGTGGTGCCCTTCCGTCTTCAAGTTTCAGCTTTGCAACTATACTTTCCCCGGAACCCCAAAGCTTTGCTTTCCCGCCAAGTCATCGGAGGAACTTTGGCGGATCGCTAGCTGGCATCGTTTATGGTTAGAATCAGGGCGGTATCTGATCGCCTTTGAACCTCTCACTCTCGTTCTTGATTAAAGAAAATATTTTTGGCAAATATTTTCGTTTCTGTCCGTCTTGCAACGATCTAAGAATTTCTCCTCTAACGTCGCAATACGAATGCCCCCATCTGTCCCTATTAATCATTACCTCGTGGTTCCAAAAACCAACAAAATAGAACAGAGGTCCTATTCCAATTTTCCATGCATACTGCATTCAGGCGAAAATAGCCTGCTTCAAGCCCTCTAATTTGTTTAAAGTAAACGTACCAGTTCACCTCGACACTCAGTGGAGAGCACCGCGATGGGATATTAGTTAGGCCGCCCCGGAGGGCTAAGCCCACAGGTGGGACGTCCCAAAATCATTCTAGTTAGAAACCGCGAGCGGTGAACCGACAGCGTGGGACACAGATTCAACTACGAGCTTTTCAACCGCAACAACTTTAATATACGCTATATTAGCTGGAAATACTGCGGCTGCTGGCACCAGACTTCCCCTTTAATGGATCCCCGTTAAAGTATTCAAAGTGTACTCATTTCGATTACGGGGCCTCGGATGAGTCCCGTAACGTTATTTTTCGTCACTACCTCCCCGTGCCGGGACTGGGTAATTTGCGCGCCTGCCGCCTTCCTTGAATGTGGTGGCCGTTTCTCAGGTTTTCTCTCCAGAATCGAACCCTGATTTCCCGCTACCTGTCACAACTATGGTAGGTGCAGAGCCTACTATCGACAGTTGATAAGGCAGACACTCGAAAGAAGCGTCGCCCGTACGAGACCGTGCGATCAGCCCAAAGTTATTCAGAATCACTGTTATAGTTCCAACTCTTTTCTCTTCTTATGGAGCGCGCTACCATACGCATTTCTTCACACTCTAGCGAGATTCGTTTCTTAATAGTAGTTCAACCTGTGATGGCCGACATGTGCCACGCGTCGTACTTTTGTGTATATTGATAAAACTTTTTCTCACTATTACGTCAGACACCTCCTATGTTTTTCACCTACTCAGATCACGTTTCTAACATAGTGGAGATCGTGAAAGGACTTTTTCAGTTGCGTGTTTTTTTGGGATAGTTCAGTGGCATAAGTGAAGTCGGGGTGAAAACAATGGACCGAGTGAGAAGAGCGCGAGGGACAGCTCGTTCCGCGTTCACGTACATTCTTACGATGCTGAACGCAGAGATCGCGAGTGATAATCCTCAGAGTTCAGAACTGCAGGGTTATTTCGGTTGACTTAAATATACAGTGAATGACCTTGAAGATTTCAACACTAAAGTGATCGATCTCATGGTCGATGCAGACGCTACGGAAGCCGAGCTGGAAGCGGAGGTTACGGTTACAGACTAGTACCGAGTGAAATACCATGAGACAAAGGTACACGTTACGAGGATCATCGAAGCGACACAACAACGCAACGAGCCGTTGGCGCAGCAAGAACCGCTTGTTATACATCCACATAATAACAAGCCGTTTGATGATCGACGCAGACATAACCTGATGAAGATCGAGCTTAAGAAATTCAGCGGCGACATTCGAGAATGGTTACAGTTTTGGAGTCAGTTTAAACACATTCATGAAGATGAGTCTATGGCGAAATAGGAAAAAAAACAAGTTGTTAGTCGAAGTGTACGTGCGCGAACTATTAAAATTGGTGCTTATTAACGCGTTGTGGCGAAAGAAGAGGTTTCGTTATCTAGCGTCTACGATAAATTGGAGACGCATATACGATCGCTCGAGTTGTTGGGCGTGACAACAGATACTTGCGTGACCATGCTTAGTCCAGTCATATTAGAAAAAATAAATGCATTAACCGGTACAAAACTGGATTTTGGTATAAAAGCTTATTAAGGCTTCTGGATGAACATACTAAAATTCCCAATCGATACATGTTGCGCTCGAGCCGCCATCTTGGAAAAAAGGTACACGTTTTCAGTTTTTCGCTGGTATCTCCAAAACTGTCACTGATATCGGAGAAATGGTTTATATAAAAAAGAGAGTTTATTAAATTTACTATAAAAAAGTTTTTTACATTTTTTCTCTATCCAATGCTTTAGTAGTAATTTGCCGTCGAATCCAGAGAAAAGTGTTTTGTACTCGCTAGATCGACGCAAAGTCCTTAGCACATGCCTTTGGGCAGCTTCATCACTTGTGAAAACCATGAATGGATAAAAAATTTGTGAGATGATTAGAAATTGTGCATTATTTTTCAGAAATGTGAATTTTCGTAATTTTTTCAATTGGCTGAGCTGGTAGAAGGGCACTTTTTGGCGTCAAGCACTCAATCCCGCCCATACTGTGGAATGTGTTCGATCCATCCAGCGTACTTATGTTGAAATCAGCGTTATCAAAGACGAATTGACAAAATGCTCCTGGTGTAATTTCTAGCTCAGGTTGAAGAGTTGCTGACGCTTCCAACAGTTGTGCCTTGTTGTACCATGCACAGGAGCCCAAATTTGACAGTAGAGTCAACAAATTCCTGGATCCAAATTTTCGGTACAAGAACACAGCGACGCCGATTAGCAGTGGGGACAAGAAGGACCGTGGTCTAGTCGCAGATATAATAGCATGTGCAATAGAAGAGCATTTCCGTTCGAGTGGTTCAACCTTACATCTTTCAAAAAAATATTAAGAGATTTCGGAACGCAGCTGTTAACGTCTTTTAAAAAATCATCGCTTGGTGAATATGATGAAGTTTCATAAACCTGTGTCCTAATGTCTTCCCGGATTATTGCCGCAGCTGCTCTGATTATTCGAAGCCGTTCCTGGCCTGCGTCAGCTGATTTTTACTTGTACCAATGATCCGACAATATTTGATAGCCAGTATTTCGGAAACAAACGATTGAAGTTTTTTTCTGATTCTTCGTCATAATTATATCCTCGCCGTATTTCTCTGCAATTTTTTTTTTAATTGTACGCTCGTCGGGAACGTAGCCTTCGATTAAATTGATCAAATCTGGCATTGCAAACTGGCACTCATCGCCCCCCTCAATAAAATCGTAGATCACCTCCATTGCAGTTGCGACGTCTTCGATGGACGGACGTCCACCTTTTTTGCCCGTTGCTGGATCCTTTAAAAAGTTGATATAACAGCGCTCATGATATAAAGCTTCAACCGCCACCAGGTCTGATACAGTTTCTGTCCGGTGTGTTACTTCCCGACTCCATTTGTCGTTTCTTTTTCTGGCTGCCTGCAGTACGGTTTTTTTCACGAATAAACTACGAACGTTGTGCACTTTGGTACGTTTATTGGTATGCTTCTTTTTTTCTCGCTCATAGAATGTCGAATCTATTATTTCTTTGCAATAGAAACACGCATTTTTTAAGTCAAAACTTGGTACAGATGACCTAAGCTTTGATTTTATTGGCGAATCAGCTTGCACTGATTGATTGGCGGATTGTTTTTTTAATGAAGCAATAATGCTGTGTTCCCGAGTATATTCCTTTCTACAAGGAGCATGTACCGTCACTTCACACAGTCCCTCCAATTTTTGTTTTTTACCATCACCTCATCGGTCACTTGCTTTTCTAAAAGTATTCAGTCCTCTCTCCTTAACGGTAATTGTTTCTTTTATTGAAAGACTTTCTTCACAGATAAAACATAATTCTTTTTCAGCCATATTCAATACACAGACGGAGCAGGATGTGCGTCGCGGAACATTTAGCTACGAACTGAGAACAAACATCTGCTGCGCAGGGTCCTGCCTGCCTATACCGGCGGACCCAACCATGGTGGAATTAATATGGAGCCCATCATAGACCCAACCATAAACACGTTTTGACCTGCCAGAGGCCCACCGTATAGTACCCCTGGCCCTCTCAAATTCGATTCTACCACGTAACAACTTGCGCAAAATACATTGTAGCATTATTTGGAGCATACGGAAACTGTAAAGGTGGATCATGGCCAAAAATATTAATTATTCTACTGTTCAATTCAAGATTATAGCTAAAGTATCAGAGATAGAAAAAAAATGTATGAAAGTTTTTTTATAGTAAATTTAATAAACTATTTTTTTTATATAAACCATTTCTCCGATATTCATGGTTTTCACAAGTGATGAAGCTGCCCAAAGGCATGTGCTAAGGACTTTGCGTCGATCTAGCGAGTACAAAACACTTTTCTCTGGATTCGACGGCAAATTACTACTAAAGCATTGGATAGAGAAAAAATGTAAAAAACTTTTTTATAGTAAATTTAATAAACTCTCTTTTTTATATAAACCATTTCTCCGATATCAGTGACAGTTTTGGAGATACCAGCGAAAAACTGAAAACGTGTACCTTTTTTCCAAGATGGCGGCTCGAGCGCAACATGTATCGATTGGGCATTTTAGTATGTTCATCCGGAAGCCTTAATAAGCTTCTATACCAAAATCCAGATTTTTACCGGTTAATGCATTTATTTGCCGAAAATTGGTCTAATATGACTGGACTAGCTGTACCCCTAGTGGAATCGTCGTTGCAGGAAGAATTGTTACGAACCTCGCAGAGACAGACTAGTAGCGCCATCCAGTTCACCGCGAGAGAACCAGGGAACAACGTGCCCGTAGTACCTAACCCCAAAGATCGCCTCGCCAATTCAATGACGTTTCTGCAAGCCGAAATGGAGAATGAGGAAAGGATTGCGATGGCATTAAGTCGATTCGGTATCGGTAAAGAACAAGTCAAAGAAAAGAGCAAAAAGAAAGCGAAAAGCGAGTCGAACAACGAAACTGCAACGGCCGCCGCGCTCCTAACTACAAAAGAG
Source organism: Diprion similis (assembly GCF_021155765.1). Taxonomy (NCBI): domain Eukaryota; kingdom Metazoa; phylum Arthropoda; class Insecta; order Hymenoptera; family Diprionidae; genus Diprion; species Diprion similis. The sequence continues at coordinate 3,774,787 of NC_060118.1, forward strand.
GTTAAGGCACCTGTGCATATATTTTGCGACGAAGCTCATGACAGTTCACGGTGCGGAAAAGCGGAGAAAATGTCTCCGGAAGATAGACAAGAGGTTGTGAAACAAAATAACGCATGTTTCGATTGTCTCAAGACAGGTCATGGACAAAGGTTCTGCTAGTATAAGCAAAAATGCGCATGGTGCGGTGAAAATCACGTATTACTCATGTGCCGAGGAACGACGTCAGAAAGACCAGCGACGAGAAAACTGGAAGACGAACCGTTGAAGAATAAAACAGAAAGTAGTCTGGCAATCTCTCGTGTATCAACGAAATTTTTTTACAGACTTTGCAGGTTAAAACGCACAATCACGGACAGGAGCGTATCGTTAGAGCAGTGTTGTATACGGGTTCACATCATTCGTACGTTTTGCGTGAACCGTCGAGGAATTGGGTTACGAGGAAGTAGGAAGGCAGAGAATAACCCACTTGCTCTTCGGCGGCGCGCAAACCGAAGCGCAGAAGCATAAAGCATATTGCATACGACTCCACAGCCTGGACGAGTCGTACGCGTGCAATTTTGTTGCGCTGGACCAAGATACGATTTGTCACGGTATCTCCGGCATAACGAGAGGTCCGTGGATTAAAGAGCTAGCTCAAGACGGTATACGATTGACTGACGTCGATCCGAGAGATAAACCTATCACGATACTTATCGGAGCGGACATCGTGGGTAAATCATTGACCAGCAAACTATAAGATCTCGAGTGCGGTGCGACAGCGATAGAGACTTGACTGAGGTGGACGATCATGGGAAAGGCTTCACGCAGTGACGTGTCGCGAGTTGACTCTGCACTGTTATCAGTATCCTTGCTTGTTCAAGCCGCGAACGTCTCAGATTTGTGGAGTTTCGACGCTCAAGGAATCTCCGATCCTATCGAAACAAAAAACAAAGAAGCTCACCAAGAACAAGTGAAGAATAATTCCCGACAAACCGCCAAGGTAAACGAAGCGGGACGTTACATAGTACTTCTACCTTAGAAAGAAAATCATCCGCCGCCGTTGGACAACAAGGAGGTAGCGCTCAAAAAAATGGAGACAAACACGAAAAATTTGAAATCCGAAAATATTTCCGAAGATTACGGTTAAATAATCAAGGATTGGACAGCTGAGGGAATCGTAGAACGCGTCTCACCTATGGAAGCGAATGAACGCGGTTATTATCTACCACACCGACACGTGGTAAAGCAGAACAGTACGACACCCTTGAGACCTGTTTCTGACGCCTCAGCAAGAAGCAAAGATTCACCTTCACCGAATCAGTGTCTCGAAGTTGGGCCAAATCTTATAGAACTAATACCATCGATGTTGTTGCGATTCCGAGAGAAGAATTAGCATAACGCCAACAGATCGAGACATGCTTTGTTTCCTGTGGTGGAACGAGGACGAGTCGCCGAAAATTAACATATACCGTCATTGTAGGATGGTGTTTGGCGTGACGAGCAGCCCCTTTTTACTTGGAGCTACAGTCGAAATGCACTCGGAAAAGGAGCTCCGACAGACTGAAGATGGACAGCAACGCGCGATGATTGAGAAGTTGAAGAGATCCTTTCACGTAGACAACTGCGTGACCAGCGTTGACACGATGGAAGAAAGAGATTCGTTTCAGAGAGTTGCCACCAAGGCAATGTCAAATAGTGGCTTTCTACTCCAAGGATGAGAATATTCCGCCCCAATGCTGTCGCGATGCCCAAAGTCAGTACCAGGGCTCACTTGGGACAAAGGAAAAGACACGCTAGCGCTGACGAAGGCGGCGGTGGAGGAGTCACTACCCGAAAAGATGAAAAAAAAATATTCCATCTATTACGCAAAAGATATTTGACCCGATAGGTTTGGCGTGCCCGGTATTGCTGCGTCCAAAACTACTGTTACAGGAGATATGGTCCACAGAGCTGGACTGGGACACAGAGGTCAATAAAGATGTCAAGGACGCGTTCAGAGACTTGCATGGAGAGCTGAATCTTCTACAAGAATTGCGACTTTCGCAATGGGCGTTCGGAGATGAAAAGACAGGAGACGTGACATCCTTCCACGTTTTCTTAGACGCTGGTCGAAAGGCCTCCGCGGCGGTAATATACGCTCGTACAGAGACTTCGGACGGCATTAAGGTCTAATTTATCGGAGCGAAAGTGAGAGTAGCACCGATGGGTAAACCAACTACACCACCACTGGAACTTCTTGCCGCGACGATAGGAGCGAAGTTCATGGCTTCCACGTTAGACGCGTTAGACAAATCACAGTCAGAAAAACGATTTTGGTGCGATTCGTCAACCGTTTCGTCGTGGATCAAGCGCGAGAATCAGTGGGCGACTTTCGCGTGGAATAGAGTGCAAGAGATTAGACGCTTGACACAACCCAAGCAGTGGTATCACGTATCCGGATCAGTCAATCCGGTGGATCTCCCATCACGAGGATGCAGCGCTAGACAGCTCATTGAGTCTAAATGGTGGGAGGGTCCAGAATGGTTGAGGAGGACACGTGATCAATGCCCGTCAGCTGACTACAAACTTAACGAGAACAAGGTGAGCCGCGAAATCAAGAAAACGCCGTTGAGAACGGAGAAAACGGTCGTACTGATTCAGTGTGACTTTTGATGACCAACACGGGCTTACCGATCCTCAAGCGAGAAAGTCATTGATATATGCAACGGCTTTTGAAGTATTCAAAGATACTACGGATGATGTCGTGGATACTACGGTTCCTGGCGCGGTGCAGAAAGGATCATTCTCGACGTCAGTGCGGAGAACTGACAGCTAAGTAAATCGTTGAGGCCGAGTTAAGGTTATTGCGCTTGGTCCAGGAAGAGCCGTTCGACGGCGTCACCAATCCGAGGATCAAAAATCTGAGTCCGTACGAAGATGAATTAGGACTGATTCGTCTGAAGACTCTGATATCGAAAAGACACGATTAATTCGGATTTCGATGCCCAATAGTTTTGGATCCACGGCACCCTTTGGTCACGGAGCTGATACAATACCACCACGAGAAACTGAATCACGCTGGACTACAAACAATGATAAGCAGTCTTAGAGAGCAAGTGTGGATGGTCTTGAGTCGACGAGCGTCGAGACCCCGGCCCGACCGACTCGCTCCTCTTACTAATAGGAGCCTGGCCGCTAGGACGTTGGCGCCGATGCGGTGTTAACACGGTGAGCTTGCCGGACAAAACCTTCGCGGGCTATCCAAAAAATTACTCAGCCTCGGGACTTCGGCGCTGGCGGCCCAGACTCATCGAGCCAAATTTTTCAAAGTTTCGCTGGCCTGCCGGGATCGAACCGACTCCAGAAGCCGGCGCATTGCCTTTCGGCCGATCGGGACGAAACCAAATTTTTCGCCGGCCCGGCTCCCTTCCTACTCCGGGAGCCAGCGCATCACCTTTCCGCCAACCAGGCCAAGGATTTTTCGAAATTCCGGCCTCGTACTGACAGTTGCGACCGGCGCATTGCCTTTCGGTGGATCCGGAGGAGAGCAAGACTTCCGCCGGCCGACCCCGGGAGCCGGCGCATCGCCTTTCATACGATGGGGACGGAAATTTTCACAAGTCCGTTCGGCCATCACAAAAATCCCGACAAGTCCCGCCGCCCCGCGTTCGGTCGACCGTTCGCGGGCCGGCGGTCCGTCGTCGCCCGGCCACGGTATCCGTCCGCGCATCGCCTCCTCTCCCGCCCGGGACTAAAGTATTCCCATCTCGCCGGCCGGACCGCCGCTGACGGGAGAGGTTCCATTCCGCCGCCCGGCGACTCGTCGATCGAACGGCGCGCCGTTAAACGGGTGCCCCGCGGATTTAACCCTCCGACCGGGCACGCATTGCCTTTTCCGGGCCCGGGACAAAAAAAATTATCACGAGTCCCACACCGACCCGGGGCGGTCTCAACGGCGCGATTCAACACAGGGTGACCGGGGACGGGCACTTAATTCTTTTTCCAAGTCCCCGGACTTGCATTGCCAACGTCTGCGTTGCGAGAACCGCCGGTACACCCGCGACTCGTCTGGCAGGACGAGCAACGCGTCGCCTCAGCGGACTCTCCGTCGTCTCCGCGCGTACCGCGACGCGGTGTACGGAACACCGGGTAGCGCGATGCGATACTGGGGCCTCGTCTAACCGACAAGACGAATTCCCAAGCCAAGGGCTAAGTCTTAACAGATCGCAGCGTGGTAACTGCTCTACCGAGTACAACACCCCGCCAGGTACCTAAGTCGTCTACAGACGATTCCGAGTCTCGACATCGAACTGGATGACCCATGATCGACTGATCGAGGCCAGGCCAACGAGCGGGAAGATCCCAACGAAGGCCGAAAACCCCACCCGGCAAACTGGGCTCGTGCGACGACCGGTCCGTGGACCGGCCACCCAGTAAAGTCACATTGTTTTGAGCCTGCCGACCCACGAGACTTCTAGAAATATCGTTGCCCCCTTTGACTAGAGAGGATACGGCCTTAGAGGCGTTTAGGCATAATCCCACGGATGGTAGCTTCGCACCACCGGCCACTCGACCGAGTGCGTGAACCAAATGTCCGAACCTGCCGTTCCTCTCGTACTCAGCAGGATTACCATCGCAACGACGAGTCATCAGTAGGGTAAAACAAACCTCTCTCACGACGGTCTAAACCCAGCACACGTTCCCTATTGGTGGGTGAACAATCCAACGCTTGGCGAATTCTACTTCGGAATGATAGGAAGAGCCGACATCGAAGGATCAAAAAGCGACGTCGCTATGAACGCTTGGCCACCAAAAGCCAGTTATCCATGTGCTAACTTTTCTGACACCTCTTGCTGGGAACTCTTCAAGCCGAGAGGATCGATAGGCCGTGCTTTTGCAGTCTCTATGCGTACTGGACATCGAGATTGAGCCAGCTTTTGCCCTTTTGCTCTACGCGAGGATTGTCCTCGCTGAGCTAGCCTTAGGACACTTGCGTTATTCTTTTACAGATGTACCGCTCCAGTCAAACTTCCCGCCTGGCAGTGTCCTCGAATCGGATCACGCGGGAGTATGAACAACGATCGGCCGAAGCCTTACGCCACTTTTACACGCTTGACTCTAGAACGCCGTGACAGCCGGGACGAAAGTCCTCGGCGCACGCGATCCGCCTCACCGAGTAAGTAAAGAAACGATGAAAGTAGTGGTATTTCACCGGCGATGCTGTTATCTCCCACTCATGCTTCACCTCTTATGTCTCCTTACAGTGCCAGACTAGAGTCAATTTCAACAGGGTCTTCTTTCTCCGTCAATTTTTCCAAGCCCGTTTCCTTGGCAGTGGTTTAGCTGGATAGTAGATGGGAACAGTGGAAATCTCGTTAATTCATTCATGCGCGTCACGAATGAGACGACGAGGCATTTGGCTATAACCTGCGCACGCTGCTAAAAGCAACCGGCGGACTTCCCCGGGGTGGATGTTCCTCTGGTGAACACAACAAAAAAAATCGAGACAAAATAAAATATACAAAAAAATGGTCTCACAACTAAATTTTGGCACGGTGTCGTCGTCACCAGCCAGGGTTACGCCTTCGTCAATAGGGTAAAATAAACTATGGCGGGACATCTCCCTCGCGGGAGAGCCAACCTTGTCGGTATGCGAGCATACGAAAATAAAATAGACTCATACCCCACCCAATACAAGCGGAGCTGAGCTTGTCCCACTGTCAGAGCTCTATGTACCAAAGGTATTGTCGAGCAGTCAAGACGTAAAATAAGATTGATCCATTGTCAGGTGTATAAAATCACACATGGACAAGATTAAATAAATGAATAAATAAATCCATCAAGTCAAAGCATAAAAGAAATAGAAGGTTGCGACTCTGTATAGGGGAGTGCGAACCGAGTGTGCCAAGTGTCTGCCAGAACTTAGAAAAATTAGCCGAGCGGAGTCCCGAGTTGCTCGAGCGGGAAAGCTGAACTTAGCCATTACCTCTTCGGTAATGTTTTCGGGGAAAACCACGCGGAGGTGTCCGCCCCAGTGCGTAAGTGTTGACACTGGCTCCGCCGTCGTGGCACAGCAGAATCTCGAGCGGTTGACATCTCGCCGGACGACTCGCACTTGTCTGTTTCGTTGGAGGTACTGGTCGATGCCGGGAGTCACTTCCACGATCCCTCGTTGCGGCAGGCCTCCGTCCTGTCCGGTACGTCCCGAGTGACAGACAAGGCTAAAGGTCTGCGCATCGTGCCTGAAGGCAGCTCGGACCCGCAATGCGTTCTAGGCACACAATAAATAAATAAATAAATGTAATAAATATAAATTTCAGTGTGCGTCTTTGGAGGCGCGCTAGCGGACGGCCGGGACTCGCACCCGCATACCGAACGACTGCAGTCAATGGCCGGGAGTTTTACCCGAGCCAAACGACTGATTCAGCAGCCGACGGGCAAGTGCTCCACATACCAGGGGGCCCGAAAGCCGCACACGGGCTGTCACTCACGCCGAGAGACTGCTAGATGTGCATAAAGACACCTAGGATCTCGATGGAGCTCCGAAGAGCTATAACTCTAATACTACTCACTATACTTAATACTAAAGCCGAGCTTTTTCAGAGCACAGACCGTGTCGACAGGTAGCGCGCCCCTGGAGCCTATCACGATGGGGATCACGCTAGCCTTGCGGGCGTTAAGTTGCTCCTTCAGTACACCTAATAATGGGGCGTACTTCCGGACCTTCTCGTCAGCGGCTTCGGCGAGAGATGTTCTGTTCTCGCACCGGACAGTAACGTCTAGCACGAGATCCCCTACCTCATTCGAGTGAATGACGAGGTCGGGTTTGAACCTCTCGCCACGAACCGTTACCTCTGGCTCGTCCATCACGTCGTAATGTCTGGCAAGACGAGCCTTGAAAAGGTTCATGATCTCATCGTGTGTTATGGGCTGGGTTGGTTGATGACCAAACCACTCCCAAAAATATAACGCTTGGCTCGGACTAGTTCTCCCGGATGGTGAATTATTTGAATTTTGATGTCGTTTTCCCTCTTGGTTGAACCGACTTTGATAATAAAATGGTCACTTACCTTTTGCTGGTGACCGTTGATTCGGGCTATGTGGGCGGCTCTGCGTGTTCGGCCGGTGGTGAAATTGGTTAAAGTTACTGATCGCTTAATTTATATTAGGCGTTAAAGGTAATTAATTGTTCAACTCGCGATGTAAGTTTAACACACGATATTTGTTTATTTAATTAAGGTTTAAAGAAAATTCTTATAATGATTTTAATTATAAAAGATGAAAGGTTTTAAATGTAAAGTCACGGAATTCCTTTTTAGCGCTTTAGTTTGTTAAGTTAAATAAAATAAAAGACCTTTTGAATTTCTAACAGATTCTCTGGTCTGATTGATCTGCCTAAAACTGAGAGAACAAACTCTGTTGAAGACTGTCTGACAATTATGTAATGACTGCTTGACGAAACGGTAAGAACTGCTGAACTATGTCACGACTGACTGACGACTATGTCACAACTGACTGACGACTATCCCACAACTGACTGTTCAGAAAAGTGAGAATTGAGAATTGAGAAAAACTACTTCCTGATTGGTTCCCAGCATCTTTGCGAGAGCTGTCCAATAAGGAAGTATTGATAAGATTTTGAATTTCCCATTCGCTATTAACTACCCCCGCCCTTTGGGTACGGTGTAGCATGCAAAACTATCTTAACTAATCCCGCCTCTTCCATGAGTGCGGGTGGGAATTGCCGTGCTTGTTTTGGTACATGATAAAAAATATTCTACTGTATGTTCGGGATGACCCTGTCCAAACAGACACTTCAAAGATGGATATATGGATTTTAATCCGTTGCACGTGCGTGCCAGATTCTGCATACCTGGAAATATCGAGAAGCGATTTCCGGTCATCTGGTTACTCTTAGAGAGTTTGTATATTCCAGTCTGTTTAGATAAGGATTATCCCGTAACATTATTTAATGAGTAAGATTATTATAAGCTGGGGGTGGTTATTTCCCAGAGCCGTAAAAAGTGATAAAGAAAGCCGTATGCATACAATGCATACGGAGACTCAAAAACATGAGATATAAATGAATTTAATCGAAACTGAAATAAAACTAATGAGTAGGGGCAGAGGGCATCGAGGCTGTGACACCTCCCCCCTCCGTTTCAAATGTTAAACGTGTGTTTAACATTTGACGCTCGCGTAAATGGTCTTCTAGCACTCTGGTGGGTATTAGTTTTATTGCCTGTGATTGAGGTACGACCGGTGGGTTTTCCATGTTTTGTTCTTCTGTAAAGGCTTCTCCATTGTTTCCATTGTCCGATTTGGGTTTTCCCAAATGCGTCAGCAGAGTCGTCAATGAGCTGAGTAGTGCCCCCAGCAGATGTATACTCCAGCCATAAATTGTGTGTAAAGTATACCCATGGATTCCAACATTGATCACCGTTTTAATTAACTGAATAGTGAAGTAGACACCCAGGACTCCATAACTAGCAGTTCCAAACAACATGAATCCATTCCAGAGTTTTCGTGATGTAGATTCGACGATTTTATTTAAAGAGTTCTCATCCAACAAGCCTGATAAAGATATTTTAGACTCGGAAATAGAATGTCCGGTTGCTCCCCTTGCAACTGCGTTCAAGACAGCTGGTTTTTCGATCGGGAACATTACTCGATCGCGGTAACTTTCCAAATCCTCTTCGGTATAGATACCACTGATAGAAAGAGGTGGCGGTTTGGTATATTTCCAAGATAACTAGGTGATTGGTGTAAGCTTCTCCGGTGCGTCGACGATAACCTTCGGTAGAGGTGAGAATTTGATTGCTACTCCTTGAGCAATTACATCTTCCCATTGTCCGTATCCATCGTCGTAACTGGCACCAACACAAATTCCGGTGTCGGTTATTTTCCCGGCAAAAATCGCATCTCTGATGTTGGTTCTGTTCTGAACGAGTCCTGATACAATCACATTATTTCCCAATCTGACTATTCCAAAGTTATAAAGCCCCATACAGGCTTCTCTGCTAACTTCGTGTATACCGGGACCATCTCTAGAAACTAAACAGGAACTGCGCATGCGCCAAATGATTCAATTTCATTGGTCAGCGAAATTGCCCCGCGGAGTAATTTTCGTCAGCTAACCAAGGCGACCAACGTACACGAAATGTGACAAGACTCTGAATATCTCGCGCGTAAAGTAGCGTATTGAGGTTATGTTGATATTTATTCCTACTTATCGTGAATTTTCTAAAAAAAGTGTCATTCAGCAATACCGTAGTTGATATTAGCAGATATTTAATCGACACAATAAAGGCGTCAATGGAGAAACAAATATCAAAAGCTACAGAAATTGGATCAGTTATTTATTGAAAGAAGAAAACTGAAATTAAATGTGGAACGTCATCAACGAGTGGGAGTCTAGACAAACTGAGGCAGGTAAGTAAAAATATTGTTTATTTCAAACAGATTCTTTATTTACATAAAATTAAAAATAAATGGATTGTTGAAACCCAGTAGAAGGTTGCTCCAGAGTAGATTTGTTACAGTGCAGTGCTCCGGAAGCCAGTAATCAGTGCCGATGAACATGAAATATTAAAATAAAATCAGTAACAAGGAATAAAAGAAATAGTGTATCTTGAAACACAAAGCTTAGGAGTACAAAAAGTAGCAATTCGTTTTTCTGTCGCAATTTATTGAAAATTAGTGGTATCCAAAACAATTAGAAGCTCTTGTCTGATGATAATATCTTTTAATATTTTCAGGTGGGAAACAACCATCATCGAAGCGAGACTAAAGTTGTCAGGCGTTGAAGCGTGTAAGTAAATTTCTGATGCTATGATATTTGCATATTACAATATTTTCACATGTATTCAATGATAAAATTCGTTTGTTCTGACAGACTTGAAGTTTCAAGTTTGGATAATAGGATGAAAATCATACCTTACCTGATGGTCAAAACGTTTTGGTGGCTAGGACCCTAGTTTCTCGATTGGTGCCACCGTTCCAACCATCGAACCTGGTTGTTCCGTTGTTCCATTAGACAACAGGTATCCGAAGGAATTTCTTCTGGTCATCGCCACCTTCTGAACATCAGTCGTGGCAAAATTGAAGAGCACGACACGCTACAGATCATGGTGTTTGAATATTCCATTATTTTAGATCTATCGAGCCAATAGTAATAAGTTTGTTATTCAACAATTGCTGCTAACTAATTTTACAGAGCAATCATTCCGTGCACCATTGTAATCCAAGCAGTATTATTGGCCCACATTATTTTTCAAATTTTATTATCGGCAGTTTTGATATTTTATTTTTCACTCTCTTGGTATTCAATTCAGATGAATAGTGTTTCAAGTGTTAAATCAGATTCCAAGGATGAATTTTGATGTGTAAACTGAACCAATCTCAATCTAAAAATGTTGGATAACTTCAGTTGAAAATGTCTTTAAAGTCAATATTAATCGACAGTATCATCTGACTAGCTAGTTGCAGCTATCATCCGTGCTTGAGCCTCGTTCAACCCCAGCAGGGTCTAAGGAATGCATTCACTTACTAGTACACGTTACAAATGATCACTTTGTCTACAATAGGACTTACTTGCTGGCTAACTTTTTTATGATGAATCTTTATCAGGGAGTCATCCGGTAACTTATTGAAAGCTTGAAACCAGATTCAATTTTATACTCTTACAATGGTCCTTCATTGAAACTGAGAGTTTGTGAATCTCCATTTATTACAATTAATTCTGCATCCCATGTTAACACTGTTCGAAACAAAAAATCTCATCCTAAGATTGGAAATGGAATCTGCAATGCAAAAGTTATCTAGTGGCACAAGTTAAAAACAAAGAACCTTATAACGGTTTCTGCAACAGAGGGATTCCTTCCGGACATTCATGTTACTGGATGATGTTCGGAGCACTATGAACAAGATATTGTATTGGATTTAGGTTTGAGTAAATATTTTCATGAACTTCAGTGAAAATTAGATATTCATTTGTTTCAAAGGAACAAGGGGTACAATGTTGAACCCGATAAGTCAATATTTTCATATGAATGTTCTGAACATTACTCTAAAACATGATTATCCTTAAAGTTAATTACTGAGGCACATTTTGAAAATGTTGATTTTTAACTTGTGTCACAGAATGTTTCTGAGTTTTACTCTTGGGATTAGATTTCTTCAGATTAGATTTGAAATTGAAAGAAACCGTAAGATCTACAACTTCCTTTTTCAACCAACAAAAGTGGCCGATGATCTCTGCATGTGTCATGAATTGAATGGGAAGAGAAGACATCAGCTAACAGCAGAGATGCTATTATTTTGGCTGTATTTTCTGTTAAAAGAAAAAAATTTCATTGTTATTCTTAATGTATGAAGTAATGAAAATGATTGAATAAATTGTCCCCACCTACCTGCTTCGTTTCTTCCAAGCACCCAACATTTGAACAGATTTCTTGTTTCAATCGAATAGGACGAATTTTCAAAGAGCATCAGTATTAAATTCCGACCGTTCTTTGAACAATCAATTTTCAATAATAAATGCTTCCCAAGCCTTTCCGAGTGACTATCTGAATGACTTGAGATTCTAACCTCAAAAATGCATGTGAACTACATCGCCGACAGAAACAGAGTTTGACAGCAGGGTCTCGGGGTGGCCAGACTGCACGGACGGCGGATTTAAATTCGCGCATGCGCAGTTCCTGTTTAGTTTCTAGAGATGGTCCCGGTATAAACTCATCGTCCTTTCCTGACCGCAAAATTGTGTGAGTGCATAACACAGTGATAGACTATTCTATCAATCTCAATTTTGCACTGGACGACATCTACATGATGAAATTCAGCTAGTTGCAGCAATTGAACATGGATTTCATCGAAAATAGGTTCCTTTCCTGGTATGTTGCATTTTCCGATGCTGGCAGTGTCGATAATTGATGTGTTCCTCGAAGTTCCTCCACAGTCGTATCCCACCAGTGCCCAAGTTACGATGGGCATCAATAAAACGATCGTAAGAATGACTTTACTCATTGTCCCTTTTCTTTAACAGAGTGTTCTACTCATTTAATAATAAAGAAAATATTTGCATAATTTAATATTCTTAAACTATTAAATACAATTGCATTATATCTTTCTGTTCATTCGTTCTAAAAGCAATATACTTATATTCAAATGACTGAAACTATTGATTATTATTTCTATGAATTTATCCAAGACTGAAAATATTGTATTATAAAAGATTATTTTCCTAATTTTAAAGTATTCTATTAGATTCAACTAACATTATTTTGTTTATACTTATATTTTATACATCAGTCAATCATTATTCCTAAATGAAGCTTATTTAACGTAATTATACAGAATGATTTGCCTATTACTGAAAATCTACAATTATACTTTCCTTATTCTAGTTAACTATGATGATTAGTTATCCTTTTAAAATTTTTAAACTGTTCATATGAACTGTCTTGATTTTATTTCCAACTTGAATTTTGACATTCTGATTTTCTAATAATTCTTGAATTTCATACGGTCCTGAATATTGATCAGCAAATTTCCCTTTTTTGGGTTCCTTTAGAAAAAAAACTAGGTCTCCTTTCACCAAGTTCAACGAGTTTAATTTTTTATCATAATAATATTTAGATTTTTCTTTAGAGTGTATCAGGTTTTCTTTAGCCAGATTTTGGATATTTCTAATTTTGGTGAAAAGTTCAACTAAGTATTCTTCGTAAGTTCGATCATTTAATTCCTCAATTATTTCATGTTCAGAAGGTAGTCTCGCTAATTTTCCAAAAACTAATTCGTAGGGTGTATATTTTGTTCCCTCATGAACACTTGTGTTGTAAGAAAACATTGCAAAGTCTAGCCATTTATCCCAATTATTATTTTTCGTAACATATTGCTTTAGATATTCAGCTAGAACATGATGTGATCTTTCTATAGATCCATTTGATTGGGGATGGAAAGCTGTTGTTTTGCATTGTTTGATTTGAAATTTCTTTGCTACTATTTTCATTAATGAACTTGTGAGATTAGCACCTTGATCAGTAAGAATATGCTTAGGAGCTCCAAATTTACAAATAAAATTATTGATCAGGGCTTCTGCCACATCAATTGAGGTTGTTGAATTTAATGGTACTGCTACGGAATATTTGGTTAATTGATCTTGAATTGTTAAAATATATTCATTGTTTGAAGGAGTGATAGGTAAAGGACCTACAATGTCCATAGATATTTTCTCAAAGCTTGAACCTGGCGTGTCAGTTAACACCATAGGTTGCTTAGTTTTAACTTTTGTTAATTTTTTAAGTTGACATTCCATACATTCCGTAACGTACTGCTGGACTTGCAGTTTCATATTTGGCCAAAAGAAATTCTGTCTAATTCTATTGTACGTCTTTGTAACTCCCTTGTGTCCTCCTATTGGTAATGCATGATATTCTCGAATTATCTCAGTACGTTCTTTGAGTGATGGGACTCTAATTAAATTTTTGCAAATTGTTATTCTACATTCATTATCATTAAAAATGGATTCCAATAAAATTCTAATTTCTTTCCAATTTATTTCATCTATTTTTCCAGTTTTTGATATTGATAAAGTATTCAAATTTAATTCTCGAACAACATCTAAAAGAGATTTTAACGATTCTATTAAAATATCACGATCCAAGGGTGTATTTACTGATTCCTTGATTGGTAGGACAATACATTTCTTGCTTCCCATTGGAGTTACTCGTGCTTTTCCTAACATAGCTTCTGTGATTTTTGGTAATTTATTTACATTTTGCAAATCTTTAGATCCCTCATCTAGCGGAATTCCTCGAATAGTTGTAAAAATGACACAATTATCACTTCGCATGGAAAGTCTATCCCGAGTCTCAATAAATTTTAGATTATTTTGTGATTCTTCCTCATCTGATTCAAGATCTACCATTTCTATTTCACTATCTGCGGATAATTCTGTATCCTTATCAGATTCATCATCAGAATATTCAACAGGGCTGTTCATGATTTCCTCCCTTTCATTTTCAATGGATCTGTGAACTTCTGTGTTTTGTATGTTATTATTTGTGTTAATAGTTTCTAGAATTTCATCATTTGTTGTATTATTAGATTGTTCTTGGTTTTCATTGTAAAAAAAATCAGAATCATTTAAAATATCTTCTGCATTGATATGTGCTTTAAATTTTGATTTACGCATTTTAAAATTGTCCGTGTATCTGTCTGGTGCTTTTATGGTCTGTCTGTCTCGAAGTTTACGACCCATATTTCCTGTATTCTGAACGTTTGGGTTTTCCGAATTTCTATCCTTTTCTACACTTGGGCCAGCTATTACATTACCTTCTCGCGATGGGCTACCCTCGTGGTATGGTTTACTACCTGAAGGTCCTTGACCTTGTGGCCTATATATTTTGGGTGTTTCAGTTTTCTCGTTGACATATATAAGTACTTGAAATGGTTCTGTAAAAAGGATATCGATCTTTTCTTTTACTTTTTCCCATGGCAATTTATCTAAACCACATCCTATCTTAGGCATAGCGATTTTATAACAGTTCAAATTTTCACATAAACTTCTTAGTGATATCAAACTTCGTTCTAATGATTTTAATGTTGGTTTTTCGTTACTTCTTTTTTTCGTTATTAAATAGAATATGTGTCTATTAACATCTTTTAGAAAAGCTACTTCACCAACAGACTTCTTTTGAGATTTCAAGCAACTGACATTTCCGAAACGTTTTTTAAATTCAAGAGCTATACCTGCGCTCATACTGAAATCTTCTGCTACGCAATGAACTAATGAATAGTTTTGGTCTACTGTGAATAAGTCACCTGAAATAATTTTAATATTTCCTGTTGGCTTTCCTATCACATCCTGGATTTGTTGTTTAATTGCCAATATTTGTGTTTTATTCAACACTGGGTTTCTTGACAATGCGTCAGCATTGGCGTTTATCCTTCCAGGTTTGTATTCCCAGCTATATTCATATTCCGCAAGTTTTAATCTCCATCGTACGAGTCTCGACATTGGATCTTTGACTGAGTGCAACCAAATTAAAGGTCTATGATCTGTGACCAATTTAAATTTCTTTCCATATAAATATGGTCTAAAATAATTAACTGCATAAACTATAGCCAATAGTTCTTTCTCAATTGTTGAATAATTTCTCTCTGCCTGGTTTAACAATCTAGATGTATACGCTATTGGTAAGTCTTTTCCTACTGTACCTTGACTTAATACTCCTCCTATCGCGAATCCTGATGCATCTGTTGTTACGATAAATGGTTTGGTAAAATCCGGATATTGAAGTATTGGATTTTCACACAATTTATCTCGTAATTGATTGAAGGCTTTTTCTTGTGCATCTTTCCAGAGAAATTTAACATCTTTTTTCAAAAGTTCCGTCAAAGGTTTTGCTATCTTGGAGAAATTTGGTACAAAGCGTCGATAGTAACCGATTAGACCTAAAAATTGTTTTATATTTTTCGCATTCTTGGGTTTCGGGAATTCTTTAACTGCTACGATTTTCTTTGGATCGGGTTTTACACCATCCTCACTGATTATGTGGCCTAAATAGACTACTTCTTTCTATAAAAATTCGCATTTATCTGGTTGAAGTTTTAAATTTGCATTTCTTAGTTTTGTCATTAATAAATTGAATTTATCTTCGTGTTCTTTGAGTGAACTTGAGTATATTACTATATCATCGAGGTAAACAAATAGTTCTATACCCTGTAAACCCCGTAAAACGTGATCCATCAACCTTTGAAACGTTGCTGGTGCGTTCTTTAAACCAAACGGCATTCTTTGAAACTGATAATGGCCATATGGTGTTGAAAATGCTGTTTTAGCTGCATCTTTGTCTCTCATTTTAATTTGATGAAAACCTGAGGCTAAATCGAATATTGAAAAGTATTTTGCACTACCTAATTGATCTAAAATTTCCGTTATATTTGGTAACGGGTAGGCGTCTCCTACTGTCTTTTCATTTAAATTTCGATAATCTATCACCATTCTCCAGCGTTTATTACCCTTGGAATCGTCCTTCTTTGGTACGATCCATAGTGGAGAATTATATGGAGATAATGACGGTTTAATAATGTCATTATTTAATAAATCCTTTACCTGCCTATTTATTTCTTCTTTATGAACTGGCGGGAATCTATATTGTTTAATATTTATTGGTTGTTCGTTGATTGTATTTATTTCATGTTCTATAACATTTGCGGCTCCTAATAGCTCACCGGGAATATGAAACCTGTCTTGGTTTTCATATATTAGACGATGTATACTTTCTTCTTCTTCGTCATTTAAATGTTCGAGTCTTAACAGCTCTAAGATTTCGTTATAACGGGTTTTTGCGTCAATTTTATAAATCTTTCGAATTTTTTGAAAGCTTTGTATGCAATGATCATTTTGGATGCTCTGATTATTTTGATTGCAATGATCATTTTGGATGCTCTTATTATTTTGATTTTTTCGATTATTTCTTTTTGAAATTAATTCTGGATTTGAAAACAAACTTTGTTGACCTATTCTATCGTCATTTCCCTGCCCTAAGGAAAGGTTTGACTCAGAAATTCCATTTCTCACTAGAGGATTTGCTAAATCACTCACGCAATTTTCCTGCAAGTCAAGCCCTAAGGTTGAATCGTGCAGCGGTATCGCGCCCTCGCTAGGTAGCAAACTTATGGTCGGTACAAGCAACTCCATCTCCTCGTCCGTAGAATTAATTATTCGAATATGCGCTTTTCCGTTATCATTTTTAACTAACGCTTCTCCTAAGAATACTCCTTCTTTTACGGTAAATCTTGGTACGTAACCTTCGTTTACGTCTTTATTTTTTATTTTGATATAAAATGGAGCATTTGAACGTGCGGGAATTGTAACTACCTTACGCGTATTGAAATAAAATACCAAGTCGTTTATTTCGACTAATTCTTGAGCATAATTAATTGTTGCTTTTTGAGATTGGAAAAAGTTCGTTCCCAGAATGCCGGCTTGAGGAATTGGAAAATTGTCACTGACGACATGAAAGTAAACGGGCATTCCAGATATTTCAATTTTTACACATCCTAAGGTGTGAACGTAACTATCTGTTATTCCTCTCAGTTGCAACACATTATTCATATCAATATTATTTAATGATGAAAGACTTCCTATTTTTAAAAGATTCGGCTTCGATCCCGTTCTATCATTACGTCTATTTCATCTATCAAGTCCCTAGATTTTATTTTTATTGTAGGTACTTGATCATTGATTTTTAATTTTATTGTTGCGACGCGGACTCTTGTACCTCCTGAGCAATCATGGCTGTTTGGGTTTGGTTGACCACCCGGGGTCCGCTTTGTGTTACCGAGGGTCCCTGGCCGTTTCCCGAATTCTGATTACTCGAATTTTCTTGAATATTTCTGCGATACTGCAATTTACGACACACATCTATTGTGTGGCCTGTCCTTTTACAATATCTACAAGATGCTAGATTTTCATTTGTTGAATTACCTACTTGCTCGTTGCTTCGACTACTTTGAGGTTGATTTTGCGTGAAATTTCCACGTCTGCTGTTATTTCCGTTATTGCCATTGCTTCTATTACTTCCGTTATCACTTCGCGGTTGGTTTTCTCGTCTGAAGCGACAGTTTTCCGTTGCATGGTTGGTTCGTTGACATATTCGGCATTTTATAAATGATTGCGGATTAGCCTGTTGCGATTACTGTTTGAAATTTTGAGCTACTTTTCCCCTTGCTTTCTCCATCTCAAGGCGTCCACCTAACTCTATGGCTGTGTCAAATGCTTCGGTAAGGGAGGTATATCCTTTTAAATGTAAGCCTATGCTGAATTCTGATGGCAGTCCTTCTATAAAGCCCTTCAGTGTTTCTGACTCTATGGCTTTTTCCGTTTCCTCATTCACGTAACCGTTTGTGCGTCGTTCACATTCTAAAATTGCGGTCTTAATGTCTTTGATTCGACCGATGTATTCTATAATGTGCTCATCAGATCTTTTGAATGCTCTAGCTAATTCTCCGCGGTAAAAATTCACTGATCGAGAAGGTGCGAAAACTGTCGATAATTTATCTAAGAACAATTCGAGGGTGTCAAAAGTTTGTTCTTCTACCACGATATACGCTTTATCTTTTAGCTTTGCCTTGATATTCCTAACTAGCTGTTTTTCTAATCTAGGTGCAATCACAGCTTTTGCTCGCTTGCAAGCTCGGACAAATTGAGAAAACGGTAAATTATCCCCGTCGTAAGATGGTATTCCTGCTACAATTGAACCCATCGGAATTGACTGTTCTGCCGTAACGATTTCTACTTCATTTTGCGGACGTTCAGTTCTACCTACATTAATATGCTGCTGCTGCTGCTTCGAAGTATCCACCAATTCTTGCAACGGTGTTACAAGGGCTTGAACACCTCCCCCATAATCTGGTCGGTCGTGCCTTTGTCCAACTTGATCATTTTGTGCTTCCGACGTATGACATCGCTTGCTTTCGATATTTCACTCAACGTATCGCTATGCTTACGAATCTTGACACTCTCCATGTTGCCGACTTGATCGTCACAATTGAACTGTGCGAGTTTGCGTTAGTTTATGCTTATAAAGCAGTCAAACCCCTTCCTGTATCTTCCCTCGTTGATTTCACTACCCTTGTCAATTACGACAAAACTGTATTTACCTTCATTCCAGCATGCCGAGCATAAGTCCTTAAATTGATGATATGTCATGTCGGTTTTCACGTGATCGTTGTAGATATGTTTCAGATTCATTTCATCTTGTCGAAATAGCACCAATAAGTTTGCATTGTCACGCACCAGGTGTTTCGGAATACGTGCATACGTTTGACTAAGATAAAAGCTATCGACGTCGCGATGCCTGCCCATGCTGAAGTAAGCTCTGCTATTATCCTGCTTCTCACACGCCACATCGTCAAAAATCATAACAGAAATAGGGTGGGCCTCTTCTGGTTTGACAACTTGATCGTTCTCACCAGACGGAAAATAGCCCACACCCTGCACGGATTCTAGTAACTTTTCCAAAAATTGACATTTTGGCTGAATGAGGGATTTTGAATAAACGTAGACATTTTCGAATCTCAATCCGTTGCCATGGGTGATTAGAGAGAGGAGAGCGTTCGTTTTACCACAATTCGATGGGCCGCAAAAAATTGCCCTCACGGTATTTGGTAGTAATTTTCCATGACGTTTCTCCTTCCTCTTCCTCCCCCGACGAACCATTTTGTCGAAATTTGCAACAAGTAGTTTGTCAGTCTGATCTTGAAATCTCATGATGCTCGGTTAACGCGACAACGAGAACTAAGATGACCGCATATAAATTCATCCTTTTATAGAACTCGCGTTAGTTGCTGTTCGACTATGAAGACGTGCACACGTAAGAGACGCGGTGGTGGTTTGCTAAACAAAATCATCAATCATCTCCCAGTTGAATTGCACGTGCCTGGGTATCAGTACTGCGGACCCAGAACAAAATTGGTCAAGAGGTTGGCACGCGGTGATCCGGGTATCAATCCATTGGACGCTGCATGTAAAGATCACGACATTGCATATGCAAGGAATCGAGATATTGCTGCGAGAAATCTGGCCGACAAAGTGCTTGCCGAGAAGGCGTGGAATCGTGTTTTAGCCAAGGATGCTAGTGTGGGTGAAAAAGCTGTCGCGTGGGGAGTCACCAACACCATGAAAGCTAAATCTAAACTCGGTATGGGTTTAGCAAGGAAGCTGTCGAAACTTGGAGCCGGTGCGAAGTCACAGAAAAAACCCCCAACGGGTGGGAAGACTAAACAGCAGAAGAGGACAATAAATCTTAAATCTATCATTAGGGCAGCAAAGGCCTCCATGCGACCAGGTCATAAAGCTGTCGAGTCGGCGTTGGCCGGAGCCCGTGCGGCTGCGCGTGAGGCAGGGAAGAATGTTCGTGTGCTCCGTGTTATACCCGTGCCCGAAAAAATTGGCGGCATCCTACCCCTCCTCATTCCAATTTTGGCTGGTCTAAGCGCAACGGGGGCTCTCGCTGGTGGTGCAGCAGACATAGCTAAAGCAGTCAACGAGGCTAGCGCCAACAAACATCAGTTGAGTGGGACCGAACGACACAATGCAACAATGGAGGCGATTGCGTTGGGCAAGGGATTATACCTGAGACCGTATCGCAGTGGCATGGGTCTGTACTTACATCCGGCAAAAAACTAATGAAGCTACCACGCCGAGCACTCACCAACGTTGATTTACACAAATATGTTCAAGATATGAGAATTCCACATTTTCGCGGTGTTTTCATGCGGAATGGTCTACCATCATCAGGACCGAAGAAACGAGAATCCGCAATTAATAATCTTGACGATAAGAACGGCCCCGGGACACATTGGGTTGCATATAAGAAAAACGGTGATCACGTTGTGTATTTTGATAATTTTGGTGATTTGCAACCACCTAGGGATTTGATGAACTATCTCGGTGTTGGTAGCGTAAAATACAATCATAAGAGGTATCAGGAATACGATACAGTGATTCGTGGTCACTTGTGCCTCAAATTTCTTAGCGGGCAGCTATAAAAACAGCGGTGTCACATTGGCGAGCATCAGTCATGACGGAATCGCTGTCGTTAACACTGTCGGGCACCTCATCCCTGCGGGAGGCTTAATATTTTCTCCCAATCGAGTTATCGTCGACGAAAAACTATGTTCTCGGGCTCGTCGAGTTCATGACATTCAATTCAATACCCAATATTCAAGAGAAGTGTAATAAATTTTACCTGGAGCGAGCGGACAACAGCCGGGCAGTCATTACGATACCCACAGGCAGCTACGAAATTGAAGATATTCAAAGTTTTCTGCACAAGGAACTACCTGCCGACATCTCCCTTAGTCTGCAGGCCAACAACAACGAGCTAAACAGTGAAGTTACGTGCAATCAAGTAGTAGACTTCAAACCCAAGGATTCCATTGGCCGATTATTGGGGTTTAAAGCGGTTGAGCTAGCACGGGACGTTACGCATAAGTCCGAAATACCGGTAGCCATACTGAAAGTTAATACCATACGCGTTGAGTGCAACATAACCACCGGGGCGTACATAAAAGGGCGTCCGAGCATTGTTTTCGGCAACCCGATATCAACCACCTAACATTCGACAATTAATAATTCCGAGAATTGCTGGGATGAACCAAGTGACATTCCGTTCCCACGATATCGAACCACGTGTCATTCTTATCAAAAGTCCGAAGTCTGAAGTGATTTTAACCATGTGACATTCTTTTCCCCTCTCCACCAAATTTCAAAACGCAAGTGGGGGAGCAGTGTTATAAAAGTTGGAACCGCAAAGGTCAGCGTCAGTTTGAAGCTGTTCTTCATGAAAAGTACTCCGCAACAACAACAACGTGAATTCAAGAAGCGTCTACAACTTTTAATCAAGAATATCGAAGAAGTAAAACAACTCCTAAAAATCAGATCCGAACTGCATCAACTCACAAGAAGATTTGAAGCAATACGACTCAACAGTAACCATCATCATGGACTTCACAAAATTGAATGAAATCGCACGCTTGGAAACTTTCTTGCCATTGAAAAAGCTGGCAGACCTTGACGAATACTACGAGTACGGAGTAAGCAGTGTTCGTCGAGTGAAAACGAAGTTCGGCGACAAAGTAGTTGCAGACTTGGAGGATTCCTTTACCATTTTTCTTCCAAACCGGTTGAATAAAGCCCTCCAAGAAGACGAAGAGCTGTTCCAGAAGGTGACCACAGCCAGTAAGGATGCACGATTGCGCATACGCTACCTTGGTGGACCGTATGGCCAACTTGAATTTATTTATGTATGATCTACACATCACGTATATCCACTACCTTGTAAAAGTCATGCGTTCAATAAAAAAATAAATGAAATTATTATGCGTTTATCATTTAGCGTAAAACCTTCCTCCTCCTGATAATGATATTAGTATGGGAGAAATTATACTCTCAACAGCGAAAGGTGAGGTAACATATTAATGCATAAATATTTTAAAAAAAGCTTTATTGAAATTACTTTTTAACGTTAGTACAATAATTTTATTCAACAGTATCGTAACCAGGATGATATTTTTGCCAGGAATGCGGGATCGTTCTTGTAGATGCTTCTGCGCAGTAGCACAAATCGCTCACCGTCGCCATCCGTACAACATGGTGATTCAGTAACCAATTTTGGAGTAACATGACGTTTCCAGCTGCACAGTTTGCGTTGGGTATTGTGTGCTCGTCACATCGTACATGTACAGCTGAAATTTTTTGAATGGTTTGAAGCGATGGACAGCCTAAGTCCAGCAAATCGATGATTTGAACTTTGGGGACAATTTTAAGCAGCCAATCTCGTTTTTCTTCTCCCTTCACGTACACCCTGCGAGCTTTGCTCAGCTCGTATTCAATTGTCCATTCCACTTTCTCGAACGGTATATTTCCACAGCTCCAAGGTAGACCGTGAAAATTGCGGTGCAACCATGGATTTTGGCTTTTATATTTGACGTGTAGACAGTCCCATTCGTAAGGTGGCTTGAAGAGAAACGTCGATGGAGGTGCTTCCGAGTAAATTGAAATTACAGCCAATTCTTTCAACGTGAAGGTGTTGTCGCAAGGTCTACGGAAGCCTTGTATGTCGACGATGAGCTCCATGTTTCAACTGTGAGAGGTGGTGGGAATTGGACAGCTTTTATACCAACTTTTTCACCCCTCCACTGAGTGGGTTGTATTCAACGATTCGATCGTGAACAATCAAGCAGTACGCCGATGTTTCAGCGGGAAAATTGGCTTTAACTTCAAATTCAAGGCGGATGTCAACGGGTCCGTACTTCAAGGATTCATTTTGTTTTGAAAATCATCAGTTTTGGATCTCGTTAAAATCAACTCGTGTTTGGCATTGACAACGATCTTGCGGTAGTCTTCAGCGACACCCAGTATCGTGCTGAGCGGTATCAATACGTCAAAATTACCCTCGGCATCGGTTAATTTTTTCTTCTCTTCCACGTCAAGCCATCCTGCGTTCTCCATTAGCCAACTCTGACCAGGGTTCAGAGAAGCGTAACCCTTCATTAGACTTGTCAAGCCAACATTCTTGCTTCTGTCGATCTCAACCGCATTAATTTCGTAGCGAATTTCTTCAAATAAATGACAGACGGCGTTGTTTACGAGCTGCGTATTCACAGTCGCTGTTCCATCAGCTTTTAAGAGTCGTCCGTGGATATGGACCGAACTTTTGCCGGGTAATATGCATAAATCCTGATGCTGAACGGTGATTCGAATTTCATCGCTGTTGTTGAATGTTGACGAGGCGTAAGGTTTGTGAGCGTGAATTTCGTAATGCGCAATGGATTCGTCGAAAATGACCGGTGTTTGAATGTTTAAGATTTCTTCTTCCATGGTACGTAGCAGACGACGAAACAGCAAAATCGGATTCTTATTTGCCGGAATTCCCTTTTCCAAAAGGTGTCAGTTGCAAGCCCAGAGCTATCAGGAACTCTACGTTCCGAGGTGTTAACGGTTCGTGAATCGATCGATGACTGACTTGATCGGGACATGTCGACTTACTGATATACCTATTCTTTGGATGTCTGTTATAAACGATACCCATCGTTTATTGCGATTTGATGTGTAGTCTCACAGTTATAACTTCACCACGAAAATTAACCAAGTCTCCGTCTTGATCCACTAACCGAAGCTGAACGTAATCTATGGTCCTGACGGTGATCGGAAGGTAAATGACGTGCGACGGCACTTTCACGATCTTATATCCTGGTGGGACGGTTGGAAAATTTCGTGAATAGTGTGTACTTTACGTCCATTGACATAGGCACCCGTTGTAATGCTGCACTCAACTCGCAACGCGTTGACCTTAAGTATAGTTAGAGGCACGTCTGATTCGTGAGTTCCATCAGCCTCCAATACACGTGGTGTGAATCCCGAAAGTTGAGCAATGGAATCGTTCGGTTCAAAGTTTAGACTGCGGTCGCATGTGATTTCGCTGCGTAATGTGTTATTGTTGGGCTTAATGTCGAGCCTGATGCTAGTATTTCTTAGTACGTTTTGAAGATACTTCTCTATGTCTTCGATCTCGTAGCTGCCGGTAGGTATAGTGATCACTCTATCAGCCACGTAAATTTTATTGTGACCAACATCAACGTTGGGGATTGAATTAAAGGTCAACAATTCTACCAAACCAAGAGCATAACTTTTATCACAAGCAAGTTCAATCGGAGGAAAATATTGCGCTTCGAGAATCGAAGAGGTTCCCGAAATTGTTAACGTTGGTGAATCATCCATGGTTGCGAGTGATAGACTGGCTGTGTTGAATTACGCACCATACTTATATAGTTCACCGCTCAAAAATTTCAAGCACAAATGTCCGCATTCAAATGTATCATAATCCTGGTACCTTTCATGATTGTATATAACGCTACCAATACCGAGATATTTGATGAGGTCCGAGGGTGGTTGAAGGTTACCGAAACTGTCAAAGTAATCGATGTTACTGTCACGTTTCTTGTACGCAACCGAGTGTGTTCCCGGACCCTCTTTGTCGTCAAGGTTGACTATAGCTGACTCGTTTTTTCGTGGACTGTTTTTGGGCATTTCGTTCCGCATAAGAACACCGCGGAAATACGGTATCTTGAAGATTTTTGCATATTTCAACAAGTCCCAATCGGTCAACGCTCGACGTGGTAGCTTCGCATCTAGTTTTTTGGAAGATGGAGACCGAGACCCGTTTTATACGGTTTCAAATGAAGTCCTTCACCCAAAGCGATAGCTTCCATAGTTTTGTTGTGCCGTTTGCTCTCTTCCAGTTCTCGTTTAGCAGCGCTCGCATCGTTCGCAGCTTTCGCTAGACCTGCCGCACCACCAGCTATCGCGCCTGTGGCACTAAGTCCAGCGAAAATAGGAATCAAGAATGGTAGAAATCCACCAACTTTTGAAGGTACCGGTAGAACGCGCGGTGTTCGCACTTTACATTTACCACCCGCTTTTTGAACAGCGTTTTCAGCCCCCTTGAGCGCAGACTCGATAGCTACTTTTGCATCGTTGCTCGGAATCATAGATCGTTTCGCAGCATTTATAATTTTTCTTAAGGTCACGTTTTTCGGTTTTCGAATTCCCATTCCTAGTTTCGATTTCACTTTCATTGTATTAGCTACCGCCCAAGCCGCTGCTTTCTCGCTCAAATTGGCGTCCGGTGCGAAGACCCGTTTCCACGCTTTTTCAGCCAATACCCTATCAGCCGCGTTCCTGACTTCAAGATTTTCACGATTCTGCGAGTAAGCAATGTCATGGTTCTTGCAAGCTGCGTCGAGAGGATCGTTTCCCGGATCACCTCGCGCGAGTCTCTTTGTCAACTTTGTACCAGGTCCACAGTATTGATAACCAGGTACGTGCAATTCGACTGGAAGACTGTTGATGATTTTATTCACCAGACCTTTGCCGCGACGTTGCCGTTTGCTGCTTCGTTTACCTCTGTGCACGATCATGTTCAGGCTTTGACTGACGGGAAAGGTTCAAAACCGGGGTATTTATAGGAAATATGGTCAGTCATGTCTAAGATCCGGTTTGAGGCACAACCTACTAAGCTTCCCGTGATAAATTTCGACAAACTTTCAGAGCAAAATGTGAAAAGACAAAAACGGCATAGGGAATTACTTCCGAACAGTGTGCGTGCAATATTCTGCGGACCGTCTAATTGTGGTAAAACTAATGCGTTGCTCACACTTATAACCCATCCCAATGGACTTAGATTTGAAAATATCTATATCTACTCAAAATCCCTTAACCAACCGAAGTACTAATTGTTGAAGCAATTGTTGGACAACGTTGAGAATATGGAGTATTTTCCTTATACCGAGCGTGAGCAAGTGATTACACCGGACGAAGCACGACCCAACTCGATAAAATCGTTTTTGATGATGGAGCGTGCGAGAAGCAGGACAATATTAGAGCCTACTTCTGCATGGGCAGGCATCACGATGTTGATTGTTTCTATCTCTGTCAGACGTACGCGCGTATTCCCAAACATCTCGTGCGCGACAACGTAAACTTAATCGTGTTATTCAAACAAGCCGATATGAACCTGCGACACGTATACAACGACCATGTGAACACCGATATGTCTTACATACACTTTAAAGATGTGTGCTCCGCATGCCGGAACGGTGATAAGTACGGGTTTCTTGTCATCGACAAAGACAGCGAACCCAACCAAGGACGTTATAGGAAGGGATTCGATTCTTTCATTAGCCTGGAAAAGTAATAAAAATCTTGCGTTTCCAAACGAGAGACACAGTAGCGGTGCAGACTCAGTTGCGTCAACATGCAGAGCTCCAAAATTCCCGAGCAAAAAGAAGTCCTACATCAGATCGCTCAAGCGAGTGCTGCGATCCGTCGAAAACACAGATTGCTCAAGTCGGGCAAGGAATCCACGGCTCGGAAATTGAGCGACGTTTTCAAACCAGTAGTGACTCCGTTGCGAGAACTGGTGAATGTTATAAAAGAGACGAAACCCGTGAAACAAGAAATGGCAGAAATTAAACAAGAAATAAAGCAGATGAATAATGAAACGAACAATAAAACAGTCTCGGAAATGGATGATTCCTTTGCTTCGGCAGGAGATGAAACAATCGTAGAAACACCTGTTGATGAAACCGAGAATGAGTATTTTGAAATAATGAGAGATGAGACGAGAAAAAGTGAATTGGATAACGTATACGGTGTACGCAACCTCTCAACCGGACTAATGATTGGTGATTCGTTGATGAGTTTTGAGAGGGACCAGATCCGTATTAGGGATACGCTTTACCCAAAAAAGAAGGGGTTGCTGGAACTTTTGTTCAAAAAGAAGCCCGACAGGTCTTATGTGAGCGACGAAGATCGGGAAAATTATAGAAACATAATCCTCAAAACGAACGCACATAAAAAGTATTATTCATCTGATGGAGCTATTCGAAGCGATAACAGTTACAAATTGAGAAATGTCATTGCCGAATTGTTGGATTATTCGCCATCGCCTCAGCGAAAGGGTAAAGGTCTACTTCCGCAA
This sequence comes from Diprion similis, assembly GCF_021155765.1. NCBI lineage: Eukaryota > Metazoa > Arthropoda > Insecta > Hymenoptera > Diprionidae > Diprion > Diprion similis. Next base: position 3,801,798 of record NC_060118.1, read on the forward strand.
GCTATGATTACACGACAAGGCGTTCAAACGGAATACGTTTTCTGGGATGATCCAAACGAGTTGGTGGAGCGTCTTCGTCTACTCCTAGCATCCCAGGTGGCGGGAAATCCGAGTCACAACAACGAAATAATGTCCATTATCGAAGAACTACGCGAAGCAGAAATCATTCATTAAGCAGCTCTTATCGCTTTTGCATTCACTGTCGAGATGAGCGTCGATGTGTTCGGACGGCATCTGGATAAAAACACAGCTGCGGGTAATCGCGGCCCTCCCGGTGTCGGATTTCAAATCACTGCGGACGGACATTACGATCTACAGAATAAAAGACTGTGCAATGTCGCAGAACCTGTTAAGCAAAACAATGCTGGAACTTTGAAAATCTTACGACGAAAATTCAACGTGCTGCAAAAACAAATCGACAATCTCGATCAAATGATCAAAGCTTTGGAGATCACGACGGGGAAAGCTTTGGATACCTTCTACGCAGATTTTAAAACAGGCAGAGACCTGTCGATTCGAAACGCTGAAATCATTTCCAAATTGGACACCAGACTAAGAGCATTGGAATATGAACGAGAAAAAGCTAACGCTGGTGACGGAACTGCATAAGCCTGCACGCCGGAATTACCCGCGTCGCCGTGTAGACGTGCGCGGCATCAACGAGACCTGGCAGGCGGATCTTGTTGATATGATGTCATACGCAGGACAAAACAAAGGCTACAAGTATATGCTCACAGTCATTGATATCTTTTCAAAGTATGCGTGGGCTGTACCGATAAGGAGCAAGTCCGGGGATGATGTTACAAAGGCCATGGAATCTGTGCTAACTCAAGGACGTGTACCGAAAAAATTACACGTGGATAGAGGAACGGAATTCTACAACTCAAAATTTGAATCTCTTATGTCACGCTATGGAATCAAACTCTACTCCACGTACAGTAATTTGAAGGCTTCGATCTGTGAACGGTTTAATCGTACGTTGAAAAGTAAAATGTGGAAACGGTTTAGTATGCAAGGAAGCTACAAGTGGCTCGACATCTTATCTGATTTAGTATCGGCTTACAACTACACGAAACACCGAACCATAAGAATGAAACAATCGGATGTCACCGTTGCGAACGAAAGGCTGGTATTACGTCAGTCGTACGGAGGGCTTCGAGCGAAACCTTCCAAACCGGCAAAGTTCAAAACCGGTGACAAAGTTCGAATCAGCAAGTTCAAAAACGTCTTTGAGAAAGGTTACACTCCCAATTGGACGACTGAAATATTCACAATAAGCCAAGTAGAAAATACCAATCCTGTGACGTACAAGCTCAAAGACTATCAAGGTCAACCCATCGCTGGTGGTTTCTACGAACAGGAGCTCCTCAAGGTAGAACATCCGGACATCTATCTGGTGGAGAAGGTGCTTCAGAAGCGGGGAAAAAAATTATACGTCAAGTGGCTAGGTTTTGACAATACACACAACAGTTGGATAAATGAATCTGATATGTAATATTAAATAAACGAAATTATTTTCCAAGTATTTGTCTTCATTTTTACATCTTAGAGATACAATTCATACCGATGCTCAGTTTAACTGCAGGTCTTGTAGCCCCACGGCAGCGTATCGGTTGTGTTTCGAAATACGATACGCTTATCGTCGTTCCAGCTCAGTGCTACTTTTTTCTGTTCAATGGTATAGACCTGATGCTTCTGACTCTGTATCAGACTCTGATGTTCGACTAAATTTTCGTGTTCTAAAGCACACTTCAAGTAATCATCAAAGGTTGTAGTTTTTAACAGGGATCCTTTGACACCCTTGGCTCGTTTTTGATCCTTATCCTCCCCCATCACTCTGAATGAGTACAACTTCGCTCTCAAGCCAATGAATTCCGCCATTATTTTTCCGTTACACTCATCTTTCATCAAACCCAGAACTTTTTTGTTAACCAATGGCATTCCGTAGACGTTGTCAGGTGGATAATCAGAGGTATCAAATTTGTCCAAGTCCTGTTTAATGCATTTGTAAATGTTGGGGACGGTGAAGTGATATATCAAACTATCCATGTCAGTGTACATTAATTTTGCCTGATGCCCAAATTTCGTTTTAATATACTTGTAGTGAAAATCGTAAATAAAGGTCTTCGCAAGATCTAAAATGGAAAAACCTGTATACAATGGTTTGTTGAGTTTGACTGTCGTTCTACGCAATTCAACTATTATCATATCTTTATCAAAGATTGTACAACTGTGGAAATTTGGTTTGGCTATAGTAGCTCTAGCACCGTATCTTCCATCCCATTCCGTGATCAGCCTGACATCTCTATACTTCCTAACATTTTCCATTGTCTTACCGAAAACTGCGTTGTTCGTCAATTTGTAAAAGTTTTTCTCAAATTCGTCTCTGGACTGTTTGCGCATGTTGGTGTTGAGCGTGATGTAAGGCTCGAGCCATGGAGATTGTGCGAACTTTAAAACTCTATACACCTTGACTAATTTCAAACCTAAACTCAGACATTGCTTTAAATTTCTATAGTGTAGTATATACTTCGTTTTGGGGAGAAGGGTGGTGGCGAGTTTAGGGATTTTACTACCTGGCGGCGTGAAATGCTCAGGACAGAGAGGTAGGTCTTTGTGTTCCTCGTGGAGCTCTGTAGGATAGTCCAAGTCCACTTCCAGGATGTAACCGATCGGCGAATCGTCCGGATGGGTTGTTATATCGATATGATCATGCTCCCACTCGAACGAGTCGATTGGTAAATGTGCACTCATAGCCGCACCGTAAAGATTGTTCACATCGAAATACATGAGATACGATTCCACCTTATTTGGATCAAAATCTTTGCCCATAAATCTGTTATTGGCGCGAGCGTGTCGATTAGAACATTGCGCTACGCCACCGCGAATGCCTCTTTCAATAAATAAAACCATTTCGGGGTCATCGAAAAGTTGTAAATTCACCTTTGTGTGTTTAAGCATCGCGTCAAAAGCAAGCCCCGGCGCCGTGTAGTAGTGCAACGGATCTAAATCGTATGTTTTAAAACAGCTAACCCGGAAATTTTCGAAAATATCAGCAAGTAACAAAACATCAGTCTTTAAATATAAATTGGAATAGGCCCCCAAAGACTCTACACGGAATTCCTCCCAAACATTTTTAGCGTGCTCATAATCGGCGTCTGTGATATTCGAATTGCAGAGGTGCGAGTAGAAATGATTCTTTGGAGGTAATTCAGTTTCGTGGAGTTTCTCCCAACAATCGACGTATTCGTAAGGGAAAACGCCTTTACGGGTCATCAAGCTGAACTGCGCGTGATTATTGTAAAATTTACGTGTCATACGTTTATCGGCATCGCGTAATACGAAGAAAGTTTATCAATACTGCTAGCCATAAATCGAAACGAATCGATAAATCTCAAATGCATCATCGTCCCATCAACCTGTTTCGTGAAGGATATATATTTTTCCTTATTTATGGGTAGCAGTGTAACCGCTCCGGGAAAATTTAAGGCCAGGGATTTAATCAGAAAATGTGAATCGTAACCGGACAAATTGTGGAAAACTATTGGAATTGTATGCGACTCGCTGAAATTCAAATTACACCGATTATGCGCAGGATCGCAATATTTACCCGTGAAGTGACAATGATCGTGACACTTTTTCTCCTCAGGAGTAAACGGCTTTTCGCAGATATGACAATTTTTCGCGCGCATGTGACGATCGCGTTGCACTTGGGTCAGAGACTCCATCGGAATTATGTTTTTGATTCGTGACTCTACTTTAACCGATAAATCTTTAAGCTGCTGCATGAACCAATCTATGCAATCGGTGCCGCGTTTACCATGAAACTCCGATAAGGTCTCATCGTACGCGCAATGTACGTAGTATGCTACACTGTGCGGGATATGCTTTTGAATTTCATATGTTTTATGGTTTTGAAATTCGTCTACAGGTTCGGATTTTAATATACATTCGAGATCGGCGTAAACAACAAACGGGACAGTGCCTTTGTTTTTGAAATTTTTAAACTTTAAATTTAAATCTTCAGACCTTGAAAATTCCATGCGCACTTTATTCAACATAATACAATCCTGCCGATGGTGGTCGTAGGCGTGTTTCACAGCGAAGTGGCATAGGCATCTGTCGCATAAAAACAGTTGGCCATTATGTTGAGACAATTGTCTGCTAACCAATCGTGAGAGATCTTTGATCCAAGCAAAGTGGAATCTTGGTGTGAATTCGCTATTCATATCATGCTCGGCACAATTACTACTTTCAAACATTAGAAGATGAATCGTGTCAACGTTTGCGCTATGCAAATTTTTACTCAAATGAATTGGTACGATGACGCTTTTTGCGGATTTTGCATGATGCGAAAAAGTTTTGGATTCTACTGCATATACATTGATTCGCAAATTATTTAATTATTGAGGCCAACCCGTGTGTATTCAGAGAATAATACGATGCTGGAAAGGTATAGGATTAATGAGAAAATTTATAAGACGACACAGCACAAGAGATTATTATGTTTACCACACGTTTCTTTATTCTTCATACAAAAAAAATCTCTGTCTCTCTATATCTATCTATATCTATGTATCTCAGAGCGAGTGTATATCAGCGCAAGTGTTCTTACACGACTAACTCCCCGGCGCATGCACGCAGCATGGCCGCCTCACCGCTTCGTTGCCTCGATCGGCTATCTCCGCGCTTTGATGCGCGCGCATCAAACACGATGACAAACCTCAACATTAATTTCTCAAACTTTTCCACGTCATGCAGAGTAGCGGGGAATTTGATGCCTGTGCAGTGCAACTCTCGAATATATCGGCGATAGCTATGCATCTGGCTAACATTGATGTCGACCGGGTGGAGAGCTGCGGTAACGGCCCACAGAAGACATCTTTCATCCTCGTTTTTGACGTTGACAACTGCCTTCTTGCGTTGAATGTCCATGGGTAGCGTAACGAATGTTGAAGCTCCTGCAGCGAGAGGCTGGTATCGGTTGATATTTATGACAATATTTAAAATCTCGATCATACTCCAGCCGGAATCGCATTGTTCGAAATCTTCGACCTTTACGAGCAGTTTGTTCTTTGCGTCCGCGAACCAGCCGTCTATATCACTCGATGGGAGGATCGTCACGTTGGATGTGTTGAAGCTTTTAACTTCCACAGCGACCTCGTCATGCTTGACGTGTTCAAATTCGCATGTCAATATCATGTTGACCTTCACATTCCCCTCATTACGCTGTGCCAGCTTCAATTTTCCGACGATGATCTGCCGCGCATCGCTCAAAAAGACCTCCAAATCCTTATGGCCAAGATTGGTGACAATGCCGGTGCGAATCCGGTTAGCAAAAGCGCTATCGACATCATCCCACTGTACACCCGCAGAACTGTCAATATTGCCGCCTGTCACCAGGCCATGCTGCCGCTGTTGCTGCTGGATCTTTGCCACCCAGGATTGTATGAGGGAGATCTTATGTTGGATTTGCTGTTTCGCCCCCACACTCATTCTCGGCTGTTGAAGAATATCTCGCAAAACTTGTATATTTGCCACTCCAATACCAATCCATTGATTAAAGACATCGTGACTTCCTTCTCCGGGAGTTTGCTCGCGCAACAAATTGTACGCCTCCCCCATCTGCTCGACGAGTCCCATGTATGCTTCGGCGGCCATAACTTTGACGTTGGTGACGATGATATTCTGAACTTCTCACTTTCACGTGTTGTGTAAGACTGATGAGTCTGCAATGGATGTGTTGCCCTCATGTCGAAGGATCCTGAGGGGGGGGGGGGGAGGAGTCTCCGCGTTCTGCAGCAGCAGCAGCTTCCCAGATAAAAATTGTGGTCAATCACGTCTGAGCCTGCACACGCCTACCCCTCCCTTATCAGTGAAAAAAACGTTGAAGATACCCAGTGGGAGAATCAGCTGGCGAAAAGCGGCTTCGAGCGGCATAGAGATGAATTCTGATCCCTAGACTCTTGACCGGGTGATTTGTGTTTATGGGACCTGACGAAAAGGGTTGTTCGGGAAAAGCCTTTTGAGAAAACGTAGCAGCAGTCAGTAATTATTGCACCCAGATGGTGAGAATCCGACTCTGCGACGATTAGCCAAGACTGAACCGCTTGGTAAATTTCTGCATAAGGTTATTGCGATGGTTCATAATGGTGCATAAACACATTTCCAAATATTCTGGCCTGGTTTTAATTTCCTTCTTGTGTCCCTATCCCACTGCGTTTATGATCGGCATGAGCTGAGAGGCAGCATTTCCAGGATTTTTTTCAAGTGGTCTAGCGTTATCTAACCTAGAGCCTCTCGCTGCCGAACAAGACCCGACAGGAACCCCCCCCCCTGCCACCCACGCTTCCCCCCCCCCCCCCCCCCCTCCTCCCTAGCGGCGCTGCAGTCGCCCCGGCCTATAGGAATAGGGGGGCTGGTGGCGGAAATTGGAACTAGAATCCAGAACTCTCATATTCTATCTACTATTGTTAAAACGGTCTCAAAATTTGACGCTACAAAATTTGTGTTTGAAAGTTATTTTTTTCACATGAACTAACCCAATTTTGATGGTAAAAAAGATTTTCAATTGCTATGATAATTTTTGTTTGTACCATTTTTTTTTAACTGACCTCCCGGGTTTGCACTGCACTACTGTTATTTGAAAAACATTTTTGCGTTATCTTACAGCTATCATTCAATTACAGACCGAAAATCAGACATATTCCTATGATAAAGTTCGGTTAAATTTTTTGACATTTTTGAAAATTCGCGCAGGTCAAACGCTACGCGGAAAATGTATGATATTGGTATTTTCGAGTTCAGGATAATCGAATCTAATAATTTGATGAGGTTTTGGCCGTATTGGTATGTGACAAAAATTTAGTCGCTATCTCTCTAACAATCAAAAATCAACCAAACAAATATTATGAAGCGAATCCCCCAGAAAGCGATATACAAAGCGTTAAGTAGTTTGGCATCTGCCAGGTGCTCCACGACACCTCACTATTCTTCACAATTTTAGAATGGATGTGAGAAATTTAATTCCGTGTTCTGTGCTACATCCTTGAATAAACATTGAAACGTATCGCGCAATATTAGTTCATTACACAGCACTAAATATTTTCAAACTGATTTCATAAATATCGCCATTCAACCTTTGTCGATGTTTGTAAATATTTTCCCAAAATACAATTAAAAAAAAAAAACGGATACGAATCGTAGTGGTCCTTTTTCATGAAGCATTGCTGCGACCTTGCATGATTATTCCTCCACATATTTGAATCATTCTGAAATTGTACATCGCGCGTTACATTCAATTTCACTGACAACAATCAAATAATTGTATGTTCTAAGGCATTTTACCATTGAAAAGGGTTTCTAAAAATGACTATACATACAATTTTCTAACGCATCATTCATATTATGGATTGTTAGCGATTGGTTTATCTATGATTAATATTCTCAAGAGAATGGCAGGAAATAGCGGGTAGAATTAATACGAAGCGTTTACTGGGAATTAATCTTTTAATTAATATGAGAAATTGATCGGCGTCTTACATTAGCCGTCTCGAATAAATTTGCATGACACGAATCAATTTGATACGAAGTATTCACTAAATAACAAACGAACATAAATACAATTAAACAAAATTCCGATTTACAATATTCCGTTACGATAGACTTGAGTCGGACGATAGTCGCAAGACTCGTTTGTCTGACGTTCCCGAACATACTAACTTAGTTACTAATCCCTGAACTTAATCTCTAGTTTCACGCACTCTCTGTATTTATCGCTCATACTCTCTCTCACTCTCTCTCATACACACGTAGGTACCTACATTCAAATGCATTTGCATTTGTACTCAGTCATACCGCATTCGTTCTCATTCTCAACATAACCATATAAATTCGCCTTAATAAACAGGATATATAAAACAGTTGCTGACATCGTCGTTCAGGATAATTTCCCTAGCCTCTCAAATATTAAATTCAATCAACCCTCAATAGTCACACCTCAAAATTGTGACGTAAAAGTCATTGGGGGTGTAATCAACCCCGCTCACTTTGGAGAGTGAGAAATAATTGAGAAATCGGAGAAAAAAAAATACCGCAATGTATTTTTAACCCTTGTGTGTAAGACCATGCCGAATATTTTCAAGTCGTATAATTATTAATATGACAAAAAAAAAAATGTTGAAAAAACATAACAATTTTTTGAAGGTATCGTATGTCGAAAAGCGGCCGGGGTTGATTTAACCTCGTGCGACTATTAAGGGTTAAACAGTTTTGGAGAATCGTGGTAAAAACCAAGCTGGGGCTTGTGTGAAACAATTCCTTCTCCCGGTTGAGGTGAATTTTTAACACCCTTCGCGAAGTAATGAAATTTGTATATAGTTCACTCCTTCAAGACATCCTTGCGTCATGTCGATCCGCATGCGACGCTGCAACCGTCCAATGGTTATGATGAATTGTCCTATAAAATATGAGCGCGTTCATCTTTGTTCCGCCTTTTCAACGCACAACCTACAGCATGACAAGTACTTGTTGGTTAAAATAGGTTGTGGTTTACAATACGTACCCCTCACCCCCGGCTCTCGTGTGAGTACTCTGATGTACATACAGATACATGGGTCGTTTCCTTATTCGCTGATGGCAATCGTCCGTGGGCCCCTATACACAATACACAAAAATTTCAAAATTGAATATAACAATTTTTTTCAAAATTTTCAAACTGGCAGAAGGCTGATAAAAAATTATATGTAACATTACTTTCGTTAAATAGAATCTTCGATGGTTTCCGGACGAATATTTTTCATGAACGCTTATCCTCGCTCCTTTCAAATACATTGTGAACCATCTTTCTACTATTTGATTAGGTGATATTGAATCTTGAAGCTTAGTAATGCAAGCTCATTTTGCAACAAAATTGAATATCTCGGCAACTTGGAAACAAAAATTGGACGAAGAGTTATAAAGTTTTGATGCGTATACATATGTCACTTTGAACAAGTTGAAATTGTGTGTTCAAAACCGCGGTCATTTCTTATCAGGTGTGACGTGGAATTTCACAAATAGATAACTATGAAATAATTCATGTTATAGTAAAAATCAATCACAACGCTAATAACTTTTCGCGCACAATATAACAAATATGTCCATTTATTCCGTCTCGCTCCATACTGTATCGTAACTATGATATTTCCGACTCGAGAAACTAAATTTCGTCCCGATTAACTTTTTACAGCTTACATGATGAAATAATAACGGTCGTGATATTTATCTTGTGAAAGATTTCAAAACTCTCGCGTATTGACATCGTACGGTATATCTTAATAATTAAAAATTTATAGAATTATATGACAAAAATTATTAAAATGCAATTACAATACCTGAACTATTCAAGCATTCCAATCTAGGCTTCGATGGAATTATTGTTTTCGCTACGAAGTATTTGGCAACTGTAATGGTTTTCACGTTCCTCCTGATACCTAAAAATGACTATGAGTGGAGAAAAAGAAATTTTTTTAACAAACATACAACTTGTTTAGTCAATATTTCACGATATATACAAGAAATCATTTGGTACAGATATATCTATAAGAGATTACCGGAAAACCGGAAGGGCACCGGTAATCGATCTGAATCTCCGTGGGTTGTAATTTCAAACGAGAGCGGGTGTCGTTCTAGCTGACAGTCGTGTGACAGGCTCGATAAACATTTGTACCATAAGGCTGTTTAGAGATTTTGATATATATATATATATGCCATGAATAATGATGTGATAATTTCCTGGAGTTCTTATTGCGCGTTTACGGCAGTCTCACAGGAATGTATAATGGCTATAATGTACTTCATATAATATATAACAGGAAATTATTGAAATTGAAATAATATAGCGAACAATTGTAATAGTTGACAACTAAATATCATGCGCAGTACTACAAATTGGGCAACATACGCTGCTGAAATACTTTAAATACCACACACCTAAATCCACTTATAACTAATGTTGAATTAAGACTCCTCCAATTTTGGATCGGAATTGCTGGATAGCATTTCATTTTGAATTCGAACGATTACCTGTACCACGATAAATGTACATCACAAATTACGTCACAGGAGATTCATTCCGAAGAATTTCTATCTGTCACACTACTGCCCGCTAGAACGATATAACCCTATCTCTCGATTGAAATTACAGCCAACTGTGAGTAACTGTGATTTGTACATTTATTGTAAACGTGGTACGGAGTAGCAAAATATGATATTGTTTATTGGGCCAAGTTCTTTTCTTTAGTGGCAACCCTGTTTTCTTTTTCCCGACGAGCGTCTAAAATGTACTGCGGTTCTCTGATCTCCATATTTCTGAGCAGGCGGCTGTCAATGATCTCAGGCACCATACAGCATTTATAAAATCTCGTCAAGAAGGGTTCCATTTTATTAAACCAAAAGTCGTCGTTTCTTTCAACGACTGTGCTTTTCATACCTCGTGGGGTCCAAACAGGAAAGATGCAGTACTTCCTACGGGTGACGTGCAGCTGGCCTTGCACTTGGTAGAAGTACTCGTGGTTTTCGTTCATCCCATCGCCTCGGCTGTCGAAAATACGATGCACGTTTCCTTTTTTTGTGCGATCGCTTCTTCCAGGGAGAAGTTTTTTATGGAAAACGGGCACTTGATTTCCACAATCCCATCGTCGTCAATTACACCGTCCGGCGACGCCCCGATGTACGGTAGCTCCTCGTCGATAAACAACCCACACTCCGCGATGTTGATATTGTTGACACAATTCGTTTTCAACAGAGCTGTAGGTAGGGGTATGAAATAAAGAAGATTAGACACGTTATACAAAAGGTGTTAATTGTTTATTTCTTAACGAACCGACTCTTGCGGTGTTCACGCTTAGACTAACTTTTTGAACGTTACATCCGGCTTTACCAGGATGGCTGCGCCCACTAACCGCTGGCCGTATTCTAAAGACTGCGCACGCAAGCGCGGTAACATTCAAGAGTGCGATAACCTCTTTGACTCAACAGATATTGCGCTCGGTGGCCAATTGCATTCGCGCCTGTTCTTCGCATTGACGGCCATGTTCGATAGCAGGAAGCCGCAATGGTGTGGGAAACAGCAACGACTTGACGGTGTTTTTACACGATGTGTCACTTCGCATGCGACACACGCGTCCAAAATTCGATGCAGTCAATAATTTTTTCCGTATTGACAGCCAACGTTCACTTTTTCCCTGCTCCCTAGTTGTCCGTTCAATTTCATCACGATCCGCTTGCCATTCTAGCAGTTTATCGTAGTGATACTGCGTTTGTTTCTCGGTTTCTTCCTCAGGTAGTTCGGGACCTTGAGAATTAGGTCCGTAGTCTTCGGTTGTGTTCGGACGTCTAACTTTTTGTGGTGTCGCGCTCGAGTCGTGGTTCCCTTGAGCTTTTCGTTTCTCGGCACATCTCTCTACGCTTGCTGCTTTATTCTGATTCCTCTGAATGTGTCGCTCTTCCATGCGCCGCAACGTTGCTGTTGGTTTCTCATTCACGGCTTCACTCAATACGCTCAGAGATTTATTCGTATTGAACTGTAAGACGGCAGCATCACATCTTCCAGTATACGAACCTCTGGCTCCGTAATTGATTCGTTTTCCACCGATATATTTGCAAATGATGGAATTGTACCTCTCCACGCCGTTGCTGTTTACGCCTAATATTAGGCTGTCAGAGTAGCAACTCCGACTAGTAAAAGCTTCCTGTATCTTGTCGTACAGTCCGAAAGACTTGAGAGCTGGAACGTGGTTCTCTTCGCCTTCTTTTAACGAACCATCGCAAAAGTACCCCATTTCAGCGCACTTTTTATGTTCGCCAAAAACGTGGCTCGGCGCATTCAAAATATCGCCAGAAAGCTTTCGGGCTTTTAGGCTTGTGGGACCGTCTTCCGTCGATCTGAATTTGGCAGCCTTCGATACAGCAGTTCGCAGCCTGAGTACGCTGCCTTCTACAACTTGGCGCAATTTCCCTATGCGACCTTTATTTTTTAGCGTGTCTTTTATTTTCGTTGCCAGATTACGCAACAAATGATTGGTGCACTCGACCTTATTCACAATCATATTCGGGTACGGGTTGCTGTCTAAAATCTTCTTGTACACACTGCTGTCTCCATCGGCAATCAAAGTGGAGTAGATAAGTCCGTGCGTATCAATACTGGACGCGAATCCGTCGACGATAGCGTCACTCTCCATGCTGGTCGAACTGCGATTTCGCTCCCAATTTTTGTAGCACGTGTGCTCCGTGGGTTCTTTCCCAGTACGGGCCACCCTTTCGCACGTGGCACAAAATTTGTTACGTACCCCGATGAATAGGACCTTCTGCGTATGATAACCGATGATCGTTCCGACTCCAGACAAAGAGTCGTACTTTCCAGTTCGGTAAGATTGTTTCATCCAGCTACCATTCGCTACGACGGGAATATGAGGGATGCCGTCAACGACGTCACCTCGTTTGAGAGCTAATTCCTTCTCAAGTTTTCCAGCAGCTTGCATTTCATCGTGGGCAGCATTCATAAACTGGACCGTTATATTATTTTCGTAAGTCAGATAGGTCCGCTGAGCGATATTTGGTACATCAACTGCTGCAAAAAGTCGTTCCAATTGTGAATACCCTATACCGCTCGTTATGCATCCGGCCACCGCACTATGATGTATGTCCATAGATTGCAGATTTTCCGGTTCAGTCCAGACGCTGTCTTTGTAGAGGCACATTTGGCATTGAAAAAAGACTTGTGTTTTCAACCCTTGCTGACGCGAACCCACGATTACCAAGGATCGCATCGGACACTGTAGGGCGGGTTCAGCGTCTGATACAACCAACTCGTAACCGGACAGGCCATCTTCTTCGGGCCATTCGAATTCGGTTGCTGCAGCGGGTGTCTGTATGTCGCAGTCATTGTCACGAACGTTATCGTCGGGAGTTTTTTCTGCTTCGCTATCATCTTCTGATTGCAAGATGCGTAACAGTTCGGGAGATGACATGCCTTGGGGAGTACCTCCGGACGTGCTCGGTTGGTCGTGGTTTGATACAACTTCGACCGTTTCGATTGTCATTGCAGGTGGTCGCTCGTCGTGCGTACCAGCAGCGATCGTAGCCGAAGAGTTGACGGTTTCTTCGGCTGTTTGAGCTTTCAACGCCGCGCGGCGCCGGCTACATATACAGACGAGGTGAACAAATTTAGTATGAAATAGTTCTCAGGCCTTATTTTCAAGTGTTGAATAGAATCTTGGATATGTAGGCCAATCATCAACACAGCCAGTTGATGTCAACGTTTCGACTCTGTGATTTGAGTCATCTTCAGGACCAAAAATTTATTAATTCATCTGTAGAACAGAATCAAAATTTACAACTCGACTTGCACATGTCGCAAAGTCCAGAAAATAAAATTAAACGTGTGTATGCGACTAACCTTGACACATTACAAATAGCCCATCACACTGGCTCCAAATAAGCTTAGAATTTTAATAAGGACGGACAATTTGGATGGGTATACCCATCATCTAGAACAAATTAACAAAAATTATAAAACGATCAAGGAAAGCTCATGTTACAATGGAAGAGAGCAAACTAACCTTATTTACAGCGCATAGAATTTTTAGTGAAAGAACAAGACGTCAGCGAATATTAAACGAGCCAGCTAATTTTTTAAGTCTCTTCTTCCGAATCTCCCACCTCTCCATTAGGATTGCTTTAGATATTAAAGATCAAAACAAACGTAAAACGCAACACGTGTAAGAAGCAAGAAGGATCAAACAGGAAGACCTAAACCGAAACAAACCTTTGGTTTACCTATGGGTTCCCCCCTATCACCAATATTAGCTGATATAGTCATGGATGATTTAGAATCGTGTTGTATCAAAAAACTTCCATTCACTTTGCCGTTTTATTATCGATATGTAGATGACATTTCAACTGCTGTGCCTACACAGTCTGTGGACTCAACTCAACACTTTTAATGGCTTCCACCCTCGATTACAATTTACCGTAGAGACTGAACTGAATAACACAATTAATTTTCTTGACATAACTATCATCAACGATTCTTCTACCATTGCTACTAATTGGTTTCAAAAGCCTACCTGGTCACAACGTTACCTTAATTTTAAGTCACATCATCCACGATCATATAAAATTGGGACGATCATCAACTTGGTAGATAGAGGTATCAAATTGTCGAACGAATGTTACCATACCAGCAATCTAAAGTTAATCTCTGATGTGCTTATAAAGAATGACTATCCACCTGGCTTATTACACAGAGTAATCAGTAGAAGAGTTTCACAAATATCACATTCTGACATTAACAGTACAGCAAATTTGGGAGAAAATAATAACATCCAAACCTTTATTTCTATTCCGTCTGTTGCAGGGTTGTTTGAAAATTTAAATAGAACTTTCAAAAAATATAATGTTAGATTTGTAGGCAAAAATTTGAATGATCTACGTAGGTGGTTCGATTCTGGCAAAGATAGTCTTCCTTTTGATAAACAATCTAATGTGGTATATAAGATCTCCTGTATAGATTGTGGCAAACCTTATATTGGACAGACAAGCCGGTGTTTAAACACTAGGTTAAATGAACACAAAAACAACTACAAAGACAGTGAGGACCACCAAACAGCACTGACAAAACATGCCTTAAATTTACAACACCAATTCGATTATGATAATGTTAAAATTTTGCATATTGAACCCAGATATTATAATCAGTTGTTACTTGAAATGTGTAATATTGTGAGCAGTGTCACTTCTGTTAATTTGAGACAGGACATTGAACATTTGAGCGATGTTTATGTTAAATTAATTTCTAACTCTAGGAGGTAGTTACGTTACCGATTGGGTTTATGTCAGTTACCGACGCGTAATATTTAATTGTAGTTTCGTCGTTTACACCATCTTGTCTTCCGATGTTCACATCTCCATTAATATCGATTCATGATCCAGAGACTGTTTCGGTTTAGGTCTTCCTGTTTGATCCTTCTTGCTTCTTACACGTGTTGCGTTTTACGTTTGTTTTGATCTTTAATATCTAAAGCAATCCTAATGGAGAGGTGGGAGATTCGGAAGAAGAGACTTAAAAAAATTAGCTGGCTCGTTTAATATTCGCTGACGTCTTGTTCTTTCACTAAAAATTCTATGCGCTGTAAATAAGGTTAGTTTGCTCTCTTCCATTGTAACATGAGCTTTCCTTGATCGTTTTATAATTTTTGTTAATTTGTTCTAGATGATGGGTATACCCATCCAAATTGTCCGTCCTTATTAAAATTCTAAGCTTATTTGGAGCCAGTGTGATGGGCTATTTGTAATGTGTCAAGGTTAGTCGCATACACACGTTTAATTTTATTTTCTGGACTTTGCGACATGTGCAAGTCGAGTTGTAAATTTTGATTCTGTTCTACAGATGAATTAATAAATTTTCGGTCCTGAAGATGACTCAAATCACAGAGTCGAAACGTTGACATCAACTGGTTGTGTTGATGATTGGCCTACATATCCAAGATTCTATTCAACATATCACAAGGAGGTCAAGACTACTTTCTGCATTCTTATTTTTAAGTGGCTTAGGACATTAATATGCCTAAAATTGATCGTACTCCGAGTTTTTAGCTCTATTAGTTAACAAATTATTAAATCCCTTGCGATTTTTTCGCCCGTAGAACCGTTAACTCGTAATAATTGAATAAACGATGACACGTGCGAACGAAATGCGGAGTCCTTCATATTATTCGTAGTAGTAAGGAAAACATTTTCTTAACGGCACAGAAAAACAAAACCAAAAACAGGTTACAATATTTTCAACTGCGAGCTTTTTAATAATAATAATCATAATAATAAGCAAATAGTTACAAACAACATAGGACACAATTGTAATAATTTTATTTCGCATCACCGTATTTATCGAACGCTGTTGCAACTTGATCACCGGTTCTGTAACGATATGATAACTTCTTTTTGATTACATCGTTCGATTTGTTTAGCTTAGTTACGCACTGTTATAAAACGGAGTATAGAACGAGTAACGAACTGCGGCAGCCTGTGAATTAAACTTGTGAATAAAACTTGTAAATTATTATTAATCATAGGAAAGTTTCATCTTCGTTGTTTATATATTATTTGCGGTAGCAAATTTTTAATTTCTTTATTCCGACGCTATACGTATTCATGAATCGAAATCCCTAACGAAACGTGTTTTATCATTATTCACCTTCAATATTACTTTTCGACAAATTCAATTGTTTACACTCTCCATATATACTTTTTTCCGTCCGTTATAAAATTATTGGAGAATTGAAAGTGCTATTTCGACAGGCTTAGGATGTGATTTGATTAACATTGCGAACCTATGCACAATCTGTTATGTGAAAAAGGAATTTTGTAATCACTTGTTCTAACCTTATAACTACGCATCTCATGAGATGTAAACCTGAATTTCCAAATCTAAAAATAATTAGACGTTACGGTGGTCTAAAAAAAGTATTCTTTTTGTAGATCTCGCAAAAAAATATATTGATTTAACAAATTTTATGAATGCTTACCAAACACCAGCCAATCAAATAATTTTAAGAGGTCTCCCAAGATTTCAAGAAATTTTCAATATTGTGAATCAACACAGAAGCGTGGCCTATCGAATCGACTGGGAATGAGCGGCCATGTTTGCTATACATAGTTATAGAAAACACAAGACAGCGACTGGGACAGAGTGGTTAGATATTTGGGAGGTCAGAGTGCCACTTATAAGTTCCCAATGTTGAAAGAATATTTAATTTTTCTAAAAGTTTTTTCATCGTCAACTTCTCATCTCCGACGTTTCAAATGATTATTATCCTGAAAATTGTGACTGACTCGATATATCAATTTGGAGAGGTCACTCAAGATTTTTAGGATTTTCAAAACAATGCACTTTGTATTTTTTCGAGTTCAAATACTCATTATATTGACAATTTAAAACGTAGATAATGATAACATTGCGAAAATATATTTCAAACGAAATAAATTTTTACTAACCATTTTGAAGATTTGTTATAATCTTGAACCACCTCGTCGATTTTTGTAATGAAGGACATTTTTGGTGAGCGTTCTTACAAAAAAAGGTAATGAACATATTTTTACGGAAGATCGCTAAAAACAAAATAATCGTTGGTTTTATTTAACAACGCGATTACACTTGAATATTAGATAGTAAAAAATTTGGCCATTGCGAATTCAGCATCGGACAGATTCGACGAGCAGCAGCTGTCATGTTTCTCACTACAATGTATTCGTGTAGAGAACTCGACGCGAACCACACTGAGAGAATATCTGAGGATTATTGCACGGGCAGCTCCAAACCATCCATGCATGGGATGTCCGGACAAAAAATTAATATGTATATTACCATGGCCCACAAAAACCGTTTTTTTTTAAATCTTGCATACATATACGTTAATGTAACATTTTTTAGGAATGCTTACGAAAAATCAGCTAGATCCAAAAGTTGCAAGAAGTCACTCGAGAATTTTTATAATCCCGAAAATGATGAAAAAAAATTGATTTTTTACATTTTTTTTTAATTCTTTCTCGTCATGTCATTATATTCTACATTCGAAATTGTAAATACCCAATAAATTTAAACTCGATATATCAATCTCCAGAGGTCGTTCACAGTTTTTTAATTATTAAAGTCGAGATTACAATAGTGTACTTTGGCCGTTTTCGGGTCACTTGACCATCATGAATTGATACAACGATTTTAAATTTTCAGAATTTATACAATACCACATCTTGAAAATGATCACACGAATAGAAAAAAAATTATTTATAAAAACAATTTCATTTTCTACCATGCCGCCCAGATAACAATTTTCATATATCACGAAATTGTGTAAGAGAAACTTATACGCTTATTGTAAAATTTCTAGTATAGAAGATGTAATTGATTTAAAATATAAAATTATTTTACAATTTCTCATCGACGAATAAATTTATGAATGAAAGTGTACTCTTTTTATACAATATTGAGAGCCCCCTAATATATACAATCTTAGTGTCATAAAAATGACAAATATATCGTGATCATTCAAATACATGCAAGAAAGTTTATGAAAGATTTACAAGTTCAGTTGGAAGTAAAATCTGCAGTAATAAGTCTAAGATATTATAATTGTAAAAATTTACAACACATGGATATGAGGAAAATTCTAAGCTGCAGGGTATAATCATTTTACAACTTACGTTATGAAAAATATGAGATTTCTTAATATGAGAATATTGCATCATCAATCATGTACAATAACTATGTATCGAAAGTTATCCATTTATTTCAAACTCTGCTCTATGAGAAATATACGAACAAGCAGTTCGCATAAATTTTGATTGAAATTTAAAACGTTGCTGTATGAATCAAATAACGTCGTGATTTTGCATCAGGTAGTTTGGCGCAGTAGGCCAAGAGCCGGGGAATTTTTTTCTGCAATCTTCTACACACGAAATTTTATTGTTGGAACATGTTCAGAAGTTTCCACTGAATATAAATCCAAGTTTGCGTCACGGTGGGGTGCCCGCGTTAGCTGCCATCTTGGAAAACACGTTTTATCAAATATCTCGTGAACCGTGCATCGTACGACAAAAATAGTGCAAATCATTTTCGTAGATAATAACATTCTCTACAACTATTTTTCATAACTTTTTTTCAGTACAATGCACATATTTATTATTTATAGCGCTCCAAACTTTTTTTAATTTGCTTATTGCTAAATTTATAGTTAACGGTTGATGATACATGAAAAATGGTAATGACCAAATTTGTAGAACATAAAATTTCCTATAAATTTTATCTGAAACTTTTTTTCGTGAAATGTTTACTTTAAGAGCTATAGCTTGATAAAACTTGCACCTCGTAAATTATCAGTGGAAATGTTGCTCGTTACTACAAGCGGAAAACATTTCGTATCGGATAAAACGGCATAAGATGTTCAGAAATTATTAATACAACTATTATGCATAAGAATTAATGTTATTATTATATTATATTTTCATTATATTATTTGATTTTATATTATATCATTTATAATATGAATTTATTTATTTTCCGTTTTTGTCAAAAAATTAATTTGCATCAATTAAACTCTATTATCCCCTTCTCCACCTTTTCCTTCTCATTATTATTATTATTATTTTTTATTATTATTCAACTCAATCAATCTAATCGCGGATCCGGGAGTCCGTCACTTCGTGCATAATGCATTTCCCCTGCTATAAAAATAAATAAATGTAATAATGTCGTTACCTGTTCAAGTATCGTCGAAATAATTAATTTTTTCAAGCACATACCTCCTTGCGAGTCGATAATTTCAATATTTGTGTAATTAATTTAACAATATACGATTAGAATAGTAATATCATTTCCAAGCATATCCTAAACGATATTGATATTTGTAACATACATGTTTCATCCGCACGTTTCATCGTTACCCGTTTTAGAATGAGACTGTCGCGCGCCGGAGACGCGATTACGACACACACTCGTAGTAAAATCAACACAATGCTCTTGGACAATAAGAGCTAAGAGACTGAAAGCTTACATAGAACTTCTTTAAAGCATTGTAAAAATGTTACTCACGCGAAAAGCGTTCATTATGCGGTAACATAACAGTAATGTATGAAATTAGAATTATGCTTCGACTCAATTTCAATTCACTTGCAGTAATCAGTTATAGACAAAATGAGTATTGTTAGGTACATTTTTTGATGGAACAATTCTAATTTGTGTGATCATTGTTATTTTTAAACATCATTTGTGTTCAATGATGACGATCTGATTTGTTCGTAAATGAATTAATTTCTTACTTTATTTTATTATGCTACACGTTGTTTATGTATTTAAAAAATAAAACGGGTTGCCATTCGCAACATTATACTAAATGTACTCCGCGAACGTTGCGTAATACAAAGTCGCATCGGTATGTGTTGTTCTCTCATACGAGACGTATGTAGTTCGGTGTCAAGCGTGCTTGCATTTCAAATACCGAAATGCTACAGTTTAGGCCAGTCAAGTGAGCCTCAATTTTCATCAACAAACTAAACAAATTATTTACATCTCTAGATTTTCAGGGTAGCCGCGTTACGTTATTCTGAGAAACTTTTTTCAATGAATTTTTGAAATCCGAGTACTCTAGGGGGGTGAAAAAAATAAAAACCACCAAAAATCAAGACGCCAAAACGGTGTCTCGATTGCGGTTCAATCAAATTTTAAAACTTCGAAAATCTGAAAAGACAGTTTTGTAGAGGATTGAATTCCCTACTAAAAAGTCGCCGAATGACCCACTCTACCTCCCATAGATAAGGCGTGGGAGGAGTCCAAAATTTAGGGGACGAACTTTACATTTCGCCTCGACGGGACGCGACGCGGCGACAAATTACTCAATATTTAAAAATTCATAAGAAATACTGAAATCAATCATTTTGAAAAAACAAGGTATGCTTTGTATTCAGAATTAATTTATCCATAGGATCAGGATAGGACACGTTGTTTTTATAAAATGATTGTTTTTTGTATTTTCAACGAATGTTAAAATATCGAGTCATTTATCGCCGCGTGGAGGCGAAATCGAAAATTCGTCCCCTAAACTTTGGAGCCCTCCCACGCATTATACATGGGAAGTACAGGGGGTCACTCACCGACTATGTAGTAGAGAATTCAATCGTCTACAAAACTATCTTTTCAGATTGTATAAATTTTGATATTTGTTCGAACCGCATTGACAAAATCGAAGTTAAAAGTTCCTCAGTACTTGTTCTGGATAATCACATTTTCTCAGAAAAAAAAACCGAAATTGATTCGAATATTCCTCGTTTACTTTTCACTTCTAATAATTTTTGTGAATCCTTACGAGAATTGGGAACAAAATTCACCAGCTAGGCATTTCATAAATTGTAGTAAAGATTATTTCTCAACAAAGAATTTCTTGAATATATATTAAAAAATTTACCGTGAAATTTCCGTATCAATTCAGATGTGGATTACAGAAATCACAAGGTTGAGACGTAAAGAGATATCCAAACCAGGTATTTTTTATACATCCTAAAATGGAAAAACTCGTTTGATGAAAAATGTCTTAGGAACTTTCAACTGCTATTATTACAAGGGTTCGCCACGTGGAATATGAACTGCGAATTTTGAATCACGTCGCAAGGTAGGTACACATTTAGCGAGACTGTTGTGAATGATATCTATAATTGCATATAAGAAATTAGCAACACTCACCATATCAACGAACGGTTCCTTCGTTTGGCCGCCAAACTGTACCTTTTTTTCTTGCCATCCGTGCTATGTGTGGTATCTATTGTTGCACTCACAAGATTATTGTTGCTTGTAACAAATATATGTAAACACACTTATGGCGTGATAATTTGCACGTGATTCGAATTAGCGATACGGCAAATTACCAAAAAATCCGCGCTTACTCCGTTCGCCGCGAAAAGTGGATGTGTACGGTGCACGAGTAATCGCAGGAATGAGGCCTCCTGGATAGTGGGGGGCCGTGGCGTGTGTGAAGCGCAAGCGTCAACGCCAACAGACTCCGGAGAGCGTCCGTTGTCTACGAACCGTCGGCAACAATGCATCGTAAGTAAATACATATCAATCATAATATTTAGCGAGCAAATATTTTTTTTGCACACAGATAACGCATTCTTTCACACTCTTGGTGTCACTAAAAATTATCACTAAGGTATAAAATATTGAAATAATGGTGATGCCATTGTCATTTAGGGTGATTGAGAATAAAAAATTTCCCGCAATCCAAGTTGCTCTGAAACCAGGTCATATTAGTACCTCGATAACGCGTAAAATGATGATACTTGGTTGTATTTAATATACGCGATAAACAATGTACTATTTGACCATCGATAAAAATAATTATTTTTAAGAAAAAAATCATTTCTTACAAGAATTATCTATTGTTTAAAAACGCATTTTAATATTAACAACTTTTTTTTGTTGGTACAAATTGATATTAAGGAACGTTTTTTTTTAAATTATTTTTTCTAGTGCTCTTTCATATTTTCTCAACAACATTTTTTTTTTGCATTTTTTAATCGTTTAATAACTAATAAATGTTATATAAATAAATTAATATCCGTACTGTATTTAATTCAGATAACACAAAAAATATCATAAATAAAACCAACCATATGAATTTTTGTAAAAAACAAAATTTGTTTCCTTTACATAATATCAAATATTCTTGCCTTTTTGGGTTATTTATCATTACGATGCAAGTAACTTGCGAACTATTAGCAATACGACAAAGACACTTCAAATCTTTTTTATACACTATTGAATAATAAACAAATTGAGCTTATGACGAAAGCTGTAGCTTGATTATTTATAGACTTACTTGCATTTGTTTTGAAAAAAAGCATGGAAACAGTTTTTTTCCGACGTTTGAATTAAAATATCGTATAAACTATCAATAATACAAAAAGGACATCTTCATTTATTTCAAAAAAAAAAAAACACAGAACAATTGGTATTCGACTTTTGAATAATAACTTATAAAGTATTAAAAATACGACAAGGACATCTGCATTTTTTTATAAATAAAAACCATAGAAACGTTTTTATCCGACTTCGAAATGAAAATACCTTATGAACTGTTTTCATAGTTTGTAGGATATTTCAATTTAAAAGTAAAAAAAAAAATATTTCTATGCTTTTTTTTCAAAACAAATGAAAACAAGTTAATAAATAATCGAGCTACAACTTTCATTACAAGCTCAATTTGTTATTCATTCAGTAGTGTATACAAAGATTTCAAGTGTCTTTGTTGTATTACTAATAGTTTGCAAGTTATTTGCACTATAATGATAAATAACCCAAAAAAGGCAAGCTTATAGACGTGAGAATATTTGAAATTATGTCAAAAAAAAAGGGATTTTTTTTCCAAAAAGTCATACATGGTTGTTTTTATGCGAGATTTTTTTTGTGTTATCTGAAATAAATATAGTACGGACATTTATTTGTTTACATCAAATTTGTTATTTATTAAACGATAAAAAATTGAAAAAAAAACGTCTTGAGAAAATATGAAAGATCACTAGAAATAATGATTTAAAAAAGGAACGTTTCTTTGAAACATTTGAAACATTTAAAAAAACAAAATATTTTTTGATAGCACTATTTGTTTTCTCTGCTTCTTCATGCGTTAAATTGTTCATTAAAAGACGAAAAATCGAAATTGAATAATTTATCAAACGGTGATCTCTTTGAAACCATTTAAAGAATGGATTCAGAAGTGGGAAAAAATCTCATATTACTATTTTGAAAATCACAGGGGTTTTTATGTTGATTCGCAAATCGTATAAATGACTTGATTAACACAAGCATCAGTTATGGAGACATTGATGAAAATTCAATTTTTTTACGGATGATTGTTCATTCATGTATCTGAATGTCACCCGGATTTTTCGTTCCTTAATATTCATATTCAATGGGTGGGGACAGAATAGTTCTTCTGGCTTTAGTTTTCTCCATTTGTTGCGAAAGATAAAGCCACAAGATCATATTTGACAAAATTTGAAAAATAACGTTATTCGCGATTCTCTTTCCTCGTAATCGGTTTTCATTTTCCACTCACATAAATGACGCAGTACAATATCTATTCATGTGATTAAAGTACGAATTATTATCATTGTAGTATTTACTAAGTGCCCATTTCATGTAATAAGTGAAAGATAAATAAATATTTTTGCCTGAAAGTTATACTTATATGAAACTATAAGTTATCGAAAAAGCTTTCCGCTATTACGACCACGTACTTGAGAGTTACGAAATTTGGGTTACCCATGCACCGTTTCAAAAGAATACGAAATAATGAATGGACAGATTAATTGTTACTGATTGAATCGAGTCGTGTTCAATTATACTTTAGAAATCAATCAATTGATGCATCTATTATTTTAAGATTAGTGGCCATCAGTATATGATAGGCTCTGAAATCTGTAAAAAGATTTTGATGCGTGGTATTATTCATGAGCAACATATTTTCCACATTTGCAAATAGTATGTAAATACTTGGTCGCTGCCGCACTGGTAATGCGGATGAAGGGGAGCTCGCTAGAATTTATTTTGACAGAGAATTGATTTGGCATAGGACTAATTTTGCGAATTTTATTTTTTAGCAAACAACAATGAAGAAGCGCCGACCTTCCGCATTCGGGTGGATACCACCCAGCCACCGCCTCCGGGGTACGAGGCGCAACACCCCGAAGGAGGTGGTGCGCGGGTAAGGCCCCTGGTACGGTTACTGCGGCCGGGGGTCATGCCGGGTATCCACCCGAATTTTCCGCCGGCGGGTTACCACTGGGGGTACGCGGAGCCCCAGTGGTATGGCTGGCGGCAGCCGCCACAGCAACTTCTGACGCCGGTGGGTAATCCTGTGTTTTCGTACACAAAAACACGTGTGCCGTGGGATGTATCGTCGAAAGACATATACCTGCTGGAGACGATAAAAAAAAAACGTATGCTTATGCATTTCATTTGCCTAGTTTCCGGAACACTACGGCGAGAGAGGCGGCTTGCTGATGGCGGCTGCTGCCCAGCCGCCACCACCACCGCCACCACCGCCTGCGCCCCAACCACCAGCAATAGCGGGAATACCGCCACCTCCGCCCTCCCCTGCTACTCCCTCGGCGGCGGGGTCCAGTCGCGTGGCGAGCCCGACGCTAGAGGTATTTCCCTAACTACATTTTTCATTGTTTGATTTTTTTTTATATAAGTTATTGAAAGAGTCTGTCGAAGAATGAAGAAGAGGTTTAATTGTCCAAAGTTCAAAAAGTATGGAGTTGCCAGTATAATCTAATGATATCCATCAGTAGTATCTTTATGAAGCATACACCGATAAAAAAATGTGATCGTAATAACCAAAATTTGGTCCTGATAATCGAATTCGAGAGTTAATGCACATCCTACCAAACATCATTTTCCCACAACCAAAAAGTTAAATTGGTTTTGGTGCGCAAAAACAAAATGTTTTAGTTATGTCGAGGAAAATAGCACCACAATATCCTAGATCTGTTGCGACTGCGAAATCAGCTGTACACGGTAAAATCATTGTGCGAAGATTAAAAAATTATTGTTCAATCGTGGTAACTGGAGAAATTGACGTTTAATTGTAATTTATGCAAGATTAATTTAGTGCCACATGAAATAGCGACAAAGAAATACCCAATTGTGAATTGACAGGTTGATTCAATGGCGTTAGACCACGAACGACTTTTTTTGTTTTTGCTGATTATACTAGATAGAT
Organism: Diprion similis; assembly: GCF_021155765.1. Classification (NCBI taxonomy): domain Eukaryota; kingdom Metazoa; phylum Arthropoda; class Insecta; order Hymenoptera; family Diprionidae; genus Diprion; species Diprion similis. The sequence continues at coordinate 3,827,114 of NC_060118.1, forward strand.
AACTGTCAAATTCACTTGTCTTGCGAGAAAGGATTTTTGACGCGTTATGGAGAGTACTTTGCCACTTTCACAGAATTTTTTTTTGATTTACGGTATAATATATTATTAAATAGACTTCCTACTTCTAAGTTTATTTTATGAGATTAAATGGTTTTGCTGTTTGAAAAGAATTATGTCGGCAATTTTGGTATTTACAACAAATTCTGTGTTCTAACATGAATATTTTATAGAAGAAGCGTATTCATTTTTTGTATAACATCAGAGTTTTCTCTAAGTGTAACGTATTTTTAGCCATGTTTTTATTGAGCAGGGAGTTGGGGTGTTGTACCCTCGTCGCGTGGGAATCCCTGTATACTGTAACTGCGGCCGCGAAACAGCTTTCCCGTTTACTATTTTATAATTCCATATAGAACGGCAGCTGTTTTAATAGTAAAAAATGCTCACATTGTCACATTGAATCATAATTGTTTGGTTGTTTATAGGAACGGATCACGGAGGCCGTGCGGGTGGCGCTGGCTGCCGCCATGCCAGACGGCACCGCACGGCGGAGAAATAGCCGCCGGAATCGGAACCGCCGTGGAGGAAGTCGCGGAAACCGCAGGGGGGGGGGGGGGGGCGAGGTGGAGGTGGTGGCCGTGGCGGAGAGGGGGGCCGCCATATTTTTAATTTTTATTAATTAGTTTGTAATTTTTATGTAGTTTTTAAATATATTATAATTCGAAAAAATGCTTTTCTTCCTCTTGTCACTATATACTATTCGAACCGAAACCTTTCATGATCCTCCTGTTTGTAAATCCTGTTCAAGAGAACCCGACCGTGCACTCGGTGGGAGGCAAATTAAAATTTTCACTTATCCACTAGATTGTGTTTGCAATGCAATAAATTGTAATCTTATTGTCATACTTTTTCAAAGTGCTTATGTACAGTAGGGTGTGCTAAAAAAAATTATTTTCTTCATCTCGTCCTATATATAAAATGAGTGCTTCCATGTATTTAAAGAAGAGTCGTCGAGAGGGGGTTCTGACAAAAAACATTGCCAAAAATGTTGAAAGGTGTCTAACGATCAGTCAACCTAGAATCATAACGATGAGGCACTTGCTGGACTTAATTAGCCGAACCCCCTTTCGCGAAGTAAAATTTAATAGCGAATTGAAGAAGACCACAAGGTCATACAAGGAATAGACTACTAAAAACGATGTTTCTAGAATAAAATAAAGAAATTAAAAATCATTTGATTTTAATTTTGCTCCCGAAGCATTATGTTTGACAGTTTATTCCCTGTATAACCTTGTAATTTTCTTCAAGCTGCGGAGAAATTTCACCTCACGAAACACGGGCTCCAGTGGATTCAACAAAAACTGTTACTGTTTCACATTTGATGAACTAAACGGTAAATTATAATAGATACGAGGGGTATAGAATTTTGAAAAAGAAGGGATACTACTTGGAATCGGAAAACAACTGTACTACTTGTTTTGCATCATAGTAACACTAATTTTAAAAGAAATGTGTATGCTGATTCCTTCCAGAGTTCTAAAGTTCTGTACAATGTTATGGGATTGCAGTGAATTCGTAGAAAATTTTAACGGATTCGAAAGGATTTCTATGGGTTTTCGTGGCAATTTCAAGTAGAGCGCATGATCGATAGGGCCGGACTTTGATAATGATGCATAACAACAGCATAAATGTAATTTTATTACAATTTCAACCAACTCAGTAAGTTTCAAGCAATTCATCTGATGTAGAAAAAAGCTTTGTAACATTGTTCAGAAGTCTGTGAAATTGACATATGAAACGGAAGAAATGACATATGAAATCCATATTCGTTCGAAATTAAAAAAAGCCAAAAAATCTAAGACAAAAATGCAAGCAAATTGTTAGCCGAATTTTGATTAGGGTCGACCCTGTAAAGTATTAGTGACGAATTTTGAACCATTGTACGCAGTAATTGTACGTACGTACGATGAAATTGATTCTCAGACCGATGTAGGTATTTCTACACATCCGTTTCAAATCAATTTCATTAATCGTACATTGCGGTGATCAAGGGCGGATCCAGCTCTCAAGTTAAGGAGGGGGGGAGGGGGGCGTATAGTTGAGCCCTGGTCAGAACAGGTTTAAATTCTAGTACAATAATAAATCTAATTAAAAAGAAATCGTATTTGATTGTTATACGTAAAAATAATTTTTATCAAATAACAAAGTAAATCTTTCTATTCATCAATGAGATTGGACAAATTATCACTAGTAGACCTAGACTCAGCCCAGGAGGGGGCATGATCTCAACCCCCCCCCCCCCCCGCCCCTGGTTCCACCCGTGACGGAGATTGTCAAAACACACTTGGGCGAATTTCGATACGCCCGTCCCCCAAATTTGCTTTGAATAAAAATATGAATGTCTGTTGGCCACAATTTTTTATCTCAACCGTAAACCTTCCGTAAATTGTAAGATTCACTTTGCTGCAGGTCTAATCATTCTCTCAAAAATTAGTAAGTGTGAGAAGCTAGCAAATATTGATGCTACTATTTCATGAAAATATCAAGAGCATATATGAGACATTCTACGTCGATGATTTGCTATTTATACCTGACTTTTCGAGGAACAGGAATCATTGGATATTTTAAAATGTGAATACCATTTTTTGTCAAATAGAAATAAGAATCAGATTAAAATTTTGCGAAATTTATGAAGAATGCCCGATATACAGTGCTGATATATGTATCAAATAGTAGCATCAATGCCGACTAACTTCTCACATTTACAGATTTTGTGACGAATAATATTAGTCCCGCAATATATTAATTACTGAAATTATAGTAAAAACGCATGTATTTCAAAGGCGTGCGATTACGAATAGTCACAAAGATTGTGAACTGATGTTAGCATTCCCAAATAACGATAAATAAATACCTTGTAACACGTGCGAGTTTAAAAAATTAGCGTTTTTCCCGCGCCAGTTGTGAATTATTTCGCATTCACGTCTATGCTCTCGTCGATACGGCAGATTATTGCTTTAGCAGAAGGTTTGTGAATATGGGACGTGTGCGCATTACGATGTGGTGTTACCATCTGGCACGGCTTCGGTCAACTACAGCGATTCTGCAATTTCAACGTTGAACTAAATTACAGACTTCTAGACATCAGAACGGGCTGCTGTCACATGAAAATCGCCGTTACGAATCGTGCAATATTTACAAAAAAATAACTGATAGTATAAGTTTTCCCGAATAAAGTGAGTGCTTTTGTACGTGGCTAACTGTTTGGTGAGAGTGGAAGAAATTGTGAAACAGTGCAATCAGTGAATATTCAACATGCGGTAGCTCCGATCGGCCATGTTTGTTTTGGCGTGATTTTATTCACTTCATTATTCTTTATTATAAACATTATCACGTACACTTTTATTCAAGCTTCAATTTAAAAATTTCTCGAGTAAGATTCGTGCTTCCGTTCTCGCAGGATTCGTAATGGCGTTTTCCCCGCTTCTGACGTCACGAAATATATATATGACATGCCAGGTCAGCGGGGCCCAAAGGTAAATCTGTTATACGTCAGGTCGCACAGTACTTTATTCAAAAGGTAGTCTCCAGTATAAGCTTTCTTCATGAATTTCCCACCAGATTCTTGCAAAGCCTGTCTCATTACTTTTTCCCACAATTGACAAGTTTTAAATGTATCAAATGAAGGGTGTGATAAGCCACCACAGTTTTTCTGTGCGATGAGACTATGTAGGCCATTCTGTATGAAATTGCGGTCTGCACTTAGAGCTTCTACGCATACCGAACTAATTAAAGTGGTTTTCAATTGCTTTACCATGAACCCAGTTATATAGGCAATTATTTTTTCTGCAAACCGGGAAATTACTCGCATATCAGGTAAATAGTCGTGGTCAGTAATGTTTGTGTGGCTGTCCACTGAACCTTCGATCCGTGTCAAGGCATTACGTGTAGAATAGATGTACTTTCCAACGCTATGCAGTTACCAGTGCTTGTCTCCCGCAACTGTGTATGAATTAATAGGTTGTAGGCAGGTACAAACTACCGAACCATTGGATTATTGTTGTGGCCTCCGTGAGCCCGCATTTTCCCAGGTCAACAATCTTACGATCTACAACTTCCAAACCCAACATATTGGTGATTCTCAGATAACTGTGATTTTTCCGACTTAAAATTTCTAAAAATTAAAAATGCTTCAAAACCTGTCTTCTGGCTACTATTGGCCCTTTATTATCCTCAGAATTAAGCCTGTAACGTAGTTCTACTACAACTTCAATAGACAAGAAACTAGAACAAAAATTGAAAATTTCAACGCCACGGTACTGACACAATTTCCACGGTACTGACATCTGAATGAAATATTTAAAGTACTAGCCTAAATCCTTTTAAAATCTTAAAATAATAAAACAAGTGATAAATTATAAGACTCTGATAATCATACAAAGATATTTTTGGTATTTTCTTTCTTGACTTTAACAATCTTTGGAATTTATTAAGAATAGAATTAGAATAACAATTTTCATAGTAGTCTTGGAATAAAACTAAATTTAACATAAGTTTATAAATGAAATTAATAAAAATTTTTAACAATTATAAATTCAAAAAACAATAATACAATTTTTATATAATTAAATATAATTCTATAACAGAACTTTAAATCTAAATACTTAATGAATTATTTCTTATTTCTTAAACTTCGTCGAAGAGTTGCATTTGGAATTACTTTGGGTTTTTTGACTTCACCACTGACTACAGGGTCTTTCCGAGATCTTTTTGACGCTTTCTGTCCTTTTGGAGTACCTAACTGCAATCGATTATCACTGTAGTTTATTTGTCCCATCGAGAAATGTTCACATACGATGCCAGGTTGATATCCCAGACAACTTAATGAATTGAATAGTATTAGGCCAGAGTTTTCCTTACTCCAAGTGTATTGGTGCATTTTCATTGTACCAGTAAAGGGACGAAATTTTTCGGGCAATAAGGTATCAATAGTTTCAGTTTGTGAATTAGTTACGACGTCAATATGTATTTTTTTAGTGGAGCAATGCAAAGCTGTTACAAACTGGTCAAAATTAGAGATATATATCGCTTGGCTTTGTCAAAATATTGCGTTACAGTTTGGATATTGTCGCAATTGAGAGCTTTTTTAAAACCATTGGCACGGATGGATTTGTAGTTGAATATATCAAACAGATCATTGAGGATAATTACGAATTCGCATGTTGCCACACAATTTTGAAATTGTGTTAATTGTAAATGCTTTTCGCACACTTCCAGATCATCAGCCACAAACTTGCTTAATACTTGACTAGCAAGGCGAACTTTCATTTTCTGCTTGTGAAAATTGACATGTGATTGTCAATTTGTTTTCCAGATGTAAGCCTTCCTTTTCTTGTAGCTCGTGCAAGTTTTCAATGTATTTCCAGGAAATGAGTGAACCAGATTCATTTTTGATATACTTTAAGTCACCAAGAGAGTTCAGAATAAGTTTCAACATATGACAAGGATCAAAGAAAACGTAAACTGATGTCTTGGTTACTGGATGCTGAAATCGTGGCTGTGAAAAATTGAGATCTGTTAAATTGCATCCTAGAAATTTTGCCATCGAAATGTTAACAAGTGCACCATCAAATGTCAAACAATTCACTGATATGTAAGCTTCATGCAGCAACTCACAACATCGTAACACGAGGTTAGCTTTTTGCTCCACATTCATGCCATTAATTAGGAAATACCCTAACAGGGATTTTCCACGAACCATTCATGCAAACAAATAAAATTAAAAGGGCATCTTTTGCAATTGTTTGTATCTCACACACAATATCTTGGCCATATCTGTATACCCACAAAATTTCTTGCCATGATATCTAATGTGTTGTTTTATTGACATTTCAGCGAAAATTAATGTGCCTAGTAGTGGATAAGAAACTATATTTGCACGCTGTTTGATACATTCAAATGCCGCGTTATTAAATCATGGATCGCCATTGACAGATCAGTATCATCTACTTAGGGTTTTATGATGCGGCAAGCTGGTATCAAACTTATCACGCACGTATTCATATACTCGCAGAGAATAGTAATGTAGAGAAGTGTAAAGGCTTTAAGTTGAGCAGAATAGGTTTTCGGTAATGGTTTGTTATTAGTTTTGCCAATCAGCCGCTTCAGCAGGTTGGAGTTAGAGCCAGCTATGTTTCCAAAGACGTCAATATCTTGGTCTTGCAGTATATTTTTCACCTTGTTGACATTTTAGTAATTTGATATCTTGTGCGTAGCTCTGTGCTTGTTTCTTCAATAAAGTCCGCAAGTGTCATTTTCTTGAAGAATCGGAATGGAGTCTGGGTGAAACTAAACTGAACTGAACTGGGTGATCATCTACATCATGGCTCTCCAATGTATTTTCAGCACTTTCTTCGATACATTGTCGTTTTGTTAAAAGCACACTTTCATCTTCCGATATATTGTCACGTACTTGCAATTTAATCATTACCGGATATCCTTTCTTTGACTGGTCAACAGGCAAGTCTTTCATAAAAAGTTGCTTCAGTATAAGCATTGGTTTATTCTTAATGGTGACTAACTTTTCAAGTACCCTTGCCATATGCAACAATTTATATGGCAAATCATGTGATTCAATTTGAGTTTCTACCTTTTCTTCGGATTCCGCAGTCATTGTTGCAGTACAATCCTGTAATGAAACAGTATTGACAATTATACTTTTCATTAGACTATTGATCAGATCCAAATGCAGCACGCCGAAAGTTGTTGAATTTATAGTTAGTAAAAACATGCATTAGATTGGAAGAAATTATAATCTAAATTCTTACATATCGATACTCATTATCAGATAATTCACAATGCTTGGATAACTTTTTTAACCTTTGGAATACTGTCTGGTAGCAGTCAGATGCTATTTACAGAAGTTCTATTGAAAGCTTCGTTACTCAAATGCACAGAACAAAGAAATGCGGTACATGGTAATTCAGCTTTGGTCAACTCAATATTCTTCAGCCATTTCTTTATGATTCCTTCATTTTTGGGACCCGTTATATAGTTATATGACTTGAGTTACGTTTTTAAAGATAAATTAACAACAATGTATTCAAGGTGTAATACTGACTTGTGGAATAATATTTTCATGTTATGGTCAGCTTTGAAGGCTATTTGAAGCTGGGTCTTCTTTGCTCATCTATTTTTACAATGTTTGCGACACATTGAACCATTTCTCCCTATTTTTCTGTAGAAAATTTGCTTCGCAGTTTTCAACTTCGACTTTGCTCGAGGTTATGAGTCTGTTGACATGAGTAGTTCTCATCGATGATGGGACCACATAAGTGGCGCTAATGTGTGAGATTCTTGGTGTTGTGACGTCCTAACGATCAATTCCGGACAAATTCAGAATTAGATTCGAAATTGAGTCGCGAAAAATGAACTGGGACGTACAATCAGTAGTTGTGGGTCGCCAATACCGACTAATCACTAAAGTGAAATAGGTAACATCAATAAATTCGCGTAATGGGGGGGCTTTGGATGATTTGAAAGGAATTCGAAATAATAGAATATTAAGTCAACTTACCCTTGTTGTTTGCGCTTGGTGGTACAGGACAACAGGTAGCTTCGTGGAGCGGCGAAGGACCAGGTAGTTGGAGGTGTTTTAATTAAATTGAATGATTTTGATTTTTAATTGCACTTAAATGTTTATTAGTTTATGTTACGGTTACAAATACACAGGATAAGGCTCTCAGGTGGAGCAACAAAGTATCAATTACAAAGTTAAAATACTGCTCTGGGACAGAGTGACAAAGTAACAGTTCAAACTTATGAAAATTAATGCTCTCCGAGTTCAATCTGCACCCGTTTATATAGGGCAAAATCTCCTATGCTCCTGTACAATTTTTGGGTGACAGATTTATTACATTGAGTCACCAGTGAATATTTGGGGGGTAGCTGGACTGTGATTGGTTCCGATCAAAGTGACCTAATTAACGTCTTGGTTGTTACCTTATATGGTTTGCTTTGCGTAGCCCGGCTAGCTTCTAGCTGGCTACCAAAGCTATCTTTGTTCGGTTTTATAATATTTAATAATTTGAATTTTGGATGTTTTTCGCTGATGGCTTCATGTAAGGACTCAGAAATGTCTTTTAATATTAGGTAAACAATAGCTGTGTGGTTTATTATTGAATTAGAATAATTGCGTAAAAGGAACGCACAGGTGTGCAAGGTTGAACAGGTGTCTGGGGGTGTGTTGCGTTTAACGTTTGCGGGGTTGCTTCACCTCCAGGGTTTATTCATAATGTTTAATATTTAATATTGAAGGAAAGTAATATCGGCCGATAGGCTTTTTCATCTATGATTGAATATATCCCTCAAGGCTCTGCAATGTTGCCAGTGCAGCGCACTGATTCTGAGAATTTGAGTTGCGTCACCTAGCTTTAGGTTGACGGTGGTGCGACATGGTATGAACTAGATTCGCCCGTAGTACAAGCTTGTAATATTATTTGGAATCAAAATTGTTTTGTTAACTTAGATTTGGCTTGTGGTATTTCTTTGATACGGGAATAAGCGTAGTAATTCCCCAGATACTTAGGTTTGTAAGAATAGTGGATTAATAGTAACAATTCAAATGTAATTGTAATTTAGATTAATAGTAACAATTCAAATATAATAATATTAGTAATAACGCAAGTAATATAATAATTTGGTCATTTAAGAAGAATGTTTTAGTTTAGATATTTTGAGATATTGAGATATATATATATTGATAAAATTGAATATTCTGATAATATAAAAGAGGCAGGTATATATGCATGTATTTATACGTGTATGCAAGCATTAGGTATAAGTATAGATGCAAGCGCAGTATTGTCGGGGATATATGTTGGTTGTGTCTATGGTATCATTACCGACGGAACTACTCCGTGTAAGACATGCCTGCCTATAATACGGCGTTTAGTCTTTGCTCTCCTGGTAGTTTTACTCTAGGGGTTTTTTGTAGGCTTGATTAATGCTAAATAACACTTTTAACGGTTTAAATGATAGCTGTAGTATTACTGAAGTTCTGTAAAAGGATCTCGCGACCTTTGAGGTAAGTATATCCCTTCAGTTAATAAAAGGTAGTTAGATGAATGTAACTAGGTAATATCTAGTAACTTTTAGGTTTGTTGCAAGATTCTTGTACTGAAGTTAGGCGTGGTTGGTTAGTTTATGGAATAGAAAGGAAAAAATTGTGGTGGGGCGGTCGGATGTTACACCTCCCCCCTTATAATAAAATGGCGAGCCATGCTCGATCATTCTTCTTGGTTGGAATTATTTATATTGGGATTGCGGAAAGAAGATAACTTCTGATTTCCTACCGGTTGTCCGGATGAGGTGGCTGCGTCTCTGGAAGATGACGTTGGGTTCACGATTTCCTGTTTCAGTTCCATATCCATCGATAAGTTAGGGTACATCGTTGGATGTACACGTTGAGGGTTCCAAGATATATTTAGGGCGTTGGGTTGCTGGGTTACAGGGACTTGTGGTACTGGTTCCTCTGGATCCGTATTCTTTGTTTTCTTGTTGCGGGCAAGATGTAGCAACAGATTGGTCAAGGAGTCCCATACGGCGCCCAGCATATGTAAGCTGCAGCCATATGCGTTTTTCAATGCGTAGGTGTGGATTACTGTATCGAGACAGAACTTGATAATCTGGTATAGGTAAAATATTCCTAGGAATCCAGCGCTGTAGGTTCCGAAATTCACGAGCCATCCCCACATCTGCGTCCAGGTATCTTCTGCAATTTTCTGTATGGCGTCTTCTGTTAGGAATTGCATAATGGAGAGTTTTTTGTTGGCAATTGCTTGTCCAGACATCCCTCTCGCCATGTCATTTAATATGGCCGGTCTCTCTGCGGGGAACATGATGTGATCACGTAAGCGTTCTAAGTCCTTAGCTGAATAAATTCCACTTGTTGCCAGGTTGCTTGGGCTGATATATTTCCACGTTGGAGATGTTAGGGGTTCGACGACCGCAGGTTCTTCTGCTGATGTTAGTTCAGGCATTAATTTATACCGTTTGTCGTTAAAATGATATGTCACAGGTACGACGGGGTTGCAGTCAATCTGCATTCCTGTTTTAAGTAGCATGTGGCTTTTGGCAGATAGGAACATGCTAATGTTTCCTTTCATTACTGGAAGTTGTAGATAGCAGTCTTCAGTTTTCCTGATCTTCACATCGACAGGTATGCATTTAATAACATGAATGACTTCTCCGGCGGGCATTGCCATGCATCCGGGTCCTTTCATGAGCTGGTATGCGAATTCATCCGGGTTGCTCGCAGCTGTTGCCAACAAGTTTTTTAATACCTGTTGTTCGAGTTTGCATTTTTGCGTAAGCACGTCTCTGTAGAGGCTTGTCATTTGCGTTCGTAAATGTCTTTCAACGTAGACAAATTTAGAATTGACGTATGTGAACATGTCTAGATTAGTTGTCGAGATAGGCTTCATGTGAGCGAACGCGTTTTTCTTTGGTTCTTCCATGATTAATAGTTTAGGGTGTTCTGTACGAATTAGCGGGAAGCCGCACAATTGTTGTTGGCCCTTTTTGGTAAATGCGAAGGTGAGATCTTGAGTGGTTACGGTGTATAGTTCTTCATAATTTTCGTCGTTGCTTTTGACCTTGACGGCTTTTCCTTCGTATAGAACATCGTATCTGTCTAGGTGGCAAAAGTGTCGTGGTACCGTTTCCCACAAGGTGTTTCCACCTTCGTAATCTATGCAGTTTCCAGCGTTGAAGTCACAATTGATTCCAGATTGGAGAATGATCTTGTTGGAGTTTAGGTTGATTTCAGCCATGTAGTTTCTCAGAGTGATTTTTATGTGTCCTTGAACTATGACGTTGTTCCATGTGCCGTATTCGTCGGCATATTGTATTCCTTCACATGTTCCATCGATTCCGGTCGCGCCTCCCAGGCTGATTGTTTGCGTTATGGTGTCATTAGATTTTAGCGACGTGATGATAGTGGTTAGTCCGAGCCTCCAGGATTTGTATAACTGCATCTGGATGCATTCTTCCTTAGACACGAAGTGGATATATTCGCGTTGTCCATTCTCTACGGCCGATATATGAGAGTAGCAATACAAGGGGGATTCTGCGTAGAAATACCTACTTTACCGGCAAAGCACCCTCCCCCCGCGGCCGCCCAGCCCGGATGCAAACCCATCAAGGTTATCCCCACTCCGGCGAGCTGTCAGCGTTCTGCGTTACCATCACTTTGAGTCTTGTCGGTAAGGGGTTACCATCGTTTTGATTCTTGTCGGTAAGAAATCCCCTAGATTGATGTGCCGGTCGGTAAGAAACCCCCTAGATTGGCGTGCCGGTCGGTAAGAAATTCCCTAGATTGACGTGCTGGTCGGTAAGAAGTGCTCTGTCAGTTACCGTAGATCTTACCCTTACCATGCCTATCGAGCGTGTTCGAGCAGGATCGAGAATCTGCCTTACCGAGTGCAACCGCGAACCCTCAAACGTTCGAGCGCACCTCCGTGAATCCTTCAACGTTCGAACAAGAATCCTCGCACGTGTCGCGTTGATAGCTTCCAGAAAGTTCTAAAAGATTCTCCAACGATCGAGAGGTTTCGAGGCGGAAGTTCGACGTTGGGAGGCTTACGCAATGACTCCGACAAGCTTCGACTTGACGTCGAGCGGCCCGAGGTCGAAGGATTGCGGTGCGACGTTGAATACGACGACCCTGAACGAATTCTCGGAATTTTAGGCTGACAAACAGTTCTCGGAATCGGTCGACGAGTTTCGACTTGCCGTCGAAAGGCCTGCGTCCATCGGTTTTCGGTGCGACGTTGAATTCTGGAAGGTTCCGGAGCCGTGAGAAAGACCCTGAAGGCGGAAGTCCGACGTTGGGAGGCTTACGCAAAGACTCCGAAAAGTTTCGACTTGACGTCGAGCGGCCCGAGGTTGAAGGATTGCGGTGCGACGTTGAATACGACGACCCTGAACCGATTCTCGGAATCTTAGGCAGACCAACAATTCTCGGAATCGTCCGACGTGTCGCGACTTGACGTCGAGAGGCCTGCGTCCATCGGTTTTCGGCGCGTCGTTGAATTCCGAAAGGTTCTGAAATTTGTTAACGCTAACTCTTAACTAGCAGGGCAGAGGTTTTGAATCAACGGTTGATATTGGTAAAAACTTTTTTTTATTGATAATAAAGAGTACAGTTTTACATGTTTGCTCTTATTCAACGGTATCCAGACCATCAAGCTCCGGACAGTAAGAATTAAGAACTGGTCGAGTAGATGCCAACAGGCTTTTGTATTTCAACAGAAAATTTCGCAGTAACAATACGTTTTGAGCAGCACAGTTTGGATGTGATATAGAGTGATGTGTACAGTTCAATTTAGTATCTGACATTTTGTTTAATTTTTGCAACGACGGACAACCCAAGTCCATCAGATCGACAACTTCAACGTTTTCGCCTAGAACTTTCTGCAGCTAAATCTTCTTCTCCAATCCTTTTACGTAAACCGTTGACGCGTCACGCAGCGACACGCATTCGACGGTGAAATTAAGCTTCTCTAAAGGTACGTCACCGCCTTCCCAGGATAACCCGTGATAATTCCGTGACAGCCACAAATTTTCGCTCTTAAACGGAGCGAGTAAAGAATTCCAATCGTACGGCGGTTGGAAGAGAAAAATTGACGGGTTAGTTTCTTCGTTGACTGATATAACTGCCAACTCTTTTGGCGTAAAACCAGGGCCTGGTCTGTTGAATCCTTGCACGTCAACTATGAACTCCATCGTGAATAAGACTGAATCGAAAATCGCAGCCTTCAAGGTTTTTATACCAATTTTCTCACCCCACCACTCAGCGGATTATACTCGATTATACGATCGTGTAAAATTAAGCAATAGGCAGATGTACCAGTGGGAAAGTTATTTTTAGCCTCAAATTCAATACGAATGTCAACCGGTCCAGATTTCAGAGCCTCGTTTTGTTTCGAACAGTCGATGAATATCAGAGGTTCGTACTGTAGAAATTCCCTCTTAGTCAACAAAGGTTCGGGTTCCTTGCCGTAGTACGTAGCCTGGAAGTTGGCATACATCTCGTACAGCAGTGCGAAGCGATTATGACTCATGTCCAGGTTCAGGTTACCGTACGGATAATAATCGGAATTCAAGAAGAGCTTGACGTCGGTGATGTTACAGTGATCAAAATGGCTGGCATTTTTGTCGGCTTTGTTTTTCCGATTCGTTTGAAAACCGAGAATAACGAATCGCGGTTTCTCCAAATGAGTGGACGTTTTTACAGTCCACACGTGTTTCGTGGTTGCCGGTAGCAGAGGATATTCGTACATCTCCCAACTGCGGAAGCTCATGGAGACAGGTGTATCTTTCTCGATGAAATTCAACAGAGCAATTTTTCGTTGTTCCGAAAGCTTCACGTACGGTACTAACCATTCCACTTGATCGATCACGACTCGAAAGTCTTCGTCTTGATTTTGAACAATGGCATTTGAATCGCTCTTTGACCTTGTAAGAATCAGCTCATGCTTCGCGTTGACGATGATCTTGCGATAGTCTTCGGCAAAGCCCAATATCATGCTCAAGGGAATAACCACATCAAAGTTACCATCGGCGTCAGTTAATTTTTTCGTTTCTCGAACATCGAGCCATCCAGCGTTTTCCATGAGCGAACTCTGACCAGGGTTGAGCGAGGCGAAACCCTTCAGCAGACTGGTTAGACCAACGTTTTTGCATTTGTCAATCTCTACAGCGTTTAGCTCGTACCGTACGTCTTCGAACAGATGGCAGATGGCATTGTTGACCAGGGTTGTAACCGCTGCTGGACTGCCATCTGATTTGACCAATTTTCCCGAGATATGCAGCGAACTCTTGCTTGGTAATATGCATAAATCCTGATGCTGAACGGTGATGCGAATCTCGTCGCTGTTGTTAAAAGTTGATGACGCATACGGCTTGTGTGCATGTATTTCTTGGTGAGCGATCGACTCATCGAAGGCGACGGGTGTTTGAATGCTCAAGATTTCCTCCTCCATGGTACGTAGCAGACAACGAAACAGCAGAACCGCAGTTTTATTCGTTGGAAATTCCTCTTCCAAAAGGTGTCACTTTTAGACCCAGAGCTATCAGGAATTCCACGTTTTGGCGTGTTAACGGTTTGGGAATCGATCGATGACTGACTTGATCGGGACATGCCGCCTTACTAATATAACTCTTGTTGGGTAATCTGTTATATACAATACCCATATTTTATTGCGATTTGATGTGCAGTCTCACAGTTATAACTTCTCCGCGAAAATTAACCAAGTCACCGTCTTGATCTACTAACCGAAGCTGTATGTGATCTATGGTCTTTACGGTGATCGGAAGATAAATGACGTGCGACGGCACTTCCACGATCTTATATCCCGGTGAAACGATGGGGAAAAATTCGTGAATAGTATAAACTTTGCGCTCGTTGACGTAGGCACCCGTTGTAATGCTACATTCGACTCGCAACGCGTTGACCTTGAGAATAGCTACAGGCATATCCGATTGGTGAGTTTGGTTAGCCGTCAATACACGCGGTGTGAATCCAAGAAGCTGACCAATAGAATCACTAGGCTCAAAATTCACGACGTGGTTACATTTGATTTCGCTGCATAACGTATTATTGTTAGGTTTGATGCTGATTTCAATGTCTGTATTCTTCTTAGCGTCTTGAACATACTTTTCGATATCCTCAATTTCATAGCTGCCGGTAGATATGGTGACTACCTTATCACCTATGTACAATTTATTGTGGCCAGCGTCAACGTTGGGAATGGAATTGAAGGTTAACAATTCAATGAGACCGAGAGTGTAATTTTTGTCTGAAGCAAGTTCGATCGGGGGGAAATATTGCGCTTCGAGAATCGAAGACGTTCCCGATATCGTTAACGTAAACGAATCATCCATGGCTGCAAGTGTTAGACTGCCTTCACTAAATTATGTACGACGTTTATATAGCTCACCGCTCAGAATTTTCAGACACAAGTGTCCGCAATCGAACGTACCGTAATCTTGATATCTTTCATCGTTATATTTCACGCTACCAACACCGAGATATTGCACGAAGTCCAACGGAGGTTGAAGATGACCGAAACTGTCGAAATAGATGACATCGTTGCCACGTTTCTTAGACGCAACCCAGTGTGTCCCAGAACCGTCTTTATCGTCAAGATTGACGACGGCTGCCTCGTTTTTACGCGGTCCGTTTTTGGGCATTTCGTTTCGCATAAAGATACCTCGGAAATACGGAATTTTCATAAATTTTGCATATTTCAACAAATCCCCATTGGTTAACGCTCGGCGTGGTAGCGTCACATTTAGTTTTTTGAAAGATGAAGACCAAAACCTTTCTTGTACGGTTTGAGATGGAGACCTTTACCCAATGCGATCGCTTCCGTTGTTTTGTTGTGCCGTTTACTGTCCTCTAATTCTCGTTTAGCCGCGCTCGCATCGTTGACAGCTTTTGCTATACCTGCAGCACCCCCCGCTAATGCACCCGTAGCGCTTAGACCAGCAAAAATTGGTATGAGAAAAGGTAGAAATCCACCAACTTTTGAGGGTACCGGTAGAATGCGCGGTGATCGCACGTTATGTTTACCACCTTCTTTTTTCACAGCTTCTCGAGCACCTTTCAGTGCAGATTTGATGCTTGTTTTCTCGTTGTGGCTCGGTATCATGGATTGCTTTGCCGCGCTTATGATTTTGTTCAAGGGAACGCTCTTGGGTTTTCGACAGCCCATGCCTAACTTTGTTTTTACCTTCATCGTGTTCGCTACAGCCCAAGCGGTTGCTTTTTCACCTAAATTTGCGTCTTTTGCTAAAACCCGTTTCCAGGCTTTCTCGGCTAATATTCTATCCGCGACGTTTCTAGCCTCGAGATTTTCACGATTTTTAGAATATGATATATCGTGTTCCTTACACGCTGCGTCGAGAGGATTAATACCAGGATCGCCTCTCGCGAGTCTTTTCGCCAACTTTGTACAAGTACCTCAGTATTGGTAACCGGGAACATGTAGCTCGATCGGGAGTTTGTTGACGATGCTATTCACCAATCCTCTCCCACGTGATCGTTTTTTCGAGGATCGCTTACAATCGCGTGTGTGCACAATCATGTTCGCTCTTCGACTGAGGGAAAGTCCTTATAAACGATGCATTTATAGAAAATCGAGCAGTCACGTTCGAGATGAAGTTTGAGACAAAATCGATCAAGCTACCTGTGGTGAACTTTGACAAATATACGCAGCAAAATGAAAAACCGAAAAAACGCCACGGTGAACTGTTACCGAGTAGTGTACGTGCGGTATTTTGTGGACCTTCTAACTGTGGCAAAACCAACGCATTGTTCTCACTTATAACGCATCCGAACGGTTTGAGGTTTGAAAACCTGTACGTTTACTCAAAATCTCTCAATCAACCGAAATACAAGTTTCTCAGTCAAGTGCTTGAAAGCGTCGACGGTGTTAAATACTTCCCCTTTGACGAGCATAAGCACGTCATCGCACCGAACGAGACGCAACCTAACTCAATCATGATATTCGATGACGTAGCGTGCGAGAAGCAGGACAACGTACGCGCATACTTTTGTATGAGTAGACATCATGACGTAGACTGTTTCTATCTTTGTCAGACGTACGCGCGGATCCCCAAGCATCTCGTACGCGATAACACTAACCTGCTGGTCTTATTCAAACAAAACAAAATGAACCTGAGACACGTATACAACGATCACGTAAACACCGATATGACGTACACAGAGTTTAAAGACTTGTGTGTGGCATGCTGAAACGGTGACAAATATGGGTTCCTCGTGATCGACAAGGATCGAGAGCTCGACAACGGTCGATATAGGAAGGGATTCGACAATTTTATAAACATGACAAAGGAATAAAGTTGACGGTCATCGAGGGGAACGAAACAGTAGCGTTGCTGAGCTAGTTGTGTCAACATGCAGGAAATTCGGAAGGAAAAAGAAGTCTTGCGCCGTATTGCTCAAGCGAGTAATGCAATTCGACGGAAGCATAGAATCCTCAAGACGGGAAAAGAGTCGCTGCAGGAAACAATGAAGGATGTCTTCAAACCTGTGGTAACCCCGCTGCAGGAATTAGTCAACGTCTCTCGAGACACGGAACCTGTAAAGCAGGAGGTGAAGGAAGAAATCAAAACTGAAACGACGGATGAACCGAAGAACGAAATGGAATCTGAAGCTGAAGATTCTTTTGCAATTGCAGAGGAAGAGGATCAAACAATCACAGAGTCATCTGCAGGATTGGAAGATGAATATCTTAGAACGCTCGAGGATAAAAACAGACAGAACGAGCTGGATACTTCATACGGGGTACGGAACCTTTCTACCGCCGGGCTGATGGTTGATGACTCACCGATAAGCTTCGAGCGCAATTCTATTCGCATAGGGAGTACAGTCTACCCGAAAACTCAAGGTCTGCTGGAGTTGTTGTTCAAGAAGATGCCGAACAGCGTTCACGTTACCCCCAACGACAAGAAGAATTACAAGAACATCCTTCTCGCAACAAATGCTCACAGAAAGTATTACAGCGCCACCGAGCCTATCCGAAACACCCCTAGCGCCAAATTCAAGCACCTAATTGCAGAGCTGCTCAACATCAATACATCATCACCATCGTCATCGAAGCGTACGGGCAAAGGTGTTTTGCTACCTCAGGCTTGGGTTACACGACAGGGTGTTAAAACAGATTATATTTTCTGGGACGACGCAAACGAGTTGGTGGAACGTCTTCGTTTGCTTACGGCATCTCAAGCGGCTGGAAATACAAGTCACAACAACGAAATTATGTCGATTCTTGAAGAATTGCGGGAAGCTGGAATCATTTATTAATCAATTCACACCGTTTCTGCAATCATTTACGAGATGAGCGTCGACGTGTTTGGACGTCAGCTGAACAAAAACACAGCTGCGAGCACTCGAGGTTCTCCGGGTATCGGATTTCACGTAACAGCGGACGGGCACTACGATATACGCAACAAAAGACTATGCAATATAGCTGACCCCGTGGAGCCAAACAATGCTGTAATTTTGAAAATCTTTCGTCGTAAATTCCACTTGCTGCAAAAACAACTCGACAATCTTGATCAAATGATCAAAGTATTGGATACCACCACAGGGAAAGCCTTGGACACCTTCTACACAGATTTTAGAACAGGCAGAGACCTGTCGATTCGAAACGCTGAAATTATTTCCAAATTGGATACCAGACTGAGAGCATTGGAAGATGAACGGGGAAAAGCTAGCGCTGGTGACGGAACTGCATAAGCCTGCACGCCGGAATTACCCACGTCGTCGTGTAAATTCAAAACCGTCTTCGAGAAAGGTTATACTCCCAATTGGACGACTGAAATATTCACAATAAGCCGAGTGGAAAATACTCATCCTCTCACGTAAAAGCTCAAAGACTATCAAAATCAACCCATCGCTGGCGGTTTCTACGAACAGGAGCTCCTCAAGGTTGAACATCCGGACATCTATCTCGTGGAGAAGGTTCTCAAAAAGCGTGGAAAGAAATTATATGTTAAATGGTTAGGTTTTGACAGTACACACAACAGTTGGATAAATGAATCTGACGTGTAACATCATTATTGAATAAATGAGATTCTATTGCAAATAGGCATGTGTCTTTATTTTACATCCTATATAATTATATACAACCTTGTACAATTATATTTCATAACCTATAGATCACGGTACGGTAATTACAAAGCTCAAACGTATAAGCTAAGGTCCAGGCTTATAGCCCCACGGAAGCGTGTCGGTCGTGTTGTGAAACACGATCCGCTTGTCGTCATTCCAGCTCAGTGCCAAAGAGTATAGGATAGAGTGGAAGGTACCCGTATCGCCCTATTACAGCACCCCTAGCAGCTCTGAGGAAAAGTATAACGTGTATGTGTAGCGTCAGTGAACATGCGATGTAGTATTGTTTGTTGGTGGGATGACGCGGTCGCCATATTCTCTGAGTAAGAATCAGTGGTAAGAATACATGGTAAGAATTGAGTAACAAACGAACTTTTTTCAAAGATGCCAATTTCTTGTGACATCAAATTATGTGACAATAACAAATATGTAAAAAATCAAAGCATAAATAACGGGAAACAAGTGACGTTTTTCTCGTTACCAAATAAACAGCAACTGTAAGTAAATATGAATATATAACCTCACTCTCGCGGGAATGCTGTGGCTCCTCACGTATCTTCATATACTGTGAAAATAAATGTAACGATTTTCGTGTATGGTTGTTTTGGTAGAAACTAATAAAAAATACAAGAGGTTTTTGAGTTGATATAATATTTTATGTAACCATTCTTTATGATACAGTATTATGTACGGATATATATTTTTATTAAGATTTGACATTACTGTTTACGTTTTTTGAATATAAGTACTCTTTTGATGTTATAAATTAAAGATTACCTATTTAAATATATAATTTCGATACAATGTGTTTGATATTTGTTGCCATTTATTTCATTAATTTTGTCTTATACTAAATTCACATCACATTCATAGAAGAAATGTGTATGTGCGATGCTTACGTTATGTTCTGTATCCATGCAAACATATTTATAGGCTGCCAGATATGGAGAAAAATATGAGATCGTTCTGTAACAACAGCGTTGACTGAAGAATTCATTGGAAAAAATTTATTATCAGAAGTTTTAAGAATTCTTCACTGTATTTCCCGGTTTAAAGGGAGCGCCAAAATCGTAGTGGGGGTACTTTACTTTTCCTCAGAGCTACCAGAGCGTGCTGAAAATCGAGGTACGCTTTTATACATTGGCTCTTATGGGACCTTCCACTCTATCCTATACTCTTTGCTCAGTGCCACCTTCTTCTGTTCCACAGTATAAACCTCATGCTTTTGACTCAAGAATAAATTTTGACTTTTGATCAAATTTTCATGTTGAAAAGCACATTCCAAATAATCATTGAAAGTTATTGTTCTCAACGTTGATCCCTTAACCCCTTTAGCACGTTTTTTGCCGTTCTTATCTCCTAAGACCCTGAATGAATATAACTTTGCTCTTAATCCTACAAATTCTAACATTATTCGACCGTTGTTTTCATCCTTCATCAAGCCGAGGACTTTTTTATTTGATAAAGGCATTCCGTAAGCGTTATCGACTGAGTAATCAGATGTGTCGAATTTATGCAAGTCCACTTTCATACACTGGTATACGTCGGGGACGGTGATGTGATATACTAAACTATCTGTAACAGTGTACATTAATTTTGCTTGGTTGCCAAATTTATTCTTAATATAATTGTAGTGAAAATCGTAGATATAAGTTTTCGAAAGATCCAGGATGGAGAAACCTGCATACAAAGGTTTATTTAGTTTGACTTTCGTTTTCTTTAATTCGACTATTACCATATCTTCATCAAAAATGGTGCAGCTATGGAAATTTGGTTTAGCTATAGTAGCTCGAGCACCGTATCTTCCGTCCCATTTCGTGATCAGCCTGACATCTCTATACTTCCTAACATTTTCCATTGTTTTACCGAAAACTGCGTTGTTCATTAATTTATAAAAGTTTTTTTCAAATTCGTTGTTCGATTTTTTCCGTAAATCAGTATTCAAATCTATGTAATTTTTTAGCCATGGTGTTTGCCGGAATTTGAGAACTTTGTGAATTTTAACCAACTTCAGACCTAATTGTAAGCATTGTTTTAAAACACGGTAATGAATAACATAGTTTTGTTTGGGAAGTAGCGTGGTCGCCAATTTCGGTTGCTTTGTACTCGAGATCGGAGGTATGTAGTGCTCCGGACACAGTGGTAAATCTTTATGCATTTCATGCAGTTCCGCAGGATATTCCAAATCTACCTCTAATATGTAACCGAACTCCGCATCGTCCGAGATGGTAAGAACGTCGCATTGTCTGAAGTCTGACACCCATTCGAAGGAACTGTATGGCAGAGCAAAGCTCATAGCAGCACCGTACAAATTGTTAACCTCGACGTACATGAGATAAGATTCTTCGACTTGTGGATCGAATGCCTCTCCCATATATCTGTTGTTGGCTTTTGCGTATCTGTTTGAACACTGCGACACACCACCTCGGATACCTTTTTCTATAAACATAATCATATCTATATCAGTGAGAAGCTCGAGCTCGATGCCGGTACACTTTGACATTGCATCAAACGACAGACCGGGCGCTGTGTAGTAATGTAATGGGTCCAGTTTGTAAGTTGTCCAACAATTCTGTCGAAAATTTTGAAAAACGTCAGCTAGTAAGAATACGTCTGTTTGTAGATATAAATCTGAATACTCTCCCAAAGTTTGAACGTTAAAAGTTTGCCAAACTTCACATGCATGTGCATAGTCGTCGTCTGATATATCCCGATCGTTTAATTTCGAATAAAATTGTGGTTTGGTCGGTAATCGTCTGTCCTCAAGCTTCTCCCAATTATCAATATACTCATACGGAAAAACACCTTTTCTAGTCAATAACTGAAATTTATCTAAATTATGGCAAAACTTTCGTGTAATTGATTTTTGATCATCACCTAGATACGTTGCTAACTTCTCAAGACTACTGGGCATGAAGCGGAACGAATCTATGAATCTAAACTTTATATCTGTTCGCTTGACATATTTTGTAAAAGAAATGTACTTTTCTTTGTTTACGGGTAGAAGCTGGATTGTGCCCTCGAACGATGTAGCCAACGCTTTAATCAAAAAATGGGAATCATAACCCGATAGATTGTGGAATATCACAGGAATTGTATGTGAGTTTTGATAATTCAGGTTGCAGCCTCGATGAGCAGCACCACGATACTTTCCAGTGAAATGGCAGTGATCACGATGTTTGACGTCTTCGAGCGTAAACGGTTTTTCACAGATGTGACACACTGTTGCCGAATGAAGTTCGTTGATTTGATGGAAATTAAGCGGTTCCATTGGTACAACAGTTTTGAAATAAGTTTCTAACGAATGTGCCAATTTCTCTAACTCAGTCACAAACCATTGAATGCAAGTCTCTCCACGATTAATTTCGAATTTTGAAATTGTATCATTAAACGCACAATGTAGATAATAGGCTATACTGTACGGCGTATGCTTCTGATAAATTGTTCTGTTTTCCCCAAGACTTTTAAGAGTGGGTTGCAGTAGACTTTCTAGATCTGCGTAAATGCAGAATGGAACAGTTTCTTCATGTTTGGAATTTTTGAATTTAAGAATCTTGTCCTCTTCGGTCGGTAAAATAACTTTGGTTTTGTTCAAGTTCAGGCAATCTACATTGTGCTTCAACAAACATCTTTCAGATTTAAAGTGTGACAGACACCTATCGCATAACCAAGTACGAGCACGGTGACCAGAAATTTGAGATCTTGTTAATCGTGATAAATTTCGAATACATGCAAAATGGTGTATTCTTCTGTTCTTTGTGTAATTTTCCATACCATCATCATCATCATCATCATCATCATCATCATCATCTTCATCATCATCATCATCATTGTCAATTTTAGTCTCTAACATTAAAAGATGAATTACAGGTTTATCAGACTTGCTTCGACTTAAATAAACGGGTACAATTTCACTGTTCATTCGTTTTTTGTCAGTATAATCGATACTGTAGACGTTAATCGAAAGATCGTTGAGTTTTTCAAATTTTGGAATTTGATTTAAGGACATTGGAAAATTCAAACCATCGTACCGTAGCACTGAGCTGAAATGTGGGTACGAGCTGACTTCATTGCGATTTTTATTGGTGGCTGGAAAGAGGCTGCGGTGACCGACCATAGAAAGCAATACGAGTCGCTGTTACGGATGTTGACAACGGCCTTCTTATCTTGAATATCTTTGGGTAGTGGTGTATATGTGAACACACCTCCTCGTAGTGGCACGTACTTGTTGATATTCACAGTCAAATTGATGATTTCAGTCAAAGACCAGCCAGAGTCTTTTTTTTGGAAGTCTTCCACCTTGGTCATCACTTTCTGCTTGACATTCTCTTCGAACCACCCATGTATGTCCGTTGGTTGGAGGATAACTTGATTTTTGGTGTTAAAAAATTTAATGTCTTCCACAATTTCAGCGTTCTTTGTAACACTAAATTTACAGGATAAAACACAGTTGGCTTTCAAACTTCCCGTCTTACGTAGCATGTTCTTGAGTCTTGCAACGACCAGGTGTTTGGCATCTTTCAAAAACACACCCAAATCCTTGTGTTGCAGATTTATTACAGCACCCGTTCTAATTCGACTCTCGAACGCCGTCTCCAAATCTTCCCATTTTACTCGATCGCTCCGCCGTCGGCTTTGTAATCCGTCGCCTACTTTTCGAAACTGTTGGAATTTTGCAGTCAACGATTTCAATATTCCGATCGTTGTCAAAATCCGTGTCTTCTCCCCGATCGTCGAGGCGTTCTTTCGTAAAATTTTGTTCAGAAGCCTTGTATTTTGGGTTCCAAATCGCATCCATTTCTGAACCTCGGCCGGTGAAGATTTCTCGCTCAAAATCTTGAACGCCGTCTCCATGATTTTTATCAATTTCAAGCACTTTTCGGAATCCATGTTTGTTTCTTCTTCAATCGCACACTTGACAAGAGTTATCGTTGCAAAGCTTGCATCGTAATGATTGCTCTACGCCGACGCGGTCCCTTTTATGGTACATCGTGACTCACACATATCATCGAACTTGAGCGAACAATATTCTTTAACGAAAATTTTGAGATCTTTTCGAGCGAATCTGCTGCTCGTGTAAGATGGTAAGACAGTTCTTGGAACTCCACGATGAAGTTTCACACGCTTCATGTACGAGACAGAGCTGTGGTAGTGCAATAGTATTAGTAGATATCGTTCTCTGAGCGCGCGATGGGGATGTTTTTACTTTGCTAGCGGTGTCAGGTTTACGATTTCGAGACCTCTGCATTAGTTCAGTAGAGCAGAGTAAGACAGCGGTAATTTACAAACGTAACCGACAAGTGTCAACCACTTCGAGATTTCGTATAGGTTTAATTGTGAACCTAAACACTTGAAGAAGCTGCACGAAGAGTGGGGTGCTCCATAAGCCTGATGAAATCATTCACAGTCGAACCGTGAAAACGTCAAGGTGGGTGATCGAAATCAATGCAGTTATAAAGTATTTAACGTTTATTGTGCAACAACTTTGGATTTTTACTCGAACGAAGAGAAATAATTTAGCGTGTGTGCCTTTTTTTCAGATCTTTTTCCCCGGGAACTTCAAAAAAATATCGGTGAGTTTTATCAGAATATCGAAATTTTTTCGTCTGTGTGTGATGGGCAATCAAGACTTCAGACGTGTGCTCATTTTTTTTTTTTGGTTTCAGAAATGGAGTTTGTGAGAATCAGCGAAAAGGTGTGTGTACCGCGAGAGTGGACGGCGGCGCTCCCCGTCAACGTTTTAATTGAGGCTATCGAATTAGCCATGGCAGCAGCCAACGCTGAAAATGACATCTATCTGTACCAGGCGGGAATCCTGACATTACTTGATAGAAGAGATGACGGGACCTGTTGGTTTCGGAAAGTGTAAGACGAAGTTCTATACATATATTTTTTTTTTTTACCTGTATCTTCATCTTCATTAGGATTTTCTTATAGTAAAAAAAAATTTTTTTACATGCTTCAGGAACGAAATATTCATTCTTTGGTTAATAGAATTTTTTCCTGAATCAATTATTCTTATGAAGGATAAGGTAATACAACAGTTTCGCGACACTGACGAAAATTATTTCCTCTCTTTATTTTTCACAATAACAATTATAAAATAATTCTAGGTATGCATTAGATTTATAAAGTTACATTATTTTTGTTTGTGTGTTTCAGAGACATGTAAGAAAAAAAAACTGGACGTATCCATATACGTTAAAAAAATTTGTATTTTTTTAAAAAACTATATTCTTTATTTGATAATAATAAAACACAGTTTTTGAAAATTTATACAACATTTTTTTTTTAAAGTTAATTAGTGCTATTCTAATTGATTCGATAAAACTTAAATTAAGTGCAAACTTATTCGAGAGTAGACGCATCGGTGAATTCCACCGGGTTATATTGACCGCCCAGATACTTCAGCAGCAAGCGATCCTCCTCGACAGCCTGCACCAAGTTCTGCATAAGACCGTCGTCCTCGCAGAGTACCTTCGCCATGCGTGCCGGGAGAAAGACGCGAACGTCGCATCCACATCGACGACCACCCGTTGACCAAATCGAGTCTGTACCCTCCTGACACTTGTGATTCGGTAATTTTTTAAAACTTCCAAGTCGGATAGCTTCCTCGTTGGTAGGAATTCTTGCAGTTTGCCAATTTTGTTTAATTTTGTGAAATCCATTGTTGGTGTTAATTTTTTTACAATTTCAAACTTTTCAACTTCTTTGTCACTTTGTTAAGGTCAGATTTTTGATGAACAATTTTTTTCAAGTCTTCAAGATTTTTTAAGAACAGATCAATTCGCCGGCGTAGTTGTGCTTTGTCGGAGGTTCGCTTCATGAGAGCTGAAGAATCGTTGTGAGAATAACGTTCTGAAATTCAGGCTTTTATACCATATTTCTCCCACCAAGCGCTCAGAACCTTCCAGAATTCAACGTTGCACCGAAAACCGATGGACGCAGGCCTCTCGACGTCAAGTCGTGACTCGTCGGACGATTCCGAGAATTGTTTGTCTGCCTAAGATTCCGAGAATCGGTTCAGGGTCGCAGGTTATCTTTCTCACGGCTCCGGAACCTTCCAGAATTCAACGTCGCACCGAAAACCGATGGACGCAGGCCTTTCGACGGCAAGTCGAAACTCGTCGACCGATTCCGAGAACTGTTTGTCAGCCTAAAATTCCGAGAATTCGTTCAGGGTCGTCGTATTCAACGTCGCACCGCAATCCTTCGACCTCGGGCCGCTCGACGTCAAGTCGAAGCTTGTCGGAGTCATTGCGTAAGCCTCCCAACGTCGAACTTCCGCCTCGAAACCTCTCGATCGTTGGAGAATCTTTTAGAACTTTCTGGAAGCTATCAACGCGACACGTGCGAGGATTCTTGTTCGAACGTTGAAGGATTCACGGAGGTGCGCTCGAACGTTTGAGGGTTCGCGGTTGCACTCGGTAAGGCAGATTCTCGATCCTGCTCGAACACGCTCGATAGGCATGGTAAGGGTAAGATCTACGGTAACTGACAGAGCACTTCTTACCGACCAGCACGTCAATCTAGGGAATTTCTTACCGACCGGCACGCCAATCTAGGGGGTTTCTTACCGACCGGCACATCAATCTAGGGGATTTCTTACCGACAAGAATCAAAACGATGGTAACCCCTTACCGACAAGACTCAAAGTGATGGTAACGCAGAACGCTGACAGCTCGCCGGAGTGGGGATAACCTTGATGGGTTTGCATCCGGGCTGGGCGGCCGCGGGGGGAGGGTGCTTTGCCGGTAAAGTAGGTATTTCTACGCAGAATCCCCCTTGTATTGCTACTTATGAGAGTGCATTCCGCAACGGAAGATGCTTCGATGTATTTCCACCTTGCACTGGGTGACCTCGGCTTCGGAGTAGTCGGTCAATTGTAGTAATTGGATTTCGATGTTGGTAGTGACCGGTTGGAGTTTCGGCATATCGCAGGATCCGACTTCAAGGAGCGATATTGTAGTCAGGTTCATCATATTGGAGTCGCAATCATATGCGATCAATGCAGTCGTTGTCCAGACTAGCCCGAAGAGGAATATCAGCCTGGCGTCCATGTTGGTTTTCTGCAGTATGAAATAAAATCGGTCCTCATTAGTACTTGGAGGTGTTTTGGGTATTGTAATGTAGATTTTGGTGGTCTTAGGTAAATTGTTGATGAGTAGGCAGGGGAGGGATAATTCTTGTTAGCACGCAGTTTCGCTGTTTTATCGTTTGCATAATTCTTTAATAGTGTCAACCACTTTTCCCAGCACTTGTAGCGCCTCCGTCTGTGGTTGTGTTGACGCTTCGTTGTTTGGGGGTTCGGTCGTTGCTGGTTGTGTCTGTTCGTTTCTACAAACGGCCTCCCACCTTAGGCAGTGTGTTTCCCCCTGGAAATTAGTTTTCATCCAGATCAATAGTGCAAAGGCATTTTGGTAGGAGCAATAGTATTTGGAGTCTAGCTTAAGATGTTCATCGCATTGTATTCCGTAAGCCTTGATTTGGGTCAATGCTGGACATCCGTGATCTTCCAAGTTTTCGACGTTATCAAAATAAGTTTGCAGTATCATGGCCTTTTCGAGTCCCTTCACGAAAATGATTTCTGTCCTTCCCATTGTTTCTAGTATTTCTTTCACCTCGTTGATGGTATTACTCCCTATTTCTGGAGTGAGTCCATGGTGTTGCTTGGTTAGCCACTGGTTGGTTCGTTGTATTTCGGAGCAAAGTGTGGGTTGGCTCAAGTCGAGGGAAATCATCAAATGACGTATGGTGTTACCACAGCATCTCAGTATTGTCATCTCTTTTATGCGGAAGATGTTGCCTTCTCCTCGGAAGCCCTGCATATCAATGATATACATCTTGTTCCCTGTAATGTATGGTATTCAACATCAGTATGCGTGGTGGTCGAGGTGAATTCTTGAGTTCACCCCGAGTCGTCGGCGGGAGGGTGCGGATTTATCTTCGGCGTCGGCGAGGACGTTTGTGGATGAGGATTCTTCTTCGGGATGCAATCCGTCTGGGAGTTGGTTTGAGGTGAATCAGAAGCTTTCTTTCGTTATCTCCCTTTTGGTATGTTATTTATTGTCTAAGAGCATGTTAGTAGGTTTTAATTATAACTTATGAAATATCCTATATCCCTTCGATTATTTATCTTATTGGATTTTTATGGTGATATGCTACGGTTAGGGAACTTAATTATTGGCTCCTTTGGTCTATTGGCAATATATGGTTATCATGCCGATTGTTCTGAATTGTGTGAGAAAGCCAGATTTCGAGGTTCCTGGGTACAGTTATTCGTAATTTAATGGGAAAGAAAACAGAAGTTTCTTTTGACAATAACCCCTCCAGGTAGTGGGTGAATTGATCCTGTAAATTTGAAATTTTGTTATTGCCCTTGTTCTTGCAAAAGTGGTTCTCGCCAGCATATTCCGTCTTTGGGAGGGAAGTCAAATTATTTTTGAAATTTCTTATTCATACGTGTCGAGTTTCATCCTGTGATTCGTGGGTGGAAGGGGTTGCCTACTTGACTCCCACTTTTCTCTATGCCTTTAGTTACGAGGAATGGGTTGTTTACTTTCACTAAAGCATGTATGTGCCTGTGTATTAGTTATTGGCCCTTAATTTATGGGCCCTGTACACTAAGATCTGCAGTTGATGTGCATGGCTCGGTACCCTGATGATGCTGCTGCATCGCTCAGTTGCATTTGAACTACGATCGGCATCGAAAGGGAGGAGAAAAGAGCAAAGGAAAAAAAAAACGGAAAAAAAATTAATAAAAAAGAAAAAACGGAGTATGGTATGGACTTTTCACGTTTGTTTGTCACGTCATTTGTTTAATAAATGCGTGTTTTGTTCATTGTTCGGGTTGTTTTCTCCTCTTTTATAGTTTTTTTTTTTTTACTTATTTTTTTTGCGTGACATTACTCTGGTGGTGGCATTTCGGTCTGTGAGAAAAACTTGTTTATCCGAGTAGTGGTTTCATGATTTTCTGTTTTGATTCTGTCACTCGTTGATATTTACGTGTGTTTTTTGTTACGTTGATATGTAAGTGCGAAGATTTAATTTGTTTAATGAAAAGAATTCTCTCTCTTTTTTTTTAGCCTAAATCTATTCCTGACAGCGACTATGCGTCAAATTCTCCAGGTGGTCGGCGAGTGGGGCCTCCCGGAGGAGCCCCACTGGCCGACCCGAAAGTGGGCTCTGCAGCGTGCGTTTGCTACGCGATGTTTTTGTCGCACAGCCCGGTATTACCGGGTCTTGGGGTCCCCGGGGGAGTTTTGCGCAACCTGCATCGGAGCCTTCCGGGGCCCCAAGGAGATTGCTGGTGGTCACTCGTTGGTCACCCTTTCCGCGTGTAATACCGTGGCCTGTGCGTCGTGCCACGCGTCCCTCGAGATGGTGAGTTATTTGTGTGATTGACCTGGGCGTAATTTGGTGTGATGGGCCCGTCAGTATTAATTGGATGTATTTTTGTACAGGTTTTGTTTCAAAAATGCGCGGAGTGGTGAGTTCGAGGGTTATCTCGGCGCCCTCGAGGAGTGGGTTGTGTCCCAGGGTGGTAAGTTTTGTCGTCATCACGGCTGTTCAGTGGATATGAAAATCTAACTCTTCTTTTTTTTTCAGACCGGGGGTCCCAGGAGTTAGATTAGGTTTTGTAGAAATTAGGTTTTAATCTCATAAGTTAGGGTTAAGAGTTAAATTTTAAGTTTTTGTAAATTGATAGTTTTAACATAGGTTAATTTGTAGGTTGGTAGTTTTAGTATAGGCTAAGTTGTACATAAATTGATAGGTTAAGTTGCTAAGTTGTAAGTGATTAGCTTTTAACGTAGGTTAAGGTGTAAATAAATTGGTAGTTTTTAATGAACTTGATAAAGCGTATCACCGTCGTATTTCTTTTGGTTTAGCCTAATTCCGGTAATTTAGATTATTTTCTGAACCTAGGTCGTGGAGTTGAACTACTCGTAGTATATCCACTTAGCGTGTAGTATAGTACCCCAGTCCCATTCATATTTCAGCTTGAACCAGTGACCGAGTTTTCAAGTGGCTAGAGGTTGGCTCTTATCTCGCTTGGTTAGAAGGTTCGTCGCTTACTCAGGATGGTTGGTATAATGGTATCAGTTATTGCTTAATTAGTTACCGGTAGATTGTAAACATTGATCTTAAAATCACTTGGAAATATTCTTTTTATTAGAGATTTGACGATATCCCATTCGAGTTGATCTAGTCTGCATCCTATTCGAGGCATTGCTAAATTAGTGATTCTGAGTTCGCAGCATTTTTCGTATCATTTTTCTAGCGCGGGTTTCAAGGTTTGATAAGTTGGTTTTCCTTTGCTTTTCCCTTTTGTTATCAAATAAAATATTAGACGGTGTTTTGTTTGCAAAGTGATTACGTTTCCTACTTCTGGGTTTTGATTTTTTAATTCCGTAACAGATCCGTATCGTCTTTTAAATTCGAGCGCAATCCCGGCGGCCATTTTGAGATCCTTAGCAACACAATGTACTAACGGCACGCCCACTGGCGCAGTGAACAGGTCTCCCGTTATCTCATTTATAACCAATCTATTATCTCTCTGTATTCTTTGGGACTGCCTTCCATTGTCAATGAATGGAATAGTTATTTTCGGCTTTTTTAGAATCAGAAAATCGTTTTCAAGATCTATTTTCGCGTCAGATCTGTCTAAAAAGTTTAAACCCAATATTAATGGTACGGACAAGTTTTCCATTACGACCGCGTCTTGCGATATTTTTGTTTTCGCGACATCCATAGTTATCAATACCCGTTCCATATATCGTTTACTGGTGTTAGCTAATGCGGTACCCATCGTAAGATACGGTGCGTCATGAAGTCGAGGTAATTTTTGCGGAGCTATTGTTCCTATTTTCCTCAAAATGTTTCGGCTAATATAGGAAGCTTGAGCTCCTGTATCTATTAACGCGTGGATTATACTACCCAAAATTAGCACTCTAATGGTTGGTGGTGAATTATGGTCATCGTAAAATGATACTAGGTTCAGTGATTTGATGGGTGCAACTACGTGTATTGTAATATTGAATTCTTTCGTGAAGCATTCTGTTATCATTTCCAGTACTTCGTTGTATTTGAAATTTTCAATTTCATGATTTAACTGTGGGAAGGCGAGGTTCATTATATTATGATTTTTGCAAACTGTGCAGAGTTTAATGAACGTTTCGCGCAGAATTTGGTACGTTGGTTCGGAAGTAGGTTTCTCTTTTATTATTAAGAAAAATATAACTCTGTTTTTGTTTGTTACTAACATCATGACTTCTCCTAATTCTAATTCTGTGTCGCGTTTGGGTAATGAACCGAATTTATTTTTAATTTCTCTATTCAATCCTACATTCATGTCTAAATCACTTGATATAAAGGTTACTAATGCCATTTCCCTAGGTGATAATAAAATATCGTCAGAGGTTTCTATAATCTTTGGTTGGTTTTCGATTTGTTCGCTTATTCGTGGATCGTGCGGTGGTAGTTCGGGGGAATTCAATGATGGCTGTCGTTGTGATTCATGCGGAGCGCGAGCTAGCTTCATACGGTTCAAATGTATGACCTTGGTTTTTCCGTTTTCTATTTGAATTCTAATATTTTCTTTATTCAGAACGTCTAATACTTCATATGGTCCTTTATAATGATCACCGAATTTACCTTCCTTTTCTTTCAGTATATAAACCATCTGTCCAACTTTTACTTCTTGAGGGTTTAATTTCCGATCGTAATATTCTTTACACCTAAGCTTTGCTCTCTCTAGATTTTCTCTCGCGTCAGTTTGTATATTGTGAAATGTATCCAAGAGATCAGATATGTATTCGTTATACAGTCTCAATTCTCCGTCGACAGGTACTTGACTCGACGGAGCGCGGGCTACGCGACCGTAGACGAGTTCGTGTGGCGAGTATTTGGTCGCTTCGTGGGTACTGGTGTTATATGAAAACATTGCAAGTTCAATCCAGTTATCCCAATCTTGCTTGTCTTTAATAAAATGTTTCAAATATTCTACCAATACGTGATGGGAACGTTCTAGAGATCCGTTCGATTGCGGGTGAAATGCAGTTGTCTTGAATTGCTGAATTTTGAAATATTTCGCCACTGATTTTAAGAGGGTACCTATGAACGCTTGGCCTTGATCTGTTAATGCCGCTCTAGGCGCTCCGAATTGACATATGAATTTCTTTACGAATGCTTCGGCTATATCTTGTGCCGTAGCTCTTTTCAAGGGCACTGCCAATGAGTATTTGGTTAGGTTATCTTGCATTGTTAACAAAAATACATTCTCATTCTTTGTTGATGGGAGTGGACCGACTATGTCCATTGACACTTTATCGAACGCAACTGTTGAGGTATCGGTTATTACCATCGGTTGTTTAGTTTTCATCCGTACTAATTTCTTTTTCTGACAACTGATGCATTGCATAATATATTTCTGAATTTCTTCCTTCAAATTTGTCCAATAATAATTTTGTTTGACGCGATTATATGTCTTCGTTACTCCTTTATGTCCGCCTATCGCCGATGCGTGAGCTTCTTCGATAATGTTTGGTCGTTCCGTTCGTGGAGGTACGGTGATTTTATTGGTGCAAACCAAAACTTTTACTGGTTCATCTACTAAAATTAGCCGCATTGTACTTATTATATGTCTCCAGGGGAGTTGAAATATTCCCTCCCTAGTTTCAGAAATATAAACGGTAGTTATTTCGAATTGCGATAAGAGAATTTTTAATTCCCGAATTGCAGAAATTAATTGATTATTAATATCTTTTTCGTCTGAGAGTATTATCACGAATTGTCTCCTTGATTTCCGTTTGCGGAACCATGTTTGTCTTTTTTCGATTTTGGTGTTTCCGAGACTTATTGCTCTGTTATAATCAGCAAGCATTTTTCCTCCGGTGTCTATAGCTTCTCCGTTTTCGTTCGCAAACCAAATTATTGCTCCCTTTTTAGTTATTATGTTATCGCGAATTGCTATTATACTAGATCGCGTCAAGATATTTTTGGTAACCGTTGGTTTAGGTTTCGTAGTTTCGTTCTCCCTTGTATCGTCAGTTGAGTGTTTGTCAGTTGGCTCAATAGTTTCCACTTCATTTGGTTCTAATTTCGTCACCTCGGTCTTACATTGGGTGTCCTCGCGGTATACATTAGGGGTTTCGATGGTTTCTGTTTCGCCATGCTTTTCTTCCTCCTCAAGTCTTTCTTCTAAAATTTCTAACTGTTCGTATTCTTCCTCGCTTTCCGACTCTTTTTCGTCTGATTCTTCCGGCTTGTTTTTGCAAGGTTCCGGGGTTTTATTTTCGCTGTGATCCTCACTGTCTTCTAATCTTTCTTCTAACATTTCTAACTGTTCGTATTCTTCATCGCTTTCTGATCCTAGTTCCTCTAAATGCTTGGAAATTGGGGAGCTAATAATTGATTGGAAATTTTTTATGCGGGTTTTCGGTTCGCCGTGTATATTTGCGCGTGTGGTTATGGTTAAGGGCTTTATGTCGTCACTGTCATTTGAATCTCGATCGTCTGTGTTTATAGTAAAGGTACTTGAAGTGACGGGGTTTCTCGACAGAGCGTCTGCGTTGAGGTTAGTCTTGCCTGCCTTATACACTTTGGTGTACTCATATTCAGCTAGCTTTATTTTCCATCGTAGCAAACGTGAGGTCGGGTGTCTTACGGAATGCAGCCAAATTAAGGGTTTATGGTCAGTGACTAACGTAAACTTCCGCCCGTACAAGTATGAACGAAAGTATTGAACACTGTACACTATAGCCAGTAACTCTTTCTCTATTGTCGAGTAATTCAGCTCTGCTCGATTCAGAACTCTAAAAACATATGAAATTGGTAGGTCTCGTCCGATTTCTCCTTGACTGAGTATGCCTCCGATAGCGAAGTAAGAAGCGTCTGTTGTTACCACAAATGGACGCGTAAAATCGGGATATTGTAGTATAGGTTGTTTGCATAAAAGGGTTTTCAATTTTTCAAAAGCTCGTTCTTGCTCAGCTGACCACAGGAAAATTGAATCTTTCTTTAATAGGTTCGAGAGAGGTTTAGCTATTTTTGAAAAATCCTTGATAAAACGGCGGTAATATCCTGCTAATCCCAGGAATTGTTTGATATTCTTCTGATTTTTAGGTCTCGGGAATAATTCGACTGCTTCTAATTTTTTGGGGTCCGGTCGCACACCATCTTCTCCTATGATGTGCCCGAGGTATCCGACTTCTCTTTTCAAAAATTCACATTTATCCGGCTGGAGTTTTAAATTCGCTTGTCTCAATCTTGTGGCTAATTTTTGAAATTTTTCCTCACGTTCTTCTAAAGACTCTGCGTATAATACTATATCGTCAAGATACACAACATTTCGAGCCCTTGTAAGCCTGTCAACACTTGGTCCATCAGTCGTTGAAACGTTGCCGGCGCATTCTTTAAACCGAAAGGTATTCTATTAAATTCGTAGTGTCCGTAGGGCGTTGTAAACGCTGTTTTTCCTTTATCGTTCTCGTCCATTTGGATTTGGTGAAAACCGGAAGCTAAATCAAATACGGAAAAATATTTTGCTCCGCCAAGCTGGTCCAAAATATCCGTGATATTGGGTAGCGGATAAGCATCGCCTAAAGTTTTTTCGTTTAATGATCTGTAGTCTATTACCATACGCCACCGTTTGTTTCCCTTAGAATCTGCTTTCTTCGGAACTATCCACAGTAGAGAATTGTATGGTGATGCTGATGGTTGAATAATGTCGGAGTCTAGTAATTCTCCCACTTGCCGTTGAATTTCCTCTTTATGTATTGGTGGGTAACGATATTGTTTAGTATTAATCGGTAAATCATCTGTAGTAATTATTTTATGTTTCACGACATTAGTGCTTCCTAAAGGATCTCCCGGTATATGAAATATATCTGTGTTTCTGTGTATAAGATTCTCTACACTCCACTTCTCTTCAGCGTTTAAGTGGTCCAGGCGTAAAAGTGATTCTAAAGTTTCTGCTTTGCTTGGTTCGTTGACAACGAAAATATTTTTCTTGCTTAAATTGATCTCACTATAGTTTTCCTCAGGATTGGTTGATTTATGATTTTTATCTATTGTTCGTATCTTAGTATCATCATTTGCATAATCTCGCAGAATTCTTCTTTCTTCGATCAGATTTTCATTTATGTCGTTGATGTCTCGTGGTTGTGGTATCGTTGCCGAATCGTGGTATATCGTGTAGATTTCCTGGTGCTGGATACGTTCTCTTGATTTCTTTTGTTTCTTATAATTCTTCATTTCGCCTGACGTTTGGGCCTTCTGGGATTTCGGTATTCCATAAATTTCATCTTTCTCGTTTTCCAGTATTTTAGCGCTTATTTCGTTTGTGGTTTCCATGTCAGGGATTTCCTCATCTCCCGTCGATTCGTTAAAATTGGCGAATCCGTAACTTGTTGACGGTTCACACAGATTAATTTTAAGTGGTTCATTCTTCGTAGATGAGTTTTTATTATAAGATTTACCTTTACAATTTGTAGGTTTTGTGGATTCTTTCTCCGTAGATTCATTTTTATCATAAAATTTACTTTCATTATTCATCATAGATCCAATTTCCATAACTTTGTAAGATTCATTTTTATTATCCGTCGTAGATTCATTTTTCATAACTTCATAAGATTTATTTTTCATAGATTTATAAGCCTCATTTTGCATGGCTTCATTTTTCTTAGGTTTACAGGATTCGTTTTCCTTTATCGTAGTATTCTTCGTAGAATTATTTAATTCATTTTCATTTATAGTAATATTCTTCATAGATTCATTTGATTCATTTTCATTATTTAATTCATTTTTATTTATAGTAATATGCTTCATAGATTCTTTTGATTCATTTTCATCATTTAATTCGTTTCCATTTATCTTAGTATTCTTCATAAGTTTAATTGATTCATTTGATTCATTATTTGTAGATTTATAACCGTCGTTTAATTCTGCTTTATTTGCTTTTATTTCCATGAATTCCTTATCATCATCTATCTCTTCCAATTCAAGCGGCGGGATTCTCAAATTTATTTCTGAGTTTGAGGCATTAATTGCGTAGAGGTATGCCTTGTTGTTACGGTTTGCAACGATTGCGTTCCCTATATAGATGTTGGGTCCTACGTCTAGCAGGGGTATATATCCTTCAGTCAAATCAGTCTCTACGAGATTAACACAGATGCCAAGCCGTGTTCTCGGTGGGATTACGATTACCTTGCCTGAATCTACAATATTTCCTACGTCCTGAGGGGATTCAGAATTTTTTGTTTTTAATCCAGGTTTAGTATATCCTACACAAACGTGAGATTCTGCATCTAGGAGCGGCAAAACTTCGTTGTGTGCAACGGTCTCCTTAATTCTGTGGCAGGTGCCAATCTGCTCATCAGGTGGAGTCGTATTTTCCTGCTGATTTGAAAATGGTATACGCGTGTTACCGAACTCTAAGGTGCTTTCATCGTAATTAATTTTTGCCCGATTCTGATGGAAAAATTGAGAACCTATTATTCCGTGTTGCGGAATTGATAGATTTTCTGGGATAACGTGAAAAGAGGTTTGAGTTCCTTCTATACCTATGGGTACTTCTCCCATTGTTGTAACGTGAGCGGGAGCTATTCCGCTAAGATTATACGTTTTACGTTGGTTTATTTCTATTTCTGGTCTTATGCAACGGTTTCTTATCAAATTCAAGTCAGAACCTGTGTCTAACATAAAAGTACTAGGATTTTCTAATTCTTCTGCTTCAATTTCTACAACGGGAATTTTCGCGGAGTTTCGACTTCGTGTTGAGTTTACATATTTTATCTCATCTTCCTGATCGTCGTCTTCTTCTGGGAAAGGGGCTTCTGTGTCGATTTCGTAGTTTATTGAATTTGTTCGTTTTCTGTCTGCGAATCTTGCGCGAATTTCACGGCACGGTTGGACCTTTTGGTAGCCTCCGAATTCGCGCCCGTATTCGGCTGGCCTTGTCCGTTTCCCGAAAACGAGGGACGGTTTTCTTGTAATGCCTGGTTGCGTTTATCGTTTCTCTGTTTTAGACGACATTCGCCGATCGAATGCCCGTAATTTGTGCAATAACGACAATATTCACGCGGCGTAATTTGATTTCCGGAATATTAGTTCGTATCGTTTATTGGATAATCGTTTCGCGGGTTATAACCCATCTTTCTTCCTGCCTGATTGCGATCGTATTGTTCACGAGATACATTGGAATTTCGATTTCTTGAATACTGTTTGTTTGAGGTTCGCTCTGGATTTTGGTTTTGGGGGTAAGAATTTGCGCGTTGTTGGTAATTGCCCTGGTAATTTGGTTGATTAGGGAACCTTGGTCTCGGATTATAATTAGATTCATTTGATAAATTCGCGGGTCCACGCTGTTGATTTGAATATTGGTAATTATTTCGCGCTGGGTGATTCGTTCGATAACCTTGTTGATTTGGATATCCCGATCTTGGGTCATAGTTATTCCGCGGTGGACGAGTATACGGTTCGTTTGGATAATTAGGATGATTTTCGTAGCCTTTTGCCATTCCTTGAAGGTAAAGTACTTGGCTGGGGTCCGGACGATGATTATAATAGCTTATATTGCAATTGCATTGACAGTCATATTTGTCGTGGTCTTCGGCTCCACAGATGGCGCAAGTTTGGAATTGCAATTGAGTATAATTAACCCTTGCTTGCCGAATTTCAGTGGGTTTTTCTCCGCGCCTGAGCTGTAATTTTATTGCTTCTTGTTTTTCGATTTTCCGCGCCCTATCGACCAACTCTTTGAATGTACCCGGTATCTCCGAGATTTTTCCGTCGATCTCAGGCTTAAGCCCGCGCAAGAGAGCAGCTTTGCCGTCTGCCTCTGTGCTACGCTTAAAAGCTTCGAGATTTTCCTCTCGTCGCTCCTGTATGAAGGCCTGTATTATGTTATCTATGGCTTCGCGGACCCGAGATCCGTCCGTTATCACGTCTTCATTTTCCCGTTGAAATATTTTTCCTAATTCTCCTTGGCATAAGTTTACTGATTTCGCGGGACCGTAAAGTTCATTTATTCTAGATACTAACTCGTCGATTGTGTCAAAACGTTCGTTCTCGATCACGCGTCTCGCGCCTCCCTGTATTCTGTTCCTAACTATCCGTGCAAGACTTGGTTCTACCTGCGGCGGAACCATTTCACGAGCATCTTTGCAACCTTGTACAAAGCTACGAACTTGTGATGGACTTCCGTCGAATGTGGGGACTGCTTGTAATGCGTCTTTGATAGAAATGTAGTTGTAAGGTATTGCAGACGGGTTAGGTCCACTTGTTCCAGTTTCGTTCGCCATTTTAGATTTTTGAGGTATTTCAGTATGAGTTTCGGATTGACTCCCTAGATCAGGCGATCGAACAAGTGCTTTATTTGATATTCTCGTTTCTTCCGAGCTTTCCGCAGAAATTTTATTCTCTGGGTCAAAATTTTTACCGGAGATTTGAGACTGATCGGGGTTTAGACTTAGTCCTCCCGACGTGGTTTTTCCTTCTAAATTTTCCAATTGACCCTCGAATAATTGGGTTCCCTGAGTGCTGACTCGCGATCTTAGTACTCGATCGCTCGGGGGTGGGGAGTGAACTACGGCTGGACGATTTTTAACGACCGGCGGATCTTCCTTTCCCATGTATGATTACGCGGTTGAAGTTCGATATCTCAAGAATTTAAAAAAAAACGCGAGAAAGGAGCCGGAGGTTGTGATGGGGGAGAAATCGAAATGGGTGTTAATTCCCACAGCGGAATTTCCTCGGAAAGAGGGGTTACGGGATTGGGAATCGCGACCTCTCGTAGGATTTTCCTTATTTCCTCGATTTCTATGGCGTTTCCCGGTGCGGATTCAGATTTCGGTTTCACCTCCTTATTAATGGTGCTTGCTTTAACTACGTTATTGTTTATTACGCGGCTGGCACCGGAGGTTGATTTAGTCGACGCTCTTTCGGATCCTGAGGGGAAGGGGGTCCAAATTGGTGGTAGTTTATAAGGGAATTGCACGGAAATTTCTTGGAGCGCTCTTCTTATTTCTGCGTCCTCTGAGC
Source organism: Diprion similis (assembly GCF_021155765.1). Lineage (NCBI taxonomy): Eukaryota > Metazoa > Arthropoda > Insecta > Hymenoptera > Diprionidae > Diprion > Diprion similis. Next base: position 3,865,854 of record NC_060118.1, read on the forward strand.
TAATCGTCGATGGTCGAGTGGGCTCAGCGAAATGTATGGATTTGATGCTCTCTTTATATCGTTTAACTTCTTCTTTGTTTCTAATTGTGTGATTTGAATTTTGTGGTTTATTAGGATTTAAATATAATTTTTCCACGTAATCTGGTATTCGGTTATTTGGGTCGGTTGAAGTAACTGTCCGTGCGTTTTTAATGAGTGTCTTTTCTGTCTTGCGTTTTCCTCCTCTTTTATTGTTGGTTCGTCTAGGCATGTAGTCTTGGGCGGAAGCGGTTATTTGGGGGGGGTGGGGGGGGGGGGGGGGGAATTTAGGAACAAGAGGAATCTTTAATTGCAGCGTCGCTACCACATGCAGCGTCAGAAGAAATTAGCAATTCTTGTAATATTTCAGTAGGCGCAATGCTAAAGAAATATCTTGGATAATGTTGAGGAAGGAAGGAGAATCTTTAATTGCAGCGTCGCTACCATATGCAGCGTCAGAAGAAATTAGCAATTCTTGTAATATTTCAGTAGGCGCAATGCTAAAGAAATATTTTTTATGACTTAGGGGGGGAGGTTCGTGGGATTCAGTCTCTTGTCTAATCAGTCGATTGAATAGGTTTCTTATTGGTTTCGCGATTTATTTTGCTGGCAATCGTTTGTTAAACGTGGCAAAAGGTTATTCGCGTTGGTTAGCGTGTGGTCTTCTCGGTTTTGAGAGTATTTATCCATTCATATTTTAGAAGCAGAAGTCGTTATTCATCGTTGCGTGTTTGAGAATTTTTAATGTTTACAACGTTGGGAATTCATTTGATAAATTTACGCGATTCATTTGTGCTGCCCATCGGTCGTTAAACGCGTCACAAAAAGTTATTCGCGTTATTTAACGTTTGGCTTTCCCGGCCGATGCACCAAAAATTTTATGTGACGTCCTAACGGTCAATTCCGGACAAATTTAGAATTAGATTCGAAATTGAGTCGCGAAAAATGAACTGGGACGTACAATCAGTAGTTGTGGGTCGCCAATACCGACTAATCACTAAAGTGAAATAGGTAACATCAATAAATTCGCGTAATGGGGGGGCTTTGGATGATTTGAAAGGAATTCGAAATAATAGAATATTAAGTCAACTTACCCTTGTTGTTTGCGCTTGGTGGTACAGGACAACAGGTAGCTTCGTGGAGCGGCGAAGGACCAGGTAGTTGGAGGTGTTTTAATTAAATTGAATGATTTTGATTTTTAATTGCACTTAAATGTTTATTAGTTTATGTTACGGTTACAAATACACAGGATAAGGCTCTCAGGTGGAGCAACAAAGTATCAATTACAAAGTTAAAATACTGCTCTGGGACAGAGTGACAAAGTAACAGTTCAAACTTATGAAAATTAATGCTCTCCGAGTTCAATCTGCACCCGTTTATATAGGGCAAAATCTCCTATGCTCCTGTACAATTTTTGGGTGACAGATTTATTACATTGAGTCACCAGTGAATATTTGGGGGGTAGCTGGACTGTGATTGGTTCCGATCAAAGTGACCTAATTAACGTCTTGGTTGTTACCTTATATGGTTTGCTTTGCGTAGCCCGGCTAGCTTCTAGCTGGCTACCAAAGCTATCTTTGTTCGGTTTTATAATATTTAATAATTTGAATTTTGGATGTTTTTCGCTGATGGCTTCATGTAAGGACTCAGAAATGTCTTTTAATATTAGGTAAACAATAGCTGTGTGGTTTATTATTGAATTAGAATAATTGCGTAAAAGGAACGCACAGGTGTGCAAGGTTGAACAGGTGTCTGGGGGTGTGTTGCGTTTAACGTTTGCGGGGTTGCTTCACCTCCAGGGTTTATTCATAATGTTTAATATTTAATATTGAAGGAAAGTAATATCGGCCGATAGGCTTTTTCATCTATGATTGAATATATCCCTCAAGGCTCTGCAATGTTGCCAGTGCAGCGCACTGATTCTGAGAATTTGAGTTGCGTCACCTAGCTTTAGGTTGACGGTGGTGCGACATGGTATGAACTAGATTCGCCCGTAGTACAAGCTTGTAATATTATTTGGAATCAAAATTGTTTTGTTAACTTAGATTTGGCTTGTGGTATTTCTTTGATACGGGAATAAGCGTAGTAATTCCCCAGATACTTAGGTTTGTAAGAATAGTGGATTAATAGTAACAATTCAAATGTAATTGTAATTTAGATTAATAGTAACAATTCAAATATAATAATATTAGTAATAACGCAAGTAATATAATAATTTGGTCATTTAAGAAGAATGTTTTAGTTTAGATATTTTGAGATATTGAGATATATATATATTGATAAAATTGAATATTCTGATAATATAAAAGAGGCAGGTATATATGCATGTATTTATACGTGTATGCAAGCATTAGGTATAAGTATAGATGCAAGCGCAGTATTGTCGGGGATATATGTTGGTTGTGTCTATGGTATCATTACCGACGGAACTACTCCGTGTAAGACATGCCTGCCTATAATACGGCGTTTAGTCTTTGCTCTCCTGGTAGTTTTACTCTAGGGGTTTTTTGTAGGCTTGATTAATGCTAAATAACACTTTTAACGGTTTAAATGATAGCTGTAGTATTACTGAAGTTCTGTAAAAGGATCTCGCGACCTTTGAGGTAAGTATATCCCTTCAGTTAATAAAAGGTAGTTAGATGAATGTAACTAGGTAATATCTAGTAACTTTTAGGTTTGTTGCAAGATTCTTGTACTGAAGTTAGGCGTGGTTGGTTAGTTTATGGAATAGAAAGGAAAAAATTGTGGTGGGGCGGTCGGATGTTACACAAACGTGTGGTGTGAACCAAAGAGGCTTTGGTTACAGTCAGATCGCCGTCTGGAAACTTGCTCAATGAATTTTCTTCAATGAGCGGAATCTAGTACCTTTAGGAACACTTTACATTTGAGCGTGCGGCATAAATCTCTGTGGAGAATAATTTTTCAGGTTATTTTAGCTCAGTGTACGGGAATCAAATCTTTGTGGTTGCAAGGCACGAGTAAATCGATGTTAATGGTTGGAGTAACAGTCGGATTTATCCTGAAAAATGAAATGAAGGGCCATAATAATCTGCAGTTTTAAAATCTGTTTTCAATAGTAACGTATAATAATGTTCGCGATTTGTGAGTGTGTGTGATTATCTAGTATCTCCGAGGCAACTTAATTTTGCAAAATCTACCAAGAAGTCGCCGACGATTTGGTCGCTTGTACGAGTAGAATTGTAGATCAAAGTGATGGAATAATTTTCCCTCATTATGATATTAACAGTATTTGTTTCATATACAACCTAATTGTACAATAATAATTGTGATGATATGTCACCGTTGTTGTAAAGTCTCTATTAATAACGAACCAAGTAAGTAATCATTTTTATTTGTTAATTGATTAGTAAAGAGACACTCTATTGATCAAACTAAATGTATTTGTTTTGCGACGATGTGGTATAATCGTAGTACTTGACTTTTTCTATAAACTTATTAACCACCGTTCACACGCTCTACATCTTTTCTTTTTCACCCTTTCCTCAGTTCAATATGGCTCCAGGATATTGCTTTAAAATACCAATTACCAGGAAATCCTATTTGAAAAAATTCTGCACTGATGATCAGCTATTTGTACATATAAAATATCTTAGGAAGAGCATAAAAAGGTATAAAATTCGATAAAATTGATGCAGTCTTTAAGTAGATTATCTGAAATTATTCACCTGCTTTTTTTGTGCACATGTATGACCACAATTGCCCTTGTTTTATTCACAGGTTTTCCATGAGGTATAAATTCTAAATTATCTGAGATGAGTAAAGAAGTTAACTTGGATAATATGTCGTACTTACGATGTGAAATAAATGGCACCCAATTTCTTCTACAAGCAATACCAAACTGCGATAACAGTGTTGCTAATTCAATGCTGCAGGAGAAGGCTACCAACGGGTATTCAAATGTTTCCCCTTATGAGAATGATGAATATTCAGTTCCTCTAGTCTATTTAGACCGACAAATTTATACCTTTCAAGACGGGGAGCTGAAGGAATTCGATTTGAGTCATTATGTCGATCAGTCCAGCAATACTAAGTCTGTGATAGCAGACAAGGAAGAAGAAAATGAAAATGCAGATTCAATTAGATCCTCTGACTGTTTGAGAAAAGATGATATTTTAGTCGAACAAGTTGACGATGCTGATAGTGGTGACAGACAAAATTCGTCGACTCACAACGTCGCTGTTCTTGACGATAAAAAATTTATTATCGAAATGGACAGTTTGAATGCTAATGATTTTGCTGAAGTTGTTACTGCTTTCAAGTGTAAAATATGTCCGTATACCACTCAGGATAAAATACAGTTGTTGGAACACTTTGAAAACGTACATATAAATCCAATAGGACAGGTAAGAAGAACATGTATGAATTTCAGTCGGAATTACAATTTTTCTGTTTGGATTTGTTTTTGGATACTTTTAACTACTGCAATTGCTAGTTAATCATCATCATGGTAACATCTTTAGGTTAACCATTGATATCAATTGTATTTCATATTATTGAGGCATTAAAATTTCTTTATTTACAAGCTGTAGCTTTTCTCAATTGAAAAACAAAAACATACATGAATTATTGCATATTTTGCAGGAAAAGGAACAAAATGAGTTGAAAAATCATGATGATATCAAACTTGTCTATATGTGTGGTGAATGTTCAAGTTGTTTTGAAACAATTGACGAGTGTCGGAATCATATGATACAAGTAATTATTCATTGAAATATATATTTTTTATCACATAATAATTATGGTATAGTTTAATTTCAATTTATTCCGACAAATATATAGAGAACTTGATCTACCTAAATCTGTAAATTTGTAACACTCTGGTTTCAAATTTGATGGAAATATTTTTCATTTAGGACCACCAACTGATGGATGATGTATCTGATACAGCTGTGAACACCGGTTCTCTCAACTATCTTAAACGACCTTATTTGGTAAATGATTACTCAGACGAATGTCAGGCGAATAATGACAGCAAACACAACATCAAAGTATCCAAAATGCTTGGTTCGAGAAAAATCACTGGTAAAAATATGCAGAGGCTCGAAATAAAAGAAAAAAATGTGAAGTAAGTTTTTTAGTTTTCTCCCCGTGTTCAAGAGTTCGTGTTAGACCCAAGTCTTGCAGTTTGTTGCAAATTCCGTTTGGTACATCATTGAACTATCAGTAAATCCAAACTCCATTTAATATTGTTTCCAGATGCGTGCATCAAGGCTGCTTATACAAGTTCAGCAATGAAGAAATGATGCACCAACATGCCAACTACCATATAGATTCACAGCACGCCCATGCATTTAAATGCAATATTTGTAAAGATGTAAAATTTTCAAAATGGAAACCATGCAGCTTGCATTTATGGAAAGAGCATAAGATTGGTAAGCCAACCTCATTGCATGTTCTTTAGCTTTAATGATCATAAAAAATCGAATCATTGTTATTTAGATTACACAAATATTACCACGATTATCATCTCAACTGTTACAATGTTTTTTTTTTTCTCTAAAAAAGATAACAACTATAAACTTTCTTTGTTTTCAGACATTGACCTTCTGTCATGCAAAATGTGTGAAACGTACAAAAGTTCAACTATGGTGAAACTTGTCACCCACATGAGAGTACACAGTGAGAATCGTGAATATGAGTGTCCAGTATGTGGCAAGTGTTTTAAGCAATCTAGCCAATTGCGTAATCATCGTGTAATGCATTTAAACAGAAAATCAAACGAAGTACCCAGATGGTACACGTCGAAGACCTGTGAATTATGCGGTAAGACATATGCCGATTCAAAATGTCTCAAAAATCACATGCAAGCTGTTCACTCCAAGCTGAGACCTTACGTTTGTAATGTCTGCGGACATTCAAGCGCGCGAAAAGCTATGCTTCAAATGCATTTACGTCAACACACTGGCGACAAACCTTACAGCTGCGACATTTGCGACTATAAAACTGGTGATCATAACTCGTTGCGACGACATATAATGCGTCACACAGGTAGCAATTGTATTTGATTATTTATTTATATTAATTATTTACGGTTTTTTTTTTTATGTATTATCTATGACCAGCAGCACATCATCTCTCCAACTTTCATCAATTAAATAGCATTCTGTGCTTAAATTAATTGCTTGCAAAATATTTAAGATAGATTCATATAATATTCATCTTTACTTATTAATATTTCTTTAGTTAAATGTAAAATTTTTCAATTTTCATTTGACAATAATGACAAATAATCAACTGAGGAGTTGAATCTAATGTATCAGTCTCAGAGAATGCATTGACTAGCAAAAACTGATCAACTTGATCATCTGATCTCTTTTTTTCTCTATTCTTCTTTGACTCCTCGTTAAGAAAGTTTCATTTTTTACAGGTGTTAGACCTTACAAATGTCCGCATTGTTCCTATTCCGCGATCCAGAGCAACAGTTATAAAAACCATCTAAGATCTAAACACCCCTTGCTGGCTGGTGTCTATACTTGCGAGCTATGCCCGTTCAAAACAGTGAACAAGGAAAGTTACGTACAGCACATTGGAAACCATGAAAAGGGACTCATAAAGGCTGCCACTCAAAAAAAAGGTAAGGCGAAATTCGAGGTACCCATTTCAAGGGAATATACCGTATTGCTCCGAGTGTAAGCCAAGGTTTTTAGTCGTTGACGGCACCCGCCAAAATTATTGTCGTCTCATACGCGATCCCGTTTTATGTCTGTAACTAAGAAAAATACCCTGAAATACTCCCTCAGAATTGACAGAATTGAGGGTGGTCTTATATGCCGAGTCGGCTTATCCTCTAAACAATACGGTATTTACGAACAGATAGCTGGAAAAGTCGGTGATTTTTTAAAATTTATATCTCAATAACCAATCGATTGCGGTTCGTTTTATTCAAATGTATGCAGACTGAGCTTTACTTACATATTTTTCTTTATCAGAATCAATTAATATGAAGCACTGTCATTGGCAATAACGTCAACTATTCCGTTCGATAAAATGTTTTTTGGCGCCCAAAGCATCTCACACACAGTTTAGCCAACTTACTTTAAATTCGGTGACCGTATTCTTGGATAGTTGATTTTTTTTGCCGCAATACAAAGAAAAATACTAACGGAACCGCGGCTGTTCGAAGCTGAACTTTGAGTTCAAGCCTAAAATTTATGACTTTTTTTATTCTACTGCAAAGAAATATAGGTAATTTAAAAAGAAATCAGATCACGGAAAAGAAGATCGTAGAAGATGGGTTGGATTATACGAAATCGCAATAGTAAATTCCGAGAATTCATGCAATTTCTTTCTTTCTGCATCAAATGAAAATGCATTAATGTGTTTTTTTCAGAATTGTGTATAGAATGGAGCTGTTAAGTCCTTTTTCGCGTTTTAGATACATGGACCTCGATATTTGGAGATGTATACGACAACGTCGAAATCGACTCTGGCACCCCCAAGGGGTGTGTGGGTCTTGAACCTCCAAAAGATCCATTTTTTCTATAATTTTTTTTTTTAATTCATTCAAAAAATTATTTTAATCAAACTTAAGGCATATGAGAACAATATTTTAACTATATTTCTTGAAATTTTTATTCAAAAATGTTGAAAATTAAGTCGTTCTGAACCAGTTTTCGGAGAACCAATATTTCCGTGGTGGACACCATATCTCTTGCTAGCTTCATCAGAAAGAACCAAATATCTTCTTTCAGTAGATGAGTATAACTAGTGAATGAACGAAGGATTTTTTTCCTGCAGTCAAAACTCATTTTCCAAAGCAATACACGGTGTAAATTGTACTGAAAACCGTACTTTTTTTTGCGAAAAGCCAAAAATACAAATTTCAATTAAAAAATGCAAAACCTTTGTTCATTTACTAGTTATACTCACCTACTGACAGAAAATATTTGGTTAAAGATAGCAGGAGTTATCGTGTACACCACGGAAATTTCGGGTCTTCGAAAACCAGTTCGGAACTTCTGAATTTTCAACATATTTTGATATGAATTTTACGAAATGCAGTTCAAATATTGTTTTGTCATATACCCTAAGTTTGATTGAAACAATTCCTTTGTTAAATTAAAAAAAAACTTATACCGTGTGTCCATGAGGAAAGTGCCCATCTTATGCGCGCGCATCAAATCGCTCGAATTTTATTGACCGACAGTTACCGCCTTATTGAGCCGCTATTAGGGCTCCTAGGGACATTCTCTGACAGTCGCCATTGGTATTGGGTCGGCTGCTCAATCAGGCGGTAACTGTCGGCCAATGAAATTCGAACAGTTTGATGCACGCGCATAATATGGGCACTTTCCTCGTGGACACACGGTAGAAAAAATTAATCTTTTAAAAGTTCAAGACTCACGTAACTCTTTCATACGACTGAATATAGCCACGGGAGAAATAATCGTTACATGAGTTTGTTGTTTGAAGTTTAAAATTGTTTGTATTTACACTTTTTCGACACACGTGGCCTTATTCAAAACATTCGCGCGATAACATCTTCGTTTAACGCTTAGTTTTGCTTCTTCATGGTTATTTTTTTGTTCATTTCTGTTATTTTTTTGCGGTTAAAAATGAACAATTTATACAAGACTGTTTGATAAACAATGACGCCAATGCTCTATAGTTGAAGAAAGAAAATGTTGACACTCTCACTTTTATCATCGCTATCCAAAAACATAAAGAAGTAGGTGCTACGTTAGTAATGAAAAATATGAGGGAATGGTTTAAAAGTCCATGGACACCGGATTACCAAAGTTTTTGAGCTAAAAGCAGTATAAGGATATATGTTTTTTTTATTTAATCTTGAGTACCTCTCTCTTATTTCAGAACGTTCAAATTGTTAATTTATTTGAAAATATTGAAAAATAATTGTAATACTAAGAGTGTTGCTTTAATCAAGTTCTGAATTAATAATTGCTAAATAAGTGACGTCACAACAGAGACGGAAGGGAAGTCGCGGGGGGGGGGGGGGGGGGGGAAGCAATAACCATGACATTAGTGTGATGTAATTTATGGATGACCCCTATCCGGAAGTGAAAACTATTTTTCTTATATCTATTTCACTGATTGAAAGATATTCTTTTCGTAAATTTGTTTAATTTACTTTTTTTACTTTCAATTATTTATTTATTTTTATGCACCAAGTGGATGAGAAATTATACGTATATAGTCCAGTCAGGTGGGGTAGAAATGATTTTGATATATGTTATTTAGTTCCAGGCCCTGATAAAAAATCCAAGTTTTCGACTTGCGGAGGGACGATGGTCAATTCGGTCCGCCGTCTTGGATTAAAGGTACAAAAATTGGTATCTTCAAAATAATCCCTCAACGGTTGATCCTACGACAAAAATGTCGAATACAAATTTGAAGAAGACTAAATTTCTTACATTTTTTGTATAAACACTTTTTGTAAGTCTAATGTAGGTATTACGAGTTACAGCGACGAAAACGTGAACATTCTTCCAAAAAATCTTCTCATTTTACGAACTCATTTCTAGCTATTCACTACATAATTACGATAATTTTGTAAATTCAAAATCCATTCATGTCCACACCATCACGAGGTGGAGTAATTATGGTATCCCCTGTAGGCCTAATCCATAAATGTACTTTTTTTTGGAATTCAATACGGCTCGTATACCGTAATTTATGGCCCCGGATATGTTTCTATAATTTCTTTCTTTTGACGGTGCGGGTCGGTTGGTGTTTATGCCTTTGCCTTCATAATCGTCTTTGTTGTCAGTGTTATCCTCTAACCCATTTTCCGCACTGAGAATCTGGGCTTCCATCCATTTCATTGCGTCATCTTCGTCGACGCTCTCGATGATGACCCCTGGTGCATTCTGGCATCATTCACCTTTGCAGAATCCGTATACAACAGAACACTTCAACCCACCTTTCCTGCAGCCACAAGTTTCACCGCATCCCTTTTCGCAATTGCATGAAATATCATTTAATAAGGTATCTGGAGCAGGTTTCTCATTGGTACTGAAATGAGCCCACTAGCATTAGAGTGGTACCCATTGGTACCAAATTTCCAGTCCCAGTTGCATGGTGGTAAAGAAGCTAGGTTGAATTTGCTTTTTATTGTCGATTTTGCGTAACGTTAATAGCGGACTTCTCGTAAGGTTTCCTCTTTCACGTTACCATCATACAAAGCAACGAGAAAGCGTGCTCCAGCGTATGTGATGTCATCTGGTTTAGAATTCTGATCCTTGAAGATGCCAATGACGGAATTGAGTTTTTTGTTTTTTTGCACAAGCAAAAAAAAAAATGTATTTTCCCTCAATTGAACAGGGATAATGCCGTGTTACAACCGCTAACCACATGTGAAAACAGGATATTTTCGGCTGCTTCTTTCACTTTCAAACTGTTCGCAGAATACACTTTTTCAGCAGCTTTCCCTCTTCCAAGCTTGTGAAGGTAGATTTTGGTTTTGGATGATCCTAATGCTGTCATCAGAACTAAAAGATCGAGGTCTTCACCAATGATAAAAACAGCGTCGAAGGATGAGCAGAAATAAATCGCTGTGTTAGCAATCCAGATATCAACATCTTCTTCAGCCTGCTCAACAGTAAAAGTAACCTGTTTTTTTTCACTTTTTTTTTCACCATAAAAATCAGACGGGCTTCACTTTTTTCATTGGTCGAAAATCGTTCTTGAAAAACTTGACCCGTCATTGTCTTATCAAAGAAAATTTCCGCAAATATCTGCTTCTTCGTTCGGCGAAGTCTTTCTGCGCTCTTTGTATTTTTCTTGTCATCATCAGATGGATATCCATCGGAAACAACGACTGCATTTGAGTCGTAATGATTTCGTAGATATTGAACGTACTTCTTACAAATTTACTCGAAAGAATCATTACGATGCCATACAAATTTATGTCAAAGATACCCCCATCCAAAACATCGATTTTGTTATTTCCAAGTTCTACACTTTTTAGCAGTAGTGTGAAAATAGCATAGAACGAAGATTTCGTGCCTTTGCGCTTTCCATCTTCCGAAAAAGCGACGAAGGGAATGGAGCAGGTTTAAATATAAAGTAATCCATCTCGTTATCGGATTTCTTCGCGATGTATATTGTCTGAAACAGTATTAGTAGGTTGATGGTATTGTTTCTGCAACACTTTTCATGCTGCTGTTGACTGCTGCCAATGGAATGACCTTGTTCTTGCGGTTAAATTTGATGGACTCGTAATTTTCGTATGTGATCATCATGTTCAACACACACTCAATATTTTTCTCTCTTGCGAAATGACAGTTTATCTTTTCATATCCTACAACTCCAGTACTTATGGAAAGAAGCGAATCAATTTCCGGAAAAGTCAGATGCTGAGAAAGCCAGTTTAATATTTTTTTCAAGTCTTGATCGTATCGAGTAATTCGTGAAGTCCTCGTATGGACATGTTACTCAGATGTGTTGAGATGAACTTTACAATATTCTTCAATGGAGTCACAAACGTCGTTCAAAGATATCATCCCTAAAGTTCACAGTGCAAATATGCTGCCACTGATTCAAGACCGACGAGGGAGGGTCACAGAGTTATGCATTGTCCGCGTCAAAGTTTGGTCAATGGTCACATCAGACCAAATTCCGGGCCAAAATTTGTCGGTGCACCGAATTGAACAGTTTTCCGTGCTAAATTCGTGCTATTTAGTCAGGTTCATTGTTTCTTCCGAATCAAACATGTCTTCCAGAAACAGATGAGCACATTTTGCATTCCATAAATGTCCACTTGAATAAAAATAGGGAAGCATTCTTTGAATAGTGTCGAGATGCAGTTGCCAGCTTCCCATTCGCTGAGCTGCAATGAAATGTTTGACGAGAGTAACCTCTTGACAATACTGCACCCATAGTTTTGTGGTAGGACCATGTTTTTTTTTGGTAAGCAATTCTTGGAATTTTGTCGCAACAACTCTGAATGGTTCGTTTTCATCTGGTTTGAGAATCATCGATTTATCCAAATAACCAAACAACTGTTTCATCAAACCACACTCGTCGTCAGTAAATTCAATGTATTCTAGAATTACGTGTGCCACCGCTAGATGTCAAAACATATGTGCACAAATTGCACAAGCGTATGCGTGATCAGCTGGCATTTTCTCTACATTATTTTCAGTGTCAAGACAGTGAAGAGTTCCTTCGATTTGCTTCCGGCTATTGTGTATCCTATAGCACCCAAAGAAGACATGGGCAGGTGAAATCTTCTCAGTCTGACGATGACCTTTGTGAATATAGGATTATTCGCGACCATTTCTTGAACTATCGCATAGAGAGGCTGACCGAAGGTAACGAAACACGTTGTTTGGTTGGACGTATTACATTTTTTGACAGCCATGAGAAGAGCTGTATTAATTGTGTCATACTGACTGGGTAAATAGTGTGTTATTGGAAAACATATTATCTTTGAGCGCGTGAAATATTTATCAGAATTTGCCTGTTCCATGAAGACATTCGCTTCTGGCGGTTCAAATTTCGACCACTTGCCATAGAGCAAAAGAAAATAAGGAGATGAAGGCAAGATGTCTTTTGAAAGGTGATGTTTTTCTTCGACTCCTGCAATTTTTTCATTGTTTCTAAGCCCATACTTTGTTTTTTATTGTAAAATGAGAGTGAAATAGAGCCAACCTCTCCAATAACCTGGGGTGATGGTAATTTTGTTAAACGTGAGATATTTCCGTTGGATAATACAGCATCGTGAGGGCATACACATTGGATAACTCCCATAATGTGAATGGTATGTGATCCTTCAATAGTGCTGACATCGTGGTCCGCATTATCACAAATAACTTGAGAGACTGCATTTTGATGAATCTATACAACACGACGCACAACGGCAGATTTTCTAAAAGCGTTGTTTCCGAGTAAGACGCCATAAAGCCCGATGATGACAGCACGTTATTGAGTTTTCTTGAATTTCTAGTATAAACATGTACTGACTCAGATTAGAAGCGACGAAAAAAAAATCGAGGTTTTGCTGCAGAAACATTAGCATGCGATAACGATTTGCATGTCCTATTCTATTTATCAAAAGAACTTCACTTCTTCTTCACACGTATTTCATGAAAGAATACCTGCAAAGATTGTGGAATCACACAATTCACCTAATTTAAAAAACGGTCGGATGGTGGATAATCTGACATGTCGTAGTTGTGTGATCGAATATACACCAAAATAACAGCAACTGCTTCTTTGACAACTCGGAGCCGTTCTTCTTCGGGATTTAAATGTTGTGCCGTGTACGAACTTTTCAAGAGAAGCTTGTATCCTGTGTCCCGGAAGCAGAAGACACGTAACTGATTATTTTGCTCAATGACGAGTATATCCTCTTCATACTTCTTCAGAAGATGAGATTTTACGATCCTCATATCCGGACGGTATTTACCTTCAATTTGTTCCATGAGTTTATCAAGGGAGAATTGACCTTCTTTGCAATTTTAGGTAAAATATGTGAAGATGTGCTCCATCGCTTAGTCAACGTCCGTCGCGGGCCGATATTCTCTTTTCCGTCCGGATGGTACTCGATTACATAGCCGCTTCTGGCCAGACAAATGGTACCTTGATTTCACAGCAACCAAGTCCGCTACATGTTGAATACGCTGTATTATCTACCGTCCCTATTCATCACCACGTTCGTTAGCTGCTTTCAAAATCGTATCTTTTACTCCTAATTTTTCTACCCGACAGATGACATCTCGATTCGATAAACTTTTTTCTGTCTGTTTATTTAAGAAATCGAGGGTAATTTCTCCAATTCGCAGGAACATTGGGTACCAAAATCAAAACGTGGAGTACTCTAACGCTGTGACATCGACGACCCTGGAGGTGCATCAGATATTTTATGGGGATGCACAGCGATCACTTTTTTGTTATTATAATTCTTCTCACATGCGACATGAACAGTGACTGAGAATAAAATTCTCAGAATGTGCATGTGTTAGCATTTTCCTTGTTCCACGTTAGATTTCAGAAGAGTCTGCACACCTCCCTCTGTCACGCCAACTGTTTCACCTTCTTTCTAATTTTCATCTCAAATGAAACAAAAATCCATTTCAGGATTTGCCACAGGGAAGCGTGATGCTACTACGTGCGACCGAACTGTTAGCTGCAATTATAATGACCTTGTGTGTGTTGAGTTGTGACCTCGGGCCTGCTGTCCTTGCCGCTTTATTTAGAGAGGCGAGACGAGGACGTGTCCCTTTCGACTATTATAAAGGAAACAAAAACGAAAGACGGATTCTATCCGCTTTGGGAAATGCCCGTTACAAAACTCATCGAAGGAAACTTGGAAAATCCATACACTAATATTCAAATGTATAATACTTGGTATAAATTCGTGTCAGTGGCAGTAAAAAAATGTATACGTTACAAGAAAAATCATTTCAATTTGAAGTCGATTTCGCTATATAATGTCATTCGGATGATAACTTTATTCATCATCATTTTGAAAAAAATTTACCGTGAGATTAAGCTTGACCATTTTCAGAAAGAATGTTCACGTTTCTGCCGCTGTAATTCGTTACACATCAGACTTACCAAAAAAGTGTTCATACAAAAATGTAGGAAATTGAGTCTTCTTCAAATTTATATGAGACATGTTTGCAGTAGGATCAACCGTTGAAGAATCACTTTGAAAGAAAAACAAATTTTTCTTACCTTCAATTCAAGATAGCGGATCGCACCCCCCACCTAAGGTCAAAAACTTCGATTTTTCATCGCGGCCTGGAACTGAATAATCAAAATCATTTCTACCCCAGCTTTAGTAGGGCAAAGGCCCTTTTCCGTCCGTATTGACTGGACTAATAACTTGCGTCTCCTAAAACTTTTCTGGTGTAACAGAATCTCCAATATCAGAGGTCGTGTAATTGAATGATGCAAATCGAAATGAATTGTGACATAATTGAATCGATCGCCTAAAATGCATTGAAGTTTTACTGTTTTCTTCTGCATAATACTTCCAGTTCTTCAGGATATGCTGCTACCAGTGGCAATTGTACTTTACCTACGTGGCAACAATTCTTTACAATTCTTTGGAGTGCGTTGACAAATGAAACAGCCTTGCGATGCTTATAACTAATGGTCATATACCCAATACGTAATATTTCTATAGTGGCGAATATTTAGTTATAAATATCACCGTCATAATAGCTTCCATTTTTAATTTTATCGATCAATTCATATACTATTCGCCTCTTTTGTATTTTCTATGTAAGCTTATCTTTATGTGTATCCAGTACCTTTTTTCTCACATCTCCTTTATATTACAAGTTAAATCCTTTCCGCTTTATCAACATACGACATTCTCTAATCCGAATCTTGCAATTATCAGTCTCTTTTCCTTTTTTGCAGTAGTAATAACTTTTGTAATCTCTTTTTCTCTCATTACATTTCCTTCGACAATTTCGCTTAACTTAATATTTTTCTTTTCGTTGTATCGACGATTCCGTTCTTTCCTCACAATCAGCTCATCCTTTTATCCTGCAGTGATGCCTACCTGTTTTTACCTGTTTCTGTGGTAATAATTTTTCACTTTGTAAGTAACAGTGCATCTAATTCTAATTCATGAATGTTTTTTTCTGTCGTGATTGATTTTCGAGGTCTAACTATACACTTATTAGAGTGTTGACCGTTCTGATTGATCTATTTCTATTTGCAGCTCCAACACAAGCTCCCGATACAAGTTTCTTATTTTCTACACATAAATTATATTTTACGCGCTTAATTTTTCGATTACCAGTCTTCCCTATCTCTTTCTCCGTAATAATAAGTTTTTTCTTGGTAACTAACGCTACATTTAGTTACCTATTCCGAGGGCGACAGATACCGCAATGGTGGGTGTACATAGGTTATACTTATAAACAAAACAACACCTTAATCGAATTGAATAATTGGTTGTCGAATTATGAATTATCAAAATTCACTTTCTCCTTCAGCCGTATATTTGTATATGCTCCCTTAATTCTGTTTACCGCCAGTAAATAACAAATTTCGTTTTCTACGAATAAGGTGACGAGAACGTGGAGGTATTTCCGGGTAACATAGCTGCGGCTCAGTTGATCTACAGTTGCCTTGGGGCATTTTCGAAAGACGGAAAAACAATCGAGGCGAATTTAATGACATCATCGACCTCTGCAGATGGCACATCACAGACCATTACGATTCAAATACCGTCGAAAGACTTGGAAGGTACGTTGCCCACGAGTGAACACGTTTCCAAGAGCGGGAGTTTGACGATGGATCAAGAAGACGACGAGACGATGCATTGCTTCTTGGCAATCCCTAGGGAAGAAGAAGAGAATATAGACACCGGGGGTATAACTATTCCTGCAGAACCAGAAGCGACTATTGATACAGCAATGGATGTAGTGATTTGAATGTGGTTGTACGAGTAGATAAAAATGGAACCGAAAATATATGCTGTGTTCCAAATTCGACGGTTAGATTATAAAAACGAGAAAGATGTTTTTAATAAATGTGAGCTTTATATTCAAGTAAACAACTGATAAAACGGTATTTTTTCGTACACAATAGAAATCCTACATATTTGAGATTACATTCGTAGAAAAGTTGACACCTACTCTTATGGTTTACTTGATGACTCAAATCGTACTATGTACCAAAAAATTCTCTTTTAGTTAATTTGAGTCGTAGTTACAAGATGTCTTATTAGTTTTAATCTAAAGGGGTTCGTGTATTCCAGAAAAAACTACAAATAATTTTCAATAATTAAGTCATATTGACAGTCAATTGACGTTCGTGAAAATGTTCAGAATTCGGGTACGAATCAGCGGTCATTTTTTAACATGGTCATGTTATGATCTTTGAACTTTGGACTCTTCAAGCATTCATTTTTTAATCCTGCAACATGTAGACTTGCATTCAATTTGAACGTTTTGGAAAAGCAACCAAAAGAATTAAAACTGTGACTGTGGCATTTGGACCCTAACACTCGATTATAATTGTGAGTTTTTGGAGTATAAGTGGACAATTTATCAAGGGAAATACTGGTGAAGAAAATTCTTATTTTCTTCGACGTTTTACAGAATTTAGAACGTATCGTATTCCATCGTATTCTCAGGCATTCTCTAAGTATATGACGTATACTAGGGAAAGCCTTATGTGTCTTCCTGCCTGACATCTGTCCAGAGGTATATCTGCTAAACCGCCTGGATGACAGAAGTCCCCAACTGGTTTTGGGATAATCAGTAGTTTACTTCAACCTGCCCTGTCTGTCAGAAGCTCGATTAAAAGTTAGTGGTTCACACAATATGCATTCATGTGTTTTCTTAAAATATCTGCCCGTCCGAAGCTGTATATAACGCACCACTTGGACGACAGATGTCCATAGGTGGTTTTCGAATAGCCAATAGCTTACTTCAACCTGCTCAGTCAGTCATGGTTAGTTGGAACCTTGATGAGAAGTTAATGGCTAACACTAGATGTATATTTGTTTTTCTTAAAATGTATGTCCGCCCATTAAATCAATTAGAGTACGGTTCGCAGGTAGGTCGTCGGATTGCCAGTGCCCCATTTCAACACGGCTAGTCAGCCAAAAGTTTGCTCTGAACTTCAGAGTTCAAACTGTTAAAATATGATTAATATGAGTTTAAACGATAAACCATCAAACTAATCTAATTTAATTAAAGGAATCATTTGCAGTTTGTCTATAGATGATTGTAGTGCAGTTGGAATTCTTTGATAGCTAACCGATCTTTGAAAAAAAAATAATGAACAATTCTACATGTATCTAGCCAACAATCATGTATAAAGTTCAATATTTTCAATAAATTCTGTCACATATCGATATAGAGAATCGTTTGTAGGGCAATAATTGATTGTTGCAATTGTTTGATAGTTAACCCCTTCTTCTGATTTAATTAAATTATAAAATTGCAAAGTTGGTGTTATGACGTCATCATTGGACAAAGATACTGTTGTAGAAAAGCCGAGTCTAGCCCACCGGTTACCGGCGAAATAATTTTTGTCTATTCGTCCGGCTATCTGTAGAAATTGTTGAAAATTTATTCATATGGATAGCGAAATATGATGAAGCATGTTGTACATCTTTGTGATAATGCTTCAATAATTGGTTTCGGTTATGCCCCTGTCAGACGTAGGCCGGACCTATTCCGTTGACTGAAGAATTCTTCAGTCAACGCCTATTCTAACCTTTGGGATGCCGCAGCAACCTTCCAGGTTTATAAAGTTGGCACCCGAAGTCAAGATAATCGACTGAAAGTTGTTTAGATCGTTTGCGCATAGCTTGAATATGAAGAATAACATTCGGTCTCGTTTGCGCGTTCACTCGTATTTGAGAAAAATGCAAATAAAGTTAGGGTGCTGAATTTCAGCACCCGTGTTTTGAAAATGGTATCACGCGATAGACTCACAGAATTTGAGATATTTTGTCGAGCCAATCGTTTGCGCGTCGTTTGCGCAATCAGCACCGTGAAATAATTCCGCAGAAAGAAATAAAATCACCAGTAAAAAAAATTATTTTTGATTATTTACAATTATTCGATTATTTGGCACCAGAATGAATTACTGCGCATGCGCCGGAAGTAGTTCAGTTCCGTGCGGTCCAGATTCCAACCGGACAGCCCATAACACGTAACAAATGTAGCAAATAGCTTTACAGCTAAAATAATGCGTTGCAATCATTTTAAATCGTTTACGTTGTTTGCGCATCGCCCAAAATTTAAAAATGTCACAATAAATCTTTTGCGCTTTCGCGCGGTGTTGAGAAAAAGTGGAATGTACACCGGGTGCTGAGTTTCAGCACCCGCGCTCTTCAAATATCAATCGCTGCGCTGGCTGTTGAGGCATGCGCAATTCTGACGAATAGATAATATGAACGGGTGTAGAATTTTTGGGCTCCTCTTGGGTCCCCTAATTTCTCTTTGCTCTGTATTGTAACACGAACGTTGTTATTTCCTGGATAATTGTTGCAGGTGCTGTTTGCGCAAACAGCGTGAAACGATCTAGCGACGAGATGCCTCGAATTTTCCAAACTGGGTTCCTGTGCGATTGATATTTGAAGTGCGCGGGTGCTGAAACTCAGCACCCGGTGTACATTCCACTTTTTCTCAACACCGCGCGAAAGCGCAACGAATTACTGTGACATTTTTAAATTTTGGCCGATGCGCAAACCACGTGAACGATTTAAAATGATTGAAACGCATTATTTTAGCTGTAAAGCTATTTGCTACATTTGTTATGTGTTGTGGGCTGTCCGGTTGGAATCTGGACCGCACGGAACTGAACTACTTCCGGCGCATGCGCAGTAATTCATTCTGGTGCCAAATAATCGAATAATTGTAAAATATAAAAAATAATTTTCTTACCGGTGACTTTATTTCTTTCTGCGGAATTATTTCACGGTGCTGATTGTGCAAACGATGCGCAAACGATTAGCTCGACAACATATCTGAAATTCTGTGAATCTTTCGCGTGATACCATTTTCAAAACACGGGTGCTGAAATTCAGCACCCTAACTTTATTTGCATTTTTCTCAAAAACGAGTGAACGCGCAAACGAGACCGAGTGTTATTCTTCATATTCAAGCTACGCGCAAACGATCTAAACAACTTTCAGTCGATTATCTTGACTTCGGGTGCCAACTTTATGAACCTCAACCTTCCGCGTTTTTCCCACGTGACGATGTGTTGTGGCTTCGGAGGCCGAACTATTCTAACCCTTGGATGGGCTGCGACAGTCACCTTCCGCGTTTCCACAATCGAGAGGTTTGTTTCTACTAGTTTGTTTCTACAAGTGGCGATCAAATGATTTGAATTAAATTAAATTAGATGAAATTAAATTAAATCAAAAGATACGAATTTAATCATCAAATGTATGAAAAATGAACTTGTAACGCCCAAAAGGCATTATGTATTATAATCCACGGAAGCAACCCACTTCCCTCGAGTCAACCACTCCTCGAATTAACTTTAGCCGTCACAAAGCACGGATATAACATATAAAAGACTGAAACTAGCCCTATAATATTCAAAACGAGTAAAGCCAAAGAGAATAGAATAATATGTATATACTAAGAAATATACCTATGTGAGGCACGCTAATCCGGCACAGCAAGCAAAAACCCATATCTATATAACGCACGGCGTCCGAGCCTCGCGCGCCGACAAAGAGGGGGAAGGAACCAAAATAGTATATAAGCCGGCACCTCGGACACAGGAGGATACTCTCTTCTTCCAGCTCTCCTTTGGAGAAGCTAATTCGCAAACAAAGGATCAACTGAGATCGCTCAGTTGATCCAATTATACCTATACATTGTGTTCTAACCGTATAACGGCTATTTAAAGAATTGTATTCTTCTATTTCGAAATCTCAGACCATTCCAAACAGCAAACCTATATAAATTTATATTATCTTTATTTACTGCTCTGCAGCTCGTCAACGACTCATAACGATCGTCATTAATTACAATACACGCATTTAATCAATTTATTCGGTAGCTGGCGCCGATATTAGGCCACACAACTTTCTGTACTATTTCACTATTAATACTTATCATTATTATTATTTTATCACCCAACATTGGCTGATCCTTTATTTTTCTATTTTTTTTGTATAATGTTATACGCCGCAGGCGAAATAGATTAAAATTCTTATTTTTATCCAACACACGCGCAAAGAGAGATTCTGTCAATCACCCACCCCTTCATCCCACCGGCTGCGTCTTCTCACTATTGCAGTGAAAGGTTCATTGCTGACACACACACACGGCTGCGGTCGTGCGCTAGTGCAGCGCACTCTGCATTGCTAAATCACACACTCACTCACACCTCCGGCTGCATCTTCTCACTAGCGCAGTGAAGGATTCATTGCCACTACACACGCACACACGGCTGCGGTCGTGCGCTAATGCAACGCACCCTGCATTGCTCAATCACACACCCATCCACCTCACCGGCTACGTCTACGCACTATTGCAGTGGTAGATTCTTCGCCACTTCACCCACGTAAATCCTCATACTCCCGAGCACAGCGGTGCACCTCCGCATCGAAGGACGAGCAGCACCCTTGGGCAGGGACCGCCCACACCAACACTTATCAACATAACCGCCCTTGAAAAGGGGATAAAGTACGTCCAACGCGTCTGTGACAGCCACAGAAAAACGAGACGTTACAAACTTTTAGGGTCGTAACTTGTAGAAACGAACCTCTCGGTTATAGGAACGCGGAAGGTGACTGTCGCACGCCCAAGGATTAGAATAAGCTCGGTTTTCGAAACCACAACACACCATCATGTAGGAAAAACACGGAAGGTTGCTGCGGGATCCCAAGTGTTAGAATAAGTTCGGCCTACGTATGACAGGGGCATAAACGAAACCAATTATTGAAGCATTATCACAAAGATGTACAACATGTTTCATCATATTTCGCTATCCAGATGAATAAATTTCAAACAATTTCTACAGATAGCTGGACGAATAGACGAAAATTATTTCGCCGGTAGCCGGTAGGCTAGACTTGGCGTTTCTACAACAGTATCTTTGTCCAATGATGACGTCATAACCCCAACTTTGCAATTTTATAATTTAATTAAATCAGAAGAAGGGGTTAACTATCAAACAGTTGCAACAATCAATTATTGCCCTATAAACGATTCTCTATCGATATGTGACAGAATTTATTGAAAATTGAACTTTATACGTGATTGTCGGCTAGATACATGTAGAATTTTTTTTTTTATTAAAGATCGGTTCAGTATTAAACAATTCTAATTGCACTACAATCATCTACAGACAAACTGCAAATAATTCCATTAATTAAATTAGATTAGTTTGATGGTTTGTCCTACCTACCACCCAGGGGAAGTTTGCGAGACAACATATTTGTAGCTAAATTTATAGTTCATAGGTTGGTAGTTCTTTCCCGCGCGTTTCCGCACATCACTATAATGCACGTCGGTATGAACAAAAGATTTACAATCAGCAAAATACCCAGAAATCTTATTGCTTACCTGCCTGTTTCCCAACACAAACAAAGGTAAAGCTCACGGAGTAATAAGATTAGATGTCGAATGTCATAGCTGATGAAAAACTGAAAAGTAACTTTGGATATCTTCAGTGGAATCTAGTAAATAAAGTATACCAGAGAGTATATTACTTTAAAACTGAAATTCACTGTTTTTTCTCCTTTCGATTCATAAACACACGTGTTTTGGAATATTTTTCTAACGCATTGCCATATACTCATCATCGAACATGTTGATAATTATTTTTTATTGAGTAATAGAAAAATGAGAAGTTACACACTTAAAAAAAAATATATCATACAACCTATGACAGGGCAAAATATCCTTGGCCGCGGACTGAAGATGTGTTAAGATTGACACATCTATGTAAAGTTGGCCCGCGAACTTCATATTTCTTTAAAAAAATTTACGTCAAAGAATTACTCCGAAATTGCTCTTAAATGCTATGTACTTTTCATTAATTGCTTCGCGGCGGATTTCGAGATAATTTAAAAAAAAAAAGTAAGGGTAAGTAGGTAAGATATGACGATTTTGGACCACGGCATACTCACGGGGTAGCCACCGATTCCTGCCTTACCAACAGTCGGTATGTTACTTACGTAGAGTAAGCCTTACTCACGGCAGTGTTACCGACAGGAACGTTACCATAGATGGCACTACCTGTACTGTCGATCGATTTTACCAACAGAACGTCCGTAATGAGATTTTGTGCTGTAGGATGAGCGGACATTTTTAATTTTTTTTTTTTTACCATCAGATTAGGGTGAAAATCTTACCTACGGAAGTGCTGACACAGGTGGCGCCCCCTCTATTGATTAGTAACTGTTATAACTGTCAAGTCTGTTATGTTCCCAATATTCACTGCAAGATGATGTTACCTCCCAACCTTGCCGATAGTTAGTATCACCTGCGGGGGGTAAGATATTGCCTGGACTGCTGATCGATATTACGGACAGAGAGTTTGATAATTGATTCTTTTGCCGTTACATGCAGACATTTTACCGAAGGAAGTATTACCTTAGGTGGCATCCCCTTTATCGATCAATCGTTGTTCTATCGAACGACTCTGCTTCGTTTCCAATATTTACGTTTAAAAATAAAGGTTGGATGCTTTGAATGGATGTTTTCACCCATTGTGATTATTTTTTTAATCTTGCCACGAAACTCCTGTTGAGTCTTGGTTGCTGGAAAATCATGGAGGCCGGAAATGTTTTTGTCAATAAATCAGTCATCGTGAAACGTTGGGGTCCATGAAACGGGAAAATTTCCGAGAAATAAGACCTTTGAAGTTGCGCCGAAAAAGGGTGACATGATAATTAAATAAGTCTGAAATGTTGTGTTACCAAGTTCGTAAAATTTTTTTTTCCAAGAAATGCATGTTGAGTCTTGTTCGACGGAAAATTATGGTGGGGATAGATAATATGTCTTATTTCATTAGTCACTCTGTTCTCATCGTCTTCTCGTCGTGAACTGTTTGCACTTGTGAAAAAAGAAATTCTCACCAAAAACGCAATGGATTTGGGAAAAATCAAATACGTCAGCCGCCTGGAGAATTTGCCGACCAAGAACATGTCGGAACACGGAATAGGCGCGGTGCATGATGTCACCGGGATAAGACAGGTCGAAACGAAATTCGGGGTACATATTTTGGCGACGATCGATGGAGAATACAACGTCTTTTTACCACCAAGAATCGCTAGGGTTTTACAAGAAGATTTTGATCAGCTGTCTGAAGAATATAATATGGCTGGGTAAAATCGTCTGCAGTTTAAATACTATCGTGGGGAATTCAACGAGTTTGAATTTCCATACAGTTATGTACCGTGAATAATCTACGCTATCTCCTCCACTTACACGAAACTCATCCGCGAGGGGATGAAAGCAGGTGTGCAGGAGGCTGAATAGTTAGTCTTCTAGCAGTATTTGAGAAAAATCAAACGCCATATAAACACTGATCTCTATACTACACTGGATGGCGTATCACGTGTTAAATTTTTGTGTCGACTTGACGCTTTAAGGCGGCGACGTTGTTTGTAGTATGTACATTTGTTAAATTCAGCGGGAAATTAAATAATGATACGAAGAAATTCAACAACTGTGCAAACTGATTTTTTATTTTATTTCCTTTTTGTTTATTTATTTCTACTAGTTTACAAACAGATATTAAATTGAACATTCTCCATTCTGACCATTTTTTAAGTGAGTGTTCTCATGAAAACTCTACGAGACAATATAAAGTACGGAAAATCGATAACATGAGTTTGAGGTAGAGTAAGGTAATAAATTGATTCCGTAACAAATTGAAATCACAACCTAACAATATTACTTAGCTATTTATTAATTTTACTTTTGATGAATATAGAAATATTTGGAATGCCGTGTTGTATTACTAAATTCAAAATACGTTATTAAATCTTATAAAAATATAGAAGAATATTGATGGCTCTGTAGTCTCAGGCGCTGGGTTGTTCAAAAGTTGTAATACTTAGCATATTAAATAAATCAACAACATTTTATTTACATTGATTTGACACGTTTGTATATAAAATGTAAAATTGGATTTATTATGTATAATGTAAATTGGATCAGCAGTATTGTGCATAAAATTTAAAATTGGATTCGTTCTGAGGGTTCGATTAGTGAAGTCGCAATCATCCTTCACAATTATTCTGTAAAAATTGATCTGATATGTACATACAATCGTAAAAGTGGTTGCTCCAGATAAATGTAGGCAGACTTCATCGACAAATTTTCATCTAAAAACAAGGTCAATTACCGAATCTCAAGTAATGTAAAGGGACTCATCCTCCAGGAGTTCAGTAAAGACATCAAGCAATCCTTTCTGCGTGAGCTTGTAAAGAGATAAAAAGGTGAATTAATAAAACTTCGATTCCCATCAAAGTTTACTAGTAGTTTATTTTTAATAATATGTGTTCTTACAATTAGTGAAAGAAACACACACTGTAAATAAATAAATTACTTTTGCATGTGGTAGTGTAACAAGCATGAATCTCTATATTGAAGTACGCCATACTATTGATGTTGCCATATAATTTAATACGTCAGGTGGTGACGAACTATATTACCGACAGCAGCTCCTGAGACCAACTTGGTCGCAGCGAAAAGCCTCAGCTTTGCGTAAGTGGTACACATGTTTTTCGTTAACAGCTATATGTGATTGGAATCTTTTACCGCATCATCGTACAAATGGTCATTCAAAAATGAAAATAGAGTGCAAAGGTGGCTGCAAAAGATGGTGCATAATTTTGACTAGATGCAGTGCATCAAATAAAGATAATAGAAATTTATATAGGCTTGCTGCTTGAAATGATTTGAGATCTCGAGTGGAAGAATACAACAGTTTAAATAGGTGTCATACCATTAGAACACAATGTGTATAATTGGATCAACTGAGCGACCTCGGCTGATCCTTTGTTTGGAAATTAGCGTCGCCAAAGGAGAGCTGGAAGAAGAGAGTCCCCTCTTGGGTCCGAGGCGCCGAGTTATACCGGGACCATCTCTAGAAACTATACAAGAACTGCGCATACGCGAATTTAAATCCGCCGTCCGTGCAGTCAGGCCACCCCGAGACCCTGCTGTCAAACTCAGTTTCTGTCGGCGATGTAGTTCGCATGCATTTTTGAGGTGAAAATCTCAAGTCATTGAGATAGTCACTCGAAAAGGCTTGGGAAGCATTTGTTATTGAAAATTGATTGTTCAAAGAACGGTCGGAATTTAATGCTGATGCTCTTTGAAAATTCGTCCTATTCGATTGAAACAAGAAATCTGTTCAAGTGTTGGGTGCTTGGAACAAACGAAGCAGATAGGTGGGGACAATTTATTCAATCATTTTCATTACTTCATACATTAAGAATAACAATGAAATTTTTTTCTTTTAACAGAAAATACAGCCAAAATAATAGCATCTCTGCTGTTCGCTGATATCTTCTCTTCCCATTCAATTCATGACACATGCAGAGATCATCGGCTACTTTTGTTGGTTGGCAAATGAAGTTGTAGATCTTACGGTTTCTTTCAATTTTAAATCTAATCTAAAAAAATCTAATCCGGAGAGTAAAACTCAGAAACATTCTGTGACACAAGTTCAAAATCAACATTTTCAAAATGTGCCTCAGTGTCACAATTAACTTTGAGGATAATCATGTTTAAGAGTAATGTTCAGAATGTTCATATGAAAATATTGACTTATCGGATTCAACATTGCACCCCTTGTTTCTTTGAAACAAATGAATATCTAATTTTCGACGAAGTTCATGAAAATATTTACTTGAACCTAAATCCAATACAATATCTTGTTCATAGTGCTCCGAACATTCTCCAGTAACATGAATATCCGGAAGGAATCCCTCTGTCGCAGAAACCGTTATAAGTTTCTTTGTTTTTAACTTGTGCCACTAGATAACTTTTGCATTGCAGATTCCATTTCCAATCTCAGTATGAGATTTTTTGTTTCGAACAGTGTTAACATGGGATGCAGAATTAATTGTAATAAATGGAGATTCACAAACTTTCAGTTTCAGTGAAGGACCATTGTAAGAGTATAAAATTGAATCTGATTTCAAGTTTTTAATAAGTTACCGGATAACTCCCTGATAAAGATTCATCATAAAAAAGTTAGTCAGCAAGTAAGTCCTATTGTAGACAAAGTGATCATTTGTAACGTGTACTAGTGAGTGAATGCATTCCTTAGACCTTGCTGGGGTTGAACGAGGCTCAAGCAAGGATGATGATAGCTGCAACTAGCTAGTCAGATGATACTGTCGATTAATATTGACTTTAAAGACATTTTCAACTGAAGTTATCCAACATTTTGAGATTGAGATTGGTTCAGTTTACACATCAAAATTCATCCCTGGAATCTCATTCAACACTTGAAACACTATTCATCTGAATTCAATACCAAGAGAGTAAGAAATAAAATATCAAAACTGCAGAAAATAAAATTTAAAAAATAATGCGGGCCAATAATACTGCTTGGATCACAATGGTGCACGGAATGATTGATCTGTAAAATTAGTTAGCAGCAATTGTTGAATAACAAACTTATTACTATTGGCTCGATAGATCTAGAATGGTGGAATATTCAAACACCATGATCTGTAGCGTGTCGTGCTCTTCAATTTTGCCACGACTGATGTTCAGAAGGTGACGATGACCAGAAGAAATTCCCTCGGATACCTGTTGTCTGATGGAACAACGGAACAACTAGGTTCGATGGTTGGAACGGTGGCACAAATCGAGAGATTTCTAGGGTCCTAGCCACCAAAACATTTTGACCATCAGGTAAGGTATGATTTTCATCCTATTATCCAAACTTGAAACTTTAAGTCTGTCAGAACAAACGAATTTTATCATTGAATACATGTGAAAATATTGTAATATGCAAATATCATAGAATCAGAAATTAACTTACACGTTTCGAAGCCTGACAACTTTAGTCTCGCTTTGATGATGGTTGTTTCCCACCTGAAAATATTAAAAGATATTATTATCAAACAAGAGCTTCTAATTGTTTTGGATACCACTAATTTTCAATAAATTGCGAGAGACAAACGAATTGCTACTTTTTGTACTTCTAAGCTTTGTGTTTTGAGATACACCATTTCTTTTATTCCTTGTTACTGATTTTATTTTAATGTTTCATGTTCATCGGTACTGAATACTGGCTTCTGGAGCACTGCACTGTAACAAATCTACTCCGGAGCAACCTTCTACTGGGTTTCAACAATCCATTTATTTTTAATTTGATGTAAATGAAGAATCTGTTTAAAAGAAACAATATTTTTACTCACCTGCCTCAGTTTGTTTAGACTCCCACTCGTTGATGACGTTCCACATTTAATTTCAGATTTCTTCTTCCAATAAATAACTGATCCAATTTCTGTAGCTTTTGATATTTGTTTCTCCATTGACGCCTTTATTGTGTAGATTAAATATCTTCTTATATCAACTACGGTATTGCTGAATGACACTTTTCTTAGAAAATTCACGATAAGTAGGAATAAATATCAACATAACCTCAATACGTTACTTTACGCGCGAGATATCCAGAGCCTTGTCACATTTCGTGTACGTTGGTCGCCTTGGTTAGCTGACGAAAATTACGCCGCGGGGCAATTTCGCTGACCAATGAAATTGAATCATTTGGCGCATGCGCAGTTCTTGTATGGTTTCTAGAGATTGTCCCGGTATACTATTTTGGTTGCTTCCCCCTCTCTGTCGGCATACGAGGCTCGGACGCCGTATGTTCTATAGATATGGGTTTTTGATTGCTGTGCCGATTTAGCGTACCTCATATAGGTATACTTCTTAATATATACATATTATCCTATTCTCTTTGGTTTTACTTGCTTCGAATATTATATGGCTAGTTTCAGTCTTTTATATGTTGTATTCGCGCTTTGCGACGGCTAAGCTTAATTCAAGAAATGATTGATTCGAAGGAAGTGGATCGCTTCCGAGGATTATAATACATGATTTTTGCCCTTTTGGGCGTCACAATAGATTCCGTGAAAAAAAAATTCAGCCAAATCAAAAATGTGTCAGTCAGAGAGGTGTTCGGTTTGTAAAAGAAAGTCCCAAATCTGCTGATGAGCATCTTAGGTCTTCTCATTCAGCTCACCTAAATTCTTTTGTTAAATATGGGTCCAACCCATCATTACTACGCGTAATTGAAATAATTATTTCTGACAACACATGGGTTTAATACACGTTTATTTACACAATCTCCTTCAAGTGCTCAATAGTAAGTTTGACAATTGTTGTATAAACTGATCATCATTTATCATATTCACAAACTGTTACCAAGTCTAGGAGGTTCTGAGTTTAATTATTCTATGATTTGATTCTCTGACTATTCTGTTCGACGTTTCAATATCTTCTGTTTGGCGTGTAAATCTCTTTTGCTTTCTATTATAAAACAGGGTATTGAAAAGTTGGAAAAGTAGAAGGAGTTTAAAGGAGTCGAGGTTTCACGTGGATCTAGAATGAACGGTTGAGGTTGACTAATATTTGAGGATAAGATCTCTGATTAGCGAGTAATATCCTGGCGGGAGGTTCTCGCGAGGCGATTGGCTCAGGGAAGCAAGCGGTGAAGCGCGAATTGGTAGCATCGTCGTTAAAACAATGGCCCTACCCCTAGTTCTGAGAATAAGGCGTTTTATTATCTCTCTGTGAGGTATGCATGGTTTCTTTTCCTACGTTTCCTATCTTTAGTCTACAAAGTTATTTTAATTGAGTTATGAGTTTGAAATGTATTGCAAGTGTTCATTACTTTGAGTCCTTGTACGTGAGATTACACATTAAGGATTTTATGTAAAGGCTAATGTTGAATGGTCAAATACGGAAAAATATGTTTAAGCTGCTTAGTGCTTCGTAGATATAGGCTGATGAAATAACGGGTAATATGGCGTATGAGAACTATTGATATAAGAGTATTGCACGTTAAGATAGTAACTGTGTACGTTGACTGAGGATATGTAAAGACTTAAAACCCTGGGTTATTTTTCGTAACAGTTCTGCGGGCCTGGGTGGGCCCGAGGGTATTAGCAGTTTCACGTTTTATCAACTAAACAGCCGAACATGCCGGTAAACGAAGTTCTTCATAGCCAACAGCTACCGCGTGCAAAACATTGGTAACATACCGTCGTCATCGTGAAATTGATAAGATGAGAAAGTCCCGTACAAGAAATATCTACGCTGCGAAATTAGACAACGGAACCAAAAGTCAACCTTGCATGAACGAGTATTGTATATATTAGCTCAACTTTGACAACTGTGAGATACAAATATTTTGGAAAAAATTGACACTGTTTCATTTTTAGTTTCAATCGTTCCAAGAATATTCATATGAAGAATTTTCGGCTTTGTTGTGCACTTTTAAAATTATGAATTGAAAAAATTCAATGTCTCAAGTTTTAAAAACATCCAAAAAATTCTGAAAGACTCCCTTCTTTGCCAGAAGCATGTTGAAGATATCTTGAACGCTGAACCTATTTTATGAGTCTTTCCCAAAATTTGGAAGCGTTCATTGGGTTTTAATTGAGAAAAATTACGCAAGGACAGTTAGCCACGTACAAAAGCACTCACTTTATTCGGGAAAACTTATACTATCAGTTATTTTTTTGTAAATATGGCACGATTCGTAACGGCGTTTTTCATGTGACAGCAGCCCGTTCATGGTCCACAAGAAGTATGTCTCGATCTGTAACTGACATCATTAGTTGGATCTAACAGAACAAGCCAATGAAATCAGCGGCCTTAGTTCACCGTTCAACGTTCAGAGCTGCACGTATTTATGACGTCACGATTTGATATTTTCAAGTCAGGTCAGCGGCGCCTTAACGTTCTCTACAAGTATGTAGATCTAATCCACCTGCCAAAAATATACTTCTATTCCACACTCCAATAAGCCAATTTATAACTCCTTCTTCATCGAGTTCAACTCCTAGCTTTTATTATCTAAGTTCTGATTACTCTGGAAGTATCGATTCCAACATTCATGAAACCTCCGAATCAAAACTTTCTACGGATGATAATTCCACACTCAACAGTCGCTTAATATCAATTTAAAGCAGTTTTTCCCGTTGATATCACTTATTTCTCAGTTGTATGAGTGAAACGAGGGATTGATGAACATCAAATTAAGTTCAATTGCTTTACTCTACTTCGGCGAAACCTTTTTCGGCGAAATAACTTTTATTCATAATAATTTATAAATTTGACCTCCTCAACACGACACACTCAGTAAACTTTCAACTTTCATCGTCAACGCCGGAATTGCAAATTATATCGTTATTGTAAATTATATCAATAAAGCGGACGGATATGCGCAATTATAATCTAGGCTATTTGATAACAAATTTCTGAACAATCTTGTGATTCCGGGTTAGCAGGCAGAGCCGCAATTTAGCCAGGTAATATAATTAGAAGTTGAAAAAAGGAACCCTGATCAATTTTAAATCTGTTTCTATCACTTTTGTGATAATGATGGCCCGAAGTTCATCGGCGTTTGTTCAGCGTGAACCTTAGAGCATATAGTAGATGGAGGGAGCCTGTCCTATCCTGGCCCATAAGTGGCGATGTTACCAAGGATAGATAAAGTAGCATGAGAACCTATCTCTCTCTTACAAAATGTGATTGGTCAGTTCAAATCAGCCACGTGATTACGTCAGAGCTGTACCAAGCAGTACGGTAAGGGTGTAGTGCCCGATGTGCCCATGTAGTGAGGCCTTAGAGCTAAGAATGCAGCAGGAAGCATTACAAAGCGTGCACTATTAATGAAACATTAACAATCGCGTTAGTAACCAAATTTCAGAATGGTTCTGAAATGCATAGTTTGTAAAATTCTCAATTATCAATAATATTAAGTTTTGTATGAACACAAGTACTGGAAATATATTTATTCTGAGTGCTTAGTGTCAAGTTAAAGTAAAGTGAGGTACTAAGTTAAGTGTACAGTTTAATAAGCAATTGTCAAAGTGTCATTATATGAATAAAACTATTATTCTTTTGTCACAGTTAATGCATTAGGGCATCAATGATTTCTTTAAACCCAAAAATTCAATCTAAATCCTAAATTCGGAAAGCAAGTTTTCTTTCGAAAGAAAATTATCCTTTTTTGTTACAATTGTGATCAATTCTTCAGTGTAAATATATTATGTATATTACATTGAAATGTATATAACATATTATATAAGATATACAATAATTATAAATTCCATCAAAAAATTTAGTTAGGTGCCTATCATTGACGCGGGTACTAAATTTACCACGCTACGCTCCTGGTTTAGAAAAAGACAGGTTCTCAAGCTACTCATTCCCTCTCTGTCGTCACACTTTTCGGCCAGAAGGCTCCCTCCAAAGAGTATAGGATAGAGTGGAAGGTCCCATAAGAGCCAATGTATAAAAGCGTACCTCGATTTTCAGCACGCTCTGGTAGCTCTGAGGAAAAGTAAAGTACCCCCACTACGATTTTGGCGCTCCCTTTAAACCGGGGAATACAGTGAAGAATTCTTAAAACTTCTGATAATAAATTTTTTGCAATGAATTCTTCAGTCAACCCTGTTATTACAGAACGATCTCATATTTTTCTCCATATCTGGCAGCCTATAAATATGTTTGCATGGATACAGAACATAACGTAAGCATCGTACATACACATTCCTTCTATGAATGTATGTGAATTTAGTATAAGACAAAATAATGAAATAAATGGCAACAAATCAAACACATTGTATCGAAATTATATATTTAAATAGGTAATCTTCAATATATAACATCAAAAAAGTACTTATATTTAAAAAACGTAAACAGTAATGTCAAATCTTAATAAAAATATATATCCGTACATAATACTGTATCATAAAGAATGGTTACATAAAATATTATATCAACTCAAAAACCTCTTGTATTTTTTATTAGTTTCTACCAAAACAACCATACACGAAAATCATTACATTTATTTTCACAACAAATGAAGAAACGTGAGCCACAACATTCCCGCGAAAGTGAGGTTATATATTCATATTTACTTACAGTTGCTGTTTATTTGGTAACGAGAAAACCGTCACTTGTTTCCCGTTATTTATGCTTCGATTTTTTACATATTTGTTATTGTCACATAATTTGATGTCACAAGAAATTGGCATCTTTGGAAAAAGTTCGTTTGTTACTCAACTCTTACCATGTATTCTTAC
Organism: Diprion similis; assembly: GCF_021155765.1. NCBI lineage: Eukaryota > Metazoa > Arthropoda > Insecta > Hymenoptera > Diprionidae > Diprion > Diprion similis. The sequence goes on from NC_060118.1 coordinate 3,898,597, forward strand.
CACTGATTCTTACTCAAAGAATATGGCGACCGCGTCATCACACCAACAAACAATACTACATCGCATGTTCACTGACGCTACACATACACGTTATACTTTTCCTCAGAGCTGCTAGGGGCGCTGTAATAGGGCGATACGGGTACCTTCCACTCTATCCTATACTCTTTGGCTCCCTCCATCTACTATATGCTCTAAGGCGTGAACTCAAACACTAGTAACAATCGATGGTTACTTAATTTCTAAGAAATATTTACAAGTAGTTTTTTTTGTCTAGAACGGTCTGCGTTTTCCGATGCAAATAAATTACATTTTCGAAAAACCATGGAAATCTAACGTAAGTTAGGAAATTAGTTTTATACGTTAGCTGCATCTTCGTTCGCAATGAAGGTATGAGCCTTGACTGAATACATATATATTCAGTCAATGGTATCAGTTATGTAATAAACATATGTACACAAATTACATAAGGTACATATAAGAACAACTATATATCTTCGTCCTTTGATCAATTTCTTTGACAATTTCTCCAATCGTTTACACCAAGAAAAGGTTTCTAACCCTGTTAACAGTAAACCAACTGTATGTTTATTGTGCACCTGTTTAGATAACATTATTTTTGTCGATCTGATGAAGTTAGATTAACAATGCTGAATTTGCCTCGAATGAATTTACAGTTCAAAAGTATACGGCGTCCATACGGGGTTCGACGAAAATTTCAGTTTGTTCCCGTTCGTCATTCGATTGGCAGAATAATATTCGACTCTACATTATTTGGGTACACACGGTGAGCGATGGTAACATCAGTTCTCGTCGCCTCTACGTACCGACCGCTTGCCGACTTGAGTTCCGTGTGCAGGGGAAAACGCAGAGGGCGCTGCTTGACTTTTTCTTGTTCATTTTCGGTTACGAAAAGTCCCATAAGGTGATGAGTCTTCAGATATTCTCAGTCGTGCGTAGCTGAACTAACATGGAACTAACACTATTTTCATGGATTGGGGTTGTGATACTGTCACCGTAACCGCTCCGCTAATACACGGTGACGCAGTACCCGCGGACTACCGGGCACTGACGGATTCCTTGCAAAGAAATAAGACTCAAATTACTCTTGACAATTTTTTTTTTTTTTTAAGCAACGGTTTTTGAGTTAGTGCCGTTTGGAGTTCACCAATCACGGCGCAGATGAGACCGAGCACGCGAGCCAAGTGCGAGACTAGTGAAGCTGAGCCCGATGCAACGTACGCTAGCCTCGCGCTAGGCTCGTGCGCCCGGCCCTATTCGTGCACCGTGATTGGTGGACTTCAAACGGCTCTAACTCAAAAACCGTTGCTTCAAAAAAAAAAAATTGTCGAGAGTAATTTTAGTCTTATTTCTTTGCAAGGAATCCGTCAGGTGTGTTGGTTCTTTAAGCCGTAGCGTACCTAGGCTTGATTCTATCTGCTGCCTTGCAGACGCAGGATATACTTCGTTGCTGCATTACAGACTCAGGGTGTGATTTTGTCACTGTTCCCTGAGTAACCTATGTTTTGCAAACGCAAGAAATGATTCCGTTTGTTGAAAATGTTTAACGGACGCAGTACGTTATTCCATTGCTGCTCCCTGGCTATTGTTTGATTCTACTGCAAATATACAACTTTTTAGCTAGTAAAGAGGCAAATGTGTTTTCAATCAAGGCAGGATAGCTAATTTGGGCACTTGAAAAAAGGCTATTTTTATGAATTTTTTATGAGATTATGAATAAAGATATTGATGTGGGGTTTGTTAGGCTTAATAAATATACTCTTGAAATATATTAGAAAATTGTTTATTATATATTTTATGCACGTTTAACTTACAAATACACCATTTGAATACAACGCCTCGATTAGTAGGTAGTCAGCGCTGGTGTTGAAATTTAAAAAATGGGCCATCTAAAGTTGAAAAATTTTCAATTTTTGGGTTCAATATATCACTAGCAACCGACTGAACTAGAATTTCAAATGCCGAAGCGTAATTAACAAAATGGCGGCGAAATAAAAGGGACAAAACTTGCATGTTTTTTAAATATTTTTTGCCAAAATAAGTGGCGAAGATGAAATTTTTTTAATAATTTTAGTTCAGCGGGTTGCTAGTGAAATATTAAAGCTAAAAATTCAAAATTTTTCCGTTTTAGACGGCCCATTTTTGAAATTTCAATACCAGTGCTGACCCACCTACTAATCGAGGCATTGTATTCAAATGGTGTTTTTGTATGTTAAAAGTGCATAAAATATATAATACATTTTTTTTCAATGCATTTCAAGAGTGTATTTATTGAGTCTGACAAACCCTACATCAATATCTTTATTTATAATCTCATAAAAAATTCATAAAAATAGCCTTTCTTCGAGCACCCAAAGTAGAATACTGCCTCAAACGTAAGTTACTCAGATATTTTACAAAAACTTCGGCAACAAGGCCACCCATGCTCAGATAAGAACATAAGTCATGTAAATTGATAAACTAATAATAAGGCAAATTAAATATTACGTAATTCTTCGGTTACGCTCTTAAATTTTGTATAAGTCAAGTTTCGAGTCTATTATTCAATCATTACGATTCTCTGCAAATGTTTATTACTTTCTCTAGGCAAGTAAGCCATTTTGCCTTTAATTTTTTATCAATTGAACGGAAAATAAATGAAGATAAATTGTCACTTGTATTTATATTGATGTCCTGTGGCAAGGTCGACATTTGAACGACGAAAAGATTAGTGGTGTATGGTTCGTACGTCAGTGTGACCTGCCCGCTGTATACGTCTGATACGTTTCTCTTACGATAGTGCGTCGGTGTGGTCAGCTGTTATCTAGAAAAAAACATCTGAAATGTAAAAAATCCCCCAAGTTATCGAAACCAAATCACAATAAGAATTTGAGAACAACTTAGATATTGCCAGTCTCTGTCGTGAAATCAGACAAGAACCCCAAGCCCTATGATCTCGCAGCAAGTAGGCATACATCGTGAAATCAGACCTCACTGTTTCGTGTAGTGATGTCGAAACTTTATTCCAAGTTTTACGTACTTAGCGCGCACATTTTTTGTTGAAAATCAATTGCGAATAGTATAGCGACAGAGTCATCACGGAGTTTAATCCATCGCATCAATTCGCGGAATCATGAAGTGAGAATATATATTGTACATGTTCTTAACTGGATTACGAATCAAAAGGCGTAAATAAACATGAGAAATGTTTTGAAAATGTTTTTATGTCAAAAAGACGAGTATTCCGTTTAAGGTCTGGAATGAGACTGTCTTTATAATAATATGTGTTTCAATAGCAACCTCATTCTTTTTATAACATATGAGTGTCTCTACATGATAATTACTAGATCATCACAAAGGGGGGTAAAACGGGAGATTTCTCCCTTTGTAACACTGCTCCTCCTGAAGAAAAAGAGTCGTCCCGACTCGGGTATATCGTGTCAATATAAAAGCGATCTAGTAGTCAACGCTCTAAGGTGAGTCGGAGCTATGGCTCTAAAAATTTGAAGGCTCCCTTCTTACTACCTGGCATTCGCCAACAGTCTCAAGGTAAACCATAGAAAACCTTAAGCAAATAGCCGAGCAATATAGCCAAAATCCAATATTTTTACATTATTCTGTCACATGGGTTTATCGTGTCAGTGTAAAAGTTTTATGTAATCCTCTTCATGTAAAAATCCAAGGGTGTCACAGGATCCGGGAAATCAGGAAGGACTCGAGCGGAAGTCCAAAAGGGATCCTGGAGTTATGATATCACCACTGGGAAAAGGAGGAGGAAAGGTGGTGGGCCGGTTCTGGGATTTCTCCGAAAACAGCACACCCTAGATTGGGAGGACAGACGTGAGCAGTGGTGATCGGACATTCGAAATTCGTTCAAAGAATTTAGTTAAAGAAAGATTCATTAATAAAGATCGTTATTAAATCATAAACGTTTATTTCTATTAAAAGAAAAGAAACGATCTTATCTGAATCTGCAGAAGAAAAACCCAGCTCGTCGATCACCAGTCGTTCTCTGGAATGAAGAAAGGAATCACGGGAAAGATGTTGTGACAGGAAACCTGAAAATGCTTACGAAATCTGACACAAAGGGTTAATAAAATACGAAAAGCATTCAATCGCTTGTCGACCTCGAAAAATAATAGTGGCTGTTTTCACTTCGTTAACCTAATCAAACCGTACCTATTCCAAAGCTCGATCTACGAAGAAAAAGCTTCTAGAAAGAAACAAAATCAGAAGAAATCAAATGAAGAAAACAAAATCAACGTTGCGTTTCTTGGTAGATTAAGACTTATACACGCTTTAGTTGGATTGAATTATAGAAATTTTTATAAACTTGATCAGCGGAGGATTCAGCGTCTATAACTAGAACAGGGGCAGGTACCGAAGAAAACTTCCCTCTGATTAGCCAATCCTCATGAACCTCAAAAATGGTTCTGAGCAACTCTAAACTCAGACCTGATTCTTCCTCACGCGATCGGGAACAGACCCGAGCGAAAGTGGTCTCTGGGGAAACTCGCAAATAAACTATCAAATCTACTGCGAGTTTAAAGGTTCGAATGAGAAGCGCGGAATTTTCTCGGAGCAAATGAGACCCAAAATCTTGGAAATTTCTCAACCTTCGACGAGTTTCGACAAAACAATTGCTACTAAAATTCGATCGTTCCATTAGTTTGACAGGCAAAGAGGTTATCTGTAGGTGTCTTTGACACATAACCATCCGAGCGTGATGTTGGAATTGATAAATGTACCGATCCGGATCTTGATATATCTATTCCAAGAGGTTAATACCAGCCACGTTTCGATATTTTTCAAGCGGTTCAAGCAATGTGAAGAACTGAGGATCCATCAAGAATCTTTTGGTGAAGGTTGACTTTCCACATCCAATATTTCCCTCTACGATGATTGTCAGCGGGCGCGTCTCTTGCAATTTAATTCTGAAGAGGAGGTTTTCTTTCCAATTTACGACAGGCTGGAAGGTAGTAAAGGTGATTGTAGTTATCTTAACCGAATCTTCAGAGATCAAACCTCGAAAGATGTGCCAGGTCTTGGCAAGGCCGTTTGAGGTCGTTGTTCTTCTTCAAAGGGAGCAAGTCGATCTAGGTGGACCACCTTTACTTTGAAGTGAGGGCCTTTTCGAATCCTGTAAACCACATCGTTGATTCGGTTAATCACTTGGTAAGGACCTTCCCAATTTCTTTGGAGTTTTAGCTTTTAATTTATCCGAAGCCATAGAAATGCTTCCCCTGCCAAAACTATGAATTTCTTCCAGGTGTCGTTGTGAATAAGAGGCATAATAGGCATAATCTGTCTGGGGTTGCGTTTGCACGGGAACAGGGCCCTTCTCTAAATCTGACGGGAGTCGAAGATTTGTCCCTGTGAGCATGGAAGCTGGCGTCTGTTTCGTTGTCTCGTGGATCGCAGATCTATAAGATAAGAGGAGAAAGGGAATCCAGGTGTCCCGATCCCTCCGATTCTGTTCCACGAAGGACGACAAATACTGAAGTAAAGTCCGATTCAAACGCTCTATCATGCCGTCAGATTGAGGGTGGAGGGGAGCTGTACGAGTTTTTATAACTCCTAAAATCTAAGTAACCTCCTTCATTAAATTTGACTTAAAATTACGGCCGTGATCAGTATGTACTTCTAGAGGAACTCCGTGCCTACAGATAAACTCTCTAACGAACGCCTGAGCTATGATAGAGGCTTCTTGATTATTAAGTGGGACCACTTCTGGCCACTTGGTGAAGTAATCAGCGGTGACCAGCGCGTATTTGTTTCCACTGTAGGTTGTAGGAAGAGGACCGAGGATGTCCATCGCCATCCTTTCGAAAAGAGCTCCCACGTTGTAAATTTGAAGAGAGCTCTGTCCTCTTTCTCGGGGACCTTTTTTCGCCGTGCAGACATGGCATCTTCTGCACCAGTCGACGTCTGTCCGGCTGCGCAGCCAAAAGTAGCGTTGGCGTATCCTGCCCAAAGTCTTATTGGAGGCGAAGTGTCCGCCTGTAGGAGAATCGTGATGGAGAGCAAGAATCTCTAGAACTCTAAGCCTGGGAACCAAAAGCTGCCACTTGATTTCTCTCAAGTCTGCGGATTCCCATTTACAGTATAAAATTCCGTCTATTAAAATTATGGAGTCCCATTGAGCCCAGTAAATTTTAAAATCCGGTCCGGCTGAGGATATTTGTTGCCATTCCGGGCGAGCCTCTGTTTCTTTCCAGGATTTCACTTGGGCGAGAGTTGTATCTTCTTGTTGAGATGTTCTCCAATCCTCCAGGTCTCCTTCGAGTGTCAACTTTCGAATTAAAGAAGGAGGGTTCCGGTATTTTTCCAGTCTTGCGCACTGTCTGCAGCCTGGTGTCTCTTTGCAAGGTCTTCTAGAGAGAGCATTGTTGTTAAGTTGTTCTTAAATTTTTATTATTTATGAAACGTTTCCTACCCCGAAGGGAGGGAAACGGTTGTTTCAGGTCTTGCCATAGGCTTGACCTGTCGGAGATTACCTACCATTCATGCGTAAAGTTGCTGAACTTTGGCCTCGGTTGAGGTTCAAGAAGGGGTAATCCCCCCCCCCCCCCTTCAGTCTATGGCTTCACTGGTGCCGAGTAGCACGTACCTCCGAGGTCCGTGCGTCGTCAGTACCTACTCCGAACCACGCCGGCAAGAACTTGCTCAGGTCAAGTCTTTGGCAAGACCTGAAATAACCGTTTCCCTCCCTTCGGGGTAGGAAACGTTTCATATTTCAGTTCTGTGCCTTCGGCTTGACCTATCGGAGAGGTGTTTAGCTACTGCCGGCACCAACCGCGTACAGTGACCCCGAAAAGAATTACCCTATCTACCCTAACTACTTGCAAATAAATCCAGGAACTTTTTTTAGATGCACATTTATTAAACACAACATCGTACAAACCATAAATCTAATTTCAAGCAATAATCAAACGATAAATCATCAAAGATGAATTATTAAGAGAGAGAATTTTAACATCTTACCATAACTATTCGACTTGACTGTCTAGCATGACTAGTTTAATTTACTGGTTCGAAACCATTTAACACTGCATGACTCTGAGACTTTGACTTTGGCCTCTGCACCTCTTTGCAGTAATACCTGAAAAAATCCTTCGCATTCTACCAATTGCCTCGCTTTAATATGTCGTTCAACTCCATACCTTGCTCGAATCTGTACGAAGCCACCGCTGAACGTATGGATCCTGGACCTGTGCTAATGTTCAGGTCCTTGAAAATCGTCTTTATCCAACCAGCAATTGTCGCTCTCGAAGCTTCTGCAACCTTACCCCTTGTCGTGATGAACAGCTTAAGCAAGCCTGGGACAGCTTTGTGCCTCTCTGCTGACACCTCTATCACTCGTTTCACCCAGTAGACTAAGTCAAACTCTCGCTGCTTTGACTTTGATAGATTCCACCCAGACTGCCTATGCCGAATGCTGACCGTCTTTGACCCAAAGTTTGGCCAAAGGGTGACAGACCTGCATGTCATCCTTTGCGCCAATAGCTAGGAGCGTAAGATCGTGAACACGCCTTCCGGATGCTAACAGCAGCAAGATCTCAGTGTGCCTGGAAACTTGGAAAAGGCTACCCTGGTCAGGGGGATGACTTTTCAACCACTCAATTAACACTTCAACATTCCAGATACTTGATCTAGCAGGTGACTTAGCTGTTTCTCGATTACCGATTGCCTTGATCATCGACCTGACCAACGGATGAGCACTCAGCCGATTCTCATTATTCGGGGTGACCAACGAGCTGACCGACTTTTTTGTTAAAATAGTCCGGTAACCCAGTTTTGCCTTGCTGTCGCCCGCTTCCAGAGTGACATATGTTTCGACTACCCTCGAGCGACTCGTGGCAAACAGATCTATCAGCGGAGTTGCCCACTTCTTGAATACTAGTTGCGTTGCTCGGCTCTTCAGATGCCAGTCCGTTAGGGGTAGTCCCCGTGATAACCTGTCCGCCCAGCAGTTGTATATTCCCGGCAAGTAGTAGGGGATCAGATGTATCTGGGCTTGGTGACTGAATATCAAGATTTCCCTGACTACTTCCAGCAGAATCTTGGATCGGGTCCCACCCTGCTTCTTGATGTAAGCCACCACAGTTTTGCTGTCGGACTGCAGCATCACCGACCTGCTCCGTAGATCCGTCTCGATTTCTTTGAGCGCTAACAGAACAGTGTAAAGCTCCTTGCGATTCACGTGCCAATTCCTCGGCTCCTGCGACCACTGACCTGCTCTCACCTCGCCGTTCAGATGAAATCCCCAGCCCTTCTCGGACGCATCTGTTGTCAAAAATATCGTCGGGTGTTCCTGGAATAATGGACTTGTCTGGTGGATGTTTTGCTTCCACCAGATACAGTCGTCCCTCGCCGATGGTGAAACTGTCCTTTTTTCTTTCGGTTCGTCTTCTTGAAGCTTGAAGCTCGCTCTCTGCAGGTTCCTCGAGAAAAGACGACCCAGTGGGTTCACGATTGCGGCAAAGTTGATCTGACCTAGCAAGGACATTCCCTTCAGCCAACTCCACTTGTTTTCTGCCAGTATCGAGTCGACGACACTCAGAATCCGAATCTTCTTGTCTTTTGGTAGGATCCTAAGGCTTCTTTCGGTGTCCCAGATGATCCCCAGGAACTCCAAGCTTTTTGTCGGGGTGGTAACCGATTTCTTGAGGTTTACTACCCAACCCAGACGCCGAAGATAATCTATTATCCACTTCACATGGACCCGCAGCGTCTGCGCATCCTGGTGCACAATGAGAAAGTTGTCCAAGTATACCAAAACTCTTATTCCTAACTGACGAAAAAGGTTCGCCAACCAGTTGCTGATCCTTGCAAAGGCCAGAGGGGCCGTCGCTAGGCCGAATGGGAGGCACGTCATGTTGTAAACTCGGCCCTTGTAAACCAGATACAGGTATCTCCGATGGCGTTCGGCAATTGGCACGTGGAAGTATGCTTGAGAAATGTCTAACTTTACTATGTAGTCGTCCCTTCTGAGAAAACGAGGAACTTGACGTTGGTTGACTAGTCGAAATTTGTGTAGCTGAAGATAGATACTGATTTAGCTGCTTTAGGTTGAAAATCTGCCTTACTGATCCCTCTGACTTCGGGACTAGAAACATGGGAGGGATAAACCCTTTGGACCACTGCTTTTTCCTACACTCCCGCTTTCAGGAGCTTCTCTATTTCCAGCGACATTTGCCAAGACTCTCTGGTCCCAAATCTTCCTATATTTCTTTTTGAGAACGGTACCGTAACTGGTTTCTTCACGAAGGGTATCTTGTAGCCTCTTAACATTTCTAGGATGTAATCCGGAGCTCCCAGTTCTTGCCACTGGTTGACAAAGTTTTTTAGCTGACCCCCGCAAAACGAATAGTCACAATCTCCTGGGCCGGTCTCTTCTGCTTGTGCTGGTTTTTGAAGACGACTTTCTAGAGCTCTTGTTTCTTGGTTTTCGAAAGGAAGACGGACCTGATGGCCGGTGTGAGCTGCTTCTTTGGTCCCGGAACTAACTTGAGTTACCTGAAGCGCGACTTGGCTGGAGTTTGGAGCCACGATAACCTCCCTCTCTAGGGGTCTTTGCAAGAAAATTCTGAGGTTTTGGGTAGAAAACTTTCTGAAAGCCACCCCGTTGGTCAAAGAACTTCGACAAAGCATCCTCGTCAAATAGGTGAGACTCAGAGGGAGGAATCTCAGCTAGCTTAGCCACTAGGTATTAGTCCTTAGGCTTAAAGGATTTTCTTTTCAACTCGATAAATTCTACCCGCTTAGCGCATGTATAGTGGAGCAGATCATCCGAAACCTCCTTGAAAGCCGAGTCATCTAAAAGGTTGTCCTTGATTTCGCTGAAAGCGTCAGGATGCTTCTGCGCGATCTTCTGCAACGCCTCAGAGAACTTTTGCTGCTGCTTCAGCAGACCATGCGTGATTGTTCCCGCCATTTCATTCATTTTTTTCAACATCGAATTGGCAAAAGTCTTAGGTACCAGACTCTCTAGCTAGCCGCTTACCCTGAGAGTGTCGAATACCGGCGAGGCTTGAAGCTTTTTCTGAACTTCTATGTATATAATTTTGTTCCAGCCTGCGATACCCAGTTTCTGACACTCCAAGCCCTGCACTTTGATTTCCGGAGCAGGTGCCGGCACCGCCCGCACTTTCCTTAACCTGAGGAACCAATGTCAAAGCATCCAGGTTAACTACCTGCCTTTCTTGGGTCGGCAACAAAGCTGGCGCTTCCCACGCCGTGGGATCCACGGCTGACTCATACTCTGACAAGGTCTCGTCTGTAGAGCCATCTAGACTATCCTCAGACCACTCGGGTTCAGCGCCCCTATTCTCGATCTTATCCATCAAGACCTGGAACATGTTCTCCATTCTTTCTTCTATGATGGAATATCTTGATCTTTTGGTCGGTCGGTCCTGCTGACCCGAGCCTTTTCTTTTATTAGAAGGGTCATTTTCATCCTGCTCCTCATCTGAGGTCTCTTCCTCAGGCCTCAACAAGTCTGCTGTCTGCCTGCGGGAGATGAAATGCTCCTTCAAAGGCCTCAAGGCATACAAAAATAGCTCTGCCTGGGTCGCTGAACGTTTTACCTCGTTGACCACTGCCGGAGGACTCATAATCAAGGCCCTGCAGAAGGCCCAGTTCAACATTTAGACCTTGTAGTCCCGATACTGCTTTTCCGGGAGGTCTTGGATTGAGGAATTGAAGGCCCGTGCAATCGCTACCGTGGGCAAGGCAAATCTCAATTTGTTGAGCATCTGGGGATCCAGCTCATTCCCGAAAATCTCCTCCTTAGAGAGGCTTACTACCCTCCAATTCCTCCAACTGACTGGCAACCACTCCTCCGCCGCTAATTTCAGCCTATCCAGAATCTTGGTCTGCTCCTCGGTTCCAGCTGCCTCCTCTACCAACTCTTCCACGATCACGAAGGCCGACGCTGGAATCTCCATCTGCAATTTTACGAAGAAGACCCAATGTCAGCAAAGGGTCTTAAGTTAGTCCGCTTGAGAAGGGTGGCTGCAAGCAGGCGATATAGGAGTTTGCGCTATGCTAACACGATGCTACTGTGTTGCCCACATGATCGCTCCCTTTTGATTGCTTTACTAGGATTTAACACCGGCATCGGTAAGCCCCCGAGCCTAAAGGCTGCGGAGATACTCCTCGAGCCATTGAGGCTGCATAGCGGAGACTTTCATAGGCGGTTGCGTGTCAACCTGAGCAGTTGAGCCTTCGCCGAGCGAGCCATCGGGGCTCCTCGAGCCATTTACATCTGCTGCTAGTTCGTCCCGAACTGCACATGCGCTTCCGCCCAGGCCATGGCCGCGTACCACGGTCTTACATACAGGTCTTGCAACGAAGGTAGTGGGGGTGGTTCATTTCACGGGCGGTTATTTATTTCACTTTGTGGCCGCCAGGACGGCGTTGTGATCGTAGGATGGATAATCAACGCGTGCGCAATACAGCGCCAACCTAATAATAATATTATTGTTATTATTACAAGCAATGAATTGTTATGAATGAAAGTAGTTAATACAGTATGATGCACGCGCTGATTTTAGGTTATATGCTTCATGTCAAATATAATTTTGGTGGCACATTTTCATCCCTACCCCACGTCATCCCTAGATAGCAGCGCCGCGACATGGCTATTTCAAACACTTAAAACACGGACAACAAGAGAACCACGCCGCTCTGTAGAAAATTGGCTTCGTTGCCAGACCTGTATGTAAGACCGTGCCGCGTACTGAGAGTACCGAGCCATGACGCCCGTGACTGCGTCGTTAAAACCGCTGCCGCGGCTGGCGACCCGCCACATAACCTAAAACAAATAAACTCATTCATTGATATCTTACCTTTATTTCTCGGCTTACAAGTACGGGTAATTCTTTTCTTTTATTTCAAAACCGTTTACTCTAAATAAAGATTTGTTACCGATTTTTCACGCATGCCGGTAATTTTTTACCGACATTACACGCATACATTACCGGCATGTGCGTAATGTCAGTAACAAATGCGGCCAAAATGAGATTTCGGTGTTCTTCGTAATCGAAAACCAGATCAGCTGCCATTTCGTCATTTTACCATCAAATCTCATGGAACTTGGCTCAAAATGTGTGTTTCATGACCGCCGAGTGGCATCATACCGGACAGTCCAATCCATTTAGTGCAACTGTGAAAATTTGACCAATTTCTGTGGGTGGTAACCAATCTGTGAATATTTTTTCTAAATTTCGAAAAAGTAAAAAGACGCTCCACTTTTTGCCGAAATAAGGCTTTAATTGCCCAAGTTTCACTCTGACCGCTTGAGCGGTATAGGAGTTTTGCATCCCCGCGTTTTCGAGGTGTACAACGCGTCTTCATAAGCACCTCAAACACAGAATTTTAGCATCGAAATCTCGCTCCCTATTGATTTGGGCATGAATCTGAATCCGTATTCGGCCGGTATAATATTGTTACAAAGGGAGAAATCTCCCGTTTTACCCCCCTTTGTGATGATCTAGTAATTATCATGTAGAGTTACTCTCATGAGTTAACACTCATATGTTATAAAAAGAATGAGGTTGCTAATGAAACACATATTATTATAAAGACAGTCTCATTCCAGACCTTAAACGGAATACTCGTCTTTTTGACATAAAAACATTTTCAAAACATTCCTCACGTTTATTTACGCCTTTTGATTCGTAATCCAGTTAAGCTCGCGAACCTAGTATTCTTTTGTAACGTCGTCCAACGTTACATTGGCGTCAGAAGCGGGATATAGAGGTTTTAACGGGTTCGAATCAGTGCGCGAATTGTAAAATGAGCGTAAGCCGTGGTACTCGTTCGCGTCGTCGGGGAGTTGTGGAGATAACCCCTCTAGAACGGGTCCACAACTTCCTGCGCCGGTTGTTTCAACTCAAACGGCTTCAGTTCCCGTCACTTGCGAGACCCCTTCAGCCGCACCTTCATCAACTGCTGTGTCCACCATGGATCTTCTCAAGATCTTGCAGGCACAACAGGAAACGGTAGCTCAACAACAGCAGCGACTCCAGGAAATCGCTGAAAAACAGCAACAAGCGGCTGAAAGGCAGCAGCAACAACTTATAGCTCTTCTACAGGAACAGCCAAAGGAAAAAGTTAGTTCGGAGTCTCAGATGCCTGAGCTGTTTCGGACCACGGTGACGGCCCTGCAAACGGTGAGAGAATCGACAGAGACTCCTCAACACTCTCCCGATCCAACCGCCAGGCCTTCCCCTAACCAGGAAAACCTAAGGTCTGTCCTATTCCCAGAAATAGTAGAACCCACCACACTAACTAGGTCAGAGATGCGAAAGAGGGTAACATTTGATGTGTCCCCCTCTCGCCCGGTAGTCAGGGATGACCGCGTCGTAAACGCGATGCGGAATGCCCCTTAAAATACCTTGGACGATTCTTTCTTGAGCCTCCCCGAAGGCTACCGTGAAACACGTCAAAATCTTAAACATTTCGCTTTGGTGAAGCCCCCTATATTTGACGGACAAATTTCCTGGACTGATTTTGAAAGCCAATTTAGAGTAGCTTCGATTCATAATGAATGGGATGCAGAGGCAAAAGCAATAGATTTAGCGATGAGCCTACGAGGCCCAGCAGTTTCAATTTTGTCGACCCTATCTTCAACGGAAATCGACTATGACAGATAAGCTCCGCGCTAACACTTAGATACGGTAGCGAACACTTAAATAAATCATATTTAACTCAGCTACAAAATCGAAAACAAAAACGAGACGAAGACCTTCTAGCTAGAGCAGCCATCCCGGATGGTGACAGTTCACGCGATTTCATCGCAGTTGAGGCCTTTATAAAAGGAATTAATGACCCCGATATAAGACTAGCTGTTAGCACGTCTGGAGTTTCCACATTGCGAGAAGCAACTATTAAAGCCCTCGAAATTGAGGCATTGAGAAACCAACATTTAGGAGCCCTAAAAATCCGTCGGGTAGAGGTGACGACAGAAACCTCAACTTAACCAAGGGCTAGCTCAGAGAAGACTCGCCCAAATACCCAAAAATTAAATACGAATAATAGAGGTAAAAATAATATGACTTGCAAAATAATAAACGTGAAACTTCTAATGATAGCAATACAGAATAACCGGTTCTAAATTGTTTCGCTTGTAATAGAAAAGGGCATGATGCCAATCATTGTTTTACTTTAGAAAAACTTTTCGGAGAGTCCTTTCGAAGCTCGAATTCAAATTCGAATACACAGAATTGGCGTAATAGGGATGCGAGTAAGAGAGAAGAAAATCCTCAATCGTCTATGTCCACTGAAACTAATACAAAAAACTAGATTCGGATGATTCCTCAGGGCAAGAATCATCGCGAATAGTCGATAGCGAAAGCCCTTTAAATGAACGATTTTTAATTAGAAGTCTAAGACAGTCTGGTCTTTACGCGCGTGGTACCGTCAACGGCGTCGATTGCCTCTGGGTGATCGATACCGGTGCAGAAGTGACCACCGTTCGATCGGATCTGTTGAGGACTAGGGAATTATTAGAAGTAAGGTTGGTATGCATGCGAAGTAGCAGCAAGAGATTGCCGAGAGCGTGTGCTAACATGGATGCAGCTTGTTAAATATATATTACTTGTATTGCCTTAATAAAATGTCATGAAGACTTAATTATGTGTTTTTAATAACATACTAACATGGCGCAGTCGGTCAAGTGAAGTCAAAAGTTTAAAAAAGAAAGGAATAGTGCATCAAATTGTCTACAGTAACTGAGCGTCAACGATACACGTGATTCCACAACAAGATGGACGCGAGAATACCGGGTCCATGTAAATTTGAAGGCAACATATTGGAAAATTTTAAGAAATTTAAACAACATTTTGAAATTTATTTGCTAGCTGCGGAAAAAAATAACTCAACAGATGAGGTTAAGGTAGCGGTACTTCTGAATTTTATGGGTGAAGAAGGAATTGATATCTTCAATAATTTTAAACTGTCAAATGAAGAAAGAAAAGAATTCAACCGCGTAGTACAAGAATTTGAGAAATATGTGAACCCAAAGAAAAATATTATTTACGAAAGATTCCTGTTCTACAACCGAAAACAAGAAGAAAATGAGCCATTTGATCACTTTGTTACTGACCTAAAAAAAAATATAAAAAAATGTGAATTTATAAATAGTGAAGATGACATGCTTCGGGACCGAATTGTACTCGGAATTGCCGACAGAGGATTGCAGGAACGACTCATCGGGTTAGAGGAGGTGACCTTAGAGAAGGTAATAAAAATCTGTAGATCCTGTGAAGTAACAAGGGATCAAGTTAAAATTGTGCAGGAAGAAAATAAAGTCAGTGTTGTCAAGAAAAAAGAGTACGTCAAAAAGTCAAAAGAAAAACATAACACATTTTTATGCACGAGATGTCAAACCAAACATGGAGTCAACCAGTGCCCAGCATTTGGAAAAAAGTGTGCTCGATGCGGGAAATTAAATCACTGGAAAGTCGCTTGCAGAGTGAAGATCGTTCAGGAGCTTGAAGAGGCGGATGAAGAAAACAGTGACGAGATAGAGACGTTGCTAGTCAAGTCTGTGATAAATGTAATATCGAAAGTAGAGTCGTTATCGTGGTATGAAAATCTAAAAGTAAGTGACAAGATTATAAAATTTAAGTTAGACACAGGCGCACAGGTAAATATAATACCTAAACAAGTGTTAGAGTCGCTGGGTGGTAAAGAAAAAATTGAAAAAACCAAAATAGTATTAGAAGCGTATGGAGGTACGAAATGGTCACCACTTGGAACTGTAAAATTAATTTGCGAAGTCAAAGGAACAAGAAAATGTCTGAATTTTGTAATAGTTGATAATGATTCGACACCGTTGCTAGGACTAGAGTCCTGTACTCAGCTAGGGTTAGTAAAAAGGATTGAAAATGTAGAATATAAAGAAAAAAATGGACTTATTAATAGACACCGAGATCTCTTTGAAGGAATAGGTAAGTTCAATAAAAAATGTGCAATCAAACTGGTAGAAGATGCAATACCAGTTGTTAGGGCGCCTCGTAGAGTCCCGTTAGCAATAAAGGAAAAACTGAAACAAACTTTAGATGATTTGGAATCTAGAGGCATCATACAAAAAGTTACAGGCCAAGTTGAGTGGGCAAGTAATTTAGTTATTGTGGAGAAACAAAATAAAACACTGAGGGTGTGTTTAGATCCAGCAGATTTAAACAAGTATATAAAGCGAGAATACTTTCTAATACCAACGGTTGAAGAAGTTTGTTCAAAACTAACAGGAAAAACTTGGTTTACAGTTCTAGATTTAAAAGATGGGTATTACCATGTAGAATTGGATGAAAAGTCAAGTGATGTGTGTACATTCAGCTCACCGTTTGGATACTATAAATTTTGCAGAATGCCTTTTGGGTTAAATATGGCACCGGAACTATTTCAAAAAATAAATCAGGAAAATTTTGGGGACATAGAGGGTGTAATAATTTACTTTGATGACTTGTTAATTGCAGGAACAAGTGAGGAAGAACATGATAAAATTTTAGCGAAAGTGTTAAACAGAGCAAGAGAAAGAAATGTTAGATTCAACCCCAATAAAGTACAATATAAAGTTGATAAGGTTAAATATCTGGGTCACATTTTTTCAGCTCAAGGCATAGAAATAGATCCTGAGAGAATTAGAGCAATTTTACAGTTAAAAGCACCAACAGACAAAAATGGCTTACAAAAAATTATGGGGATGTTCAATTACTTCCGAAGTTTCATGCCAAAATTGTCAGAGCTATCTGCTCCACTCAGAAACTTACTAAAAGAAGATGTAGTTTTTGCATGGACCAGTAAACATGAAAAAGCACTGTCAGAGTTGAAACAATTACTGACGCGAGCGCCAGTACTGTCAAACTTTGATTGTAAAAAACAAATAACAATACAAACTGATGCATCAAAAGATGGTTTGGGTTGCTGTCTGTTACAAAATAATAAGCCTGTATCATTTTCTTCAAGGAGCTTAACGGATGCAGAAAAAAACTATGCTCAGATAGAAAAAGAGTTCTTAGCGGTTTGGTTCGCTGTCAAAAAATTTCACTATTACATCTACGGGAGACATGTTAATGTGTGGACGGACCATAAGCCGCTAGTTGCGATAATGAATAAAAAATTAGCTGACATAGTGTCACCGAGGCTTCAAAGAATAAAAACGAAACTCAATAAATATCTGATAAATTTGTAATACATGCCAGGAAAGCAAATGTATGTGGCGGACTTGTTGTCTAGAAATTATTTGAGTGATGTCATAGATGACGATCCAACAATGCTAGAAGTAATACACAATGTCCAAGCAATAGTGAACATAACGGATGCTAAAAAATCAGAGTTCCAAAAAAGAATCGAAGAGGAACCAGTGTTGAAATTACTAAAAAAATTCTGCATTGATGGATGGCCATCAAAAGTACCAGATGAAGTCCAAAAATTCAAGAGCTATAAAAGTGTAATTAGTCTAGTCGAGGATATCTTGTTGTATAAGGATAGATTAATCGTACCAAGTAAATTAAGATTAGAGATGATGAGATTAGCTCATGAAGGGCATGTAGGGATAAATAAAACCACAGAAAGACTGAAAGAGGCATTGTTTTGGCCAGAAATGACAAAAGACATAATTGAGTTTGTATCCGAGTGTAAGAGTTGTGAGCGATATTTGCCAAATAACACAAAAGAACCACTCATCAATCATGAAATATTGGATAGACCTTTTGCCAAAATCGCATCAGACATGTGTGAACATGCAGGAAAAAATTACTTAATAATATTCGATTATTTTTCAAAATGGCTTGAAGTGATACCAACATCGGGTAAAACTGCTGACGAATTAATACAGAAATTTAAAGTGTGCTTTGCAACCCATGGGATACCTGATATGCTAATAGCGGACAACATGCCATATGCGTCATATGCATTTAAACAATTTGCAAAAGAATTTGAATTTCAGATAATTAATAGCAGTCCGAGATACCCACAAAGTAATGGATTTGCAGAGAGTGGTGTAAAAATAGCAAAAGCGATACTAAAAAAAGGTTGTGATTTAGATGTAGCATTGCTTAATTATAGAAACACTAAAATAACTGGAATTGACTATACCCCATCAGAATTGATGATGAATCGCAGGTTGAAAACGAAGTTACCAATAATCCAAAAATCATTAGAACCTAAAGTCATAGATAATAAGAAAGTATGTACAAAATTAAAGCATAAGCAACAGATAGTAAAGAAACAGTTTGATAAGAAAAGTAAAGAAAGGCCTGAGCTAGAGCTAGATCAAAGTGTTTTACTTCAGAGAGGAAGGATGTGGGAGCCTGCAAAGATAATAGGTAAAAGTAGTGCCCCAAGGTCGTACTTTGTTCAACAAAGTGAAACTGGTCAGGTTTATCGTAGAAATAAAATACATATAAGAGAATCAAAGAATGAGTTCCCATGTAGAACTCATGTAAGCATATATGATTCAATAATTGAAAATCAAATGAGAAATGAGCCAAATGTTGTGATTGCTGATGAGCCAAATGCTGTGATTGGTGATGAACAGAATCGGGGTGAGAGACCTCAGAGACTAAGGCAGCCTCCAGTAAGATTCAGAGATTATGAAACTTGATTTAAAAAAGGGAGATGTTGAGGACTAGGGAATTATTAGAAGTAAGGTTGGTATGCATGCGAAGTAGCAGCAAGAGATTGCCGAGAGCGTGTGCTAACATGGATGCAGCTTGTTAAATATATATTACTTGTATTGCCTTAATAAAATGTCATGAAGACTTAATTATGTGTTTTTAATAACATACTAACAGGATCTCTTTAAATCCGATGATCAGACTGTTCCCTCCCTATCGCTGCAATCAGCCACTGGAGAGACAACCCCGATTGTGAGTCAGGTTGTTGTACAAATTAACCTGTTCGGTTGTATCGACTCTCCTCATAAGGTTTTTATAGCAGATATCGAGGATAAAGGAATTTTGGGAATAGACTTTCTTACAGTTCATGATTGTGTTATCTCGACTGAGAGAAACTCTTTAGCTTCGAACAATCGCGAAATAGCTCTTTATACGAATAGGAATGGAATTTACTGGACTCCTCCTAGAATTCGAAAATTAGAACTTTCTCAAGACGAATCGCTAGATCGGTTTCCGTCACATTTACAAAACCTAATTGGAAGATCTTCGACTACGTTAGACTCGGCCCAATTAGAATCGTTTAGGTCTCTTTTATTAGAGTTTTCAGATTCTTTCGCCAAGAACAGTGGCGATAAAGGCCGATGCACTTCCGTCAAGCACAAGATCGACGTTGGACAGAATTCCCCGATAAAACAGGATCCTCGGATACTCGCGCTCAACTCCCGGGACGAGGTGAAGAAGCTTGTCGAGGATATGCTGGCGAATGACGTCATCGAGCCATCGTCTAGCCCTTGGGCTTCCCCAATTGTCCTAGTGAATAAAAAAAACGGGTCAAAACGATTTTGTATTGATTACAGGAAGCTGAATGATATCACCAAAAAGACTCGTATTCTTTACCCAGGATAGACGAAACTCTCGACCTGATTGCTGGCGCCAATTGGTTCAGCACCATAGACCTCCAGAGTGGGTACTGACAGGTCGAGATGGACTCTTCCGACAAAGAGAAGACAGCTTTCGTAACGGGTTTAGGACGATTATGGCAATTCAAGGTTATATCGTTTGGCTTGAGCAACGCCCCGGCTACCTTCGAACAGATGATGGAAGCCATCCTCCAAGGACTCATTGGTAAAATATGCCTCGTCTATTTAGATGACATAATTGTTTTCGGTCGGCACAGAGCAGAGGCCTGCCTGTTTCAGCCTGGCGAAAACTTCCTTAATATTTTGTATTTCTTCTTTGAAGTTCCGACCGAAAACAATTATGTCATCTAAATAGACGAGGCATATTTTACCAATGAGTCCTTGGAGGATGGCTTCCATCATCTGTTCGAAGGTAGATTCTGAACCAATTGGCGCCAGCAATCAGGTCGAGAGTTTCGTCTATCCTGGGTAAAGGATACGAGTCTTTTTAGTGATATCATTCAGCTTCCTGTAATCAATACAAAATCGTTTTGACCCGTTTTTTTTATTCACTAGGACAATTGGGGAAGCCCAAGGGCTAGACGATGGCTCGATGATTTTCATTATCTTTGACAGCTAATACTGCAAAAACCACTTGACAGATTATGATCGGACTTTCACACTAAGATTACATCGGCCGGGAGTACCAACCTTGTGTTTCATTTAAAAATATTCACGCGTTCCTGAGATATAACGACATGCTTCTACACGGGAAGATGGGGAAGTAGTATTAGGCCGGGTAAATAATTCTCGGCTAGCTCTCGCCTTTCACTTAACTTGGCGGACGATTCTCTGGTGAAAATATATTTTTCCTTGAAGGTCATCGTCAAGGTCTTGATTAAGGTCATTACTAAATGCGCCTTAAAATTCGTAACGTTGTTCGTTACAAAAGAATTTGAAGGGCTTCTAATCCCAGAGGTATCCACACCTTGTTTAAGTTTAATTGACCTTAAAGTTACCTTTGAAGTAAAAATGTAAGAATGATCTAAGTACATATCTCAACGTAAACTTTGGTGCTCTATCGCTTGGCGATGTCAAAAAGGAGGCTTCTATTACGAAAAAAAAGTTGACCTCGAAAGTCAAATTCCTCATTGAAAGTTACTGCTAGAATGACCTCGACCTTTTGGAAAAATATCTTGCCTGAGGAAATATTCAGCCGTCCCGTTAATTTTGTGGTATCCTCTGTATACATATATATATATACACACATATATATATATGTCGAGGAGAAGCCTCGGAAAGGCGGTGAAGACGGAAAATGATCTTCCTGATTTATATTACTCATCTTTAAGCGTAACGATCCCGACACGTCTGGTCAACTCTCTCGTTTTCCCGTGACTGTCGATTTCGTTCAAGCGTAGTTATCAACAACCCATTTGTTTGTTACTAAGGTCCATCGCCATGCTATATTCATAGCTTACCAAAATAACGCTTGACGCTTGATATGGCAGACTCATCAAGAGTTCAAATTCTTATTTATTGATTTCAATGTGATAAATTAAACAGGGATTTGTAAAAGAATACAACAACACATATTTGAAATACTCCGACATATATATATATATATATATATATATTGTGTCAAATATGCTGCTATTTCATTTATAAAAGTTTTCCTCGTGTCAGCATATTTGACACAATCTGAAAAAAATCATGTATCCTGTTTTCTGTCAATTTGTAAAAATGTTTAAATTGAGATTGGGCTTGGATGAACCGTCCAAGGACAAGACCTGGTCTTTGAAAAGTGAATATATTTGAGAAACAATTATAATAATTACAATAGAATTAGAAGGGTAAAATAGAAATCGTAAAAAATAATAGAGTTTTCACAACCAAAATGCCCTGTACGACGGAACTGTCTGAAGAGAAAAGAAACAGTATTATTTTGTTGTTGATTGAAAAGGGTAGTCTGGTAATGTAATCACAAGTGATATTTTCATAGGTGAGTAGATGTCGTATTCAGAATAAAGCAGGTATGCAGAGAATGCTTTCAATATAGTAAACGATCAAGTCGTTTATGGAAAATAGCGCGAACTAGGCGCTGCGGACCAGGTTGCACGAACTCGGTGCAAGCAATTACAATGCATGAATTAAATGCTCTCATGAAAAGTGCACGAACTAGGTGCCTTGAACTAGTATGCACGAACTAGGTGCAGTTTGACTAGGGAAAGGATTTCGTTGTCAATCTGTAGATTCGTCTGACGTGCGAAGCTGTAGTTGACTCGGCGCTGGTCAAACGAGAAGTGCCTCTCGCTCTGTGGTGGCGCTTTTATAAGAGACGGTTGGTCGGATCATCGAGCGCTCAGCAGTCGTTCGGTGACGTCACCGACATAGAAGTAGCGACTGATAACTTCTCTTCTTCCTTGCCGAGCTATACTTTTGAGTGATCATTCATTCATTGTCTGTAGGAGTGCGTTTGATAGCGTAAATCCATACATACAGAATTTATTAGTTCTGTTACAATAAAGAAAAAATAGGACTGCTAGGTTCCTAAACAGAAAATCTTTCATGAAGTGTTCATTAAATAAAAACTGAAATAATATCAAATCGTAAAAACTCACGTAAATTTGGGGGGAAAATATTAATGATAAAAGGGTAGAAGTTTATTTAAAAAAAACGATCACAAATTATTTTAAACGGTTTTATGTGTCATTATTCACGGACCTGCCAATCAGCGTATGATACATTTATACCGGGACAATCTCTTGAAACTATACAAGAACTGCGCATGCGCGAGTTAAAATCCGCCATCCGTGCAGTCTGGCCACCCCGAGACCCTGCTGTCAAACTCTGTTCTGTCGGCGATGTAGTTCACATGCATTTTTGAGGTTAGAATCTCAAGTAATTGAGATAGTCACTCGGAAAGGCTTGGGAAGCATTTGTTATTGGAAATTGATTGTTCAAAGAACGATCAGAATTTAATGCTGATGCTCTTTTAAAATTCGTACTATTTGATTAAAACAAAAAATCTGTTCAAATGTTGGGTGCTTGGAAGAAACGAAGCAGATATGTAAGGAGAATTTATTCAATCATTTTCATTACTTCATACATTAAGAATAAGAATGAAATTTTTTTCTTTCAACAGAAAATACAGCCAAAATAATAGCATCTCTGCTGTTCGCAGATATCTCCTCTTCCCATTCAATTCATGAGACGTGCAGAGATCATCGCCACTTTTGTTGGTTGGCGAAGAAAGTTATAGGTCTTACGGTTTCTTTCAATTTCAAATCTAATCCGAAGAGTAAAACTCAAAAACGTTCTGTGACACAAGTTGAAAATCAACATTTTCAAAATGTGCCTCAGTGTCACAATTAACTTTAAGGATAATCATGTTTTAGAGTAATGTTGAGAACATTCATATGAAAATATTGACTTATCGGATTCAAGATTGTACCCCTTGTTCTTTTGAAATATATGAATATCTAATTTTCAACGAAGTATATGAAAATATTCACTTAAACCTAAATCCAATACAATATCTTCTTTATAGTGCTCCGAACATCATCCAGTAACATGAATATCCGGAAGAAATCCCTCTCTCGCGGAAACCGTTATAAAGTTCTTTGTTTTTAACTTCTGGCACTAGATAACTTTTGCATCGCAGATTCCATTTCCAATCTCAGGATGAGATTTTTTTTTGAACATGTGCGATGCAGAACTAATTGTAATAAATGGTGATTCACAAACTTTCAGTTTCAGTGAAAGACCATTGTAAGACTATACAATTGAATCTGGTTTCAAGCTATCAATAAGTTACCGGATAACTCCCTGATAAAGATTCACCATAAAAAAGTTAGCCAGCAAGTAAATCCTACTGCAGACAAAATGATCATTTGTCACGTGTACTAGTGAGTGAGGGCATTCCTTAGACCTTGCTGAAGTTGAACGAGACTCAAGCACGTATGATAGCTGGAACTAGCCAGTCAGATGATACTGTCAATTAACTATGACTTTAAAGACATTTTCAACTGAAGTTATCCAACATTTTGAGATTGAGATTAGTTCGGTTTACCTATCAGAATTAATCCCTGGAATCTGATTTAACACTTGAAAAACTATTCATCTGAATTCAATACCAAGCGAGTAAGAAATAAAATATCAAAACTGCAGAAAATAAAATTTGAAAAATAATGCAGGCCAATAATACTGCTTGGATCACAATGGCGCATGAAATGATTGCTCTGTAGAATTAGTTAGCAGCAATTGTTGAATAACAAACTTATTACTATTGGCTCGATAGATCTAGAATGGTGGAATATTCAAACACCATGATCTGTAGCGTGTCATGCTCTTCAATTTTGGCTCGACTGATGTTCAGAAGGTGGCGATGACCTGAAGAAATTCCCTCGGGTACCTGTTGTCTGATGGAACAACGGAACAACCAAGTTTGATGGTTGGAACGGTGGCACCAATCGTGAAACTAGGGTCCTTGCCACCAAAACCTTTTAATCATCAGGTAAGGTATGATTTTCCTCCTATTAACCAAACTTGAAACTTTGAGTCTGTCAGAACAAACTAATTCTATTATTGAATACATGAGAAAACATTGTAATATGCAAAGATCATAGAATCAAAAACTTACTTACACGCTTCCATGCCTGACAACTTTAGTCTCGCTTCGATGATGGTTGTTTTCTACCTGAAAATATTAAAAGGTATTATTATCAGACAAGAGCTTCTAATTGTTTTGGGTACCACTAATTTTCAATAAATTGCGACACTAAAACGAATTGCTACTTTTTGTACTCCTAAGCTTTGTGTTTTGAGGTACACTATTTCTGTTATTTCTTCTTACTGATTTTATTTTAATATTTCATGTTCATCGGCACTGATCACTGGCTTCCGGAACACTGCACCGTAACAAATCTACTCTGGAGCTACCTTCTACTGGGTTTCAACAATCCATTCATTTTTAATTTTATGTAAATGAAGAATCTGTTTGAAATCAACAACATTTTTACTCACCTGTCTCAGTTTGTTGTTCATCTGCTCAGACTCCCACTCGTTGATGACGTTCCACATTTAATTTCAGATTTCTTCTTTCAATAAATAACTGATCCAATTTCTGTAGCTTTTGATATTTGTTTCTCCATTGACGCCTTTATTGAGTCGATTAAATATCTTTTAATATCAACTACGGTATTGCTGAATGACACTCTTCTCAGAAAATTCACGATGAATAGGAATAAATATCAACATAACCTCAATACGCTACTTTACACGTGAGATACTCACAGCCTTGTCACATTTCGTGTACGTTGGTCGCCTTGGTCAGCTGACGAAAATTACGCCTCGGGGCAACTTCGCTGACCAATGAGATTGAATTATTTGACGCATGCGCAGTTCTTGTATAGTTTCAAGAGATTGTCCCGGTATGTAAATGTACATGATGCAATTATATAACTTATGACTATGCATCGTTTTTACATGAATCTGATGCAATGCGCAGGGGTTGAATTACCTGATGCATATATTATATATCTGCAAGAGAAAATAATACCGGACAAGTTTCTTTGACCCACTGAAGATATTTGAAAAATTGGAAAGTGGAAATATCAATGATTAAAAATAAGTTGAATTACCCGCAGGAAAAAAAATTGAAGGAAAATACGCATGTGTAACAAATAGTTAAATTGTCTCAAAAAGGTTGGATTGATTACATAGACATGCAATATAAATAGGTGGTTAAAAATGTGTATAATCAATATATTAGTACACAACTTCACATTCATTTGACCGCTTAATTACAGCAGTATAATTGTACAACATACAATAATTAATTATCTCGATATTATAATACGTAACACCTATAGACATTTATATAAGCGTTTGAATTCCAGTATTTTGTACATAACACACAGCGATCAGTTACATATAATTACCATTCGTTTGTTTTTTTATTCAAATTTTTTACATCTTTTTTTGAACCATCTGTTTTCATTTTTAATTCCTTTTCTGTCCATTCCTCCTAGAATTGTCACGTGCAATGCTTCGCGCGAATCGATAATGCATACGTTACAGAGGCAGTCGTACATAATTATGTCACTGGTTATTTATCCGTACAATCATTGGTCGTTATTGCCATATAAATATGATATAATACAACGTAGTCATGAAATATACATTATATTATATGTAATGTGCATATCGCGTATTGTACAAGTTATATGTAGCTTTGGTAAAGTGATAATAAAATTTTATGACATTTAAAAAAAAACATAATACAGCATAATATAATGTAATTGAGCCACACGATTTGTAATCACGTTTGTAACTAGTCGCCTGGGTGTGCAATGTATACATATATACATACATGTATTCCTTATGTAATCATGTGTATTTATATCATTATATGAATGAAATATATACTCCTTATAAATTTTGGGTGCATGATAAATACGTAAATGGTGTATAGTCTGTTAAAAAATGTAAGTCAAAAACAGTTATTACTAAAAGAAAAGAGTTGAATCTTATGTGAAAAAGTTAACAAAAGAAATATATATTCTAATATACGGAGTTTGCTCGTCAATAACTTCAGAACAATCTGTTTATTCGCAATCTGTGGAGAAATGGCTTACGAATCAAATGAATTTCAACGTATCAAAATTGGATGAAAAGTATGTTTGAAACCTTAATTGAAATCATGCAGTACTGTAATTGCTCTAAAATGTATATTATTGATTTGTTTGGATTGAGATTTGTAGGTATCTCTTTCTTACCACCCGAGGTGGAAATTTTTCAATGAAATTCAACTTAATTTACTATAATCACAGTTTTTAAGACTGTTTGGCAAATTTTTGTTTAATTGTTACAAATTTTTTTTTTTTACTTTTTAACTTTATATTGATACATCTGTAATCACAGGATAAGACACACTCCATACACCATACTGCAGAGTAACACTAATTTCACTTGCATTTAAAGTTTCTGTCGTTTAAAAAATTTCAATGTTATTTTGTTCTTAGAGTTGGTGAAAAAAATGAGTGAAATCGATTCTAAGCCCATGATTTCCAAAAGTAAGTACCAAAAACTGAAAATCTATATCCGAAATATGAAAACATTTATACGGAGGGGCACAGCTGTGGACTATAAAAAATGTGAAAAAAATATGACGGGATCAAAATTTTGTCGCTTGGCTCCCAATATTCTTGGTCCGTTGTACAATATTTTCATTCATTTACTTTAATTTTATTCATATATGTATTATTATATTTATATATATTGTCTGTATGTATTCCTAGATATTACTTATTAATTATTAGTTGATATTTTGTGCCCCGTTAATTCGGGATTGGTTATACATTGAGAATTTACGTTTTGAAATCATAAATTCGAAGCGTTTCAGGTATCAATGTTTCTAGGTTGGGCGGTGCTGAGTTTCGTTTGCGTAGAATTTTCCTTAGCCCTCTTCGCCATCGTGGGTATGTGCAGGTTACATATGTATACTTGTCGTCCATGCTGTGAGAATAATTATATCACGTGTATAATACAACTTTGAATTCTAACAATACAGGCATTTGATTAGCGGATGCAAAATACTACCTGCACGGTAATATTATAATGTTTACAGTGCCACCTCGTTATATCGCGGTCTTCGTCAGCTGTCAGTTCAAAAACCATTAACTGTTCGGTGTAAACGGAAATGTGTTTTTTTTTTTTACTCAAATTTTTGAATACACGTCGTAACGATTACATGGGCATTCTTTGAAAACTCAATGACTTTTTTCCGAAGCCCTTGTAGATACCTTATAGGTGGAAGGCATTTTCCACAGTCTTCTTATGGTACAAATTTTAACTCCAGTCAGTTCAGTTGACCAAAGCCGCATATTGCATCTTGGGTAACCGAGGCACTTGTCCATAACTTCCTCCATATCACCTTACCAACCGTTATAAACCGGGGCACCATATAACGAGGTGGCACTCTAAATGTAATTTGCTTAGGCCTCGGCTGAGGAAGAAGTGAAAACAGCTACAGCACTGTAAACACTGACATTTTTTCATGTCCAGTTTCAACCGGTTCTGAATTTCGGTCTACAAAGCTCGCCAACTTGAAAAAGTTAACGATTATAAAAAAACATAATGGTTATCATTTTTTAACGGGTACATGACTCCATTCCAGAAAATATTGGCGTACATATTACCCTTTTCTACTGGGTCTTGTCTCATCTTCTTATAATGTGGAAAAGTTAAAGTGTGTCACGTATTAACGTTTTAACGCCGGGGAAATATCAGATCAAATCGACCTTCTATTAGACGTGAAATTTATGAATAAATTCAATAAACTTCTTATGTGAAGTCCCCAACCTGATAGACTACTGGTTGATATATCGACCAGCGCAAGTGGTGCTTCGAATAAAAAGAAATCTTGTTTCAAAATAACCTTCATTCGCCTTTTTCTCCCTTTTTTTTGAAGATACGAAGATATACATAAAATACTTTTTACGTTTTTTCTTGTTTCCAACAACTTTTTTTGACATATTTTTTCATAAAGTTATTCGGTTCTGAATTAAACGTCTTAATCCTTTTTCTGTAATGATCTCGGGGATTGATTGGAAAATTATTATCACTATTCCATTCAATGTAATGAATAAGACATTCGTTTGTTTATTTTGATCTGTATATAGAATGCGCTTAGCCTTTGTAAGAAATCTGGATTCAATGTAGTAAGTGATGAGGATAGGCGCATGAATCCTGTACATCCTATGAAGGTTCAGGATATTAATTTTTTTTATAATTTTTAATTCAATTGAGTGATTGAATCGTTCGAAGATATTACATGTCATGTTTCTTCAACCCTCCTCTTCAACGTATCCATTTTGCTCGAGCTTCCCCCTTTTTTGTTGCAGAAGAGGGATTGCGAATTTCTTGTTTTTACGATTATAACTAACGAACAGTGGAAGTTAGGAAAAAGTTTCAACGAAAAAATCATTGTACTTTTCGCGTAATCTACTTGACGAATAAGAACGATGCATACATTTTGCAAATTGCTTATTATTCATCGAAATATGACAAGTTTTCTTATTTTTCTACCGTAATTCACGGAGGGAGTGACATAGAAATGAAATTACCTACAAAAATATTTGTTTTTTTTTCCTTACTGCATATTCGCAATGAGCAGACTAATATATAGTATTTTACACCTTATTCCTTTCAAAAATGGATGTTAAAATGCGTATCTACTAATGTGTCTGGTCGATTAAAACTTTTCTCCGTAAAAAGAGATAACCTGCAAAGAATGATGACATAAATTTGTGATAATTATTACAGTATATGTGTCACACAACCTAAATCTGAAAAAAATTAAAGTAGTCATAATGTTTGTTTTTATTTTTAATCAAGGCATCGACAATAAAAAAGAAAGAAGTGCAATCGAACTCAATATTGACTGTATTCAGAGGTAAATGAGGTGAGAGTATTTTCTTGTTGACGAGTTACAGTAAATTCGGTGGAGATGGCCCACTAAGAGAGATAGCTGATCACTGTTATTTTCCAGAATACATGTCAGATGTCACCACGAAAATTACGAGGTGTTATTTGTCTTTTGAATGGAACATGGTCAGCAACAAACCACAATACAAACTGTTTTTTTTTTATAAATACCATCGTTTTGCTGGCGAATACCAGAAATATTAATGCCATTATACCTCAATTGTTATTTACAGTATAATTCCCACGATCCATGAGTATGAGTCAAATATAAACCTAAGAATATTGAGGTGAATGGTTTGAGGTTTTGTGTGTTAAATTTCAGCTACGTTAACGATTATGTGACACTAGTAGATATGAAAAAACTGTCTCCCCCATACTCGTATTTTTTGTCATTATGTGCGATTCAGAAGTTTTCAAATAACTGCTATCATACTGTCAATATCTAATAGGTGCTGTAAGAAGTCAGTATAATTGAAATTGTGATTTGGCAAATTAACGATTTTTCATCACATTTTCCGCTGAAGGATAGCATCACTACCGGATTTACCCTGTAGCAGGAAAACGAAAGTCTCTTATTTTCAAGAGTACTGTTTCCCATCAGGTAATTAATTTTTTTCCCAAACGTTCAACCGGATTAAAAATTTTCGCGGAGACATAAAACAAGGCAAATATAATGAACTGAAAAGTTTGCAATTGTAGAGTGTGGATTGACCCCTTAGAATTCAGGTTTCCCAGAAGCAGAAAAATACATGTCACATTTTTTTAGCTACTCTACTATTCTGAAAAATGTTAACAACATCGAAGGCGGACACCTCGCCCGGTTTCTCGTCAAATTGATTTATTTTGCAGAATGGGAATATTGTTTTATTTGTGTTCACGATTATTTACACTAATAACATTGCTGAAGATTATTTAAAAATATTTTGTTCTTTCCCGAACTTTTGAATTTTTAATTCAGATTCCACGGCTCAGTCATCCTTACTATGGGTTCTTTCAGATTTGAAAAAAGCTTATTGTCAGCTAACGTAGAAAATTCGGTCCTTTGTGAAGGCACCCAAAGATAATAAATAATAATAATTCTCTATTTTCGAAATCTTACAACATCATTTTCATCTTTAACCACCATGCGTCGAAGAAATCAAATCGCGTACCGAGATTCTGTAGTTCCTCTCACTTCCATCGTAGATTCACACCAGCCGATAACCCTCTTATGATATATTGCAATCATCAGCGTGGGCGTCCCTGATTTGTTGCTTCGTCTTTCTTGAGGCCCGTCGTATCAGACTTCGGCTCCTGGGCTTACTTCTAACTTCATCTGCAATAGCAACTACCGTCGACCCTTGCGCCGCTAAGAGTTGCTGCTGCTGCTGCTGACCTCCAGGACCGGATCCTGCACTTCCGGTTCTTCCGCCGGGCGACCCTGACCTTGAACAAAACCAACATTTTTGGTGGACACATATTTCTGACTACCGTTAAACAGAATTCTGCGATATTATGAGACCTCTGACAAAATCTGATTATATCAGATTAATTTCTGATTACATTGAGAGAGATTCCTAATTATAATGACGATGAACGGTTTTCAATAATTCTAATTTTCACCATATGGTCACGCTTACGACATTCCCTTGTAATTATGGCAATAATTTAATAGTGTTCCAACAATTAACTGATATTAGAACCGTATTTCATTGTTAACTAAACGAACCGATTTGATATAGTATGCAACGTTGGGTTTTATTGACGCATATTATGGACCACTATCTCCACCTTGTTGCAAATTTAGAATGGTAGCGACGAGAAGTCAAGTCTCACGATACGGTAAAAAATAGACTTTGTGAGCCAGATTTTTACTGCACTCGGCCACCCAGAGACGTGACCGAGAACATACCGCATTCGCAACGAATTGGCACCCGCCACGGTAGCTGAAACATAATTCTACAAAAAACATCGCAAGATTTATTGGGCGCCTAGCGTGATCAACACGACTCGAAATCTTTGCCTTCGGTAAGCTTCCGATGATATGCTCGGTAGCTCAGTACCGCGGAGAGGGGAGAGGTAATTTTTCAGAGAGAGACACTCGGTAACGACACGCTATTCCACAAATTTAAATCAAATAATATATTCTATCAAGAAGTGATAAGAAAAAACAAAATTCCAGATTCGCTCTTCGTTATTCAAAACCAAAATGCAGAAAGTTATCGTGAACTATATTATTTCTCAATCTATCGAGCTTTTTAGCTCGCTAACTAAAACCAAACGCCACTAAAAGTTCTCAAAACACTACTAAATCCTATCGGAATCTAATTGTACTCAAAAATCGATTATCGCTACGAAGTCGGAACTCGGAACTATCAATAATCCTGGACGGCGTACCGACCCGGTTACCCCGGGATCTTAACCTTGACTTAAAGTCAACCAGACAAAATGGGGTAGTATTCACTCAACACGACTCAAATGTAATCATAACTCAAAATGTAACTGAAATTCACAACTGTAAAATTCGTATCGTAACCACAAACTAAATCCACACAAATAAAACTCAAATCTTAATCACAACTTATCGTAAATTGCAAACTCAAGCACAACTAAACGCAATCTCAATGCGTCCAGACTCAAAACTTTTTTAAAATTCATAAATACTTCATTCGCCAATCCGATCACTCGATTTCGGAAATTCATAACCTGCATAAGAGGTGACACTGAATAACACGATACGGTGGCTCGATCCTGTACAGCGGAATTTGTGCGGTACGCAAATAACGAACAAAATAAACCCAATTTGGAACCATGATTCTATTCAACATTGTCAACAGATCAAAAATTTACTCCACTAAATAGCGCAAGATTCAAACTACGGTTACCAACCGAAAGAATCGGTGAACGAATTTCGAAGACTTATTGACAACGTTATTGCAAAATGGCTATCCGTTATTTGGCCAGCTTTTATTTTGTTACTCTCGAAATTCGATCGCAAGAATATAAGCATCGCTTATCGCTGAACGGCCAGAACAAAAAAAACACCAACCCCCTCGAAATCTTTCGAGATAATTTTTTACGATCTCCAAAGAAAAACACTCGCTATCGAAATTCAACTAGAATACGTCAATCCCACGCGATCGCTATGAATAGAGTGATTTCAAAATGGAATGAGCTGCCCACAACACGGCTATGCGGGTTGACAGATTACGCAACTCGTCGCACAACTGCGAGAGCATCGTGACGATACAGGTCTGGAAACTCCCGTGGTGGGGGCTGAACACTTACGACATAGCATTTAATTCCCGTTGGGGCCACGCAGAGGCGGGGTGGTAGAGTACGGCTATTTAGAAAGAAAATAGAAATAGGTCTATTATCTCTGTCTACCTGTATTGTCGGTTTAAATGAGTTTGAATAAGATTTGAATGAAACAACCCAGAAGGTTAAAGCATATTTGATAGTAGATGATAATGGCACACGTTATTTAGAGATTGTGTTTGCGAATATTACCTTACGACAGTGCGAACTAGTGACAGCGTCGAGACACAAAAAATGCTGCGTAAGCGTATTTCCCCCACCACGCAA
This sequence comes from Diprion similis, assembly GCF_021155765.1. Lineage (NCBI taxonomy): Eukaryota > Metazoa > Arthropoda > Insecta > Hymenoptera > Diprionidae > Diprion > Diprion similis. Next base: position 3,931,175 of record NC_060118.1, read on the forward strand.
AGGGCATAGCCGAATTCGCATGCCAAAAGTGCCCTTTCACTAAATGGATTCTTTTGATGACCAATTGTTTCCTCTTGGTAAATGATTGACCCATACCAAATTTTAGCCTTCTACCTCCATTTTGTTCGAAGTTATCGCAAAAAACGTGATTTTCAGCCATTTCGCGATAACTCCGATATTTCTACTCGAAAAATTCCAGAAAAAATCACAAATCTAGCAGACGTGCGTACACATATCGAGGATTTTTTTTCAGATTTTTCAGTATCAACCTGGACCTTACAAAAATTTTTGAACATTTAGATCGCTGGTTTCCGGTGGATTTTGAAAAGGTACCACCTTGTTCTTATTACAGTATAAACATCCACATTTATGTGATTTTCCGTAATTTTCTCAGATTTTTACGATTGGTGCGTCATTGTCAAAAAAATCAAAAACTGACATTCTTAACTATTTTATGGGCACGACTTCAAGATAAGGGCACAGCCAGATAGGCCGGTCAAAAGTGCTTTTTCACCACACAATTCGCGGACTAAATTTCGTTCCGAAGCAAGTGAAATACATATTTTCACATGTAAGTTGATAAGCCCCTTTTCTCAATTTTTTCTCGATGCGACACCTATCATAAGAAAAAATCGGCCAGAATAAAAATGTTCCTGTTTGCGGAAAACGTGAATGAGAGAATGGAATTGTGAATACGTGATTCACTGATTTTACAAAACCACACTATGCAAATCGGCATAGCACATGCCCCTAGAGGGCGATAGCTATGATGGCGTTCGATATGCCATCTGTAGGAAAAATTGGTCGAAGTGTAGCATATGTGTATTCGTCGGGCTGTTGTGTCTGGCTGTCAACCGCCCGATAAAAACCTAACCTCAAAGTGCCATTTCATCTCGCTATATCGAGACCTCATTGCATCATTAGTATTTCGGAGGTCATTCAACCTAAGGTACGTAATTTCGCAATATTACGTATATCACAGAAACATTCACCGTCACTTCGATTATAAAACATTTTTTCAGTATTACCTTTAACTTCTCGTTTTTATATTTTTAGAGCAATGAAATCAGACCATGATGACATTTCTCGAAAAGGAAAACATAGCCTACCTCATTCCTCGACCAATCGTACAAAATGTGTGGTTTGTAATGCATATCTCGGTAAATCCTCCGAACGAAAAAAGATCGTAAATTCAGAATTCGAAGTGCAAGAAGTGACTGCTCTGGGTTCTGCTCGACCTATGCGTATAGGTGATCATCTCTGCAATACATGTAGACTGAAAATGTATAAAGTCAGAACGCTACATAAAAAAGCAAATGAAGTGGCAGGGCCAATTGATGCATTGAATTCGCCATCCACCTCTCAAACTGTGAATAAACCAACTGATTCACAAAAGCCAGATGCACCCATATCTTCTCAGACTTCAAGCGCACCAACTACGTCTCAGTCTTTGTCGCAAACTACTGATTCCTCGACAGGTGATCCATCTTTCTCCGTAAAACCTACAGAACAAGATGCAGTAATTGAACGCGTAGAAATTCCATTTACTCGAGTTGTATCGACTCATAATTATTGTTTTATCTGTGGATTTAAAAAATCCAATCTGATTCAGGTTTCGTTCGATGCTCGATTACAAACTTTTGCGAAACGACGATTATATACACCTCAGGGGAATAGGTGTTGCCGAGATCACGTGATTGGAAAACGTTTTTATAATGATGAAATTGATGCTATGCGAATTTTTTCCACCAGAAGTACGGTAGAAGTATCAGAATTAACACAATTTATCGATCGTTTGGCAATTTCTATGGACAAAACTCTACTAGACAAAATCGGTGACTTCAATATGTCCGAGGAACGCTTAACGGTATTCACCGGACTATCATGGGAAAATATCATCCAACTACGCACAATGCTTGTTTCCATGAGGAATTGAGAGTGCAGAAATGTCACTCAAGCACTGATAGTTTTTCTATTCAAAATGCGTAGTGCCAATTCGAATAAAACGATTGCTTCAATATTTGACTTAGAACGTGAACAACAGGTATCAGAGATGCGAAATTCCGTATTAACATCATTCGAGAAAGATATTCTTCCATACCACACCGGATTAGCAAATAATTCACGGGAAGATCTGGAAACGAACCATACTTCTGGACTTGCAAAAAAATTGTATGGATTAGATAACAAGCTCGTACTCATTTGTGATGGAACATACATTCGTCACCAAAAGAGCTCCAACAATGAGTACCAGAGGAAGTCATACTCTGGTAAAAAAAAGTGCCCTTGTATAAGCCGTTCACTGTGTGTACGACGGATAGCTATGTGGTGGACATGTTAGGTCCATTTGTAGCTAATAAAAATGACGCTGAAATATTGCGTGCAGTTATTACTGACTCGAACAATATGACTGATCTTATGAAAAATAGTGATATATTTGTACTAGACAGAGACTTTCCTGATATCAAAGGGTATTTGGAAGAGAACGGTTACAAAGTTTTGATGCCTGCTTTAAAGGGTAAAAGATCACAATTGTCCACCGAAGAGTCGAATGAATCGAGATTCGTTACTAAATTGAGATGGGTCGTAGAAGCAGTGCATGGGATTGTGGAAGCAAAATATCGTTTATTTGATCAAAAATTAGACAATAAAATGCTTTCAGATACTGGAGCTTACTGTCGTATTGCGTGTTTTTTGAACAATTTATTTGGTAAGCGACTTGATTCTGATCTTGACATTGCTGATGAAATTGTAACCGCTATGAAATCCCGACGTGTTGAGAAAAATACTTTAGCCTTAGAGGTTGAAACAAAACGGTGGGGACGACGTAAGTAACCTTTTAAGGAACTCACATCAGAGGAGGTATCAGATTTCCTTGAGCTAACCGAGAGAGATTTGAAATTTTTTTTCAGTGGCTCATATCAGCTAAAACAAACTGTTTCGTATCTTGCCGAAATGTTAGATGATGAAAACAGGATTACACTGAGTTACTGCAAGGCATATACCAATATCGTCAAAGTTCTTGTTCGATCACGTCATGTAAATACTAAGACGTATAAATGCTTTATCGAGTACGAACCGCATGCAACCGGGTACTCTAGCATATTGCGGTATTGCTGTGACTGCGCCAATGGTAACCGTACTGTAGGTTCTTGTGCTCACGTCGCAACAGTAATTTATCACCTTTCAAACGCACGATATTGTTCCAAAATAATTAGGCCAGCAGAGATGCTGTCAAAATTATTCCTAAACGATGGTGTAGTCGTTAGTATAAATGAATGTAGCGATGAAGATTAAAAAGTATGAGTTGGCAGTTTCTTTGAATTAGTATGTAAGTAATATTTTATATTTTAAAGCTACAACAAATGATAATCCTAATTAAACGGTTGAGAAATTACCGAAAGAAAAGAGTTTGATTCATTTTTCCCATATTAATGATTAAGCTATGGTCTTAAAAAAATTCTGAAAGGAGCAGGTGATTAAAATACATGTGAAAATATGTATTTCACTTGCTTCGGAACGAAATTTAGTCCGCGAATTGTGTGGTGAAAAAGCACTTTTGACCGACCTATCTGGCTGTGCCCTTATCTTGAAGTCGTGCCCATAAAATAGTTAAGAATGTCAGTTTTTGATTTTTTTGACAATGACGCACCAATCGTAAAAATCTGAGAAAATTACGGAAAATCACATAAATGTGGATGTTTATATTGTAATAAGAACAAGGTGGTACCTTTTCAAAATCCACCGGAAACCAGCGATCTAAATGTTCAAAAATTTTTGTAAGGTCCAGGTTGATACTGAAAAATCTGAAAAAAAATCTTCGATATGTGTACGCACGTCTGCTAGATTTGTGATTTTTTCTGGAATTTTTCGAGTAGAAATATCGGAGTTATCGCGAAACGGCTGAAAATCACGTTTTTTGCGATAACTTCGAACAAAATGGAGGTAGAAGGCTAAAATTTGGTATGGGTCAATCATTTACCAAGAGGAAACAATTGGTCATCAAAAGAATCCATTTAGTGAAAGGGCACTTTTGGCATGCTTATTCGGCTATGCTCTTTCGATGATCTTTAAGACCTGTATGTAAGACCGTGGTTGCCAGTCGATCTTTCGTAGATTCAGTGGGCCGCTGTTGGCGGCGAAAACGGGGGAGATAGACCGGGAGATAGTGACACAAAATATTAGGTCATTTGTACCAGTATGGCGGTTCGTCAGGGGTCTAATTACGTAAAGGCAAAAAGGAAAATGATGGCCATAGCGCTCGCACCGGCGGCCCAATCGCGTGGGCGTTAATCGAACGCGTCGGATAAATATCGAGTGTCGAACGATTTGTTCCACAAAAATGTTTTTATTTTCAGATAGTCGAAAAAAAAGAAGTAGGCGGTAGCGTAATGCCATACTTCTCGGATGTGACTTACAGCCCGCCATACCGACGCGAATACATTAATTTAAATAAAACAATTCAACCATTTGTACCAGGCTAATTTTTGCGAAGCTAATCATCGTCGAGTAGCCATTCACGAAAATCACCTTGCCATACTTTTCCGACAGTTCCCAATGGCCGCCATACCACTGCAAAGGAGTAATTTTTTTTTTTTCGTCAAACGATTTGTACCACCCTGAAACTTTTTTTAACAGTTCCCTGTATGATCATAAATAGAAGTCTGATAATGCCATACCTGTGGGAGGTGGCGAATGTGAACAATATTATTTCAAAATCCCAAGATTTTATTCGTAATTCGAACGATTTGTACCAGTATGGCACTCATTTTTCCTGTAAGTGTGAGGTTTAACGAATATAAATACAAAGTTTCAAACACCTAGGTGGCGGCAATCTTGTCTTATAAGCAGATGTTATGTTGGATAATATTCTGCGGCTCCCACCGCTCGAAAGATTTCTCCAACTGTAGAGGTCTTGGCTCATCGTGTTTTTTTTTCATATCTTGCTTGAGTGTGACAGTCTTCCTATGGGAAGTATGGGATAATTTTTTTTAGGTTGAATTTTATCCAAATGAACCAAATACAATGATGCCATACTGTAACAAATCATTTTATGTCTTGTACCTTGAAAACGTGTCGAAAAATCAGGTTTTTCAAGTATGGCGCCACTTTTTCCCTCTACTACAAGTATGGCAAATATAATAATGGTCACATTGTATCGTATAATTTCCAAGAATCGAAATGCCATACTGGTACAAATCGTCAATTTTTTTTTTTTTTTCACCTTTTAGCTCAAGTCCGACAGTCATCCGCCCGATGGTTACAATCTGTAATAATTTTTTTAAGGTACAATTGCATCTAAATGACGAGAATATAATGATGCCATGATGTAAAACATACTTTTACGTATTTTACAGTCGTATTTTAAAAACGTGTCAAATAAATAAGTATTTCAAGTATGGCAGCACTTTTTCCCCCTACTAGAAGTATGGGATAAATAATAACGGTCACATTTTGTCAAATACTTTCCAAAAATTCAAATGCAATACTGGTACAAATCGTTTGGCGAAAAAAAAAAAAATTACTCCTTTGCAGTGGTATGGCGGCCATTGGGAACTGTCGGAAAAGTATGGCAAGGTGATTTTCGTGAATGGCTACTCGACGATGATTAGCTTTGCAAAAATTAGCCTGGTACAAATGGTTGAATTGTTTTATTTAAATTAATGTATTCGCGTCGGTATGGCGGGCTGTAAGTCACATCCGAGAAGTGTGGCATTACGCTACCGCCTACTTCTTTTTTTTTCGACTATCTGAAAATAAAAACATTTTTGTGGAACAAATCGTTCGACACTCGATATTTATCCGACGCGTTCGATTAACGCCCACGCGATTGGGCCGCCGGTGCGAGCGCTATGACCATCATTTTCCTTTTTGCCTTTACGTAATTAGACCCCTGACGAACCGCCATACTGGTACAAATGACCTAATATTTTGTGTCACTATCTCCCGGTCTATTATGAAGAACTTCTTTTACCAGCGTGGTCAGTTGCTTGGTTGATGATACGTGAAACTGCTGATACCCCCAAACCCGGCCAGACCCGAAAAACTGTTACGGAAAATAACCCAGGGCTGTAGGTCTTTATAGGTATATATGTATATATGTATACCGGGACAATCTCTGGAAACTATACAAGAGCTGCGCATGCGCGAATTTAAATCCGCCGTCCGTGCAGTCTGACCACCCCGAGACTCTGCTGTCAAACTCTGTTTCTGTCGGCGATGTAGTTCACATGCATTTTTGAGGTTAGAATCTCAAGTAATTGAGATATTCACTCGGAACGGCTTGGGAAGCATTTGTTATTGAAAATTGATGGTTCAAAAAACGGTCGGAATTTAATGCTGATGCTCTTTGAAAATTCGTCCTATTCGATTGAAACAAGAAATCTGTTCAAATGTTGGGTGCTCAGAAGAAACGAAGCAGGTAGGTGAGGACAATTTATTCAATCATTTTCATTACTTCATACATTAAGAATAACAATGAAATTTTTTTTCTTCCAACAGAAAATACAGCCAAAATAGTAGCATCTCTGCTGTTCGCTGATGTCTTTTCTTCCCATTCAATTCATGACACATGCAGATATCATCAGCCACTTTTGTTGGTTGGCAAAGGAAGTTGTAGATCTTACGGTTTCTTCCGATTTCAAATCTAATCTAAAAAATCTGATCCAAAGAGTCAAACTCATAAACATTCTGTGACACAAGTTGAAAATCAATATTTTCAAAACGTGCCTCAGTGTCACAATCAAATTTAAGGATAATCATGTTTTAGAGTAATGTTCAGAACATTCATATGAAAATATTGACTTATCGGATTCAACATTGTACCCCTTGTTCCTCTGAAACTAATGAATATCTAATTTTCAACGAAGTTCATGAAAATATTTACCTCAACCAAAATCCAATACAATATCTTGTTTATAGTGCTCCGAACATCATCCAGTAACATGAATATCCGGAAGGAATCCCTCTGTCGCAGAAACCATTATAAAGTTCTTTGTTTTTAACTTGTGCCACTAGATAAGTTTTGCATTGCAGATTCCATTTCCAATCTCAGAATGAGATTTTTTGTTTCGAAAAGTGTTAGCATGGGATGCAGAATTAATTGTAATAAATGGAGATTCACAAACTTTCAGTCTCAGTGAAAGACCATTGTAAGAGTATAAAATTGAATCTGGTTTCAAGCTATCAATAAGTTACCGGATAACTCCCTGATAAAGATTCATCATGAAAAAGTTAGCCAGCAAGTAAGTCCTATTGTAGACAAAGTGATCATTTGTAACGTGTACTAGTGAGTGAATGCATTCCTTAGACCTTGCTGGGGTCGAACGAGGCTCAAGCACGGATGATAGCTGCAACTAGCTAGTCAGATGATACTGTCGATTTATATCGACTTTAAAGACATTTTCAACTGAAGTTATCCAAAATTTTTAGATTGAGATTGGTTCAGTTTACACATCAAAATTCATCCCTGGAATCTGATTTAACACTTGAAACACTATTCATCTGTAATGAATACCAAGAGAGTGAGAAATAAAATATCAAAACTGCCGAAAATAAAATTTAAAAAATAATGACGGCCAATAATACTGCTTGGATTACAATGGTGCACAAAATGATTGCTCTGTAAAATTAGTTAGCAGCAATTGTTGAATATCAAACTTATTACTATTGGCTCGATCAATCTAAAATGATCAAATATTTAGACACCATGATCTGTAGCGTGTCGTGCTCTTCAATTTTGCTACGACCGATGTTCAGAAGGTGGCCATGACCAGAAGAAATTCCCTCGGGTACCTGTTGTCTGATGGAACAACGGAACAACCAGGTTCGATGGTTGGAACGGTGGCACCAATCGTGAAACTAGGGTCCTTGCCACCAAAACCTTTTAATCATCAGGTAAGGTATGATTTTCCTCCTATTAACCAAACTTGAAACTTTGAGTCTGTCAGAACAAACCAATTCTATTATTGAATACATGAGAAAACATTGTAATATGCAAAGATCATAGAATCAAAAACTTACTTACACGCTTCAATGCCTGACAACTTTAGTCTCGCTTCGATGATGGTTGTTTCCTACCTGAAAATATTAAAAGGTATTATTATCAGACAAGAGCTTCTAATTGTTTTGGGTACCACTAATTTTCAATAAATTGCGACACTATAACGAATTGCTACTTTTTGTACTCCTAAGCTTTGTGTTTTGAGGTACACTATTTCTGTTATTTCTTCTTACTGATTTTATTTTAATATTTCATGTTCATCGGCACTGATCACTAGCTTCCGGAGCACTGCACTGTAACAAATCTACTCCGGAGCTACCTTCTACTGGGTTTCAACAATCCATTTATTTTTAATTCCATGTAAATGAAGAATCTGTTTGAAATAAACAATATTTTTACTCACCTGCCTCAGTTTGTCTAGACTCCCACTCGTTGATGACGTTCCACATTTAATTTCAAATTTCTTCTTTTAATAAATAACTGATCCAATTTCTGTAGCTTTTGATATTTGTTTCTCCATTGACGCCTTCATTGTGTCGATTGAATATCTTCTAATATCAACTACGGTATTGCTGAATGACACTTTTCTTAGAAAATTCACGATAAGTAGGAATAAATATCAACATAACCTCACTACGCTACTTCACGCGCGACATATTCACAGTCTTGTCACATTTCGTGTACGTTGATCCCCTTGGTTAGCTGGCGAAAATTACGTCACGGGGCAATTTCGCTGACCAATGAGATTGAATTATTTGGCGCATGCGCAGTTCTTGTATAGTATCAAGAGATTGACCCGGTATAGTACTGTGTCAAAGTCAACTGTGAGCTTCGGAGCAGTAAGTGGCTTCATGTTTGATTGTGTCATTCGTTAATTTATTTACAACTTCATGTTTGTCTAGTCTATCAGCTTGATGATTGGAACATATTCCAGGTGATGGTAAAACACAGGATGCAAATCAATGAATAAACGACTCATGCATTTGGTGCAAATAAAAAGGTTGAGTCTCAAACATTCATCTGTTACATGTTATGCGAATAAATGCAATGTAATGAGGACGAACGTACGTAACATACCGTCCGATTTGAGGCATCATAATCATTATTCCACTAGATCTAGTCAGCATTGTTCTGTCAGATTCATGACGAACTAACAACTTTCTCCTGGGCATTTTCTTGCTAGCGATTCGTACGTACCACCAATATTTCTGATTATCATTTAGTAATGAAGATTCGTGACGACAAATTGGTTGAGATGAATGAGATTCATCGGGGAAGGTCAGTGACGAACGAAAACACCAAAATGCATTTCATTTAATTTGACAACGTTTCGGCGGGCCCTGCCTGCCGTCATCTTTATTTTAAGAGAAGATCAAGAAAACAAAAGAAAAGAATCAAACTAGAATATTTAACATATAAGCACTAACTCTGCGTTACTAACTCTTAAGGCAAAACTGTCCGCGTGCTTAATTAGGGCAAAGAGTATAGGATAGAGTGGAAGGTACCCGTATCGCCCTATTACAGCGCCCCTAGCAGCTCTGAGGAAAAGTATAACGTGTATGTGTAGCGTCAGCGATGTAGTATTGTTTGTTGGTGTGATGACCACGCCATATTCTTTGAGTAAGAATCAGTGGTAAGAATACATGGTAAGAGTTGAGTAACAAACGAACTTTTTCTAAAGATGCCAATTTCGTGTGACATCAAATTATGTGACAATAACAAATATGTAAAAAATCAAAGCATAAATAACGGGAAACAAGTGACGTTTTTCTCGTTACCAAATAAACAGCAACTGTAAGTAAATATAAATATATAACCTCACTTTCGCGGGAATGTTGTGGCTCCTCACGTATCTTCATATATTGTGAAAATAAATGTAATGATTGTCTTGTATAGTTGTTTTGGTAGAAACTAATAAAAAATACAAGAGGTTTTTGAGTTGATATAATATTTTATGTAACCATTCTTTATGATACAGTATTATGTACGGATATATATTTTTATTAAGATTTGACATTACTGTTTACGTTTTTCAAATATAAGTACGTTTTTGATGTTATATATTGAAGATTACCTATTTAAATATATAATTTCGATACAATGTGTTTGATTTGTTGCCATTTATTTCATTAATTTTGTCTTATACTAAATTCACATCACATTCATAGAAGAAATGTGTATGTACGATGCTTACGTTATGTTCTGTATCCATGCAAACATATTTATAGGCTGCCAGATATGGAGAAAAATATGAGATCGTTCTGTAATAACAGCATTGACTGAAGAATTCATTGCGAAAAATTTATTATCAGAAGTTTTAAGAACTCTTCACTGTATTCCCCGGTTTAAAGGGAGCGCCAAAATTGTAGTGGGGGTACTTTACTTTTCCTCAGAGCCACCAGAGCGTGCTGAAAATCGAGGTACGCTTTTATACATTGGCTCTTATGGGACCTTCCACTCTATCCTATACTCTTTGAATTAGGGTTATATTCTATTGCACTTACAATTTTGCACTTAAATGATACATTTATATCAGGGACGTGACAGAAGATTAAGTTTGTTATGATAAATGCAAAAATAAGTTGACTAAATATGATTTAACGGATTTTTGACTGTTAACTCACTTAAAAATGACATTCCTAGCGCTACAGGTGTTACATGTTGGATGATCGAGGAGGAAGTGATGTTTCATGTCGCAGTTCAAGATGGCTGACCATTTTCAATACCTGATTACAGTAGTACAATACAAATTGTGTGTTGATTTCATGAGCGGGAATTTATTTGGAATTTGAATTTGATCATGGCAGAATAAAGATGGCTTAGATTTTGGATGTCAGTTGTCTTGTTGACTGAATTGTTTTTGGAAATGTGAATTATTTCTTCAATTAATCGTAAAATGTAAACAAAAAGGTTTAATACCTTCTTTTCTGAAATCCAAGTTTGCGAATTTTGCACACCTAATCAAAGAAAGATCTTTTATGAAATCAATCCAAAAGTTACAAGGAACGATACTTATCGCCAACCTCGAAATCATATACACTCACTGCTGAACTCAAATCATCAAATAGTTGAATTCCATCTTCTAAATTCAGACTCACATCATTTAGAAAAATTCGAAGCAAGCATCATAAGCACTGAAAAAACCTTCCTGTTATGTATTGCATGGGGACACAGGTATATCAATTGAATGAAGATTTCACTGTACTGGTTTTCACAACTATATTCTATTATAGTAAAGCAAGCGTTATTACAGTCATATGTTGATGGTACCAGAGCCAAACCACGTCTGCCGCTGGTTGACGCTAATCCCCAGCACAAAAATTCGTGCGTGTGTACATTTGTGTGTAGCCTATGCTCAGTACACTACACTTCCACGCAATAAAACAAAAAAATATCAACAAAATACAAAGACTACAAGATCAGAATTAGATAGAACAGTCTATCACACTCACAGATCAATCAATGTACAACAACAAAAAAATTTCTTAAAACTCACCCAGACATAATAATAACTAAAGCTGACAAAGATAACATTACGGTTATTATGAACAAGAAAGAATATGAGCACAAGAAATGCAAAGATCTGACCAACCGCATTGAAAAACAAACCAATGACCTAATTAACAACATTGCAAAAAAGGACTTATCTCTACACAAATAGCAACTTATTTCAAGTCGCATAATTCTCTTCCTCCAAAAATATGTTTTCAACAGTAGATACATAAAGCCAATAATCCACTTACAATTAGACCAATAGTCTCCAACATTGGTGCACCCACCTATACATTATCAAAATTATATGCAAGTGTGTTATCCATCATTGTAGGTCAAACTAAATATCAATTACAGGACTCATGGACACTTGCCAAAGAGATCAGAGGATTACCAATACCTAAAGATCATGTTCTTATCTCGATTGATGTGTCATCGTTGTATACCAATATACCAACTAATCTGGCTTTAGCAATTATTAAGCAGAAATGGAAGCTGATTGCTCAACACACAGCCATTCCAAAAATAGAATTCATCAAAGCAGTGGAGATTTGCCTTACCTTAAACTTATTTTGTACACAATAATACTTCTGACCAACAAATTTTCGGAGTGGCTATGGGGTCACCAATCAGCCCCATCCATAGTCACTGAATTGAAACAATCTGTAATCAATAAGTTGCCATTTGATCTAGTTTTTTATAAAAGGTATGTGAACAACATCTTAACTTGCATACACAAAGATAACATACACTATTTAGTGACTGCTTTCAACAAATATCATCTTGGACTTCAATTTACTCGTGAACTTGAACAACAATCTAAAATTAGCATTTTAGACATTATGATCATTAATGATAATGGTAAAATTACTACGGATTAGTACCAAAAAGAGACTTGGTCTGGAAGATACATAAATTATCATTCACATCACCCTTTGAAATTTAAAAAAAGTGTCATAATTGGCCTGACGGGCAGAGCAATTTTGCTGTCTGATTCAAAATTCAGGGAAAAAATTTTTAAACTTGTGGGAGACACTCTAAAGAAAAATTGCTATCCACCCAAACTCATTGGAACATTCAAACACAAAGGATACATAAAGCATACCACAATCACACCACAAAAAATGATAGTGAGAAACAAAAAATCTCACGTTCATTCCATTTGTTGAAGGTCTCTCACAAAATATCAGAAAATATCATAAGAATCTTGAACAAGGCAAACATAAAGGTCACTTATAAAATCACCAACACTTTAAATAATCTTTTCACTGCTTTAAAATCAAAAACGTCAATCATGGACCAAACTAACATCGTATATAGAATAAATTGCAAAGATTGTAAACAATGTTACATTGGCCAATCCAGCCGACGTTTAAAAAAGCGAATAGCTAATGACAAATACGATCGACAAGTCTGCACTGGTTTATCATTCTCTAACTGAAGGATACACCTTTGATTTTGATGATGTTAAAATTATTGATGAAGAAGAACATTGCCGCAAGCGATTGATTAAAGAAATGATTCACATTTTCAACAACAATTCAGTCAACAAGAGAACTGACATCCAAAATCCAAGCCATCTTTATTCTGACATTATCTAATTCAAACTTGTGATTTAAATTCCAACTAAATTCCCGCTCATGAAATCAACACACAATTTGTATTATATTCCTGTAATCAGTTATTGAAAATGGCCAGCCATCTTAAACTGCGACATAAAACATCACTTCCTCCTCGATCACCTGACATATAACATCTCTGGCGCTAGAAATGTCATTTTTAAATAAGTTAACACTCAATAATTTGTTAAATCAAATTTAGTCAATTCATTTTTGCATCACGACAAACTTAATCTTCTGTCACGTCCCTGGTATAAATGTATAATTTAAGGACAAAATTGTAAGTGCAATAGAATATAACCTTAATTAAGCACACGGTCAATTTCGCCATACGAATTAGAAACACAGAGTCAGTGCTTATATGTTAAATATTTTAGTTTATTCATATTTTTTTGTTTTCTTTCTTTTCTCTCAAAATGAAGAAGCCTGATGACGGCAGGCAGGGACCGCCGAAACGTCGCTCAAATCAAATGAAATGCATTTTAGCATTTTCTTTCTTCACTGACCTTGCCCGACGAATCTCATTCATTAATATTTAGGCTGTTTATCAAATTTGTATCCGATTGCAGAATATCGCATCTTCGTCGGTTGAATTCTCTATTTACACCTAGCTCAGAGGATTTGTTTCCTGCAATAACAAGAGCCCGTAATGCAGATGTCAGTGATGATTAACAATCGGCAGGAAACCTCGGTCGACGCAGTATTTCCCATTGTTTCACATGTTCACTTACATAAAACCATCGGTTTGACCATCTTTCACTAAATTTACGAACTGATTCCAAGATTGGATAACATGATAAACAAATAATAATAATTTATTATAAATATTTTTACAACCAGCAGCATGACAGCGCTATTTGGCGGCCATTATGGTTAACGGTACCATCGGGTGGTTATTAGTACTACCAAAGAACATCCGCGAAGTGTCCGCCTCCGATTTTGATGACACTTGATAGAAATGTCAAGTACGCTAAAATAAGAGATACGTATTTTCTTATATCGGCTAAAATTAATTTTAAAAGGGCGAACTACCCCCTGAAATGGTATTTTTGATCATTTCTAATGTATCGCATAATAGCGCCTAATGTACAGATTGTCGGAGAACTTGATTTCTAGGGGTCTTCGACGTTGCTTTTTCCAAATTTGAAAGTTCAAAATTGCGGATCCAACATGGCCAACGTCAATAATGAAAAATCGATGGATTTTCACTGAAAGTCAGTGGAATCCGTTTTCGAGGTCACTGATCATGGATCTGACCACGAAAATTCGAAATTCGAAACGACGTATTAAAAACGATGGTAGAAAATCATCACAATATCCGCCATTTTTACGAATATTGGCATTCATATTTATTTCAATAGAATATTACAACGCATACATTTGGAAATTCTTTAAAACAGCGAGTCAAAAACGAATAATTGATATAACTTCAACTGATTACTGATAAAATTATTTGTACCATGAAGTCATCATTATATGACCTTCGAATTAAATATTCATCGTCAGATAATCAAAGTTGGGTAATTCTATTATCAATAAACACAGATGTTGTAATCACACGTTGTAAATTAATAGCGCGATGATAAAATATTTCTCAGTATTGAATCAAGCATGCACGTGAAAGGATCAGAGCTATAGTAAATGAAGTCATGACGCCAATAAGGCTCATTCTTCAATATCGTCAGATTTTGAAAATCAAACTTATTAACACTGAGCGTTAGGATCCTCTGGCACTAAACTCTTCGTATATGCATTTAATCAAACTGTTATTTATTGATTGCATACGTGACATGCGAGATTAAAGATATCCTTTTTATATACACGTATCTTCCGATAATGTGCACGCGTTATATGTTTTGCATGTCAGTATGTGTAGGTGATAACTTGCTCATATTGTATAAAATTACCTGGAGGTTGGAAATAGGTACCATTATCTTTCGTCATTTCACTGTTAGGTTGACATTATTGTAATCAACGCATTAACCTTGCTGGTGATAGAATTTGGTGGTCCAGGCAACGCAATTATAAGACTCAACCCAACGGAATTGCACCTCAAGGAATTACTTCACACAATCATCACCAATTCTCTGCATGACTGATCTTTCCTCGTTGTGCATGACACGAGATTAGAACTAGGAATCTGTAGCAGCAAGTGAAGCAGCAGCTACTGATACTGATTGGCTTACGGAGGGTAAAGCTAACATACCAGTACCAGAAAGCTTTACACCCGTTAAAAAGCCGCAGTACATACCCGAAGATAAATTAATAGACTTTGAGTGTAAACTGTCGATTACTGGCAAAGCGGAAAAAGAAAAAATCGTACTTTTGCAGTAGTTCAAAACAGGTTCAAGCGACGCAACTCTGAACAACAGTTACAAAGATGGGCGGCATGATTCGGAGGTGGTGGAACATGTAAGGATAAATTGATTCGGATTACAAAATATACGTTTGATATGTTCGTGGCAGCAATGGAATCGAGATAACCAATACATGACGTGGATCTCTGATGTTGGGTATTACATGTAAGGATCAAAGAAGACTTGTCATCATTTTTAGCCGGACACACGTGGTTATGGACATTCAAACGAGCGCACCGAATCGTTTCCCATAAGATCACAAACCATATAACAAGTGCGAGCATGCCTAAGAGGAGAACTTGAATGATCTGTGCGAAAGTTTCGTTAATGACGTAAAGCCACTTATCGAACAGTATGAACCACAAAATTTATTCAACTCGGATCAAAATGGCTTTAATTTGAAGACATATTCCGGGCGAACTGTAGCTCCTGTTGGCCTGAAAAAGATTTAAACTGGTACAATCGGTATGTTCATCGACTCACAGTTATACTATGCAGCGTACTATATCTGTTAATGGAACGCAGAGTGAGAGAAACTATGTTCAGACCACCTAATATTATGGCTTCCAGGTCTGGAAAGCTTATTAAACATCATATGCAAACTTGGCTTCGGGAAGTGTATCTTTCCAATCCAAGCAATGCAAGCGTGCTGTTACTCGATTCATGGAGTGCACAATGCGAGGGCAGTGTTCAGGAAGCAGTACCAGATGATCGATACTTGAAGCTGATGATCATTCCAAAAGGGACTACAATGGGCCATTCAACCGTTGGACGTGCATGGGTTTCGTGCGTGGAAAAATGTCGTAAGACGTTTTTCCGACATGGTGATCCTTCTTGGCTATGACTTCAATCTTCACCAACGAGATAATATTCTCAAGCTACAACCTTTGACGGATAACCAATTTTTTTCTCCACGATTTTTAAACTTAGGTACTCAAATATTCATGGCACAAAAGTGGATACGTGGATACTAGACCACACTGTTATCAAAGTCCATCAGAATTTTATTACGAAACAGACTCGACATTACAGTGTCATATATGTACCACTTCGTTTGAAACACTTTTTCACAGAATTTCATTATTGCCATGACTTCATTCCGTAGAGGAACCATTATTATCAGCAAGGGTTGTTACGATGAAAACAACAAAATATTACTATTATTGCATATTTAGGAATTCACTATGGTTGTACCATTCAAATAAAATTATATACGATTTTGGCACAATCTTACAGGTGGTACGAATAAAGAAATTCTGAATTATGATGCTTCTGCTATCGTTTCATCCCGTCATTGAACCAGAAATGGCTGGGTTCTGAAGTAATCTAGAAACAGATTTAGATACCAATTTTCGTAGAGATGGCGGATATTGTGAGGATTTTCTACGGCCTTTTTGAATTCGTCGCTTCGAATTTCGAACTTTCGTGGTCAATTCCATGATCAGTGACCTTGAAAACAGCTTCCACCGACTTTCGGTGAAAATCGATCGATTATTCGTTATTGACGTTGGCCATGTTGGATTCGCCATTTTGAACTTTCCAATTTGGCTTTTGGATTTGGAAAGAGTAACGCAGAAACCCTGAGAAGTTTGAAGTTTTCCTGCAATCTGTACATTAGGCCCTATTATGCAATATGTTGGGAATTGTCAAAAATAGCATTTCAAGAGGGGTGGGGGTGGGGGGGGGGGGGGGTAATTTCAGCCGATATGAAAAAATACGTATCTCTTATTTTAGCGTACTTGACATTCCTGCCAAGTTTCATCAAAATCGGAGGCGGAACTTCGCAGATGTTCCTTTCAGTGGCTATTTTGCTTATTGTTAAGGAAAATAACTGTTAGTCGCATTTCTATCTGTAAATGCAGAGTCTATGTCTGTCCAATAGAGCCAAGCTTGGTTCGGGTACCTTCGGCTGTTCTCGTGAGCCACCGAAGTATGTTCGCTTAGGGAAGCGTCCCTCAGTCGTATATAGTTATCTCAAATAAGAACCACGCTCTGCTACACAGTCGCTAATGTTATAAAATAAATACGTTTTTACCAGATCTAACTGACTACATGTGTTACTCTATCCCGTCCACAATCCTGCTACAACAGGTTATGGGCCCAGTTAACGGTTAACTGTGAAAAATTGTGTGACGGCGTGAATTTTCATTTCGGAGAGTCAAGCGTGGCGTTGAATAAAAGTCGGCCATTGTTGTAACTGAGCGTGTGCGTGAACAGAATCCGCGATGTCTGTGGGAATTTCGGTGAAAAGTGTGAAGCCCTTTGACGGGACGAATTTCCTGGGTTGGAAAGCCCAAGTGAGTGCGTTGTTTGTCATGAACGACGTTCTCGATGTCGTGGACGGCACGAGGGCCGCGCCGGCTGAGGGGGCGGGAAACGCTGCCGAGATAAAGAAGAACGTGAAAGACAATGCAACGGCGAGGTTCATCATTTTGTCAAATCTCGACGAAGCACAACAGGTGTGTGTGCTTTCGTGCACTACTGCGAAAGCAATGTGGGACAAAATATGCCTTATCCATGAGCAGAAGACGGCGTCCAACAAGCTGGGGCTGCTGCAAAAATTTCACGCATACCGGATGGGCGAAGCTGATACGGCAGTACAGCATGTAGCCAGGATAACAAACATGGCGAGTCAGCTAAAGGATATCGGCGAAAACGTGTCAGACGCCACAATAATGGCAAAAGTTCTTGCGAGTCTGACCACAAGGTTCAGTACGCTGCAGGTGGCATGGGACAGCGTCGAGCCCGATCGACAAACTCTCGACAATTTACAGGAGAGGCTAATTCGTGAAGACGCGAGGCTCAACAGCGATGAAGCTGGTTCGGAAGCATTGGCTGCGACTGGAAAAATTCGACAACACCAATCTGTGAAAGCTTCTGGAAACAAAAAGGCTGAAAATAAAAAGGAAGGAAAGGACATACAGTGTTACAAATGCCAAGGCATGGGACACATCGCGCGTAAGTGTAGAAACAAACGAAAACCGCGTGACGACGGCGATAAAACTAGCGACTGTGCGTTTGTAGTGCAATTAAGTGAAAGTTCAGCAGCGTCGGACTCAAAAAACGCGGCAAACGCTTGCGTGCTGTGGACACAAAGTCATGTAATGGCGGCCGATCAGAGCGACGTCTGGCTGATCGACAGCGGTGCATCAAGGCACCTGACATACCGACGCGACTGGCTTACCGACTACAAGATGGACAGCAGCGGTGGTAAGATATCACTGGGAGATAATCAAGTCTGCAACGTCGCTGGCGAAGGCACGGTGCGAATAAAGAAACTTATCGACGGTGTATGGCAAGACGCGTGCATCGAGAAAGTACTGCACGTTCCGAAATTGCGCAAGAACCTATTCTCAGTTGGAACGTGTACAAAACGCGGCTTCACAGTGAACTTTGAAAACAATCAAGTTGAAGTAGTGCGCGATAACGAGGTACTCGCGACAGGAATAAAGCAGAGTAACGACGTGTACCGCATGCTCTTCAAGGTCGTGAAAGAGGGCTGCACCGAAGAAGCGAACATTGCCACGACAAATCTAACTGTCTGGCATGAACGATTAGGGCACGTTGGAAAGCGCGCGATACGTGAAATGGTAGAAAAAGGACTAGTGAGTGGGGTGTCAATGACGGATAAAAATGACGTATTTTGCGAACCGTGTCAACTTGGAAAATCACACAGGCTACCATTTAAAAAGAAATTGGATCGTGAAGCGAAGACCAAACCGGGCGAAAAAATGCACGCGGATGTGTGTGGGCCGATGTCAACGAGTTCGATCGGAGGATCGAGATACTTCTTGGTATTCAAGGATGATGCCACCGGCTACAGACACGTGTACTTCATGAAGAGAAAATCCGAGGTGTATGAAAAATTCAAAATCTTCGAGAAGATGATTGCAAACAAGTTTGGTCAAAGAATGAAGACCTTACGTTCGGATAACGGTCGAGAATTTTGCAACACCGAGATGGACAAGTATCTCGAAGACCGCGGAACTCAGCGAGAAACAACCGCGGCCTACAATCCGGAGCAAAATGGAAAAGCAGAACGTGAAAATAGAACGATAACAGAAAGTGCGCGTACAATGATTATAGCCAAAAATTTGCCATTAAGCCTATGGGCAGAGGCAGTAAATTGTGCTGTTTATGTTCTAAACCGAACGGTGTGGGCGAGCGGTGCTGTAACACCATACGAAGCCTGGGTCGGAAAGGCTCCGAACCTCAAGCATCTGCGAATATTTGGGTCAGATGCGTACGTAAACACCCCCAAGATATTCACGCAAAAGTTCGGTCCAAAAGCAAGCAAGCAAATGTTTGTCGGTTACACAGAACAATCAACCAACTTTCGAGTCTTTAATCCGGAGACGAACAAGATTAGTATAGTCCGCAATCTTGTAGTCAACGAGAAAGTCGGTGCAACAACGGCTAGAGTGGAAGAAAGCAAAGAAGATAACGAGACAGTGCTCCCACCGCCACAAGCCGAAAACGAGAACGTGGTCGACGAAGGAGAGAACGGAGACGATGAAGAACGAGAGGAAGAAAACGACGACGAGCAAGAGGCACGAGAGGACGAGCCAGCGCAGGATGGTCCAAGAACTCTTCGAGATCGCTCGAAAATCCAAATTCCGAGCAGGTTCCGGCACAACGCAAACGCTGCCGAGTATATTGTACCAAACACGTATGCAGAAGCTACGAATAGCCCTGAAGCCGAGCAGTGGGCGGGTGCTATTCGAAATGAGTTCAAAGCGCACAAAGAAAACAACACCTGGTCAATCGTGAAAAAGACACCAGAAATGAGACTCATTGACTCAAAATGGGTGTTTCGAATAAAATCAGATGCAGACGGAAATCCGCATCGGTTCAAGGCACGATTGTGTGCGAGAGGCTTTATGCAACGCGAGGGTGTCGATTTCAAAGAAACATTTTCTCCTGTGGTGAGATATGACTCACTGAGATTACTACTGGCGACGATAGCTGCGAAAAACCTCGAGATTATGCAATTCGATGTACAGACCGCATTCTTGTATGGGAAGCTGGAAGAAAATATATATATGGAGATTCCTGAAGGACTCAAGCTGAAAGAAGATCCCAGAAAAGTTGCGTGCAAGCTCGAGAGAGCTCTCTATGGACTAAAACAGGCGCCAAGATGTTGGAACCTGCGATTCAAGGAATTCCTGAACGAGTTCGAATTCAAGGAATCCGAGGCAGACAAGTGTGTGTTTACCGGGAAGTTTAAAAATGATGTGGTGTATTTAGCACTCTTTGTCGATGATGGACTGATCGCATCGAATAATATAGAGACTTTAAAGAAAATTATCAAGCGATTAAGTGAAACGTTTAACATAACGGTTGAAAACTCGAATATATTCGTCGGACTGCAAATCGAACGCGATAGAAAGCAAAAAACGTTGAAAATTTGTCAGAGCGAATATACGCGAAAAATAATTGAGAAATTTGGCATGACAGATGCAAAAACGGTAAGTGTGCCCGCGGATCCACACGCAGCACTGTCCCCAACCGAGGAGACTGACGAAAATGAAAGCAATGTTCCTTATCGCGAGGCAGTCGGGTCTTTAGTATTTTTAGCCACCGTATCAAGACCGGATATCGCGTTCGCGGTAAACGCAGTAAGCAAGTACCTGAGTAAACATAATGTGACACACTGGCGAGCAGTAAAGCGAATCTTCGCGTATCTAAAAGGCACAATCGAATACGGTATCGAGTATGCGAGCGGCGGTAGCGAAGCAGCATTAATCGGATTCTCAGACGCTGACTATGCCGGAGACATGGAAACGCGAAGATCCACGACGGGATACGTTTTCTGTCTCTCAAACGGTGCTGTTACGTGGTCGTCGCAGCGGCAACGACTTGTGACGTTGAGTACGACGGAGGCCGAGTACGTGGCTGCGTCGACAGCTGCGCGAGAAGCTGTTTGGATAAGAAAGTTACTATCGGACATTGGATGTCCCTGTGATAAAGAAACCATTTTATACGTTGATAACCAAAGCGCGATTCAACTAGTCAAGAATCCTGTTTTCCAAAAAAGGACAAAACATATAGATGTCCATTATCACTTCATCCGCGAAAAAGTTGATAAAAAAGAAATTAAAATCACGTATGTTCCGTCCGAGAATCAACGCGCGGATATATTCACAAAAGCAATGCCGCGAGATCGTTTTCGAGAATTGTGTTTTAAACTAAAGATTACTACGATTAACGAGAAACGCTCAAACGGCGGTAGTGTTAAGGAAAATAACTGTTAGTCGCATTTCTATCTGTAAATGCAGAGTCTATGTCTGTCCAATAGAGCCAAGCTTGGTTCGGGTACCTTCGGCTGTTCTCGTGAGCCACCGAAGTATGTTCGCTTAGGGAAGCGTCCCTCAGTCGTATATAGTTATCTCAAATAAGAACCACGCTCTGCTGCACAGTCGCTAATGTTATAAAATAAATACGTTTTTACCAGATCTAACTGACTACATGTGTTACTCTATCCCGTCCACAATCCTGCTACAACACTTATCGATTCAATTCACGACTTCATAATTACATACCAACTGAATACGGATTCGGATTCATGCCAAAATCAATAGGTGATGAGATTTCGATGCCAAATATATGTATTTTAAACTTGAAGTCGATTGGTAGGTATAAGCGTTTGTTTTGTTTCAATCGTGTTCACAAGGTGTTCTGGCGTGAAGAAGAAAAGGAAAAATGTTTTCCTCCGCCATCTTTAACTACCTCTCACCTTTAAGGTAACTAGTCGGGGATTCCCTGTCGCGAATCTTGAGGTGTTATTATTTTTTTTGTAACACCTTCGAGGGAAGTTCGATTTCGCGCACGGTAAAATGTGTGCGAAGTGGCCAATTCCTGCGCTGGGCAGAGAGCGTGCGTTAATGTACGTCAATTAGGTAATATTTATTACCTAACGCCAGGTCGAGCGAAACGGGCGTAACTAGCGCCATCGGACGAGTTAAGTGGTGACTACGACCGCGTCCAGTGCCTAGAAGCAACGTTTAATGGCATGTAGCAGTCCTACCTTTACCGACCGAGCAAACTCATTCTTTTTATTTCTATAATTAATAAACAAACAAACGGATATGGTTGAAATTTGGACGGCGCATAGCTCATTCGTAGCGGAATCGAGTAAGGTTACTCACATCCCGAAAATCGTCAAAAAAATTGGTGGTTTTTTGACACGTGTGACAATGTTTGTCGTCTATTCTTTTCTGAAAGACCCACGAGAAAAGATGTATACATTCATTATTCAGACGATTTCACTACTTATCGTTGCATTCAGCAGTTTCCGTGCTTATTGGAACGTCGTTTTCACGTAGTCAAAATTTCCGAGGGGCATCATGAGTCACATTTGCATTGATCGTATCATCCCCGGAACTGTATTATACCTTGAAACGAACCTTTTATACCTCGGGTTGAAAATTCCCGTAGTCATATTCAGCGATATTCGTAAACGCCACTGATCTTGAGCCGATTAAATAACTAGGCTCCTGGGCGAGCTGTCACAGGGCCACGGTCTTACATACAGGTCTTGCAACGAAGCCAATTTTCTACAGAGCGGCGTGGTTCTCTTGTTGTCCGTGTTTTAAGTGTTTGAAATAGCCATGTCGCGGCGCTGCTATCTAGAGATGTACGTGGGGTAAGGATGAAAATGTATTATTATTAGGTTGGCGCTGCATTGCGCACGCGTTGATTATCCATCCCTCGATCACAACGCCGACCTGGCGGCCATAAAGTGAGATAAATAAGCACCCGTGAAATGAGCCACCCCCACTACCTTTGTTGCAAGACCTGTATGTAAGACCGTGAACAGGGCCCATTGTTACGCAAGCGGCACTTCGTGCTGCGGTGACTACGCCAACCAAGGAACGCTGGGCGGTACCGACCGCGTACCCAGCTGATCGCGAGAGCATCTTTTATTTGCGAAATTATTGTAATTACTAGTTCTCATAGCCTGGTCACAATATTGCATGAAAACAGTCTCACGATGGCTCATTTTACTCCTTATTTTTCGCAGAATGGCGGAAGGTACCTCAGCTATGCGCGTTTTGGTCCCTGAAATGCAGGAGATGTGGGAATAGTCACACGTGTCAAAAAACCACCAATTTTTTCGACGATTTTCGGGATATGAGTAACCTTACTCGATTCCGCTACGAAAGAGCTATGCGCCGTCCAAATTTCAACCATATCCGTTTGTTTGTTTATTAATTATAGAAATAAAAAGAATGAGTTTGCTCGGTCGGTAAAGGTAGGACTGCTACATGCCGTCAATGGTAACCTTGAACCAATATATTTTTTTGTAATCGAACTTCCCATTACAGGTTTTACAAAAAATAGAATGTGTAACTCGTGCGGGTTGGCGATTCCTGACTCGTGTGAATGTCGGCACTCGCCTTCGGCTCGTGCGGCATACTTCACACTCGTCCGGAATCGCCAACTTCCCACACATAATACACAATGTGCTATTTTTTTCTTGTAATCACTCCCACCATATTCTATGTACCCATTACTATAGTTTGTGGTTGGTACAATAAAGTGACTGGAACAAATGGATTTAATACTGCAATGACCAAAAAATGTTATAGTTCTATCGCCTATAATCACACTAAATATAGTTTTTTGTATTATATTTTCTTTCAATTGTAATAACATTGAAATCGTTGTTGTCACGATATCCGCATTCTTAGAATTTCTTAGTAACTATAACAAGCGGAATTATTCTTATTGCATAAATATTTACGTACTTTCCCCAATGAATTCCTTGTCGAAAGTAAAATCGCAGATCTAGATTTTTGAACATCTCACTCACCTTTCCCCTCCCACCCCCCTCCACCCGATTTGAGAATTACGTATGATGGAATATTCTCGGAATATGAACTGCAGTGGTGAAACTTACCTACGGGATCCGTAGGCAGAGCATCGTCTCCTCAGCCCGGATTCGGCAGTCTCACCGGCGGGAGATTTGGGCACGATACGAGAAAGCGTAACGAAGCAGCGGAAAAGCTCTTTGATGTTGTAGTCGTCTTTCGCTGAACACTCCATCACCTTCGCTCGCAGCTTCGGCAACTCGCAGAAGAGCCACTCGCTGACGTCCTCTATCTGCACCTCCCGTCGCGTTGGCGCCAGGTCCAACTTGTTGCCAGCAATCACAATCGGCACTTCCTACATTGGGTTGAAAATTTAAAATTTCTACAGCACCAATTATCACTGACATTCAGTATTTTCGTGTTTTATTTTTTTTCTTTTTGTTTTTATACGCTGATATGCGAATTGTTAAACGATCGGTTATTATTACAAGTCTGCAAATCTCGGTGCGGTCAAAAACGCAAATCCAATGTTGTCACTGAGAAGTAGAAAAACATTAACTCAAAATTCCCAAGTTTCAAAATCACTGCTTCAAGATGTACAAGACTAAAAATGAAAACATAATCCGATTCAGGCAATTTCCATGATTAAAATGGTATGAAAAATCTTTGGGAAATGGATTTTTGTTAGCATTTCTCTGTGCAAACATTTTTCCCCAAATTCCGCTTGATTGCAATACTGAATACACCGTTTGGAGCTACTGAGTTATAAGGCATGATACGCGGAGAAAACCGTGATGTTATTAGTAGCTACCAGAACTATGGATCGCAGATGGCTGGCAATTTTTTTCTGAATGCTGTTTCGTGTTTCAAAAAACATGCCTAAGGCTCACGGTGAGAAAAATATTATTTACACCTGGCCGATTTTGTATATACAACCCGAAACAAGATATCAAAAATCTGAAACGACCGATTGTTCGGAACAGTAAACAGTGTCTGCACGCCAAATTTCAGCCAAAAATATTGAAAATTGTAGGAGGAGATACACTTTGAAAAATCCAAAGTTTCGATTTTGAAAAATTTCTCAATGCCACTATTTTTTTCGTAGAGTATAGCCAATTTTGTGGAAAAAGGTCCTATACTTGTTAAATCACGAATAGTTTAGGAGATGTGAATGTTCAAAGATAAATTTTTATCACCTGAAAAGTTTCAAGGATTTATATTTATTGAACACAGAAAAATCATTCTATATTCCGCATGTTATTTCTGGAACATTTCAGATATAGTCCAAAAAATAATATTGATATGGCAGTCTGCACGTATAGTGACTAACCATACATCGTTACGTACGAAATATGTAATACGATGTTCCTACTGTAATATATTATGTAATATCTGATTGTCCTATTTAATTGTAACAATGTTTTGATGTTAGTATCAAATGTTACGCTTAATATAAAAATCACATTTTTATACATATCATGCTGATAAGTTCACTAATACACTACGACGCATCACTATATTTTTACAATTTTACGACGGTGAAATAGCTGCTATCGAGCTATTAGAAAATCGAGCCTAGTACAATATAATCCATAGTGTTAAACCTAGTTTACTGTTTTGAATATTGACGCCTTCCTATATTTGTGCGACGAATAATAAACGTCAGACAAAACGATACGTTTTGGTTGACATACGCGGATTTGTATGTCGATCGTATATCGATTTGTATATCGAAGTAACGATGCGAATGCACACTGCCATCATGGTTTTCTTTTTCTAGTCTTCAATATCGTCGCTCATAAATAAACAAATCATAAGTTAAACGCACAAATGATCACTTGTTTACATGACTACACTATCGAATATAACCTAGAAAACGTATGAGTTGCCCGAACGATATAATATAATAAGAAATTATGTTGCAGGAAGCATAACAAATGATTTGCTCGGAAAATGGTATCGTAACTTCTACTTTAACGATTTAGTGAAATGTACGCTACTTTATCGTACAATATACAGTGTCAACTTTACTCGATGCCTCAAGTCAACTCAATAATATTTGAAATCTAGCGACAAGTATGTGATTTATAGTAATAGTCAATGTATGTTGTCCTTGCACTTTTACTCTTACAGCGTACATGCTGGCATGAATATACAAAATTGTCAAATTTTCTGTTACTCGAAGCACAAAAGGTTATTAACCCGAAAGGTGTACAGTAGGGTGGTCCTTAATTGTTAAAAGAGATAGCGAAAGATACTGGGTCATCGACGTAGGATCCGTGAGTTAGCGATAAAGGACAGAAGTGAGTGAGTCGGGAGAGATGATAATTATGTTTAATTAACAATAAACAAGATACTTTATTGAGGATACACGTTACGAACCTTATAACAAGAGAACGTTTAGACAACTGAGGGTTACAAAGACAAGAGAATACACAGATGATACACAGCTGATCGTTTTTGAGGTGCGACGCGGGCAAGCGGCTAAGTTTGAAATAGAGATGGACTGGTAAACATTGAACACGAGTGTGGGTACATATGTGAGGACGATTTTGACCAGTGAGTGAAATGAGACTGGAAAGAACGCGAGATAATGCTTTTATTTGAACTGATCAAGTTCGCTACTTTTCTAAAACATTAAGAGAGTTGTTTTTTTTTTAATTTATGCTCCCATGGTCTTGAACGATTTCAAATACTTTTGTTGCTTTTTGAAATTTTATAAGTCGTTGACGAATATACCGAAAATTATGGAAAATACATTTTGTTTTAGAGAGTTGGACGCTCGACAAGAAAGCTCTGACGCATAAAATTTGTGAATGAAAGCGTTCATATGTTAATTAACGAATTGGACTAAATTTTGAACTTCAATTAACATATGAACGTTTTCATTTGCGAATTTTATGCATGATAGCTTTTTTGTAGAACGTTCAATTCTCTACAAACATATGGGGCATTCCAGCTGAGCTCGATCGACTTTTGACCTCATGTTTGCGAATTCAGTTCGCATTTTTTTCGAAATTCTATTAGCCCTCAAGATGACTCTAAATTTTTTTTAAAATTTTCAAACTAAACGGTTTCGAGTTATGATTACTACTGCACTCGACA
This sequence comes from Diprion similis, assembly GCF_021155765.1. Taxonomy (NCBI): domain Eukaryota; kingdom Metazoa; phylum Arthropoda; class Insecta; order Hymenoptera; family Diprionidae; genus Diprion; species Diprion similis. The sequence goes on from NC_060118.1 coordinate 3,958,563, forward strand.
CTGCATCTAGCGAGTCTAACACGGGTCTTTAAGCTCGCAACTTCTATTCTAACCTTTCCACGAGTCACATATAATCCCACTCTTAAGACCCGACTCCTATACCTTGACCACTACGACAAATCAATTACTTAATCATTTATAACGAATGAACCATACTATCTAAACGACCTCTTCAATGACTCCCTGCATTGAGAGTAGTCACACCCAAGTGCATAATCGACGGTACGAACCCTAAAAATAGCCAAACAGCACCTTGGCTGGGCGTAGAGTAGGTTTCGGGTGCCGCTCATCGAAATCCACGTGTTCTACTCCGTAACAACCACGTAGCGTAAAGGCGTGAAGTTTGACAAAAATTATTTATAAGGTAAAAAAAAGGAGAAAAACAAAATAAAGAGCTACCGAAACGACGCGCAAACATAACCTAGAATGACGTCCACGAGGGAAATAGAAACGTTTTCCGTACAAGTGAGCGGATCAGCAGTAGCAGTAAAATGGAAAAGATAGCTAAGAGCATTTGAGTTATACATGAGCACGAACAATGTCGTGAATCCACAACGAACGTGCGGCTTTCTACTTCATACAGCTGGACTAAAGGTATAGGATATCTATTATACGTTTGGTATTGAAGAAGTCAAAAGCGGGGACATTTACAGAAAAACAGTAAAACTGTTGAATGAATATTTCAAGCCAACAGTCAATGAACCCTACGAAAGACTATTGCTTCGTGCAATAATACAAGAAGACGGCGAATCCGTTGACCAGTTTTTTATCCGTTTAAAGCAGCAAACTCAAAACTGTGCATTCGGGGGTATGGAAGACCAAATATATATGGACCAAGTAATAGAGCAAATCCAATTTGGCACATTACGCCAAAGACTACTAGAAGAAGGAAGAAACCTCACCTTAAAAAGGACATTAGAATTGATCCGGGTAGGGGAATCATCGCAACAACATTCAAACGCCATTGAACAAAAAGAGAATGTCAACAGAATACAAGGCAAACAGAATTATCAAGGGTCGATTAGACGGGATCAACCCAAACGACAAGGTCAGTTAAAAGAATCTGACAAATGCTATCGCTGTGGTTATACAGGACACTATGCAGCAGATAAGAAGTGCACAGTGTGGGGGAATACTAGCCTGGAATGTGGCCGAAGAGATCATTTCCAAAGTATATGCAAACCCAAGAAAGGTGGCACAGAAAGAACGAAAGGCAAAAAAGAAATCCGCCAGGTAGAAGAGAAAGACGAAGCTCATCAAATACATGGCAGAGCGTCGGTCGAGCTGGAGAAACAACAGAAGGAGTATGCGTTTGGAATCAGACCAATACAAGAATCAGATAGTGACATAAGCCTGGGAATAAGGATGGGCGGAGTATGAACTCAAGTGTTGATCGACTAGGAATAACCTGCAATATTATATCAGCGTCAATGGGAGTAATTGAAAAAGTACTTGAAAAAGTACTCGCTACCTCGTAAAGGTATTAAATGTGAATCTTATGAATGTAACAGATACTCTACGCCTACGCAACTATGGTAGTAAAGAACTACTAGGAATACTGGGGGCGTTCAAATGCAAAATTGAATTAACCACTAGGAAAGTAGAAGTCGATCCAGAAGTAGTAATTCTTGATGGAGAAGGTGGAGCGCTACTAAGATAAGAAACCGCAATGAAGCTAGGGGTACTAAAAATTGAGACAAGTATCAACGCAGTGGAACAGAACAAGCTAACAGAGGACTTGGTAAAGGAATTTGTAAAAATATTGTCAGGTTGAGGAAATTGAATGATTTCCAAGTACAGATACCAATTAAAAAATGTTTCGGACCGGTAGTTCAACCCGTAAGAAGATAAGAATATTACCTTAGAGGTATAGAAGGAAAACTGATCAACAAACTGTTAAAGTTGGACGTAGTTGAACAAGTCGAGACACCGACACCTTGAGTATCGCTAACGCAGTTAGTACCAACGATAAAAACCGAATAAAAACTATGCATCGAAATGCGAAGAGCGAATGAAGCGATTGGAAGAGAACATTTCCCGATACGTACCATCAAAGAAAAGTTATTTGAGGTCAAACATCAGCAAAGGACCTCAAATAATTTTTGAAGGAGTAAATTTATCGTTAAATGACAAGAGACCTTTTTTGTAGAACGTTCAATTTCTTACAAAAACATGTTTATGAATTTTCTGTACGACGCGTCGTTATCTAGTTATAAAAATCGCAAGGAGCAAGAACCATTTTTGCCATGTTATTCTTATGGAAAGTAGAAAATCGCGATGAGGCACCTCTAAATATCAATATTAAAATCTGAAATTTTTATGGTATTTCTTTTTCGTCACCTTAAACAATATTTTCAGTATACCATTGAATAAAAAAATAGTCCATTTTTTTGATACAGTCTAATATATACCTATATATATATGTCGGAGAATGACCAGATAAAACTTGTGAGCTTCGTGTTTGGCGTGTGGAACGCATTGTTACGTCCCGACGTACCGCCTCGGCGAACCTTTTTCAAAATTAAAACATAACCAAAGAATTGCTTCATTTTACTCAACAGCCACAGTGCTTGAGAGTTTCGTTTCGATGATTATAACGCAAAATATCATATTGCTTCAACCGACGAGTTCCACCCCTCCTAGAGAAAGTCACGTACAGGCCCGCGTATTAGGTTTAACTTAGTGCCATATTTAACATTACCGAGAACGCAAAGTGTGAAGTGGTGAGATAAACCCCAGCGGGGCTCAACCCAAAAGTATCTCTTCTTTTTAAGTCAAAATCATCATCAACAATTAGGCTAAACCATGCGTACAATATGTACCAAATTAAAATAGGTTGTTTATTAAGATGTATGGATGAATGTGTGAGAATTACACCTCAATATCTTTTGCTCGTAATTATAGTATGTAACCGACGAGATTGAGAATCGTCGGAACACCGTCGGAGCACTCGAGTCAGGCCCGGAGTGACGCTGACCATGCCGATTCTGGCACCGGGAGGTCGCCCTAGCATCTCATTGGCTAATTACCGCTGTAACTTTGTTGCACTGAGGGGTCTTGGACCGTCAGGCCCAAGACGCCATGTCTTTCGTCTGTTAAGTCGCGAGGTGCGTGGACGTCAACCCGTATTAGCCCTTCTGGTCGATGGTAGTGTTCGGAAAATCTTCATTGTGACCGGCCTAAAGTACCGTGCTAATTCGTTAACCTCAAGCTTTAAATTTGTATTGTGAATTGCAAAGACTTACTGTCACCTTATTTCAAATTCTTTCCTGTTCTGTACTGACTCTCTTATCTTCGCGAATAGACATTTTCATGATATTCATTTCCTTAAATAAAAATCAAATCAAGTTCTGCCCTGATTCTTCCGGGTCAGATAATTTTAAGTGATTAATAATAATAAGATATAAACATTCGACTCCATTGTTAAATTAAATGGTATAAAGCGGAATCGGAGGGGTTCAAATAAGCGAGAAAGTTATCAGGATTTCGAATTATGCCGGCAATTGATTTAATTATTGAACTATTTAATTGACACACAGAACAGCACAACAGAAATCGCAAACGGCGTGTCGAGGTTCACCTCGGCACGAAAAACCAATTACAAAATACAATTAACGAAATTGAAGCTTAAATTAATTATCTATTATTTATCGCGCGCGCTCTACTTTGTGGACTCCTCACGTTCGCGATCTTACACGCACTAATCTTGCTTTTGCTCGCTCGCCTTTTCCTAAGCTGTCTCTTGTGTTTCGGACTTCGCTCTGTTCGGGCCTATTACCTATATCCGTACCTTCGCACATACATAGTCACATACACATTTCGCATACATACATACATACACATTTCGCATCGCGCAAATCGTTAACACCTTGTTTAATTATATTTCAACACTGCATAACTTTTAAACAGTGTTAACCAATAGCTTCTTTCGCTAACTTAATTGATCCAAATTTAACGTACTGCTTGAGTGACTGTAATCCGAACCTACGATCATCAACCCCCAAGTCTGCTTTGGTGGCTGATCTCGAGCTCCAACATCCATACGTAATCCATCTATTCGTACGACTCGAGGTGAGGCTCAGGTCCAGATTACTAAGACCCTGACCGACACGATCCGACGGAACTCAATCTCGACGCACGACTCTTCAAAAGCTAAGTCAATTCGAATGTTTTACTCCAGCATCAACCGAGTCTAGATAATCACCAATTTGATTAATTTATATTCCTATTCAAATATTGCCTATTGGTAATTAACATTCTGTTTATTGGCCGGCATCTCTAGCCAAACCAAAAATCGTCTTTTTCAATTACTCATGTCTTGGTGGCAAGCTTCACTAGCCACTCCTTTAAACCACCACTGATTGTTCACCAATACCTATATTATATAAATTCCATAATTAAATCAAACAATAAAATTGGTGCCTAGCTAGAAGTCAATATCGTTTAGGTATTTCGAGAGGTATTCTCCGGCTTTCAGCTCGGCTCCTATTACCTTGGTTAGTTAATTAGGAACCATATATTGTCACCTGTGTTTTTCGCTTAAACCAAAAGTATAAAAATAAGTATATACGTTCAATCTGATCGACGGAACCACACGCACAGGATCTGTCTGAACAAGGTTATCGTTCGTGGATCCTCCTGGACACACTCACAGACAAGACACACTGCAGAGTTACTCTCCTGACGATACCATACACTATTAGGACTTTATTAATAGACAAACAAGTGTGTGTGTTTCCGAGATTAGGCGGAACATAATATATTTTGTAATTTAATTTGAGAAAGCATAAATCTAAGGAGAGAGATACAAACTACTAAAACGACCAGTTAGACTTAATGCGAACTCATTATAGATCTTGCGGCCTTAGTTTATCATTTCATGTTGTAACAACGAATTATATGTAACCTTTTTATAACTTCAACCATTATCATTTTCCAAATCGTTTGAAGAATATATTCTATCTTTTACCAGTTAAATCAAATAACCCGTTTATTTCGAACAACAACCTTTCTCAATTTCAGGATTAAATTATCACTATTATAAATTAGCATCAACCTATTTAAATCTATCTCACAGACCTGTATAGGACTATAGCAACACGATCCTACATATACCGGCGTACCGAAAGGTAGGTCTTTCTTAGTTTTTAATTTTTATTCAGTGCTGTTACGTGGGTGCATAATCGATTATTATCCTTAATAGTCGTAAACTCTTATCGCTCTTCACACGTCCACCCTCCCACGTAACAGCATTATGAACCACCGTTTATTTAACAGAATTAAAACTAAGAACTTTAATAAACAGAACTGTTCAAAAGAGATTCAATTTACAGTATTTCGTCGACACGTCAATATGATTCAATATCTGTTTGTTTACTAAATCTTCATTCTTCTTTTTGAAAACAGCCACCCTTCGAAATAATAGAAGCACGCCACGGCAACTCTACTCTTTCATCATCCTCGACATATATATGGGCAGATCCATTACTTTTCGCATAAAAGTTGCGGGGGTGGGTCATCGATTTGGCTGCTGATTTTTTTTGTCGAAAGTAGATGAGAAGAGAAGGTGATCCTGAAAATTTTAGGTCGACAGGCCGAAATCCGGCCGCTGGAGAATTTTTTGAAATTTAAAATAAGTCGATTTTTGAGTCATTTTCAAAAATTTATACCTCAGCTTCTATACGACCTAGAGTTTCCAATAAAATGGCGTCCTTCTCTGTCAACCTCATATTTTCACGAAAAAAATACTTAGTCACTCCGAATTCATATCCGGTTAAGCTGGGAGCTCCCAACTGGACTGCTATTTTAATGAAATTTTCCTAATTTTCAAAAGGCTCTAAAATCTACATTTTTGGAGATCGAAGGACGGTTGACGGCTTATATTCTTCGTTAAGGTATATTCTGATGAAATCTGCTCTGGTTTTGCTTGGTTGCTGTCATTTCACTGAGATATCGTCGCTTAAAGTAGGTCGATATTTGAAAAAACGCTGTTTTCGAATAGTCATAACTTTTTTCTGTCAACTCGAAATCCTTTGAAATTTTCACGGATTATACTTCATTGTATCCCTAAACAACCCTGAGAGTGTAAACTTTGGCTTCGACCTGGTTTCCGAGCTATGAATTTTTAAAAACTTCAAATTTTCGATCTAATATGACAATTTTTTGTGGTTTATTCTAAGTTTCGATAATTTTACGCAATTAATTATTACTTACGTAGAATTATATAGTAGAGTAGGGGGCAAAATGAGCCAGATAAAAAAAAACTACTATATATATATATATATATTCTGGGACAATCTCTTGAAACTATACAAGAACTGCGCATGCGCGAGTTAAAATCCGACATCGGTGCAGTCTGGCCACCCCGAGACCCTGCTGTCAAACTCTGTTCTGTCGGCGATGTAGTTCACATGCATTTTTGAGGTTAGAATCTCAAGTAATTGAGATAGTCACTTGAAAAGGCTTGGAAAGCATTTGTTATTGAAAATTGATTGTTCAAAGAACGATCAGAATTTAATGCTGATGCTCTTTTAAAATTCGTACTATTTGATTAAAACAAAAAATCTGTTCAAATGTTGGGTGCTTGGAAGAAACGAAGCAGATATGTGAGGAGAATTTATTCAATCATTTTCATTACTTCATACATTGAGAATAAGAATGAAATTTTTTTCTTTCAACAGAAAATACAGCCAAAATAATAGCATCTCTGCTGTTCGCAGATATCTCCTCTTCCCATTCAATTCATGAGACGTGCAGAGATCATCGCCACTTTTGTTGGTTGGCGAAGAAAGTTATAGGTCTTACGGTTTCTTTCAATTTCAAATCTAATCCGAAGAGTAAAACTCAAAAACGTTCTGTGACACAAGTTGAAAATCAACATTTTCAAAATGTGCCTCAGTGTCACAATTAACTTTAAGGATAATCATGTTTTAGAGTAATGTTGAGAACATTCATATGAAAATATTGACTTATCGGATTCAAGATTGTACCCCTTGTTCTTTTGAAATATATGAATATCTAATTTTCAACGAAGTATATGAAAATATTCACTTAAACCTAAATCCAATACAATATCTTGTTTATAGTGCTCCGAACATCATCCAGTAACATGAATATCCGGAAGAAATCCCTCTCTCGCGGAAACCGTTATAAAGTTTTTTGTTTTTAACTTCTGCCACTAGATAACTTTTGCATCGCAGATTCCATTTCCAATCTCAGGATGAGATTTTTTTTTGAACATGTGCGATGCAGAACTAATTGTAATAAATGGTGATTCACAAACTTTCAGTTTCAGTGAAAGACCATTGTAAGACTATACAATTGAATCTGGTTTCAAGCTATCAATAAGTTACCGGATAACTCCCTGATAAAGATTCACCATAAAAAAGTTAGCCAGCAAGTAAATCCTACTGCAGACAAAATGATCATTTGTCACGTGTACTAGTGAGTGAGGGCATTCCTTAGACCTTGCTGAAGTTGAACGAGACTCAAGCACGTATGATAGCTGGAACTAGCCAGTCAGATGATACTGTCAATTAACTATGACTTTAAAGACATTTTCAACTGAAGTTATCCAACATTTTGAGATTGAGATTAGTTCGGTTTACCTATCAGAATTAATCCCTGGAATCTGATTTAACACTTGAAAAACTATTCATCTGAATTCAATACCAAGCGAGTAAGAAATAAAATATCAAAACTGCAGAAAATAAAATTTGAAAAATAATGCAGGCCAATAATACTGCTTGGATCACAATGGCGCATGGAATGATTGCTCTGTAAAATTAGTTAGCAGCAATTGTTGAATAACAAACTTGATAATATTGGCCCGATCAATCTAAAATGATCGAATATTCAAACACCATGATCTGTAGCGTGTCGTGCTCTTCAATTTTGGCTCGACTGATGTTCAGAAGGTGGCGATGACCTGAAGAAATTCCCTCGGGTACCTGTTGTCTGATGGAACAACGGAACAACCAGGTTCGATGGTTGGAACGGTGGCACCAATCGAGAAACTAGGGTCCTTGCCACCAAAACCTTTTAATCATCAGGTAAGGTATGATTTTCCTCCTATTAACCAAACTTGAAACTTTGAGTCTGTCAGAACAAACTAATTCTATTATTGAATACATGAGAAAACATTGTAATATGCAAAGATCATAGAATCAGAAACTTACTTACACGCTTCCATGCCTGACAACTTTAGTCTCGCTTCGATGATGGTTGTTTCCTACCTGAAAATATTAAAAGGTATTATTATCAGACAAGAGCTTCTAATTGTTTTGGGTACCACTAATTTTCAATAAATTGCGACACTAAAACGAATTGCTACTTTTTGTACTCCTAAGCTTTGTGTTTTGAGGTACACTATTTCTGTTATTTCTTCTTACTGATTTTATTTTAATATTTCATGTTCATCGGCACTGATCACTGGCTTCCGGAACACTGCACCGTAACAAATCTACTCTGGAGCTACCTTCTACTGGGTTTCAACAATCCATTCATTTTTAATTTTATGTAAATGAAGAATCTGTTTGAAATCAACAACATTTTTACTCACCTGTCTCAGTTTGTTGTTCATCTGCTCAGACTCCCACTCGTTGATGACGTTCCACATTTAATTTCAGATTTCTTCTTTCAATAAATAACTGATCCAATTTCTGTAGCTTTTGATATTTGTTTCTCCATTGACGCCTTTATTGAGTCGATTAAATATCTTTTAATATCAACTACGGTATTGCTGAATGTCACTCTTCTCAGAAAATTCACGATGAATAGGAATAAATATCAACATAACCTCAATACGCTACTTTACACGTGAGATACTCACAGCCTTGTCACATTTCGTGTACGTTGGTCGCCTTGGTCAGCTGACGAAAATTACGCCTCGGGACAACTTCGCTGACCAATGAGATTGAATTATTTGACGCATGCGCAGTTCTTGTATAGTTTCAAGAGATTGTCCCAGTATATATTGATATATTGTAACGAGCTTTTGCTCTACCCGGGGGAACGCGGGCTCAGCACAGAGGCCAGTTTCCAAAATTTGTGCCTTCCTTAACGCGGCAGATAAATGATGCAAAATAAACGGCTTACAACACGCAATACCTAACTGTATTGTACCCACGATTTCTATCCCCTTAACATTAACAGCTTCTTCTAAATAAACGATTTGATACCATTTAACTATATATAAAATCTGCGTATTCTCTCAGGTTATGGGCCTAGGTGGTGATAACGAATAATAAGTTTATCGTGTCAAAACGTGCGGTCGTGTGTATTCGAGTTAGCGTTTGGTACAGTTTTCCGTTATAGATGGCTACGAGCACCACTCGCTTAGAGTTGCTGTCTGAAGATAACTATGATACCCAGAATATGCAGGTGGAGGTCCTTCTCACGTAGAACAACTTATAAAACAATGTGAACGGTGAAAAAGTGATACCGCCTGAGCGTTCGAATTCTGGTGTAACAGGAACAAGAAACAAGGATTCCGACAAAAAGGCGAAAGCTGATCTGATCCCGTTGATTCATCCTTCTCAAGTCAACAAATTCGCGGTTCTATTACATCCCGCGATGTGTGGTTGATGCTCGAATCTGTTCATGCCTCAAAGGGGCCAGTACGATAAGCAGCGTTATTGAAACAATTGATACTCCGACGGCTGCAGGATGGCAGCGATGTTAAGGGCCACCTTGCGAAGTTCTTCGATGCTGCTGATAAGCTAGAGGCGATGGATGTAAAAATACACGGTCACATGCTGACGATCATGCTTCTGTATAGTCTCCCATCATCTTATCACAACTTACGGTCTGCAATAGAATTTCACGATGAGCTACCGTCAGCCGAAGTTTAGAAAGTAAAAATCATAGAGGAAATTGAGGTTTGGAAACGCAGATAAAGCTAGTGATACCGATAAGCGTAAGCAACGACCGAGGAGAAACAAGACAAGCGGAAATAATCTAAACAATGAAAGTGACATCGTGTGCTACTAGTGCCGTGCGCCTGGACACAAGTCCAACGTTTGCCCTAATAATAGTTCAAATTCGCTGGAAAAGCCGAAGCTAATCGCGAGCAGTGCCAAGATCGTCGTCGATGGGTCGTACCTCATAAGCGACAAGAGTGAGCCGGTGTGCTACGCGTATGACAATCGAGAAACCCTGAATCAGGCGTGGATTTCGGACAGTGGTTGTACAACGCATTTGTGTGGTGATCCTGAGCATTTTTTATGTATTAGTAAGCCCCCGCGCATGAAATTAAATCTCATGAGTCAAGCGTGCGCTGAGCTCCGACGTAAGGGTACCGTACGTGTATCAGTTGTAAATTATGACAGCCAAAAGTTTGTCGAATTTAAAGACTCTGTGCGTACCAGACTTGAGAGAAATATATTTCCGTTGCAAAAATCGCTAACAAAAGACACGTTGTGACTTTTCGCGGGAACTGTGTTGTTGTGACCGATCGGTGCGGGAAAGTTCTGCTAAAAGCCAATCGTACAGGCGACCTATACTATTTGCGCGAAAGTCTAGCGTATGTGAACGCCACTGTTCCACGCGTTCTCTCTGATCTTAAAAAATGGGTTGAACGGTTTGGACACATGAACTCGGCGGACTTGGTGAACGTCGTTCGTGACAAAGTTGTGCCCGCGGTTAGTCTTCAAAACGCCGAACAAACACGTGAGTGTGCTTGAGAAGTAAGATGACCAAGCTACCTTTTCGAAAACATTGAGAGCCTCGTAAAGAAATACTGAAAATTGTGCACTTTGATGCAGTTGGTCCTTTTCGCACGCGGAATTTGAACGGTGTGCAATGGTTCGTGACATTTATTGACGATTGTTTGCGGTGGTGCAAAGTGTATCTTCTCAGACAGAAGAGTGGTGTTTTTGAGGTATTAACAAACTGTGAAAAACTTATGCGGAAAAAGAGACTGGAAAGTAAATCAAGAATTTACAATCGGATAATGGAAGAGAATATTGCCAAAATGGCACGTTTGACCAATGTTTGAAAAAACAGCGTAGATTTTCTGTTCCACGCACTCCACAGCAAAACGGAGTTGTTGAACGGAACAATCGAACTCCTCTCGAAGTGGCCAGATGTTTAATGGTGCAATCCTCTCCACCTCCGAGTTTTTGGTCTGAAGCTATTGCCACTTCCTACCATATTCGCGGCAAATGCCCAAAGAATAGTTTAAATGGGAGAATTTTCTACAAAGTATGGACTGGGAAGTTGCTGAATGTGGATCACCTCAGAACATTCAGCTCGAAGGTAATGGTGCTTGACAAGCACCCCACGAAGGACAAGATTACAGAGGGCCTTCGAGGGTACTTTCGTTAGATACCCCCGAGATGCTAAAGGTTACCGAGTGTGGCTGCCTGAAGTGCACAAAACTATCGTCGCCCTCGATATTCGTTTCTTGGAAGGAACTCTTCCTTCGTTACAAGATGCGATGTGTACACAAAATAACTCGACCTGCTAGAGGAAGGTACGGACCAAAAATCACAAGAAGCAGAATGTCCGCAGTTTGTTGAGTTCCTCCCTCGTCCATTGAGCACAAAGAGACCATCAGCGAGTGCACCCAATACGCGGAAAGCTCCTCCTGCAGTGAGTCGAGCTCCTGGAATTCTAAGGCTCATCCGTATTGGAAGCAGGGGACGACCGAAGAAACTCTATCATTCGTTACCCACTTTATTACCAGCAGAAGATACTCCTGTCGCAGTCAAGTCAGCTGGGGTTGACAGAGACGACGACGTATTCGCCGGCGTGGCTGAAGTCGCGGATCAGCGATGTCTTAGAAAGTGAAGATTGCGAAGAGTGGAAGGACGCGATTGAGTCTGCAGTTCTGAGCCTCATAAGGAACGACACCTGGGATGGGGTTCAGAGAGAAGAGTACCAGGTAGTTATAAGAAGTCGTCTGGTGTTTACAAACAAACACAGCCCCGATGGTAACGTCCATATCTACTATTATATCGAGAGAGTGCAGCAAATTCATAATCTTGTTGAATCAAACTGGGACAGTTTGAATATGGCATCGAGATTAATAATCTTGGTAATTAGGAACATGGACGTAGCCAAGCTCTATGTCCATGTATCCATTAAATATCGAACATTATCATGAAATTATTAAATTCGCTACACTCTCTCGGTGTAATAGTAGAAATCTTTTACTAACTAGAGTGGCGCATCATCACATTGGTAAAACTGAACACTTACAAGTAAATTGATCTTCATTTGACGCTTACGATTTGATCCTGTGTTAATTTTGGGTTTAAAAATTATTTAATTCTGAATTAGGTGATAAAAAAATAGAATAAAATCGGCCCACGTTTTCATTAACGAGGGGTGTTTTGTGTCATTCACTAGATTCTTAAGAATTTTTTCAGATTTTAAGAAATGGGCATTCGCGATCGACTTGAAATATTTATAAAATATAAACGGAACGACAAAAAAATTTTTTTAATTCAGGTCGCGTTATTTTTCTAAATAGAATGTGAGAAAAAAACATTAAATGATTTTGAGATGGTCAATTGTATACATAGTCTATTCTCTGTACTAATTCTATTCTTCCTGTATTACTTTGTTTTCTCTCTCTTGTTTCTGAGCCTTCTCATCCAGTTGTCGAGTATTGACTGTCATGTCAACACGCTCTTGTAAATCGCCCGCTATATCGGCACGCGCGATAAATATATTATAGCCACGATTTCTATCGCCTTAACATTGACAGTGCCTTCTAAATAATTGTTGTTGTTGTTCTTTTCCATTAATATTCTAATTCTAAAAAGTTGACGTCGTCGTCGTCGTCGTCGTGATATGTATGCAGCTATATCAAAAACTAGTGAATAAAAAGACTTTTTATGAGCATGTGTAATACAAATTATTGAGAATTTATCCTTCCTGATTAAACAAATCTCATTCAGGCAGGGCTACAGGCAGCTCCAAGTTAAATTCGGCGCTGTCCGTAAACCGACATAAAAAAGGCAATAGCGTGCCTGCATCCACCTGTTAAACAAGTTACTAAATTCATGGTAGTTTACAGATATTTTATGCCAAAATTATTGTCTTGTTCATATCAACTGCTGCCGCCCACTCGTAAAATTTTACAGTTTTATTGACTCTTGGCTTGTGTACACCATCGATGTTACGACTTACGATTTACTACGCATTTCGTGTTCTGGACTAATTTTTTCTGTCAAAGTGCATGTTGAGCTGAAGCAACGAACCTGGATGTACCCAATCGCTACCTCGCCATTACTTTCTCGAGCAGACCTAAGTGTAGAGAAGTTATATTTGTTGGGTAATACATATGGCAAATGTAGATGCTCATTGATGGTAATGAATTTATAATTTCTGTGTACTCCACCACAGCTACAAGACGACATTACGGTTACCGGGACGGGAACGGACGGACAGTGTGTCGAGCGCGGGTAGCACGGCGAGCTGAGCCTCCGCTGCATCTGCAATTGGCACAGTAGGTACTGGCACAGGAAATGGACTCAACGGACCTGCTCACAGTCTTACACAGGACAGCGACAAACATGACTGAGGCAGTGGCTGTACGAAACAAAAATGAACATGACCGCGAAACGGGGTATAAAGACGATCATTGAAGCTGCCGATGCTGCGCTGAACGAGTACATTAAGACAGCCCCGAAAGCACGCAAGACGGAATACGAGGCGTCAGAGACGGAAGCTGAGACGAAGGAACAGTAACAACAAATGCCACGGTCCAAATGTAAACGGGAGGCGACCGGGACCACTCCAGAGTCCTCTTAAAAGAGTCCAACGGCAATATAACCGGCCGCAGCCTGGTAGACGCTGACAAAAAAGAAGACGAAAACGACGGACCGAAAAACAAGGACGAACGAGACGAGCTTCATGACTCGGGCTGAGAGGCGCAGACCTGCTGCCCCAAACACTGGGGGGTAGCTGTGCTCGTTAGGCTCGGGGAAAGGAGTTCATACTTCGACATTTTTGAGAAGATAAGGATGACGATTGACCCGACGAAGAGTCGCAAACAAGTAATGACTGTAGAGAAGACCAGAAACGGATCTGGTCTCCTTAAGATCAAGATGGACGCAGACGGGCGAGACATTTTACGGTACGTGTTACAGGATGCGGTCGGGGATGCAGACAGCGTCAGGGCCGGGACCTCCTGGATTCACCTGGAGATCATGGACCTGGGCTGCGTCACAACCCAGGCCGACGTGATACAGGCGCTGCGACGAAAAACGGGACAAGACGCGGACTTTGGCGTCCACATATTCGGTATGAATTCGGCTGAGCAGTACATAGCGGTATGCGACCTCAAGTCGCAGGAAGCCAAGATGCTGCTTGGTAGGGGACGGATCGGGGTTGAATGGGAGGGTTACCACGTCCGACAGCGACTGACAATGACGAAATGCCACTAGTGCCTTGGCTAAGGTCACACGAAAGCGAACTGCACGAACAAGAACCAGACGACGTACTGCAAGAAATGTGGCCAGACAGGACATTACGCTACGGACTGCAAAGACCAGCTTCTTTACTGTACGCCAAGGCAGAACACGGTGATGCGGCGCATCTCGCGGAGTCCGAGAGACGCGTGGGTGTTCTGATTGCGCTGGAAAAGTGCAGGAAGTAAGCCAAACGACGGACAGGATAGTTCAGGAAAGCCTGAACCGAAGTAGGACAGCAGACGTGTTACTACCACAGATAGCAGACGAACATGACGCCGACGTCCTGATCCTATGCGAACCGTACAGGGCACGACCTATGCAGAATGGATCACAAACGAAACTGAAACAGCAGTTATCTGAGTGAGGAGCGCTGCCTGGGCTCGAACAACCGGCCGTGTCGTGAGGACGACTAAGTCTGAGCTAGGGTCGGCACTGTCACGTAAAACAGCGTCCACCTGACCCCAAACTACGCTGCGGCGGATTTGCGAGGAGGGTGGCCCTTCTCGAAGACGGAATTAAGGACCTACCCGGAGACGTCGTGGTTGCGTGCGACTTCAACGCGAGGGCAGTCGAGCGGGGTATGACAAAGACGAACAGATGGGGATGGCTACTGCTGGAAATGGCTGCAAGATTGCGCATAGTGGTGGCAAAAGCAAGGAACTCACTGACGTACAAAAGATCAGGATTTGTAGATTCTATGCCGGACGTAATGATGACGTCAGACAGAATACTGCTATGGGTAGGGCGGTGGCAGGGGGCTGAGGATTATACGGCTAACGACCATTAGTAGATCGCCCTTAAAGTGTCACGACAGACAACAATGACGATACGAACAAGGACCCACCAACCTCCGCGGACAAACTGGACGTACGGAAGTTCTCCGAGAAACTGGTGGCTGCGCCAGTCCCGACTACAAATGTTCCCGTGGAACTGACTGGCCTGCGAAGGGCGAAAAGACTGGCAGAGGAGACGGCCAAACTAACGGGTTGTTAAAGAGTATTTATGGGACAGGCGAATAACATACGCAACAGTCGAAGGACAAGTGACAAAACAGGTCACCCACGGATCTATACTTGGACTAGACTTCTGGAACGGTATTTACGACAGCCTGCATACGCCAATGGAGTGGTGACGGCGATAGTCAAGCGATCTTCAGAACTGGCGCAGTATAAGCTGAACCAGACGATGAGACGGGTTGGACGATGGATGACTAACCACGGGCTGCAACTCGCAACGGAAAAGATAAAACTGGTGATTCTCACCAGAAAACGCATACAGATGAACCTACGAATGACAGTCGGGACAGACGAGATCAAGACCGGAGGGGAAGTCGAGTACCTGGGTATAACCTTAGATACAAAGATGGACTTCTGGCCTCACATACAGCGGACAGCCCGGAAGGCGGTCAAAAGAATAGCATTGTATCCTTTAATAGGAAATAAGGAAACACTTGTTAACAGTAGCAATGAGATGTATTTTATTCGTTACGAGTATATACAAACCGTGGTGCGTCAAGATGGCGAGGCAACTTCATGACCGTGTGCAAAGAAGACTAACGAAGCGGGCAAACAAGCGCCAGCTGCTGGCGCTCTGGCATTCACACGCATAAACATTGAACACGATCATTTCCAATAATTCCTAAGCTATTTGATAGCAAACACGAACGGACCAAGATCGAGAAAACCGAGACTTTTAATGTCGACGACGCACTTGATTCGACCGTATGGTGCACATATGTGAGCAGATTCCCTGAAGACGCGTACACAATACGACAGAACGAAGCAACGGCAGAAAAAGACAGGACAATGCAGACACTGATACAGATGTGAATTTCTACTTCGCCCAACTTCTGACAGGACTCGGCTACTAAAGATAATACCTGCACATAGACCGGGAGATAGTGACACAAAATATTAGGTCATTTGTACCAGTATGGCGGTTCGTCAGGGGTCTAATTACGTAAAGGCAAAAAGGAAAATGATGGTCATAGCGCTCGCACCGGCGGCCCAATCGCGTGGGCGTTAATCGAACGCGTCGGATAAATATCGAGTGTCGAACGATTTGTTCCACAAAAATGTTTTTATTTTCAGATAGTCGAAAAAAAAAGAAGTAGGCGGTAGCGTAATGCCATACTTCTCGGATGTGACTTACAGCCCGCCATACCGACGCGAATACATTAATTTAAATAAAACAATTCAACCATTTGTACCAGGCTAATTTTTGCAAAGCTAATCATCGTCGAGTAGCTATTCACGAAAATCACCTTGCCATACTTTTCCGACAGTTCCCAATGGCCGCCATACCACTGCAAAGGAGTAATTTTTTTTTTTTTCGCCAAACGATTTGTACCAGTATTGCATTTGAATTTTTGGAAAGTATTTGACAAAATGTGACCGTTATTATTTATCCCATACTTCTAGTAGGGGGAAAAAGTGCTGCCATACTTGAAATACTTATTTATTTGACACGTTTTTAAAATACGACTGTAAAATACGTAAAAGTATTTTTTACATCATGGCATCATTATATTCTCGTCATTTAGATGCAATTGTACCTAAAAAAAAATATTACAGATTGTAACCATCGGGCGGATGACTGTCGGACTAGAGCTAAAAGGTGAAAAAAAAAAAAAAATTGACGATTTGTACCAGTATGGCATTTCGATTTTTGGAAATTATACGATACAATGTGACCATTATTATATTTGCCATACTTGTAGTAGAGGGAAAAAGTGGCGCCATACTTGAAAAACCTGATTTTTCGACACGTTTTCAAGGTACAAGACATAAAATGATTTGTTACAGTATGGCATCATTGTATTTGGTTCATTTGGATAAAATTCAACCTAAAAAAAATTATCCCATACTTCCCATAGGAAGACTGTCACACTCAAGCAAGATATGAAAAAAAAACACGATGAGCCAAGACCTCTACAGTTGGAGAAATCTTTCGAGCGGTGGGAGCCGCAGAATATTATCCAACATAACATCTGCTTATAAGACAAGATTGCCGCCACCTAGGTGTTTGAAACTTTGTATTTATATTCGTTAAACCTCACACTTACAGGAAAAATGAGTGCCATACTGGTACAAATCGTTCGAATTACGAATAAAATCTTGGGATTTTGAAATAATATTGTTCACATTCGCCACCTCCCACAGGTATGGCATTATCAGACTTCTATTTATGATCATACAGGGAACTGTTAAAAAAAGTTTCAGGGTGGTACAAATCGTTTGGCGAAAAAAAACAAATTACTCCTTTGCAGTGGTATGGCGGCCATTGGGAACTGTTGGAAAAGTATGGCAAGGTGATTTTCGTGAATGGCTACTCGACGATGATTAGCTTCGCAAAAATTAGCCTGGTACAAATGGTTGAATTGTTTTATTTAAATTAATGTATTCGCGTCGGTATGGCGGGCTGTAAGTCACATCCGAGAAGTATGGCATTACGCTACCGCCTACTTCTTTTTTTTCGACTATCTGAAAATAAAAACATTTTTATGGAACAAATCGTTCGACACTCGATATTTATCCGACGCGTTCGATTAACGCCCACGCGATTGGGCCGCCGGTGCGAGCGCTATGACCATCATTTTCCTTTTTGCCTTTACGTAATTAGACCCCTGACGAACCGCCATACTGGTACAAATGACCTAATATTTTGTGTCACTATCTCCCGGTCTATGATGAATCTTGGCTGATAAAAGAACTGGCAATGTCGCGTATAAGAACTATTGATATGAGAATACTGCATATTATGATGGTAACCGTGTGTGTCGGTATTTGTCCAAGTACCAGAGTAAGAGGGTGATATGCTCTCTTACGGTTATTGGACGTTGGTAAAGTACAGCGCAGGAGGGCGCCGCCTTAGTTATCGGCTGGGGCACAACAGCTGGGTACTGCCAGCTGTGGTCCGACAGAGACCATGGAGCACTATTTTGCCCGCGGACTCATTGGTTTGGCTGTCGGCAGAATAAATTGACGAAATTGTATGAATTGAGCAGGTGAATTAAAACAAGTTACAGGTGAAATGATGTGAATAGATTGGACAAATTCTAACGCATGATCCCACGTGCAACCCACTCTATGGACTTCAGGATATACTCCAAGATATCTACTTTTTCATATATATATTTTTTAACGTGGCATTTTGAAAGCCCATTAGAAGAAGCTCCCGGAACCCTGGATGGGACGAGATTCGAAAAAGAGTCACGCATCCAGAATTCAAAGAGGATACTGTAGCAAATAGCGATTTAGATATTACAGGCTTTTTGTTTATTTTATTTTTCGAGTTTCAACGGCGCCAAGCAGGGAGTCGGTGACGATTGGGAGGAAATAGAGGATTGGCGAAATAGCGTCGAAATTCGGAAGAAGGACGTCGATGCTGTGGAGGAGGAGCCAACGTAGATCCCTGCATCACCGGAATCCAAGGCGAACGTGATTCCCGTTGGTGTGGAAAAGTGGAGCGTTTTTTTTATTTTTCAATTAATTGAAAACCAGATCAGCTGCCATTTCGTCATTTTACCATTAAATCTCACGGGACTGGGCTCAAAATGTATGTTTCATCAGCGCCGAGTGGCATCATACTGGAGAGTTCGATCAATTCAGTGCAACTGTGAAAATTTGGCCAATTCCTGAGAGTGGTAACCAATCTGTAAATTGTTTATCCAAATTTTGAAAAATTGAAAATATGCTCCGCTTTTTGTCAAAATAAGGCATTAACTGCCCAAGATTCAATCTGACTGCTCGAGCGGTATAGGAGTTTTGTAACCCCGCGTTTTCGAGGTGTACAACGCATCTTTATAAGCACCTTGAGTCCTGCGTCGCGCTGCTCCAGCAGGTGCGCCTCAAGTTATGCAATCTACGACATCGATGACGGATCAATTGTGTATTCTTATACCGGGACAATCTCTAGAAACCATACAAGAACTGCGCATGCGCCAAATGATTCAATTTCATTGGTCAGCGAAATTGCCCCGCGGCGTAATTTTCGTCAGCTAACCAAGGCGACCAACGTACACAAAATGTGACAAGGCTCTGGATATCTCGCGCGTAAAGTAACGTATTGAGGTTATGTTGATATTTATTCCTACTTATCGTGAATTTTCTAAGAAAAGTGTCATTCAGCAATACCGTAGTTGATATAAGAAGATATTTAATCTACACAATAAAGGCGTCAATGGAGAAACAAATATCAAAAGCTACAGAAATTGGATCAGTTATTTATTGGAAGAAGAAATCTGAAATTAAATGTGGAACGTCATCAACGAGTGGGAGTCTAAACAAACTGAGGCAGGTGAGTAAAAATATTGTTTCTTTGAAACAGATTCTTCATTTACATCAAATTAAAAATAAATGGATTGTTGAAACCCAGTAGAAGGTTGCTCCGGAGTAGATTTGTTACAGTGCAGTGCTCCAGAAGCCAGTAATCAGTACCGATGAACATGAAACATTAAAATAAAATCAGTAACAAGGAATAAAAGAAATGGTGTATCTCAAAACACAAAGCTTAGAAGTACAAAAAGTAGCAATTCGTTTGTCTCTCGCAATTTATTGAAAATTAGTGGTATCCAAAACAATTAGAAGCTCTTGTTTGATAATAATATCTTTTAATATTTTCAGGTGGGAAACAACCATCATCAAAGCGAGACTAAAGTTGTCAGGCTTCGAAACGTGTAAGTTAATTTCTGATTCTATGATATTTGCATATTACAATATTTTCACATGTATTCAATGATAAAATTCGTTTGTTCTGACAGACTTAAAGTTTCAAGTTTGGATAATAGGATGAAAATCATACCTTACCTGATGGTCAAAATGTTTTGGTGGCTAGGACCCTAGAAATCTCTCGATTTGTGCCACCGTTCCAACCATCGAACCTAGTTGTTCCGTTGTTCCATCAGACAACAGGTATCCGAGGGAATTTCTTCTGGTCATCGTCACCTTCTGAACATCAGTCGTGGCAAAATTGAAGAGCACGACACGCTACAGATCATGGTGTTTGAATATTCCACCATTCTAGATCTATCGAGCCAATAGTAATAAGTTTGTTATTCAACAATTGCTGCTAACTAATTTTACAGATCAATCATTCCGTGCACCATTGTGATCCAAGCAGTATTATTGGCCCGCATTATTTTTTAAATTTTATTTTCTGCAGTTTTGATATTTTATTTCTTACTCTCTTGGTATTGAATTCAGATGAATAGTGTTTCAAGTGTTGAATGAGATTCCAGGGATGAATTTCGATGTGTAAACTGAACCAATCTCAATCTCAAAATGTTGGATAACTTCAGTTGAAAATGTCTTTAAAGTCAATATTAATCGACAGTATCATCTGACTAGCTAGTTGCAGCTATCATCATCCTTGCTTGAGCCTCGTTCAACCCCAGCAAGGTCTGAGGAATGCATTCACTTACTAGTACACGTTACAAATGATCACTTTGTCTACAATAGGACTTACTTGCTGACTAACTTTTTTATGATGAATCTTTATCAGGGAGTTATCCAGTAACTTATTAAAAGCTTGAAATCAGATTCAATTTTATACTCTTACAATGGTCCTTCACTGAAACTGAAAGTTTGTGAATCTCCATTTATTACAATTAATTCTGCATCCCATGTTAACACTGTTCGAAACAAAAAATCTCATACTGAGATTGGAAATGGAATCTGCAATGCAAAAGTTATCTAGTGGCACAAGTTAAAAACAAAGAACCTTATAACGGTTTCTGCGACAGAGGGATTCCTTCCGGATATTCATGTTACTGGAGAATGTTCGGAGCACTATGAACAAGATATTGTATTGGATTTAGGTTCAAGTAAATATTTTCATGAACTTCGTCGAAAATTAGATATTCATTTGTTTCAAAGAAACAAGGGGTGCAATGTTGAATCCGATAAGTCAATATTTTCATATGAACATTCTGAACATTACTCTTAAACATGATTATCCTCAAAGGTAATTGTGACACTGAGGCACATTTTGAAAATGTTGATTTTGAACTTGTGTCACAGAATGTTTCTGAGTTTTACTCTCCGGATTAGATTTTTTTAGATTAGATTTAAAATTGAAAGAAACCGTAAGATCTACAACTTCATTTGCCAACCAACAAAAGTAGCCGATGATCTCTGCATGTGTCATGAATTGAATGGGAAGAGAAGATATCAGCGAACAGCAGAGATGCTATTATTTTGGCTGTATTTTCTGTTAAAAGAAAAAAATTTCATTGTTATTCTTAATGTATGAAGTAATGAAAATGATTGAATAAATTGTCCCCACCTACCTGCTTCGTTTGTTCCAAGCACCCAACACTTGAACAGATTTCTTGTTTCAATCGAATAGGACTAATTTTCAAAGAGCATCAGCATTAAATTCCGACCGTTCTTTGAACAATCAATTTTCGATAACAAATGCTTCCCAAGCCTTTCCGAGTGACTATCTCAATGACTTGAGATTTTCACCTCAAAAATGCATGCGAACTACATCGCCGACAGAAACTGAGTTTGACAGCAGGGTCTCGGGGTGGCCTGACTGCACGGACGGCGGATTTAAATTCGCGTATGCGCAGTTCTTGTATAGTTTCTAGAGATGGTCCCGGTGTAGTACTATACCGGGACAATCTCTTGAAACTATACAAGAACTGCGCATGCGCGAGTTAAAATCCGCCATCCGTGCAGTCTGGCCACCCCGAGACCCTGCTGTCAAACTCTGTTCTGTCGGCGATGTAGTTCACATGCATTTTTGAGGTTAGAATCTCAAGTAATTGAGATAGTCACTCGGAAAGGCTTGGGAAGCATTTGTTATTGGAAATTGATTGTTCAAAGAACGATCAGAATTTAATGCTGATGCTCTTTTAAAATTCGTACTATTTGATTAAAACAAAAAATCTGTTCAAATGTTGGGTGCTTGGAAGAAACGAAGCAGATATGTAAGGAGAATTTATTCAATCATTTTCATTACTTCATACATTAAGAATAAGAATGAAATTTTTTTCTTTCAACAGAAAATACAGCCAAAATAATAGCATCTCTGCTGTTCGCAGATATCTCCTCTTCCCATTCAATTCATGAGACGTGCAGAGATCATCGCCACTTTTGTTGGTTGGCGAAGAAAGTTATAGGTCTTACGGTTTCTTTCAATTTCAAATCTAATCCGAAGAGTAAAACTCAAAAACGTTCTGTGACACAAGTTGAAAATCAACATTTTCAAAATGTGCCTCAGTGTCACAATTAACTTTAAGGATAATCATGTTTTAGAGTAATGTTCAGAACATTCATATGAAAATATTGACTTATCGGATTCAAGATTGTACCCCTTGTTCTTTTGAAATATATGAATATCTAATTTTCAACGAAGTATATGAAAATATTCACTTAAACCTAAATCCAATACAATATCTTCTTTATAGTGCTCCGAACATCATCCAGTAACATGAATATCCGGAAGAAATCCCTCTCTCGCGGAAACCGTTATAAAGTTCTTTGTTTTTAACTTCTGGCACTAGATAACTTTTGCATCGCAGATTCCATTTCCAATCTCAGGATGAGATTTTTTTTTGAACATGTGCGATGCAGAACTAATTGTAATAAATGGTGATTCACAAACTTTCAGTTTCAGTGAAAGACCATTGTAAGACTATACAATTGAATCTGGTTTCAAGCTATCAATAAGTTACCGGATAACTCCCTGATAAAGATTCACCATAAAAAAGTTAGCCAGCAAGTAAATCCTACTGCAGACAAAATGATCATTTGTCACGTGTACTAGTGAGTGAGGGCATTCCTTAGACCTTGCTGAAGTTGAACGAGACTCAAGCACGTATGATAGCTGGAACTAGCCAGTCAGATGATACTGTCAATTAACTATGACTTTAAAGACATTTTCAACTGAAGTTATCCAACATTTTGAGATTGAGATTAGTTCGGTTTACCTATCAGAATTAATCCCTGGAATCTGATTTAACACTTGAAAAACTATTCATCTGAATTCAATACCAAGCGAGTAAGAAATAAAATATCAAAACTGCAGAAAATAAAATTTGAAAAATAATGCAGGC
Organism: Diprion similis; assembly: GCF_021155765.1. Classification (NCBI taxonomy): domain Eukaryota; kingdom Metazoa; phylum Arthropoda; class Insecta; order Hymenoptera; family Diprionidae; genus Diprion; species Diprion similis. The sequence continues at coordinate 3,982,047 of NC_060118.1, forward strand.
CAATAATACTGCTTGGATCACAATGGCGCATGAAATGATTGCTCTGTAGAATTAGTTAGCAGCAATTGTTGAATAACAAACTTATTACTATTGGCTCGATAGATCTAGAATGGTGGAATATTCAAACACCATGATCTGTAGCGTGTCATGCTCTTCAATTTTGGCTCGACTGATGTTCAGAAGGTGGCGATGACCTGAAGAAATTCCCTCGGGTACCTGTTGTCTGATGGAACAACGGAACAACCAAGTTTGATGGTTGGAACGGTGGCACCAATCGTGAAACTAGGGTCCTTGCCACCAAAACCTTTTAATCATCAGGTAAGGTATGATTTTCCTCCTATTAACCAAACTTGAAACTTTGAGTCTGTCAGAACAAACTAATTCTATTATTGAATACATGAGAAAACATTGTAATATGCAAAGATCATAGAATCAAAAACTTACTTACACGCTTCCATGCCTGACAACTTTAGTCTCGCTTCGATGATGGTTGTTTTCTACCTGAAAATATTAAAAGGTATTATTATCAGACAAGAGCTTCTAATTGTTTTGGGTACCACTAATTTTCAATAAATTGCGACACTAAAACGAATTGCTACTTTTTGTACTCCTAAGCTTTGTGTTTTGAGGTACACTATTTCTGTTATTTCTTCTTACTGATTTTATTTTAATATTTCATGTTCATCGGCACTGATCACTGGCTTCCGGAACACTGCACCGTAACAAATCTACTCTGGAGCTACCTTCTACTGGGTTTCAACAATCCATTCATTTTTAATTTTATGTAAATGAAGAATCTGTTTGAAATCAACAACATTTTTACTCACCTGTCTCAGTTTGTTGTTCATCTGCTCAGACTCCCACTCGTTGATGACGTTCCACATTTAATTTCAGATTTCTTCTTTCAATAAATAACTGATCCAATTTCTGTAGCTTTTGATATTTGTTTCTCCATTGACGCCTTTATTGAGTCGATTAAATATCTTTTAATATCAACTACGGTATTGCTGAATGACACTCTTCTCAGAAAATTCACGATGAATAGGAATAAATATCAACATAACCTCAATACGCTACTTTACACGTGAGATACTCACAGCCTTGTCACATTTCGTGTACGTTGGTCGCCTTGGTCAGCTGACGAAAATTACGCCTCGGGGCAACTTCGCTGACCAATGAGATTGAATTATTTGACGCATGCGCAGTTCTTGTATAGTTTCAAGAGATTGTCCCGGTATATATATGACGATATGATATACCGGGACAATCTCTTGAAACTATACAAGAACTGCGCATGCGCGAGTTAAAATCCGCCATCCGTGCAGTCTGGCCACCCCGAGACCCTGCTGTCAAACTCTGTTCTGTCGGCGATGTAGTTCACATGCATTTTTGAGGTTAGAATCTCAAGTAATTGAGATAGTCACTCGGAAAGGCTTGGGAAGCATTTGTTATTGGAAATTGATTGTTCAAAGAACGATCAGAATTTAATGCTGATGCTCTTTTAAAATTCGTACTATTTGATTAAAACAAAAAATCTGTTCAAATGTTGGGTGCTTGGAAGAAACGAAGCAGATATGTAAGGAGAATTTATTCAATCATTTTCATTACTTCATACATTAAGAATAAGAATGAAATTTTTTTCTTTCAACAGAAAATACAGCCAAAATAATAGCATCTCTGCTGTTCGCAGATATCTCCTCTTCCCATTCAATTCATGAGACGTGCAGAGATCATCGCCACTTTTGTTGGTTGGCGAAGAAAGTTATAGGTCTTACGGTTTCTTTCAATTTCAAATCTAATCCGAAGAGTAAAACTCAAAAACGTTCTGTGCCACAAGTTGAAAATCAACATTTTCAAAATGTGCCTCAGTGTCACAATTAACTTTAAGGATAATCATGTTTTAGAGTAATGTTGAGAACATTCATATGAAAATATTGACTTATCGGATTCAAGATTGTACCCCTTGTTCTTTTGAAATATATGAATATCTAATTTTCAACGAAGTATATGAAAATATTCACTTAAACCTAAATCCAATACAATATCTTCTTTATAGTGCTCCGAACATCATCCAGTAACATGAATATCCGGAAGAAATCCCTCTCTCGCGGAAACCGTTATAAAGTTCTTTGTTTTTAACTTCTGGCACTAGATAACTTTTGCATCGCAGATTCCATTTCCAATCTCAGGATGAGATTTTTTTTTGAACATGTGCGATGCAGAACTAATTGTAATAAATGGTGATTCACAAACTTTCAGTTTCAGTGAAAGACCATTGTAAGACTATACAATTGAATCTGGTTTCAAGCTATCAATAAGTTACCGGATAACTCCCTGATAAAGATTCACCATAAAAAAGTTAGCCAGCAAGTAAATCCTACTGCAGACAAAATGATCATTTGTCACGTGTACTAGTGAGTGAGGGCATTCCTTAGACCTTGCTGAAGTTGAACGAGACTCAAGCACGTATGATAGCTGGAACTAGCCAGTCAGATGATACTGTCAATTAACTATGACTTTAAAGACATTTTCAACTGAAGTTATCCAACATTTTGAGATTGAGATTAGTTCGGTTTACCTATCAGAATTAATCCCTGGAATCTGATTTAACACTTGAAAAACTATTCATCTGAATTCAATACCAAGCGAGTAAGAAATAAAATATCAAAACTGCAGAAAATAAAATTTGAAAAATAATGCAGGCCAATAATACTGCTTGGATCACAATGGCGCATGAAATGATTGCTCTGTAGAATTAGTTAGCAGCAATTGTTGAATAACAAACTTATTACTATTGGCTCGATAGATCTAGAATGGTGGAATATTCAAACACCATGATCTGTAGCGTGTCATGCTCTTCAATTTTGGCTCGACTGATGTTCAGAAGGTGGCGATGACCTGAAGAAATTCCCTCGGGTACCTGTTGTCTGATGGAACAACGGAACAACCAAGTTTGATGGTTGGAACGGTGGCACCAATCGTGAAACTAGGGTCCTTGCCACCAAAACCTTTTAATCATCAGGTAAGGTATGATTTTCCTCCTATTAACCAAACTTGAAACTTTGAGTCTGTCAGAACAAACTAATTCTATTATTGAATACATGAGAAAACATTGTAATATGCAAAGATCATAGAATCAAAAACTTACTTACACGCTTCCATGCCTGACAACTTTAGTCTCGCTTCGATGATGGTTGTTTTCTACCTGAAAATATTAAAAGGTATTATTATCAGACAAGAGCTTCTAATTGTTTTGGGTACCACTAATTTTCAATAAATTGCGACACTAAAACGAATTGCTACTTTTTGTACTCCTAAGCTTTGTGTTTTGAGGTACACTATTTCTGTTATTTCTTCTTACTGATTTTATTTTAATATTTCATGTTCATCGGCACTGATCACTGGCTTCCGGAACACTGCACCGTAACAAATCTACTCTGGAGCTACCTTCTACTGGGTTTCAACAATCCATTCATTTTTAATTTTATGTAAATGAAGAATCTGTTTGAAATCAACAACATTTTTACTCACCTGTCTCAGTTTGTTGTTCATCTGCTCAGACTCCCACTCGTTGATGACGTTCCACATTTAATTTCAGATTTCTTCTTTCAATAAATAACTGATCCAATTTCTGTAGCTTTTGATATTTGTTTCTCCATTGACGCCTTTATTGAGTCGATTAAATATCTTTTAATATCAACTACGGTATTGCTGAATGACACTCTTCTCAGAAAATTCACGATGAATAGGAATAAATATCAACATAACCTCAATACGCTACTTTACACGTGAGATACTCACAGCCTTGTCACATTTCGTGTACGTTGGTCGCCTTGGTCAGCTGACGAAAATTACGCCTCGGGGCAACTTCGCTGACCAATGAGATTGAATTATTTGACGCATGCGCAGTTCTTGTATAGTTTCAAGAGATTGTCCCGGTATATATATATATATATATATATATATATATACGTATATATATATATAGTCGTATAGTCGAAAGCACCGACAACCCAAATATATATATATATATATATATATATATATATATATATATATATACGGACAACTCCGTACTTCTGTGCAACAAACTTTAAAGATATACAATATTCAAGCTCAGAAACAAGAGGGTTGTCGGTGCTTTCGACTATTATCCTGAAAAGTTGCTAGAAAAACGAGGCTGAGTCAACATGAAAATCTTAGATAGAACAGGCGTGTCCTTCTGATATTGAATATTGTATCTCTTTAAAGTTTGTTGATCAGAAATACGTAGTTTTCATAATAAAAGGTTCAATATGTATCCCACACGCAAAGCACAAAGTTCGTGAGCGATAATTAGCCATTCCCAGACACATATATTATAACGGACAGGTGTACGAGAGATGCACACGTCACTTCCAGGACAGGCGATCGCGAGTAGGACGAGACGACGGAGAGGGAGGCTAATCCTTTTCACCGGACGGCCGATACGAGGGTGTGCAGACGACATCGAACCGAATTTTATTTTTAATAGGCGTCCGAAGAAGAGCTCCGCAGCAGTTACGTAGCAAAGCGCTCGATTGACGCACCAAATGTAAAGAGCAATTCCATAGCAGAGCTGACTCAGTTTGTTACATATATGGGATCGCTTAGACTCATTTCATGATTTTACCTTCAATTTACGACCATATAAATATTTTGCTTAATTACATTTGAAGCTCCAGCTTTATGAAATCGAAGAGCCATTGCGATAAAAGTATCGGTCGTACTTTTTATTTTTGAGTATAGAAATACCGAAGTCAGACTGCGTATAGCACAGGTCTCAAACCGTCGAATTAAGACTAAATTTTCTATTTCATTTTACATATTGTTTAAATTTCTGTAATCTTGAAAGAATCGCTATTGTTGTTTTATTTTCATTTCTGTAAGTTTGTCTGATTGTATGTTGATCGAAAAAAAAATCTGTTTCCTCATTCGGATAGCGGCAGGATAACAGACAGCTTTGGTGAAACAAATGACGTTGAACGGCATTGTTTATTCCGTGTCCGAAATCGTTATTTAGGGATTTCGAATTTAGTCGACAGCCCAGTTCTCAGCCTGGTCTGTAGGTCGGTTAAAACTTGCGCAACATAATTCAGGCACGACAGACGCGGAATTACGGTTTCCTTGTTCTGTGGAGGGAAGCAGCTCTAGTAATAACCCAAGTCCGTGACACAGTGGTGATAGCTCTGGCATTCATGCCCGAGTTCACGCAAAAGGCAGCTCTGGTAACTTGTCACCCAAATCTGTGACAAGGCAGTTTTGGTGAAAGTCCGAGTCCGTGAAACGATTCCGCGTAGTTAAATATGGCCGTTCGTGTTAGCAAACTCAGCCTTACTTTCTTCTCAAACAAAAAGAGTTTCTTTTCGTATTTTTATTAATTAAATATTCCGTCTATTTGATCATTTCTGAAATATATCTGTATCCTGGTTACTACCAAATGCAATGTAATCTAGAATAATGTTTATCCTATAGCCTTCTAATACATTTCTCATTCCTCTAATATTTACACTCTGTATAATATCTATAAATTTTTGGCCTTTGCGTATATAGGACTCAACTTGTCAAGAAAAAAACACTCACCGAGGATCTGATCTACAATAGATTTCAGATTGGGAAAAATCTATTCTTTCGCACTAAAAACATTTTAGTTTATACTTTTTTCCTGACGGCGGGAAGTACCGAAATTTTGAAGACAGAAATTCAATTCGAAAAAGTGATTAAATTGATCAGTGTATTTTTCGTAAATAGTAGGGCCCTCGGACCAAAAAACTTAACACTTTTCACGTTTCTGTGTACAGTGCACAGCATATACAAGTCTTAGACCAATCGAAATTTCGGCGCTTACTAGTCTTAAGATCCGTTGGTATTTCGTGATATTTCGATAAACTTCTAACCTCGACTTTTTATCTTCAATTCGTTCGAGAATATTCTAAATTTTCGTTCGAATTTCAAGACACTACTCTATTTCAATTATTTTTATACGAACGTCAAACTTTTGAAACTTCTGAGCTGAAATCGTTATTATCAGTTGGCTCAAATAACAGTCACATAGTAGTATTGTTTGCATTAATTTTTTTTTGTCAAATTCGAGAAGTTTGAAATTTGTTATAATTAATCTCATAATTATAAAACACTATTCAAGTTAAATTTATAAATATTTCAGCTATTACAAAAGACATTATTCTCATGTTGAAAATAAAATAAATCTCTTCAAAATGAATGAACAGCCTGGATCACAAATACATATTCATTTTCGAACCTGACTTATAATGAATCATCATCATTTGACACATCATGATGATAATTTTTTTATTAGTGTAAATAGTGCAGCTCGCAATTCTGAGTGATCAAAATTCGATCCGATAGGTCATTATGACGAATCCCATATAATTTTAAAGGTTTGTAACCCGGCACAGCTTCCATTTCAGAAAGTTTCTGCAAAATAAATCATGAATGCAGGTCACACATTTTTCTCAATCAAGTAGGTGCTTTTATAATACCTATATCGATCGTTCGAAATTTCAACTATTAGGAATTTCGAACCTTTGTGCTGACAAGATATGACATAATACTAAATCAGAATTTTGAGTACAACTCGTAGACTGGAGGCAATCTGAGAGCGGAATACAAGTGTCCTGGTGCCACAAAATCGTACAAAATCCCACTCGGCCTAACGATCGGCCTAGAATGACTCTATGGAGCGAATACAGCTTCTCGAATATTTCGGGATGTGAATGGATATTTTCCAATGACACCTTTTTGTAACTTTTGAATAAACAGAACGGAGAACATGCTCCGCTGCAGTTAATTTTGAAGTAAGTATAATAATTAAACATTTCTGTACTTCATAAGCAGTTCGATTTTCGGGCCGCTTATACGATATGAAATAGGTTATCTGAATACCTGGAAGTCTGATCGTTGCTCGCGAACTTCCTCAAAGCATCTTTTTACGCACTCGAAACTTGGCTGGGAAGTTGAAGCGTAGACTAGCAGGAAGGCGTGGGCTGTCGCAATGGAAAGCCTCCTCATTGCCGGAAACTGAAGATCTCCTAAATAGTGAATAGTGTCATGACAACTTCATCATACACTTGACAAAGAATTAATTTATGTACTACGAAAAGCTATTTCAGTGACTAAAATACTCACAAATTAAAGTAACAATACTACTTGCGGCGATACAGCGCGTGATTCCTCCGATGGTGAATGAAGAATTTTATTACTGTAAGTCTGTAAGTTTATTTTTCAAACCTATGTTTTTCAGCAAATTCTTGTTGTTTTTGAGAAACTCTGAAAATTTTCCTCGCGTATATTTTTTCCGATTCTGTAGGTTTTAAAAATTCCTGTTTTTCAGGTTTCAAGGAGGTATGAATTTGTATAAAATTTAATCGTTTAAAATTATCCATTGAGTAATGTAATGTTTTATATTATTATGATATCAATATCTTTTTCGTGCCAAAATCTTTGACAAACAATATTTAGAACAAGAGCTTCACCATCATAAAATTTAGACGTTACGCTGTTTTTCAAAGCTTGATTCGATCCGATTTGTCCTGAGGCGAATGACGAGAAGTTACACCATTTCAAAAAACACGTGATCAAAAATCTAGAAAGTTGACATTGTTGAATACTATTGATTCTTTGGTTATCATATGTATTGAGATTGTATGTGGATTTATCGCCTTATATAAAAATAACTGCAATTCCTAACTGTCTCAAATTTTTTTGTGCCCGATCCATGCAACATTTTAGGAAATTCCGAACGAGTAAAAATTCGAACAAGTTGACGGCAATTGAATCTAATCAGCAGTTGGATGCCGATTTCGCTACATTCGAGTCGCAATGCACAAGCATTTCTGGTTATAACCATGATATTGCAATCTTTTTCCCCCCAGCATACAATTTGACACCGATATACCATTTAACCCTTGGTATCCTATTACCCACGGTACCCCATTTCACTTGGCATTCATTGATATGCCACTTTATCCTCAACACCCCATTTGTCCGTAATACCTCACTACACCACAAGTATCCCAGTTTTCCCCAGTCTTCAATTTTCCCAGTTCTCCCATCCTGCTCCGGTCTCTCATTTTCCCTGGTCCTTAATTTTCCACAGTATCCCATTTTTCCCTATTGGGGAAAGAGGTGATCTATTTTGCCTCAGTCTCTCATTTGCCTAGATATCCCATTTTGCACCAGGTATTTCATTTCTGCCCAGTGTTCTATTTTTCCCAGTACTTCAAATTGCATTGATACCGCATTTCGTCCCATTTTCCGTTTTACCTAATCATCTTATTCTGGGACCACGTGTCTCGTGCAATGTAATGAGAAACATTAATAAGTAGAATAGTTCTCACCTGCAGTGTCCAGTAGATCGACTTTAAGGGTGAGAGTTCCGAGTATGCACTCCCTGGAGTAGAGATCTTCGACAGTGGCTTTATACCGTTCGGTGAATCCCTGGCCAAGCAGGCGTCGAACAATCGCACTTTTGCCGACACCAGCGCCACCCAAAATCACCAAGCGAATCCTCTCGTAATCAGCCATGTTCTATCTTGCATAGACAGCTTGCTGCTGCGACTTAAATCATCACTCTTGACGAAAGTTGGTCCAATGCTGCTCGATTTGTTTTCAAAATTTCAAATTTTTATCGCAATTTCGGATTTGATAACTAAAACAAGAACTAATAAGTACTCCTTCGATAGGGTATCACGGTATTACTGTACACGAGCTTAGCAAAAATGCGAAAAAAACGTATTCTAAAGCGCGGCAGGTAACTGGTGTTCAAGTTTAATTAATTTTACGTAGAAATGAGTAGAACGCTAATTAAAAAATCAGGGTACGAACGGAAAATTGAAAGTTTAACCTCTCGCATATAGTCGGTGTCGGCAGTTCGTACACACGAAACAAGGTGTGCGTTTGCAATTACTTTTTAATTGTTATTCCAGGCTGCTACTTGGGGTATGGAAGAGACCGTAATCCCGTCTTGAAATGCTGTTTTAATCACGGTACCCATCAACTTCCTTCTAACTCCATCACTCTATTTCTCTATTTCTCCCTCTCTGCGTATCTCCATCCCCGTTGCTCTTGGGGTGAATAAGTAGCACTCTTAATAATAAATAAATATTGAGTGAAACAATCGAATTGTAGAAAGACACCGGAACTTCTTTACTTTGTCTCCTTTTTTTTTATGAGCGGTGTATAAACTAAATTCGAGGAGACTGCTTCTTCGGAGCTAACGAATTAGAGATATTCCCTAACGTTTAGTCAATCGATAGTATTTTCAGACGTTTTCATGAATTCCTATTTCCGTTTGAATGACTGCTGTATTTGCATAACCTGACCACTTATGACGGAACCTGGAACAAAGAAGAAGAGAATAAAAGTTGCTACTATATGCGAAGGCCTAATTAGCAGAATCTGTAGTAGTGTAAGATTAAGGTGGTTCTCACGCTAACCGACTGACCTAAGTGATGTTTCATTGTGTGATAACGTGATCAAAAAGTGCTGTTCTGTGTATGAAATTTCGGAGATAGTTAATAGAAGAATAAGATAAACAAACGATCTCGAAAAATGGTGAAGTCGCACTTTCTGGCACGGAGGTTATGGCCGACCGGTTTATCTCAAAATTGTAATCAACGTAAGTAATTGTCACGTTTAGCAACTCAAGATTGACATAATTAACCACCTATATTTACTTAAGAGCATTAGGATTCTGTAGATTACAAAGTTAAATCTATTCTGGACGTCTTTAATCACTTTCACCGTAGATTACAATTTATATGTGAAGTAGAATTTGAATGCAAATTCAGCTTTCTGGATGTTTTGATTATCCACGGAAACCCAATTAATGATTAGAACCGATTGGTGTCACGAAAAAACTTGGTCATAACGGTATTTTAACTTTCAGTTACATCACCCTAGATAATACAAGATCGGCACTACTGTTAATCTAGTGGACAGAGCTATTACATCATTTAATCCTGAATTTTACAATAAGAATCTGTTCTAGATTCATAATGTTTTACGCAAGAATGATTATCCGCATTGTCGAATCAACAAGGATTCTCAATAGAAATATAACTCGATCCTCACGTCTATTGATTTCAGAAATAATGGTTTTTCTAGGGTGCAAAGCACACCAAAAAATGATGTTTCCATTCCATATTTTGCAGGTTTATTTGAGTCCTTGAATAAGACCTTTTCCATACGTAATATCCATTTTATTGACAAAAACAATCATGACCGACAATCTGCCTTTGATTCCGGGAAGGATTCTCTACCTCTCGATAAACGTTCTTGTGTAATCTATAAAATTCCGTGTAAAGATTGTAATGAGGTCTATATCGCCATTTCCACGTCAAACCATACACTGAATTTTAATCAATGACTCCGATTTTTTTCTTAAATTTTACAGACACATTCTACTAATGAAATACTGGAACACGTGTTTCACGGAAATAATTTGCGATTTTTCTTGAAGAAGATATGCATGGTTGAAAATTGCAGGAAATCACAAAAAACGTCGCGCATGCGAACATTCAAACTGCTGTATCTTCGAATCCATTGGTCGTTCAAGAAAATACAAGAAATCGATTTTGAAGATCTTGAGTCATTCTATGCAGTGATACATTCCAAATTTGCATTTGACATTATTGAATAATTATTATTTTGTTTATAAATTTCATTTGATATTTTCATCATCAACTCACCAACTCAAAATTTTGAAAGAAATATCATCGTGTACCCATTTCAATTCTGAAAAAACAGTCAAAATTTCAAAATGGACTTCGAATGGGATCTATTTTTTTTAAATTGCTCAAAAAGAGTGGGACCGCGCGGCTTAACATGTCGCACGGTCAGCTATCGTCAGCGCAGAGTACCTACCTACGCTTACAAGGGACGATACGTAAAACATAAATGGCGTAACACATGAATTAACGAATCAAGTGAGTGTTTATTTTTATTTTTTGCATACATTTGCGCTAACGACAGCCGTCCATGCAACATATCACGCCGCCGCGCCGCGCGGTCCCACTCTTTGTGAGCTGTAAAAAAAAATAAACCCCATTCGAACTTCATTTTCGAATTTTGACTGTTTCTTCAGAATTGAAATGGGCACACGATGATATTTTTCTTCAAATTTTAATTTGGTGAGTTGATGATGAACTTAGCAAATAAAATTTATAAACAAAATGACAATTATTTGATACTGTCAAACGCAAATTTGAAATGTATCACTGCATAGAATGACTCAAGATCTTCAAAATCGATTTGTTGTATTTTCTTGAATGACCAATGGATTCGAAGATACAGCAATTCGAATGTTCGCATGCGCGACGTTTTTTGTGATTTCCTGCAATTTTCAACAATGCATATCTTCTTCAAGAAAAATCGCAAATTTTTTCCGCGTAACACATTTTCTAGTATTTCATTAGCAGAATGCATCTGTAAAATTTAAAAAAAAATCGGAGCGATAAATTAAAATTTTTCCCAAAAATCGTACAGTTTGACGTGGAACGAGCGATGTAGGATAAACTGGCAGACAGTTACATACTAGAATTAATGAGCATAAGAGAAACATTTATGATAGGGACGAAAATTACACTGTATTAACAAAACATGTGGTGAAATTTGATGGTTTCAATTACGATTAGCCCAGTATATTAGATGATGAATCGGTGTATTATAGAAGACTCCGTCTGGAGATGTCTAATGTTGTTGCACATCCCAATATAGTCAACCTACGTTGTAATGTAAAACATTTAAGTACAATTGATACCCATGTTGTAATGTAAAACATTTAGGTACAATTGATACCTCGGCGATATATAAATTACCTCCACAATATCGTACCTACCGACTGATTGTTGAGCCGGCTCTGTCCACTTATATTCGAAATACGTAAAATTTTTAACAACTAAATTCATGCTTAGCGCCACCATCTTTTATCGTTCTCTTCGTTTTCTCAGTGTCGTCTTTTCCAAATTTTATAAGTTCTTTTCAATTAACTTAACTGTGCGATGGGAAGCTGGGAGCTCAGGGTTGTACTCCTTCACTCGATCATGGGTAGGTGATTCATCCTTTCCCTTTTCTCTATGTTCATCGTTCATTCGTTTTTGAAAACTTAAAATTTTCGTCGCATAACCAGGTAAAAATTTGAGGTTACATTTGAAGCATGTCTTTAACATCATTTTCTTTTCTGTTTAGTTTAGTTTATGTTAATATTAATTAGTGCATCGCTTGTTATTTATTTTTATCTTTTATTTTGCAATCTTTCTATGTGTGGCCAATGTCCAATAAAGAACATTTGTTTTCAGGAGGCCCCCTAATCGGGGGAGGTTAGTAAGTTATGTGTTCCGCCTCATTGACCTTCATATCCAAGAAAATCCCAATTTCATTACAAACAAGATATTGGTAATTGGAACTTCTAAAGAAATATTAATGATGAGGCGAGGGAAAAATATACAGAACGCGTTTGATCGTGAGCGCGTTGATATTCGACGACCTCTTTATATTCAACCCATACAGCATTTTGTATTGCTACAATATTGTACAAAGCTTAAAATCTTGCATTATATTCGCAACATCTATGATATATTTCAGTTATATTGTACTGCAATATGACATAACAGTATTGCCGACGTAATACTTGTAACTCACATGGCAATCTTGAATTAAATATTGTTTTGTTAACTATAAGATACGAATTTTGGGAATTTATATGTTATAATTGGATGCAACTCGTTAAAAATGTTCCATTATTATAATTTTATGTTCGCATTAAATTCACAAACAAATGAGGCCCATATCACATTTTTTTTGCCGATTCATCTACAGCATTTGCGCATTAAATTAAATATGAAACTCGGTGAGTGGATCAATTTGATAATAGAGCAGGTTTCGTGCAGACTTGCTTGAATTTAGAGTCTGGAGTAGGTTTCACAGTCGACCACCAGGCACGGAGAAGAGTTTGATAATCTCAAGGCTGGAACAGTACACTGTCATAGACTTATTTAGCTCCAGCAATCAGAACTCGTTAGTTCATTCGGCATTCGGTTCCGCAACTCAACACTCAACATCTATGCTACTCATGATGTGTTTTTTATACTCCCACCAAAGTTGTACATGCAGTCCAAGGTGGCTAATCATATATATATCGGTTTTAATTGTAATGTATATTGTTGCGTTCTCGCAGTAAAGTTTACTGCATGTCAGACAACCATCCAATTTGAATATCACACCCTAATGTAGTTACTATTGCCAGAACCTCTTCCCAGCGGAGTACTAAGCAACATTGTTACAACATTGTTGCAAGGTAATTTTAACATTACCAACCCTGCAAAACAATTTTGCTGCAATCTTATGGCAACATAACGTGGTTCAAGCAATATATTTGTTAGAACTGGAGCGAACAAGCGTCGTAGATTGCGTCGACTTAACCTCGGGACATGCTATACGTGGGTTGTATACGAAAAAAATAAACACGATAGAGTGAGTTTACTTTCTAACTTTGCATTGAATTTCTATCAATGATAATCCAGAGGCTTGTACTTGTTCCAGCTGGTTGTAAAGCAATTATTGGTCAATTTATGGAATAGCAATTGCTTTACTTACCGCTTGTGCTCGGTGAAATCGGTCATTCAAAAACCATATTATAGCTCCACGAATAACCAGGTTCACGGAGTGCTCACAGTGTAATGATCATCAAAAGAAATACTTATCGTCATCAATGTTTGTCTGTACAGATTCGGAAAATGAGAGTTAAGATGAAGTTTCAACAAACGAGATATATCCACTATTTTGAACAACAAAATGGCTCAACTGTATTGTGGCTCGGACTATACCTGACTAATTCATAACCATAAACTTATAATCTAAATGAAATCGCACCATGAAATATTTCAAGCTCCGAAAACGTAACGCTTTCCGGAATTGAAAATTACTTCACGTCAAGATTCAGATTCATCCACCGAGCAGCATTACACATGCAAGTTTACTTCTACACTGGTGCGACTTATATGCACCGTGACTATATTATGATCAATCTATGCTCTCATATCCCTCTAAACCCTGAAATTTTTTCAGATTTACGATGGTGTCAAATTAACAATATGGGCAGATCATCACGCTTTTCAACCTTCTCTAGACCTCAATAGTATCCAGTTATATAAATATTTTCGATTCAATTATAACAGCACTGGAATAGACTTGAGTAACTCTCATATTCAGAAGTAAACCCTAAAACCAAGACCGATGCATAGAAGCAAGTATTTCGTGCAAACTATCGTTTGTCGAAATTAACGGGCACCATTCATCAATAACAATTATTTAATGCAATAGAATATTATAAAGTAGCGTCTCCCAAATGTACATCAAACAGAGCAAAACCACAAATAATTCTATCGATCGATCCGAATAATTATGTACATGTACAAGATGTCACAGATGCGGAAGGAGTATGGGATAAGCTAATGCGAGCTTTTGAAGATTCAGGATTTACGAGGAAAGTTGGTTCACTCCGTCAACTTGGCATACAAATAAGATCCGATTCTATAAAAACGAAACTCCTACAAGATGTCAAAGTAAGTGGAGAGCCCCGAGAAGAAGAAGCAGATATTGCCATGTATTCAAAAGGAAATCAGGACCGCGGAAAATTTGGCCCACGCTGTTACAACTGTAACAAAATACGACACCTGTCGAAGTTTCGTCGAAACAAAAAAAAAAACCGAATAGCAGGGGAAACCAAGAAGAACACACGGATAAAGGTACGGCGAGGCCTAAGGCGAAGGCCTTCTACGCTGTTTTCTCCTCAGCCAAGATGGAACAGCAGGCATGGTATATTGACTCCGGCGCATCATTGCACATGACTGCGGACAAAAATTGTTTCACAGGGACAACGTTAGAATCAAGTGCAGAGATTACAACGGCCGGTAACACGAAGCTGACCGCACAATCCATCGGAGATGTCACTTTCCCTTTAGGAGGGGACGTTGTTGATCAAACTGTAACTGTAAAAGACGTATTGTTCGTTCCAGGAAACGCAGTGAATCTACTCTCTGTAACTAAAATGGTACTAAAGGGCACACTCTAACCTTCAAGGAAAAGGGATGATATATGCCATATTTTTACGGGGAACGACTAAAACCCTGCCTTTTACTGCAAAGGAAAAAAGAGACCATTCGACATTCTAAACAAGAATGCAAAATTTCAACAGGCTTTTTTACAATTGCATAGCGGGCGTATCGAGCTATCTACATTAAGTGAGGTTTTCGAAATATTTGAAGAGTATGTATGCAGACTCTAAGGATTAAGAATAAAAAATGATATTAATGAAGGACAGTACGAGTTGTTTCAAAAAGGATGTAGATCAAAGAATGAAAACCAGGCAATTCTTAAAAACAATCGTAGGATAGCATCCCTCTGCTCTACCGCCAACCAAAGAAGAATTGTTGCAGCAAACGAAACAGACATCATACACCTGCAATATATGGTGTAATACACACATGCGCAGCCCCACCGAAATTGGGCACAGAATGAACTGAATTTTTGTCTTACAGTTATTAATGAAAAAAGTAATACCGTGGTATCGACAAATTCCAAGCGTAGGACTGGGAAAACGTACCACTCAATTTGTAGGACTATGTAGCCATTTCATTATACAAATATTTACTAAGCTGCAACAAAAAAAAATCAGCTGGTTAGTAATGATTTTTATGACCTCGTTATTTTGACATATTGGGAGTGAAGGACGATTCAGTTTAAACCATTCATTTTCTAGGACAAACGTTTTTTCGAGTTTACCACAAAATTATCTCAACACTTAAATAAAAAACTAACTGTAAGTCAGAAAATTTGGGCACTCCACCAAATCGACATATTTTACGCCTACACACTACATTAGCTACCACTATTGAGTATTTTCGCAGAGGGACAAGTTGGGCGCCTCGTCAAACCGAAGCTCCTTACGGAGATTCAGCCTGTTATTAATCATCAATAAAAAAAAAAAACAGGTGATATTTTATGATAAATTGGCAATCGGCTGGAATATACGGCCTAATTCATTAACTAGTTTGGAGCCGGAGAAAACTCGACCTGTATATATGACTTCATTTTGCAATTCATGAAGTTCGATTTTACATATTATCGAGCATATCATTATTTTAGAATATTTTAAAAAACTAACGAAATTATGCTGCCATCAATCTGAATTTCAGGTCGATAGACAAAAGTTTGAAAAACATGGAGAAGGTCAATTTGGAGAATAACGTACATTGGTTACTATGTGAATCCCTTCCGCTAATAGATATACCAGAGATTAAATTTCTGGAAACAAGACTACAAGAAAATAAAGACCACGTAATGTCTGAGTTTGTAAATGTTATTAGACAGATGTTCTTGAGCGCTAACAATCATACATTCAAAATAATATTAGAGTATATTTGCAGTAATGAAATTAGACGAGAGTATGAAATCTAATATGAGTTATTATTCATTCTCAGAGCAAGCTGGTTCGTAAGGTTGGAGAAGACTCCCCCGAAAGGTCATGTTCAGAGAGCCCTGACATTTTTTTTTCAAATTACCGTGCTACTAAATGCACATGGAAAGGCGAAGGAGAAACCTATGGTGTCAAGGAGTTATTGATAATGCGAATCATCGAGGGTATGCAATTAATTTATTTTTTATCGATAGAATTGGTGTCTATTTTTTTTATCTTTTATTTGTTTTTTTATTATGTATTCCGATAAATCGTATGCTGAAAATGTACAAGTTATAGGAGGTAAATGCTGCTTCCAATCATATATAGTTCATCATATGTGAACAGTGCCCACTCGGAAATAACATAAATAATCTACTTCTATTTTCTTTTTTTTTATTGCTGAAAATAGCCTTATTTAAACCGTTTTTGTAATGAATAAAACTTTTTATAATTGCTCATTAATCAACCAAAATAACGTACATTTCCCACAGATACGCTCTGCTCATCACACTCATCTTTGACAGGGAGAAATTTCCACAAGATTGCGGTAGAAGGGTTCCGGTTTGGAAAACAACGTTATGATCGAGAAAATTTAAAGGCAGCAGAAAAAAAGTGAACTACAGTATAATATGTATCAGAATGATGTGAAACTTAGGGACAAAGACCGCAATACCTACAAAATGTGATAACGAATACCACTGAATTGAAAATAATAAAAAAAAAAAACGATGTAAAATAATAACTATGGAGAGAGGTCCATCATATCATGTAACATAATAAACTTTACATTGCAAAAATATATGACAGCTATATTTATTTTGGTATAACTCGTACATTACTGTGACATAACAACAATATGATCTGTTTGCATAACGTAAGTGTTACTGTTATCTAACAAGAGGAACATATTAATATAACAATATTACATTACTGTTGCGCAACATTTATATTGACATTAAGTAGGAAATTGGTGTTACACTGGTGCTACACTGACAATGAGGTTATACTGACGCTATTGTAACATGGTTAAGTTTGTAACAGTACAGTTATACAAATATTATACTTATTGAAGTGTTTTCTGGGTAGATTGGTTGACCCGAACAGCTACAGAGTCATAAAGAGCAGAGACGTTGTTTTCTTTAAAGACACAAGAAGCAAGAGGAGAAACCAAGAAAGCGATGAGAAGAGCACTTACGAGCTCGACCTGAGCGAAGAAAACCAAACAGGTGATCCAGAGACTGAAAATCCACAGGAAATGGATGAAGAGCACATAACAGCGAAGAATCCAAAACAGGTTCAGACGAGGAGGAATCAATCCCCGCAAAGGAGGAATCAGATGAATACTATAGCCCGAGATCAGAAGCATCTTCAGAAGCATCGTGGGATCCCGATGAAACGATTCAACCACCCGAAGAATATGTTGAACCAAGGCGATCAGAGAGAACCCTAAAACCATTGATAAGAACTGATTACGTGTTATACTTTACGCACGATCAGCAAGCAACAGATCCACGATCCGTCAAAGAAGCATTAAATAGTCCAGATCGAGACAAATAGAAGAGAGCTATAGAAGAAGAACGAAACTCGTTAATACACGGAGAGAAAAATCAAGCTTTGAAACGATGGAAACATCTCAAGCTTTGAAGGCTTGGAAAGACCATCCTTTTAAAGGATGAATTCAATCTTCTAAAGCTTGGAAGGTGTTCTGCTCGAAACGCATGAAACTCATGCTTTTGCAGCAAGAACCTCGTCGTTTAGGACCATGAATACCACCGAGCAGAAGCTTGCAGTAGCTCACGGTCCGAAAGCAAGACTTTCACGGTTCTAAACTGTGAATCTCTTGGTCTCGAGTGTTAAAATTAATAAGCCGCTAGAGCAGGGAGGGGGAACGCTCGAGATTCACAGTTTCAAGCGGTGGAGTTCATAGTTTGAAGGCTTGAATCATTCCGAGCGTTTAAACGATAGACTCCATGCTTTCGGACCACGAAGTCCATGCGGCTAAAGCATGGATCTCCTCCTTCTAGCCCGTGAATAGAGTCTTGCTTTTAAATGATGAATTCACCGGTTAAACTCGTGAAATTCATGCTTTGAAAGCATGTAAAAATGCATGAAGGTTCATCGTTTCAAAGCTTGATTTTCTCTCCGTGTAGAAAAAAAACTTGAGAAACAACGGACCCACCACCACAAAGAAAAATTCTTGACACAAAACGGACATTGCGAGTAAAATGCAATGCAGAAAGAAAAATCGAACGACACAAAGCAAGGCTTGTCGTACGAGGCTGCGCACAGACCGCGTAGATTACAATGAGACTTACTCACCTGTGATGAGACACATCATAATGCGTTCTCTTTTCGTATTTGCTGCAAGACATAGCCTATCAGTCAAGCATCTAGATGTCGCGATAGCATATCTACACGGCGATCTAGTGGAGGAAATATACGTCAAACCACCGCAGGAATTAAGGAAGAAGGAAGATGGAGAGAAAGAATGGAAGCTTCGAAAAGCTATGTACGGTTTAAAGCGAAGCGGGCGATCATGGAATCGTAAGCTAAATACTGTTCTCGAAGAATTAAAACTGAAAGCATCCCGAGCAGATCAATGTATTTACACTTGAAAGAAAAATGGAAAAATTTGCGACATTTTAATTCTGTCAAACGATGAAGCACAACAGAGAGTCATCAAAGAAGCACTCAAGAAAAATTTTAAAACAAAAGAGTTTGGCGAGGTAAACCATATTCTAGGAATCAAAATAACACGCAACAAAAAATAAGGAAAAATGTCGTCGGATCAACATGCATACATCGAAGAAATATTGGAGCGGTTTAATATGCAAGACTGCAAACCAGTTTCAACACCGCTCGACCCAAATCAAAAGTTGGATCAAGATTCAACGGAATGACAAGACGACGAGGCTCAAGAAATGTCAAAGGTACCGTACCAAGAAGCCTTAGGGGCCCTACTCTACGTAAGCCAAGGAACACACCCTGGTATCACGCACGCCACGAGCCTTCTCAGATTTAAGCATTCACAAAAAAAAAATCCATTGGACAGCGGTGAAACGTGTTTTTAGATAACAAGGTCTAGGTACTTTTTAGTCAAACTAGAATTCCATCGGAGAGGACCATGTCAAGTCGAAGAATATGGTGAAGCAGACTGGGGAAACGATTCAAGTAACCGTCATTCAATCCCTGGTTATTTATTCACCTTCCACGGCGCAGCTGTATCATGGGGCAGTCAGAAACAGAAGACAGTAGCTTTATCCACCACCAAAGCTGAGTATATGGCCCTCACGACAACCTGCCAAGAAGCATTATCGTTGAGACGACTCATATCTGAAATAGACGTAGGTGCAGTTACAGGACCAACAAAAATGCACAGTAATAACAGAGGTGCAATTGCGTTGGTTGAAACATCAGGCTACCGTCAAAGAACCAAACACATCGACATAAGTCACCATTTCCCGCGCGAACTCGTTGAAAAAGAGGATATAAAACTGACCTACATTCCGACGGAAGACATTGTAACGCCCAAAATGCATCAGGCGTTATCATACTTGTATATTCCCTGTACATAAACAATGCACTGTAGTCAAAACCAGCAGAAACAAGGCTCTAATTGCATTTGAGTGCAATAAGAGACCTCCCACATAAGCGCGTAGGCTAAACATTCAATTAAATTAAAATAAGACAAGCATGAGAAACCAAGAATGCGACTGAAATCGTGACAATTTGGATTCAGTCAAATCGGAGCAAACAAGTCAGAAAAATAATAGTTATAGCACATCTCGAGCTGAATTTGGACGGCCGACAAAGAGGAGCAACCCCTGGAAAGACTATATATGGGTCATTCCATGCCAAATCGACAACTTTTGAACCCGACCCCTTTCGATTTCGCTGAATTTTTTTAAATCATTTTCTACCTCATGAAAGACGTCTCTGAATTTTTTCAAATTCTTTTACTCCACCAAAAAAAAATCATAAATTTAAAAAAAAAATGGTCTATTTTTTAAATCGCCATAACTTTTTTAAAAATTGACGTATCGGGACGTTTTTTTTTTTTGAAATTTTTGTATTTCAGTGTACTTTTTAGAGAAAAATGATTAGAATGATCAACATACATCTTCGATGTTTATTTTTACATTTTCGGAAAAAATTTTCGGAAAAAATCGCGAATTTTTTGATGATTGTCACTTTTAATTTTTTTAATTTAATTTTCATGAAAAACTTTATCGTTTTTCATAGATTCTCAAATTTTTTCGGAGTGGGATTCTCTCATTTTCTATTTTTTTTTTTTATTAAAATTTTTTTTTTTTTTTAAATTTGGCTTATTTCACATAATCCCACCCTGAAATTTTTTATGAATCTTTATGAGATCTCAAGAGTTGAAAAAAAAATTTTTGCTTAAAAATTTTAAGTGATAATCATCGAAAAAATTTCGATTTTTTCCAAAAATGTTATAAAAAAAATAAAAAAACAATTTTACAATTTTTCTGTATTTTTTTCATAAAATACGTTCGAAAACGAAGAAATAAAAAAAAAAAATTCACATTAGCTTCATTTTTGACTGAACCATAAGGTTTTTAAAAATTTAAAGTAGTTATTGCGGAATGAAATTCATTAAGAAAATTTTTTTTGAACGTTTTTTTTTTGCTTTCACACCAAAAACAAAAAACATTTATTCATCAACAATCTTACTGACAGTAGCTATAATTATCATATAATTTTATTTTTTTTCTGACATTTTTGGAAAAAATCGGAATTTTTTCGATGATTATCACTTTAAATTTTTGAGCAAAAATTTTTTTTCCAACTTTTGGCACCTCATTGTTACGGTACAGAGGGACGGTAGTCCTTGTACCCACCCGAGATGTTGATTCGGGTGCTATTTTTTGGTCCGTTCTCGTCACTGTCCTCGTTCAGGGAATGAAAGAGGGAAGAATAATAATTAGAGAAGGATTATCTTCGATAAGGAATAAACTTTTATTGAGATTTGGAAATGGGGTGAAATATGCGGCGA
The DNA here is from genome assembly GCF_021155765.1 of Diprion similis. Classification (NCBI taxonomy): domain Eukaryota; kingdom Metazoa; phylum Arthropoda; class Insecta; order Hymenoptera; family Diprionidae; genus Diprion; species Diprion similis. The sequence continues at coordinate 4,003,562 of NC_060118.1, forward strand.
AGTCGTTGGGGAGTAGTTGAGGTGATGGGAGGAAAAAAGTAGGAGCTCGATCTTGTTGGGTTGAAAGTTCGGATCGGAGTCACATCTTCGGCGTGAGAAAAGGAGCGAGGATCCGGGGCAGAGGGGAATAGAAATAGCAAGGTAAGGGCGATAACGAGTGGCGTAAGGCAAGATGGAAATAGGAGGACAAGATATGGAGTGTAGCATTACGATGGGAATGGCAGGTAGAGGCGAGAGGTTGTCGAGGAAGGTGGAGGAGACGTATGGCGGGACGCCGGACGTAACATCATAAACATTCATAAAAAATTTCAGGGTGGGATTATGTGAAATGAGCCAAATTTGAAAAAAAAAATTTTTTTTTTGAAATAATAAAAAAAATAGAAAATGAAAGAATCCCACTCCGAAAAAATTTGAGAATCTACGAAAAATGATGAAGTTTTTCATAAAAATTAGATGAAAAAAATTAAAAGTCACATTCATCAAAAAATTCGCGATTTTTTCCGAAAATCTAAAAATAAACATCGAAGATGGATGTTGATCATTCTAATCTATTTTTTTCTAAAAAGTACATTAAAATACAAAATTTGAAAAAAAAACATCGCGATACGTCAATTTTAAAAAAAGTTAAGGCGATTTAAAAAAAAGAAAACCATTTTTTTCAAAAATTCATGATTTTTTTTTCGTTTGGTAAAAAAATTTGAAAAAATTCAGATAGACGTCTTTCATGAGGTAGAAAATGATGAAAAAATTTTAGTGAAATCGAAAGGGGTCGGGTTCAAAAGTGGTCGATTTGGCACGGAATGACCCATATATATTAGGGTGTGTCAAAAGAAAATTTTTTTTCTTCTATTTTTTCTTGGAAACAGGCTTGAATGTTTCATTTAGACATATGAAAACTCGAGTTAAAATTTGGAATTTTAATATTAATATTAAGGGGTGGCGCATCGCGCTTTTCGATTTTCCATAAGAATAACATGGGAATCTTTTTTTTTGCCTCTTCCGATTTTTATTACAAGCTAACGAAGCATAGTACAAAAAATCTGAATACATATTTTTTTAGGAAATTGAATGCTCTTCAAAAAAGGTCTGTATACAAAATTTCGTAGAACAAGCTATATCAAAGATCCAGCGCGTCAAATCCATCAAACGTTAAATTACGGAAAGTGCTCGAAGCACAGGGGAAAAAACTATTCAGATTTTCACAGAATTTAGTACTCAGGGATTTTTGGGGTTGCTGATTATGATTCCGCCTTCAAAATTTTGAAATTCTAAATGGCGAATCTAATATGGCGGCCGAAAATGCAATAATTCAGTTGAACCGCATGAAATTTGGTATTCAGGGATTTTGAGGGTCGCTGATTACGATTTTGACCTCTAAATTTTTGAATTAAAAATGGTGGACCCAAAACGGCGCCCAAAAATGCATAAATTCATATAAATGGCATGAAATTTGTATGAATTTATGCATTTTTGGCCGCCGTTTTGGATTTGCCATTTGGAATTTCAAAATTTTGAAGGCGGAATCATTATCAGCGACCCCAAAAATCCCCGAGTACTAAATTGCGCGAAAATCTGAATAGTTTTTTTCCCCCGCGCTTCGAGCATTTTCCGTAATTTAACGTTTGATGGATTTGACGGGCTGTATCTTTGATATAGCTTGTTCTAAGAAATTTTGTATACAGACCTTTTTTGAAGAGCATTCAATTTCCTAAAAAAATATGTATTCAGATTTTTTGTACTATGCTTCGTTAGCTTGTTCTAAAAATCGGAAGTGGCAAAAAAAAAGATTCCCATGTTATTCTTATGGAAAATCGAAAAGCGCGAAGCGCCACCCCTTAATATTAATATTAAAATTCCAAATTTTAACTGGAGTCTTCATATATCTAAATGAAACTTTCAAGCCTGTTTCCAAGAAGAAATAAAAAAAAAAAAATTTCGACACACCCTTATATATATAGTATACATATTACATATGGGTCAAAATTCCGGACGACAGCATGCGTTTGGGCCTCATGGTCGACGATTGTTCTGTGACTTTAGGGACACATAGTACCATATGAGAGTACACTCTGGAATTTTTTTTGGATTTTTAAACCCACCAGTTTCGCTGTAACGATGACGTCATTTTTTTGAAATTTCTCGAATGTCGTGTTTTAATCAATTTTTCTGGACGTGAAGCGTTAATCCTTTATGCCAATCAACTGAGACCACTCAGCCAATTCGGTCACATATTAAATTCTTCTCTTCTCGTCAAAGGCTGACATACATTTTCACTGCTCCTCTTGCGAATATCAACCTACAATTTATTAATTACCGAGTACCTGATTACGCTTATTAAGCAAATATTTATTTTTATAATCCCAGTGATTAATTATTTCAGTAGTTGGCGCCGTACGCATTAGTTCATACGCGTTGATATTAATGATTTCTTAATGATTATTTCTTTATTGTGTGTTCACTCACACGCACGCACGCATACACTTGAGCTATTGAAGCACACAAACACATTGCTCACATCGATAGATCCGCACATACACCAGTGACGACTGCGCGTCATTGTAGTGCACAGGCGGTTTACTGAAATACCCACATACACCAGTGACGACTACGCGCTATTGCGGTGTACTGGCGGTTTATTGAGACACGCACACATACGTACAACAGCCGGTTTGCTGAAACACATAAACTCACCACCGACGACTACGCTACTAAGAGTGAACATCTCAGCTTCGGAATTAGACAAATCGCTTCGCAAAAAAGAGATGATACATACGTCCGACAAAACAGCGGTTGACGCTGAAACGGGACGTTACAACATGAAAGCCGATATGCTAACAAAAGTTCCACCAAGCCTAAAGCACAATCGTTGTTGCAGAGGTATTGGCATCGCAACAAAATAAAGACTTAAAAAAAACGATGAAGAAATGTATAATTTGGATATCAATGCACAGCTTCAATATCATTATGAACGAAACTATTCAGAAAAGAATCGCTCAAATCTCAAATAATTTTTTGAATCCACATCTTCGAAATTTGACAGATCTTGTACGAAATTCGGACATTGAAAAATACAACCCTAGCTCCTTTTTCCCAACATTATTAACACATGGATTTCAAATAACATTTAAGTGATTCTATTCCCGTGAAGTTGCCCAACTGATAATTGAAATGGCCAACCAAGGTCAAAAAGATGACCTCAAACTATGCGGCACATACCTAAAGAATGGTTTGAGGACATGGCCTTAAACTATTCGTTGCCTACATCAAAAATCCCAATTTTATATATTATGGATTATAGTCGAAAGTAATCGAAGATTGACTTGTTAGTAAAATACAGATACATTTTTTTTGTTACCATTTTCACCTATTTCACGTAAGATTTTCCTTCGAAAAACTATTTTGAATCGCCTGACAATTAGATAAGAATTTTTTGTCTCGCATGTTTTTTTTTCTCTTGAGAATCACGAAGAGACATGAACATTGAATTATAATCCAAATTCATTGTCAAATTGCAAAATCACTTACCAGAAGTTTTTATCAAGACTGCACGACATCTCGCTCCAGATTTCCACTTAACTTGACAATCCATATCCTGGATAATGCTGACTCGATCAGATGTGATGATGGAATATTCACCGTCATCAAATCGCATCAAAGAAAACATGGTTTTTGTGTAAAAGATGACACCCAATACGAATCCTGATGGAATAAAAAATTCTAACTAAATAAGCCTGTTGATGATGAAGTCGAATGCAATAACCTCTAAGTACTGCATGTTTACGGAGAGAATAACACTGTCACAGCTAATAATATGTATATCATCTAGCATCTGTAAGGAATCAAGTACGAAATTCAGAACTCCATAATAAGAAAAATATACGTACTGCAGAAGCGGTATTTAGCAAACCCACGTTGCGGGAACCCCAAAATCACCCGCTTGCGCCGGCTTGAGTGCGCAGTGAAAGGAATGCAGCGTGGATAGCGCGGGAGTTATTTAAGGTTAGGTAAGATCCGCATTCTGCACGTAAGCGAATCACAGCGAAATGAAATACGGAACATCCGCAAGCCAATGTTTGCCTATTAAAGATTGTTTAACTGATTTATGTTTGTTCACTTTAAAATTATTTAAAAACTTACTTTTAATTATAATTATAATATTCCAAAGACTAGATAGTTATCTAATAATATAAAGATAATCTATATCTGATAGCAATGATAAAGCTTAACCTAAATTATCTGCGAAAAAATAAAAATCTCTGATTTACGTCAAACTGTGAGTTTTAGTGTAACTGATCCTTTTCAAACAACGTTTTATTATTCAGCAAAACGAGATTGAATCTTACGTAAGAAAAGGGAGGGGGGGTTCGAGACATCTTATGTATCCTTACATGGGGGTAAGGGGGGTTAAAAATCGTCAAAATCATCCTTACGTAATTAATGAATGGCCCCTAAGGATCTATAGAAGAAATTTTATGATGTACTAACGCCAAAAGGGCGTATCTCAAGACATACACCCTTTTGGCTCTCGGAAAATTTTCCTGTGCATGCCAAAATTTCCCTTAAGCCAAACGAGGGTATAAAAAACAAATCAAGTTTCACTCTGAAACATGACAAGAAAATATCAATTTTTTTTCAATATATACTTTTTTTTTTTTTAAGTAATCAGTTTTTTTTTTCAAGTTTGGGATTATAATGTGTTTACAAAACAATTGGTAAAACAAAAAAAAATTATACGCCCTTTTGGCATTTGGTATGCAACACGTCGCCGTCATCAAGATCCGGTGATCCATTATTGAGATATCCTAATTGTTACTTCTTTTTCTTATTTTGTTATCCAAATAACTTTAAAACTGTGTGACCGATGATATCCAAAATTTTATTAGTTCTACGCTAAGAAGAGCCGCGCCGATTGAGACCAAAATCATAAAAATCCGTTAATTGACCTTAAAGATATCATCATTTTGATTTATTCTTTGATGTGATTATTCTAATTGCTTAAAAACTGCTGAATCGATGAGACCCAAAATCTAATCAGTTCTTAATGAAATAAAGCCTCGTCCTCGCACACGCACACACACAGACGCCCATTCAAAAATGGTCGGAACTGAATCTCTAGACACTTAAAACGTCAAGATCTGGTGAGAACTCAAATTTTCATTTTCTAGTTGATTATAATAACTTTACCTTTTCTCTTTGTAGCAAAGCGAGAAGTTAATAATATTCGACTGCTAACCCATACGTATACGTGTAAACCAATTCATGCATCCTTATGTTTTAGCTGCAGAGATTGAAACCCGACTTCAGTTTTGGGATCAAAATCCGGAAATACCGGAATGCTACCGTCAAGGATCATTCAAACATATCAATCAATGCAGTAATATAACTTTTTTTCTCTTTTCCTCCCTTGTCTTTTTTATTGCCGGCAGCTGAGGGTGAATAACCGGAAGCGAAATAATTCTGACGCTTCTGATCAGCCAACCTGCAGCAACACGAGTGTAGCTCTCCGTCTCGTGTATTTATCCAATGGCAAAAAACTGTTCGTCTTGCTTATTACGCTCGGTTAAGAATGAGAATCAATTACCCGGTCCGAATGCCTTTTCCCTCGGGATCAGAGAGGGAGAAGGAGAGGGTGAGTGAGAGACAGAGCTTTTCCCTAAATTCGTGCTACCGCACGCGATTCGATTGTTTCCCTTATTTCGTTTCACTTTACTTTTCCTTTCGTCTCACTACTCTCTCCACTCAGTCTCTTTCTCTCCTCATTTTCCTCTCTCTTGACTTTCCGATATACTGGCCTCTATTTCCGCGTGTGGATGGGAAACTTTCACAAAACCGGGAATCTTCCGACCCTCGAAGCTTTGCATCCATCCCCTTCACTGGATTCGACTGGCCTCCCTTTTAGGTATTTCCCGTTTCGCTTTCTTCGCACAACCAACGGAAAAAATCAACAATAAAACCCATCGCACGTAGTTCACTGGGGCATTATTTGCAAAGGCCAGCTTCCGAGTACGTGATCAAATCCACAAGACTTTTAAGAAAAGTTCTCCAAAAATACAACCATTTAAATAACATTGAAATACAATTATATCAGTTTTTTTGTAAAATTTTCGAAAATAATCATGACTGTGGTTTTATACAAATATGAATATGGTTTACGTAATCAATAAGAATTTCAGAACCAATTGAAATCAAAATTTTTTACATGTATTTTTCAAAGTAGTTAACTAAAGCCGATCTCGCATGGTCTACGAAAACAAATGTACTGTTATTTGTATTATAGCGATATACCAATTCAAACGTCACACCGTACTACATAATAATTCCCTGATCTAAAATAATCCATTTTTCACGCCTTATTATCACAATATATCCTTTGGATTAAAAATGGAGTGATGGATCGTGAAATCATTTTATACTGTTTTTTTTTTTTTATCGCAGGGGTCTAATATTTAATCAGAAATTTTCACCATCAAGTCAGACGTACTTAAAAAAAACTCGTATTAGTAAAATCAGACCCAGTTGATTGAACCTAGCGATGTTTTTGAACTTGAAACTCACTTAAATATTAAAAATTTATTAGAATCATGCGCAGTTTGCAATATATTGATTTCGACTATAGCTTATAAATTACTACGACCAAATAACTGTTTGAGAGATTCGGATTATTTGCATGTACTGATTTTTTTTTCTTTCGAAAAGATAAAAAAAGTACGGTGGATTCGTCAATTTCACGTTATCCAGATATTCTTATAAATGTCACCGTGGTCATATATTGATTTTTCGAACAAAATCATGTGTTCGATTGAATCAATAATTGTCAAATTATATTCTTGAAGCTAAAAGCGTGCACAAAAAATGAGGAAAATTTGTAAGGACTTTTATTTGTAGCAAGCATTTGATGTGGTGCGTGAAATCGCAATGCACTTACTCATCACAAAATAATTCTGTCGCTCCTTTGACACAAGCAGCAGCACGGCCGCATTAAGTTCACTGAAAAATGAAAATGCAAATTTTTATAACATTAAGGTAGCTTCAGCGTCGAATAAGATTGTGAGAAAATAAATGACTGAATTGAATTACGTACATGTTTGAATTAAAAAAGAGTCATGAATCATGAGATTGCTCAGAAAAGAAAAATATACTTAACGAATTCACTTACTCATTTTTCTTCTTGAGATAATTTCACCTTTTTTTGTAACCAGAAATCACTTAAAATAAATTAATTGTAAGTTTTGGATATACGTCACACATGAGATAACAATACTATCGTGAATTTTACCGCCTAATTATATTCGTAATGAAATCTGGACTTCGTATGAGTGTGGTGAAGGCTGGTATGTTCTTATTCATTGATGGCTATCCTCCTAAGGAGACGTGCCAAGGCTGGTATGTTAATACTCTAACAACTCGAGGTTGATTCTAAGCTCTGCCATTGCAGATCATAATTGACAGTACGAAACCATTGAAATGTACATGATATAAGTATGAATGTCAAATTATTACGATTTTTTCGTTGTTTCGATAGTATAGGTCACCACAAGGTAGATTTTTTTCTTAATCAAATAAAAAATATGAATAATAATGGAAGAAATGATAAAACAAGAACGAAACGAAAGACAAGAAATTAAGGTTTCGTCCCTTGGAAGCTTTGAATATTAATCTCCTTATCAAATTGCATTTTTCTCTGTCTCTTTATTCCTCTCGTGTGTTTTAATTCCTTTTCTATCTATATTGTTTTGTACTTAATTATTAATGTAGGCGAATGCAGTTTATATAAAGAAGCCTGTTTTACAGTTTTTTGAAGCATTCAGTTAACGAGTCCTATTTAGATCGTTCAATCCTCGCGCTTTATAGTAATATTATCATATTAGGTGTAACGGTGAAACCCTCAATGCGTTATAAATAAAATAATCCGGCGATTGATGTTCATGGCTAGATGCGATTAAATTCCCATTTTTCGAGGAAAGTTTAATAACTATGCCCGCGATGAACTTTGAAAAGAAACCTATCTTCAAGAGAAATGACGTGAAATGAAATAGAAAAAGGGGTAGTAAACCGATCCTCGTCATTTTTACTTTACAACGGTAGCGCATCTGCAATATTAATTATTCGAGTTCGGGTAGTTACAGTAATAATTACTTTAAATCCTATAGAAGTTAACTAACAAATAAATAGATAACTCCTCAACATCCCTTGCAAGACCGGAGACTGTTGATAATGTACAGAAAGAGGATAGATGATATTTAGTTTACTTATACTTTAGCATGCGTGTAGCTCATAACATCAATTATAACAAATTTCTCAATATAAATTATCGAGAATTTGTTGTGTCGTGTGTAATATTCACTTATTCGATTCGGAAGATATAACGGAATGTGCAGGAAAGATAGAAAAAACACAAATTATCAAGCGATATTAGATTTATTAGAATGGGCTCATAAGAAACGGAGTGACTCAAAGATAAACGATTTGATGAATGAGATTTCTAATCACCTGACACACCTTATATTTAGAATGTTTAATTGCGGGAGTGATATGAGCGTATACGAACCGGTTGAGCAAATGGTATAAAGATAATTAACACGATCAAAGATGCTTTCGCAATCAGCTGGGCGCACGGTCGTTACGGCTGAGCGTTCTTTGGTTGGGATGTTTCTTGGTTGGAACCACGGTCTTACATACGGGTCTTAAAACGAAGGTATTGGGGATGACTCATTTCACGGGCGCTTAGTTATCTCACTTTGTGGCCGCCAGGTCGGCGTTGTGATCGAGGGATGGATAATCAACGCATGCGCAATGCAGCTTAACGGTGCCAAACTGTGCTGAACTAATAACAACATTGTTATTAATGTTGTTATTACAAGTAATGAATTGTTATGAATAAAAGTAGTTAATATAAATATTAATGTGATATAATTATTATGAATGATATACGTATGCATGAAGACTAGAGGCAAAGAGTATCATCTCCGTTTCCTATTTTCAGCCGTCATTATTGAAATTTATGATGTACTTATCAAGTTATGAAATACTTGTATCGCTTGCGTTTGAATTAATTTAGGCGGTGAACTAACCGAATAAACCGTTAAGCACACTATACTTTATATATTTAACGCTAAAGAAATTAAATATTATACTTTAAAGGAACTTTACTAAGTATCAAACACATGAAATAACTTTGGTAACACCGAAATGACACAGTATGACGCGCCCGCCGATTTTAGATTATATGATTCATTCAAATATAATTTCGGTAGCATATTTTCACCCCTACTCCACGCACATCTCTAGATAGCAGCGCCGTGCCATGGCTCTTTCAAAACACTCAAAACCCGGACGACAGGAGATCCACGCTGCTCTGTAGAAAATTGGCTTCGTTTCAAAACCTGTATGTAAGACCGTGGTTGGGACGCACGGTCACGTGCCCAGCTGATCGCGAGAGCATCTTTTATTTATGAAATTATTGTAATCACTAGTTTTTTATTAGCGGCCTTAATGTTGTATGAAAACAGTCTTCCGATGACACATTTTACTTTTCATTCTTGGCAGAATGGCGGAAGGTCCCTCAAATATGCACTTTTGTTCCCCTGAAATGCGGGAAATGTGGGAATAGCGGCACGTGTCAAAAAACCACATATTTTTTTGACAATTTTCGAAATTTGAGTAACCTTCCTCGATTCAGCTACAGAAGAGATGCACCATCGAAATTTCAACCCACATATTTTTTTGACAATTTTCGAAATTTGAGTAACCTTCCTCGATTCAGCTACAGAAGAGATGCACCATCGAAATTTCAACCCACATATTTTTTTGACAATTTTCGAAATTTGAGTAACCTCCCTCGATTCAGCTACAGAAGAGATGCACCATCGAAATTTCAACCCACATATTTTTTTGACAATTTTCGAAATTTGAGTAACCTTTCTCGATTCAGCTACAGAAGAGATGCACCATCGAAATTTCAACCCATTCCGATCGTTTGTTCACTTAATATAGGAAGAAAACGGCTGAGTTCGCTCGGTCGGTAAAGGTAAAATTGCTACATCGCGTTAATTCTAACGCATTTGAATTTTATGACGACGACGAAGATTATGAAATAATTTCTAAAATTGAAGCCACTGTTTTCTCTTACCTTCCTGAAAATTTGTGTTCCGCATTTTTTATAGTAATATTATTATTTTGTATCATTTTTAAACCCTGCCATTAACGGATACTAAATGGGGTACACCATTTTGGCCCAAAACTGTATTCATTAATGATTCGTATCTTTTCTATAATTGGTGTTGCTTGGGATTCGATGTGTAACTGATGTCTTTCGTATAAATATAAGCAACAGTTTTATTTCGATTCACCGCAAGCGAAGTATCGCCATTTGATATTTTAAAGGATAAGCAAAGAATATATAAACATGTTCCACACATCCTGCGAAAGAATGATTTTTTTTCTAGTTTTATAGTCGATAATTTATATCACTGGAAAAAATCTGCTTTGATGTAATACAAAACTGTATATGCCAAAGTCAGTGACGCTAGTGATCAAAAAATTCTCTGCAAATAGTGTAAAAAAAAAACTAAAACTGTAAGATGGTAAAAATATGACACAAATTCAGTACCGTAAAATGGTAACAATGCAGTGTAGCGATGAAGAAATAAAATACAAATCAATTTCAAGGTGATTTGGTCGAGTTGGCTCGTGGCGCCTCGGACAACGAGCTCACAATGCAACGTTATACTCTCATCGGGTGTACAATAAGATATACCGAGTAAATATTTACGAAACGTTTCAATTTTCTTCTGTTTCCTCAGCCTGGATATTGCAAATATAACTAAGAAAATATCCTGTTACACGATGAGCAGTTAACTAACAATAAGAAGAAGACGAAGAAGCGGAGTAGAAAGGAACGCAACAAGGTCCAGAGAAACCTTCTCTCCTCTTCTTCTTATCCTCTCTTCGGTAAATCGATAAAGCTGGGAATAGGGAATATAATTACGACTTTGACGGCGTCAGGAAATCACGATTAATGCGACCAAGTTTATTAGCTCCTGTTCCAAGTCAGCACCCTCTGTACACGGGCAATATTTGCCGCTAAATTCAATTTCCTTTCCAAAATTATGTCGTCCGTATCTCAACCAAGCACATACTTATTCCTCATATTTTTAATTTTTTCACCTACTGTCGACGTAGAGCGAAATTTCAATTCAAAACGAGTATTCCAAATAGCCCTTGTAATTTGTGTCGTATAATATATTGACGATAATATCGACAGTTGAAAATTTGGGGCATTCCCCACAAAAACCCAATGTCCAGTAATATAAGTGATACTATTTACTAGCCTAAGCAACATTTGGCTGAAATGACATTGACTTGAATAGTCGACAAATTTAATTGAAGCGATGCAATTGATTTTCGATTCGGTGCAATATAATTTCGATTCTCGACTAACTGTAAGTGATTTCTGGTGGTTGTTCTAATCCACTTGACTTTTTTTTAAATTTATTTATATCATGGTGAATGTTTTTTAAGAGGTTAAATCCGATCGCAATTCTTGAAAAATCGATCTTATTGATCGATATCTTTATCGTATAGCTACATCGTTTAAGAATATTTTGGAGCAAAGCCGATGTCAAATTTCCAAAAATTGAAAAAGTTACAAGCACTTGAGTGAAACAGCGCAATGGTGTGAGCATTAATAGAACCAAGTTTAAGGCTAGAAAGATCATCCTGTGAGGAAGCTACGAATGTAACAGAAAGCCACCCAAGAAACGCCAATTAAGGGTAAGAGAAGTTTTTATTTTATCTGATAGAAAATTAGCGTCGAAACCGAGGTCAAAACTTTAAACGCGTTCATCTGAAAACTACAATTTCTAGTGAAGTGGGCCTCCTAAATCAAACACCGTTTGACGTATTGATCTTAAACTTCGCAGGTGCATTTCTTTTATGATTCCTCGTGGTATGTGAATCGTATTTTTTGATGAGCTACACCGTTTTTTGGTGGTATCTAAAATACGAACCGATAATAAATTGACAAAAACGACGATTTTGTTCAAATCGTCATGTCTTTTCGCATGTTGCACGTCGCATTTTTACGAATATTTAAAATCTCGACCATCAAACCATAACTATTGTCGTCTACATTAACACATATTCTGAATTTTTAATTAAGGATACGATGCTCAACCGCTACAGCGCCCACCGTTTGGTCCCGCGAGAATTGCAGAGGTTCGGCAATACGATTGTAACTCTTGAATATCATTTTTTCAATCGAAAATTACCTTTAGCCACATAATAAATGTCTGTAATCACTCGCCAAAGGTCAAATAAATGTACTTTTCAGATTACTAATAAAAAAATTTCAAACGTGTACCTGTGTACGCTATGTCCGGATGTGACCCCTAAATTTTTTCCAATGGCTTATTTAGTAGCAAAAAAAGACGTTCTATTTCTGTTTCCATTTGTATTGCAATGAAAAGAAAGTAAAAGAAATGTGACAATAATTAATTCGAGGAGGAGGAACTTTGGTCTGAAATGGTTCCGCGGAAGCGCATCAGGAGTAGAACAAATTAATTAAGCAGAAGATGAAAGATCACGGATTCGTTAGACTGTGAGTTGGCATTTCAGTGCTCTGAACCCTCACGAAACATGAGTATATGTATTGTGTTACAATACAAGCAGTCTCGGTTTTTTTGGGTCGAGCGTAAGTTTGCAATAAGAGTCGTAGGTGAGCACGCATACTAGCCGAAGGCGAGTTATTGTTGTTAATTTTGTTATGTTGTGTTGTTGTTAATCTTGTGGAGATCTCGAAATGATGAAGTCTGTTATTACGCGCAAAAATTGATGAATGGTTAATCAACTGTACAAAAAAAAGTCCCACCCCTTAGATTTTTCGTTATTACACCAAGGAACCCCATCAATTTATCATTTGAAAAAAATCCTCCCCTATTTTTCTTCCCGTAATCTGTCCCTCCTGCTTTTTTTTCTTTCTTTGTTGGAAGTTTCTTTTACAAAGCACGCAGTGGCTGCAGATTACATTTACCTCCTGCTGCTTGCAGACAGGAAAAGTTTCACCGCCACAGTTTGTGCCAACTAGATGAGTATATATAGGTGCCCACCTACATATACCATGTGAACATAAATCATATATGTGTATATAATATATCATTATAACAATCTTTGTCCAGTTTAGAATAGCTCGTCTTTTAACTTTACGAGTGCGCGTAATCGCAAGCTTCGAAGATTTTTTTCGTCTGTTCATCGTTCGCCCCCCCCCCCCCCCCCCCCCTCCCACCCCCAGGGACCGTGAATGGGTTACATATATGACCGAAAATTTCAGGCATCCTCGCTCAAGACTATTGAAATTACACACAGCTGTTGAACCATGAATAAAAATAAAGATTGGACAAATCTACATCATATTCTGGGCAAAAAATTTGCGATATGCTATGAAAAAAAATTTTCATATAAAAAACTCGTACTTTCGAACTTATAACGTGTATTTGTGAATTCAAAATCCAGCTTAACTAAAAGAAGTATATTTATAAGTTTACTTTCGAAAAAGTAAACGATAATTTACGATAGTTAAAGATGAGATTAATAGATGTTTCAAAGGAACCCAATTAGCATACAGACGCAACTGACACATATGGGCAATACCACCTAAAATCAGTGAAGAAATGTCCATGTATTTTTTTAATTAATTTTTACTTTTTTCACGTGTAATATATGTAGAGAAAATTTCGCATCTTTCTAAATTCAACTTTGGATTTGTAATCAGTGAACGCTTTCTATTGTTTACAGTGTTTTCAAGAATTCGGACCACTGTGCGACACGGCGCCTGACAAATAATCTGACAAAACATATTCAGAAAAATCGCTTACCTTAAAAAATATGTTTTATATTAAGGATTGGTTAAGCAACGCGATCATATCTTTTGACAATTTGAAAAACGGCTATACTTTGAGATAAAAGTTCATAAACATTTTAATTGCTCATCAAAACTGCAAAACTGTATTTCTTTGGAACATGCAAATTTTTTTCAGAAACTGTCTTTCACTACTTTCAAAACGCGTTCTTGAACATCTCTCTGCAGTAGGTGGAACTCAAGATATTGATTCTCAAAACCGCCTACGCTCTAGTTTTACAGTAAAATGCAATAATCCATAACTAGCGTACACAAAATTTATTGGACTAAGAAAACAAATACAGGTTTACTTTTTTCACGTACATTTTGCCTAAAAAAGTTGCAATCGATTTAAAATATAAAAAGTTAAAAAACACCTATAATTGGCCAAATTCACATGGATTCGCCGTTCATTTTAGGGGCCATTCATTAATTACGTAAGGATGATTTTGACGATTTTTGACCCCCCCTGCCCCCATGTAAGGTTACATAAGATGTCTCGAACCCCCCTCCCTTTTCTCACGTGAGATTCAATCTCGTTTTTCTGAATAATAAAACGTTGTTAGAAAAGGATCAGTTACACTCAAACTCACAGTTTGACGTAAATCAAAGATTTTTATTTTTTCGCAGATAATTTAGGTTAAGCTTTATCATTGCTATCAGATATAGATTATCTTTATATTATTAGATAACTATCTAGTCTTTGGAATATGATTATTATAATTAAAAGTAAGTTTTTAAATAATTTTAAAGTGAACAAACATAAATCAGTTAAACAATCTTTAAACGAATAACACAAGAATCATTTTTTATTTTCCAAATGATTGAAATAAAATTAATACGCAGGAAGAATTCACTATAATATAATTATTATTTATGACATTTAAAATAGATGAAAATAAACATATTTGAGATTTTTAAATTTTAATAAACAATAAAAATTTATAAAATAACATGTAAATCGAAGTGCACATTATGGAATGAAGAAAATCATTTAGCATCCGAAATAGAAATAGATTTTTAATAATGAATTTCGACTTGTAAAATATTACGTAAGAATGGGTTTTACCCCCCCTCCCCCCAAGATAAGGGCATGTGCAGATTTTCTTACCCCTCCCCCCCCCCCTCTCACCCTGGAGACCCTTACGTAATTAATGAATGGCCCCTTATGGCAACCACCTCCGATCGATTTACATTCTGGGCACGGCAATCTTAATGCGATTCATTGTGATAGTTAAAGATATTCATAAAAATGGTATTTTTCCGAGAATAAAAAATTCATGTAATTGTCTTCGTTATACTAAAATTTCCTTTGTGCTATTAAACAAGTTTCTAATTATGACAATTCCGAGTGCAGTAAATTGACGAAATTTCTCTTTATTTCTATTTCCCTCCCTTTGGAATTAAAAATTTCTGCAATTCTTCAGCTTTCGGAAGGGTTATGAACATAATAAAGTGAATAAGGAAAACAAATAAACATGAATGGTTGAATACTAGCTGTTGATAAGATTATTCATATGAGTACTTGAATATTTTCTTTTTTATTCTACTGACTTTATGTGTCGTAACGTGGCATTTTTGATTTTTTCAATTGCACTTGTAATGCTGCGTTTGGTTGAATTCAAATTTGTATTTAATGATGAATTACGATTCCAGCGTATAAAATGATCATTATTCAAGAAACAATGCAACATATCTTACCAGTGTTTATAAATTTTATATGAAAGTTTATAACTGCAAGGAGATGAAAAACCTCGAAAATTGTTTCATAAGTAGATAGATCGTCTCATCTTAAGGTTAAATTCTTGTACTCAAACACGTTAACAATTATAAAGAGTTAATATTAAGAACAAAGAAAAGAAACTATCGATAAATAAAGTGAGGGAAATATACTCTACGTACTCAACACTAAACGTCTTTTTTCAATCCTCTTTTTACTGTTTTAATTATAAGTACTTCTATCGATTTCAAGATGGTTTCAAAGTACACAAAGGAACTCAAACTTTGAAAGAACGGCAACAAAAAGATTACCTTTGACATCAGGAAAATGGGATATTACCTCTGATCATCACCAGTCTCATTTAGAGAAAAAAAACAGAGTTTTTCATAATCGAAATTGCTATGAAAATTTTATCCTAGTGCAAGTGATTAAAATCAGTAAAGTAGATAGAATAACCATTCAAAATTGTCCCGATAGCAACTGCTATCAAGGGCATTATCGCACTCCTTGTTTAATACCGAAGAGAAACATATACAAACGAGGGGAAGTATTGTTTTGCACGTTATACAAAATTGGCGAGAACATATGGGTTACATCGAGATATGACTCGCAACGAGTGTCCATTCTATTCATAAGCACTTAGTGCCAGAACGGCGTTACATGATTTTCCAAATAATCTAACTTATGCCTTTCTGACAGCAGTAAGTCAGAAAGCTGTGGCTTAGGCCTATCCGGCAGAACGCGATTGAATTTCCGTGTTGTTCGTCTTTATTATTGTTGCACCTTTGTGGTAAGATACCCAAGTGTTTTCTACAGTTATGTGGTCCCGGCCCCTAGCTTTCGATAATGTTGAAATTGAAAAAAATGTATTTCAAGTAACTTTTTAGTGTGATTATATAATTATCAATGCTAAATTTTTGTATACTACGTGCAATTTACTGTCAATTTAACGCTATCCAGTGCCAATCTAAGACTAATTGGTGCTACATTTCCGAATTCACCAGAAAAATTATTTTTTGTCAGGTCACACCGACTAAGTTTTACACCAAATTGCTTACAGTGTATGGTAACCACAACCAGAAATTTCTCTCTATCTAATATGTATATTTTAATTCCTCCTTCGAAACTTTTACAATTCTAATGTATAATTCATATGCTGAAAAATGGAGGGTGGAACAGAATTTTTTACTCACACATTTTTTATTTGCTGATTCGTATGACGTCTTCAAGCTGCTAGAGCGGCACGAAGGGGTGAATACATTAAGTACAGGACTAAATCTCCAAGGAGGAAGGCGTCGTGGAATTTCATTATTACCGAACGGGTTTAGCCACCGATACTGCGGCACACTCAAAAAAGTCTCTTGCACGCTAAATTAATGCTGTCAATCCTTTCATTCCCGTGAGTTCTTTGCCGTCTTCGACACCCTACGAGCCGCGAGATTGTCAAAATGAAAGACATACCAGACGAACGAATGATCCACCTGCAAGCCCGGTTACAAAGAATCATCGCTAACCATGAAACTCATTTTCCAGGAAATTAGGAAAATTTTTGTTAAGGTTTTGTCAATAATGTTGTCCTGATATATGCACGTCATCCTTAAAATTCGTATCAGATTTGTAGACCTCTATCGTCTCGAGGACCTACCGATAATTCCGTAGTACCAACCGCATGCAAATTACTGCAATAGTACTGCTGCTCTGCTCGCTGATTCGTGGTTTCTGCACTATTATTGCCAATCGCCTATAAAATACAAATTCCTAATTCAGTGTATTGAAATTGAATTGCCATTGAAGAAAGGAGTTTTTTTCTTTTACTTTTTAAATCCAAGTGGAGAGAACTCCGTTTTTCTATTCTTGAAGTATAAAAACATGTAAGGCGAAATCAATACAATGAAAAAGTGTTGATTCTAAAATCCGCAACTGAGAGTTGTACGCAAGTAAGAATTCCAACATTACTTCTCATGTGGCAACTCGACAATTTAACGTGGGATTCTACTACTAACAGTCTTCTACTTTTCTATTGAAGAGCATTCTACTATTAGAAAAAGCTCAGAACGACTCGTTTTTTTTCCTAGGGTTGAAAAAGAATATCAAAAAATAAAACACGATATATTGTATTATTAATTTTCTAGGATCAAGCTGTAGCAAGCCCTAGTCAAGTATAGCGAGATTCCATTTTCTTGAACTTATTTGCAAAATCAGACAACTGTTTGTAAAATGACCGCAGGGAAAAAATTTGTGGCTGACAGGCACATGAGACCGAAGGAGTGCAGGTTCGGTCTCCTTTTAAAAGAAACACTGCCATTCCAAGAAAAAAACGAGATAACGACAATACCAAAAACTCAGAGACACAAGCACCAATACCAAAGAAGGATCGAAGTTTAGAGGAAAGAACCAGTCAAGATTGGGATAAAGAAAAATTTAGAAAAAATAAATTCAACACTGCATGGTTTACCGTACCTGAATTCAAAGATTAGTTCCTAGTCTCATAAGAAACACTACGCCATCAGATAGCTTCTAATATAGATGTAATAAAACTATCACTGCTTAAAAAATGATACCTCACGTCGCAGCCAATCAAAAAAGTACATCTTTAATTTGAAGCAGATTACCATCACGTTAAAAGAGCAGAACTAAAATTTTCAGGCTTTTTAGCTGTACGCAATTTACCATTTCTGGCGTGAAGATGGCTCGCACCGCTATCCGGCCTAAGCGTCGTACAAATAAATGAAAAGTTTCACACATGACCTACCTCGACGAAATCATTCTACTTAAGATAACTCCTGGTCACAAATTCTCCATCACTTAATTGCTTAACACAAAAGAAATGGCAGCGAGTGATGCTGCAAGTTTATTCGATTTCCTGGAAAACGGCTTAATTTCTAAACGTGTTCCAGTAACAAGCTCTGTGGCTTTTTCATCGGACACTTACGATAAAATAATTGGCCAACATTATTCTGTTTTTACACTCATACAAGCGGAAATAACGAATATCATTTACGTTCAGTGTTCATACCATCTCATTTGGCGCCATCGAAGGCTCGCTTGAAACTTCAACGAAGCCTCGGAAACTTGTCGAGGAACTGGTGCTCGCATTTTGGCAGAAGTTATGAGTAGTAATACAAGGAGAGTTCTGCGCACAGATTCCTGTTACCGACACTCACTGACATTTTCCCCAGACTCAAGCCCTTCTCCGCGATGACGTCACAGTCTACTGTACCGACCGTAGATCAAAATGGCGCTACCTATTTATCGACCGAAGGTTCAACCTTACCGGCAGTGTTATCAGCCGAGGGTCAAAATCTTGCTGCTTTACCGACCATTCCATCGACCGAAGGTCAAAATCACGCGGCTTTACCATCGGTCTCGCTGTTATTCCCCCCTACCGACGGTCGAGGTGTAGCGGAGACGCAAACCCTTCTGTTCCCAACGTACCCATCTCAGGAATGTTCCGGTTAACTTTGAGCGGCTCGCGGTGTGATATTTGACACCCTACATTCCGCAATTAACAGTTCCGAGAATTGTTTTCGTTAACCCGATATCAATTACGTGACATTGTTTTCTCGAAAACTGCTTGTGTGGTCCAAAGACCAGTATGATATCAACCACATAACATTCGACAATTAATAGTTCCGAGAATGGATGGGGTGAACCACGTGACATTCCGTTCCCACGATATCGAACCACGTGTCGTTCTTATCAAAAGTCCAAAGTCTGAAGTGATTTTAACCACGTGACATTCTTTTCCCCTCCCCACCAAATTTCAAAACGCAAGTGGGGGAGCAGTGTTATACAAGTTGGAACCGCAAAGGTCAGCGTCAGTTTGAAGCTGTTCTTCATGAAAAGTACTCCGCATCAACAACAACGTGAATTCAAGAAGCGTCTACAACTTTTAATCAAGAATATCGAAGAAGTAAAACAACTCCTCAAAATCAGATCTGAACTGTATGAACTCACAAGAAGATTTGAGGAAATGCGACTCAACAGTAACCATCATCATGGACTTCACAAAATTAAATGAAATCGCACGCTTGGAGACTTTCTTACCATTGTAAAAGCTGGCAGACCTTGACGAATACTACCTGTACAGAGTAAGCAGTGTTCGTCGAGTGAAAACGAAATTCGGCGACAAAGTGGTTGCAGACTTGAAGGATTCCTTTACCATTTTTCTTCCAAACCGGTTGGATAAAGCCCTCCAAGAAAACGAAGAGCTGTTCCAGAAGGTGACCACAGCCAATAAGGATGCACGATTGCGCATACGCTACCTTGGTGAACCGTATGGCCAACTTGAATTTATTTATGTATGATCTACACATCACGTATCCACTACCTTGTAAAAGTCATGCGTTCAATAAAAAAAAAATAATAATAAATGAAATTATTATGCGTTTGTCATTTAGTGTAAAACCTTCCTCCTCCTGATAATGATATTAGTATGGGAGAAATTCTACTCTCAACTGCGAAAGATGAGGTATCAAATTATTGCATAAATATTTAAAAAAAATCTTTATTGAAATTACTTTATAACGTTAGTACAATAATTTTATTCAACAGTATCGTAACCGGGATGATATTTTCGCTAGGAATGCGGGATCCTTCTTGTAGATGCTTCTGCGCAGTAGCACAAATCGCTCACCGTCGCCATCCGTACAACATGGTGATTCAGTAACCAATTTTGGAGTAACATGACGTTTCGAGCTGCACAGTTTGCGTTGGGTATTTTGTGCTCGTCACATCGTACATGTACAGCCGAAGTTTTTTGAATGGTTTGAAGCGATGAACAGTCCAAGTCCAGCAAATCGATGATTTGAACTTTGGGGACAATTTTAAGCAACCAATCTCGTTCTTCTTCTCCCTTCACGTACACCCTGCAAGCTTTGCACAGCTCGTATTCGATTGTCCATTCCACTTTCTCGAACGGTATATTTCAACAGCTCCAAGGTAGACCGTGAAAATTGCGTTGCAACCATGAATTTTGGCTTTTATATTTGACGTGTACAGTCCCATTCGTAAGGTGGCTTGAAGAGAGACGTCCATGGAGGTGCTTCCGAGTAGATTGAAATTACAGCCAATTCTTTCAACGTGAAGGTGTTGTCGCAAGGTCTACGGAAGCCTTGTATGTCAACGATGAGCTCCATGTTTCAACTGTGGGAGGTGGTGGGAATTGGTCAGCTTTTATACCAACTTTTTCACCCCACCACTGAGTGGGTTGTATTTAACGATTCGATCGTGAACAATCAAGCAGTACGCCGATGTTTCAGCGGGAAAGTTGGCTTTAGCTTCAAATACAAGGCGGATGTCAACGGGTCCGTACTTCAAGGATTCGTTTTGTTTTGAACATTCAATAACGAATAAGGGAGCCTTCTGAAGAAATTCACTCCTTGTCAGCAACGGCTCGGGGTTCTAGTCGTAGTCGGTAGCTTGGAAGTTTGCGTACATCTCGTACAAGAGTGCGTACAGATTACGACTAATGTTTAGGTTCAGGTTACCGTACGGATAAGATTGTGAGTTTAAAAACAGCTTGACGTCCGTGACATTGCAATGATCGCAATGACTTGCGTTTTTGCCGATCTTGTTCTTTCGACTTGTTTGGAAGGCCAAAATTACATATCGAGGTTTTTCAAGCTGAGTGGAAGTTTACACAGTCCAAACGTGTTTCGATGTAGTAGGAAGTAAAGGATAGTCGTACAATTCCCATCTGCGGAAGCTCATCGAAATAGACGGGTCTTTCTTTAACGAAATTCAGCAGGTCGACTTTTTTCTGATCCGCAAGTTTCAAATAAGGTACGAGCCATTCCACTGTATTGATCACGATTTTGTATTCCTCCTCTTGACTCTGCAAAATCGCGTTTACATCAGTTTTGGATCTCGTTAAAATCAACTCGTGTTTGGCATTGACAACGATCTTGCGGTAGTCTTCAGCAAAACCCAGTATCGTGCTGAGCGGTATCAATACGTCAAAATTACCCTCGGCATCGGTTGATTTTTTCTTCTCTTCCACGCCAAGCCATCCTGCGTTTTCCATTAGCCAACTCTGACCAGGGTTCAGAGAAGCGTAACCCTTCATTAGACTTGTCAAGCCAACATTCTTGCTTCTGTCGATCTCAACCTCATTAATTTCGTAGCGAATTTCTTCAAATAAATGACAGACGGCGTTGTTTACGAACTGCGTGTTCACAGTCGCTGTTCCATCAGCTTTCAAGAGTCGTCCGTGGATATGGACCGAACTTTTGCCGGGTAATATGCATAAATCTGATGCTGAACGGTGATTCGAATTTCATCGCTGTTGTTGAAAGTTGACGAGGCGTAAGGTTTGTGAGGGTGAATTTCGTAATGCACAATGGATTCGTCGAAGATGACCGGTGTTTGAATGTTTTAAATTTCTTCTTCCATGGTACGTAGCAGACGACGGAACAGCAAAATCGGATTCTTATTAGCCGGAATTTCCTTTTCCAAAAGGTGTCAGTTTCAGGCCCAGAGCTATCAAGAACTCTACGTTTCGAGGTGTTAACGGTTCGTGAATCGATCGATGACTGACTTGATCAGGACATGTCGACTCACTGATATACCTACTCTTCGGCTGTCTGTTATAAACGATACCCATCGTTTATTGTGATTTGATGTGTAGTCTCACAGTTATAACTTCACCACGAAAATTAACCACGTCTCCGTCTTGATCCACTAACCGAAGCTGAACGTGATCTATGGTCCTGACGGTGATCGGAAGGTAAATGACGTGCGACGACACTTCCACGATCTTATATCCTGGTGGGACGGTTGGAAAAAATTCGTGAGTAGTGTGTACTTTGCGTCCGTTGACGTAGGCACCCGTGGTAATGCTGCACTCAACTCGCAACGCGTTGACCTTGAGTATAGTTACAGGTACGTCAGGTTCGTGAGTTTTATCAGCCTCCAATACACGAGGTGTGAATCCCAAAAGTTGAGCAATGGAATCGTCCGGTTCAAAGTTTAGAATGTGGTTGCATGTGATTTCGCTGCGTAATGTGTTATTGTTGGGCTTTATGTTGAGCCTGATGTTTGTATTTCTTAGCACGTTTTGGAGATACTTCTCTATGCATTCAATCTCGTAGCTGCCGGTAAGGATGATGATCACTCTATTAGCCACGTAAATTTTATTGTGACCAACATCAACGTTGGGGATCGAATTAAAGGTTAACAATTCTACCAAACCAAGAGCATAACTTTTATCACGAGCAAGTTCAATCGGAGGAAAATATTGCGCTTCGAGAATCTAAGAGTTTCCCGAAATTGTTAACGTTAGTGAATTATCCATGGCTGCGAGTGATAGACTGGCTGTGTTGAATTATGCACCATACTTATATAGCTCACTGCTCAAAAATTTCAAGCACAAATGTCCGCATTTAAACGTATCGTAATCCTGGTACCTTTCATGATTGTATTTAACGCTACCAACACCGAGATATTTTATGAGGTCCGAGGGTGGTTGAAGGTTACCGAAACTGTCAAAGTAATCGATTTTATTGTTACGTTTCTTGTACGCAACCCAGTGTGTTCCTGAACCGTCTTTGTCGTCGAGGTTGAATATAGCTGACTCGTTTTTTCGTGGACCGTTTTTGGGCATTTC
This sequence comes from Diprion similis, assembly GCF_021155765.1. Taxonomy (NCBI): domain Eukaryota; kingdom Metazoa; phylum Arthropoda; class Insecta; order Hymenoptera; family Diprionidae; genus Diprion; species Diprion similis. The sequence continues at coordinate 4,026,782 of NC_060118.1, forward strand.
GTTTCGCATGAAAACACCACGGAAATAGGGAATCTTGAAGATTTTTGCATATTTCAACAAGTCCGAATCGGTCAACGCTCAACGTGGTAGCTTCGCATCTAGTTTTTTGGAAAATGGAGACCGAGACCCGTTTTATACGGTTTCAAATGAAGTCCTTTACCCAACGCGATAGCTTCCATAGTTTTGTTGTGCCGTTTGCTCTCCTCCAGTTCCCGTTTAGCAGCGCTCGCATCGTTCACAGCTTTTACTATACCTGCTGCACCACCAGCTATCGCGCCTGTTGCACTAAGTCCAGCGAAAATGGGAATCAGGAATGGTAGAAATCCACCAACTTTTGAAGGTTGCGGTAGAACGCGCGGTGTTCGCACTTTACATTTACCACCCGCTTTTTGGACAGCGCTTTCAGTCCCCTTGAGCGCAGCCTCAATAGCTACTTTCGCATCGTTGCTCGGAATCATTGATCGTTTCGCAGCATTTATAATTTTTCTTAAGGTCACGTTTTCCGGTTTTCGAATTCCCATTCCTAGTTTCGATTTCACTTTCATTGTATTAGCTACCGCCCAAGCCGTTGCTTTCTCGCTCAAATTGGCGTCCGGTGCGAAGACCCGTTTTCACGCTTTTTCAGCCAACACCATAACAGCCGCGTTCCTGACTTCAAGATTTTCACGATTCTGCGAGGAAGCAATGTCATGGTTCTTGCAGCTGCGTCGAGAGGATTGATTCCCGGATCACCTCGCACGAGTCTCTTTGTCAACTTTGTACCAGGTCCACAGTATTGATAACCAGGTACGTGCAATTCGACTGGAAGACTGTTGATGATTTTATTCACCAGACCTTTGCCACAATGTTGCCGTTTGCTGCTTCGTTTACCTCTGTGCACGATCATGTTCAGGCTCTGACTGACGGGAAAGGTTTGAAACCGGGGTATTTATAGCATATCTGGTCAGTCATGTCCAAGATGGGGTTTGAGGCACAACCTACTCAGCTTCCCGTGATAAATTTCGACAAACTTTCAGAGTAAAATGTGAAAAGACAAAAACAGCATGGGGAATTACTTTCGAACAGTATGCGTGCAATATTCTGCGGACCGTCTAATTGTGGTAAAACTAATGCGCTGCTCACACTTATACGCCATCCCAATGGACTTAGATTTGAAAATATCTATATCTACTCAAAATCCCTTAACCAACCGAAGTACCAATTGTTGAAGCAATTGTTGGCCAACGTTGAGAATATGGAGTATTTTTTTTATACCGAGCGTGAGCAAGTGATTACACCGGACGAAGCACGACCCAACTCGATAATCGTTTTTGATGATGTAGCGTGCGAGAATCAGGACAATATCAGAGCCTACTTCTGCATGGGCAGGCATCACGATGTTGATTGTTTCTATCTCTGTCAGACGTACGCGCGTATTCCCAAACATCTCGTGCGCGACAGCGTAAACTTACTCGTGTTATTCAAACAAGACGATATGAACCTGAGACACGTATACAACGACCATGTGAACACCGATATGTCTTACATACAGTTTAAAGACGTGTGTTCCGCATGCTGGAATGGTGATAAGTACGGGTTTCTTGTGATCGACAAAGACAGCGAGCCCAACCAAGGACGTTATAGGAAGGAATTCGATTCTTTCATTAGCCTGGAAAAGTAATAAAAATCTTGCGTTTCCAAGCGAGAGATACAGAAGCGTTGCAGACTCTGTTGCGTCAACATGCAGAGCTCCAAAATTCCTGAGCAAAAAGAAGTCCTACATCAGATCGCTCAAGCGAGTGCTGCGATCCGTCGAAAACACAGATTGCTCAAGTCGGGCAAGGAATCCACGGCTCGGAAATTGAGCGACGTTTTCAAACCAGTAGTGACTCCGTTGCGAGAACTGGTGAATGTTAAAAAAGAGACGAAACCCGTAAAACAAGAAGTGGCAGAAATTAAACAAGAAATAAAGCGGATGAAAAATGAAACGAACAATGAAACAGTCTCGAAAATGGATGATTCTTTTGCTTCGGCAGGAGATGAAACAATCGTAGAAACACCTGTTGATGAAACCGAGAATGAGTATTCTGAAATAATGAGAGATGAGACGAGAAAAAGTGAATTGGACAACGTGTACGGTATACGCAACCTCTCAACCGGACTAATGATTGGTGATTTGTTAATGAGTTTTGAGAGTGACCAGATCCGTATCAGGGATACGCTTTACTCAAAAACAAAGGGGTTGCTGGAAATTTTGTACAAAAAGAAACCGGACAGGTCCTATGTGAGCGACGGAGATCGGGAGAATTATAGAAACATAATCCTTAAAACGAACGCAGATAAAAAGTATTACTCATCTCACGGAGCTGTTGAGAAATGTCATTGCCGAATTGTTGGATTATTCACCATCGCCTCAGCGAAAGGGTAAAGGTCTACTTCCGCAAACTATGATTACACGACAAGGCGTTCAAACGGAATACGTTTTCTGGGATGATCCAAACGAGTTAGTGGAGCGTCTTCGTCTATTCCTAGCATCCCAGGCGGCGGGAAACCCGAGTCACAACAACGAAATAATGTCCATTATCGAAGAACTGCGCGAAGCAGAAATCATTTATTAAGCAGCTCTTATCGCTTTTGCATTTATTTCCGAGATGAGCGTCGATGTGTTCGGACGGCATCTTGATAAAAACACAGCTGCGGGTAATCGCGGCCCTCCTGGTGTCGGATTTCAAATCACTGCGGACGGACATTACGATCTACAGAATAAAAGACTGTGCAATGTCGCAGAACCTGTTGAGCAAAACAATGCTGTGACTTTGAAAATCTTACGACGAAAATTCAACGTGCTGCAAAAACAAATCGACAACGTCGATCAAATGATCAAAGCTTTGGAGATCACCACGGGGAAAGCTTTGGATACCTTCTACGCAGATTCTAGAACAGGCAGAGACCTGTCGATTCGAAACGCTGAAATCATTTCCAAATTGGACACCAGACTAAGAGCATTGGAATATGAACGAGAAAAATCTAACGCTGGTGACGGAACTGCATAAACCTGCACGCCGGAATTACCCGCGTCGCCGTGTAGACGTGTGTGGCATCGACGAGACCTGGCAGGCAGATCTTGTTGATATGATGTCATACGCAGGACAAAACAAAGGCTACAAGTATATGCTCACAGTCATTGATATCTTTTCAAAGTATGGTGGGCTGTACCGATAAAGAGCAAGTCCGGGGATGATGTTACAAAGGCCATGGAATCTGTGCTAACTCAAGGACGTGTACCGAAAAAATTACACGTGGATAGAGGAACAGAATTCTACAATTCAAAATTTGAATCTCTTATGTCACGCTATGAAATCAAACTCTACTCCACGTACAGTAATTTGAAGGCTTCGATCTGTGAACAGTTTAATCGTACGTTGAAAAGTAAAATGTGGAAACGGTTCAGTATGCAAGGAAGCTACAAGTGGCTTGACATCTTATCTGATTTAGTATCGGCTTACAACAACACGAAACACCGAACCATAAGATTGAAACAATCGGATGTCATCATTGCGAACGAAAGGCTGGTATTACGTTAGTCGTACGGAGGGCTTCGAGCGAAACCTTCCAAACCGGCAAAGTTCAAAACCGGTGACAAAGTTCGAATCAGCAAGTTCAAAAACGTCTTCGAGGAAGGTTACACTCCCAATTGGACGACTGAAATATTCACAATAATCCAAGTAGAAAATACCAATCCTGTGACGTACAAGCTCAAAGACTACCAAGGCCAACCCATCGCTGGTGGTTTTTACGAACAGGGGCTCCTCAAGGTTGAATATCCGGACATCTATCTCGTGGAGAAGGTGCTTCAGAAGCGGGGAAAAAAATTATACGTCAAGTGGCTAGGTTTTGACAATACGCACAACAGTTGGATAAATGAATCTGATATGTAATGTTGAATAAACGAAATTATTTTTCAAGTATTTGTCTTTATTTTTACATCTTAGAGATACAATTCATACCGATGCTCAGTTCAACTGCAGGTCTTGTAGCCCCACGGCAGCGTATCGGTTGTGTTTCGAAATACGATACGCTTATCGTATTTCCAGCTCAGTGCTACTTTTTTCTGGTCAATGGTATAGACCTGATGCTTCTGACTCTGTATCAGACTCTGATGTTTGACTAAATTTTCGTGTTCTAAAGCACACTCCAAGTAATCATCGAAGGTTTTAGTTTTTAACAGGGATCCTTTGACACCCTTGGCTCGTTTTTCATCCTTATCCTCCCCCATCACTCTGAATGAGTACAACTACGCTCTCAAGCCAACAAATTCCGCGATTATTTTTCCGTTACACTCATCTTTCATCAAACCCAGAACTTTTTTGTTAACCAACGGCATTCCGTAGACATTATCAGGTGGATAATCGGAGGTATCAAATTTACCCAAGTCCTGTTTGATGCATTCGTAAATGTTGGGGACGGTGAAGTGATAACTCAAACTATCCGTGTCAGTGTACATTAATTTTGCCTGATTTCCAAATTTCTCTTTAATATACTGGTGGTGAAAATCATAGATAAAGGTCTTCGCAAGATCTAAAATGGAGAAGCCTGCATACAATGGTTTGTTGAGTTTGACTGTGGTTCTACGCAATTCAACTATTATCATATCTTTATCAAAGATTGTACAACTGTGGAAATTTGGTTTGGCTATAGTAGCTCTAGCACCGTATCTTCCATCCCATTTCGTGATCAGCCTGACATCTCTATACTTCCTAACATTTTCCATTGTCTTACCGAAAACTGCGTTGTTCATCAGTTGATAGAAGTTTTTTTTGAATTCATTGTTTGATTTTTTGCGTGAGTCTGTATTTAAATCTATGTACTTTTTGAGCCACGGTGTTTGTCTGAACTTGAGAACTCTATAAATCTTAGCTAGTTTTAAACCTTATTCTAAGCATTGTTTCAAAACACGGTAATGAACAACGTAGTTTTGCTTGGAAAGTAGCGTGGTCGTCAATTTCGGCTGCTTACTTTCTGAGATGGGAGGTATGTAGTGTTCCGGACACAGTGGTAAATCTTTATGCATTTCATGCAGCAATGCCTCAGGATATTCCAAATCTACCTCTAATATGTAGCCAAACTCCGCTTCGTCTGTGATGGCAAAATCATCGAATTGTCTGAAATCTATTATCCATTCGAAAGAACTGCATGGCAGAGCAAATCTTATAGTCGCGCCGTACAAGTTATTAACGTCGAAGTACATGAGATAAGACTCTTCGAGCGCTGGATTGAAAGCATCTCCCATGTATCTTTTGTTAGCCTTTGCATATCGACTAGAGCATTGGGACACACCACCTCGAATATTTTTTTCCATAAACATAAGCACATCTATGTCGGTGAGAAGCTCGAGTTCGACACCAGTACATTTCAGCATCGTGTCAAACGAAAGACCGGGTGCCGTGTAATAATGTAAAGGGTCCAAGTTGTACGTTGCGTAACAATTTTGCCGAAAGTTTTCATACACGTCAGCGAGCAGAAAAACATCAGTTTGCAAATACAAGTCTGAATTTTCCGCCAAAGTTTTAAGATTAAAAGCTTCCCAAACCTTACACGCATGTGCGTAATCTTCATCTGAAATACCTTGATTGTTCAATTTTTAATCAAATTTCTCTTTAGGCGGTAACTTCACGTCCTCGAGCTTCTCCCAACCATCCATATACTCATACGGAAAAACACCTTTCCTGGTTAATAACTCGAATTCTCAGAGCTATTGCAAAATTTACGTGTAATTGCTTTTGATTATCATTCAAATACGTTGCCAATTTTTCGAGGCTGCTGGGAATACAACGGTACGAATCTATAAATCTGAACTGTACATCTCTTCCTTTAACGAATTTTGAGAACGAAATATACTTTTCTTTATTAACAGGTAGAAGCTGAATAGTGCCCTCAATAGCTGTCGCCAATGTTTCAATCAGAAAATGCGAATCGTAACCTGACAGATTGTGAAATATCACCGGGATGGTATGTGAGTTCTGATAATTTAGATTACAGCCTCGGTGAGAAGCACCACGGTACTTTCCTGTAAAATGACAGTGATCACGATGCTTGACGGCTTCGAGCGTGAACGGTTTTTCGCAAATATGACATACCGTTGCTGAATGAAATTCGTTAATCTGATTGAAATTGAGCGGTTCCATGGGTACAACAGTTTCGAAATACGGTTGTAACGAATGTGCTACCTTTTCCAACTCATTGACAAACCATTTGATGCAGGTTTCCCCACGGTTGATCTTAAACGTTGAAATGAAATTGTTAAAACTACAGTCAAGGTAATATGCTATACTGTAAGGCTTATGATTTTGGTAAATTGTTCCATTTTCCGACACTTTATCATGAGTGGGTTCCAACAAACATTCAAGATCAGCGTAAATGCAGAACGGTACTATTACCTTGTGCTTAAAATTTTTGAATTTTAGAATTTTTACCTCCTCTGTGGGTAATTCGACTTTAGTTTCGTTTAAATCTGTGCAATAAAATTTATGCTTTGTCAAACATTTTTCAAATTGGAAGTGCAACAAACATCTATCACATAACCAAGTACGACCATTACGGTTGGAAATTTGAGAACTAGTTAATCGAGATAAATTTCGAATCCAAGCGAAATGAAAGGTTCTGTTTTTTTAATAATTTTCCATATCAACATCATCGTCATCGTCTGTAATTTCGGTTTCCACTACCAAGAGATGAATTACGGGTTTATCTGACTTATTCTGACTCAAGTGAATCGGTACCATTTCACTTTTTTCCCACCATCTTGGTCTATACCACAAACATTGATGGAAAGTCCGTTGAGTTTTTCAAATTTTGAAATGGTATTTTTGTCTAGAGACATAGGAAAGTTTATACTATCATACCGTAGCACTGAACTGAAATGTGGGTACGAGCTGGTTAGGTCAGGATGGATGTTGCTGGCTGGGAACAGAGCTGCGGTGACCAACCAAAGAAAGCAATACGAGTCGTTGTTTCGGATGTTCAACACAGCCTTCTTATCTCTGATGTGCTTCGGTAACGGGGTGTAGGTATACAGGCCACCTCGAAGCGGTGTATACTTGTTGATGTTGACAGCAGTATTTCTAATTTCAAGTAATGACCAGCCTGAATCCTTTTCCTGGAAATCTTCCACCTTTGTTAACAAACGGTTTGTCACATTTTCGATGAACTATTCGTTAATATCCTTTGTCTGGAGGATGATTTCGTTTCTCGTATAAAAGAATTTGTTCTCTTCTACTGTGTGATCATTCTTCTTTACTTCGAATTTACAAGCCAGGATAGCGTTGACTTTTAGGCTCCTGGCTTTCTTCAAAGCGTTTTTCAGTCTTGTCACAGCAAGTAGCTTTGCGTCTTCTAGAAACCTCTCCACGTCTTTATGTTTCAAATTGGTGATGGATCCGGTTCGTATTCTTCCCTCAAAAGCAGACTCCAATTCTTCCCAGTATAGGCGATCGCTTCTTCTTTGTTTCTGCGTACCATCACCCGTTCTCCGAAGATGTTCGAATTTTTCCGCCAGCGATTTCAAGAGTCCGATCGTTGTAATAATTTTCGTTTCCTCACCCATCGTTGAAGCCTTTCGCAGAATTTTGTTTAGAAGCCGGATATTTTGCGTCCCAAATTTAATACACTTCTGAATCTCCGTTGGCGATGATTTGTCCAACATTTTGTACGCAGATTCCATAATGTTGATCAATTTCAAACATTTTGCGGATTCCATCTTTCTTACTTCTCACGTGCTCTTGACAAGTTTAAACATGAATGATCGTTTGCTGTGATGGTAATCCTTTTTATAGAGCGAGTTATACGTGTGTCTATTGCGCGTGGTGTCGTGTCATTCGGTGAACATGGGGGCCGCCATACGATATCACATTTCTCCGTTTGCAAATTATAAACACAAGGGTTCGTTACATAAGAGTCCTGGAGAGGTATTTGGCGGGGAAAAAAGAATGTCACATGGTTAAAATCACTTCAGCTTTGGACTTTTGATAAGAATGACACGCAGTTGTTAACGCACCGGACCTTGGACTCGAACAGAACGTCACGTGGTTCGATATCGTGGGAACGGAATGTCACGTGGTTCACCCCAGCCATTCTCGGAAATATTAATTGTCGAATGTTACGTGGTTGATATCATACTGGTCTTTGGACCACACAAGCAATTTTCGAGAAAATAGTGTCACGTAATTGATATCGGGTTAACGAAAACAATTCTAGGAACTGTCAATTACGGAATGTAGGGTGTCAAATATCACACCGCGAGCCGCTCAAAGTTAACCGGAACATTCTTGAGATGGGTACGTTGGGAACAGAAGGGTTTGCGTCTCCGCTACACCTCGACCGTCGGTAGGGGGGGATAACAGCGAGACCGATGGTAAAGCCGCGTGATTTAGACCTTAGGTCGATGGAACGGTCGGTAAAGCAGCAGGATTTTGACCCTCGGCTGATAACACTGCCGGTAAGGTTAAACCTTTGGTCGATAAATAGGTAGCGCCATTTTGATCTACGGTCGGTACAGTAGACTGTGACGTCATCGCGGAGAAGGGCTTGAGTCTGGGGAAAATGTCAGTAAGTGTCGGTAACAGAAATCTGTGCGCAGAACTCTCCTTGTATTACTACTATTGTTTCAGGCGGAAAGTATTAGAAAAATCCGAAACATTTCATTTTACTGGCATTGACAAGATCCTAAGTCCAGCATCTGCACTTTGGTTTTCATTGCAGACTTGCGTAGGTGAGATACCTGAGCATGGCAATATGTTTCCTCTGAAAAAATATCGTCGGGGAACTGTGTTTAGCGAGTCGTGGAAAACAATGAGCGACATTTTATAGGCAATGGAAAACAGATTTACAAAGTTTTATTTGGTATTCTAGTTAAGTGAACTCAATTTTCTGAATAAATTTAATAATAAGTTTGAAGCACTTGGCTCCCCGCACCCCCTACGGGATAAGAGGTATAGGTTGAGCGCTAACCGAGCGCGTATCCAGGTGGCGGATAAAAGGACGGCCAAGAAAGACCCCGCACACTCCTGCTCAGGAGTACTCAAGACGGGGGGGGGGGGGGGGGGGGGGGGGGCGACCTGGCTAGCTAGGGCTATACGGGACCCGGCTGGCGTAAAAACCAGCCCAGGGCAACTAAGGCCCCGGCCGCGGACCAACTCCCCAAGCCAAGGTGGAAGCTATCGTGCCGAGGGCTGGATGGCACTTGGATTACCAGTGTCGCGAACGATGCCCTTGGGGTACCGGGTGCCCCCTTCCCATTCTATTAGCATTACTCCCACATGGCAGGCTCTGTGGGGGTGGACCGTTTTTTCCTGCATACTCGTGATGGGACTTCTTATGGATTCCGAGGGCAAAACCTTAGAATTGGGGAAAAGACCCGACGAGAAGGACTCCATGGAGACCAGCTCGTCGGTGACACATCGCGCCCTAGCGGTTTCGGCAACGAAACTCCAGCCCAACGGGGCTGAGAAGGCGGATGGACCGGCGCAGCCCGGGACCGCCACACCTCCAGCAACAGCCACAACAGGCACGACCCGCCGCAGTATGGCGTCAATGAAGAGAGCTAGGAAGGCCAGATTGGCCTCCGGAATCGCATCGGAGACGAACCCTGCGGGGAACCCTCTATCCACACCCGCCCACCCCGAATGGGTTGTTCAGCTCTTGGGCGTCCTGATACCGAAGTACGAAAAAAAGGCGATCGGGCACCGCGGCAGGGCGGGGGGGGGAGGGGGGGGGGTCCGAAAAGACCCAGACCCTCGGATGGCATGCCACCAGAAGTACTCTCGGCCTCTCTTGGGTTATCACCCCCTTGGCCTATACCCCGAGGCCACTCTCAACGGCAGCCGGGCCCTCCTGCGGCGCTGTCCCGACGGAAGACGTGGCCCTCTCAGGCTTGGAAACCAACGGCGCGAGTTTCGCGGTCCAGGGCACGAGAGCTACCACAAGAGGAAAGGGAGGCTGTGCCGTAAGGCCCAGGGGTCGTTCCCTAGAGCCCACGAGCTCAGCAGAACTGGGCGGGCGAGCGTACGGGCAGGGTCACACAGGACACTGCCGGGTGCACCTCCTACACCAGTAGAGCGGCCGCAAGGGCATCAGCCAGCTGGGGACCCTGCAGACAAGGGGGGAGGGGGTACTCGCCAACGAGAAGCCCTCAGACCTCGAAAGCGAATCTACCATCTCACGGTTCAATGTCCACGACGAAGATAAAGTTATCTTGTTTCAGAATTAGACATGAAGAGCGGCGTGCTAATGTGCATGGAAGGCGTGGCTGGACTCGGCCCGAGGTCAGCGGTCTTGATCAACAGCAGACATCAGACAGTAAGACTCAGCCAGTTCTGGAGCAGAGACCTGGCAGCAACCTCGATTAAGCTGAAACGAGAGAAGGGTGAAACAATCGACCTAATCGTCTGCTCCCCTACGACTCCGTTGAACTACCTCCCATGGTAGTACTCAAAAAGGTGGTCAGCTACTGTACTGACAAGGGGTTGTACCTTGTAGTGGGCTGCGATGCCAATTCACATCACACAATCTGGGTCAGCTCCAACACCAATAAGAGGGGCACAGCTCTGCAGGAGTACCTACCATCTGCCGAGCTCGAGATTCTGAACAATGGCTCGAGACCAACCTTCGTCACCTCCCACAGACAAGAAGTGATCCCCTCACGCTCTGCAGTCCCAGGCTTCTGAATCCCGTCAGCGACTGGCGGGTGCAGTAAGAAGACACAATCTCAGACCACAGGCGCATCACGTTCTCCCTTGCGGCGGATGGCGAGTTGGAACCGACGGGAACGCACAGGAATCCCAGGGCCACAGACTGGCCCTCCTACAAGGAGGAGCTTGACTGGAGGCTACAGGGACCCTGCAGCAGCCTGAGCAGTACCAGTGCAGTGGAAAATGAGGTAACACACCTGCAATCCTCCATAATCCAAGCCTTTGAGATAGCGTGCCCCGCAAAGCTCAAGGTAAACAGGCCCAAGGTCCCCTGGTGGAACGGACCGCTGGACAAACTCAGATCGAGCTCCCGCAAGCTCCTAATCCGGGCCCTCAAGACAAACACGGACACGGATTGGGCAGCCTATAAGGGTACCCAGGAAGAGTACAAGAAACTGAATAAAAGATCAAAGACGAAGGCCTGGAGAGGGCTCTGCAGCAAGATCGAGGCCCTACCTTTAGTGGCCAAGCTCCGCAGAGTATTCTCGTCAGGCCCGCCCATTAGACTGGATTGCCTTACGCTGCCGGACGGCAGCATGACAGAATGTCAGTCAGACATACGGACCCATATGCTAGAGGTCCACTTCCCGGGGTCCGGGCCCGTAGCTCAGGGGCCGCCTCGACGGGACGGCCCGACTGGGCGCAGACCACGGGGCTGGAAATCAGCAGGTGAGATTGTAACAATAGCTAGGATCAGGTGGGATATCGACACCTTTGATACGTTTAAAAGTCCGGGGGCGGATGGGATTTTCCCAGCCCTCCTACAGGAAGGTGGCGAGGCCCTGGTCACTAGACTAAACAGAATTTTCAGAGCGTGCCTAGTGCTACGCAAAATACCCATGAACTGGAGAGAGGTCAAGATATTCATCCCAAAAACAGGAAAGAGCTCCTATGACCATGCCAAATCATGGAGACCGATCAGCCTAATATCGTTCCTGTTGAAGACACTGGAACGATTAGTGGAAAGATTCATAAGGGATGGAGCTTTAGCTGTAAAACCCTTTTGTGTACACAGCGCGCCTACTAAGGCGGTAGGTCAACAGAGACGGCACTCCACCACCTAGTGAGGAAGGTGGAAAGGCCACTCCACCGAAACAAGGCAGTGCTTAGCGTGTTCATGGACATCGAAGGGGCGTTCGACAACACCTCCTTCGATGCAATTTGAGAAGCTGCTACAAAGTTTAGCATAAGAGATATGCTAGTCGACTGGATCAGGCAGATGCTATAGACAAAGACTGTCATCGCCAGACTTGGAGGTATCGAGGTTAGAACCCAAGTCAGCAGGGGCTGCCCGCAGGGGGGCGTTCTCTTTTTCCTGCTGTGAACCCCAGTCGTAGATGCGCTACTTACGGGGCTCAACAAGATGAAGGTGACAGCGGTAGGCTAGGCCGACGACGTGACCTTGATCATCGCAGGCGACCACCTTCCGTCTATGACAAGCAAAATGCAGAAGGCACTAGACTTTGTACAGAACTGGTGCACATTTCAGGGACTGAGAATCGCAAGACTAAGATGATACTTTTCACTAGGAAGCGTAATCTCAGGATAGGACACGTCGAGATCTTCGGATCGAGACTAACCCTTTCAACCAGGGTGCACTACGTAGGAGTTACCCTAAACCGCAAATATACATGAAGGGCCCAAATCGACCACCAGGCACAGAAGACTACGGCCACTTACTGGGCCTGCAGAAGAATGGTTGGCCAAACCTGGGGATTACAATCAAATGTAGTCCGATGGATACTCATAGCCATCATACTACCTCAAATCACCTATACCACACTCGTATGGTGGCTCGCAATCAGCAAGGCTGCATCCCGAACGGTATACTACCGCATGTACAGGATGGTGATCCTAGGCATCACGGGGGCCCTTCGGACCACCCCCACAATTGCCATGAGGACTCTTCCAGACCTACCGCCTCCACGTATCACGGTGAAGGAGGAGACCTGGAGGGCGGCGCTATGCCCCTGGCACCTGGGGTTATAGAAACGCACCAGTTTGGGACACACCGTGATACTAAACCGGGAGGGGGCACCGCGGGCCGCTCTGGAACTGAGCGGGAACCGCTACCCTAGCAAATTCCAATTCAACCACACCTTCAGAGCAATGCAACCCCCCCCCCCCCCCCCCCTCCCCCCCGAGAGACCTGGGTAAATAACTCAAACGACTCATTATCACCAAAAGGACTCGTGTGGTACGCAGACGGGTCTAAAACCGAGACGGGCACCGAGGCAGGCTTCTAGTGCGGAGGACCAAGGACAAACAAGTCGCTCGCTCTGGGACCCACAGCCTCGGTGCTACAAACTGAAATGTATGCCCTGCTGGCCTGTGCCATACAACCATACAAAAATATTGACGGCCAAATAATATAAGATGGCATGCATACCTTTCCTGTTCAGCCTGTGCTATCTACAAATGAGTATATGGAAGACGAATAACCGGTGACATATGAATATAAATCAAGAGCCGTAGATTGTTGGGGAAGCGAAAAGAAGAAAAATTTAAAATACCGTGAAATTTTTTTTTTTAATTAAAACCTGTAAGACAAATGCGACAATGGCTTCAGGCATTGAATAAAGGTGGAACTTACAGGGAAGAAATCGCTAGAATTTGTGACTTCGTGTTTATTAATTATAAAGCAGCACACGACATCGATTTCATTGTTCATGAACACGATTCACGAAAATGGGACTCACAAGCCCACAAAGAAATAGACCATGAAGATTTCAGAATTTCAGCTTCAAAAAAATGACCAACCTGATTGAAGCATGCACACAAAATCCAGAGTATCCAGGAAGATCAACAAATTTATCAGTAAGAAAACTTCAGATGATGCTGCATGGTTAAAAGTAAGGGCAGATGAATTTGTGGCACATATTAAACACGGTATAGCAAATTTTGAAATTCATGAGTGTACTGTAACGTGTGTGTAGTGCGATGAGCACCACTCTGTTGATAAGCTCACGTTAGTGTGAGTGTCTCTTTCCGGAAATGGAGGATGTAACGAAAGATGTTGGAACAATATAGTATATATATAGTATATATAGTATATATAGTATGTATAGTATATATAGTAGTATGTATAGGATTGTGTGTTGCTATTGCCTGCGACATATCTTTTTATCATCTTACGTCACGAGTGACCGTCCATCAGACTTGGTTCCTCTGTTAACAGTTTCAAATACGGACAAATTCATGGGCTTGCCAATACTGCCTATGGTTTGCAGATTTGTAAAATTGACTCTTTGTTCGATTTGATTGGATTGATAAAGTTAACAATTTGAATAGTAATATGCAAGCCAACAATCATAAAAATTTGTATGTAACAGATATTTAATTAGGCATTTAATTTGGTATGAAACAAAAGAAAATTACGGAACAAACATGCTTGTAATGTATCTCGTTTTACGATTTCTATCTGCGATATACAGTTTTAGTTTAAATTTTTCTAATTTGTAAGCAAGATCACTCTGATTGATGCACCGTTTTCTCTAGCTATGGGACTATAGACGCTGTTGCTCAAAGTTCATTTCTTTTATATTCTCGAAATATACTCATCGGGGAATTTCAAATATTTATTATTGTATAGTTGCTGGAAATTACTGTAGTAAACTGGGTATTGTAACAGCGAGGAGTTAACACTATGCAAAAATGCGTACATTGCACTGAATACAATTACAAGTTGATCATATAGAGAATACAGAGATTGCGAACCTATTTCAAAGATTATAGCAGATTACAGTAATTTCAATCAAATTACAAAGATTGCAAGTGACCAAGAAATGATGTTAGGATTACAATAAGGTTTTTAGGGTTATGTACAATGGAATAATGTATAATACAAACGGATTATAAATAATCACAAACCTTACAAAGATTCACGTATAAGGGTCACGTATTGTCAGATTTGGTTGCAACAGCGCACGCGCGCAGTACAGAAATTACAAATTTTAACTCCTAGGAGTCCTAGTAGTTAAAAGTCGTCTTTTCTGTACTCTTTAGATATGCATTCGCAGACCCATTCTTCCACAAAAAGTGGGTACTTTTTACATGGAAACATGCATAAAAAAATGCGTACAACATGCTGGCGTTATGTAAATTTTATTCACGTTAATCTGATCCACTGAAATGGCTCACCTTCAATTAAACTTTATTTGATCCAAAAAATTAATTACTCGTAAAAGTATTATAACTATGATAATCTCACAAAATAACAACTAACGTTTTGAGAATATCATTCAAAATAGGTTAATCAAGCGAATTGAGTGAAAGCACGTTATATAAAATGGAGACAAATATAGAACCTATCACATTGCACACGAGAACATTGCACATAGTCCACCTTAGTTAACACAGCATTATTCGACACAACATTATTCGTTTCACACATCATTCGATACGGACTTATTCTACACGGGATTTATTCGACACATACACCCAGTTTTATGGGTTGTCTACCATGTGTTCAAACGCTTAATAGCTAGATCTTTAAAAAATAGTACAAACCAAGAATTTCTAAAGAAATTGTTGATAACGTATAGACTATTTTTTTTTTCAATGGTATACTGAAAATATTGTTCAAGATGACGAAAAAGAAATACCATAAAAATTTCAGATTTTAATATTGATATTTAGAGGTGCCTCATCGCGATTTTCTACTTTCCAGAAGAATAACATGGCAAAAATGGTTCTTGCTCCTTGCGACTTTTATAACTAGATAACGACGCGTTGTAGAGAGAATTTATAAACATGTTTTTGTAAGAAATTGAACGTTCTACAAAAAAGGTCTCTTGTCATTTTACGATAAATTTACTCCTTCAAAAGTTATTTGAGGTCAATCTTCAGCAAAGGACCTCAAATAAATTTTGAAGGAGTAGATTTATCGTAAAATGACAAGAGACCTTTTTTGTAGAACGTTCAATTTCTTACAAAAACATGTTTATAAATTCTCTCTACAACGCGTCGTTATCTAGTTATAAAAGTCGCAAGGAGCAAGAACCATTTTTGCCATGTTATTCTTCTGGAAAGTAGAAAATCGCGATGAGGCACCTCTAAATATCAATATTAAAATCTGAAATTTTTACGGTATTTCCTTCTCGTTATCTTCAACAATTTTTTTGATACAGTCTAATAACGTATCTGAAATTATCAATCGAAAATCAGAAAATGGTAAAAAACTAGTCTTCTCTATTACTTTCGGTGAAATGAGTATTAAGTACCTTGAAGTGTACAATAACAATACACGTTTGTGGAAGGGTCTTGTAGATGTCGGTGGCCAGTTGAAAGAAAATGAACAATCACGGATGAGGAAGTTGCTACGAAAGCATTAGTTTTTATGTTCTTAAATATCAATGGTGGATTCAAAACTCCAGAAGCTCATTATTTGAGTTATTCTTTGAATGGCATACAATAATTAATTTTACTTGAAGATTTACTAATCAAACTGAATGTGAAGAGTATTGATCATAGACTTTTGGAAAGAAAACTGTGTGGTCTGTGCACCAAGCTGAAGTCGTAATAAGAAATATAGAGCTTGTTGCTTTCCCCGCCGAGCGGCTGCTTCCCAATTTTTCAATCCGGTAACAGCGAGGGTAACAAACAGGCCAGCTCCAGGTCGAACTATCTCTGCCCTTCGGTTTGTGCTTTAGCAGCCCCGTACGACCGCGCAGTCTATCTCTATAAACCTATGGTATTAATGTAATAAGCACAACACCCTACGAAGATAGAGCTCAGAGAACTGCTTGCGAGCCATCAAGCGCAAATCTAAATTATAAAGATAAAGATAATTTTAAACCATATTTTGAACATCCTGGTACTTTACAACCTATTTATATTTTTTATGATTTTTGTGATTGCCTTAAGATCATGCAAAACTATTTTGCTTTGAAAGGGCCAATAATTTATGCTAAAAATGAATGCATACATTGAGGACTCATTAAAAAACTGCACATGAAGCAGGAGTGAGAGGTTGCATAGTGCATGCAAGATCAGAAATAAGCATGTTAAATTTGATGAAGAAAAAATGAAATTTTTTTTGCTGCTTAAGTATTAAGCAACAGTATCTCAGTCACGAGGTGAAGCACTCGAAAAATATGATGTTTTTAGTCAAAATAGGTTAAAATAAATTTAGCTTCTATTTTACAACTACTGCTTTACATTCCATAGTGCATTTCCTTTCTATTTAACGCATCCTCTTAGTACAAGAAGAAGAAATCATTCATGTGTGGATAAATTGTTCCTTATTGATCGCTAAGAAAAAAATCACGGCGAATAACTGTGCAACGCAGCGCAAATATCAAAAAATCTGAAATAACATAAACTAAACGAAAGTTGAGGACAAACAGCATTCGATAGCATTCGAATCTCTCCACTTCTCTCACTTCTCGTAGAGCATTAGATGCAAAATTCGTAATAAGCGATCCCAAAAACTCCACGACACAAACTTTCCTGCAGATTGCATGAAATTTTAGACATTTTTGTCACCAGTTTGTGCGCGCAATTTTTTTTTTTATTCAACTTCACGGAAAATTTGAAATTAGCGATCTTAAAAACCACACTACGCAAGTTTTCATGTAGATCGGATAAAATTTGAAAAAACTTCTCTGCCATTTTACTGACGAAACATCTTACGCAAGAATCATAATCAGCGTCACCACAAATCTAAGATTACAAGATTTTGTCAAAATCGTACAAAAAATACCAATAAACTAGAAAAATCGCTTGAGTTAGACCGACTTAGGCACATATAGCGACACAAGGGACGTTGCCTACTCCCGGCGCAGCTAGCGCTTGCAGACGTTCGCGCGATGCAAGTTTTCTCCATTATTTATAAAGATATCGAAATAGTTTCGAAAGCATATTGAAGATGAAAGAGTAATCTGTGCCGCGCATTTTTCCGAATTTTGAAATTCTTCTTCAGAGTCGTTTAAAACGGTGGCGAAAATGGGTTTGCTTCAGTAGCAATACAAGGGGGGTTCTGCGCTACGAACCCTACTTTACCGGCAAAGCACCCTCCCCCCCGCCCCCGCCCAGCCCGGACGCAAACCCATCAAGGTTATCCCCACTCCGGCGAGCCGTCAGCGTTACCATCACTTCGAGTTTTGTCGGTAAGGGGTTACCATCGTTTTGATCCTTGTCGGTAAGAAATCCCCTAGATTGGTGTGCCGGTCGTTAAGAAATCCCCTAGATTGGCGTGCCGGTCGGTAAGAAATCCCCTAGATTGACGTGCCGGTCGGTAAGATATCATGCCGGTCAGCAAGAAGTGCTGTCAGTTATCATAGGGGTTTTACCCTTACCATGCTTATCGAGCGTGATCGAGCGACTACATTACCGAGCGCAACTGCGACCCTCAACCGTTCAACGCCGAACCCTCGCACATTAAGCTTCTGGAAGGTTCCATGAGTCAGCTTCTGGAAGATTCTTCCTCCGACGATCGAGAGGTTTCGAAGCGGAAGTGCAACGTTGGGAGGCTTATGCAATGACTCCGACAAGTTTCGACTTGACGTCGAGCGGCCCGAGGTCAAAGGATTTCGGTGCGACGTTGAACGTGACGACCCTGAACGAATTCTCGGAATTTTAGGCCGACAAACAGTTCTCGGAATCGGTCAACGAGTTTCGACTTGACGTCGAGAGGCCTGCGTCCATCGGTTTTCGGTGCAACGTTGAATTCTGGAAGGTTCCGGAGCCGTGAGAAAGATTACCTACGACCCTGAACCGATTCTCGGAATCGTCCGACGAGTTGCGACTTGACGTCGAGAGGCCTGCGTCCATCGGTTTTCGGCGCGTCGTTGAATTCTGGAAGGTTCTGAGCGCTTGGTGGGAGAAATATGGTATAAAAGCCTGAATTTCAGAACGTTATTCTCACAACGATTCTCCAGCTCTCATGAAGAGAACCTCCGACAGAGCACACCTACGCCGGCGAATTGATCTGTTCTTAAAAAATCTTGAAGACTTGAAAAAAATCGTTGATCAAAAATCTGAACTTAACAAAGTGACAAAGAAGTTGGAAAGTTTGAAATTGTGAAAAAATTAACACCAACAATGGATTTCACAAAATTGAACCAAATTGGCAAACTGCAATAATTCCTACCAACGAGGAAGCTATCCGACTTGGAAGTTTTAAAAAATTATCGAATCACAAGTGTCAGGAGGGTACAGACTCGATTTGGTCAACGGGTGGTCGTCGATGTGGATGCGACGTTCAGCGTCTTTCTCCCGGCACGCATGGCGAAGGTACTCTGCGAGGACGACGGTCTGATGCAGAACTTGGTGCAGGCTGTCGAGGAGGATCGCTTGCTGCTGAAGTATCTGGGCGGTCAATATAACCCGGTGGAATTCACCGATGCGTCGACTCTCGAATAAGTTTGCACTTGATTTAAGTTTTAGATATTTAAGAAAAATTATGTGCATTATTGTTTTGAAGAGTATATTTTTTCACAAAATACTACTACTACTACGACTGTACTACGACTGTACTACTACACATGTTTTAGACGTCTCTGACATGATTATAATGAGGGGTCTGTCGAAAGCTGTTACATTGATCTGAAACACACACAAACACAACAAAAACTGTAACTTTAGAAAATTTTAATATACCTAGAATCACGTAAGTTTTGTAGTTTTCATTGTAAAATAAAGAAACCAATTAATCGAACTTGTTATAAAAGTTATCACACCATTGTCCAAATACTTGAAAAAAATAGTGTTAGGAAAAAAAAATTTTATCATCGAACGAATGAATTATATAAAAAATTATTATATAACTTCATCTTACACTTTGTGGAATAACCAGGAACCATTCCCCACTCTTACCAAGCGGGCTGAGACACCCGCTCATATTGCTTTCTATGGTCGGTCACCGCAGCCCTCTTTCCAGCCAACAATAGCCATCCCGACAGAGTCAGCTCTTACCCACATTTCAGCTCAGTGCTACGGTACGATGGTTTGAATTTTCCAATGTCCTTGGATCAAATTCCAAAATTTGAAAAACTCAACGATCTCTCGATAATCGACTACAGTATCGATTATACTGACAAAAAACGAAATAACAGTGAAATTGTACCCGTTTATTTAAGTCGAAGCAAGTCTGATAAACCTGTAATTCATCTTTTAATGTTAGAGACTGAAATTGACAATGATGATGATGATGATGATGATGATGATGATGATGATGATGATGATGATGATGATGATGATGATGATGATGATGATGATGATGATGATGATGATGATGGTATGGAAAATTACACAAAGAACAGAAGAATACACCATTTTGCATGTATTCGAAACTTATCACGATTAACAAGAGCTCAAATTTCTGATCACCGTGCTCGTACTTGGTTATCCGATAGGTGTCTGTCACACTTTCAATCTGAAAGATGTTTGTTAAAGCACAATGTAGATTGCCTGAACTTAAACAAAACCAAAGTTATTTTACCGACAGAAGAGGACAAGATTCTTAAATTCAAAAATTTCAAACATAAAGAAACTGTTCCATTCTGCATTTACGCAGATCTAGAATGTCTACTGCAACCCACTCTTAAAAGTCTTGGGGAAAACAGAACAATTTATCAGAAGCATACGCCGTACAGTATAGCCTATTATCTACATTGTGCGTTTAAAGGCTGACGCCGACTATACAGCGGCGGACCGCTGCGGCCGCGGTGCAGTTACTGGGCGGTGCGCTCATTGCAGTCGCTGTAAACATCCACCGATACTGTTTTTATGAAGAAGCTATACTTCTCGTTTTTTCGATGACTGCCATTTGTCTTAGTCGTCATGGGCACTCAGTAAATAATCATTTGTATTTGCCATTTGCCACTACTTCTCGGTTAGTCATTATGGATAGCTCAGATGAAGAAGTGTTTATGGTTGCGCTTTTATGCGAAGAAGCTGAGCGACAAAGTCGAAGAAAAAGAAAGTGGGTACACGACATCTGCAAAGACAGAAATGTTCACGGCGAATACCACACGTTATTTCCGGAACTGTTACTAGATAGTGACAAATTTTTCCAATACTTCCGGATGTCGTGTGAAAAATTTCAAGAACTATTATGCATCATAAAAGATGATCTGATAAAAGCAGACACAACATTTAGAAGATCGATTACACCTGAAGAACGGCTAGTAGTATGTCTGAGGTAAGTAAATTTCATAATATATATCTGTTCGTATGTATGTAGAATAGGGTGGCCGTTAAATACCATCTTGAGGAGTAAAACCCCACAGTTTATAGACAAAAAAAAAAGAAAAAAATTCTGGCGCCAGAGCGAGGTTTTTAAAATAAAATTAACCAGTGTCTAAAAGACCTCAAAGTTTCCCATGTAAAACAGATGCGTTTCCACGCTTCTCAATTCAAAAATTCACTGTAAAGCTAATTTTAATTCAAAAAATACTAAACTAGGTGAAAGTATCAGGTAAGTGTACTACTACATGGAGCAAAATTGAGGATACCATACCGTTGAATTTGCTTATTATCCCACTCCAAACTAAAATTCTCTTTATCGATTTTACGGGTAAAATTCTAATTTTCGGTAAGTATCTTTCGGATGAGATCGGATGAAAATAATAAGCAAATTCAACGGTATGGTATCCTTGATTTTTCTCCATGTAGGAGTACACTTTCTCGATACTTTCACCTAGTTTAGAATTTTTTGAATTAAAATTAGCTTCACAGTAAATTTTTTAATTGAGATCCGTGGAAACGCATCTGTTTTACTTGGGAAACTTTGAGGTCTTTTAGGCACGGGTTAATTTTATTTTAAAAACCTCGCTCTTGTGCCAAAATTTTTTTCTTTTTTTTGTCTATAAACTGTGGGGTTTCACTCCTCAAGATGGTATTTAATGGCCACCCTAATGTAGAACATGTGATTATCATATGAAACATGGCAGTTGTATTTTGTTATCCCTTGAGGACCATCGCATAGAGAGATTTTCTTACAATCATTTCAAAATTTTTATTTTTTCAACATTTTTTTACCATCACAAAATTTTATGCCTTTTGGGATACTGAAGAATAAAAAATTTTCATCCTGTAAATATGAAGTAAAAAAAATGTATTCACAACTGTGAGGGTTTTTCTCATCACCTGGGTGAAGATGTTGATAAAAAAAAACGATTTTTTTTTATCTCGTATAAAAATATGTTAATTTAAAGTGTTTCAAAAATGTTTGCCGAAAATCAGCTCGATCAAAATATTTTCACAAGAGGTCGCTCGAGATTTGAAAAAATTCCCATAATGGTTAAAAATTAAATGGAATTTGTTTTTTCTCATGTCATTAATTTCTACGTTTGTAATTATAAATATCCAAGAACTCGATATATCAATGTATAAAGGTCGCTCAAATTTAAAAAAAAAATTTTGAATCGTTTACCTACTTCAATAGAAATGAAGCATTAATACAAGAAGGAAGAAAAATCACAAAGACAATTTAAAAATTAAAATTGAATTAAAAAAAAAGAAGGATTTCTAACAATTTTGTGAATTTAAAATAATCTTGAGTGACCTCTAAAAATTTTTTAATTCGTTTGATTTTTTGTGAGCATTCTTTAAACGTGTTAAATTAACATATTTTCATGCGAGTTGTAAAATAAAATTTTTTTTTCGGCTACCCTCATAAAGGGTGATTTGAATTTTAACCAAAATCACTTACCTGAGGTACACTTAACCTCCACACCGACTTCAACGTACAAAATTAACATCAGTACGCTTGATTCAGTGTTGTTTGTGCAAGTAAAATAAAAATGATGACAAAAATTGGGGTCTCAAAGACCTCATTTATATTAGGGTGGTTCAAAAAAGCCTTCTAACTTATTTCACGCATGCTTTTTGCAACTTTCGAAAAGTAAAATGAATGCAACAACCGCAGTGAGGACGTATACAATCAATTTTTAAAGGTTGCTGAATGCGTGTAAGTGTATTAACTTCAGCGGTTTTGACTTGACGGATTTGATTCTTTCTAGGCTCGATGTGTTCGTTAAGCCTAGAAGAATCGTGGCAAAATTTCTTAGGCAATAGGATGTTTCACCCGCTTTACACAAGTGCCTCAAAAGACTAGTTTATTTACTCTTGGAATTTCAATAATTCTGCTTATAGTTACTGAATTTACTCTCATCTTGAAATGCCTATGCTTATCAAGAAATGCAATTTTATTTGAAAAACAATTGTTTCATAAGCTGTAGTTACAATAAGCAGAAACTGCCCAATAGGAAAAACTGGATAACTCAGATGACGTAACCAATGTTTTTAACTGATAGAAATGTTAACAGAATTATAAAATATGATATCGATCACGAATTCTTTATTCCTAAAAATTTAGATTTTTTAAAAATATTATAAAGCAACCAACAAATTGAGCAAAAAACAAATGATTTTGCAAGGCTTTATTTTGAATATATATAATTTCTGTTCAGCAAAACTATGAAAGCTAATAACATTATTCGGCTTACAAGAAACACTGTTATTGTATTTTATAAGTATAATCTTGCTTATATCAGTTTAACGTACGTTACCATGAATAACTTTTTTAAAACAAAAAATATTACAGCTGATGATGGGTAAAATTTGAAGAAATCGACGTCGTGTCAGTGATATTTGAACCTTGTGTAACTGCGTCAAGGTTTCTCGGCGGGTAATCAAAAATTGTGCTTGTGTTATTATTAGTGGCATACATTTGTTCTCTCAACTGTGGCATTAACGGGTGTGGCACCTGATTTAGAGTGTTTGTTACCACTCTGATTTCGTAATTGTTGATTAATTCAAAAACTTTGAATTTCACCTCAACTTGGAAATGTGGTGGAAATGATTTGACAGTTTCTGCCATAGCTAAGAAAAATGTATCCAGAGGTCCAACATCTCCGTTGATGAGCTTTTCCGGCTTATCTTTTAAGTATTTCAATAGGGCACCCGCAACATCTGACGGTGGATTTGTGGCAGCAGTTTTTTTTTTTGTAGGCGTTTTACGAAATATTGCTGACTGTTGAGTCACACTCGAGGAATTAGCCGTATTTGATGCGCTGATATCTACAAAATTAAGATGGTATGATAGGGTTGACAATTGACAAAGAAATCAATGTTACTGTACTTCACTCATAACAGACTTTCACATTGTATATCATACATTCAATAATTATTAGTTTAATTTATGTTTCAACACATATTTTTCTCGTTAAACATCAGTCAAGATCTGCTTGTGAATTAATATTTGAAAATGAAGCTGGTCATTTATTTTTAATGATTTAAAAATAATCAATGTTATTATATGACCCCGATCAATTTGGTGTAATTTCATTTTAGATTAGTTCTCGGAGAAAAGTACATACATACTTCAGAAAATTACGATTCGTGATTAATCAAGCTATACATACGGCAGTGCGGTTTGACATATGAAGTTTGTTTTGTTTTGAAATAGAGCTCACAAAATGGCCATAAGCATTGCAACAATTACAACACCATCCTCGAAATCATCGAACACACCTTTATCCGTTTATAAAATATCACTCACTATAATTGTTAATTGAGCTAGATTCCTCATCATTGTCGTCCCCGTCAGAAATAATTGATGCCGGCTCTTCTTCGATACTAGAAGTCTGTGACTCCGGTGTACTCACAGATTCTGAAATGTTTGACCGCGTTTCCCTTTCTGACATGAACGGAGCGAGAAATGCCATTTGGTTTTCAAATTTCCATGGTCTTTTCTTCGAGGCTGCTGCTCCACTTTTTGTTTGGCGAATTTTCTTCGCCTTTCTATAGGCATCCCGTAATCTGCGCCATGCCAGCTTACACTCTTCAGCTGAATCAAATTTTTAAACAATATCCAAATTAATACCAATACCCTTTATTCAATACTATTTTGTTTTTTTATTCTTTTTTCAGATTTCTAACGACAGGTGACTCATTCAGAACCATAGCATTTAGCTATCATTTGGGACATACTACAGTTCGTTCAATTGTACACGAGACTTGTGAAGTAATCTGGAGGCGACTGTCTCCAATAATTTTACCTGTGCCGACCTTGGAAATGTGGAAATCGATCGAAAGAACATTTTCGGAAAGATGGAATTTCCCAAATTGTATAGGTGCCATGGATGGAAAGCATATTGTGATAGAGGCGCCCGGTAACAGTGGTTCCTTATACTTCAATTATAAGAAAACTTTCAGCATTGTGCTGATGGCACTTGTAGATGCTAACTACCGATTTATTGCAATTGATGTCGGTGCATACGGCAAAAATAGTGATGGTGGGATTTTTGCCAACTGCGCTTTTGGAAAAGCTGTAGATGATGGCAGATTAAATATACCTCCTTCAAAGCCACTGCCTGGAACTAATGAGCCAGTACCCCACGTAATTGTGGACGACGAGGCATTTCCATTAAAGAAATATATTATGCGTCCGTATCCAGGGTCTCAACTCAAAGATGACGAAGCTAAGAGAATCTTCAATTACCGATTGTCCCGCGCTCGAAGAATATCCGAAAACGCATTCGGAATCTTGTCTCAAAAATTCAGAATTTATCAAAGACGGATAAGAATGAAACCAGACAATGTGGACAATGTCGTATTGGCAACATGTTGCCTACACAATTTTCTGCGAAATGATGTTCTCGGAAATCATCTCCATCATGCGGAAGGTGACATTCCAGCGTTACAAGACATTCGAAATGTGGGGGGGTAATGCAACGAACGAGGCTGTAGCTGTGAGGGAAACATTCAAAAACTATTTTGTGTCTGAAGAAGGTTCGGTAGAATGGCAGACTCAAATGGTTCGACGCGGAAGAAGAAATATTTGATAACAAGTGAGCAGTCACCTGTCGTTTCAACCACATTTATTCAAGAAAGTCATTAAAAAGTATTAATTGAAACTCTGACAATTTTGCATCTAATCCATGGTTTGCCATGATTATTGTGACAATTCCATGACTTTGATTGTAATTTTTTTAAATAGCGATTGCTCACATATTTTATGAGCCTAATAAGCTTCTGACGAACACCCCAAGGGCCTAGGTCAGGTGGGTCAGGGCGTGGTGAATTGGCCCAGGACAAGTGTTTGAATGATACTTAGTAGATATGTCGGTAGTAATGAAATAATAAGATATTGAAAGTTTCAGATCCCTAACTTAATTGGTTTTCAATAAAAAGCAAAATATGTGAAAAAAAAATAAAAAAATGTTATCAGGATTGAGTGAACTGATTGATCTAAATTTTTTATAGGTTTTGAGCCAGATAATAGCTCTTTCAAGAAAAATTTTAGAGATATATAGCTCATAAGATCCTCGGAAAAAAAAATTATTTTAATGTAAATTTTTTTTTTGGACAATGATACAATTTTCGCACAACGATGAAACTTTGTTCAAAGCATTTTATATTACCCTACAACGTCATAAGTTTTTAAAATTATTAAAACCGGTACACCACAGTAGTGAAAAATAAAAACCACTTTTCGGCCAAAATAATGAATATATTTATATGTTTCACTCCTAATTTTTTTATTTTTAAGCATATTTACATAAACTGTGTCTATGAAAAATAAAATTTCATGTTGAAAACAACAACAATTATTTTGGTCAAGTTCAAAAATTAAAACAGTTAAATATCAACGAACAAGTTCATATTAATTTTTACAATTATTTCTATGAAATATTTCTTATTATAAAACCCAATTATTTATATATTTTTGTAAAATTGAGACATAGACATAACTAAAAATTATCGAATTAATAAAAGATAAGAACATTGGTTTTTATTTTTGTGTTACTATTAAGAATTTTTAGTAATAAATGAAACTTTTAAATAATCATTAAAAAAATTTCGCTAGAGGGCATGTCATGCAAAATTCTTATGTGGCACTCAGGGTCTCACATGCAGGTCTGGATAGCCTACCGACAAACCAACCAAAGGACCGACCGATGAGCCCGAGACTTAGAGAGGACAAACAGATTGTGAATAACACACAAAAAATTGACATGAGATGGCTTCTAGCGAAAATTTTTTGAATGATTTTAAAAAAGATCAATTTTCCAAGAAGTTCGAAGCAGTAACGCAAAAATGAGAACAAATGTCTTCGACTTTAATTAATTTCATAATTTTTTGTTACGTCTATGCCTCAAGTTTATAAAAATATATGCATAATCGAATTTTATAATAAAAAGTTGTTGCTCAAAATATTTCTCAAGATTAATAGAAAATTAATTATCGATATTAAACTGTTTTTATTTATGAAATTGGAGAATAAAGTAATTGTTGTTGTTTTAAATATAATATACTATTTTTAATAGACACAGTTTATGTGAATATGCATTGATTTGAAAAAAGCTTCAGACATATAAATAAATTCATTGTTTCCGCCAAGAAGTAGTTTTTATTTTTTACTGCTGTACAGTTTTTGTTAATCTTAAAAACTCATGACGTTGTAGGGTAAAATTAAATACTTTTAAAAAAGTTAAATAGTTTTGCGTAGATTGTATTATGGTGAGAAAATGAAATCTAAAGAGAAACAATTTTTTTTTTTTCGAAGATCTTAGGAAAATATACAGCTCTTGATTTTTTTTGCATCGATCTAGTATCAGCCACGAAAACTCATAAAAAATTTAGATCAATCGGTCAAGTCATTCCTGAGTTCAAAAAATTGTGCTGTTTTTTACATACTTTGCTTTTTCTTGAAAACCTATTGTATTAGGGATCTGAAACCTTCCGGATCTTATTATTTTATTAGTACCTACTACATTCTTCAAGTATTATTTCAATATCTTTCCGGGGCCAATTTACCATAAGCAGGGCTTTTCCTATGTGTAAAGTTACATAAAATTGCGGTGAATTAAATTTTTTGTGATTTTCATGGTTATAAAAAAATTACTATTATTGATTAGAGTTTTAGTGCTTAACATTATTGAACATACTCTCAATTGTCGTGTCTTGGCACTGAAATATCAGATTTAAAAAAAATGGATATTGGATCGTACATAGTCAGGGTTACCTGGTAGTTTGTGCATGTTTCAGCGAATATATATTATCTGTTTCGTTGGATAAAATTTATTTTTAACACATAAACACACAATCACGAATTTCGATTACTGTAAAAGTATACTAATAACAACTTTAATTATTTTATTTGTACTCACCTGTCTCTTTCATAGCTTCAGCAATCTCTTCCCAGCATTGATCTTTCCTTTGCTGGTTCGAATACTTTGGGTCACTCATATCGTACAATTCAGTGTACGTTTGAACAAGTAGTATTAATGTTTCCTCATTCATGATTGTAGTAAATTTATACGTACAATTATTTCAAGGGACAGACCTATATTAGAGCGTCAGATACAAATTCACGCAACTTCAGTTTGCGGCGATGTCGCTACCGATTTTTATTTGTTTTCTCATAACATTTTTCGTCATGACAACGATATAATACTTTCGTCTGTTTTTCGCAGACTGGCCATCACGATTTTTTCACAGTTTAAAATTAAAAACGGGATGGCCAGCTGCGAAAAACAGACGAATATCTTGGGTGGTGCCGAGTTGGCGGTGACCGACTGCGAACTTTCAAGATAACATCTCGGTATAACTTATACATAAAATATAATTATCGGGATTGTCGTTTATTATTAACTGCTTTACTACGTCCTTTCGAAACAACCACTGGAATCGAAAATGATGCGATTGAATCGGCAACGATATTTTCAATTTTTATCACACATGGTGAAATCAAAAAACATTAGTTTAGATAGGAAAACGACTTTTGTTAATTTCAACAAATCTCTACCTACAATTTTTTGGCTCTCTAGTATCAGAAGAACAGGTTTTTCTAAGAATATCGATTTGACCACAACCCTCAACAGACACCCTAAAAATCTCGTTCTTCAACAGACATCTTCAGGTCTTTTTGCGTCCGCTGCTGATTTAAAAATGTTATCGCATATTAATGATTGAAAAAAAATCGATTGCATATATGGCTAATTCTACAATTCAACGACAAATGAACGTGACGTCGAATATTTGATTTGACGAAAATTTTCGTCTGGTAGCGTGTACTTGGATTGGATAGTCCACCGAGTTTGAGCCCATTGCGATTCACCGGTGGCGATAAATCAGACGTATGGTCTGTGCGCTAGGGCTCGAAAGGTATGCAATATAAAGACTATCAATCGGCTTTGATTTTTTAAATGTTTTTTGTGTCGTAGAATCCAAATTTGTTTGTTATCTTGAGCTAAAGTGTGTGGCGCGAACGGTGATTTAAAATTATCGAGTCCATGTACCCTCGATCGAAAGAGGAACAGAATATATAGGGACGGAGACTAAATATTGGTAAGCCAAGCTTAGTCGTCATTTGAGATATTTTCTTACAAACGGGATACGTAGACATCAGTCATATGTTGACAAAATAGCATTTGTATGCGCAAGCAGTAAGTCTTGAATCGAAAAATATTGAAAATTTTGCTGTTAAAGTTCGCCGTTGACACTATCCTGATAAATCATAATACACTTATGTGAATTTAACGCCCGACCAAGAAAAAATAAATGTTTAAAATTGATATTGATTGTCCTTCGATTGTATTCGTTTGTATCACTTTTTGTTTTGTTTGTAACTCAAACGCAAAAAAAAAAATTGGGCGTTTTCAAAGAATGACCCACACCCCACTTTCAAGTCTCGTTTTTCCAGCAGGAGTCACTTCAGAATCGTTTGTAATAGTTTGAACCACTATTTATGCGCGGCGATGCGCGGCGCACCGCCGAAATATTCCTGAACTAGAATCCGCGAAAAGTCGTCACGCCGCGTCGCGTTTCGCCGCCGTCTAGTGTGAACATCCATATGGATAACTGTATGAGCAAAAATTTCGGTGTCGGTCACCGCGGTCCGCCGCCGTATCGAAATTCGCTGCGTATCGGCGCCGGGTAGTGGGCGCACAAATTGTCACAGCGGTTCGGCGCGGTGCGCTGCCGTTCGCCGCGGTGTAGTGCGCGCACTTGCATAAGAAGCCATGTATAGATAAAAATTCGCTGCGGTTCGCAGCGGTCCGCTGCCGTATAGTCGGCGGCAGCCTTAATGATTCAATTTCAAAATTCGAAATTAATCGTGGAGAGACTTGCATTCAACGGTTCGTGACTGATTTAGAGAAATTGGCACATTCGTTATGAATGAATGAAAGAAACTTATTTCAAAACTGTTGTACCAATGGAACCGCTTAATTTCCATCAAATCAACGAATTTCATTCGGCAACAGTGTGTCACATTTGTGAAAAACCGTTTACGCTCGAAGACGTCAAACATCGTGATCACTGCCATTTCAGTGGAAAGTGTCGTGGTGCTCTCATCGAGGCTGCAACCTGAATTATCAAAACTCACATACAATTCCTGTGATATTCCACAATCTATCAGGTTATGATTCCCATTTTCTAATTAAAGCGTTGGCTACATCGTTCGAGGGCACAATCCAGCTTCTACCCGTACACAAAGAAAAGTACATTTCTTTTACAAAATATGTCAAGGGAACAGATGTAAAATTTAGATTCATAGATTCGTTCCGCCTTATGCCCAGTAGTCTTGAGAAGTTAGCAACGTATCTGGGTGATGATCAAAAATCAATTACACGAAAATTTTGCAATAATTTAGATGAAATTCAGTTATTGACTAGAAAAGGTGTTTTTCCGTATGAGTACATCGATAATTGGGAGAAGCTTGTGGACAGACGATTACCGACCAAGACACAATTTTATTCGAAATTAAACGATCGGAATATATCAGACGACGACTATGCACATGCATGTGAAGTTTGGCAAACTTTTAACGTTCAAACTTTGGGAGAGTACTCGGACTTGTATTTACAGACGGACATGTTTTTACTAGCTGACGTTTTTGAAAATTTTCGACAGAATTGTTGGACAACTTACAAACTGGACCCATTACATTACTACACAGCGCCCAGTCTGTCGTTTGATGCAATGTTAAAGTGTACCGCCATCGAGCTCGAGCTTCTCACTGATATAGATATGATCATGTTTATAGAAAAAGGTATTCGAGGTGGTGTGTCGCAGTGTTCGAACAGATACGCAAAGGCCAACAACAGATATATGGGAGAGGCATTTGATCCACAAGTCGGAGAATCTTATCTCATGTACTTCGATGTTAACAATTTGTACGGTGCTGCTATGAGCTTTGCTCTGCCATACAGTTCCTTCGAATGGGTATCAGACTTCAGACAATGCGACGTTCTTACCATCTCGGATGATGCGGAGTTCGGTTACATATTAGAGGTAGATTTGGAATATCCTGCGGAACTGCATGAAATGCATAAAGATTTACCACTGTGTCCGGAGCACTACATACCTCCGATCTCGAGTACTAAGCAACCGAAATTGACGACCACGCTACTTCCCAAACAAAACTATGTTATTCATTACCGTGTTTTGAAACAATGCTTACAATTACGTCTGAAGTTGGTTAAAATTCACAAAGTTATCAAATTCCAGCAAAAACCATGGCTAAAAAATTACATAGATTTGAATACTGATTTACGGAAAAAATCGAACAACGAATTTGAAAAAAACTTTGATAAATTAATGAACAACGCAGTTTTCGGTAAAACAATGAAAAATGTTAGGAAGTATAGAGATGTCAGACTGATCACGAAATGGGACGGATGATACGGTGCTCGAGCTACTATAGCTAAACCAAACTTCCACAGCTGCACCATTTTTGATGAAGATATGATAATAGTCGAATTGAATAAAACGAAAGTCAAACTAAACAAACCTTTGTATGCAGGTTTCTCTATCCTGGATCTTTCGAAAACTTATATCTACGATTTTCACTACAATTATATTAAAAATAAATTTGGCAACCAAGCAAAATTAATGTACACTGATACCGATAGTTTAGTATATCACATCACCGTCGCCGACGTATACCAGTGTATGAAAGTGGACTTGCATAAATTCGATACATCTGATTACTCAGTCGATAACGCTTACGGAATGCCTTTAGCAAATAAAAAAGTCCTCGGCTTGATGAAGGATGAAAACAACGGTCGAATAATGTTAGAATTTGTAGGATTAAGAGCAAAGTTATATTCATTCAGGGTCTTAGGAGATAAGAACGACAAAAAACGTGCTAAAGGGGTTGAGGGATCAACGTTGAGAACAATAACTTTTAATGATTATTTGGAATGTGCTTTTCAACATGGAAATTTGATCAAAAGTCAGAATTTATTCTTGAGTCAAAAGCATGAAGTTCATACTGTAGAACAGAAGAAGGTGGCACTGAGCTGGAATGACGACAAGCGGATCGTGTTTCACAACACGACCGACACGCTTCCGTGGGGCTATAAGCCTGGACCTTAGCGTATACGTTTGTGGGTTGATTTTGATAGTCTTTGAGCTTGTACGTGAGGGGATGAGTATTTTCCACTCGGCTTATTGTGAATATTTCAGTCGTCCAATTGGGAGTATAACGTTTCTCGAAGACGTTTTTGAATTCGCTGATTCGGACTTTGTCGCCAGTTCTGAACTTCGTCGGTTTGGTAGGTATCGCTCGAAGCCCTCCGTACGTCTGACGCAATAATTGCCTCTCGTTTGCAACCGTGACGTCCGATGGTTTCATTCGTATGATTCAGTGATTAGTGTAGTTGTAAGCCAATACCAAATCAGATAAGATGTCGAGCCACTTGTAGCTTCCTTGCATGCTGAACTGTGTCCACATTTTGCTTTTCAGCGTACGATTGAAACGTTCACAGATCGAAGCCTTCAAATTACTGTACGTGGAGTAGAGTTTGACTCCATAGCGTGTCATAAGAGATCCGAATTTAGAGTTGTAAAATTCCGTTCCTCTGTCGACGAGTAATTTTTTCGGTACACGTCCTTAATCAAGTGCAGATTCCATCGCCTTTGTAACATCATCCCCGGACTTGCTCTTTATCGGTACAGCCCACGCATACTTTGAAGAAATATCAATGACTGTTAGCATGTACTTGTAGCCTTTGTTTTGTCCAGCGTACGAAATCATATCAACAAGATCCGCCTGCCAGGTCTCGTCGATGCCGCGCACATCCACACGGCGACGTGGGTAATTCCGACGTGCAGGCTTATACAGTTGCGTCGCCAGCGCTAGCTTTTCCCCGTTCATCTTCCAATGCTCTCAGTCTGGTGTCCAATTTGGAAATAATTTCAGCGTTTCGAATCGGCAGGTCTCTGCCTATTCTAAACTCTTTGTAGAACGAGTCCAAGGCTTTCCATGTGGTGGTGTCCCATGCTTTGATCGTTTAATCAAGATTGTCGAGTTGTTTTTGCAGCAAGTCGAATTTACGACGAAAGATTTTCAAAGTTACAGCATTGTTTGGCTCCACGGGGTCAGCTATATAGCATAGTCTTTTGTTCCGTATATCGTACTGCCCGTCCTCTGTTACGTGAAATCCGACACCCGGAGGACCTCGAGTGCTCGCAGCTGTTTTTGTTCAGCTGACGTCCAAACACGTCGACGCTCATCTCGTAAATGATTGCAGAAACGGCGTGAGTTGATTAATAAATGATTCCAGCTTCCCGCAATTCTTCGAAAATCGACGTAATTTCGTTGTTGTGACTTGTATTCCCAGCCGCTTGAGATGCCGTAAGCAAACGAAGACGTTCCACCAATTCGTTTGCGTCGTCCCAGAAAATATAATCTGTTTTAACACCCTGTCGTGTAACCCAAGCCTGAGGTAGCAAAACACCTTTGCCCGTACGCTTCGATGACGATGGTGATGATGTATTGATGTTGAGCAGCTCTGCAATTAGGTGCTTGAATTTGGCGCTGGGGGTGTTTCGGATAGGCTCGGTGGCGCTGTAATACTTTCTGTGAGCATTTGTTGCGAGAAGGACGTTCTTGTAATTCTTCTTGTCGTTGAGGGTAACGTGAACGCTGTTCGGCATATTCTTGAACAACAACTCCAGCAGACCTTGAGTTTTCGGGTAGACTGTACTCCCTATGTGAATGGAATTGCGCTCGAAGCTTATCGGTGAGTCACCAACCATCAGCCCGGCGGTAGAAAGGTTCCGTACCCCGTATGAAGTATCCAGCTCGTTCTGTCTGTTTTTATCCTCGAGCGTTCTAAGATATTCATCTTCCAATCCTGCAGATGACTCTGTGATTGTTTGATCCTCTTCCTCTGAAGTTGCAAAAGAATCCTCAGCTTCAGATTCCATTTCGTTCTCCTGTTCATCCGTCGTTTCAGTTTTGATTTCTTCCTTCACCTCTTGCTTCACAGATTTCGTGTCTCGAGAGACGTTGACTAATTTCTGCAGCGGGGTTACCACAGGTTTGAAGACATCCTTCATTGTTTCCTGCAGCGATTCTTTTCCCGTCTTGAGGATTCTATGCTTCCGTCGAATTGCATTACTCGCTTGAGCAATACGGCGCAAGACTTCTTTTTCCTTCCAAATTTCCTGCATGTTGACACAACTAGCTTAGCAACGCTACTGTTTCATTTCCCTCGATGACCGTGTACTTCATTCCTTTGTCATGTTTATAAAATTTTCGAATCCCTTCCTATATTGACTATTGTCGAGCTCTCAATCCTTGTCGATCACGAGGAACTCATATTTGTCACCGTTCCAGCATGCCACACACAAGTCTTTAATCTCTGTGTACGTCATATCGGTGTTAACGTGATCGTTGTATACGTGTCTCAGGTTCATTTCGTCTTGTTTAAATAAGACCAGCAGGTTAGTGTTATCGCGTACGAGATGCTTGGAGATCCGCGCGTACGTCTGACAAAGATAGAAACAGTCTACGTCATGATGTCTACCCATGCAAAAGTATGCGCGTACGTTGTCCTGCTTCTCGCACGCTACGTCATCGAATATCATGATTGAGTTAGGTTGCGTCTCGTTCAGTGTGATGACGTGCTCATGCTCGTTAAAGGGGAAGTATTCAACGCCGTCGACGCTTTCAAGCACTTGATTGAGAAACTTGTATTTCGGTTGATTGAGAGATTTTGAGTAATCGTACAGGTTTTCAAACCTCAAACCGTTCGGATGCGTTATAAGTGAGAACAATGCGTTGGTTTTGCCACAGTTAGAAGGTCCACAAAATACCGCACGTACACTACTCGGTAACAGTTCACCGTGGCGTTTTTTCGGTTTTTCATTTTGCTGCGTATATTTGTCAAAGTTCACCACAGGTAGCTTGATCGATTGTGTCTCAAACTTCATCTCGAACGTGACTGCTCGATTCTATATAAATGCATCGTTTATAAGGACTTTTCCTCAGTCGAAGAGCGAACATGATTGTGCACACACGCGATCGTAAGCGATCCTCGAAAAAACGATCACGTGGAAGAGGATTGGTAAATAGCATCATCAACAAACTCCCGATCGAGCTGCATGTTCCCGGTTACCAATACTGCGGTCCTGGTACAAAGTTGGCGAAAAGACTCGCGAGAGATGATCCCGGTATCAATCCTCTCGACGCAGCGTGTAAGGAACACGATATAGCATATTCGAAAACTCGTGAAAATCGCGAGGCTAGAAACGTCGCGGATAAAATATTAGCCGAGAAAGCCTGGAAACGGGTTTTAGCAAAAGACGCAAATTTAGGTAAAAAAGCAACCGCTTGGGCTGTAGCGAACACGATGAAGGTAAAAACAAAGTTAGGCATCGGTTGTCGAAAATCCAAGAGCGTTCCCTTGAACAAAATCATACGCGCGGCAAAGCAATCCATGATACCGAGCCACAACGCGAAAACAAGCATCAAATCTGCACTCAAAGGAACTCGAGAAGCTGTGAAAAAAGAAGGCGGTAAACATAACGTGCGATCACCGCGTATTCTACCGGTACCCTCAAAAGTTGGTGGATTTCTACCTTTTCTCATACCCATTTTTGCCGGTCTAAGCGCTACGGGTGCATTAGCGGGAGGTGCTGCGGGTATAGCAAAAGCTGTTAACGATGCGAGCGCGGCTAAACGAGAATTAGAGGAAAGTAAACGGCACAACAAAACAATGGAAGCGATTGCATTAGGTAAAGGTCTCCATCTTAAACCGTACAAGGAAGGTTTTGGTCTTTATCTTTAAAAAAACTAAATGTGACGCTACCACGCCGAGCGTTAACCAATTGGAATTTGTTGAAATATGCAAAACTTATGAAAATTCCGTACTTCCGAGGTATCTTTATGCGAAACGAAATGCCCAAAAACGGGCCGCGTAAAAACGAGGCAGCCGTCGTCAATCTTGACGATAAAGACGGTCCTGGGACACGCTGGGTTGTGTATAAGAAATGTGGCAACGATGTCATCTATTTCGACAGTTTCGGTCATCTTCAACCTCCGTTGGACCTCGTGCAATATCTCGGTGTTGGTAGCGTGAAGTATAACGATGAAAGATATCAAGATTA
This sequence comes from Diprion similis, assembly GCF_021155765.1. Classification (NCBI taxonomy): domain Eukaryota; kingdom Metazoa; phylum Arthropoda; class Insecta; order Hymenoptera; family Diprionidae; genus Diprion; species Diprion similis. Next base: position 4,062,859 of record NC_060118.1, read on the forward strand.
CGGTACGTTCGATTGCGGACACTTGTGTCTGAAATTGCTGAGCGGTGAGCTATATAAACGTCGTACATAATTTAGTGAAGGCAGTCTAACACTTTCAGCCATGGATGATTCGTTTACGTTAACGATATCGGGAACGTCTTCGATTCTCGAAGCGCAATATTTCCCCCCGATCGAACTTGCTTCAGACAAAAATTACACTCTCGGTCTCGTTGAATTGTTAACCTTCAATTCCATTCCCATCGTTGACGCTGGCCACCGTAAATTGTACATAGGTGATAAGGTAGTCACCATATCTACCGGCAGCTATGAAATTGAGGATATCGAAAAGTATGTTCAAGACGCTGTGAAGAATACAGACATTGAAATCAGAATCAAACCTAACAATGATACGTTATGCAGCAAAATCAAATGTAACCACATCGTGAATTTTGAGCCTAGTAATTCTATTGGTCAGCTTCTTGGATTCACACCGCGTGTATTGACAGCTAACCAAACTCAACAATCGGATATGCCTGTAGCTTTTCTCAAAGTCAACGCTTTGCGAGTCGAATGTAGCATTACAACGGGTGACCACGTCAATGAGCGCAAAGTTCATACTATTCACGAATTTTTCCCCATCGTTCCACCGGGATATAAGATCGTCGAAGTGCCGTCGCACGTCATTTATCTTCCGATCACCGTTAAGACCATAGATCACATACAGCTTCGGTTAGTGGATCAAAATGGAGACTTGGTTAATTTTCGCAGAGAAGTTATAACTGTGAGACTGCACATTGAATCGCAATAAAATATGGGTACTGTATATAACAGATTACCCAAAAAGAGTTATATTAGTAAGGCGGCATGTCCCGATCAAGTCAGTCATCGATCGATTCCCAAACCGTTAACACGTCAAAACGTGGAATTTCTGATAGCTCTGGGTCTAAAAGTGACACCTTTTGGAAGAGGAATTTCCAAGTAATAAAACTACGGTTCTGCTGTTTCGTTGTCTGCTACGTACCATGGAGGAGGAAATCTTGAGCATTGAAACACCCGTCGCCTTCGATGAGTCGATCGCTCACCAAGAAATACATGCACACAAGCCGTATGCGTCATCAACTTCTAACAGCAGCGACGAGATTCGCATCACTGTTCAGCATCAGGATTTATGCATATTACCAAGCAAGAGTTCGCTGCATATCTCGGGAAAATTGGTCAAATCAGATGGCAGTCCAGCAGCGGTTACAACCCTGGTCAACAATGCCATCTGCCATCTGTTCGAAGACGTACGGTACGAGCTTAACGCTGTAGAGATTGACAAATGCAAAAACGTTGATCTAACCAGTCTGCTGAAGGGTTTCGCTTTGCTCAACCCTGGTTAGAGTTGGCTTATGGAAAACGCTGGATGGCTCGATGTTCGAGAAACGAAAAAATTAACTGACGTCGATGGTAACTTCGATGTGGTTATTCCCTTGAGCGTGATATTGGGCTTTGCCGAAGACTATCGCAAGATCATCGTCAACGCGAAGCATGAGCTGATTCTCACAAGATCAAAGAGCGATTCAAATGCCATTGTTCAAAATCAAGACGAAGACTTTCGAGTCGTGATCGATCAAGTGGAATGGTTAGTACCGTACGTGAAGCTTTCGGATCAACGAAAAATTGCTCTATTGAATTTCACCGAGAAAGATACACCTGTCTCCATGAGCTTCCGCAGTTGGGAGATGTACGAATATCCTCTGCTACCGGCAACCACGAAACACGTGTGAACTGTAAAAACATCCACTCGTTTGGAGAAACCGCGATTCATTATTCTCGGTTTTCAAACGAATCGAAAAAACAAAGCCGACAAAAATGCCAGCCATCTTGATCACTGTAACATCACCGACGTCAAGCTCTTCTTGAACTCCAAGTATTATCCGTATGGTAACCTGAACCTGGACATGAGTCATAATCGCTTCGCACTGCTGTACGAGATGTATGCCAACTTCCAGGCTACGTACTACGGCAAGGAACCCGATCCTTTGTTGACAAAGAGCGAATTTCTACAGTATGAACCTCTGATATTTATCGACTGTTCGAAACAAAACGAGGCTCTGTAATCTGGACCGGTTGACATTCGTATAGAATTTGAGGCTAAAAATAACTTTCCCGCCGGTATATCTACCTATTGCTTAATTTTACACGATCTTATAATCGAGTATAATCCGCTGAGTGGTGGGGTGAGAAAATTGGTATAAAGACCTTGAAGGTTGCGATTTTCGATTCAGTCTTATTCACGATGGAGTTCATAGTTGACGTGCAAGGATTCAACAGATTAGGCCCTGGTTTTACACCAAAAGAGTTGGCAGTTACATCAGTCAACGAAGAAACTAATCCGTCAATTTTTCTCTTCCAACCGCCGTACGATTGAAATTCTTTACTCGCTCCGTTTAAGAGCGAAAATTTGTGGCTGTCACGGAATTATCACGTGTTATCCTGGGAAGGCGGTGATGTACCTCTTGAGAAGCTTAATTTCACCGTCGAATGCATGTCGCTGCGTGACGCGTCAACGGTTTACGTAATAGGATTGGAGAAGAAGATTTGGCTGCAGAAAGTTCTGGGCGAAAACGTTGAAGTTGTCGATCGGATGGATTTGGGTTGTCCGTCGTTGCAAAAATTGAACAAAATGTCAGATACTAAATCGAACTGTACACATCACTCTATATCACATCCAAATTGTGCTGCTTAAAACGTATTGTTACTGCGAAATTTTCTGTTAAAATACAAAAGCCTGTTGGTATCTACTCGAACAGTTCTTTATTCTTACTGTCCGGAGCTTGATGGTCAGGATACCGTTGAATAAGAGCAAACATGTAAAACTGTACTCTTTATTATCAATAAAAAAAGTTTTTTACCAATATCAACCGTTGATTTAAAACCTCTTCCCTGCTAGTTAAGAGTTAGCGTTAACCAATTTCAGCACCTTCCAGAATTCAACGACGCGCCGAAAACCGATGGACGCAGGCCTCCCGACGTCAAGTCACAACTCGTCGGACGATTCCGGGAATTGTTTGTCTGCCTAACATTCCGAGAATCGGTTCAGGGTCGTAGGTTATCTTTCTCACGGCTCCGGAACCTTCCAGAATTCAACGTTGCACCGAAAACCGATGGACGCAGGCCTCTCGACGTCAAGTCGAAACTCATTGACCGATTCCGAGAACTGTTTGTCGGCCTAAAATTCCGAGAATTGGTTCAGGGTCGTCACGTTCAACGTCGCACCGAAATCCTTTGACCTCGGGCCGCTCGACGTCAAGTCGAAACCTGTCGGAGTCATTGCATAAGCCTCCCAACGTTGCACTTCCGCCTCGAAACCTCTCGATCGTCGGAGGAAGAATCTTCCAGAAGCTGACTAATGGAACCTTCCAGAAGCTCAACGTGCGAAGGTTCGGCGTTGAACGGTTGAGGGTCGCGGTTGCGCTCGGTAATGCAGTCGCTCGATCACGCTCGATAAGCATGGTAAGGGTAAAACCCCTATTATAACTGACAGCACTTCTTACCGACCGGCATGATATCTTACCGACCGGCACGTCAATCTAGGGGATTTCTTACCGACCGGCATGCCGATCTAGGGGATTTCTTACCGTCAAGGATCAAAACGATGGTAACCCCTTACCGACAAGACTCGAAGTGATGGTAACGCTGACGGCTCGCCGGAGTGGGGATAACCTTGATGGGTTTGCGTCCGGGCTGGGCGGCGGTGGGGGGAGGGTGCTTTGCCGGTAAAGTAGGGTTCGTGGCGCAGAACCCGCCTTTTATTGCTACTCACTTCCCGTGTTAATACAACGGTGATTAATTTATTTTTCGAAATTTCACGAAATACACCGCACAGATCCGTCCTTTGCCTTCAGTTTGAGCCCAAAACCAAAGAAATCGTACATCAGACCAGCGAGAAAACTTGCGTGAGCGGAAGCACAAAACGGCGATATTTAGCCGCGAAATGTGGTCGCTCGCTAGCGCCACCTTAGGCCGAAGCCGCCCGTAGTACGAACTAACGGGGCAGCAGTAGCGTTCTAAAGTCAACGCGTGATTTTACGCGCGGCCAGTGTCAGCTTTCTTTCATTGCACACAGATATTGTCACAAAGTTTAGTTTAGGTTTTTATTCATTCATTCAGCATGGGTAAAACTAGGCCAGTACTTAAAAAGGTGAAGAAAAAGGGCAAAGGTAGTAAGAATTTGGCTGTTTATCGACAGGAGAGATCGAGGTAACTAAAATTGCATGCGGTTTACATGAATCAATTGTTTGGAACGCAGGTCTAGTTACTAACATGCATGCCTTCAAATATTCACACATACTTCCTCCAATATTTATCTCCATATATCATGATTCCTCGTCTGTTTTTCAATCTATTCATACAGTAATCCCGTGTAATCGGTCGTCTAAATACTACTCTCGATGTATGTAAATACCGTGGACTCTTTCCTCATAATGTCGCATCACCGTGTTTTTTTCATAATAATAATTGAGAATCTGTTTGTCACTTAGAGCATATAGTAGATGTAGGGAGCCTGTCCTATCCTGGCCCATAAGTGGCGATGTTACCAAGAATAGATATAGTAGCATGAGAACCTATCTCTCTCTTACAAAATGTGATTGGTCAGTTCAAATCAGCCACGTGACTACGTCAGAGCTGTACCAAGCAGTACGGTAAGGGTGTAGTGCCCGATGTACCCATGTAGTGAGGCCTTAGAGCTAAGAATGAAGCAGGAAGCAGTCCAAAGCGTGCACTATTAATGAAACATTAACAATCGCGTTAGTAACCAAATTTCAGAATGGTTCTGAAATGCATAGTTTGTAAAATTCTCAATTATCAATGATATTAAGTTTTGTATGAACACAAGTACTGGAAATATATTTATTCTGAGTGCTTAGTGTCAAGTTAAAGTAAAGTGAGGTACTAAGTCAAGTGTACAGTTTGATAAGCTATTGTCAAAGTGTCATTATATGAATAAAACTATTATTCTTTTGTCACAGTTAATGCATTAGGACATCAATGATTTCTTTAAACCCAAAAATTCAATCCAAGTCCTAAATTCGGAAAGCAAGTTTTCTTTCGAAAGAAAATTATCCTTTTTTGTTACAATTGTGATCAATTCTCCAGTGTAAATATATTATGTATATTACATTGAAATGTACATAACATATTATATAAGATATACAATAATAATAAATTTCATAAAAAAATTTAGTTAGGTGCCTATCATTGACGCGGGTACTAAATTTACTACGCTACGCTCCTGGTTTACAAAAAGACAGGTTCTCAAGCTACTCATTCCCTCTCTGTCGTCACACTTTGCGGCCAGAAGGCTCCCTCCATCTACTATATGCTCTAAGGTTTGTCATGATCAACACGCGATGCACTAACGATTTTTGAACGTCATCTTTTTTCAAATCATTGTATCACAAAATTGCTACAAGCTGTGGCGATAAGCTGTAAATTCAACTTTTCGAAAACTCGTTTCCCAGAAGCGTTCATCACCACGCTCAATCAAGATTTTTAATATTTTCAAATGCGAAATGAAAAAGTCATTCTTCTAGTTATCAGAAAAATGATCACGATCGAATGACGTTTAAATACGTGCCAACCATTCAGCTCTATTTATCCTGATGATTTTTCTCAAACAGTTTTAATTTGTTGACAAATGGTGAGGCAATCGATCGATGATCCCGCGATTACCCAAAAACTATTTCATCACAGATTTATCGCTTTTTGGACTTTGGTTCAAGTTTTCATGTTTCATTAGTTTTTCGGAAATTCTGAAAAATAAGAATGAGAAAATCAATAATTCCATTTCTAGATTATCAAACTCAGTATTTGTGAGTTTGCGTTAAGATCAATACTTCTGAGTAGTTAATGTTTTTGAAAAATATAATGATCGGTGTGGTGTTTCCTTGACTGGTACCATATACATGATGAAAAAACAAAAAAATATGCGCAGAGTCAGGTTATGTTATCGTTTGAGTTGACTTTGAATGACTGACATTATTACTGAATTTTTCTGAAATTTGATTGACTAATAATTAGAAGAAAAGTAATTGTGAGATACGATAGTTCTCGACGCCCAGAATCGTGATGGTAATACATCCGCGTTTCGTACTTTCACTTGGTGACTCTTTTAATTTACGCGTAAATCGTATATCCATAATGTGCTTTGTACAGAATTGTTGCGAGCCAAAGAATCGACGGAGAATTGATTGCAGAGATGATGCCTTCAGAAGACACGATAACAAATAATGTTTTCGAGTTTAAGGAGGTCAGATCTCCTACAGAATTTACTGTAATCGATTTGTTCTGCTCGGAGCCAATGCCCGACTCTCCGATTACGATTACGTCCAATGAGGATACGACAGTAGTAGGTACCAGCAGCAAATCCGTAAGTATTTCGCCCAAAACCGAACGCAATGCGCTAGAAGACCATTGTTTACAAATAGAAAGGGTTAGCGTAAACGATAAGGATTCAATAGTCGAACCAAACCCTCCATTCGAGTTGACTGACAGAAGAATAGTTGATATAAATCACTTCCTGAGCAGCATAAAAAAATAGCTTTCCATTCACCTTATGATTGTACGTTTGCTAACATGAAACCTATATCCGAATGCCGGACAGGATTCATTACCACCATCACATTCAAATGTAAATTTGGTTGCAAGGTCGAATCAATAGTTTCAGAAGATTGTCAGTCAGCCTCTTCCTCCCTGAATTCAGCTCTCGTATCTGGAATTGTGTCCACGGGTGGTGGTTTTTCATAACTTACCGAAATTAGTGCCTCTATAAATATGCCCTGTATGGCTAAAAATACTTGGAATAAGTATCATCAAATCGTTAGTGACGCCTATCGTGATATTACTTTAGAGGAAATGACCAAGGCAGGTAAAGAAGAAGCGCGTTTGGCTCGTGAGGCAGGTGTCTGTCGTCGACGAACACGGGTGCCCTTGCGTGTCGGTGGTTGCGAATGGGTCTTGGGCCAAACGATCGTATCGAACTAAATATGATTCACTTGCGGGTGCAGCGGCAATAGTGCGGTATAGGACCAAAAAAGTTTAGTTTGTTGGGGTTAGAAACAAGTATTGTTCGATGTGCAGTAGGCACACAAATGAGTCTAAATCAGTGCCCGAAAATAAGTGTGCTAAAAATTGTGTGGGTTCTAGTCTTCAATGAAGTCAGATATAATTGTAGAGGGGTTCAAATGTAGCTTAGAAATGCACGGGCTAAAATACAATAAATTGATAGCCGATGGGGATAGCAGCACTGATCTCTACTATACACGATAGCAGTGTCCACCGGAAGCTCGTTGATGCGTTGCCGTATGGACCGGAAGGACTAGTCCAAAAAATTGAATGCCGCAACCATGTTCTCCGAAACTATGGAACTCGATTGCGAGATCTGTGTCTAAACCGTAAAGTTGGTACGGTGATTCTGAGAAACTCTTTGCGCAAAAACTTGAAACGCCTACGCTATGCCGTAACTTCTGCTATCCGTCACCGAAAAGCACAAGTAGATCAGCCACGATACGTACGGGTCGAGGAATTGCGTGAAGACGTAAAGAACGGTCCAAATCATGTTTTCGGGAATCATCGGTTGTGTAAAGATCGCGGATACTTTTGCAACGGTAATCCGAAGCCGGGTGAAGTGAATCTTGTGCAAGACATGAAAACGACTGGTATCTTCCAAGAGATTCTGTCGGCAATGAATCGACTCACTGAGCATGTATCCAACCTCATATGGGACGTAGACAACAATGTAGCCGAGTTGTACAACGCCTACGTTGCCAAGGCTATAGGGGGCAAGCGTGTCAACTTAAGCCTTCGCGATTCGTATGAAGCTAGGTGCAAATCTGCCGTAGTGAGAATGAACGCCGGTGGACAATTTCATGCGTTAGTGCAAGAAAAATTAGGAATGGGTGAGCCGGGAAAATTCACTGCTAAATACTGTTCGGGAAAATCGCGATCTCTTCAGTCTCGAAAGCCGGCTTTCAAATCAAAATTAAAATCTTTTGTCGCCCAGTCCGCTGACACCGACTATGGCCCGGACGCTGCATGTCCATCGGAACCAGACACGTCCGCGGAGAAGTTGGCTTCGGCTCAAAAAGGTTTCGTGCAGGCCTGGTACTTGCAGGACCCATCGCTAATCGAGAGGCAAACTTGAGGTCAAAGTACGTCAAACGAATGGTACGACGAACGTAGAAAGCGATTGACTGCTTCGATTTTCGGTGAAATCTGCAAACGGCGGCCACAAGCATCGTGTGCCAAATTAGTCGAAAGAATTCACTATACCGATTTCCATGGTAACTCGAGTACACGGTGGGGCATAGAAAAAGAGCTCTTTGCGATCAGTGACTTCGCATCCGAATATGGAGTTTCGGTGGAAATCAGCGGTCTAGTGGTAGACAAGGAGTTACCATTCCTCGCGGCATCACCTGATGGACTTGTAGGCGAAGACGCGATTTGCGAAGCAAAATGCTCCGTATCTGCCAAAGACTTAACTCCAATGAAGGGCATACAGTCAAAAAAAATTAAGTTCTGTGTATTGAAAAAGGTAGAGCTAAATTGATAACTTCACACAATTATTTTTATCAAGTTCAAGGTCTTCTCCACATTACTGAGAGGAAGTGGTGCTATTTTATCGTTTGGACGCCAAAGGACTGATCTTCGACAAAATACTTCGTGACGACAATTTTTGAAATACTAAAATGGAAAACAAATTAGCCAACTTTTTTCACTTCTGTCTTTTACCAGAAATAGTAGATTCGAGACCTGCTCGACAACTCCCAATTCGCGACCCTCCTCACATACTTGAAGCTCAGAAAATCGCGTTGGTAAAATTAAAAAATTTTTGAGCAAATCGGCTTGTAAGAAAAAGAAAGATGAGTAACGATTCCCTGCGCGTAAAAAAAGAACATCGACGAATGACAAATAACAAAACGGACAGACGATACGGGCTTATGTAATTATATTGTATATCGAAAATTTTATTTAGTATAACTATTGTGCAATAATCTTCTGTAAATTTGTTCTATGTTTCATTTGATTCATACTTGCATGAACTGCCATATTATTGTTTGCGAAATGTTTATTTGTTAGTTCCAGCTCATCCGAAATTTCACGTGGGTCGAAGGTACTTCCCTCTATTCATTTTTCATAATCCTATACTCGAATACATTCGCTTACTGTCAATGATCAATTATTTTTATTTTCTAACATTAATCGGGATAGCTTATTTTCCAATTCGCTCTGTTCCTCAAACGATACCTTGTTACCACGAGAAATAGGTACATCCGAATAAATTCGTATAATATATATTCATTTACGTAGTATTAGTCTGATTATGTTTTGTGCAATATGTTTCTCTGATTCTTCGATCTTCCATCAGTTTCGAACTCACTGCCGCATTTCTATCTTAGTGTTTTTATAATCCATTGTTTGTCTTTTTAATTACTTATTATTTCATGTATGTGTTTTTACCCGGCATGGTTGGGAGGTTAGGACGGGATAGGCAAAGAGTATAGGATAGAGTGGAAGGTCCCATAAGAGCCAATGTATAAAAGCGTACCTCGATTTTCAGCACGCTCTGGTGGCTCTGAGGAAAAGTAAAGTACCCCCACTACGATTTTGGCGCTCCCTTTAAACCGGGGAATACAGTGAAGAATTCTTAAAACTTCTGATAATAAATTTTTTGCAATGAATTCTTCAGTCAACGCTGTTATTACAGAACGATCTCATATTTTTCTCCATATCTGGCAGCCTATAAATATGTTTGCATGGATACAGAACATAACGTAAGCATCGTACATACACATTCCTTCTATGAATGTATGTGAATTTAGTATAAGACAAAATAATGAAATAAATGGCAACAAATCAAACACATTGTATCGAAATTATATATTTAAATAGGTAATCTTCAATATATAACATCAAAAAAGTACTTATATTTAAAAAACGTAAACAGTAATGTCAAATCTTAATAAAAATATATATCCGTACATAATACTGTATCATAAAGAATGGTTACATAAAATATTATATCAACTCAAACACCTCTAGTATTTTTTATTAGTTTCTACCAAAACAACCATACACGAAAATCATTACATTTATTTTCACAACAAATGAAGAAACGTGAGCCACAACATTCCCGCGAAAGTGAGGTTATATATTCATATTTACTTACAGTTGCTGTTTATTTGGTAACGAGAAAACCGTCACTTGTTTCCCGTTATTTATGCTTCGATTTTTTACATATTTGTTATTGTCACATAATTTGATGTCACAAGAAATTGGCATCTTTGGAAAAAGTTCGTTTGTTACTCAACTCTTACCATGTATTCTTACCACTGATTCTTACTCAAAGAATATGGCGACCGCGTCATCACACCAACAAACAATACTACATCGCATGTTCACTGACGCTACACATACACGTTATACTTTTCCTCAGAGCTGCTAGGGGCGCTGTAATAGGGCGATACGGGTACCTTCCAGTCTATCCTATACTCTTTGGGGATAGGGTGGGTCTCTTTATCATAGCGACCTCCACGTGGTGAGACCTGGGTAATTGATAACAATATTATAATGTAATCAATTAGCCAACGGCTGTTCCGCGTAATTTTCCTTTCCATTTTTTAAGTCTATTTAAACGGGTCATGCAACCGATCTCTTGAAAATAAGATACATAGTTTTTCATCAGTCATCATTTAAAGATTTGCGTAACTTATTATTACTGATATATTCATAACAATACGTATAGGTATAAATACGTGCCAACCTCCGCTTCAATCTCATAAACCACGAAAACTTTGGTTCCGTTGCAGCATTGCCCATACGGCTGGCTTGAGAACGCTAAACTACTCGCTGAGACCCAGTCCCGGTGGAGTGAGGGGTCTCGGCATGCGCGGGGCACGGACGTAAGTCCCGCCCACTCTTCCCCTCGGCCGGCTGGCTCAAGCAGCGCGGGAAGCCGATTCTCCCGCGCTAGCTCACTACGTTATTCTAATGAGTCAATAGAACGCTTTCATTATTTAATATACTTTATCGGTGTAAATCTCGAAAAATAAGAGTACGACGTCGTATAAGGTGAAACGTTGATTCAATGATTTGGAAGTGCTTTACCCCTTGAAGCTGCCCTCCTTAGAGCATATAGTAGATGGAGGGAGCCTTCTGGCCGAAAAGTGTGAGGACAGAGAGGGAATGGGTAGCTTGAGAACCTGTCTTTTTCTAAACCAGGAGCGTAGCGTGGTAAATTTAGTACCCGCGTCAATGATAGGCACCTAACTAAATTTTTTTATGAAATTTATTATTATTGTATATCTTATATAATATGTTATGTTCATTTCAATGTAATATACATAATATATTTACACTAAAGAATTGATCACAATTGTAACAAAAAAGGATAATTTTCTTTCGAAAGAAAACTTGCTTTCCGAATTTAGGACTTGGATTGAATTTTTGGGTTTAAAGAAATCATTGATGTCCTAATGCATTAACTGTGACAAAAGAATAATAGTATTATTCATATAATGACAATTTTGACAATAGCTTATCAAACTGTACACTTAACTTAGTACCTCACTTTACTTTAACTTGACACTAAGCACTCAGAATAAATATATTTCCAGTACTTGTGTTCATACGAAACTTAATATCATTGATAATTGAGAATTTTACAAACTATGCATTTCAGAACCATTCTGAAATTTGGTTACTAACACGATTGTTAATGTTTCATTAATAGTGCACGCTTTGGAATGCTTCCTGCTTCATTCTTAGCTCTAAGGCCTCACTACATGGGCACATCGGGCACTACACCCTTACCGTACTGCTTGGTACAGCTCTGACGTAGTCACGTGGTTGATTTGAACTGACCAATCACTCATTCAATGTTAGAAATAAATTTTCCGAAGTGCCAGGTCCACAAAGTATCGGTAGATCATCTTCACAAGAATTAGAAAGAAAAGTTAACGAGCACGTTCAGTATACTGAGAATTCAGAGATTCATTATAAGGTAAAAAAAAAAACGCCAGACAAAGAGAATGAGGCTCACCGAATAAATACGTACGGTAAAATTGCTCCTGTGCCAAAGTCAGTCAAGCGCAGTAATTTTGTAAGCACAGGGTTTTTAGGATTCATTATTTGTTTAAAAAATTTATACAAGCCGGTAATTTCTTGATTCTAAATGATGTTATTTAATATTTCCTGAGCTACAAATTATCACAGAGTAATGTAGAACTGTTTTTTTTTTAGCCACACGTAGAATGAATGGATTCAGTAATAACCCCACTACAACACAGTATAAATCTCCACATCAAAAGTTATTGGTTAACAAATTGAATATCATTATCTACTCGTTTGCAAATTAATATCGTTGAGATCAAACATTACTCATTTCTGAAGAAAGTGATAAAACAAGAGACAGATTTCTCATTTGAAACAAGTTATATGTTATTGCAACATTCCAGTTGCAACACCTGTATGTTGTTTACATGTTTACATGTTTACATGTATCAGCAATATGTCAGAAACATTTCTGTAATAAATCAGAAATGTAATTATCACATCGAAAATGTTACATTGTACTGGAAATGTTTTTTGAAATATATTTATTACATCGAAAACGTTATATTGCGTTGAAATATTTCTGAAATGTCCTGGCTATATCGAAAATGAAATATTGCATTTGAAATATTTCTAAAACGTCTCCGAAATAATGGAAAGTGAATATTATAATTGAAATCTTTCAGAAACGTTTCATAAATATTCCTAAAATTATGTAATGAATCTGAAATGTTGTAACATTTCTGAAATATTCCTAACATATTTCGTGTCATATGAGCGTAGATAAATGAGTTGCTTAGAAGCAATTGTTTTATGTTAAATCAACAAAACGTTTATTCCAGGATCGTGGAGCTTGTTTCGAGCCATATAAACTTCTTTAGAGTCTGCATACTCTTCCTGTTCCATTGTCAAAACCCTCAGGTTGTCTTATGTACACTTTTTCTTCAAATTTCCCGTATAGAAAAGCCGTTTCGACATCAAATTGTTCCAGTTCGAGATTCTCAGATGCAGGTACATTGAGAACTACGGATTGTGTCAATCTTGCTACTGGACTGAAGGTTTGTTCGTAGTCGATTCCACGTCTCTAAGTCCTTTCGCCACTAGTCTTGCTTCAAATCTATCACATGTTTCGTCTGATTATTCTTCAACTTGCAAAACCCAACGGATTTCAACTATTCTCTTTCCTTTACGTAATTCCACTAATTCCCATGTTTCATTCTCTGCTAACGAGGTCATTTCGTTTTCTATTTCTTCTTTCCACTTTTGCGCTTCGGAAGATTTCATTGCCGAATCAAAAGAATCATGACTACGTACTCAGCAAACATCATGTAACCATTAAATATTCAAGCCTACGAGATATTCTTTTACTCCTTTGTGTCTATCTACATTGTTTAAATTCAAACTAATACCTCCTGTTTGTTTACATACTTGTTTATAGTTTTGATCCATTTCTTAAAAATCTTTATGTACGTGGTTTACTTCTTGGTGATTTTCATGGATTCCCTAGTCTTCTTCCTCTTTATCTTCGTCATTTCCGTCTATCTTCCTGTTTTCTACATTTTCCTGCTCTGAGATCTTGCTTTCTTTACTGCAATTTTCGTTGGTTACTACTCATGCCTCTCAATTTCAGGTTTATCTACAGAAAATAGCATCTTTTTTGAAAGTAAGGTGTCTGGTTTGAACACAACACCACGACTCAGAACAATTTTTCTTTTACCAGGAATCCATACATGAAAACCATCCATTTTACCACAGTAACCACCGGAGACAGCTTTGATACCTTTCGTATTCCACATTCTCCGCAACTGTTTCGGTACATGTACAAAACATTCTATACTAAATATTCGTAGATGATCAATGCTCACATCCTCTCGTCCGAACCGCAAATCAAAGATTGTCTTATCTCTGCTAGATGTCGGACCCGTACGATTGAGAACATAAACAGCTCTATTGACAGATATATTCACCGCTTCTGCCCATAGGTTTGATGGTAAATCTTTGGCATGAATCATAGAGCATGCACTTTCTACTATCGTGCGATTTTCTTGTTCTGCAGCTCCATTTCGCTCGGGTGTGTATGGCATAGATTTTTTGAACTATACAGCCTTTGCTTCAAGAACTTCATATACTTCTTGATCAAATTTCTTACCACCATCACACAGGAATTCTTTTATTGTATGTTCTGCAGTACCACATACATTCAAAAAAGTCTTCAAAGACGTTACGACCTCAGACTTTGCTTTTAAGAAGAAAACTCGCCGAAATTTAGAGAAATCATCTTTGAAACACGCGAAATATTTCGCTTCTGTAAAAATATCAATAAGGTATGAAGTTGGCATGACCGCATGTGAGGGCTTCTCGCTGTATTCAGTTGCCTATGTGTGGCTGCGCCTATTGCACCCAACTATACATTGTATATACTAAGCTTCCGGGCTGCCTCCTCCTCCTTCTTCTCTCGGCATCGCATCGTGGTAAGCGCATGGTCGAACAAAGAAGAAATTCGAACTCAAGAGTGTGCTATGTGGTATATGTATAATAAAGTTAAAGTGTCACGAATACGAATAAAATGGCCGAAAAGTATATGCGACCCCGAATTTATTTGCCCTCACCAACCTTAATGGCATCAGCATCCTCCGAGATTTTTCTTACATTGGTCCACAAACATCGGCATGTATCAACTCACCAGCTTTGACAGCTCTCTTTGTTCTAGTTTGAAATCTTTTTCTGAGCTGCTTTCCAAAAATACAGCCCTCACAGAATTCTTCACCACTGCTTACAACTTTAATTCCTTGCTGCTTAAGAACTTTATTGACGTGCCTTCTGTTCTAGTGATAGAGCCGCGCATGCCATAGTTGTACAGTATCTTCTGGTGTTGCACCCTATACTCCTGCAACTATTTTTGGCATCAGCACGCGCATCTTCAACGTATAGAGACCCTTTTCTATCTTCTTTCCTGTCAACTTTACTACTCCTTTTTTTATAAATGCACATCCATGCTGGTCCGTTTGAAATGTAAAATGTCTTTTGATATTTTAACTTATCGAAATCCATGAGACGATTCCTCTGCCATTTCCTATCGGCCAGTACATCTACATTTATGATTCCTTTGCCGCAGGCTAAAATAATGTCTTTATTTTTTACTTGTAACCTTCTTGGTCTAAGAAAGACTTCATATTTGAAAAAAAATCATTATGTTCGGCCATATGCACTGATAATCAATTAGCCACAACTCCTCTTCGCTTATACCTACCATTGTACAAACATACACCAAGCTCCTCTTCTTTAACACTTTCCATTGTGCAAACAAGTTCAACACTTTCTAGTAATGTATCCTCAGAGCTTTCTGTAATGAAAGCCTTACTAGTTGTTTTTATCGCGCATTCACTCGTATAATGACCTAATTTGGGACATTGAAAGTACTTCAATGCTTTCTTTTGAGTTGTTTTCTTCATGAATTCCGCCACGCGTGCTGCTGTTACTGTGTTTACCGGGGGAGTCTCATTTCAATCAACTGAAGACGTTCTGTAAATTCATTTAAAGTACGCTCTTTTACCGGAACTGTTTCCTAGACGCTCTCAAACTCAAAATATTCTACAGGTAGTGTTGACATTACGCGTCTCATTGATAACAATTCTGGTAACTCAGTTCTTATTAATTTTTTAGTTTCATCATTTAATTCACGTAAGTTTCGCTCTAAGCAATCAACACGAGCAGCTATATCTTCAGTCACTGTCTTTTCAAGTATAACAAATTGTTCTAACTCTCTATCTGTCCTTTAACCTGAACTCTGTTCGTAGATTGAAGCCAATTTTTCCCATGTTTCTTTCGCGGTACGGCACTTTACATTCACTTCTATGTTTGGCATCATTGAGACTACTAATTATAAATAGAATTAGTTGGGCAAGAACATTACTTTTTTCAAAAACCTTAGAATCTACGTCACATCTCGACTTTACTGCTTCTGCTGCATGAATCTGCCGGTCGAGATTCAGGTTTGCAACTAGCACCTAATATTATCTCTTAAATTTCATGGTGTTGCAAGAACAGCATAATCTACCGTTTCCACCTCGTCCAATTTTTAGCGCCGCGCAGTTCTTCAATATGTGTTTTGAAATCTGTTATTAAAACTTCTTCCAGTTTTTACTGTTGTTGAAAAATTTAAATTCGCTACACAGGTCAGCAAAGATGCAACGTCCTGGGCCCATAACCAATTGAAGCTAATCAATTTTTAGTGATTAAAATAATTTCAGTTATAAAGTAATAAAATGAGATACTAACATAACACAACTCATATTATTATTAGTTGTGTACTAGGAAAATTTTGAGAAGTATCTGTGGAAAGTCTTTCTAAAGTATCAATACAGAATCTTCCCTGACAGTGACTTTTTGCCACCTGACAACAAGCTTATGAAACATTTCGAATAATGCAGATTCTGATGCCAGACTCGCAGTCAAAACTAGAAGCAGAAACTACGTGCCTGCAGTTGAAGAGTGTAGGCAGACTTATCTCAGATGCTACTAGAGCTATTAATCACGTTGACGATGAACTAGTCGCAGGAACGAGTTTAGATCAGATAACATTTTTTGTTGAAAATCTTGGATAGGTTTTAACCAAATTAAGGTCCGAGTTTCAGACTTTCATCTTGGAGTGCAAATAACATGTTTAGATAATGGGTCTATATTTTTGAATCAAAATAATTGTACTAAGAGTCTTGGAAAAGTATAGAATGGAAGAGTCTAACACAGTTACTACACCTTGTGAAAGAAATAATGATCAAAGTAATATTAAAAGTTCAGATATTAGAAAATATTTCCCTCATAAACAAACTACCATAGTTTAATTTATCTTGTAACTCTTATTCATCCTGAAATTACTTACGCAGTAAGTGTAGCTGCTGAGAGTTTAAAGACACCATCTTTTTCAAGTTGGCTTACTGTTAAAAGAATTTTTACATATCTGAAGGGAACTTTAGATTATGGCTTATTGTATAAGGATAATAATGAACAAAACCGGTTAAAAACTTTGAGAGATGCAAATTTTGCAGGAGATCAAAAAACGAATCGTTCAAAGGCAAGCGATGTCTGCAAATATTCCCTACGTGCAATTTTTTGGTTGAGTCTCAAACAACGAGAAGGCAAAAATTAGATAGCTGATACAATAACAAAACGGTTAGCTTGTATTCATTTTGAAAAATTGCGTAATTTGTTGGGTATAGTACAGAGAAGGATTGTTACTTAGGGTGCTTATAAAGACACGTTGTACACCTCGAAAACGCGGGGATGCAGGACTCTTATACCGCTTGAGCGATCAGAGTGAAACTTGGGTATTTGATGCCTTATTTTAGCGAAAAGTGGAGCGCCGTTTTACTTTTTCAAAATCTGGAAAAAAAATTTACAGATTGGTTACCACCCACAGAAATTAGTCAAATTTTTACAGTTGCACTGCATGGATTAAACTATCCGGTATGATCCACTCGGCGGTGATGAAACTCACATTTTGAGCCCAGTTCCATAAGATTTGATGATGAAATGACGAAATGGCAGCTGATCTGGTTTTCGATTATGAAGTACACCAAAATCTCATTTCGGCGACATTTGTTACCGACATTACGCGCATGCCGGTAATGTATGCGTGTAATGTCGGTAAAAAATTACCGACAAATGTCGCTAAAATGAGACTTCGGTGTTCTTCGTAAACGAAAACCAGATCAGCTGCCATTTCGTTATTTCACCATCAAATCTCATGGCACTGGCTCAAAATGTGTGTTTCATCACCGCCAAGTGGCATCATACCGGATAGGTCGATCCATTCAGTGCAACTGTGAAAATTTGGCCAATTTCTGTGAGTGGTAACCAATCTGCAAAATTTTGAAAAAATAAAAAAACGCTCCACTTTTTTCCAAACTAAGGCATTAACTGCCCAAGTTGCACTCTGATCGCTTGAGTGGTATAGGAGTTTTGCATCCCCGGGTTTGCGAGGTGTACAACGGGTCTTTATAAGCACCTTAAGATTACTCATGAGTAACCTTTCAGGTTAAGGTAGTCACTATGAGAGAGATCAATGCAACAAAGTAACTTTGTAGATGAATGAACTGCTTAAACACAATTGTTCTATTTTGAATCATTTTTCAATTAGCAAAATTGATTCTGAATCAATTGCTACCAATTCCTGTAATGCATGACCTCACGTAACAGGTGGCGCAAAGAGGTCCGCGTTCAGGCAGGTCTATAGATTTCCAATCACTCTCATTCTGGCATTTCGCGAAGATAGTTATCGTGTCGAAATTAGCATTTTGCGAGAAATTAAGTTTGGCAACATGGAGAATTTCTGTTTGTCGACAGAGAAGAGTTACGATGACCGGGGAGCTTCCATTTTGCGGCTGGTTTTTAAGGGTAAGCGTTGCTTATTTCTTGCGATCGAATTTCGCGTGTAGAATATTAGCGGTATTCTAAATTACGATTACGACATGTGCATTCATTTGCTGAGATAAATAGTAACGATTTTATTTCGTTTATGAAAGATTACGAATCAAGTCAAGATTTTGTTCATGATTACTGGGTTTAGTCGCGTATGTAGAGGTTGCAGTGTCGTTTTTCGAATAGTGTCGCGAATAATTACGTCTGAGAGTTCTAGAGTAGCCACTGTGTTGTTTCGAATATTACTATTCATGTTAGGAATTTCGGATGCGTTGCGTGTAGGATCAAATTCATGGAATTATGAGTTTTCGAGGAATTGCGTTAATGACAAGTTAGATGTAGGGGGAAGTCTCGTAACGCCTGACGGCACTTAATGCCGGACACTCGTATTATTTCGAAAAGTTGCAACATGAACGATTCAAACACGGGCGAAAGGGGCCAGGGGGGTTTACCCGTTCAGGGTCACACGACGGACTTTGTCAGTGACGCTCAAGACAACATCGGGAGCAGTCGATTTCTGTCTTCAGCGGGTAAGTACTGCGGCACGTAAGATCCAGGTCACTGTTACAGCTGAATTTTTGTGTTTACGTCCTTATGGTATTTGTTAATTAAAGGAGGATTACATTATTATTTGTAGTCTATGACGTTTGTTGATTTTCAAAACGAAGTAGGTACAGATCACGTAATTTTGGCATTATCGTGTCCCCTAGTACCGGACACAAAGTAGTCCCTTGACGTGGTACAGTGAAAAAAAATTTCTTTTTTTTTCGTAAATAGTTGTATTTATTATAGTGATTTTTGTATGTTATTTCAGAGGACAGAAGAACAGCGAGAGGTCGAAATGGAAGAAAGAAAAAAGAAAGAAAAATGGGACCATGAAAGTTTTCAAACTGCAATAAATAAAATTTTGTCCAAAAAACTGAGTTTGAGAGAAGCTTCGTCGCGTTACAATATTCCAATAATCACTCTACATGACAAGGTATCGGTATTGAACTGTAGAGAAGAAGTGACATTGCAACCAAAGCTCGGTAGATTCACTAACACCTTTTCACCCGAGTACGCACAAGTTTTAGTGAACCACGTAAAAGATTTGTCTAATAGATGTTTGCCGCTGATGAAAAAGGAGTTTTTAGAGCTAGCTTTCAACTCGGCTACATCTATGAAGATCCCTCATTGCTTTAACAAAGATAAAGGTACTGCTGAGAAGCGTTTTTACTACGATTTTATGCGGAGACAACCTGACCTTTCGCCGAGAACACCAGAGTAGACGAGCATGATGCGGACCAAAGAGTTTAACAAACCATCTATTATGACAATCTTGAAATACTATTGACACAGTACAAATTTTCACCTTCCATTATTTATAACTGTGATGAAACTGGAGTCAGCTGCGTTCACAAACATGAAAAACTTCTTTCTCCGAAGGTTGCTCGTAAAGTAGGAAAGCTCACTTCTGCTAAGAGGCAGATTCATTTCATTCATTTGATGAGCTCACCACCACACACAACCCACAAACTCCAACCGCTGGACAGAACATTCATGAAGCCATTTAACCAGCGATGCGACGTGTGGATGAGAGCAAACGCTGCATCTAGGGATAGCAAAGTCGATTCCGATTCTTCTCAAGAATCGACTTTTTTCTTGAAATAATCGATTATTGAGAATCGACGTTTGCCTTTCGAAGTCGATCGAGAACCGATTCTTAGCATTCGACTTTTCGACTAACTACAAGTTCACTGTCAGCTCCGAACCTACTCATATAAAGCGGAATAAATTAACAATTTGAATCGCGCGCCTTTAATTTCGCCAATGAGAATCGTAGATCATGCTTTCGATAGTTTGATACTGAACTAACTTCATAATTAATCAACCATTTTAAGATATAGAAAAGGTTGACCAGTTAATATTGCAATATTTATTTAAAATTTTAAATAAAATTAATTATTGAAATGGCTCCTAGTGCAGTATGAATTCATTTTTAAAAACTGAATAATGGATTAAATGTTCAGTGTCATAAGTATGGAAAACAGTTTAAGTGTAATAACAGTACATCGAGTCTCTCGAAGCACTTAGAAAAAATTCATGGTATTGAAGTGAACCGAGGAAATTGGAGTCGCAAAAGAAAAATAAGTGATCAAGATGAAGAAAGTGACGATAATAATAATTTCGTTTCTCAACCTAAACAAGTAAATATAGATATATTTGTATTTACAACCTCAAAATATTTATTCATAATTTATTTATATTTTCCCTTACTTTATCTTGTTTGGCTATGTTGTTGAATATCTTTGTTCTAATTGATATATTAGTGAAATTTATTATTAACTTGATATTTGTATTGAAATTTGTTTACAGGCTAACTTATTGCAGGTATCAAACATACTAGTCTCACCGTCCAGTGCTTCAAACTCAGTCTTACCAATAAATTCTGGTATTAGTGATAAGTCGTCTCTTCAGGGTCCTCTTGATCGATGTATTAATAATGCAACGTCATTTTCAGGTAATAAATTAGTTTTCCTATTAAAAATATTAATGAGCTAATAATTTTTTAAAAAGAATGACATCAATAAATGATGTATCACGTGCCAAAAAGTAAAATGACGTGATATATTAAAACGATGAATATTGATTCATTTGTACATATATTTACAGAAGGAGGCTATAGAAATAATGATGTAACAACTGCTTTAATGTATATAATTGCTGTAGATAATCTTCCTTTGTGTACTCCAGAGAAAAAAGGTTTCAGAATGTTTATTAAAAAATTACAACCGCTTTATAAACCACCATGTGAGCCAACCATAACAACCCGGATGAAATCTATGTATGAACAGCTTAAAAAAATAGTAAAATCGGAAATACAAGAAACTGATTCAGTTTGTCTAACGACTGATATTTGGACGCATAAACATACTATGTGCAGTTATCTCGGACTAACTGCTCATTATCTTAAAGATCAGGTTTAATGATTAGTTATTATTATGACGATTCCATTTTTGATGATTTAATTAATTATGTTTTATTATTTTCTTTTAACAGGTTATGAAATTATTTCTTATGAACTGGGTGCGTATCACTTAACTGAAAGGAAAACTATTGATTATCTTGGGAAGAATCTTCGTGGAATTTGTACAGAATGGGGAATAAATTATCAAAAAATTATTGCAATAGTGTCTGACGGTGGAGCAAATATCAAAGGCGCTATCAAGCAAGAATTTGGGGATGCCAAGCATATTTCATGCTTTAGGCACGTCCTAAATAATATCGGCCAAACTCTGATTGAAGTGAATTTAAGCAAGTCCTCGTCTGAGTTAGATAAAGCTGAAATGCTTCGATTCGTTGAGGAAGAAGATAGTGACACAGAAGAAGTTTCTAATAAATGCCAGAAATTTTCACTTAGAGATCTTCTAGTCAAAGTGAAGAGAATCATTAAATTTTTTCGTTGCAGCGAAATTGCTTCACATGAGTTGAAAAATCTACAAGAAGAGTCTGGACGTAAACCTGCTTTGAAGCTAATACAAGAAGTTTGTACAAGATGGAATTCTTGTTATGAAATGTTGGATCGTTTTATTGACCTAGCTGATTACGTGAATCAAACACTTCTCAAGTTAAAACGGAACAAGAGCTCACGATCAAAACCACCTGAAATTTTATCAGGTGATGATTTTGACACAATTATTGAAGTAAGAGATATTTTGTACCCTTTATGGATCGCAACGCATGAAGTAAGTGCAGAAAAACACGTTACTTTGAGTAAATGTATTCCGTTAATTAACGGGCTTCAAGAAGTAAGTAAATTTTGTTGATTTGTTATTTATCATATCGCATGATGGCCATATTATAAAAAATTAAAAAATTTCTGGAGATTTTCATTTTATTTTATTGAACAAATTTTGACAGTTTGGCATTGCGTTTTTTAGGGAATAGTGGCCATCATGATAAAATGATTAATTAGTTTAGATTTAAAATTATTCTTTCAATTTTTTTTTTTTTAGGGAACTGAGCAGCTTTTTCCTACTACATTAATTGGCTAACAGTTAAAAAAAAATTAATATCTGAAAGCAAGCAAAAGTTTTTAAATATATAATCCGTCAAAATATATCATATTGCTACGCTTCTCGATCCGCGATGTAAAAAAGCAGGAATTCATAATATTTTAAACTCCGCGCGTGCTGTAACTTCTGTTAGTATGTGTTCAACATAAGGAATGTTTTAAACTGAAGGTTTTAAACTCATTTGTTTTATTAGGATTTTCTGACCTGTTGGTACCAAATTCAATCGCTTGTGGTGATTTGTATCTTTTATTATGTTGGATTTTAATATTTTCTCAAAATTTTACGTAACTAGTACTCTGATAAGAGAAGAAATCCAATTATCAAAAAATGATATGATTGAATATCCAAGTGAATATTTAGATCATCAGAAATCTTCAAAAAATAAAGGTTTTTGGGACTTTTTGGATAAGGCTGTGCTACTAAGCAACGAATGTCATGACAATGATGAAGCAGGAGGAGTCCTGATTGAATTACGACAGTTTCTTAACCGGCCAATCTGGGACAGAAATCGAAATCCAGACCCATTGCTAGCGTGGAAAGCTATCGAGAATGAGTATCCACATCTTTCAACCATTGCTAAAAAATGTTTATCCATCGTTGCTACATCGACACCTTGCGGGCGTTTATTCTCACATACAGGTCAAATTGCTAATCAGTTACGCAGTCGATTATCACCTGAACATTTAAATATGTTACTGTTTTTAAGATCACTTCCGGAAAGTGTTTGGTTTTCAAAAACTTAATTATTAATTTTTTTTGTGTTGAATAATTTAAGGTAGTTGGGTCACTACGGCATGGTAAATAAGAATCGGTTATAATTTTCGGAGGATGTTTTGAATTGTCATTTAAACCGCTCTGATTTTTTTCAAATTTTTTAACCAGCTCTTTTACGAGATAATGGCAATTAAAATCGATTCTTAAACACGGGCTCTTATGGAGATCACGTAGTTTTTTACTAAAACTCCATTACCATTGAGTTGGTACTAAAGTTTTAAGATTATTTTAGATTTTTAAGATTAATATAAAAAATGAAAGAACTGAAAATTATTAATTAAAATTTTATATTTTATGTATAAGCATATAAATGTTAACTACAAATTGTTGGAAAACTTATGAATATGAAAATTAAATAATATAAATATTGTTAAAAATATATGTTTGTCTTATTTTATTCGAAAAATTTTCATCTAATTAGTGAAATATTTAATAGTTAATTTAAACGTAAGAATCGATTAAAATTCAAAAAATCGATTCTTACAGTCGATTATAATCGTTTCTAAGATCAAAAGGTGAAAAGTAGGAATCGGAATCGATAATCGATTCTCTTTCAAAACTTTCCATCCCTAGCTGGATTCCGAATATCTGACTACGATATTGCTAATCTGGTCAACGAAGCGTTCACGAAAGTAGCTCGGCTGGATATTGCTGCGTCTGGGTTGAAATACATGGGAATTTACCCATTTGACCGACATTTACTTTCTGACTTGGATTATTTGGCTGCTGACATGACCAATATTCCACTGGAAGAGCCAGGAACTTCTTCAAACACACCGGGCTCCAGTGGTGAGGTTTCCGTGTCTGTCACTGATTTAGCCTTAGCTGGTAACCCGTCTACGACCTGCGATGCACAATAGATCAACAATTTGGGCTCGGAAAAAGCAAATGATCCTCCTGAAGAATCTACCAACGAACCAAGAATCAAAGAGTATGGGATAGAGTGGAAGGTCCCATAAGAGCCAGCCGATGTATAAAAGCGTACCTCGATCTTCAGCACGCTCTGGTGGCTCAGAGAAAAAGTAAAGTACCCCCACTACGATTTTCCCTTTAAACCGGGGAATGTATGTATGTACATACATACATAAGTGTACTATCGTTGAGTGAAGAATTCTTAAAACTTCTCCTAATAAATTTTTTGCAATGAATTCTTCAGTCAACGCTGTTATTACAAAACGATCTCATATTTTCCTCCATATCTGGCAACCTATAAATATGTTTGCATGGATACAGAACATAAAGTAAGCATCGTACATACACATTTCTTCTATGAATGTGGTGTGAATTTAGTATAAGACAAAATTAATGAAATAAATGGCAACAAATCAAACACATTGCATCGAAATTATATATTTAAATGGTTAATCTTCAATACATAACATCAAAAAAGTACTTATATTTAAAAAACGTAAACAATCATGTCAAATCTTCAGTCAAGGGGGCCATCAGCGGGTCAGCCAGCTTGTAACCGATCCTTTTTGCAAGTGGAAAAATGCACTAGAAATATTTGAAACTCATGCAAAATCAGGATATCACACACGAAATTCGGAACTTGCAGATAACTTCCTAAAAGTGATGTCTTCTCAGGCTTCTTCAGTCGTTGATCAGTTGTCTTCTGAAAGAAAGAGACAGCAACAGGAAAACCGAAAGAAACTAATCCCTATCGTAAAAGGAGTAATTTTTTGCGGCAAACAAGGTATACCTTCAAGAGAAAAAACTGATTCGAGACGGATCCACATTACACCGGAATCTGAACAACCACTTCAAAATGATGGTAATTTTCGAGCACTGTTGCGGTACGCAGCCGAATCTGGAGTAAAAGATCTTTCTGAGCATTTGGTCACTTCTCAGAAGAATGCCCTTTACACGAGCCCTCAAATCCAAAATCAAATAATTGACATTTGTGGTGAAATTATTCAACATAAGATCATCGGCGAAGTAAAAGAAGCCAAATTTTTTACGATTCTGTCTGACGAGACGACTGACATTGCGCGTATTGAGCAAGTCTCGCTGTGTTTGCGATATATTGATTTAAGATATATTAAACAACATAAAGTTAAGGAGATGTTCTTGGAGTATATTCCAACTGTTGACGTGACAGGATCCGGTCTTGCAAATCTCATAATTACAGCTCTGAAAAAGCATGGACTTGAATGTTCTCATGTGGTTGGTCAAGGTTACGATGGGGCTGCAGCTATGAGTGGGCATTTGTGCGGTGCCCAAGCGTATATTCGTAAAGAATGTCCTCTTGCTCTTTATGTACATTGTAGTGCGCACTCTCTCAACCTTGCTATTGCTGACTCGTGTTCACAAGTAGATGTGCGAAATTGCGTTGGGATCGTGCAGTCTGTTGGATCCTACTTTAGACATTCGGCTCCACGCACTGCCGGTCTGAAAGAAAAAATTCGGGATCTGTTACCGGCTGATCACCAAAAAAGCCTGCTTGCGATGTGCGAAACACGGTGGGTTCACAAGCATGAAGCCGTTGAAAGATTCAAGGAAATTTATTCTGCTATTGTGCATGCTCTCGAAGAACTCCAATCTAGCCACAATAAAGAAACATCGCAACAAGCCGTCCAAATGCTTAACAACACTTCGATCTTCGAATTTTGTTATGTGCCTAGTGATTCTTCAAAAAGTCATGAGCTACACATTGTCGCTATCAAAGCAGCTGCAGGCAATTAACACAGACCTCATAACAGTATTCAGTCACGTGGATGATGGTATTAATGCTTTACAACTTTTGAGAGATAAAGTTGGAGAAGAGTACCTCCATCTCTATGAAGAAGCAAAGGTGTTGCTCGAAGAAAATGGTGGTATACTGCTTATGCCACGTATCGTTGGAAGGCAGTTGAATCGTTGTAACATTCCTGCGTCAGATATATCCACGTATTACAAAAGAAATTTATTTATCCCATTTCTCGACCATACAATTCAACAATTGATTGAGAGGTTTAGAAAACACCGTAAAGTAGTATCGGCACTATCTGGTGTGTTACCGTCAAATTTTGCGGTCGGTTGTGAAATCGAAGAGGCATTTTGTATGTATTCGGCAGTGCTGCCCGAAAAAGTACATCTGTCTTCAAAGCAGAACTTGAAGTGTGGAAAGCAGCTATGACTCTCACCTCCCGTACTCCAAAATCAGCTTTAGAATGCTTAGATAAGTGTGGTAAGTAAAAAGAAACTCTCGTCGAAACTCAATGGATCTTTGAAAAATCAACCTCATCACTCGTTTGGAAAGTAAGCCGACGAAGAAGACGTCCGCGTGGGGTATTACTGCAATATACAACATTACGTAGGGTACGTGTTCTAGCTACGATTGATGAAGAATATAACGTCTTCTTGCCACCAAGAATCGCGAGGATTCGATCATCTGACCGAAATGTGTAATGTGGCGAAGGAAAATCGTCTGCAACTTAAGTATGTATTTCGAAGGAGAATTGAGGAAATTCGAATTTTCGTGCAGTTGTGTACCGTGAAATTACTCGATGTAGACGTGCAATGTTCCATTGGCCATTGCAAGAAGCTTCTACTTAGGGAGCTCGTCGTCATCAATATAAACGAATCCGCTTTGGTGCACATCCACTTCAAGCCACCCTGTACTTAGGCTAGCTTACCGGTTGAATATAGAGCTATTAACGCTTGGTTAACACGCAATTACCACGGAATACCATGGAATGCGAACAGTAAATCTTCCGCGATTGTACCGACGATTACAGAAAAATGGTAACAATGCAAGTAACGTATACGTTAAAAGGAAGGAGAAGAGAGCATGGATGACAGATATCCTCGATAGTACAATACTGATCATTAATATGGAAGATTTGCACATCACGTCCCTTGCTTTGGAAAAATTGTAATATATGGAAGTGGTGCCCTAACATGACTTAAACCATGGATACATCCTATCGGATAATATCCAGAAATATGCGGGCGGAGGTTTATTTTAGTATGAAGACTGTCCTGAGTAGATCCCAACGTACAACCGCCTTCACAGGCGTCCAGCTGTTGAAGAGTTGGTATTTGAAGAAATGCACGGGTTCTCTCGAGAAATCGTTTCTCCTGTACAAAGATTGGGTAGTTTAAGAGCAATAGGTCGAAACATTGCTTTTTTCCGAAATAATTCATGTACACGTTCGCATCAAACTCCATCCACGAAATGTGCGATAAACTGCCAGAGGATATGAAAATGGACAACACCACCAGTTTTTGCAGATGCCTCCTGTATTATACACCAGGACCTGATGCTGATGTAGTGGATGGTCCAAATCCTCTAGTTAAAGACTGCCTAGGATGCAACCATCTATCCAAAAAATGTAGACAATACGCACTAAAATACTACTAGAATTTATTACAATTATACAAAGATATACTGTCTCTTCCCCGATGCGCAATGCACTTGAATATTAGCCTCGTTTTGCATCACGTATTTAATTTCATGGATTGATATAGTCTTTTCACATACTCCTAACCTTTATATTATCGTTTTAAGTAATTTTTATATTTCACTTTAAATTTCCTTATACATTGCATGCATACGGTTTTTTTTATCTTCTAACCGTTGTGAGATACATTTGTTCTTGTTCATGTTAACTTTATAGTCAAGCAATAACGGCAGTCTGAACCCGAACGGACTTCCGTACACGTGCGTGCCAGGAGGACCACAACAGAGAACGAGTGGTATCCTTTCAGTATTGCAAGCTAACAGTCCAAGCTTGTTCCCTTGTACAATGCCTTTTATGGGTTAGGCTATTCATCTTACTAGCAGTTGAGCAAGTACTGTTTAACGACAAACAATAATTTGTTAAAAGAAACCAGAGCGGAGCAGTTCTGAAACGTCATCTTACGAGAGCATTTCTTCAAAACCCTCTAATCGAGGCAGTTCAATATCATCGTGAGAACAGAGTGGTTCACAAAATCTCTTAGAATCAAGACAATTAAAAGAACTTGGACGAAATTACGCACATCTCTTTTTATTTGAATATCATCATTATAGTGATAATATTCGATCATTATAATTCGACGCAACTAAATTTGAATAAGGTAAATCAAAGTGTTTGATCGAAATCGTGAGTTAATGAAATTAATTACCATCAACTGAAGTAAATTGAATTGTAAAATCTACTAAACTATCTCTGTACTCAATTTAATATATTCACCGGCGCTCTGTATTGCACTGGTGAATTCTTTCCTCTACTTAACCACTTTCTCAATAGCACTCGTATCATTCATTGAACCATTGATTCCTATTTGGCATTGGTGAACCTCTGGTGTACCTGGGCTGTTGAGTTGCTATCGAAATCCTATTTACCTAATCCACCGGCGCGCGGCGCCCTATTTGGCCTTGATGAATTATCCATCTTTATCCAGAAAACCGTCCACAAAACCTCAATGTAGCTGAATTGCCAGTGAATAGTTGTTAGTAAGCATTTCACTCATTCAGCCAGAGACAATAATTCCGTTGCCGGAACCAGAGCAATCGCACGTAAATAGTGTTAATTCATACCATAAACAATCACCATCGAGCACGCAGAGCCGCCCACAGCTCGAATCATTAAGATCAACGAAAGATTAAGTGACAACTTTTATTTCCAAAGCTCAACCAAGACAGAAAAACTCCGCGTTCTTCTGAGGTAAATCGTGTTAAGGATTTTTGTTTTAGTACGAGCGTTAAATTATTATGGCGAACTTTGGTTTTCTGTAATTAAATCATAGCCAACCGAAACCCAGCAATAAACAATACATACCTAGAAAAAACAGAACTTATTATAGTTATACGTCCAGAAAATATATTTTATTACAATAATACATATATTTTTTATAACTTTCATCAGTTCTTGTAATATAGAAATGTATCCAAAGGAAAAGTATAAATATCATAAATTTCATCTGTGGAGAAATACATGACAGATAATTGTGAATTTTGATGTAATTTGTAATTTTATTCTTCAAAATCATTCATAAGATCCTTATTATCCCGGTCGCTGCGCTCATCATCATGATCGTCATGTGTCTTATTCAAAAGTATACCCAAAGGGTGAAAAATTAATAAAGCAAACATATTCTCAGAGTAAAAAAAACCGTCATTGTTCGTTATTCTATAATGTACTTACGAGGTAAAACTGTTTTTGATACAGCATGCAGTAAGTTCGTTTTACCGTGCCTGCAGAGCATGCCTTTAAGTGAATTTTACCTTCACAGCGATATCTGGAATTGTAATAACAAAGTCCTACGCACTGTGTATTCACCAGATTATACTTATACAGATTATGGGTCTTATAATTGACGTAAACAAACGCGGCGCTAAGGAGCGAAGGCGACACTCGGATTACTAACAAGTCATATTAGCTTTTCTTTGCGTATGCTGTTTCTGTATGTTTATGTTGCGGTTTGCTCGATGTGACTGTCCTGATAGCTCAGTGTACGTACATATATTAGATTTTAAAGATTAAAGGGGTATTCGGGTTTAGACGCCCGAGTTTTAGATGGTGTTTTGGGCGCTATTAAAAAAAACCAATAAATATTTTCACCATCCGTTTTTTTTATCAGTTATTTATTGATGTTTCGAAGGTATAAGAAAGTGGTATTATAAAAAAAATTCTAAATTGAAAAGGGTGCAGACCGGCAAAGTGGGGGCTCGCAGAAAAACAGTGCGTCCTGATTGGCAGGATTCCAACACTTCCAGTAATCTGAAACAAAAAGTTGTTTGAAATTCTTGAAGAAGAAGAATGCAGTTATAGCACTACAGAGGAGAATTTGAAAGAAAATTTTTTTTTTTAATGACGGCAGCATGAAAAAAACGTCATGTTCTTGCCCTATTTTTTTTCAACCTTCTGGATTTTTAAAAAATAGTACAAAAAAATGAGGGTTGCAAAAACGCTAAGTCTTGTCATGCTCTTACGTATAGAGAAGCCTTGTACCAAATTTCAAGTAACTGAGTACAGCAGAACATGAGATGTCAAGTTTGGAGTCGAGTTCCGCGCAATCTGAGTCGTTTAATCGTATGTTATACTTACATTTTGTCAATCAGCGATCCCTGCGTCATATAATGTACCTTCTTCCACTTCAAACTAGACATTTTCCGAAGCTTGAGTACAAAAATGTTTTCATAATGTGGGCTCCGCCCAGATAGTCAGAGTTTGCCTACCGTCTACTGTTGATTCGTTTTGGCCAGTGCAGCCGGACCAGTTTAGTTGGCACTTCACAAAAATAGCTGTAACTCCTGAAATAATTCGAATCTCGAAAAATCCTTTAAGAGAGATATTTTTAAAGGTCTAAGCTTTGAATTTATGCAAAAAAAAAATGAATTTATTCAAATTTTTAAACCAGAATACCCCCTTAATATGACGTTTAAGTTAATTTTTTTTTTATTATTGATAGTATATTTTTTAGGGGGGAGAGGGACTCCGCCAGGGACCCGCTTTGCGCTCCAGCCTTCAGCACCCATTATTGGTCCTTGTTTTTCTACTATCAGCGTTGTCCAATACCACTTTTATCAGATTTTATCGCGAACTTAGCACAGCTTTTGTCAAAAAATAGTATACATAACTAGTGCAGGCAGGTGACCCTGCACTTGTCACGTAATGTACTATTGAAGTCTTGAGTTCGCTTTGTATGCACACTTTCACTGGACACTTTTCATAGACACTTTTCGTAGACGGGAGATTTTCGAATGCAAGAAAATTTCAAACTGCTACTCAAATTCATACAGGGCGTAGAGCATAACGCTGTGTGTATCCCATATGCAGACCCACCAATAGCTGATGAAGTACTATATCACGTAGTATATGGTCAAAATGCAACGTGGAAAAATATATACAGAAAATTTTTGTTTCAAGAGGCCTTTTGGTAAGTGTCATGAATACATATCTCTTACATCAGCTAACAGTCGTAGAGCCCGATTTTTGCTATCCGACGCCGCTTTATTACCCCCCTTTTTGTTGACTCTGAGTCCCGTATCACTAATGGAGCCAAACGAGGATTCGTTAATTATTGACAACTGCTTCAATTTTTTCCGTAGCAGGGCGTTACGCGCGTCACTCAAGCCGGATGAACCTGTATATTCAATGCCATCGGTAGATGATTTTATTTAGAAGACTACGTCCAACGAATTCACTAAAACATGTTTTCTCCAAATGGTAATATTAAACTGACTGCTGTAAAAAAAATGATTGAGTGATCTTGTCGAAAAAAGTCTTCTGAATAAAAGGAACTAACGTGGAATGAAATCGAAGTATCGATATCAAAGTTTTTTTATATTTCCAATATTTTCGATTGATAAATTAATAAACAAATCCTTTTACATTACGAAAATGATAATTTAATAAATCCACAATGTACGCATCTCGTGATAAAATATATGGGGAATATGTGTGTATTTTAAATTGTTGGTCAATCAACCTCTTTAATGTTCTCACTGAGCAATCCGCGTTAGAACAAATCATTCTGCATTCAATAGGCAAACGAAACAACGGAGATTTGTAGAGTAAGTGTGGAATGCTTCACGTATGTACATACTACATTGTAACGCTCGCGTGTATTTAAAGCATCGCGGCGTCGACTCGTGGATGGCTTGCGCCGGTGGATAATCTTAGTCCAGGTGAATTATGTAATAAATATTGTTTAATGAAAAGAACTCCTATTTTTCGGTGGGAAAGTTAGTATTTATTATCTACTAGACAAATAACCAAGTTAATTATCAGCTGATTTCACAAATCGCACAATTTCTTGCCGTCGCTACACTGTCTCAGACTCAGACGAATTTATGCCGTTGCTGCTTTACCACAGCTCGTCACAGTTTTTTTACAACTTTAAATAATCTTTGTTACTCAGTATAACTATTAAAACATGGAAAACCTATTTTTTTCCACATTATTAAACCTGCGCCCACACGTACGCACGCGCACATACATACACACACACACACACACATACGCACACAGGGAGAGGGAGAGGGAGAGGGAGAGGGAGAGGGAGAGGGAGAGGGAGAGGGAGAGGGAGAGGGAGAGGGAGAGGGAGAGGGAGAGGGAGAGGGAGAGGGAGAGGGAGAGGGAGAGGGAGAGGGAGAGGGAGAGGGAGAGGGAGAGGGAGAGGGAGAGGGAGAGGGAGAGGGAGAGGGAGAGGGAGAGGGAGAGGGAGAGGGAGAGGGAGAGGGAGAGGGAGAGGGAGAGGGAGAGGGAGAGGGAGAGGGAGAGGGAGAGGGAGAGGGAGAGGGAGAGGGAGAGGGAGAGGGAGAGGGAGAGGGAGAGGGAGAGGGAGAGGGAGAGGGAGAGGGAGAGGGAGAGGGAGAGGGAGAGGGAGAGGGAGAGGGAGAGGGAGAGGGAGAGGGAGAGGGAGAGGGAGAGGGAGAGGGAGAGGGAGAGGGAGAGGGAGAGGGAGAGGGAGGAGTCTTGTAGCCGCTTCAGTCAAACATTCTTACACTGAATATCTTAGGCTAAATTTTGTTACTCGCGGATTTTTGCGGGCGCTGATCACGAATCAGTAGTCAGAATTTGATCATTTCTATATCAAAGATAGCAGATCCAATATCACGATGTATCCAAATTATGACTTCAGGTTAACCTCAACCTCCAGGTTAAGGAAATATTCAGAAAAAAGGGTGATTGAAAGAGTTATCCTCCGTAACCTCCGAAACCGTCATCCTCCACAAGCAGGGTATTCATACCGTTGGTGTCGTGCCTAATTCTTTATAATAAGCTAACACCAACAGACCAGGGCTTTTTCGCCTTGGCTGCGGACCAGACATTTTTCCTAGATCAATGCCTTCGGATATTGCATAGTGGTGTGTAACGGTGTAAGAATAATAGGTGGTCCGGCTGCGGCTTGGTGGCTGTGATTATTTTAGCATAATTCAGTGCTTGGCCACCAGACGGATACGTGTCGCAAGGGTCAATTGTAAACAATTATGGCGCACACAGTGTTCGAAAAAGAGGAGATGAGGGTGTCATGTATATTAAAATTTGAGCAAAAGTTGCAGTTGCCAACATAAAATAACAATAATATCAAATTATAAAATATATAAAACATGTAAAGTAATATAAAATAAATACGTGTAAACTTATGAGGTTGAAATTCATATCGTTGCCGCAACAGAATGATTGATAAAAGTTTGAAATTTTCAAACACACGAAATTATACGATGAAATTTTCGAAGTTTAGTCAAACATTATGTGTCTCACTTATTTTGCAATAACAATATTTGAGTCACAAAATTGTGCCTTTTTTCAATATTCTATTGCAGCAACGTTACGAATTTCCTGTTAAAAACTACGTACTCATCAACCTTGATAATTTTCTCTTTTCACGGCTCTGCTTTAAAATGTCCCGTGTATGAATTTTTGCCCATTGTCGCATTCTCATCGTTATATAATAGTGCATGATATATGACACAATTTCATCCTTGTGTTGTTCGCAAGGAAATGAAAAGCTATAATTCTGTATCATGTCAGACACAGTCGATTCATATACAGATCGATTTTCAGATTCTATGTGCTTACAAAAGTATTTCTCGATCGCTGATAAAAGAGAAAACAGAAAAATATTGCTATGAATTAAACCACCTCGGGTTTTCATATTAATTAATTCTGCTTCGCTGAGAGTATCATTTTCTTTAACAGACTGAAAAGCTTTCTGACGTACTTGACACTTATTTTGTTTTCTTAATTTGCGACACAAAAATCCAGTTACATAATATATTATGCAATTGACAACCGAAGCCGACGCATAATCATGGTCAAACCTGACAACATCTTCGCATTCCCATTCTGTTGTTTGGATAATGGAGTCTAACTTTGTCTTTAATTCTTGCAAATGTTTTGAAATGTGTGTAGTATCCTTTTTGAAAATCATTGGGTAATCTGCCAATGAAACTAAAGGCTTGTGCGTATCTTCTTGTACTGTACAATTTCCAAATTTCGGGGGTTTCAACAGTTGATATATTGATATCAATTTATAAAGTTGCAAAAATGAGGAAAGCGTAGGGTGGTCATTGGCAGCTCCTGCTTGCCGGATAATCCCAAAAAATTGCTGCAATATAGATTAGATACTATTTTATAATGAGGCTGAAGTTAGTAACGTGAACATAACGAAACATCAGGGAAAAAATCACTTTTTTACAAATTTAGTATGACTTGTAAGGAGTCGGTATTCCAAAAACCTTTTTCAAAACTACACCAATACGAGCAATTGAGTCTTTCCATTTATTATACAAATCAATTTCTTTCGGAACGTTGAAAAAAGATATGTTGTTCCCATATGCGTCTGAACCACGTTGATGACAGACACAACAAGTCTTGACCATATTTAAATGTATTCTTATCTAAATAAATAATAAATAAATATTATATCGTTGAACACCGTTATCGTTGATTATATTCACGATTTATATTTCAATGGTTATACCTCCTCTGTTGTGATTGAAACTTAGAGCATGAAACCTAACGTGCCGCCATTATTGTTTACAATTGGCCCTTGCGACATGTATCCGCCTGGTGGCCGAGCACTGAATTATGCTAAAATAATCACAAGCCTTAGCATTGCGGGGATAGGGCAGCCGGACCACCTATTATTCTTACACCGTGCATAGAACGCATCGCCTAGTGCATTGACTTTAATCACCGTCGCTGTACTTGGGTACCTATTTGACTCGACTTTTGATTAACAAAGTTAGTCTGTCGAATACGTAAGCAAATGGTTAAATTTAAATGTTTAATATTTGATTCAATACCTATGGAAAGTACATAAGTGCTTGAATTGCACTGTAAATGAATGCGATAACAAAATAAAACTGTAATTGGTAAAATAGATGTAAAATAAACTCATACCATAATTCTCAAGTTACGATTCCTATTTCATTTTAGCGAAATTATGATAAATTATAAATTTTAAAAGCGGACAGTCTTAGGCCTGAATTTAGTCTGCCATGATTTTAGCGGAAAATGAAATCTAGAGCCCTGTGCTTCTACTCCCTTAACATCTACATTATTAACTTTGCACAAAAGGCGTTTTACCCAAACATTTCCAAGTTATTTTAATGTTACTGACTGACTCGCTTTGAAACCAGCAGTTCTACGAACGGTATTGAGTCAGCTGAGCGCTTTGCAGGGGTCTGCCAACGAGAGGCTGCGAGGTGCTCGTTTTTATACCCGGTATTGCCGTGGCGCAGCCGGTGTCAGAGCGACAAACGGATTATTTCGTTTTTGCTCACCGACTGCCCGTGGTTGTGTCCGTCGTTCGTTGCTTTGCCTGCCGTGTGTTTGTTGACGGATCGCGACGTACTGAGTGTAAAATCGCAGAATTTAAGCAAATACCGACGCCGGAAAAGCGAGCATCTTGAAAGGACGTTATGTGCCTATTTCTCGGTAACAACGTACTTTAGACCTGAAATTGAAATAACAATTATTATACATCATTAAATGTTTCCTCTTTTTTCCAAATTTTTTTTTTATAAGACTCACTGCTTACGACTTATGGTTCATTTAATGAAATTAAAATATATTGTCATAAAAAATACAAGAAACAGTACATTAAATGAGCCATAAGTCGTAAACGGTGGGTTTTATAAGAAAAATTATTTTAAAAAAAGATTGAAGATTTAATGATTTATAATAATGGTTATTATGATATTTGGCGTAAGGTTCGTGGTTACTGAGATATAGGCAGATATCATTTTTTCAAGATGGTGACTTTTCCGTCATCAGAATTTGTTCCGATTTTGTGATTTTATACTCAGTACGTAATACTAAACCCGATTAAAAAATAAAATAACTCCTTCAATTGAGTGCAATGCAATAATACCCATTCGCCTAGACCAGCTTGGCGACCGACACGTTGCAACATATATGAGGACGAGCCTTCATTGTTTCGAGTATAGGTGTAAGTGGTGCAAGGTTTGCGGTGGGTATACATATATTAGTACTGAAATGGGTATCGTTGATCTTGGATCTCACAGAAGCAGGCAGTAGGTTCGTGCCGCCCTCTCTCTCTCTCTCTCTCTCTCTCTCTCTCTCTCTCTCTCTCTCTCTCTCTTTCTCTCGTCGTCGTCGTCGTCGTATTCCTTGCCGGTTATTGATCAATAAAGTGATGTATGGTACTAGTATAGTGGGGCACACAACTCCCCCCAAAGTAAAATGATTTCGTCCTCATGCATGTAATGCACGGTGTCTCGTGTAATTAGTCAGTTTTAGCTAAGAAGCTCATCACTTTTTTACCCAAAGCCCGATTGTATTTAAATATGCGCATTTGATAGAGTAAGTTGAAATGATGATTAAGTCTTTTATTTATTCTTGCAATTGCAAATGTTACAGGCAATAGAATGTCAGTGTTTTGTTAGTTGTATTTTGACGTCGATAACGTCATATCTTTCTTGGCTTCAATCCGTTGTGTAAGCTATGATTTTAGTTCAATTAACCCTAGACGGGGTAACCGGAGTCCCCAGGTACCCCAAGCAAACTTTAAACTCCACCCATAACCTAGAAGACAACAGTTCCGGGTCGGGGTGCTATCTATAATTCACTTCAACGTTTTCAGAGTCGTGTGAGATCGGTGATAGTGTCAATTCTTTGTTGTCTGTGAGTCAGTAAAGGCTGCAGTCGCGCGTGAAGTCCTATGGTACCCCGGTTTCCCCTTGACGTGCATATTTTGTAGCGGTAAGTCAATTTTACTTTCACTAGTATAATTAATTGTTTTGATTATTAATCACATGTAAGGTGAGGCATTGAGATGTTTACATTTTTTTAGCATTTTTCGAATAAACAGTGACTGATAAGTAAATAAGCATTTTATATTGAAAAAAATCCGTGTAGGTAATTTATTCGTCCGCTAAATAAAATTTACTCATTTATTAAGAAGAAGTACATTCGAAGTTGAAAAAAAGTGCAGTATATAATTTTTCATTGGCTTTACCCATTTACGGCTTTTCATTATTTTCAGTTTTCGGATAGACAGATAATTACACTTTTCGGAAAAAATTAATCAATACACAATATCATCTTGAGGGTCAATGTATTCCCTTTCAAATCCTTTTCGAATTTTGGAGATCGATTGATTAGAAAAAGAATGAGATTATTTTGATTGAAAAAAGTCATTTTTAGTTCTTCAACGCACTTTTTGATTTAAACAAGTTTTTCTCCATTTTACCTTCAAGAAAAAGGCTTTTAATATGTACCATCGCGTTCCTGATTGAAAAACGAAAAAAATTATGCATAATAAACTTATCTTATTGCAACTAGAAAGGCCTGCATCATTTGAAAACGCTTGGGGTACTCCGGTGCCCCAGTTACCCAGTAGAAAGTGAAAAAAATAAGTCGCCCCGTCTAGGGTTGATAAAAAGTAGCTTCAAAATGTATTGCAACAGCTAACAGTTAACAGCTAACCTAGATAATATTAAATTAACAGTGGCTAAGTCACAGCAACTGACCTTTTCAAAATTGAAGGTGTGATTGAGTTCAAACCCTTATTGGCACACCTTCGCACTTTATGAATTTTACACCCGATTTTCTAAAAAATTATTTTTCTTAAGGCGTGCTTATTGTATCCTCTCGAGAAGGAAACAAATCAAATTAAAAGAAACCAGCACCGCATTTTTCAATATCATTAATTTTTGACAAGTTCCGAGGAGATTTGGAGGAGTTCTAAAGTTCGTTGTAACTAAAATATTTATATTTCGCTGTGTTATTTCAATATTAAACGAGGTGCATTGCTTATGAAAATAAAGAAAATTAATTATGACAGCAAGAAGTAATAAATAAAAATAAAATCGTATAATTAATAAATAAAGTAGGAGCGTGCGATAGAATACATGCAAGCATTCTAAAGCTTGGGTTATCGTAGTATAGTCAGGCCATTGTCATTAATCATCAACAAAGCTATGAGCGATGCAATCTGTCAGAGACAATTTAAAACTGCCAAAATAATCCCGATATTCCAGGAAGAACCTAGAAATCAAGTTGTTAATTAGCGGCCAATGTCACTCACATCTTACCTGTCTAAAATCTTTGAAATGATCATCTGTAGAGGATTACATGAATTCTGCGAAAAGTATAAGATAATCAATTCCAATCAATTCGGCGTGACCAAATTTATCTATAAAAATCTGTCTAAAAGAAAACTGGCTATTATTGCATTTTTGGATTGTTCAAAAGCATTTGGCACTGTTGATCATTAGATTCTAATCACTAAATTATTTAGTATTGGTGTAAGAGCAATCTGTCTCAAGCTTATTCAAAGCTGCCTTGAAAATAGATCTAAGATAGTTATTATGAACGGTGTGAAAAGTGAGATGGTTAAGGTAAACCCTGGCGAAAATGATTTTTACGTTAAACTACGAAAAATTGTGGGTCGTAGAAACTCGTAGAAAATAGCAGGAAATTGTATAAAAACGTCAAATTTTGGAAATAATCGTAAAAAATCAAAGTATCTTTCGAAGAAAAGTACAAATTTCTACAGAAAATTATAAAAATTACATATTGGAAATGGATTTAATTTTTTTTTGATAGAATATCGTAGAAAACTGCAGGTATTATTATAAAGTTATAAATATTTACACCTTTTTACAAAAGACATTCTCTCTTTAGTAATGCATGCGCAGTGCGCTATCACAGCTGACTAGATTAGACTCGACGGTATATAGGTTAGTTTTCCGACTATGTACGCCAGTATAGAGAGAAAGGTAGGGGTTTTTAAATGCTTTTCCTCTTTCTGCAGCCCAGAGAGTTTGATAGCCGCTTTCATACTCTATCCTTATACCTCTATAAATCTATAAGACTGTATGTCCTGGAGTATTTTCAGTAATTCACATTGGATGGCGGATACACTTACACGTACACTTTGACATCGTGATTGATGGACGCCGACTAGACCGTATTGTTCTGATTCTCAAACCCTAAATATGGAGGGTAGAGGTAAGGAGGACTATTTACGTGTACAGAAAGTATCCTAATAAGAGAGTATGATTGTGATAGCGATAACTATCGACAAATTCCCAAATTTGAAAGAAAGCGCTAACAGATGTTGGATTAGGACAAAATTAAAGGAGAAAGATAAACATCGACTTTGTGAAGGCAGTGTTTTTAAAAATTGCATTGCATGAAATTTCCAAGTCTCAATACAAAATAGTTATTTATTCAATTCATTAGATCAATATCAAATTGGAAATTCATTAAAAATAACTTTTTAAAGAACAACGTTTTTAATAACGTTCATAAGAAACAACAAATTTCAGAAGTTCGTTTTTTATTCTTTTAGTATTTAAGAAAAAACGATATCGCATCAAAATCTCGTGGACAGTTTTCAGGTTATATTGTGTTTATTTTTGCTTGACTACGTTAGCAATGGACAATTCATTTAACGTACCTACGTTGATTAACGACTCTAGTCATTATAACTACTTCTATATTCTACCACTCCCCTTTGTCGCTGTGAGCCGCACTAGTGGAGCCCTCATTTTGGCGTAACGTCTATGTTAAATCTTATTTAGAACATTTAGTTAAAGCGGTTGCCACCGATAATAGCGGGCGTACATCCATAAGAGTACATGTAAAATCACCGGAGCGCTTCGATCGTTTCGGCTATCCCCTCCAACCGGCGGCTCACAGCGAATAGTTGCCAAGTTCAGATCCAACTCTTAATGTCTACAAGCGCCATTCTGGCCACTTGTTGGTTTACTATCTAACACTTTTCGCTAAATAACTTTTCAACTGAACTCCCATATGAGATAACGCTTCTTATTCATATTTTGTCATTTTGACAATATAAAGTAACTAACAAACAAAGAGTAATGATATTTTTATGTCATTTTAACAACAGTGCAAGGTCCTCGGATAATGTTGTGTTGGAACGAAAAGACTGCGTTCTTTCTATCGATCCTATTTGATTTTACATCAATGATCTGACCAGTAAATCACAGATGTATACATACATTTTCGGATGTTTTTTCAAAATATAAACCATGCATCGTCGAACTTATCTGGCTGTAATGATAAAATATATATATATACAAAAATATCGCTCAAAGAGAGGAGTCATTGATTTTTCCGAAGTGTTTTTAAATAGCCTCAATGAATTTCACAGGAAATCGTTTGTCCATTTGCCTCCCATGTTGGATCCGCGAACGTGTATTTAACGCGTATAAAGCGATTGTTTTCAATTTTATAAATTCCCACAGTGGTTGCGCGGGTTGTTCGTTTGACGGACCGCTTAAATATTTGTTTGATCACTGAAATATAATCGTGAAGATTGTTGTATCCATGCGGTTTTTGGTGTGAATTAAGAGAAACACAAGTGCGAACTAGGTACATCAAAACTTTAAGAAACAAAATACAAATAAAAGGAAAGAAATGTTTTGAACATAAATTGCAAACTGGAAAAAAAATCACAATTATAAATAAATATATAGAATTATAATAAATAAATAACCTGACGTACCGTTCAAAAATATTAGATAATACGACAATAGTAATATATACTACAATATCATTTCCAGTTAAAGAATAGTTGATGCAGCAAAGAAAAAATTATTCAATTCTTTAAATATTTAAAAAGTGAATTTCGAAATGTGAAACTGCACTAGCTACACTAAGCGCCAGGGCATAATCTGGTGTGATGAATGATTGTTCACATGTGTGTGTGCTAGTTTATCGTCAGATCCCCTGGGAGCACTAGTGAAACTGACGTGCAGTCGACGATTAACATGCCAACTCCTGTTTGCATTTGTTTAGGCGGTTTCTCCCTCTTTGTTGGCCTGCCAGTTTTAGCTCTACGTGTATTATAGCTATCATTTTTTTAGTTGTTTGCGCTAATTTGGCTATACCTGTTATCTGGGTTCCTTTTATGTTCCCAACTTTCTCACGCTTCCTCATGCTAATTCTATTTGGTACATTCAGGTCTATTGCCGATAGTCGCAATCAAGGTCATATAGTACTTCTACCTTTACTGCCCGAGCAGACTCACTATTTTCTTAGGATATTAAATAAACAAACGAACGGACA
Organism: Diprion similis; assembly: GCF_021155765.1. Lineage (NCBI taxonomy): Eukaryota > Metazoa > Arthropoda > Insecta > Hymenoptera > Diprionidae > Diprion > Diprion similis. Next base: position 4,104,164 of record NC_060118.1, read on the forward strand.
GGATTCAAATTTCGACGGTGCATCGTTCTTTTGTATTGGAATTCCGGAAAGTTACCCACATCTCGAAAATCGTCAAAAAATGTGTGGTTTTTGGTACGTGTTACTATTCACACATTTCCCGTATTTCAGGAGCCAAAAAGTGCATAACTGAGACATTTTCCGCCATTCCGGTAAGAATCAGCGGTAAAATGAGTCATCGTGCGACTGTTCTATGTCATATGTATTCATGGAATATTGAAAACAACAAAATTGAAGTAAAAATTACATCATTAGCTATTAAGTCGACTATTGCAAATGTGTGCAAGAATAAAAAGTAAATACTCACTTGATTCGTTAATTCATGTGTTACGCTATTTCTGGTTCACCTATCGTCCCTGTGTAAACGTAGGTACTCTGCGCTGACAACAGCCGACCATGCGACATGTCGGACGCCGCGCACGGTCGCACGGTCTCACTCTTTTTGAGCAATAAAAAAGAAATAGACCCCATTCGAACTCCATTTTCAAATTTGTACTGTTTCTTCATATTGAAGTATGAATATACGTACCTTTGTATTGTACACTGAGTAAAGTAATCTGTATGGTGTACTTAGGTACATGTATGTTGTGTGAGAGATAATCCCACCTACCCATATGTGTACATCCCCTGAATATGTGAGAACAAAAGAAGAGTTCAGCTCTTTTATAACAGTTTAGTGAGGTTGCTCGCCAAGCGCCACGTCCCAATGTACAGTGCTGTTTATGAGCAACCAGTTGTTTGGATAAATATACCAAGTTTTTTTCTTCCTCATTTATTGGACACTTATTAAATCATTCCAACACTTCAGAATTGAATTGGGAACACGATGATATTTTTTTCAAAATTTTAAGTTGGTGAGTTGATGATGAAAATAGTAAATACAATTTATAAACAAAATAATAATTATTTAATAATGTCAAACGCAAATTTGAAATGCATCACTGCATAGAATGACTCAAGATCTTCAAAATCGATGTGTTGTATTTTTTTGTAAGACCAATGGATTCGAAGACACAGCAGTCTGAATGTTCGCATGCGCGACATTTTTCGGGATTTCCTGCAATTTTCAACCATGCATATCTCCTTCAAGAAAAATTGCAAATTTTTTTCGCGAAACACATGTTCCATTATTTCATTATTAGAATTTGTTAGTAAAATTAAAAAAAAAATCGGAGTCATTGATTAAACTTTAGTGTACGGTTTGACGTGGAACGAGCGATATGTAGTCTTATACATTTACTCGTTAGTATCTAGTGATTTCGTATTGCTATTCACTAGATAAGGCAAATATTTCGACTATTTCGACTAGAGAATTGTTAAACTTGCGAGAGGAGGGATATCAACTGGAAAGAATCGAGCTATATCGTTCCAATGGTTTTCTGACTAGTGAACAATTTGAGTAAATGTGGGGAATAAATATATATTGTAATGATCGATGCATTTCGGGCGTTACAACATACAACACACTCAACTTCTGTTCAACTACATTCTTTGCTACACTACCACACGCTAGTGATTTTGTACATATTCTTCCACTGGGTTGTATTGAGAACAGTTTGAAGCATCTATTTAATCTATTAAATTCGTCATATATTCTGCAACGTTGCCATCCCACGTAGATAAGATTTTCGAAGTTTTGTATAACTCTATGAAATTTGATGAAGTTCGACAACATTACTCACACCTAATTAAACTCACGTAAAATTAATCAATATTGTGTCAAATAAAAAGAGTATAATTTCATGTAATTTTACTGTCAAATTCGAGATACAATTTCATATAAACTTAATTGATAATATAAACCTTTTTTTCCGGGTGTACATATGGCATTAATGATCAATATTTTTAATGTCTTCAATCATATATTCGTGATTCGAATTCGATTTCGTGTTTGAATGAATTCTATACAAATTTTCTTGGCAGAATTTTTGAAGACATTATAATACGTGTATCCTTTTTCATTTTTTGTATAAAAGAGTCAAATTTATATTTTATTTTGCAATAATTTTGCATAGAACGATTTCACCATTAATCAAATAGCAACCGAATAAATTGGGCTTACGATTAGGTAATATTTAAAAGTTTCATCGATGCCACAAATGTGTTCTGATTAACGAAAATCGGAAAATAATGCAGTTGCTCTAAAATTATTGTTGAGATGATTTTTTCAGTTCAACATATTGGCTTTCAATTTTTAGTTTACTAAAGCTAAGGTGATATTCTTCTATCGCCGAGTCAAATTTCATTGACTTCAGTCCCAGTTTTTGCTCCTTTCTGTTGAAGTATTATTTGCGTCTCCAATTGTTCTCATCTTTTTTTTTACCTTTGGCTCATATTATATCCATCAATTCGTCCATATTTTTCTTCAATATCAATGAGAAAAGGATACTTCAAAATAAAAGTAAATAAACTAAAAAAATTATTTCTCGATTATTATCTATATAGATGTAGTATACGACGTGCGGATTTGTGGCTGCGGGTGAAAATTCAGTTGAGAAAAAGTGTCAAATTGACGCGAATTGGGGAATGGTGCAGAGTTTCGCGTGACATATGTCCAGCAACGTGCAGGCACATGATGCATATAGGTATGTGTGTATCCTCGTTTATAATGGCATATAGCTTTGTTCGAGGGCCGATTTACCACCTGTCACAAAATCCGTGGTTTATAGTCAACCAAATCCTCTGTTCGCCTCGGAGCAGAAAAAGAGGGGGAGAGAGAGAGAGAGAGAGACCCACAGACACACGTCTGATACATATTGAAAACCATATTGTATGTATACATATATTATACATATTGTCACAAAGGGTAAAATCACCCGTTTTACCCCCCTTTCAAATGATCTAGTAGTCGGCTTGTGACGCAAGAAGTATAAGCGTTCTCATATTATAAAATGAATAGGGTTGCTGCGTCAACCGCTATTAATTGTAAAAACAGTCCTGTTTCAGACTTTAAACCAGAAACACATATTGCCATTAAAGCATTTTTCCTCCAAATATTTTACATAGCGCCTTTTATTGATTCCGTTAACTAAGCTCACGTACCCACATTTTATTTGAAACGCGAGTCCGTTTCAATATATATATGGAGCATTCCAAGTGAAATCAAGAAGTCATTTGCCTCATGTTATGAGACCCTTGCATAACTTTTTTTTTCGCATTAATTCCACTTCAAAAAAAGTTTAATTTTTTCCAAGAATATTTTTGCTACTCCTTTAGGTGGCGCGACGATCGTTTTTGCGTAAAAAAGGGATAACTAAAAAAACACCATGTTTAAAATTCTGCGATTTTTTCCACAGAATCTGGGTAAAAAATAAGTAATATCTATCACAAGTAGAAAATAGACTGCAGCTGCCTTATATTTTTTTTACATTCTGTTTAGTTTCCAAAATGAAAAAAAAAATGAAAAAATCAAATCCTAATAGTCATTACAGAAGCGGAAGAAAAAGAGAAAAATAAAACATGTCTTGGAAAATTTTGATGTTTTGCACGTTTTTCAAAATAAAGGAGAAAAATCTTTTTTTTCAATAACAAAGATCAAAGGATAAAAAGATTTTTCTTATTTATTTTGAAAGATGTGCAAAATGTCAAAATTTTCCAAGACATGTTTCATTTTTCTCTTTTTCTTTCACTTCTGTAAGAACTATTAGGATTTGATTTTTTTATTTTGGAAACTAAAAAAAAAATACAAGGCAGCTGCAGCCCACTTTCTAAGTATGATAGATATTACTTATTTTTGATACAGAATCTGTGGAAAAAATTGCAGATTTTTAAAATTGGCGTTTTTTTAGTAATCCCTTTTTTACACAAAAACGATCGTCGCGCCACCTAAAGGAGTAGCAAGACATTTTTTTTTTTTAATTAGGCTTCTTTTAAAGTGAAATCACTGCGAAAAAAAAGCTAGGCAAAGATCTGATGACATGTGGCAAATGACTCCTCGATTTCACATGGGATGCCCCATATACATATATGAGGAAAGTTCGCTGCGGTGATAAGACGCGATAAGATACGACGCGATAGGCAGTATAAATATATAAATACTAGGGTGTTTCAGAAAAAAATAATTAGCGATTTTCCAACGTGGCATCCCCTAAAAAATTTGTTCAGGTTAAAAGAAAAGTTCTGACAGAATATGTGCGTTCTACGTTATGTGGAAGATCGCGCTCACAAAAAAAGGTTCCGAAATATCCTCTCCAAATTTAGTTGATTTTAGAATATGTTCTTCATCGAAATCTAACTGACTCGTATCTTTTTTAACGGCGGATAAACGGATTGAAAGGATGAAATCAACCCCCGAAGTGGGGCAACCCCAGTGGTAGTATCGCAGTTTCGCAAACTCCCAGTTGAGATAAATAAAGAAAACTAAAATCACACCTATTTTTAGGAGCTTTTTTTTTAAATTAAAATACTCGGAGCAGTTAGAGGGCCTCATAATTTATAGTTTCAAGAACATTTTAGAATTTTTTTCATTGAAATTAATAACACAATGGCGGCATTGTGCATGTAAGTAGCGTACGTCTATGTTTTCAATCCGGTGGAGCAGATTCCTAAGACAATTTTTATCAGATCGCCTTGAAATTTAAACACAATTTGTAAAATTCGTTTATCGATTCGAGCTCGTAGCTAGATTTTTGAATTTCCATCCCAACATTTTTTGATTAAAATTTTTTTAACAATTTTTTGTTCATAATCGTAGATATTCGAAGTTTTTTTTTAACACTTGGGCTACGCAGTTGAATCCGAAAAATTATTTTCAACTCTACAAAATTCTTCTATCTGCTACAAGTTGGACAGTGATGTCAGGAGATGCGCCATCGCAAAAGCTCTCGAGTTCGGAGTCGTTCAATACTTATCTGCGCCATGGCACAATTTTGTTATTAATTTTAACGAAAAAATTCAAAAATTTTCTTGAAACTATAAATAATAATGCGCTCAAACTCAAATTGCTCCAAGTGTTTTTATTTTCTTAAAAGAAAATCACTCTAAAAAATAAATATGATTTTAGACTATCCACGCTGTACCCTCCCCCCTTAAATTATCCAAAATTATTCGGGTTAAAAGTTATAAATATTTATAACTAAAAAACTATTACTCATATTTGAATGCAATTAATTGCATTTGAAAGAACAGAGAAAAGTAGTGGATACGTGTTTTTGCGTTTTTCGAAATAATGTTAGATAGGGGATGAACTACGCCTATACACGTGGAACCGAGTTCCGATTAAATTGATACTACTTTGCTTCATTTCGCCTCATTTAATAGTACAAGGCTCTTTTTAAGCAACAATTGCGGAGCTTATTCGCTTAGATATTATTTGGTTAGTCTATTGTGAACCATGTCACTTACACGTAGCCATCTTATCTGCCTATTCCTCATCGACTCCCTACGACGTCACATCGAATTTTCCATCGATTGTTTCATTCTCTAATTCTTAAAAGTAACTGTTTCAACTAATACTACCGATCAACGATGAGGAGTTGGTAGTTACGGATCGCCCTAAATTGCAAAATCGGCTTCCGAGCCTAGCAAAATCAAGTTTTCAAGTTTATTTGTAATCACCCATGTGTCTGCACCATGTTGTTTTTAAGGTAATTTCCAAAACATTTCAATCTCGCCTGTGGCTGTTATACCATGATGGTATACTTTCTGTAATTGAAATTTTTATTTTTTTTATTTTTTTTTATGTCATTTTTAACAGACGCAACTTACTTAATAAAATGTTGTTCTGAGGAGGGCCCTCACCTGGGCTGAAACGTTAACGAAAAGATAGGAAATTTTTTTTTTGTTTTCCAATTACCTTCATACCCACGAATTAATATTCACAATCAAGAATCAGAGGTCAAGAATCACCACTTACTATTATTTAGTTACATTGATGACAAAAATTATCCTCCCAAATTTCCGACCGCCTTCTTGTAGAGTTGGTTTCACGATTGATTTAGGGCCCAAAAAGAAATAGTCCGTGAAGACTTTCGGTTTAAAGCATCTGATCATTGGGTAAAATCATTCAAAATCGCCCCCGTATAGTATCAAGGAATATTAATAAATTCATTACAAAAAAAAAGAAACAAAAAAACGATCGAAAACGTCGAAAGTTTGAGAGAACAAGCTGAGCAATTTCTACAATGTGTCAAGAATATCAAAATATACGGTTTATCGAGAGTGTTTAATTCAGATCAAATTGGATTCGAATTGAAAATGCATTCTGGAAGAATTTTAGGGGTCAAAGGAGAGAAGAAGGTGGAAGTACAGTGCAGTCAGCTGCTTCTATTACACACAGTAACACAACTCAGCGATCTATATCCGCTGAAGGAAAACTTTTGTCCCCACTTTTTTGTTTTTAAAAGAACCAAGTGGTATGTTTGGTCCAATTATGTAACAGACATTATTTCGAACAGATAAGTACATAGGAGTATCAAAGTCTGGTAAAATTATTTCAGGTAAAAACGATTTATGAATTCCATGATTCTTCACTTATGGGAACGAAAAAGTCTTGTTTACGGAAATATTGTATTATAATATTTTCAGAACATTCCAAGAATTGATTCCAACATCTTTTTTCCCCAACGTTGGTTCAAAATGTGCGCTATTGATTTGGTTCATGGAGCGGCCACTGCCCTGCAGCTGTACATGAGGCAACACTTCTGAATAAAGGCGTTGCGTTGAAAATTATACCTGAAGGAACAATCGAAATGATTCAACCCCTTGACGTTTACTGTTTTAGGATGTGGACAAATTTCGTCTAACATTTCTCAGTGTTTTATTGATGAACTATGGTATAAATTTGCACTCGAGAAATAATAAGAAATAATATTATTAAATTACAATCTCTGACTCAAAATCAGTTATTATCTCCACGATATGTCAATTTTTTTAAAAGTATTAATGGTTCTAGAGTCCTTACACAGAAGACAAGCCAGAAAGATTTGAAAATCTTCTGGATTTCGCTTTCGGAGAAACTTCGTTACTACATTGTCAAATTTCAGAATACAATAATATTGCGGTTATTTGTTGTTCTTGGGACAGGAAGTCTTTGCTGTTTTCTTACCATTTTTTTTTGACAATTACCGTGCAGTACTCATAATAATGATAATAATAAATAATAAATTAAAAAATAATATTGACTCCAAACATGGAGACAATACAAAAGCAGGTAACTGATTATTGTTGTAATTCAATATGTTGCAGGGTTCGTAGAAACTAAGTTGAGGAAAAGAATTAGATTCTAAATTCGGAACTACACTGACGTGTTAGGACTAATAAAATAAAATACGTCCCGGTTTCCCTCGTTTATTGTATTCGTTTTATAAATCTAACAATATCACATTACTGTATTTTCATTTCATCCATCATGTGATGTTTCCAAAATGGCAAGATCAAAATCGATTCCATGCAGTGACGTCAGAAATCTCTAAAATACAGAACTTCACAAGATTGCGCAATCACGAAATCAACTCTGCAAGAAGGCAGTCATAAATTTGGGAGGGTCGTTTTTGCTATTAATGTAACCAAATAATATCTTAACGAATAAGCTCTGCAATTGTTACTTAAAAAGAGCCTTGTGATATTAAATAAGACGAGTCGAAGCAAAATAGTATCAATTTAATGGGAACTCGGTTCCACGTGTATAGGGGTATGCCCCACCCCCTATATGACATTATTTCGAAAAATGCGGAAACTCATATCCCGTACTTTTTTCTGTTCTTCCAAATGCAAATAATTGTATTCAAAACTGAGCAAAAATTTTTTAGTTGTAAATAGTTTGTAACTTTCAACCGCTATAATTTTTGACCATTTAACTCTGTCGTAATTAGACAGGATGCATTTTTCATAATTTGCCATGAGAATTATCCTCCAATTGGTTTGATTCAAATCTCTCACCTGGAAGCATGCGAAACTGCGAAACTATCACTGGGATTGCACCCCATTAAACCGTTTTTCCGCCGATCAAAAAAAAAAATAAGTAGCGTAGATTTCGATGAACAAACAGATATCTTAAAATAAACTGAAACGGAGGAGGGGGGGGGGCTCAATACCTTTCCTCGTAATACAAAATATACAAATTAGTCTTCATTATTACACTAGTTCAAATTAGTTTGATCAACTACGAAGTTTTCGATGAGGCTAGACGCATAGCTAGTACCTAGTGTTGGGAAGCCCAAATTCAGGCTTTCGTGATAGTTTAAACTTGTATTTGACCATTTATAGCGCCTTCGAACAAATTGGATGCTACGATAAAATTAACTTAGAATAACCATAATTTTGTTTTGAAATAATTCTCCGCATGCCGAAGATATTGATGTCTACAAAAAATAGCAAAATCCCCCGAAAGCACGTCTTGTGTAAAAACCTTGCGCCAAGTACATTAAAGTGGAAGCTACCAACAAAAATGAACCTTGTGACTTAGAAGCCAACAAAATGACCATGTAACATACATTCAAATAAGTACCAGCAACAATTCCCTTCCTACAAAAAAGTAATGAAATCAAAATCCTTACTGCCAAGTACATAACTTTGTCGCAAAAATAGGAAAGTAACACTAAAAATATAGAATTAGATACAAAATGAAAAATTCGGGGTTATGATAAAAACACCTTGTGGAAAGTTTAACATTACTGCTTCTTGTATGCACCACGCCATGACTATCTCTACTTATACAGCATTTTTGTGCAACTATATGTAGACTACTTCTAGAACTGGACAATCAACTTACCGCGTCACAGCCTTAATCAGTTCAACCCATGTATGCAATCATCCACACATATATGAAAAAAGAACATACGCAAATGTAGACGTGATTATTCCTCAGCAGGATTTTAGAGAATAAAATAGTACTTTTCGAACTTGTGGTACAGAAAGGATTGGCGTCGATCGACTATGCTACACGAAACAGATAATTGAAGAACCAAGTGGAAAACTCGCAGAAAGGCAAGATATAAGTCCGTCTGTAGAATAGGTTTCCTCAAAGGTCCGATGGCAACGAACTCTTATATTTGTCAAAGGCGCGTCTATTCATCTTGGGCATACGGATCGGGACCCTCGGACACTTAGGGATCCCTTGCAAAAAAATAAAACTCGAATAATCTTTCACAATTTTTTATTCTTTAAGCAACGGTTTTCGAATTAGAGTCGATTGAAGTTCACCAATCAGGGCGAACATGGGAGACCAGCGTGGCGTACGCTAGCCGAGCGGTAGGCTTGGGCTCCCATGCGCGCCCTGATTGGTGTACTTGAATCCGCGCTAACTCGAAAAATGTTACTAAAAAAAAAAAGATGTAAAGAGTAATTTGGGTCTTATTTGTTTTTTTTGCAAGATATCCGTGAGTACCCGGTGTTTCCGCGCACTGCACCGTGTAAAAAAAGGCCAGCCAAGTACAACTAACCCCGAATAGTTCATTTCGTACCTATTGCTATATTTTTAGTGTTGATTTCTTATTTTTGCGAAGAAGTTACGTAACTGGTAGTAAGGATTTTGATTTCAATATTTTTTTTTCTTGCAGGAAGGATATCGCCGCTGTTAATTATTTGACTGTACATGGTCATTAAGGTGGTTTCCAACTTGCAAAGTCAATTTTGTTGGTAGTCTCCACTTTAGTGTACTTGCCGCAAGGTTTTTGCAAACTCGCAGCCGGCAGCACGTTGACCGCACGTTATTGTAGGATGAAAGGCAATGAGATCATTCGTGCGTCAAACAGATATATACCATGCTGGAAATTCTCCCTTCCGTTTAACCGAACTCCCCGCGTCCATCCCTCTTCGCCTTCCACATCGATTGAGTATATTTTTAACGCATGATTTATATATCTCACGCCTCGCTGTTTGCGTTTGAATTTGAAAGATTTAGACGCAAAGTATTAAAAATAGAGTTTGTCGGTGTTCGGCTACCTTTTTGTCCCTCCAATTTTGATTTTTAATTGAAATTCTTCTTCCGATCGTTAACCGATGTACTTTATAGGTAATTAATCGCGTTCAAAATTTTACATAAATTCTGCGAGTTGTAATTTTGGTAATATTTTAGTTGGAGTCGTGTTTTCCCATAATTTTTTGTAGATAACGAACGAATTAAAGTCAAAAATTTCGGTGAGTAAAAATTGTAATTTATGGTCTATTAGTAATAAATTACAAATTACAAGTAACAAATATTCCAATTTTCAATTGGTGATACATCAAATACAAAACATAATTTGCATTCTTTAACTATAGCGAAATAAGATATAAATTCCGGTGAATTTTTCTAATTAGAGAAATTAGAACAAAAATTACACTTGTATTTTGTAATTTCAAAAAAACTGAATCCAAATTTAAAAAAATTTTGTAACTGGGCGAAATAAGGTATATGTAATTTATAATTCAAATGTAATTGAATCCGTATTGTAATAATGCATGGTAGCCAACATCGGTGAAGGCTACACAAGTATTCGTTTTCAACGGTCATTCGCATTGATTATGTAATTTATTCAGTCAAAAAACATATGTTTTGTGTGTTATAATAAAAATCGTTAATACATTTTGCTCTTCAATAAATTTTGCTCAGTGCTATAAGTAATGAAGTATTTCTATTCAGTTATTATTTGGAATTTTATATTTTCTCAAAATATTGTAGCCGAGCTGTCAAACCCTCATTATCTAAACTATTGCAAATATATCGTGAAACAACGAAAATTTGCTACAAGCGAAAAGATTTCATGTATAGAGAAAATTTCGCATATAATTTTTCCATTTGAAGACTTCTTTCGTACTCAACAGAACGTTAAAATATAAAAATATATTATACGTCAGATGTGATAATGACGCGACATTGTGATTCATGCACGGCTAATTTTCCGCCATGTCGATTACATTGGCAATGGAATCGGTCCGCAGCACTACCACCAGCCGGCCGCAAACCCATTCGAATGTTGTATAGTTAGAATCGGTTAGGTTTACGAAGATTACGATGTTATAAGTCCGTCTCAAAAAATCTCCCCAAAGTGATGTCAATATGGCGACCTGGGAGTCACGGACTAGTCTAACCAATCGTGGCTGACCGTCAGCTGGCGAGTACCATCTACGCATGCGTCATGTATGACTCCTAATACCTACTGCCATATTGAATTTCAGGCTTCATATTTGGGACATTCCGTATATGCTAATACGGAGTGACGGGACTTGTCTATAAGATTGCGACCAGGAAGTAATATTAGGGAGGAGACATATCTTCGAGTTCCAAAAGTGGACGATATTGTGGTCGAAAGCTTGAAGTCGCAACAGCGCTATTCACTTTTATGATTGCGATTGCTTAGTATGCATTAGCCTTTCGCAGAGAAAAATTTTTACGTTCTGGTGAAAAAAATAAGTGAGTACAAACTTTTTAGATCTTTTCACGACGACGAACGAGTGATGCAGTATTATTAATATATCGCTACAGCAGTACCAACTTACGAATGAGGAAAACACTAAAGTACACTTAGGTTAATAATAAACCGCCAAACTTCTGCGCAGGCGCGCCCGCATATTCCCGAAGCAAAACAAAAGGAAACCAGCGCTGCAAGTGGCGCTATCGGTACTACGAAGTTTATACACGAATCTGTTCCACTTTTGCCACCCGACATACTAGGAAGAGTAGTCTCCTACCTAATATTACTTCCGAATTGTGACGAAGGTTAAGCCTGTTTCGGCCAGCCGGCGGTGGCGCTGCGAGCTGACTGCATTTCCAACGTCATCAACTCGACCGAAAAATAGGATGGCATTAAGATATAACGTCTTAACCGACAAAAATAAAAACTGGTGAGCTAAACGTCAATATTTTTTCATAGATTATCTTCCATAACAATAAACTTAACTGGCACCGAAACTTTTATTTCTTATTTACTGTTGTTATCCATAATGAAGGAGTACAAAATGACAAAACACGAAAAAATATAAATGACGAAATGAAAAAAAATTTAATTTTTTTTTGTGTGAAACACTCAAATTAAATTATAATACGTAATAACGTCTTAAATAACAAGAAACAAATTTGCGATTTTAATTCTAAAATGTTGCTGCTTATTGCGTATCAGCAATAATAAGATGAATTATTATGAAATTTTTGCAATTACAGATAAAGTGAATTAAAACGAAAAGAAAACATAATAATCGAATAACTATAAAAATAGTTGATTTGTTTAAATTACCAGTAACTTCACATTAAAAATCCAAATTTCCGTTATATCCATCAACATTGTTAAAGAGTTTGGGATAGGTAATCTCTATATATGACAGTATCGCTCTTTATTTGTCTGTTCGATAATTTTGTTTTGTTCTCTCATACATCACATTTCGTTTCATGCTCGGTATAAGATCTCATCTATCCAACTCGCCTATTCTTTCGCTCTCTATAAATATTTTCTTCTCTTTTAGTACCTTCTACGTCTTTGTACTCACTCAATTCAGATCGTACTTCTCTACCTTAGCTACTATTGATTTACTTCTCTGTAGATAAAAAGTTAATATTGCATTTTTCAATAAACATCTTCTGCAATTAATTTGTAGTAAAATTCATGGTTCATTTAATGCAGAAGTAAAGATAACGGAATCTACGAAATCGTAATAAGAAATTCGTGAAATTTATGCAATTTCTTTATTTCTGCATCAAATGAAAGTGTGTCGAAGTGTTTTTGTTCAGAACTAAGAATAGAATGGGGTTGTTGAGCCCTTTTTCGCTCTTGAGATACATGGACGTTGATATTTGGAGATATATACGTCAACGTCAGAATCGACCAGCGCACCCCCTCAACTAGTGTCTGTAAATCATTATTATATTCTAATGCAACATTAGTACTTCAAATGAAGCCGAGGGTAGCAGCTGAAGTTAGCAGTCAAACGTATTCAAGTTAGTAAAAAAAGAATCATGCAATCAGTTTGATCCTCATAATTCTATAATAGTATTGACGATTCAAGTTATTTTTCACAAAATGTTGATTTTGAACGTCACTACCTTGTTTGAATGAACTTTAGAACATTTAGCTCCTAATTGTGGCTGCTAGCTTCAGCGTCATGTACATCGGCAGTCGAAGCAGATAGACATGCTTGAGAGATATGATTACAAAAGAGATCCTAATCCGCACAGAAATTCAGAAGTTCTCGGTGGGGCATTGACCATATTTCATGGGAGTTCAACTCCTTCATTCAAAGCTTCCAGTTAGTTCACATCCTAACTTTCACTGTCGTTAACACGTAGCACAATTTCTGCCACAAACGTGTTAATAAGAATAATGAAAGTATCTGTAAAAAACAAACAGAACAAGAATCACATGCAAAACGAAAAATTTCAATCCCATGTATTTGTACTACTATTATATGTTCATAAAGTCTATAGTTGGTTTCATATGGTGACAGGTGGTTTATTAGTAATAGTATTGTGGTTAGTGCATGCCACTTGTTGCTGGAAAGTCAATGGTACTGATGGATAGGTAGATGAAATGAGTGATTGGCAAATCAATGAAAGACGGTTCGAGACAATGAGTGATACATAGAGTGCCAAATTCCAAGTAGCTGGCCTTTTGTGTTATGACGTAGTTATGTCGCAGCACAATGTTAGTGAGTTTAACAGATCAACGGTCGGATAAAAATGGGCCAGATGACTGTCAGGCATAAAACGAAAAACAATCAGGATTTTATTATGTACGTAGTTGAAACAAGTGTAATGATTTTTGCTCAGCATATGAGGCTGAAGTTAGTAATGTTGTTGTAACAATACATCAAGGAAAAAATTATTATTGCCCAATTTTATAATAGCTTTTCAAAGAGTTGGCTTTTCAAAGTGGGAAAACATTTTGTTATAATTGTGTTTGTAGATATCATACGAGGGTAGGCGATTCGGTCAGTATGAAAATGTATAGCATACCGTTGATCTAAGTATTGACAGACGTTGTAATTGAATGGAAAAAAGTGCTAATTACTTTTCTAATTGAATGCTGTCCAACACTGGTTATCAGCACTAAAACAATGCTTTTCATTAATGGCAAAAAAAAAATTATAAATCCTGACACACATATTTTTCAATGAAACAAAACCAAATCGAATTGAACAATTGGCTGTCAAAATTTAAATTTCTGGAATTCATCTACTTCCCAGGTTGTCTACTGATACATACTCCGTCAAAAATGGCAGACTTCTTCTGAATTCGTCGTTAAAATGAGTGCAGGCCATTTTCAGAATCGTATGAAATAAGGATTAGCCGAACAAAGTGTACTGTGAGTCCATATGGAATACAAAATTGAAATAAAATTTAAAATCATAGTTACGCGTAAAGTTTCTTCATTTACCGATATTAGAACCCGAGTAGAAATTTCGAAGAAGAATCTGTTCACGCATTCGTGAGCAAAATCCGGATGCCAAACTTTTTTGTCTGAACTGTGGCATTATCATACGATGATCGGGATTCTTTATCACGTATACAATACATCTCTTCCCCTTTACGTAGAACAGCAAATTTTCCAGAGACTAGGAGCGCCAAAATTATAAATTCAGCCGTGTACCTTTAAGGTGCTTATAAAGGCGCGTTGTTCACCTCGAAAGCGCGGGGATGTAAAACTTCTATACCGCTTAAGCGATCAGAGTGAAACTTGGGCAATTAATGCCTTGTTTTGGCAAAAAGTGGAGCGTTTTTTTAGTTTGTCACAATTTGGAAAAAAATTTTACAGATTGGTTACCACCCACAGAAATTGGACAAATTTTCACAGTTGCACTGAATAGATCGAAATCTCCCATATGATGCGAGTCGGCGATGATGAAACACATTTTGAGCCCAGTCCCATGAGATTTGATGGTGAAATGACGAAATGGCAGCTCATCTCTATTTCGATTATGAAGAACTCCAAAATCTCATTTTGGCGACATTTGTTACCGACCTTTCACGCATGCCGGTAATTTTTTACCGACATTACACGCATGCATTACCGGTATGCGCGAAATGTCGGTAAAAAATGTCGCCAATATGAGATTTTGGTGTTCTTTATAATCGAAAACCAAATCACCTGCCATTTCGTAATTTCACCATCAAATCTCATGGGACTGGGCTCAAAATGTGTGTTTCATTACCGCCGAGTGGCATTATACGGGAGATTTCGATCCATTCAGTGCAACTGTGTAAATTTGGCCAATTTCTGTGTGTGGTAGCCAATCAGTAAATTTCTTTCCAAATTGTGAAAAATTAAAAAGACGCTTCACTTTTGGCCAAAATAAGGCATTAACTACCTAAGTTTCACTCTGATCGCTTGAGCGGTATAGGAGTTTTGCATCCCCGCGTTTTCGAGGTGTACAACGCGTCTTTATAAGCACCTCAATGCTCTACAGGGTGAATATTCTGCAGCATCAGATGGGGGGGTAGCTCCAGCCGGCCGAGGCACCGCCTCCTTGTATTCATACTACTTCGCGTCACAATAATAGTGTGTGATTATCGATCGAATTTCGGATGTGCGCTATAAATGTCGACGTCAAAAAATATAGAAATGAGGGTACGCGGCTGATAATCGTACACTATTATGGTGACGCGACCGACTCCGAATAAAAAAGCTGAAGCCTCAGCCAGCTTGGAGCTCCTCTCTCATCTGACCCCGAAGAAAATCTACTCTCGGATTTACTTCGTATTCGTGTCCGTGTAATACAACTATACGGGCTATCCCGTTAAAGCATACATTTTTCCTTGCAGACAAATTCCTTGAAACTGGGTATGTATTGTACCGTGGCATTTTGGAATGGCCCGTTACAAGGACAAAAATCTGAAGGAAACTACCGAAAACGCGTCCCTGGCGGGGTACTCCAAGAAAGCTCGATACGATATAGGCGAAAAATACTAGTTACTAATATTTTCTGTATAAAGTTTGTAATTCCGCGCTTCGGCGCAAGTTAACCAGGTACCGCAACCACGATCATCGAAGGATCAACACATTTCTTTGATTCACCGAGGGATCAACATCTACCTAAAACTACAGTTCCAGCTACCGACGAATTCAACTACCGTTCCGTAATCATGAATCTCCCGTAGAACTTCGATTGCCTACTTTTTCGGATGCCGTAAGTTCGACATTAAGGGCAGACCGCAGCCTGTCGTCCCCCGACTTACCGGCCAGGAGCCGGACCGAACCCAAAACACTACGTCCAGAATTGATAAAGCCCTTGTTCTGAGGATCGACGCGGTCTTCCTGTCAGTAAGGGCTATAATCAGTGTGAGTCATGGTCCACGGACGTTGAGGTGCTGTAAGCCGCCGTGTGACTGCATGGTCTTCGTAATATATCGTGGGCAGAAGGCCACTGCCTATACGACGAAGCCGGTGGAGGCAAGCAATGAGGAGTTTCACTCCATCCGGTAACCTTCCGGAGGTAGCCTACGTACCTGCCTTCGTGAAGGGAACCCCCAATGACAGGCAACCTGGACAGTATAACTCAGCAGCCGAAGAAAAGTACGTGTTGGTGTCAACTACGCATCATCTAGCGGTAATCGTCGACAACGCGTAGCCGATATTCGCCAGAGGTATGACCCAATTATAGTGGGGATCGAATGACCACTGAAGGGGAGGAAGAATCACCTGACGACAACAGCGAGATCGCTGATCCGAACTCCGAACTCTGCCTATTCTACGCTCAACCCGCCATCGCGCCAGGAGACAGCATACCGAACATCTTGCTCTCGTTAATCTAAACTTCCTTCAACTTTCCGTATTCTTCCTCTATCGCTCCTGTTCCTTCTTATTATCGCTATCGCTACCGTTTCTCTCTATCTTTTTCGCGCCCACTATCGTTTTGATCTTTAGCTTCTTCCCTTTCCCGTAGAGTAAACTCCTTCCTTTTTAGCTTTCGTTAAGTTTATTTAAATATAAAATCAGTGTTGTTTGATATCGTCACCGACTAAGGTAAGGCTTTTGCCTCTATCGTATCGTTACTAAGTTGCTCTCATTTCTAGTTCTCTTATCGTATCTTAATTGTCGTTTTGGTTGCATCAAATGATGCCAGTATCTTTGTGAATCATGGTCCACGGACGTTGAGGTGCTGTAAGCCGCCGTGCGACTGCATGATTTCGTTATATATTTCATTTCCGAAAACTTATCGTTGAGCGACCTCGTAACTACCGAATAATTATCTTTTGTATCTCTGATTTTCTCTGATTCTCGTAATTTTATGCTAGAAATGCTTGTGTAATTTCTACTACCTCTTAATATGGCTACCTTTAATTTTCTTTACTAGTATTGCCTATCGCTTTGTATCGTATCGCTTATTTTATTTGCTCTGTGCATGAATTTCGTATCGTATATCGAGCTACTTGGAGTACAGCCGAGCGTAGATTAAGCCGCTAAATACTACCGCACCTTTGTTTCTATCGCTTATTGTTGATTTGAATTTCTTATTACCTTGTAATATTTTCTTGTTCCCGAATATCGTAATTTTTTGTCATCTTAAGTTGCTTATTGTAAACAGGTGTATTTAGTGTATTATTTTATCTTGCGATCTCTTCTCTAAATCTCTCAATCTCGCATAATTTTTGTATTCTCTTTCGTTATCGTAATTTCGAATTTCCTTGTTAATGTAACATCGTAATTTTGACTATTGTAAATTATCGATTCACTCGCTGTGAATAATTCTTTCGTATAAGCTACCAATATTTGTGAATTGTGTATCACTGTCAATCTTTCTTGCTAATTATCGTTTTTCGTAATTTCAATATTATTTTCTTATCACTATCGTTCCGAGCTATCGTCAATTCTGTCAACTACCGATTTTCGCTAAAGTTTCACTCTTGCTGTAATTTAACAAATTAACAATTCTCGTAGTGTCGCTTTTGGAAATTCGGGTAAAACCACGTCGCCCAGTGACGTCTAGTTTAAGTAGACTTTTTGTATTATATCGCTTCTCTCGACCTGCGGCTAATTTCTTTTATTGACTACCATTTTTGTGCAGATTATCGCTTAGCTTCTTCTATCGAAAATCTTGTAAACCACTCTCGTTGACTAATTACTTTTTGCTACCTTTCTGTACCGAATTTGACTAATCTACCGCTTGTGAACTGACTAATAATACACGACTGATTGACTTGTTAATTTACTTGATTCGAGCTTATTTCTTGATTTCTCTACTTTCCTTATTTCCGTTATTGTTGTAACTGCCTTGCATACCACCACTCTACCAGTTCGTGTGAGTATCTGAGCGTAGCCAGCCATACAACGGGTTCTCTAATTATTATTACCGTATCGTATATTTCCCTTTTTTTTTTAAATTGTTGCTGAAGCGTCAGGCGCCCAATGAGTACATTTTCTTATCTTTAAATATCGTATCGAATAATTGGAGAATCGCGCCAAAATGCTAACGGTAAGTCCTCGTCAGAGGGTAACAGAATTTAGCGTTACAGTATAAAACAGTTCTCTAGGTCACCGATTTCAAGAGTGTAGTCACATCTCAGGAACTTTCAAAATTCAAAATGGCGGATTTAATATGGTGGACCAAAACTGTGAAAGTGATCGGAACGGCTTGAAAATGCCCACTCAAGGGTTTTTTAGGTTACCGAACACGACCCTAAGAACCCCCGAGTAAGAAATTTCGAAGGAATATAATCAATTTTTACATTTTCAGTCCATCAGCTTGGATACGCCATCTTGAATCTTGAAATTCTGACATCAGATTCGTTTTCAGCGACGCCGAAAACCCCTAAATAACAAATTTCAAGCGAATGGGATTAATTTTTATATTATTTGTCCGCCATATTCGATCCGCTAATTTGAATTCTTGAATTTTTACGTCGGATTCGATTTTAGCCATCTCAAAAACCCAAGACTGCAGAGTTTCAATTTTCTAATCCCCATAATTTTACCACAATTACATTTATTCTGTAAAGAGAGGCATTTTCAACACTTTGTTTATTTATACTTTTATAGCGCTCACTACATTCGCGGAATCATCATCATCCCCAGTTCAAGTTATGTAAGAAAAATGACAGCCATATCTCAAAAATTGAATGTACATCTTGAATAACCGATTCAAAAAAGGTGTCTCATATACATATGAGACGCTATGCCGCAAAAGGCTATACAACTTTTTGCGAAATGAAATATCATACGTGGCACACTTTGCACATGTAATATACATACAAGGACCCAAGGACTATCCCCCCATAGGGCACCAATGTTTCTCATGAAAATCTGCAATTGGAACACGCTTTTGACACTTGATGGAAAATTTCTCGTTTGCAACTTGAATCCGTTTGAAATGAGCCCATCCAGTAGTATCTGGTGACTTAAGGTGCTTATAAAAACCCGTTGTACACCTCGAAAACGCGGGGATGCAAAACTCCTATATCGCTGAAGCGATCAGAGTGAAACTTGGGCAGTTAATGCGTTATTTTGGCAAAAAGTGGAGCGTCTTTTTACTTTTTCAAAATTTTGAGAAAAAATTTACAGATTGGTTACCACCCACAGAAATTGGCCAAATTTTCACAGTTGCACTGAATGGATTGACCTATCCGTTATGATGCCACTTGGCGGTGATGAAACACACATTTTGAGCCCAGTCTTATGAGATTTGATGGTGAAATGAGGAAATGGCAGCTGATCTGGTTTTCGATTACGAAGAACACCGAAATCTCATTTTGGTAACATTTGTTACCGATATTACTCGCATGCCGGTAATGTATGCATGTAATGTCGGTGAAAAATTACCGGCATGCATGAAAGGTCGGTGCAACTGTGAAAATTTGGCTAATTTCTGTGGGTGGTAACCAATCTGTAAATTTTTTTTTCAAATCTTGAAAAAGTAAAAGGACGCTTCACTTTTCGCCAAAATACGGCATTAATCTCCCAAGTTTCACTCTGATCGCTTGAGCGGTATAGGAGTTTCGCTTCCCCGCGTTTTCGAGGTGTACGACGCTTCTTTATAAGCACCTTAAGACAGCTGCCGGCTGCATCACAGTCAAATGATGATCCACCAACCCTATTCTCGTTCTGTCCTGCGTACCATTCGACGGTATTGGATTGGCTAATTTCAAACAGCTGTAATTCGCAAACAACAAATTTCCCAGGAGAAACAGAAAACGTTTGTATTACAGAATTTCAGATTTAATGGTGCGATAGTCCTGGGTCACCTTATATAAATCGGGGATACTTATTGCAATATGGCCAACCTCCCCCTCCGACCCTCTTATTGACAACATAAGAGAATGTGCTTCCGTCCGTCGTTCTAAAACATTTTATGTACCATATTTTTCATCCTTCATTTTATGCTGGTGTGTAGGGGTATTGTGTAAAGATATGGTGCATTCCATACTAATATATAATCTCCACAATTTCTTGTGTAAGCCCATATTTTATTTAAAATTATTATCTGGATCTTTTTGCATGAATTATGATTTTTCTCAATATTCAAGTGGGGAAAAAATTGTATGGTTTGTGTCTCCGAAAAAATAATTGAATACTTACATTACAATTTTTTAATACAATTAGTACCCCCAGAACGGTGTATCGTTTCAATGATGTCATACAATTGTTGGTAATCGACTAGTTTAATGGTTGATTCTCTTTCTAGATTATTCATTGAATAAAATTGTGTTTAGAATAATCTGATTTAATTTTTCTCAATAGTAAATGAAAATGGAAAGAAAAGTATTTTCGTCTTTTGAAAGTTTGGAAAATATTCATGCTCGGTGATAGATTCTTTAAAAAACAAAATGGCTGAATTTTTCGTGACCGAAACGAAATCGGGAATAAAAATCCCGACAGTGTGAGTGTTTCAAAAGTAAAACACCTATCATACGAAAAAAACACCCATCAAATTGGTGACAAACAAAATCTAATGCCGGTTGATTTGGCGTAGAATGTCTCATGTATGTGCCATGTACATTTACATACTAACCAAGAACAAGAAAAATCGCTTCGGCAAGAAAGAACCGTCTGGTGGATGTATAATATACATATACTTATATATATGTATAACCCAGGCCCGGATTAAGGGGGCACGATACCCCAGACTGCCCTACAAAAAAGGACGAATGTCGGTCCTGCAAGATGTTCGAATATGTTAAATTTAAAAAGTGGCCACAGAAAATCAAATCGACTAAGTTGAGGAAACATTTTTATTACATTTCTCTTATAAAATTAAATTTGTGTAAAATAGTATAGTATAGGGAAACACATTTTGTGTTATGATATTGAGTAATTATATTAAATTTTTTTTTCTCTTGCACCTTAATGCTGATAAAATCATCTTGTATATGTTTAAAATTTAAATCACGAGCGATTTCACTCTCTACGTTCAACAGAGACAAAGACATTTAGATTTTCCTGTGAAACTAGGGAAAAAAATATCAGTTTACATGTTACGTAGACGTCTGTACAAAGATCTCGAACTTTATGCAAAAAATTCTTCGGAATCGTATTGCAGCGAGACATTGATATTTAAGCGATCCATTATTGGTAAAGATTAAGAATTCAAGTACCCGAATTTTCCAAAATCTGGGTACTACATATTCAGAAAAAAATTGATTCAGAAAATTTCGAGAGCCTAAGGCTATAGTCTTTTTAGCCTTACGGTTAATCCGCGCCTGGTATAACCAAAGCTCAACGTTGATTACAATCCTGAACTCTGCAGACATAAGGCATACAACTCCCCTCCACGGCGAATCGGGTAGCGAGGAAATCCTCCCTCATCGCCCTTTTGTTTTCCCTCTCCCTCTCCCTCTCCGCCTCTTCGGCTCTTGCTCTTTATCACGCTAAAAGGGGAAAAAGTCTTGAGTATTTATGTAAAGCTTTAGCACCTGAAAAAGCAGCCAAAACAAGGGTCGCCGTTCTTTTCTCAGCCTCATGGATTTACAGTGTATCATTATCTCACGTTTAGCACCTTGATACTTATATTATATATAAATAATGAGAATAATAATAATAATGCCCTTGATTTTGTCATGCTTCTTTCCATTAAGGTCATGTAGTAGTCCTTCCTCTAACAACCGAGCAAACTCACCGCTTTTTTCCTATATTCAATAAACTAACGAACGGAAAGGATTCAAATTTCGACTCTTTTGTATCGGAATTCCGGAAAGTTACTCATACCTCGAAAATCGTCGAAAAAATGTGTGGCTTTTTGACACATCTTACTATTCCCACATTTCCTGCATTTCTGACCAAGAAGTGATAAGCTGAGATACTTGGTACAATTCCGGAAAGAATGAGGGGTAAAGTTATCCATCGTGAGACTGTTTTCATGCAGTATTGAGGTCGCTAGACGAGAACTATAAATTAAAATAATTTCATAAATAAAAGATGCTCTCACCGTCAGCTGCGCGCACGGCGAACCAAGGAACTTGAGTGTAACACGATAAGTCTGTGTAGAATAACTTGCTAAATCTCTTCGCGAAGGTTGTTTATTATACAATAAATTCGAAGCTAATTGCGTAATCACCGCTGTCAAAAACTCGTTTGCTCACTTTTAAAATTGGTTATGCATTTTCACACTGCTGTTGCGAGACTAAAAAAGGCGAAGTAAAAACTATTCGATAAAAACTTCTAATTAGCAATTATTGGACATTAACGAGTTTGTCCAATACGAAACATTCATCACCTAACTTATCAATTTTTATGTACATACAGCGTGAATGTGACAACGATGTCAGATTTTTCAGCTGGAATTTCAATTGAATGATTCAATACATTTAAAATCATTGGCCGCGAATTCGCAGATGTTGAAAGAATTACAAAAAATTTGTAAAGGATTTTAAGCAGATTTCAAGCTCTTCGAAATATTTTACTTGATTTCGGAATGTTTTCAAAGATTTGTCACGATTGCAATCGTTTTTCAGATTTTCACAGATGTCCATTCAATTAGAAAAAATGTCACATGAAATCGGAATACTTCGCTGAACGTTACAAGGTGTTATGATATTTCGTAAATTGCAGTGCTTGATGGCAAGCAGTGGTGAAACAGATTCGAGGAGAAAACTGCTGATAGGTCGATGGTTACCATTCACAACAGTATTGGAATTTACTGTGATTCAAGAGTCCAACGATTGGATTTCAATATTAAAGCCCAGTGCTCGCTTTCGGCAGTTCTTCGCTGAACCGCGCTATAACAGGAACTTAATTATGGGAGACCAAAAGTAAATAGAGTACGAGGATGAACTCCGCTATTTGAACAGAGTGTAGCAGTAAAAGTGACGTGATTAAGATAGAAATTGGACAGTGTAACCAGAGAAATTGAAGTCTTGAATCCTACTATAAATTCAACTATTGCATGTCTCACGCCACTATTAGAGAAACCGAACCCCTCTGTGAGCGCTTAATTTTCTTGCGGCTCGCTCCCAATTCCATTCTGACACCCTCTTAGATCGTCAAGTTTGAAAATCAATCGGATTCCTCTGCTGCCCATTATTCTTCTAAACTGTAAACGAATGAAGGCAAGCAAAACTAGTCCGCTGTTTATAATATCCTTATCATCAGGCTGCACTTAACTGTTAGTGAAAACTAGTTCCGTTTTTAAATCGTACTGATGGACTGAGCAATTGCCAATGATCGCAATCACTATTTACATTCAGTATCATATTTGATGGATTTCGCTAATATTTTAAGAGCGCGTAACACTTCCGTAGTGAACAGACGTATCCATCTGTTATTACATGAATAACAAGCCTGTAATTTAGGATTAGAAAAAGATAATTAAGTAAAATATTAAAGTGAGTTTGATTAATTGCTACAACAGGTGGTATTTTTCGCGAGTTGAACATTCGTCAGATTGACCATTACGTTGAATTTCGGATGATTTCAATTAATTGTGGAAAATTTGCACAAACCATTAATTAAAATGATTTGCTCGAGAAACTTTCGATCGTTAGGACCCTTAGGAATTTTAACCCCTTGGTAATTTCGACCACTCGGAATTTTTATTGATAGCTGAATAATTTCTATTTGACCGTTCCGAGGAATGTTTAAATTTTTTCTATAACTATTCTACTTTAAAACATTACAAAGTATATCAATCTTTCTCTGTTTATTGAAACAAAAAATTGGTGTTTGTTTTTTCACGCAAACTTCTACATTTCACTGAAGTCTGAATTTGAAATGAATTTCTATTAGTGTTTTTGATCATAGTTTTCATTTTCCGTCCTAAAACTTCCATGAAACCTTTCACTGTAGCATTCCAATCGTATTCACTTAGAGAAATTATTTGATCATTTTTAATAAGTGCTTGGGTAAATTATTGATAAATAGTTATCCAAACAAATACAGAAAAATAATAAATCTTTCGGCAGAAGAGTTAAGAAACCCTACTATGTAGATATATATGAGGCGTTCCAAACCAAACCGGACGGTTCGAAAAATTTTGCTTTTTCAGTTCGTCAATTTTTTGATACTTTTAAGCACCCCTTAAAAGAGCCTTTCTGGAATATTTTGAGATTTTATGATTACTTGCTAAAAAAATATCAATTTTTACAAAAAAATCGTTTTTTTTTAGTTTTTTGTTGGTAACCTTCTTAATAGTGGTCCAAATTAAATTTTTTTTCTCAAACATTTGGTTTTGATGGCCTTTACAGAAAAGAATTCAAAGAAAATATTCAATGTGTTTTTATTGAGATTTTTGAGTTTGAAGTTTTAAATCGTATTTTTGAGAGTGAGTGTATCTTTCGATTCTTGTGAATAATTTTTATTTCAAACTACTATTCTTTTAACATCTTTTAAGACCAGTCCGGTCGTAGGCCCTCCAGAATTGCTATTTTTATTGATTTTTGAGAATTTGAAAAAGAAAATTTCGTCCATAATGACTATTTTTTCGATTCTTGAAAGTGTGAAAAAAATTTTCTTCACTGTAAATTATTACAAGTATCGATTTTTGTTACTACATACTCTTTTTTTACTTATTTCAAATTAATTTGAATACTTTTTAATTGTCAACAGGTATTTAAAATCAATTATAAGAACCCTTTTTATTAATTTTAATGTTCTTATAAGAATTTTACACAAATGATTATTTTGTGACCTAGAATACTCGTTAACTATTATATTTCCATAGCATGCTCGTTTTCGTTTCCGTTGGGTTTTATGTACGCGTTTCGATTGGTTTATCGGATTCGGGTTTTCAAGTTCAACTTTTTATTTCTGGTGGAAAAATATAACTCGATCGGTGAATTGTGGTGAGAAATAGTGCAGACGAGTCTTGCGGTTTCTGACGAGAATTAACAAGGACCCTACCGGGATTACGACAATCCGAGTTGGCAACATTAATTATCTCCATGAGAATATTTCGTTCTACTCCAGACGAAAGATCCGTCGAAAGCCTAAACAATATAGACTATCTTCTCACAGACAATCCAAAATGGTAATACCGGGCGTAACTCGACGTAGACAAGAGGGCTGAATTGTGGGACTTGGTATAATTTGGAGCTCTCTTTTGTAGCGAGAGAGGAGAGCGACCATTCACCGCCTGGTGGTTGTCTACAGTACCTCCAGTTACGTGCATGGATATTCATAGACATCCAACGAGTATCCGTCACCGGCTTGAATTTGACTGTAGATATCGTGGATTTCTATAGATGTCTATCAGAGATCAATCTTGAATATGGATTTGTTATGGAGCTGTGGATTCTGTATGGATCTCTAACAGATAGAGTATTCTGTGTGGTTTACGTCGCCGTATCATTTTCCGAAGCTCCTTTCCCCTCTACATGTTACTTTCCAATAATTGGTCGAGTTTCCAGAGGCTGAGATAGATAGAAATTGCAGAGGATGTTACCTACCGATACCCTATATTTTGAAAAGCGTAAAACTCAAGAGGATATAGTGTGCAGTTTCAGCGTTCACTATTTTGCTACTGGATGAAGTTTCTGCTCAGATAATAAGCCAGAGTACATTTTCTCTTTCCAATTTATCTTAACCCTTTCTGCTCGGAAAAATACCTCTTTTTCTAAAAAACATGATGGTGAGGTTGAGTTAAAGGTTTTTTATATATGCGCTGCAACTAACCAAAGCACTCTTAGTTAATACGTATATTATTTAGAAATATAGTTTCTGTATTTTTAATGCTTGCAGGGCATTATACCTACTGGGTATGACTTTGTATGTAGACACAACAAAACAATTAGTAAATACTGGTGAACATGTTTCAATCACTGTTGACTTACGGTACTCGGATTTTCGCGACAGTCTATCTAACCGTCTAAGTTATCCATCTAAATATCGAGGTCTAAGAAACAAATGAAAGAAATGATGTTACTGCCGTAAGAAAAATTTTCGAAATGTGGCACTAAAGTCTCGTAATAAGAAATTTGAGCAAGCTTCATAACCCGTAACCCATACCCATTTTCATTGCAATACTGCCAGAATAATACAACTCACCAAAATAAAAAAAACGAGGGTTCCCCATTATGGCAGATAATTACCCAAATTCACGTTTCACCAATGCTTTTCCCTCTGACCTTGATTGAGTACTTTCGACCTAGTATGACAAAAAATATTGTTCGCATCACGGGCATTATGCCCTAGGTACGAAAACTACTTATCTGTAGCCATAGCCAAATATTTATGTAAATATACAATTATACATCTGTGTATCAGGTCAAATTTGAAATTTAATTATACATAAACGTTTATTCTCGTCACCTGATAGACCTTTTGTAACGATCGATCCAACTCGTGAACTACCTATCCAATGATCGATCTGCCGAAAAAACTTATCTAACAAACTGTTGACCTATTCATTTATCCACTTATCTACTCATCGGTCGGTATATCTATCGATCTGTCTACCTGTCAATCTGGCTATCTATCAATCAATTCATCTTTGTAACCATTCATCTTTATTTTCCATCTGCGTCTATCTCTTCCCTTTGAGCTATGTGTTCATAGTGTAGACAGCGTATACAGATTTAAACACTCAAATTCTGTTTATTATTCCCACACAAACGTTAGATCCTGAGACGAGAATGATGAAATGTAGGTAGTCACAGACTACCGTAAGTCAAAGAGTGGTGCATGAAAAACTAGCATTTAGGTACAAGGCATGGGTGAATTATTAGCCAGATAGGTGTACCTAGATAGAAACATGAGGTATTATACAGGTGATCGTATCTGGCTAACTGGGTGAAGTTTGCTATTCGAAACGACCTAAGTGAAGATAAGACCTGGTAATTGCGCACCTCGCTCTGATTTGATTGATCGAGTTTGTACCATAGCGTTTAGCCCGGGCCAACGAGTACGCGTTCACACCCATATAATACATACGACATACGAAGCAGACGATCCGAGGGAATTTATAGCTTCCTGAAAATCGAGGGGTAGGGATGAAGTGTAGACGACCAGGGGACAAAGAGCGATAAAAAATTTAAGGACCCCTCCACCATCCAGTTATCCACATCGTCGTATGTTTGCCCAATATACCATATAATATGTACCTGTATCCCCGGAATATAATCGCCACGTTGTAAATACACATACCACAAGGTGAAAAGGTACCTACTACAAATTTCCACATATCTGTGCATAGATGTTCAAATTCCAGGCCACCACCACCACCGCGGTTCCATATCGATAGAAAGAGCAAAACGTGTTTTGTTTCTCTGTGCTTTTTTTACTATCCATTTTTTTCACCCCTCTAACCGAACGTATAATATACAGAGGTCTGTAGTATAACTATATGGGTATACAGTGGAACGGAACTAGACCGGAAAATACCAGGCATGCAGTTTTACAATCACGCAAAGGGTAGTTGAACTCCCAGGGTAACGTACCTATTTCAACCCAGCCGCAGAAACTGTACGACTCGGTTTACCTATCAGAGCGCGGATTCTGCTTCAGGGTATAAGATCAGCATGTTTTCTGCGGGCAATCCACTCGCGAATTTTATACACTGCATGTTGTGTACTCACCATGACTGCACTTGATCGATTTTTCATGGACTCCAATTAATTGTTTTTCCGATTTACTGATTAATTGGCCTTTTCGACTATTTATTTTTCAGTTAATAGATTAATCGCACTGCTCTAATACAGTGATATTTATGCATGCCTGCCCACTTCCGGCTACTTATTTTCGTTCCGAAACAAAATGCAAGTTTCGATCATAGTTGTGTGAAAAAATAAATGGGCGATGCAGCTGACGTGAAAGGATCGGTTGTATCGCTAGTTATTTTTTCACATATTTCGAATAGAATTGAAACTCGCATTTTGTGTCAGGTCAAAAATAGGTAGGTGAAAGTGGATAGATTTAAATGAATATCACGTGAGCCGCACAGGCGAGTGCTGTAATCGCATGAGTGTAGTATGAACGCAGCATGAGCTGAGGCGAGAGCTGTAATCAAACAAGTCAGATATCGTCCATCGCCACGTGTGACGATACGCTATTATTTCCAATATCTGTGGAGAAAAATTTGATAAGAGAAGCAATAAGGGTACCACTGACAATATATAAAATGGGGGTTGGGTAACTGACCTTGTCAATGACACAGTGCGTAAAATTGGGATGCTCTAAAATACGCATGTGCAAAAGAATGCCCCAGTATATATGTATAAAATCGAACAATTCAATTGTGCGCATGCGCCAATGTCGTTATACCAGACTGTTCAGAAATGGGACACTTTACACACTCGACAGGCTTCAAAAATCAAACGTCCCAAGCAGGTGCTAAAAGTATCAATTTGATTATTTTGAATGTATAGACAGTTGTAATCATATGTAATATTTCCGCAATCGAGTTGTATGAATTTTCCGTTGTTCAACGTCCAAACACAGATACTGGTACTGCAGAATATCTTGGAAAAATATATTTGCAGTTATTGATTTTTTTTCAATTATTCTGAAGATTTTTTTCATGGAGATTATAATTTAAAAAGTCGCGATTCGAACCGGTAACGAATGTGAGATTTATAGGGGTTTGTATGGTTTGCTGAATTTGAAAAAAAAAAAAATATGGTACTCCAAAAAAAAATGCTGAGATTGTGAAAAAAAGCGAATGTTAAAGGCGGAAGTAGAATCGATGCCGACATTCCTTTATCGTAAGTGATGTTGCACGATTTTATTAAAATTCGCAAACAAAATAAGCGAGTTTTGATCTAGGAAAGAAAATATCACCGATATAACTGTTGAAATTTTGACTGAGATTTTTGAGAAAAGTACCAAAATAATAGATTGTGAGTAGATTTTAATCCTTAGTAACCACATCAGTGCCAACTCGCACCACCTAAAATTTCCTGTTCGTAGCTCTTTTCAACGGCTTTCTATAATAGTCTTCCGATTTCCCCCATATGACATATCTGTCATCATCCTAAGCTATGACCTAGGACGGGGCTTGGCAACATTTATTACGAAACCAGAGTCGCAGCAGCGTGCAAAGTACAACGAGGTGCAAATTAGCACTAGTATGGCAGCAGAATTTGGAAAGTCAATGCGCGATGAAAAAAAAATTTGCTTATATTCTTATGAAAAACGTGTCAATGTAAGTACCTATTTTACTATGATAATATTATTTCTCGCATTCGAACCTATTATTATTAGATTCGTGGAAAATTTGATCCCAAGAGCATTGATTACGTATACTTTTGGATTATTTATACAAGAGTTATAGTACTTTGAAACTGCAAAATCGCACTAATGTGATTAGTACGTTTGTATTTGTGCTTAATAGAGGTGTGGTTACTACGTGTCAAAGAACATTTGATACAGTTGTAAGAAATTGCGGAAATGAAAATTTACAAAAACACTTGCTTTGAAAGATTACCATAATCTACACGTCTTATCCCGTATGGGTTCAAATCACGTTGTATTTTCATTACATTGACTTAATTTTTAACGTTCTATGGTATACACACATTTATGTATAAACATATGGTACGTAAAGTAAATATACACGTGATGTGATAAACGCGAAACAAAGACATAACACGTCGGTATAATTGTTTTTACAGAAATATTCTACACTCGATTTGAATATTTTCACTAACGAAAGCATGATCGCATTCACTTCAACTTATCACTAGCAACACTCATTTCCCAAGTCTTAGAAATTTAGTCGAGTCAATACATGATTAGCAATTTAATTTAGCAACATATTATCTTTATCTAACTACACATATAAACAATGACTACTAAGAAATCATAATATGGTAATGATTTACATTTTCAAACATTATTCCTATAACCCAATGAATATTAGTTAACTTGACTAGACATGACATTTTCATATGGGCAATCGGATAAGGCATGATCAACTCCACCGAATATATTTGAATCATTTGAACAATCTTTGCCACAGTGGATCAGATTTCGATTTTAAAATAAAATGTTTAGTTAGATCGAGCCAAAAATAAATCAACTAGATTGAATAAGGCAGGGGGAATTGTTCCCTCAAATTGATTTTGGGAGTGATATTTGGATAACTATTTTATACTGAGTTTTTCTATGGAAATCAACCACACCGGCAATCGGGCATACTGGCGAGCATAGACTTTCAAAGAAAACACCCGGTACCCGCGATTTATCCATTAATACAACAAGAAAGCCACAGTCTAATAATAAGAGTACTTGGATTTCCCGTAAAAGACTATAAAGGGTATAATATTGCAATATTTATACCATGAAATGGAAGCTAAGGAAAGCAGGGTGCGTCGCGACTCGGTTGTAGCTGGAAATGCGCAGATGCCGTCGGAATAAAAATCGAGGTAAAAGAGGGTGCACCATGTAGGTATCTTACATACATGTATACTTATGCAAGTTGGATAATATCAAACGACACGTTCGTTTCGGAATTAAAACGGAGATATGGAGAGTGAGTTAGACAAAAATCGAAAGGTAGTACTTGTTAGGTAAAAATTTGGAAACTTGATCTGAGGATAATTCGATGACGCTGAATCGAATGGTGATACTAATTTTGCAGTCAACCCTCACAGAAAAACCCTCAACTTGGATATCAATTCGTATCCTCAACTTTTTTCTCATAGGAATTTAATATTATCTATGAGTTGGGAGTAGGAATATACATCCAAGTTCATAGTTTTTCTGTACCTCAAGGTTATAAAGAGTTGAAACGTTTAATTCGGAACCTAATAGATTTATCGAAAAATTTATCAAATAAAAGTTTTTGGGGACAAAAATATATCAAAGTATCATAGGTTCATCTTCGTATCTTCAAAAATAGGGTAGAAAAAAGCAAATGAAAACTCATTTTTAAACAAATTTCTTTTCAATCGAAACAACACTGGGAGGGTAGGGATACAAGACATGTCTGTCTTATACATACGAATTTAATTTTTTTTTATTATTAGAAACTTTGAGGTTTTCGTCCCCGCATTTGAATGGTTTTTCGTTTTTTTCCCTTGTTTTTGAAGATATGAAAATGACTACAGCATACTTCTTTACGTCTTTTTTTCTCCCCAACAACTTTTGGTCGCCATATTTTTATATAAAATTATTGGTTTGCGAATTAAACGGCTTAACCTTTCTCTTATAATGATGTCGGGGTTGATTGCAAAATTGTTATTACCATTCCATTCAGCGTCATCGAATTACTCTTAGATCAAGTG
The DNA here is from genome assembly GCF_021155765.1 of Diprion similis. NCBI lineage: Eukaryota > Metazoa > Arthropoda > Insecta > Hymenoptera > Diprionidae > Diprion > Diprion similis. Next base: position 4,135,677 of record NC_060118.1, read on the forward strand.
GCCGGGTTCATACCAAAAAGTACTACCTTTCATGCTTATTTACTGGTCCAATCAATCGACGCGACGCATTGTTGATCAGATTCCTTCGTTAGACTGCGATGGACTCTTAATGATTTGACATATAAATTGTATACCACAAGTATGTACCTAGTATGCAAACTAACCCGAGAAGAAACGACACGCAATTATACAACCGAGATACTGATAACGTGTATTATATTACATAGATCACCGCAAAAATGTCGGCCGACTGTTTGAACCGCTTAATCATCAAAATACCCCCCTGTCAGCGGTCCCGTCTCTTTGTTCGGATTCGATAATAATTTCGCCTTGCTCAAGCCCTTCGGGGGATCTGAAAGCGAAAGTCCTGTTGGGAACGGATACGTTGTAGAGAAACAATATACCGAACCTTGTTATACTCTGTTGTGTACCTAATTACGCACAAAAACTTTCGACGGATTATAGACACAAAGGGCGCGGCGCGGTGCCTCAAAAGAGGAAAATAAACCCCGACACACACGCATTCGTGTTTCGTTATATCTCGTATCTTCTTATCACGCAAAGCTGCAATTATAAAAATGTTCTTTTCCTGGATGTTTATCGCCTGCGGCGAATAATTTAAGGGGGTTCGCTTAATATCATCGATTATTATCAATCCCACCTAGGATAAGCGTGCAAGTAATTTGTGGTATTCGCGAGATCCGAATCATCTTTCCCTAATTTTTTATAACCATATTATGGCGTGCTTGCTAAAATAATGTTGACGAGTTTTGAACGTTTTTTTTTCAATTTGTCGGATCAAACGTTAGTATTTCCATGGGAAACCAACATGGCCACTGGTGATTACACTTCGGTTTTTACTCTGCCTGAAAAATAACTTCCAACATTAACCGTCCGCCAAAGAGTGTTTTACATCAATTAAAATTGTGGCAACAATGGTTTGGCTATCAATTTTACCTTGAGTCAATATCTATTGCCTGAAAATATAACACGTCAAATTTCATCGTACTTGTAGTACATCTGCGGTATTGTAAAAAAATGTAATAAATTTTCGGATAATTTTTTTCCTGCCGTAATTTGACGTGTTGGTCAAATTCTCTGATAGAATCTGCACTCGTATCGCACGATTAGACATTGAAAAATAACTCCACCGGCTATGGAAGGGTGAACTAATTAAGAAGTGGTTTTTAGTTAAAGCGATGATAACATTGCCAGAAAAAACGAATGTGCAAATAAGACTACATTATATTTCTTGGTTCACGCTACCGAAAATAGACAGACATGTTATTCGATGAGGGGGATGAAAAGATATAAACAGACACAGACAAGGAAAACTGGAATAAATCAAGCAGGATGATAAAATCTAGACAAACTCACCCCAAAATCAGGCTCCAAGTTTCGCGGCGAATCATACGGATGAACGGAGAGTGGAGTGTTTGTCCTTCTTGCGCTGATAATCAGCCCTCTGCTTCCCAGCGAGATAGCAAGCACAGTTAGATAGGGTAGCCTAGCGTCACGGCGCGTGGACGGGGCGGTACTGGCGCTCGCTTTTACCATTCGGCGCGGCGTCACCGGCACTGATTCCGTTGATATAACACGCGCACCAGAGATTCTGCGCACTTTGCTTCTCGTCTTCGAGGAAAGTATGCGATACTTCCCCCATACCGTATTTTTTCCCTCTAGCGAGTTTTTTCTTCTTATTTCCTTTTTCCGCATTACTCCATGTGTACATGCACAGTAATATTCACTAACCTTCTAGTCAACTTGTTTTCCGTCTGAAACATAACGCAAATCCGATTCTATACAGATTTTGTGCAAATGACAGGCGATACCAACCTGAGAGAGCAGCAGCAGCAGTAACATCACCACCACCAACAACAACAACAACAACAACAATAACAACAGTTTATTCATGTCCACGGCAATATTGGACAAAGGTTACATGAATAACAAATGGAGTACAGAAATACTTAAAAGTAATTATAATAATTAAATAAGCGAAGGATGTAAAGAGCTAAAGAGAAAGAAGATTGACATGTTAGGACCATCATACCTACAGTTCTTCTGACCAAAATCTAATTCTAATGCCAAAAGCAGTTCCGGCACCTTGCTTGACAGCTACTTCTGAGGGCTAAATATCACGGATACCTTCAGTATCTAATAACTGCTGACGTTGTACAGGCTTAAAACTCGGATAAGAATCAATGTAGTTAATGTTTGAGGGAAGCGAATCCCAGAAGTAGAGACCGACTACCAAGAAGGAGTGTCCGTAGGTCTTAGTGGCAAAAGTAGGGATCACAGAGTCACCCGTCTCCCGCCTGGCGGAACAGCGCAAAGTAATGTCACGAGTAGTAAAGAAGTCCCTGGATAGCTTGGTGAGCCAGTTCGGAGAAGTGAATAAACAAACAGCCTACAAAATATAGTCGCTTATCCCTGCAGTTAGCCAACCCAAACTACGCCGATGAGAAGTGATGTGCACATCTCTTGCCACGACACAAACGAAACGCACACACTTCTTAAGCAGGCGCTGCAGTGTACGTTAGAAACGTCGTTATATACTACGCAAGCGTAGTCAAAAAGTGGAAAGACGAAAGTTTCGTACGATTGACCAGAAATTAAAGGAAGAGACGTGGAGAGTTACCCGACCGTGCAGCGGACTTTGTTGGAGATGGTATCAGCTTGACTCTTCCAAGAGATTCTGTCATGCAGTCGAGGAGAAGCCCTAGATCGCGGACCAATGAAAAGAGGGATATACGCACACCATTCAAAATTATGTCAGGTAGGGCTGAATAGCTAATAAGCCCGGTGACGTAAAGAGTGCTGCCGACGACTATCGCATGAGTTTTGGATGCATTTAACCGTAGCAAATTTGCGACAGACCACCTGAGTGTTGCCGCGATATCTCGATCGAGTCGTTCAAGAGCCGCAGAAATTTTATCGACCGTGCACTGTAGATACGCCTGAAGGTCACCGACATAAATAATGTGCTCCATGTGACGAAGGACCTTAGAAATCTAGTGGTATCCAGGCAGGCATCATACCAGGTGGTCCTACAACGGCCTGGGTGCGAACCTGGAGGTAGCTCGAAAGCCAGGTCAGCACGTACTGAGAGAAGAGCCACACGTGAGATGGTATCGAACGTCTTTCCAAAGTCGAAGAGCACTAGTATAGTGACCTTGCGACAGTCAATTCCGCAGCGAACATCTTTCGTGAGCTTGAGCTGGGCAGTTTACCTGCTGTAGCCGGGACGGGAGCCGGACTGACGTTGGTCAAAGAGCATATAATCATCAAGAAATGATTTGAGCTGCACTAGGACGATACGCTTAAGCAACTTGAAAGTGAGGCACAAGTTAGCGATGGGCCTAACTTGCTGGAGCTAAGACGGTGATTTCACTGGCTAACGGATAAACACGAACGTCAGCTGAGAAAACCACAGTGCTGAGGGACTGATTAAACAGGACCAGCAAGTAAGACAAGATTACGGGTAGCACATCTTTGATGTTACGTAAGGAAATATCATCAACACCCCGCGAATGTGACGAGAAATGAGAGACCGCATTGTCAAGCGTACCGGAAGAGATATCGCAAAAGTAGAAAAGTAAGTCATCGTACACTGATGGGGGAAAACTGGCGAAAAAGCTACTTCTTCAAGAGCCGCAGGACGCTGAGACACAGAGGCAAAATGGGTGTTCAATTCATCAGCATCTGAACCTGCTGCTGTCCTTAGGATCCGGGGACGCAAGGCCGAGAAGCCTAAGGTATATTTTATTCAGCTGTAATATCACTGTACCACCTGCACTAACGATAAGTCGGGCCAGAGTTGAGCGGATTGTTGCAACGGATTTCTAATGGTAACTATTAATGTTGGCTCAGCGTTGGTAATGTTAATGTAGAACTCACGATGAACCGAATATTACGCCATCGTTGGCCGAACGTTCGGACATCCGGCCGATCGTGGTTGAACTTGTATTGTTATATTGGCGGTGTGACAAACCTAATTGTTGTCAGTATAATTTTGAAAATTAGGAAGAATCTTTTCGTTTTCTTTTGGAATTGTTGAAGAGAAAAGATCATATTATACCTTTTTTAAAACCCAACAAACCTAACCTCCCAAAGCCATTTTTGGTTATAAAATCAAGATTTAATTTTCACAATCAGTCGGGGGAACATTGTTCAACCATATTGCTTTTGGGTCAAGTGTTGATTACTGCAAATATTACGTTGGCCCATCGTTGGGGCGATTATGATAATTGGTGGTTGGGTCAAACTGACGGACCAACGATGGCCCCATGGTACGGTGTTTGACCTGCACACAGCAAACTGCTCGATTTTATTTGTCATCCTATATTTTCCTTCCTTCTCTATTCGCCAGTTCAGAGCTTTCAGTAAATTGAATTTTGTAGACAATTTTGACCTTGCCCAATAAACAAAATTATTTTAGTCAAAATTAAACGATACATATTTTTTCTAACACTAAGAGAATGAATTCCGAATGAATAATAATATCATAATAATCGCTGTGAAAAAATAAATTTATTTATCATCCTGCCTGAATTGATCATGTTATATATTGGCTCTAATAATATTGAAAAAATAATTTTTTTCAAAGATAGGGTGGTCAAATAAGGATGCTCGAGATATACCTCCTGATAATAAAAAATTAACCTGTCAATCAAATCGAGATTGCAAAATAGTCATCTCTTTATTGTGTGCGTGGTGCAAAATGGATTTTGTGTCCAAAATGGGTGCTGGAAATTACTTCTTTGTAACAAATAACTTGATAGTGTGACGATAAATTAGAAGTTTAAATAGACCCGCCATAATTTATGACTAGGAGAGTTAATGCGATCGACTAGTGCGGTCACTTGAACGTGACCGGAAGAGACAAAAGGACTCTCTCTCTCTTGGGAAGAACGTCGGATAGAGCATACGTGTTATTAGACGACCACGTTATTAATTAATATTATGCAATATCTTCGTAAATATTCGAGTGACTTTCAAAAAACTATCTCTTCATTAAAAAGTGTCGTCTAAAAGAGAGTCAACTCACCAAATCACGTTTTAAAGCATAGATTGTAAACTCACCAAATCGTATTCAAACTTAGAGAGAAAACTCACCATATCAACTATTGCGTAATCCACATGCTGAATATCGATTTGTTATCATCATATTCAGAGCCACCCGAAGACCCGGTGTATGAATAATAGTATGAACGTATTCCTGACAACGTAAATTTGGTCTAAAGAAATGTCGTAAAAAAAATATGAGAAGGAAGGAAGAATAACGAAAATTTCCATATCACGAACATTATCTCGCCATCTTCGATACCTGTTGCCGTTAAATATTTCATCTTCCAAGGTTCTTCAGTAAATACTATCGTCGCAAAAGATAAGTTTCTTCAATAAAACTCTTAGAACGTATAAATTTTTTTCATCAAATTTCATTAAAATATAACTAAAACGTTGACTTCCCAAGGAGCAATTGCATATCAAATGTAAATTAAATTGTATGTTGAATGAATGGATGGATGAATGTAAATATTTTTAAAACAAATTGTAAAAGGCTGAAATTGTTAACCAAATTGAGAAAGTCACATTTATTGTGAGTATTTAACCACAAAATTACGGGAATTTATACTTACAAGTTTCAAGAGTTATCTTGCCCGGAAGTTAAATCATCGACTCGACAAAATAAATTTAACGTCAACTTCCTGAAATTAGATCTTATATGTGTCTATTTTCACTTATTAATTTATCTATCTTTACCTTCTTTAGTGCAAACAAAAAATTGAAATTATTAACGAAAATAAAAGTTGATAATTTCACAACAGTTTATCCCGCTAACCCAAACATAACCTATAATATCATTCACGAAGGTGATCAAACAGAATGAGTGAGAGTTTTATTATAAATAGAAAATGTTCTCATTCTGCAATCACATCTAATTTATTGGGCAAATGGCATTGATACTATGCAAGCCCCTGAATTAATTGACCAAAGCTACGAATCAGCTAAAACACAGAAGAATATTGACAAGAGTGAAGTGAGTAGTGCAGGTATAATAGAACTGGACAAGGAGTGATTATTCTCATGATTACTGTTTGAAGGTGACGCGTTAGTAGCATGTAGCAGTCCTACCTTTACTGACCGAGCAAACTTATTCTTTTTCTTTCCATAATTAATGAACAAACTGCAAGCATTGAAATTTGTACAAAGCTCTTTCGTAGCGGAATCGCGGAAGGTTGCTCATATCCCGGAAATAGTCGAAAAAAATGGTGTTTTTTTTTTTTGACACGTGTTACTATTCCCACATCTCTCGCGATTCGGGGACCAAAAAGCCCATAGCTGAGGTACCTTTCGCCAGTCGGGGAAAACTAAGGAGTAAAATGAGCCATCGTGAGACTGTTTTCATGCAATATTGAGGCCAGGCGATGAGAACTAGTAATTACAATAATTTCGTAAATAAAAAATGCTCTCGCGAACAGCTGGGTACACGGCCGGTACGGTCTCACGATGGCTCATTTTACTCCTTATTTTTCCCTAAATGACGGAAGGTACCTCAGCTACAGGCTTTTTGGTCCCTGAAATGCGAGAGATGTGGGGAAATCACAATTTTTTTCGACGATTTCCGGGATATGAGTAACCCTCCTCGATTCCGCAACGAAAAAGCTATGCTCCGTCCAAATTTCAATCCTTTCAGTTTGTTCGTTCAATAATTATAGAAAGAAGAATAATGAGTTTGCTCGGTCGGTAAAAGTAGGACTGCTACATGCTGTTAGGCATCACAGAAACATAAACAAAGTGCTACGCAAGAATAATGAAGATCTTAGAGAATATAACAGTCTCTAAGATCTGTGTTGAAATCCAAATTATCTGTACCACACCAAAACCTTTATTTCAACGTTATAGTAAAGGAAGTTGAAAAACTGGAACAAGCCAAATTATTAATTCAACCAAAGGAGCATGTCAAAGGTAACGTTATAGGCTTGGTACAAAAGAAAGTCGCAGCAAAAACAAATGCCAAAGTAATTAATATAAATCAATTGAAAAATGGATCAATAATAGTGAAATGTAAGAAATAAACAGGATTCAGAGCTGATTCTAAAAGCCCTGAAGAAGAATACAAATGATATTATGAAGATATCAATTTTTGAAAAGAAGAATCCCCAAATGAAAATAATCGATATTATATATAAATAAATTTAATTTACTTTCATTGCTATATATATTAGACTGTATCAAAAAAATTAACTATTTTTTTTTTTTTTAAATATACTGAAAATATTGTTCAGGATACCGAAAAAAGGCGCCTGTTAAAATGGAAGCTCTTAATTTTAATTTTAAGATGTGCCTCATCGCGATTTTCTACTTTCCATAAGAATAACATGGCAAAAACGGTTCTTGCTCCTTGCGATTTTTATAACTAGATAACGACGCGTCGTACAGAAAATTCAAAAACATGTTTTTGTAGGAAATGAAATTAAAATTAAAATGAAGAGCTCCCATTTTAACAGGCGCCTTTTTTCGGTATCCTGAACAATATTTTCAGTATATTTAAAAAAAAAAAAAAAATAGTCAATTTTTTTGATACAGTCTAATATATATATATATATATATTAGGGTGCTTCATTTGAAACGAAATTTTTTGTTTTTCGCGGACACATCAAAATTTTGTTCCTTCTATCGAAAAAGAAATTCCCTGAAAATTTGAGCCCTTAATCTTAATTTTAAGAGGTTCCTCTCGATCGATGTAGATTTCTCATTTGAATAACATGTAATTCATGATTTTTTTAATTTAAATTAACATAGCTCCGTTTGATTTCATGGTATTTCATTGCGATTAGTCAGAATTTGTAGTATATTAGTGACTCTTCGAAAGTACCCACTAACATTTTTTTGTACTTGAACTCATCTCATCGGTGTCGGTTTCGAAAGCCCAATTTTCTTAAAAATTGTTATATTTTCGTACTTATCAACAAAACAGTTGAAGTTATAAAAAAATTGTCAAAGAACAATTTGTAGGAATCTATTTTCCTACAAAAATAGCCCTGTATGGATTTTCTGAGGTGCGTAGTCCAAACGGTATAGACAGTTTAATGTATTAAAATCCTCAAAAAAATATGAAATTTCATATGAAATACCGATGAGACGGGTTCAAGTACAAAAAAATGTTGGTGGGTATATGGGTAGTGGGTTAGTTATATATATATAATATCTATAGCAATGAAAGTGAATTAAATAAAGCGGGTGGTGTAATAATGTATGACAGGAAAGGAGTTAAACAGGACTTGACTTGCGTTAATATGAATTTAACTAGTATCGTGAATTAATAAATGAAAACTAGTTCTAATAAGAAAATGGTGATAAGCGTTCTGTATAGGTTCCATGATTATCCGAAGAGTATATTCGTAGAAGATTTTTATTTATTTTTGCCGAATTCTAAGACACTGAAAAATCACTTTATTCTTGGTGACTTCGATATAAGTATTCACCAAAACGATAATGGTCTCCATTTTGTTAGCAATCTAATAGAAATAGGCTATAATCCATACTTCAATTCTAATACTAGAATTAATCCAGTTGCCTTACAAGAATTCTGCATTGATAATGCTTTCATTAGGTCAAACCTCAAGATAACGTCATTAAAATTCGAATACCACTTGACTGATCATTATCCTCTGTACATAAATATTTCGGAAGAGGTTGAATCAGTGAAGATGAAATGACTAAAACTAGATTAGATTGAGAAAGATTGAAAGATAGTTCGAACAAGGAAAATTGAAGAGAACTGGAGTAATCTGAAAGTGAACGAATCTAACAACATGTTAATCTGAAAACGTATGGCTATAGGTATTGCCCATAAAGTCAATAAGAAAAATGCGTCAAAAAACGTTTGGATAACTAGCGAAATAGTCAGATGTATAAACGAAAATGAGAAGTTATATAAAAAATGGAAAAACAATGTTGATAACTAGTCTTTCAGGAAAGCTTGGAAAATATACTAGTAAATTGAACATATTGCTAAAAAAACGAAACAAGTATAAAAAAGGTAAAAAAAGAATAACCTTAATATAGAACATCTGTATGAAAATAATAAGGGGTAATTTTTAAGGCAAAGAAAATATAGCAAGGCATTTGAATTAATATTTATGTGGGCTAGGGGCAAAGTTAGCAAGTAAATTCAAAACAGTAAATAACGAGGTTTGTGTACATAAAATTAAACCAGTCGAAAACTCAATGTTTCCCGAGCCTACTGATAATTTTGAAATAATAGGTATCATTGGAATACTGAAAAATGAGCTTGGAGTGTTGATAATATTCATGCCAATGCTATAAAGACTTTTGGCCAAAATTCGAATTTTGTCGGGGTATGTATGTCGTAAAATTTTCTTTGTAATCTGACGCATCGTTAGCTAGATATAAAAATCACAAGCAGCAAAAATCATTTTTCAAATTTTATTCTCATGGAAAATGGAAAAGTGTAATGAGCAACCTCTTAATGTCAATATTAAATTCAAATTATAACAGGTGTATTTTTATACCTAAATGAAACTTTTGATTCTGTTTCAAGACAAGATTAAAAAAAAAAATTTTGAAACACCCTTTCGTCCACCCTGCTCTGATTTATTGAATAGTAAGTTCAGGTAAACCCAAATGAGTCCAAGACCACAAGCTATAACATATCCGGGTGTGAGGCGAACAAATGGAAAAGTATTGTACGCTTCGAACAGTTCAAAATTAAACGGAATAATTACCGAGATGATTACTTGAAATGGTGAACTATGCAAAGATGGCGTATAACAATCACAAAAATTAATACTTGAAATTCCCACTTTTTTTAAAATTAATTTTGAGTTTTTTTCTGTTCTGCTATATTCACGTGAAAATCAATGCATTTACCTACATACAATTCTTGATCAAATCTAACATTAATCTGAAGTTCAATATGTATTCAATGAGTCATGAACACCTTGGATCATGTGCTAATACGTACTAAATTTTATAAAGCTGATCATGTATTTTTGTAACGACAATAAGGGATTCATGGGGAATTTTTGTTCAGAGCTTAATCATCTATAATATATATTTCGATAAAATCGAATTCTCACATTAATTTGTAATCATTTCGGCAGTAGTACATACTTTTTAAACCCCTTTAAAAACAGCTAATACATGAAAAAAAATTTGACTCAAAATTTTTATCAAATATTTTGACAAATGCAACATTTTATAACATTGGCTGTACGTTAAGACACAACTTAGCGACTAACAATATAAGGAAATAACATTTATATTTAATATATCTTGATCAACGTTTCATTTTACGTTCGTCTACGTATAACTCAACGTATAATACGATCAATAGTATTTATGAATGACATTTATACATACTAGAAATTTTGACAATCGTGAAATTTTATGTGAAATTACTTTCAAATATAATTTACACACGTACGTACGTCTTTAAATAGCCTTTATCTCTTTTGCTCTGGCTCTGAGTGGTCTATCACTGCTCATGCTATAGTTATCTTGCGTAATAAGCCAACATAAAGTACTTTTTTTTTATCAATTGTGTATCTCACTTAACATCTGTATATAATACAAATGGTCCCTTTTTAAGATTATCAGTATCAGGTATATTTTTAATACTTTCAGACCCCGCCATTAGCAACAAATCTTGTTGTACGTCATCTTCTAGATCATTATTTACATGGATAGCACTTGTACTTTCTAATGTATCGTCCATAACTTCTTCGCGCGACTCATCTTCAAAATCAATTTCACCTTCATCAATATCTTTATTTATAAATGCAATGTCATTAACGTGTTTGATAACCGGAAGAATGAAAGGATTCCTTTTGGATTTTTTACCGATAACACTTATGTCAACTGCAATTTCGACAGCATCATTGGGAAGGATATATTTTCCAATTAAAGATTGGGTGGCTTAACTTGAAAGGAAATTCTATTAATTCAATGAACCCAATTCTAAAAGGCTGAAGTCAACTACCGTCGAAAACGTTGACCTCATAGACTTCGCAGTACGACAAAACTTTTCACAAGGTTGGCTACTAAAAAGCCAGAGTAAAAATAAACTTGGACACTCGTTTCGTTTGGAAAACTTAATTGCAGCGATTAATGCATGTGCATTCAACTCAATACACGTTTAACAGATAGATGTTATAAAACTTTTTGTTACGGAATTTTTACTTTTCACCAGTCATTAGCGCCCAATTCTCAAGGAAAAAACGCTTTTCCAAATTGAATATGCTCTCTCTATCGGTCACATATTTTCGTCCAAGTAGGAAATCATTACATTTCGCATTAATTCTAAATACAGCATTGTATCATTGTCCGATGACATATTATACATAGCAGTTATCACCTTCAGTGCGCAAAGTTCTTCTGCGGTCTTAAAATTCATTTAGTCCTTGGTATCTAAGTCGGATAAACTTGCTTACCTTCCGATCCGATTAATTCACGCATATGATCAGGTGATGCAATATAAATTTCGATTGAATTAAGTCATTGAGGAATCTTGTCCGAAGTTTCGTTATAATATGGAAAGTATATCGTTATAATATTGGATAAAGAAAGGCTGCCAAGTGCCAGGTATTTTTTCTGTATTGTTTGACAGCGATTTGAATTTCATTTACTTTAATAGTCCTGAATCGCCATTGGACAAAAATCCGAATCATGATAACGTAGGCATAATTTACGATGGCACACGAAGAAGAGTAATCCTGAATGTGTTCCGCAGTTTCAACTGGAAAAGAGCGCCATATTGGTGCACCACGATCGTCAAAGGGCAAGGCAAACCCAAGAATTTGGTTATTTTTTTACGTCATATTGAATTTCTCCAGTTGTCCTAGTGGCATCTTCGTTTCTCCAAATTAATTGAGGCGAAGATTTTACTCGACGTAAAGCCTCAATTTGCAAAAACGAAACTCACCTTCCACAACAGAATCATTACAATCCCTCAAACATCTTCCTACTGTAGCACTGGATGGTTAAGAACCTGCCAAATTTTTTTCTGTGGTTTCATGTAAACTTCCATCACCCATTATGAATAAATATGAAGCAAACATTTTCAAAGTTTCTTCGCACCTATGACCCAAATTGTGTTGTCCTGTATTTTTTTCGGCAGAATGCATCGACGCTTTCAAAAATTGATTGAAATTTGTAAAATATTTCGACTGAGCTACAATATTGGTTGACACCATTTAAGCTACCAACATTTTCTTGAATTCAGTATTTACTAATAGACATTTTTCTACATTATTGATAACACAAAACTAGTCTATTATTTCAGTTTGTCCGATGATTGGGCGATTAAGTGATTTTCTATTTCGTTCTTATCTAGAACATTTACCTAACTTTCATTTGGATGAATTTTCTCGGGATTCTTCTACGTTTAAGACGGTCTGCTTTCCTTCAGTTGGAAAAGAATGTGCCCTAATAGACTCTTCCGCGTCCAAAAATTTCCTCTATCCTTGTCACTTTTTTCCGGATTGTCATGGAAAATTTCGAAATTCTATATTTGTTTAACTTTTCATACTTCGTAGCACCTGTAGAGTTTTTGTCTTTTTTCGAATTTTTTTTCGGAATCATTCAGGTTCCTTTTAATTCTAAATTGCCCGTCTTGATTCCTCACTGTAGATTGTGTATGATCGTAGCTTTGAATCTCGTTACCGATACTTTCTTTCTCGATTTCTTTATTATTAGAATTATTTTCGTTTTGATTGTAATCGTGTCCGACATCGTGTCCTCTTCCCTTCCTTCCTATTCCTACCGTCAACAACAAATTTGACAATCGATGATGACGCCTCGGATAAAGCCTGATTCTTGTGTATATTCGAAACATGTCTCACGTAGTTTCCTACTAGCCACCTTCCATTTGCATAATAACACGTTGATGACTGACAACGATAAATGCAAGAAATTTTCGCTTCATAGTCGGACTCTCCACTACTAAAAGTGCATTTCTTCACTGGCATCGTCATTTCTTTCAGAGCATTAGAACTTTTTTAGTGAGGTAAATACGATCTGTATCCAACAACTTTTGATTATTGTTTTTAATCTTACTTCGTAATTTTAACGTACTTCGTAAACTTTTGATTATTGTTTGTAATCCTACTTCGTAATCGCTTTTCAATCTCATTCAAATTATTTTGATCTTGGAAACCACCTGTATCGAAGCTAAAACTAGCTAGTCGAGGTTTTGGTGGTATCAGAAACAGTTTTCTTTCGATCGATTACCCGCAGTTGTTGTTTGCAATGTTCGGCTAAGCGCTACAGAAGCAACCGATGACCACATACGATTTCGAAAGCGGCAATTTTTTCCCCGTAGATTCCGTAGTAATGACTTAATGGTTGATTATCTTCAATACAGACTTTCAAATCATTACGTGCAAATTCTTCCAAAATCTCCATGTGTTGTTCAGACAGTGCGCTGAGAGCAACCGCGGTATTAAAACCATTCAGAATTCGATCCATATCCGATTCTATTTTTCGACAGCATATTTCGCCACGCTCGTCTCCCGGCTCCTATAAATACAGAAAAGTAAATCGAAATTCATTTGTCACTCCGCTATTCGTAATACCACCGTCAACTAAAACAAAACGAAATAAAAATGTCGGATGATATCACTGAAATTCTCGACAAATTTTACGGTACTTTTTTCAAAATCACCGCTTCAAGTTGCAGCAACAAATGATTTCTATGATTTTTAGATCACAGTAAAACGTGAAAATGTTAAGTCCTCTACGATAAAATCAGCGATTTTTTTTCAATAAATTATATTTTGAATAATCTATTTTGAATAATTTATTTTTTCCATAATTGCACCGGATTTTATACAGTTGAGCCTAATCCTGATTTTGGTTTTTCACAATTTCATTTCACAAATAAAGAATTTGGTCAAATTTTTTATTTTATCAATCGAAAGAAAATTGCAGCTGATGAAAAAAATTATGAGTTTCAAACTACAATGCTGTGACGTCACCCAGAGTAAGGTACATCTATATATGTACAAGCAAAAACATTGAAATTCAATTACATATAATATTTGCAATTACTATTTTTAACAAAGATGAAAAAAGTTGAACCAATTTTTTAAGCTTCTCTACCATGTCCACGTATTGGAATTGAAAAAATAAAATGTAGGTCAGACGCTCATTATTTAAAATTCTGCACAACTTGCATATATATATATGCATGTAAATTATAAATATATAAATAATATATACACATAAAATCAGATAAAAAGTCATATTTTTATGAAATTTTTCATAAGTCAATTCACAATTCGCGCTTTGATCCTCAGTGTAAAGCGTTGTCGAAGAACGCTAGTCTTCTAGCGAAAGTCGCTTTCTCATTGGGGTCAAAATGACGTCATCACTTCAGATCTCAGGCCAACCTATAATCCAACGATTCGATTGGCAGATACAATTTTATCCAACTAATACTTATGTATGGATGTATAATATCACGCAATTATTATATATTACCCTACACACATTGATTATTTTAATTTTTGAGCTTGTTGTGACTGCTGCTGTAATTTTCACTGTTGCCCCCTCTTGGTTCGCCTTTTGGGCTTGAATTCATCATAAATAAATTAAAAAAAATTAATTATTCAATTATATAATGGAAAATTCTCGGAAACCAGCGATCTACGTACTACAACAATTTTTCAATGACACTGTTTTGTGATTTATTGCATGAAAAAATTTATCCTCGAATTCAACTGTTTCATCCAGGTTTATAATCTGTCTCGGCCCCACAAAAAATCATAGCTCGGAATGTTTTAATTACTTAACATCAAATCACTCATGATATTTCTGAAAAATTCGGTAGTTCTCACGAGCGGGGACTTCCCAAGAAACTTGTTTTCCTAAGTGTGTATCGGCCTCGGTATTGGCCTCGGTTGGTCTCGTGTATGAACTGACATGAACTGGTAACGGGGGGTGAAAATACATCACAAATCAGACGCTACTGAAGTATCTAGTTTCGCCGTAATATCATTGATGAGAATACGAGTTTCCACACGGTTAAATGTAACGGTGAAAGTTCTTATTTCTGTCAATATTTCTGCCACTACGCGATGTCGAGGAAACTCATTGTCACTTTTGGTTAAAGAACTGGACAACCAAGGAGATCAAGATCCAATGAAACACCGCTAATATGCAAATACAACTAAGGACGAGAACTGCGATACGATTTACGCTGAGAGCACAATCTTTCTCCCGCTTTTGCATAAAATAAAATTATTTTCTAATGAACAGTTAATCGAAGATACATTCTCTTGTAGAATATTAACTATTCTGCCTCCCTGTGGCACTCAAACATATTTTCAACTGTTGTTTCATGCAATTCGAACCATCAAATTGTGAGTCTATTCGCTTCGATTTTATCTCGTATTGGACTAATTTACTTCAGGGATGCCTTTTCTTCCGGCTAACCTTTTTTCTGCGTAAAAACCGAAAACGGTGTGTTTCTCAATCTCTGCGCAGAAACAAGTCGGTTGGAAGGTGAAGGCAATCCTGAAGTTTACCGTACTAATTTCGTAATCGTTCTACTCCTCGAAATCTTTCTAATTTTTTTGTTTCCAAGTAATTCTAATACATCGTAATTTTTCCAATCTTATTCCAAACTCTGAGGTAATCTCGATAATGTTTATAATCTACTAATAAGCCGTGTGATCTTGCTGTGATCTTTGGAATCTTTTTGTTACTTTTAAAATCATTGTAATCCGTTGTAATCATAGTAATCTCTGTAATTTTGTAATCGATTTGTCGTATATGTAATACTTTATCTTCGCCATATTTTCTTAATCAACATAATTTTTGTAATCCCATGTAATCTTTGTATTTTGTTTGAAATCGATGTAATCTTGTTGTCATCCTTGCAGTCTTTTTGTAATCTCTGTAATCTTTGTCATTTCCCGAATCTTTGTAATCTTTGTAATATCTTTGCAATCTAATCTTTGTATAACAAGTGGGAATGCAGTGGGTTACTTTTGGCTGTTACAAAGATGGTATACCTGTGGATTATGACCTAGAAATTGATGGTAGTAATAATATCCCGTTAAATTTGAAAAAGAGCGCATTATTAACAGACTTTTATCAATTAAACGTGTCTCACGTGAGACCCCATGGCCATCCCAACTAAAAATTTGGGTTCCTTACTGAAAAAAACTCAGCTTTCACATGAAAAACTCTGAAATAATATAAATTTTGGCGGCGCATGAGAAAAGCGTTTTTTTTTTTGCATAAAAACGTGTTTTTGAGGTTGATTTTAAAAAGTTATCCGAAAAACGAATAATACATCCGCAAAGATGAGAGTCTTTCACATAAGAAACATATTTCTTCGTAATATCCTTATGCCAGTAACGATACGAAAATAATTCGCGTTTATTCCTCAGTTAGGTCCAAATGATGAACTTTGATGTGTCATTTCTCGCGAATGGTAGGCCGTACAAAGTTAAAACTTGGTGAAGTTTCCAATCTTAGTACACACTAAAAGAGAATAAATTTTCAGACAAATCAATTTTTTGATGTCCAGATCATTCGTTGATAATTGGTCGATTGGCCCATACATGTATATTGTTATAAATAGATAGATACTTGCTGTATTGTTGTATTTTATTCTTCTTTTCCATTAAATTACATTCAACTTTTGATTATAACTTTTTTTTTTTTTTTTTGTATTATTTCATATGAATTGCTATAATGAGTAGGAAGATTACAAGTTTTCTTCCTTTTGGCTCATGGAGATTATTCAATATCTGAAAGAATACACTGTTTTTGTTAGCACTATTCGTTAATTCGGGTAAGGTTTTTTTCCTAATTTCACTGAACTTTTCGCGAGAGAACATGGAACGAAATAGATCATTGTAACCGAACATTATTCACAGAAGTCTGTATTGGGTATAAAGGCCCTAGGGGTATAGGTATAGCGAATCTCCTCCCTAAATATATTTATTTTGCTCCCAAAACTATTTTTTCCCAAACCTTATCCATTTACCTACAATACTATGAGATTTCAAAATATTTAAAAAACGTACGCCATAGTAGAAAAAAATAAAAACCACTTTTTGGCCAAAATAATTAATTTTCCTCATTTGTTTTGAGTTTTAACTTTGTTACTTTAACGCATATTTACATAAGTTGTATTTATTCACATTAATTATTCCATTGTCAAAACAACAACAATCATTTTTTTGGTGAAGTAAAAAATTGCAACAGTTAAATATTAATAATCAATATGTAATTTTAACGGATATTGCTGGGAAAAACTTTTTATTATAAAATTCAATTATTTATATATTTTTACTAACCTGAAACTTTGTATTGTATTTAGTGTTGGTTGGGCGTAGCCGGACGCTCAGTCTTACTGGACCATTGTGCCCGGGCCCGTTAGGAGCACCCTAGTATGTAAGTAACAGGGCTGGGCCGACCAGCTTGGCAAATTGAAGCAGCCTGCCCACCCCTATTTCCTCAATTTTGCCCTCGCTGGTGTAGCTAGCTCCAAGGGCCTGTTTACGTGGTCCCTCGAGCCCGCAACACCGGGTGATGAGGTAGAGGAAAGTCTCGTACTCCTCTTCCCGCATCCCGGGCACAGGGACTCTGTTCTGAGTCCCAAGTGTGCGAGGTGCCTGCCGGTGTACCAGTGACCGGTAATGAGACCCATCGCGGTTCTCAGCTTGGTCCTGTTTAGTTTGATGAGGGTGGCTGCTAGTGCGTGCGATAGCTCTTCGAATAGGGCCCTCGTATGAGCCATGCCCGGTGTTCTGCCCTAGAGTTCGGCGAAGCGAGCCTCCATCTATTGCTTAGATAGGGATTTTGTGTGGCCCGAAGATAGACCGGTGAGGCAGCCTTCGTTACTCGCTTGGCGTGAGGCTCTCTCTCTGGCCAGGCTGTGTGTCAGCTCGTTGCCTTGGATGCCACTGTGTCCTGGCACCCATATAAGACTCACGCGGTAATTTTTTGCCAGCCATGATAAAACTGTGACCCAGTCCCAGGTCAGCACTGACCATACGACGTATGCGTCCAGGTTCTGAGTGCCGCTCGGAAGTCACTGCAGATATATATGTTTCCCTCTGTAGCCCCTGCTCGGGATGTTTCTGGCACAGGCAAGCAGGGCATACATTTCAGTTTGTAGCGCCAAGGCCGTGGGTCCCAGGGTGAGCGACATGCTTGTCCTTGGTCCCCCGTACCAAAAGCCGGCCTCTGTCCAAGTCTTGGCTTTAGACCCGTCTGTGTACCAAACGAGCCCTTTTGATGAGAGTAAGTCATCTGGGTCGTTAACCCAGGTCTCTCCCAGAGGGTAAATTACCCTGAAAGTGTGGTCAAATTGGAATCTACGAGGGCAGCGGCCTCCGTTCAGTTCCAGAGCCGTCCCCGCCGTCCCTACCCGGTCTAGTATTACCGTGTGTCCCAAACTGGTACGCTTCCAGAGCCCTAGGTGGCACAGGCGTAGCACCGCCTTCTAGACGTCCTCTGGCACCGTGATGTGTAGAGACAGTAGGTCTAGAAGGGCCCTTATGGCAATTGTCGGAGTGGTCCGAAGAGCCCTTATGGTGCCTAGGATCGCCATCCTGTAGATGCGGTATATGCCTTTCGGAATGTGGCCTTGCTCATTGGGGGCCACCACATAAGGAAGGCATAGGTAATTTAAGGTAGTATGATGGCTGTGATTATCCATCGGACTACCCGTGGTTGAAGTCCCCAGGGACCACCATCCTTCTGCACGCCCAGCAGGTGGCCGTAGCTTTCTGTGCCTGGTGGTCAATGTGGGCCCTCCATTTGAGTTTGGGGTCTAGGGTGACACTAACAAAAATTAAAAAGTAACGTTTCGGTTTTGCTAGGATTGATCCTCAGTCCCTGAGATGTGAGCCAGTTCTGTACAAAGTCGAGTGCCTCCTGCATCTTGCTTGTCATAGATGAAAGGTGGTTGCCTGCGACGATTAATACCACGTCGTCAGCGTAACCCACCGCTATCACCTTCATCTTGTCGAGCCCCGTGAGTAGTCCGTCCACGTCCACGGTCCGCACCAAGGGGGAGAATACGCCCCCCTGCGGGCAACTCTGGCCGACTCGGGTCCTGACCTCGGTATCTGCAAGACTGGCGACGACAGTCCTGGTCCGTAGCATCTGCCTGATTCAGTCGACTAGCATAGCGCTTATGCCAAACTTTGTGACAGCCTCACAAAGTGTGTCGAAGCAGATGTTGTCGAACGCCTCTTCAGTGTCCAGGAACACAGTAGGCGCTGCTTTTTTTCGGTGGAGTGGCCCTTCTACCTCCCTTACCAGGTAATGGAGTACCGTCTCTGTTGACCTACCGGATTGGTAGGCGTGCTGTGTCCTCGAAAAGGGGTTCACAGCCAGAGCTCCATCTCTTATGAATCTGTTCACTAGTCGTTCCGATGTTTTCAGCAGGAACGATGATGGGCTGATCGGTCTCCATGATTTGTTGCGGTCATAGGAACGGTTTCCTGTTTTTTGGATAGATACTACCCTGACCTCATGGTACTTGAGCTCATGGGTACGTAGCGTATCACTAGAAACGCCCTGAAGATTCAGTTCAGCCTAGTGATTAGGACCTCGCCACCTTTTTGGAGGAGGGTTGAGAAAATCGCATTCACCCCCAGGCTTTTAAGCCTTTCAAAGATGTCGATGGTCCATCTGATCCTGGCCGTCGTTACAATCTCTCCTGCCGATTCCCAGCCCTGCAGTCAGCGCCCGGTCGGGCCAGCTTGTCGAGAAGATCCCTGTGCTGCGGGCCTGGACCCCGGGAAGTGGACCTCTATTATATGGGTAAGTATGTACCCACTAATGGTAGGGCCTCGGTCTTGCTGCAGAACTCTCTCCAGGCCTCCGTCTTTAATTTTTTGATCAATTTCTTGTACTTCTTCTGGGCAGCCTTGTTGGCCGCCCAGTCCGTGTCCTTGTTTGTTTTAAGAACCCAGTTTAGGAGTTTTCGAGAGCTCGACCTGAGTTTGCCTAGCTCTCCGCTCCACCAGGGGACCTTAGACCTGTTTAACTTGGGCTTTGCGGGGCATGCTACCTCAGAAACTTGGATTATGGGGGATTGGAGGTGTGTTATCTCGCTCCCCACCACGCTAGCGCTACTCGGGTGGGTGCAAGGTCCCTGGAGCCTCCAGCCAAGTTCCTCTTTGTAGGAGGGCCAGTCTGTGACCCTGGGATTCCTGCGCATTCCCGTCGATTCCAACTCAGCTTCCGCCAAGAGGGAGAACGTTATTTGCCTGTGGTCTGAAAGTGTGTCTTCTTCTCGCACCCGCCAGTCGCTGATGAGTTCCACAAGCCTGGTGCTGCAGAGTATCAGGTCGATCACTTCTTCTGTATAGGAAGTGTTGAAAGTTGGTTTGGAGCCCGGCAGTCTTCCTCGCGGTCATTGGGCCGTGGAACGTCAGCTTCGCTGTTTCAGGGGATGAGGGTATCCTGTTACCGAGTTACCCCCTTTCCCTTGTCTGTAGGGTCCACAGCTAGCTGGTGCCCCTGCGGTAACTCCACTGGTACGAGAAACGCACCCAGCAGTGTCCTTTGCGACCCCGCCTTTGCGTTCTCTCGCCTCGCTCTGTTAACCTCGTGGGCCCTAGGTGGACGACCGCTGGCCCTCGCGGTATAGCTTCTGCTCTCTCGTATGGCACCCCTCATGCTCCAGACTGCAGGGCTCGTACCCCCCGGTCTTTGGGCCCGATTGAGCCACGTCATGCGTTGAGGTAGTGGCGCAGGAAAGTCCCGTTGCCGTTGCCGGCGCTGATGCTCTTCCTTGCGGCACCTTCCCGACCTCCCTGCCTGGCGCGGGGTCCTCCGGACCCTTCTTCGTCGCAGGGCAGCCCTCCTTGAAGGAGATGTGCTTCAGGCCGAAGTGGACTAAAAGTCGTCCCCCCCCCCCCCCCCAACGCGTCCCTCAATTGGGCTTCCACTCCAACCGATTAAGAGATATTCGTCTATAAACATTGAATCATCTTAAATATCTCTTAATCGGTTAAAGTCAGGAAAATTTTATCTTAGTACTTCATTATAAAGTGTAAAGTACTCCATAAGAATCTTTGTTAGGATAGTTTATCTAGGTTTTTTTTTGCTTACATAATTCAACCCATTTACAACACAAAAATTCAACAACTTTCTGATTTTTTTCACGCGTTATGTAAATGGAAAATGGAAACCACAAAATAGGTACCTCTAAATATCAATATTTAGAGCTCATACTTGACTGAGATATTAGAATTCTGATGCTCTACCTAAATTTTGATGGAAATTTGAATTTTTTTCAATAACACCTTAACGTACAGTGTAATGTTCCTGGATTTGAAGCTAATGCACTGCACCGTATGCTATACCCGGTATTGAGAAGGGTATAGAGGTGAAAATTGATTAAGGGCACCTTAACCCCTGTTACTTAACCACTGTTACGCTATACTGCTACGGACTCTTTGGTTATTAGGAGAGAGAGCACTCTTGTGGTCGGGAAGCCCTGTGTATCCGCGGCGGTCGCACAATCACTTTATCCCCTTGATGATAATCTATGAGAGGCACCTCTCCTTCTTTTTCCCATCACCCAGCTTTATATGCCGGCTTTCGTCTTGGCCGTCCGACCACTTTCCTCCCCTCTAAACCAAACGAACAGATAAATGAATGAACAATTGACCAGTGTGACAAAAAAAGTGGGACACCCAAAGTTAGAGAGTCGAAGTGAGTCAAAATATGATATCTTGTTGTTAAATTGATTTTATGAGATAGCTGAACATTGAAAAGTCATCAAATTTATTTCACTAGGGGCTTCGCCCCTGCGCACTTCGCGCACCAACCGTTATGGGTTATGAGCCCATGTACCAAGAGAATCGGTGCTTCGCACCTCACACAGCTATTTCTGCTGTGGCTTCAACATGCGTTGCTATGAGTTGAAATTAGAATTTCTGATTTGACAGATTAATCGAACCCAGTTATTTATAATTATATGTTAATTTGTCTATGGGATAAATTGCGAGGAAGGCGGTGCCATGCGGCTGATCGAGTGAAGCTTGTCGCTATCAGCCGCGGTCCGGCAGAGAATGTGGAGTCATGTTCTGCTTGAACTGCTATCTTCATACGTCTTAAAAACGCTAACTTCATGCGTCTTCAAAACGCTAACTTAAGGCATCTTAAAAACGCTAACTTCACGTATTTCCACAAATATTTTTAGTAGATAGAGAGATTAATTAATTTTTTTAATTACTACGAATACTACGGAGCGCTGTTTCTGGACGACCCCTCGTGGTAGCGCTATGCTTTTACTAAAATTCTGGACGGTGTAAAACACATTCACGTTAACCTGGACCACGAAAACTACTGAGCTCTGTCCCTGGACGACGGAAAACACATTCCCGTCATCCTGGACCACGAATGCTACGTAGCGTGGACCACGAAAACTACAGAGCGCTGGTCCTGGACGACAATCAGCATCCTCCTATTGACCTGGACCACAAATACTACGGAGCGCTGATCCTGGACTACGGAAAACACACTCCCGGCAACCTGGACCACGAAAACTACGGATCGCTGGTCCTGGACGACAATCAACATCCTCCTATCCACCTTGACCACGAATTCTACGGAGCGCTGATTCTGGATTGTGGAAAACACACTCCCGGCAACCTGGACCACGAAAACTAAGTGGCGCTAGTCCTGGACGACGGAGAACACATTCTCGGCAACCTGGACCACAAATACTACTGAGCGCTGGTCCTGGACAACGTAAAACACCTTCCCGGCAACCTGGACCACAATAATTTAATAGACTACGGAGCGCTGGTCCTGGACGACGGCAAACACCTCCTCGTCAACCCACCTTAATGCGTATTACAATTTCAATCTTAAAAACGCTAACTTCATTAATCTTAAAAACGTCAATCTAAAAAACGTTAACTTCAAGCGATTAAAACCTTTTTTTATATATATATATATAGATAGATAGATAGATAGATAGATAGATAGATAGATAGATAGATAGAGAAGATAGATAGATATAGATAGATAGATAAGCTACCTTTTTTCCTAAACAAATGCACAAGAGAAACAAATACTCGAATTGTGGACAATAACGAGTTTATCGATTTTTCACTTCAAATCGTGTGGAATTTTATTTTCGATTCACCGATCTTTTCCAAGTATTCATGATTTTTATTAATCGAATAATCTGCCTTTGTGTTATTCGTTTCTTTCCTAATTGAATTGATAGCGTCTTTCGAAAGAAAGGATCAATTGTAAGGGCTGATTAATCGATTAAAGCAAAAAAACTATTAGTTAAAATGTCAATGAAGCTATTAATCAGTCTTTTCAATTAATCATTTGATTGACCGTTTCAATTAATCGATTTCGTTTTCTCGATTGATGGAAAAAAATAATTAATCAAAGTCTACGATTAATCGTATACAGAGAGAGCACATAACGGAGAAACACGTTTGTATAAAGATGCATGTTTGTATACGCTAGACTATGGGCTGACGAGTAGGCAGTTGATTTACGGTAGCCATGATTAAGAACAGAAGTTTGTCATTAAATTTGGGATGCTCAAACCGACGAAAACTTATTCGAATGAATAGTCGAGAATGTCTCATATCAACGTAACAAACATCAAAAATAACACATATGTTTCGATAATGAATACCACATATAGGTCATTCTTTTTTTATAATTGCGTAACACAATCACACGCAATTTATCTTGAAGGGAACACGGTGAGAAAGGAACTCTTGAACCAACGAAATAGATTTTGTTGAAAACCAATCACTTCAATCTAGTTTCTCTTATTTGTCCCAAATACAATGACTAATTCAACAATTTCGATTCGGTTAGTTTATTGAAATGATTTAATCATGCGAATTCCGTGATTCAACGAAAGCCTTTCTTGTCGCGATCGAGTGAAGCATTGAGTCAAGTAAATACCGTTTCACTTGAAGTTTATACCTATATTGTTCCTCCAAGTCGCATGTTCGAGGACAAAAACAATGAGATACTTCATATAAAATACGTACATGAATCTAGCCACCAAAAACTTTACACTGATCGAATTCCATACTTTGTTGATCTAACAGGAGCTTGATTGGCATATTTGGTTGAATCAGTTGCATTAATCTCTTTAAGAGGTAAAAAAAACATGACAAGCTTTGAAACAAGTTGAGAAGATATTCATCGTAAACATCAGTAAACTAGTCCTATAAACGGCCACTAGGCAGTGAACTTTTTCGCCACAAAAATAGCTTCAGAGATAGTTACAAACCCGCGTAGTTTGACTTGGAAGTCAGATACGCATAACGTAACATAAAGTCATCGGACTTAATCCAAAGAAAGCGTAATACCATGTTTCTAATGATAGAAATAAAAAACTATTAGCACATATTCAATTTACACTTCTACATATATACAGCAATAATTCTTCTGGTCTTACCCATTATATATCGGGTGAATTCCACAAAATTTTGTGTCAACGGAATTATAAGTGATGTAATTCGAAGAATACGTTTTGTGCGCTTGAATAACTCTATGAATGTTCAGTCAATGCAAAAGTTCTTGTAACAAATTTCATTATCTGCCTGAACCACTGAACTCTTGACTCAACAAATCGTGAATTAGAACAAGCTGAATTTATTTTAATATAACAATTTTATATTTTTAAATGAAAAGATTGAAGTGCGTTCAACCAATTTAGTCATTTCAATTCATCATTTTCTTGATACAAAAGTAGAATAACGAGGAAAGTTCTGGATACAAATTCCTACTTTACCGACACAGCCCGGCCGTCAAAATTTTTTCAGGGCGGGGCGGTGAGGAGTTATCCCCACCGAGGCCGACGTTATCAACGGTCAAAAAAAATAATCCCCTCTGTACTCTACGTTCCCATCATTTTTGATAAAATTATCTATATTCGTGTTACGTTTTTCCCTTCATCGGTAAAAAATGAGGTGTGCTACCTTTACCGTAGTGTTACACGTTATCATCATCAACGGACGTTGCTTCTTACTATCATCGGAAAAAAATCTCGCGCTCTACCTTTACCAGCACGTATCGAGCAAGATCGAGGCGTAGGCGCGAACTCACGGACTCGTTCAATTCGGCACGAGTCAGCTTCTATCTCACTGTTCTTCCATCCCTCCGGTGATCAGCAAGAAAAGTGGGACGTTGGGAGGTTTACAACAACGAGTTCTCAGAATTTAGGAAGGCAAGCAGATCGTCTGACAAGTATCAACATGTCCGTGAGTGGCCTTAGGGTGTCCCTTATTTAGCACGGTGACGAATTTTTGCCATCCCACCACCCAAATCAACTTCAAATAATTCGAAAGCAATTGCATGATTTTTTCCAGATTTCTACCTCAACTCCGTGATAGTCCGCTTTGTAATCGAAGTTTTGTTATGGAAATAACATAGGAAAAACTTGTTTCCGCAGTAGGCTGGTTCCATTTCAAACCACCCAGCTAGGTCGGGACGAAAAATTCGAACGACTTGTAAATAATTTATATGATTCTTTGGGTAATTTAAGGGGACCCGTATTTGGTCATTTTGCTCCAGAAAAATTTTATCTCTCTGCACGGCTATTACCATTTTTTGTCAAAAACTCGTTTTTACAGATTCCGTAAATTTACTGTTTTTTTTTTTTAAGTGCTATAACTTTTGAACGAATCAACGGATTTGAGTGACTTTTTTTCAAAATGTGCGTATTTTTATCTTCTTTCAGAAAATCACAAATTTAGGAAGATCGACACAAAATCGCCGGAGTTATTCAACGTAATGTAAAATAATCCGAAAAAATTCAACCCCGATTTTCGGGAATTGCATATTTTTTTTTCCTCCTACCAATTTTTTCTCGAATAGTTCTTTAAAGATACTAACTCTTCGCACAAGTTTCGTTAGCGGATTAGTTCTCTAAAAAGAGTTGTGAATTTTTCAATATCACGAATTTTTGATATTTTCAGGTAGCATATATTTTGTACTGTAAATCGATTTCTTTATGTCGCTACATTGTTTCTTTCTGTTTAATACATGTATACGACGAAATAAGTGGGTAGGAGAAGTATGAAAAATCCATTCAAAAATAAGACTTTATTAATCCCAAAACAGTTCAATATTACAATAAACATGAATTCACTATAACTATGTTTGAAGCATTTCATACATCGTCAATTCATTTAAATTGTTGCTTCTTCAACCCAAGGGTGCTGACTTGTTCTTGCAGTAAAGGTACAGTTCGTGTATATATTATAATATCTATTCTATCTATATTAGACTGTATCAAAAAAATTGACTATTTTTTTTTTTTTTTTTAAATATACTGAAAATATTGTTGAGGATACCTAAAAAAGGTGCCTGTTGAAATGGAAGCTCTTAATTTTAATACTAAGAAGTGCCTCATCGCGATTTTTTACTTTCCATGAGAATAACATGGCAAAAATAGTTCTTGCTCCTTGCGATTTTTATAACTAGATAACGACGCGTCGTACAGAGAATTAATATACACGTCTTTGTAGGAAATGAAACGTTCTACAAAAAAGGTCTCTTGTCATTTTACGATAAAATTATTCTTTCAAAAGTTATTTGAGGTCAAACATCAACAAAGGACCTCAAATAACTTTTGAAGGAGTAGATTTATCGTAAAATGACAAGAGACCTTTTTTGTAGAACCTTCAATTTCCTACAAAAACATATTCATGAATTTTCTGTACGACGCGTCGTTTTCTAGTAAAAATCGCAAGGAGCAAGAACCATTTTTGCCATGTTATTCTTATGGAAAGTATAAAATCGCGATGAGGCACTTCTTAGTATTAAAATTAAGAGCTCCCATTTTAACAGGCGCCTTTTTTCGGTATCCTGAACAATATTTTCAGTATATTTCTCAAAAATAAAATAGTCCATTTTTTTAATACAGTCTAATCTATATAGAATATCTATATATCTATTCTATCTATATAGAATATCTATACATCTATATAGACACACAGTTCGTGTCTATATATAATATCTATATATCTATTCTATCTATATAGAATATCTATATATCTATATAAATACGAACTGTACCTTTACTACAAGAACAAGTCAGCACCCTTGGGTTGAAGAAGCAACAATTTAAATGAATTGACGATGTATGAAATGCTTCAAACATAGTTATAGTGAATTCATGTTTATTGTAATATTGAACTGTTTTGGGATTATTATAGTCTTATTTTTGAATGGATTTTTCATACTTCTCCTACCCACTTATTTCGTCGTATACATGTATTAAACAGAAAGAAACAATGTAGCGACATAAAGAAATCGATTTACAGTACAAAATATAAGCTACCTGAAAATATCAAAAATTCGTGATATTGAAAAATTCATAACTCTTTTTACAGAACTAATCCGCTAACGAAACTTGTGCGAAGAGGTAGTATCTTTAAAGAACTGTTCGAGAAAAAATTGGTGAGAGGAAAAAAAAATATGCAATTCCCGAAAATCGGGGTTGAATTTTTTCGGATTATTTTACATTACGTTGAATAACTCCGGCGATTTTGTGTCGATCTTCCTAAATTTGTGATTTTCTGAAAGAAGATAAAAATACGCACATTTTGAAAAAAAGTCACTCAAATCCGTTGATTCGTTCAAAAGTTATAGCACTTAAAAAAAAAAAACAGTAAATTTACGGAATCTGTAAAAACGAGTTTTTGACAAAAAATGGTAACAGCCGTGCAGAGATAAAATTTTTCTGAAGCAAAATGACCAAATACGGGTCCCCTTAAATTACCCAAAGAATCATATAAATTATTTACAAGTCGTTTGAATTTTTTGTCTCGACCTTGCTGGGTGGTTTGAAATGGAACCAGCCAGTATATATGTTGTTGCAAGAGTAATGATACTTAAATAAATGTGTAACGGCGAGGTTTTCGTGGGCATTAGTGCTACTATCTGTAAAAAAATTTATATCATGATACCAGCAAATCTAGACGATTTTGCACTTCCTCTAGATGCAAAAAAGCCAGATTTCGAGGGTGTGCAATTGTCGAGTTTGCGTGGTATGATTATGTGAATTTTTTCCCAGACAGTAGCCCTATTGCCGACTTAAACCTCATGATTACAAATTTTTTTAATATTATTATTTTTACAATAAAATATATACTAAGAAAATTTTTTTTTCCCATGTTATTTCGATAAGAAACTTCCACCCCGAAGCAGACTACCTTAGAGTTGAGGTAAAAATCTGAAAAAATTAGTTAATTGTTTTCTAATTATTTGAAGTTGATTTGGGCGATGGCGCGGAAAAAAATTCGTCAACACCCTGAATAAGGGACACCTGAGTGGCCTGCATCGATCGGCAGAACATTGAAGGTTCGAGATCTGCGATGAACGAATTCATGTACAATAAAAGATTATAACAAATGCATGATGGAAGAAATGCAACTATAAAAGCTGAAAATTTAAATTAGAACATTAGCTTTGAATCGATCCTCCTTTGTTGAAATTACCGCAAAACAATAAAATTACAAGAGCTAATTTTCATATTTTTTAAAAATATTCACAAATTGAAAGACGTTATCCATCAAAAGTCCGAGCTGAACCGAGTGATAGAGAAGTGAGATCGTTTTAAGTTTTCATTGAAGTTGACAGGATGAATGAATTCCTACGATTAATACCTACATACATTAGGGTGTCCGTTATTTCCCAAGTTGGCTTTTCTTCGCTGTTGCCCCCTAAAGTTTTAATTTTTGCCCCCAAAAAAATGTCATACGAAAAAAAGCTCTTAATTTTCATTTTAAACCATGCCACAATCATGGCATTTCACTTTTAAATAACATGGGATTTTTGTAGTCTTTGGAATGAATTTCTTATCTTCGGAAAAAACAACAGTATAGCAATGACCGATGCATATTCTTGTAGGAGATTGAACACTTTACAAAAAAGATTTCTTATAATTTTTTGATAAATCTACTCGTTTAAAAGTTATTCAAGGTTAAAGTAGCGTTCCTGGTAACTTTCATAGTTTTGCAAGTTTTACCACAATTTTCTTTTACATAATCATTAAATTTATGAAGTAATGTTCTAGAAACTATCTGAAACAAGCTTGACAGTTTAAATATCGTAAACGATACCTTGCAATTAATATTAAAACAAGACTTATTATCAAACCCAAACAATTTACCATATACATTTTTTCCACGCTTCTTGACCACCTTCTCCACGAGATAGACGTCTGTCTATTTAACCTTGAGTAACTCCTGCTTGTAGACACCACCAACGATGAGTTGATCTTAGTAGTCTCTCAGCTTGTACGTCACCAGGGTGCTATTTGCTATTTGACTGATCCTGAAAATCTCAATTGCCCAAACAGGGAGTAACCTTTCTCGAAGGCGTTTTTGAATTTGCCAATTCGAACTTTGTCACCAGTTTTGAACTTCGACGGTTTCGAAGGTATCGCTCGAAGCTCTCAGTACGCTTGATGCAATAATAACCTTCCGTTCTCAACGGTAACATCATTTCGTTTCATTCGTATAGTTCGGTGTTTGGTGTTGCGTCTCATCAAGGAATCAAATTTGGAGTTATAAAATTCCGTTCCTCTCTGTCCACATATAATTGCCGTCTTGCGCTTCATCGGTACAGCCCACGCACACTTTGAAACGATGTCTATGACTGTGAGCATGTACTTTCAGCCCTTGTTTTGCGCTGCATATGACGTCATATCAACAAGATCAGCTTGCCAGGTCTCTTCGATGCCGCGAACGTCTACACAATGACGTTGGTAATTTCGTCGTGCCAGTTTATGTAGTAGTAATAGTAATAGTATGTTGCGTGTAGACAGATTTGTGCTTGTTTTCAAGTCAACTTGCAAACTAGCCAAAATTTTTCTGTGGTAGTCTGCAAAACTTTAGACAATTGACCAAAAGTAACGATTTGGTTTTGTGAAAAATTCAATTTCTCTTATCAGATTCACAGCGTTGTTCTCTTCTACAGGGTCGACTATATTGCACAGTCGTTTGTTCGATATATCGTAATGACCCTCAAAAGTTATTTGAAATCCAACAGCTGGAGGACCGTGAGTGCTTGTAGCGGTATTCTTTTTCAACTATCGTCCAAACACGTCGATGCTTATCTCGAGAATAATTGAAAAAGTGATGGAAGTTGGCTAATAAATGATCTCCGCTTTCCGTGATTCTTCGAGAATCGACATTATTTCATTGTTGTGACTTGTATTTTCAACCTCTTGACATGCTGTGAGTAAGCGGACACGTTTCACCAACTCGTTGGCATCGTCCCAGAAAATATAATCTGTTTTAACGCCTTACCGAGTAATCCAAGCCTGAGGTAGTAAAACATCTTTTCCCCTATGCTTCAACTACTGTAACGATACATCTTTTCCTGTCGTAAAAATGATGAGCAGCTCGGTAATTAAACATTGGAATTTTGTATCACAAGGGTTTCGAATAGTCTCCGTCGCGCTATAGTATTCTCTACGAGCATTTGTAGTGAAAACGATGTTTTTGTATTTCTCCTTGTCGTCAGAGGTAACGCGAGCGTTAGCATCGAACAATCTGCTGCTTCAGATTCGATTTCATTTTTCTGCTCATCCTTCATTTCATCTTTCATTTCTTCGTTCACTTCTTCCTTCACCTCTCCTTTGACAGGTCTTACACCTCGAGTAACCTTTACTAATTCCTGCAGCAGGGTAACCGCAGGATTGAAGACATCCTTCGTTTTCTTCTGCATCGACTCTTTTCCCATCTTGAGCAGTCTGTGCTTACAACGAATCGCATTACTCGCTCGAGCAATCTCCTCCGCAAGACTTCTTTTTCCTCGTGACTTTTCTGCATGTTGACACATCTAGCTCTGCAACGATACTGTTTTTTTATTTTTTGATGATGGCGTATTTTATTATTTTAAGCTGTGAAGGCTTCTGTTTGAGATTTCAAGAATTGTGTCCGGGCTGTGAACGTTTTTGCCCACGTTGTGAAGGTTTTTGTCCAAGCGGTGAATGTTTGTGTCTGAACTGTAGAGGTTTTTTTTCCGAGTCGTGAAGGACTGTGTCCGGGCTGTAAATATTTCTTACAGCTCACTCGATAATTGTTGAAAGGCTGTGATGGATTCATCAACAATTTCTAGACTTTTTCTCTAGAAGGGATTAGTTATTTTCAGACCCTCTTTCTGCATTGATTCTTCTCCCGTCTCTAGCAATGTAAGTATGGTATGCTTACAAAGAATCGCATTATTCGCTTGATCAAACTGACGCATGACTTCTTTTTCCTAATGAATTTCCTGCATATAGATAGGACTCATTCGGCAACCAGACTGTTTCTTTTTCTTCGGCGATGATGTATTTTATTCGGTTCTCGTGTTCATGAAATTGTCAAATTCCTTTCTGTATAGACCATAATCGAGCTCTATATCCTTGTCTATGACTACAAATCCATATTTATCACCGTTTCAGCAAGTCATACAAAAGTCTTCGAACTGTGTCTACGACATATCGGTGTTAACATGATCGTTTACACGTGTCTCAGATTTATCTCGTCTTGCTTGAATAAGACCAGCAAGTTGGTGTTGTCGCGAATGAGATGCTTAGGGATTCGAGCGTAGGTCTGACAAAGATAGAAATAGTCTACGTCATGACGTCTACCTATACAGAAGTATTTGCGTATGTTGTACTGCTTCTCCCACGGTACGTCATCGAATACCACGATGGAGTTACGTTGCGCCTCGTTCGATGCAATGACTTGCTTGTGCTCGTTAAAGGGGCAGTACTCAACACGGTTGACAATTTCAAGAACTTGCCTCAGAAAATTGTATTTCGATTGATGGAGAGATTTTGAGTAAACGTACACGTTTTCAAATCTTAAACCATTTGGGTGTGTTATAAGCGTGAATAGCACGTTGGTTTTACCACGGTTGGATGGTGCACAGAATACAGCACATACGCCGCTCGGTAACAGATCACCATGACGGTTGTTTCGTTTTATATTTTGCATATATTTATCAAAGTTCATCGGTGGCAGCGTAATGGATTGTTTATCGAACCACATCTTGAACACGACTGATTGGATCGGCTATAAATGTACCGTTTTTAAACATTTCCCCTCAGTCGATGAGCAGTCATGATTGTGCACATACGTCATCATAAGCGATCCCTTGGGGATAGCCTAGTAAATAGTGCTATCAACAAACTTGCGTTTGAACTGCATGTTTCTGGTTACGAATATTCCGGTCCCGAAATGAAGTTGGCGAAACGGCTCGCGAGAGGCGATTCTGGTATCAATCTTCTTGACGCAGCGTGCAAGGAACACGATGTAGACTATTCAAAAAACCGCGGCAATATTGAATCTAGAAACGTTGCGGATAAAATATTGGAGCCAAGAATGCTTGGAAACGGGTTTCTGCAAAGGACGCGAATTTTGGTGAAAAAGCCACTGCTTGGGCCGTAGCTAATACGATGAAGGCAAAAACAAATTTAGATATGAGGTGCCAGAAACCAAAGAATGTTGTCTTGAAAAAAATCATGAGCGCAGCGAAAAAGTCTATGACTCCGAGTAACAATGCGAGAACAGTCATTAGATCCGCACTCAACGGTGCTCGTGAAGCTATCAGAAAAGAAGTTGGTAAACTTAACGTGTGATCACTACACATCCGACCGGTACCCTCAAAAGTTGGTGGATTTTTACCTCTTCTTGAACCTATTTTTTGCTGGCCTTAGTGCTACGAGTGCTTCAGCTGGAGATGCGACAGGTACAGCGAAGGCTGTAAATGACACAGCTTCGGCTGGCACTGCCACAACGAACACTCAAAAACCTAATTATGTAACAATTTTGGGCTCATTTTAGGCTGATTAAATTCCACAATGCCGAATTTCATGCTCTTCAAAAAACCGCAAACAACGGTGGCGGTGCTAAGTTGACGTTAAGCCAGCACCGTCTCACCGAAAACAAAACAACGAAGAATAATTTCGAAAAAGTGATTGTGTGAGAATTTTAGGCTCATTAAGGGTAGAAAAAATTCAGGATTTTAATATTTCGACGGTACCTACGTATCCATAGAAACGACTCTTAAGATTTCCGCATCTGCATTTTTAAATATTTGATCAGCAGTAACGTGCAGGTTATAAGTCACAAAGATGTCCAAGGACACTTTTTTGGAGATTATTGGTTCTCTGGATGGGCATTTAGAAAAAAATTCGGATATAATTTAAGGTTTTTTTTTTGCAATTTTCATACTTTGGATCGCAGTACTTTAAATCACTTACATCACTGTAGAAAAAAATTTTCAATGAGCTTTTTTTGTTCCTCTTTCGATTCTCTAAATGCAAGTATCCCTACCCCCCTCCTATCATGTTTCCATGCGTTTTCTTTTCGCTGATATAAAAGAAAACCGAAATATCGACCATTTTAAATTATACTTTCTTTTTGTTGTTCTTGCAAATTTGACAACTAAAAACAGTAATTTTTGCCATCATAAGAAAGTTAGATTTAGCCTATAAGAGTTCTTTTTCGATTTGTATTGTTTAAAAAATTCCCAAGTTTGAAAGATTCGAATTTGGAATCGAAAAAAATTAAAAAAGATAGAAAAATATTCCTATAAAGCAAGTAAAAAAATGGTATTCTTATAAACCTTTGAACATGAAACAAAAAACAGGTACTAGATAGTTATAAGAGGAACGAAAAAACTCTTCGAAACATTTCTCTCAGAGTTATACATCAAGGTGTACCACGATCCAAAGCATTAAAATTGCACGAAAACACTTTAAATTAAATGTAAATTTTTTTTTGAATTCACGTCTAGAGAATCCTTTAATGTCCAAAAAGACCTTGGACGTTTTTATCTGAGACTCATAGCTTGCACGTTACGGCTGACGTGCCGCTAGCGCCCTCCCTTATTCTCTCGCTCGCTCTTCCGCTCGCCCGCTAACCGGCCCCGACTTGGTCTTGCGACCTCCTCGTGCCGTTTAGGGTGACCCCGGTGACCTGCATGGACTTGAGGAAAATGAATTTCCCGGGAGGTCTATAGCCCTCAAGGAGAAACTCTTTAAGGCTGAATTGGCGTTACATACACGACAACACGTATTACGTACTCGAGTATGCTCGTGGGCGAGCGTCGAACCGCGAGCGAGATGTTAAACCAGTAAGATCGCTTGAATCGGCAATAACATTCAATTTCACACCAATAGTGTTTATTTCATAGTCACTTGAGCAATTAAACAGGTCGCCTTTCGTCTCAATAATCGGTGGTGTCTCAATTTTGCAATATTTCGCAATAACTATTTTATGTGGCATTTTGATAATAACTCTCGCTTACAATATTTTACATTTATTCACGTAACATTTTGACTTATAAACTGAACATAATAATTTTGTACCGTAACTAAATTTATCGTAACATGAACTTAAACTAACTGAATTGAAGAACGAAAGCAACTCGAGACCCGATGTTTCTTACGTCGCGACTAAAATATAAACATAAACGTGCTAGGACTTTCCCTCATCGAGTCTTTTAAACAGTAATTTGTTTATTAATAAATTTTTATTTTTTTTATCATCACGTTTCCAACAATACCATAATCTAAATTTTGTTGGAAGGAATTTTTGAACACATCTTTTTTAGTCGTTTCAAAAATCAAAAGCTCGATATTATCAAAATTTCATTATGTCCCCCCTTAAGGTGCCGCTGATGTGACTTGAAAATATCAAATCGTGACGTCATAAATACGTGCAGCGCCTCTGAACGTTGAACGGTGAACTAAGGCCGCTGATTTCATTGGCTTGTTCTGTTAGATCCAACCAATGATGTCAGTTACAGATCGGAACATACTTCTTGTGGACCATAAACGGGCTGCTGTCACATGAAAAACGCGTATACGAATCGAGCCATGTTTACAAAAAAATAACTGATAGTATAAGTTTTCCCGGATAACGTGTGTGCTTTTGTACGTGTGAATCTCCCTGGCGAGGGTGAAAGAAATTTTGGAACAGTGCAATCAGTGAATATTCAACATGCGGTAGCTCCGATCGGCCATGTTTGTTGTCGCGTGATTGTATTCACTTCATCATTCTTTATTATAAACATTATCAGCGATTTGCCTGAGCAGTGACTGAGATTCACACGTACACTATTATTCAAGCTACGATTTAAAATATTTCCGAGTAAGAATCATACTGTCGTTATCACAGGATTTGTATAGGCGTTTTCACCCAATTTCCCCGCTTCGAAACGGACACTTGCATCTGAAATTTCTAAGCGTTGAGCGATATAAACATGATACCTAATTTAATGAGGTCAGTGTCACACTTGCAATCATGCATGATTCATTTACGTAAACGATATCGGGAACGTCGTCGATTCTCGAAGCGCAATATTTGCCGCCAATCGAGCTTGCTGCTAATAAAAATTATGCTCCCGGTCTCGTAGAATTGTTAACCTTCAATTCTATTCCAAAGGTTGATGTCAGTCACTATAAAATGTGCATAGCAGATAAAGTAACTACTATTCCTACCGATAGCTACGAAATTGAAGATATTGAGACATACATTCAAGATGCTTTAAAAAATGCTGAGATTGTGATCAGCATCAAGCCCAACAATATTACGTTGTGGAGCGGAATCAAATGTAGCCACGTCGTAAATTTTTAACCTGTTGATTCCATTGGTCGGCTTCTCGGATTCACATTGTGACAATATATGTATATGACACATACAGGGTATGACGCTCAGCTGAGCGGTGAACACGCTCAGCTAGTCAGTCGGTCCATAGACGTGACACAGTGAAGACAGTATATTAGAACTTGGCAAAGTCACTAGATTTACGACGATTTGCAGTATATATTTTCTATTTTTTTTTCTATTTATATAAACAAATATCTACGCCTATGTCCCAGTCTTGAATAATTTGCAACGACCCTGTTGGGAAATATATACAAAAAAATCAACTGATCACGGACCGACTCGACAAACGAAAGATACGTTATCGAAAAGACCATTTTATACAATTTTTGTTATTTTATTTCTTTCTTTATTTATTTATTTATTTTTTGTTATTTATTATTATCAATGTTTTGTTGTTATTTTGATGTGTATGTGTGAGTGCTTTTATTTTTACAATATATTTATTTAATTTTGCTATTTACACGAACCTAATTTTGTTTTATCTATACACATAAATATCTGCGTATTTTTATTCCTTTATTGTTTTATTTATTTATTTTTTGTTTTGTTCTTAGTTGTGACTTGACATTTTATTATTTAAATTTTGTACAACAAATCTATTACAACATCACGTATATTGGCAGCTAGAAAAACTCACCAATCAAATATGCCTGTAGCCATTCTCAAGTTCAACGAGTCGCGAGTCGAATGTAGCATTACAACAAATGCCTAAATCAATGAGCGCAAAGTGTATACTATTCACAATTTTTTCCCGATCGTTCCGCCAGAATATAAGATTGTGGAAGCGCCCTCGAACGTCATTTACCTTCCGAGTGCCTTCAGGACCATAGATTGTATACAGCTTCGGTTAGTCAATCAAGACGGCAGCCTGGCTAATTTTCGTGGTGAAGTTATAACTGTGAGACTGCACATCAAATCGCAATAAAAAGATGGGTATAACAGTGTGTGTATAACAGATTACCCAATAAGAGTTACATTAGTAAGTCTATATGTCCCTGTCAAGTGAGCCAAGTAAGACAAATAAAATTTCGATTGTGCTGTTTTGTTATCTGCTACGTCCCGTGGAGGAGGAAATCTTGAACATTCAAACGCCTGTCATCTTCGATGAGTCAATCGCGCACCTAAAAATACGTGCGTACAAATCTTATGCATCATCAAGTTTCGACAACAGTAATGAGATTTGCATCACCACTCAAGATCGGAATTCATGCACATTACCGAGCAAGACTTTACTGCATTTCTCTTGAAAATTGGTTAATTCTGACGGTACTGCAACAGCAATCACATCATTGGTCAATAATGCCATCTGCCATTTGTTCGAGAAGGTACGGTACGAACTAAACACTGTACACGGGAGGAAAGGGATTCTTGAACCAACCAAATAGATTTACATGGAGTCCATTAACTTGAACCTAGTATCCCTTATTTTTCCGAATACGATGACTTCAATTCAACAATTTCGATCTAGTTGTTTGTCAAAACGATTTAGTCGGACGAATTCCTTGGTTCAACAAAATCTTTTCTTGTCATGATCGAATGATGTATTGATTCCAGTGATCCTTTTGATGTGTTTCCGAAATTCATTCAATAATCCTATCATTCCTTTCAAAGTTTATGTATTGCTCCTCTAAGTCAGATGTTCATTGACAGAAACAATTAGGTACTTATAATAAAATAAGTACATGAATCTTGCCCACAAAAGATTCACATCAATTAAATACAATACTTTGTTGATCGAATCGGAGCTTGTATGGCGTAACTGGTTGAATCAATTGCACTAATTTGTTCACGAGGTAAAAGAAACACCACATGTTTTGAAACAAGTAGACAATATATTCATCGAAACATCAGTATACTAGTACTATAAACGGACACTAGGTGGTGTACGCAAGTAGCTTCAGAGATATGTACTTATAAAACCGGGTAGTAGGCTCCAAAGTTAGGGATGGATAACTAAAATAAATTTGCTATTAGACTCATTACTATTGAAGAAAGCATAATACCAAGTTTAAAGTCATTGAAATGTAACTACAAGTTCTCGGGTTTTACCCATTAATTATCGGGTAAATCTCACAAAATTTTGAGTCAACTGAATTATAAATGCAATCATTCCAAGAATACGGTTTGTGCGCTTAGACAACTCTAAAATATTTCAGTCAATGCTAAAGATTTTTGTAACAACAAATTCAATTGTCTGTTTCAACCATTGAACTCTCGACTCAACAAAACATGAATCAGAACAAACTCAATTTATTTTGATACAACAATTTCATATTTTTAAAACAAAACGATTAAGGTGCGTTCAATCAAAATTTTAGTTATTTCAATCACCCATTTTCTTGATACAAAATTCACACCATCGCTATGACTCACGTCGTGTTATCTTGAATAAATTTATAGTCAGTATGATCATTCAAAGGCTTGATTCAACTCTATATTAAGTTGTCATAAGTATTTCATCTGACAAAAGTATTTAGTTGAATTGAGTAAGTACTGTGTTCGCCACATTTGACTATAGCAATTAGTTGAATCAAATGAATATCACTTGTCTTAAATAATCCTTTCCCTCCGTGTAGAGATTGCTAGAAGCAAGAGTGGGTTTCACCACCCTGCTGAAGGATTCCGCTTCACTAAGCCCTGGTCAGAGTTGGCTTTCAAAAAATGCTGGATAACTGGATGTTGCAGAAACGAAAAATTAACCAATGCCGATGGTAACTGTGATGTAGTTATTCCCCTGAGCATGATATTGGCCTTCGCTGAAAAAAATTAACTGCATGAAATTGTACCCAAAGTTCAAATCATCGACTTGCTGGACATGGGCTGTCCATCGCTTCAAACCATGCAGAACACTTCAGCTGTGCCTGTACAATGTGATGACTGCAGGACCGGCGACTTATGAATTTCTCAGGTATGGAGTTGCGGGGGGGGGGGCAATTTTCAACAGTAGCCATATGTATTACACATATTTTATATTTAGTTTAAGTGAATATAAATTATACATGCATAAATATTATGCATATTTAATATATCTCTGTATGTATTTATGATAGTCGACATATATCTAGACTTAGTAGGCTAACTTTGACGCGAAGCTTTTATATACAAGATTATAGATATAAATATTTGGACGGAAGTACACGAGAAAAAATCATAAGTAAATTAAAAGAAGCTCCTCTGTGCAGTGAGCCAGCGTAAAAAAAAGAAAAATGTATAGAGAACATCCGGTATTTCCGTGGCAACGCGGTGTGACTCCGATATACCAACTGTTGATAAATGCTTTGGTGTGCCCACGGAGTAGTAGGAAGGAGACAACACTCAAGCAGCACTTGGCTCAAAAGCTGGCCCCGTTTTTGGGGCAATGTAGAGAAGTTTGTCAAGATGCGATTTAAGCGCCTCTTGCGGTGTAAGCCCGTACAACGCTTTCCCCCCTTCTCCGTATGTTACAATCACGTTGCGATTCGCTGTTTGCCGACCTTTTTTCGAATGTCGATTGAGGTTTGTTTACGCGATGTTTGACAAGGGCTTACGGTGTGAGGTGTAGTATTGACTAAAAACAAGGTACAAAGAACAAAATTCGTGATACAATCGGTAAGTATATGCTATTTATTAGGCCCAACTTTCATTCGGATAAATTAAAGTTTTTGAAACAGCAATAAAAAACGGTTTCCGAAAGGCATTTACTCTATTTTCCTGGTTTTCACTCACTCCAAGTGCGTATTTTACGAATTTACAGAGTATATACATAGGTTACGATCACCACCCCTCTTTTTATTTTTATATTTTAAAGCTAAAATTTCACCTTTTTCCGTAAGAGGCGCTCAAATCGCATTCAGACAATTCCTCTTACGTTACCTCAAAACTGGGGCCAACTTTTATCGCAGAGTGTTGTCTCCTTCCTACTACTCCGTGGGTGTGCCAATGGCCCTAAAGCTGCTTTTTCACATGCAACAAACAACTGGATGCAGCATGCTCTGATTGGTCATTGCACCAAAATCACCACTTGGTGACGTCTCACGTCTGGTGATTTTGGTGATTTCACCAATCAGAGCATGCTGCATCCAGCTGTTTGCTGCATGTGAGAAAGTAGCTTTACAATATATTCCAGTAGGTATAACATTTTCAAATTCAAGATAGGGTATTTTTAACAGATGACAGTGCGAATTTTAATTTTCTGGAATTATTTCGAGAAATGAATTCATCCATTGCGGCATTTCGGTCTAAATTGGAAGCGGTATCCGAGTGGACGTGTATTATTGTAAGATGATTCATTCTAGACTGTGCCATAGATAAGCGCATGTAAGTTTTGAGTTTACGAAGTGCGGAAAACAATATTTCTGCGGTACAAGACGAAGCAGGAATAGTTAACATCATTTTCACGAACTTCGTGAATTCAAACAAAATATCACCAGCAGCTGGGCTAGCTTTTAGAAAAAGTACTACGTCTTTTAACGTATGGACGATTTGTAGTTTACGATTTGGAGTTTTCTCTGTTAAATTATATCTAGAAACATGTCTCGGTGTAGACACAATTTCTCAAAATCGAAATCATTTTCAGTGACATTTCCGGAAATCGGTCCACAGTAAAAGCTTTTTAATTCGGATGCCGATTCGTGTCTGCCCACCGCAAAGTCTTCGAACTTATTAAGGAGATCTGAAGTATCCGAATTAAACCGTTCTTGAAGCGATCCGATTACCTGATCTAGTATCTCGTAAAACTGCATTTTGAAAAATTCTTTGGGTGTTGCGAAAATCTGATTATTCGATGTACTAGTTACTTCAAGTCGTTTCGGCATTTTTCTAGCGCGAGGTAGTTTTGGTTCTTCCAAATCAAGTTCTGTGGCACCTAGTGTTGCCTTCTGCCAAACTGATTCATATCCAGTCTGTCTGACTTCACGAAGACTTTCTACGACTGTCTTGACTTTTTCGTTCGACTCGTTGACACTGAGATCACATTTTTGTAACTTCGCATTGAGGATCTCAATTCTTTCAAAGACAGATATCGTGACTGTCAGATAAAAATAAAAATTAAAGCCCTCGAGCTGTTTCAGAAATCCTGAAGCCTTTGCTGAGATAGTGCTATCAACTCTTTGGTCAGTTCTCATTTCATCTAACAGAAGCATAACAGCTTCGTAATTCCCCTTAACTTGAACAGTTTTCAAAGATTTTATATGCATACACCACGTAGTGGGACAGAATGGAGAAAAAATCGGATTCTCTCCAGCTTGTAAACTTTTGAAAGCTGCTAGACGCTTAGGTGAGACACGGATAAAATTTATCAATTCTTTTGTGATTCCAATGAAATTCTTCGCGACGCTTACACTTTCCATGGCATCCTGTACCACAAGATTGAGAGTATGAGCCACACAGTGAACATAAAGTGCTCGAGGTTCAATTTCTCGGATCCGGGCTTGAAGAGCAGTTAGTCAACCACTCACGTTCTTTGCTCCATCGAAACACTGACTTCTTAAATTATGAATGTCCAGATCAAATCGTAAGAGAAAATCTTTAACAATATTGAACAGTGTCTCTGATTTTGTATCACTGATTTCATAGAAGCCCATAAAAATTTCTTTCACCTCCAATTCACGTGTCACAATCCTAACTGAGATGGATACTCGTTCCACGCTTGATATATCAGCCGTTTCGTCAAGAATTAGGGCAAAATATCCTGCATTTTTTATTTCTGCAAGATGTATTCGGGTTACGTCTTTGGCTATAATCTTGAGCATCTCATTTATTGAATCATGATGAAGCCACTTGTATCCCGATCTTTTTAGCCATGAATCAAGTACTGGTATGTCCTCAGCGCGCATTTTTAGAAATTGAGTTAGGTTCGAAGTTTCGTCATTATGATCACCCCGTAATGCTAATCCTTGTCGTGCCAGTACTTTAATTTTATATACTTTAATTAAAGCGATTCGGGACTGTTGCATTTCGTACTGCTTCGCTACGGAAATGTGATACACGACGCTTTGCTTTTTTATGCTAGTTATCCCTTGCGCGGCCTGTCGATGAAATTCACTTTTTTCGTGTTTTTTGAAATACAAAATCGCATTCTTCCAGCTGTTGAAACCGTTCTTCACATAAGTATTTCGTGACGTCAACGCACAACTACTTGCTGGTAAGGGTAATTTTCTTTCCGTTGCTTCAATGCAAATAGCACATACTGCCTTTTCTTCGCGATTTACTGTTAACCAGGGGTAAAGACTTTGCCACTTTTGAAATGAAAGTGGTTTGTGTTTGTCGAAAACAAAATCGAAAAACAATGAAATTGCTTAAAATTTCCTCATGAATCATTTTGGCACCGAGAACGACCAAAGTGTTGTTATTCATTTGTTATAAACAAATCATGGGCATATGGGCTCATAGGTCGAAGTGGTGTCAAACTTAACTAGATTGGGGAGAAATTTGAGCTAAATCTTTTCTGCAAATTGGATTTGAAAACCATCACGTAAAAAGTTTTCTCATTTTTCTAAATACCCATATTAGCCGCCGGTTTTTGTTTACAGCTTTATTTTCTTTTTCCGAAACCAGGTTGGAGTTGGGGTTGGTCATTGAACTCCCCGTTTCTGAATCTTTACTAGCATCCGCCGGTCTGTTTCTTTCTCTGACTATAAACTTGTCCATCGTTCATTCATATGGATATAACTATAAGATGTATGACCCTCTGTGTTGAGTTAAGTAGTAGAGTCGTTCGTTAGGTATATTGGTATATAGGGCACAGGTATACGCAAGCGAAACTAATAGGGTTAGGATAACTGGCTATGGCAACCATAGTAACCAGCGCTCCGATGGAGTAAAATTTGAACTCTACATTACAGCTACAGTATCGCTAATCGGTATGGTAGATTTATGATTTCTCCGATATTTTCATTTTTCCAACTGTACTATTAAAGCGGTAAAAAAAATTCCCTCAAACTTCCAGGTATGGAATTCCATACCTAAGAACTTTCAGGTATGGTTCAGTCCATACCATCCAGATGAAAGTCGCCGGGGCTGGACTGATGAGCATACAATACCCAACGCAAACTGTGCAGCTCAAAACGTTGTGTTACTTCAAAATAAGTTACTGAATCATCATGCTGTACGGATAGCACTAGTGAGCGATTTACGTTACTGTGATGAAGCATCTACAAGAACACCCCACATTCCTGGCGAAAATATCATGGTTTCGATACCGTTGAGTAAGAAACTCACATGTAATCACTTTTGTACGAACATTATGAATCTATACAATCATAATCTTAATATTTTCCAGAATTCAACGTTTTGCCGATTGAGACGGGCCGCTCAACGGCGTGCTGATACTTGTCGGACAATCTGCTTGCATTCCTAAATTCTGAGAATTCGTTATTGCAAACCTCCCAACGTGTCACTCTCCTCGCTGATCACTGGAG
This sequence comes from Diprion similis, assembly GCF_021155765.1. Classification (NCBI taxonomy): domain Eukaryota; kingdom Metazoa; phylum Arthropoda; class Insecta; order Hymenoptera; family Diprionidae; genus Diprion; species Diprion similis. Next base: position 4,178,752 of record NC_060118.1, read on the forward strand.
GGTTGGAAGAACCTTCTCGGTGCTCACTCATAATGGAAGAACGTTCTAGAAGCTGACTCTTGCCGAACTGAATAGGTACGTGAATTCATACCTGCGCCTCGATCTTGCTCGATACGTGTTGGTAAAGTCGGCCACGGTGGGGACAACCCCGCCCCGCCCCGCACCGCTGGAAAAAGTTTCACGGCCGGACTGTGTCGGTAAACTAGGGATTTCTGTTCAAAACGGGTATTGGTGGTGAGTGTGGTGGTTAAATCAGTGAAAATGCTGTCAAATCTAAAAAAAAATGCAAAACTGTGTTTGTAACGATAGAGATCTTGCCGCACTTCTGATGAGTTGATCAACCCATAAAGGGGGTGGGGTTTACGCGAAAACCGATCGCATGAATTCTAGCACGATCAGTTGGATTTGGAGCGTCGCGACAGATGTGCGGCGAAGAGTTGAGCGACAAGTGAGTGGACAAATCTCCGCCCTAGAAAAGCTAGAGTTGTGACAGCCTTGCGAGATGGCATCTGATAGAACGGTATGGTCGATCGGTACATTCGCGTGCATATTACTGAGATTGTCGATAACCTAGAGTAGTTAACGAAGTGTGAAAAATAAACCCCTTTGTCAAGAAATCATTGCAATCGATCAAATCATTTGCGTACCCGGTGTACCCTCTCACCGAGCCAAAAGCTATCGTAGCAGCAGTCGTCGGATCGACTCCTAAACCATCTCAGTCAACGACTAGAGTAAAGGAGTCCGATCTTTGTATTGATCCGGCATCAAAAATCCGTACAATAAGGCTTGCGCAGTCTGACGCTGAACGGCGCTGATATCACAAAGATCCAACAAATGGCGGGGAGACTAGATAGAGACAGATATACGCATTATTATTATTATGCATCTATTTCATAGAGAAAATGCTTTAACATGACCATCATAGATATAATTTTCATTATAATGCAATTTCCGGCATATTGGAGTATATAAGAAATAAGAGTGCGGCATAGAGTCGCCTGTACAAACACTATCCGCGTTTTTTCTTTCATGAAGCCGTCTTCGCCAAAAATGTGTAATAAGTTTGTGAGGTTTTGTTGATCCTCAACCTCTACTTATTTTTTTAATAAAGATACACAATTAAAAATCATTATTTTATGCTATCTTCGCTAAATAATATTCGATTAATTCAATTTCCTACCTCAATATAATAACGATCATTAACACTTTTTCCAATATAATTAATGCGGGCACGCGCACCCGACTTATTTATATGTATTTCAGGTGAGAAGCAATATATTATTTCGCTCACGATCGATGTTTATATATATATGTGTGTATATATTGTAACACGGCGATTTGCACCGCGTTATATGACCTCCGATATCCCCGTTATTGTGAAAAGGCAGCAAGGAATACTGGCAGTCGATATGGTCACTTATGTAATTTTAAGTTCTATTACTAATTTCTTTCGATTTTGTTTCCCTTCTTCTATAGAAGTAAAATAGAGCAGCTACCGACCTTCCGACACCGAGGGTACATCTACGAGGATGAAACCATCCTGGCAGGTGGCTCAACGCCTCGCCGTTAGTACCCGTGCTTCCCCCGGACACGTTCCCGAGAGCTACGAGGCTGCCGCCATGCCGCCAGCAACATCTATGGAGCCGAGAACTGCGAGCGAATCTGCTCGCCTAAATGACATGCCCACTCAGCTGTTTCGTCGCCCTGGTCCGATGAAACTGAAATCGGCCAGGTCAGTCATGAGGGATGTCCACGGCCAGAACACGATGATTACCAACAACCTCGGGAACATCAAAGAGCCCTCTACCGGCTCAGTACCGCTGCAAGTACCGCCCACGTATTCCGAAGGGGTTAGGCACGGCGGGCACGGCGGGCACGGCGAAAGCTGCGTGTGCTGCGAGGCCTGCCAGAAATCATGCCCAGGAGGTGCTGCCAACTAACGTGCCGCTGAAGAAGTTCGGCAGGCAACGCCGCTGCAACAACGACGCTGCGCGGAAGAGTCCCCGAACGTCTTACTTCTGCATCTCGACTCGTTCAGATCAGACGTGATTTCGTTTTTGTGCCTTGCTATCTTTTGCCGTTAAGGTGCATATAAAGACCCGTTGTACACCTCGAAAACGCGGGGATGTAAAACTCCTATACCGCTCAAGCGATCAGAGTGAAACTTGGGCAGTTAATGCCTTATTTTGGCAAAAAGTAGAGCGTCTTTTTACTTTTTCAAAATTTTGAAAAAAAATTTACAGATTAGTTACCACCCACAGAAAATGGCCAAATTTTCACAGTTACACTGAATTGATCGAACTATCCGGTATGATGCCACTCGGCGGTGATGAAACACACATTTTGAGCCCAGTCCCACGAGATTTGATGGTGAATTGACGAAATGGCAGCTAAACTGGTTTCCGATTAGGAAGAACACCGAAATCTCATTTTGGCGACATTTGTTACCGATATTAGGCGCATGCCGGTAATGTATGCGTATAATGTCGGTAAGAAATTACCGGCATGCATGAAAGGTTGCTAAATATATATATTAACGGTTGATGATACATGAAAAATGGTAATAACCAAACTTGTAGAACATAAAATTTCCTATAAATTTTATCTGAAATTTTTTTCCGTGAAATGTATACTTTAAGAGCTATAGCTTGATAAAACTCGCACCTCGTAAATTATCAGTGGAAATGTTGATCGTTACTACGAGCGGAGAACATTTCGTATCGGATAAAACGGCATAAGATGCCCAGAACTTATAAATACTACTATTATAAATAATAATTAATGTTATTATTATAATATATTTTTATTATATTACATTATTTATAATATGAATTTATTTATTTATTTTCCGTTTTTGTCAAAAAATTAATTTGCATCAATTAAACTCTGTTATCCCCTTCTCCACCTTTTCCTTCTCATTATTATTATTATTATTTTTATTACTATTCAACTCAATCAATCTAATCACGGATCCGGGAGTCCGTCACTCCGTACATAATGCATTCACCCTGCCATAAAAAAAAATAAATAAATAAATTCATATTTTGTATATTGTGTTTGCCGCATTTTACTATAGCGTTTAGTTGAACCAAACGAATATCACTTAAAATAAATAATCCTTTCAATCATTGAAGGTCCTATAGGGGCTCATTTTCTTCATTTTTATTAAAGAATCACGTGGGCCAAAAAACTTTTTGCATTAGTTCTAAAAAATTGAATTATAGTTGGTTTTTCGAGGCGACAACGTGAGCTGGGGTAGAGCAGCATGTAATACACCGCGCATGCCTGGTAGAAAAGGATAGCTCGGTCATTAAATTTTCTCTCTCTACCTGTCCGTCCCACCTTTTCACTTATCTAACCCCTATACCTAACACGGGACACGAAAAGTTTGTGCTCCAAATCTTAACCCTTTGCAGTACAGCGTCTCATATATGACACACTTTTTTTCAATTGGTTATTTAAGATTTATGTTCAATTTTTTAGATATCGCTGTCATTTTTTTTATGCATAATTGGACGTCTAAAACCTCAGTGTTGATGTTTTAAAAGGGATTCTGCAAATATAGTGAGCCTTATTAATGAAGTGTTGAAGATGCCTGATTTTACAGTATAAATGTAATTGTGGGAAGGTTATGGGAACTATAGGAGTGGAACTAGGTAATCTTGGATTTTTGGGGTCGCTAAAAACGAATTCGATGTTCAAATTTCAAAATTCACAATACCGGATCCATTATGGCGGACTCAAGATATAAAAACTGATCCAATTCGTTCGGAATTTGTTACTCGGTGGTTTTCGGGGTCTCTGAAAACAAATCCGACGTCAGAATTTCCTCCCATTTTTGAAATCAGCGACCTCGTGAACCGTTATATACGCAGTTTTAAGGAATTTAACTACAAGGAAAAATGTATGCTCCAAAGGGTTAACCAAAACACAAGTGCAAAGGCTCTGGTTCAGAGTTGCCGTTTGCCTGACGTGCGAAACATCTATAAGACGTTATGAGTTGGGTTTAGGCAGCGTGCTTTGCACCTGCTCTCTTCCACCCACGCTTCTATATCTTCCACATTTTCCCAATAAGGCCTTTTCTCCGCCAGCGCAATTCCACTCCGCTGATTCTCGCCCCTGCCGAAGGAAATCTCCGAAAGGAAAGAGGTGAACCCACTTTCATGATCAGACAAGCGTAAAAATATCTATAGAATCTGGTTAAAATCAGTTCTCGATACTTCGCTCCCATTCACCCTTATTTCCTCCATCACATTATACCTTAGGCCCCTGGCGTGTTTTAGACAGCATTTCGCCCCGTTATACACACTGTAACACGTTAGAACCGTCGGGACTGATCTCCACCTCATTAACCTAAAAGAAATGATTTCGTCTCATTACATTTTTTTCTCTCTTTATTCCTTCCTCCTCCAAACCAACGGTGAACATTTTTCAACAGTCTGTAGCAAACTTCTACACATACGATGGATTTCAGACCTTTGGTGTGACACTGAGAAAAAAATCATTTGCTAGACAGTGGGAAACGAATTCTTGAACCAACAAAATAGATTTTGTTGGAATCCATTCATTTTAATCCCGTATCCCTTATTTGTTCCAAATACGATGATTTCAATTCAACAATTTCGATTCAGTTAGATTGTCAAAATGATTTAGTCAAGCGAATTCCTTGATTCAACCAAAGCCTTTCTTGTCGCGAACGACATTAATGTAAGTGAACATTTGAAGTTTACGTATTATTCCTCCAAGTCGCATGTCCGTTGACAAAATCAATTAGGTATTTCAAATAAAATATGTACATGAATCTAGCCAACAAAAAATTCACATCGATTGAATATCATACGTTATTGATTCAACCGAAACTTGTTTGGAATACTAGATGAATCTGTTGCACTAATTTTTTTACGAGATAAAAGAAACGCTCCATGTTTTGAAACAGGTAGAGAATATATTCATCGTAAACATTAGTATACTAGTAGTATGAACGGTCACTAGACGGTGAATTGTCTCGCTACGGAAGTAGCTTCACAGATAGTTATAAAACCGGGTAGTTGGATAAAAAGTCAGATACAGATAACGTAAGATGAATTTGTCATCAGACCTGCAAACGAAGAAAATATAATATCAAGTTTCGAATCATCGAAATTGATATTGACTGAAACTAAACAAAAACAATACACGCCCATGTTCAATTTATACTTCTATACGTATACAACAATAAATTTCCTGATTTTACCCATTAAATATCGGGTAAATCGCGAAAAATTTTGAGTCAACAGAATTATCAATGATATGATTCAGAGAATACGTTTTGTGCCCTGAGATGACTCTAATGTACAGTCAATGCAAAAGATTTTTGTAACAAATTTAATCACCTGTTTCGACCATTGAACTCTTTACTCAACAAAACATGCATTAAAAAAAGTCTTTTTTTTATACAAAAATTTCATACATTTGAAACAAAACGATTACAGTGAGTTTAATAAAATTGTTAATCATTGCAATCACATATTTTCTTGATACAAAATTAACATTATCACAAGAAACTCACGCCGTGTTATCTTGAAGAAGGTGATAGTCAGCATGATCATTCAAAGGCTTAATTCAATTTAATATTAAGTTATCACAAGTATTTCATCTAACAAAAGTATTTTTTTTTAATTAAGCAAGTATTGTGTTCGCTGCATTTGACTATAGCATTGAGTTGAATCAAAAGAATATCACTTGACTCAAATAATCTTCTCCCCCCGTGTACAGTTACAGGACAATTCTAGTGAATGGGTATCATTACAATAACGGTTTAAGCGCTGTTGAAATGACAAGAAAATTGGGAATTGGGAAGAAGGAATTGTTTTGCCGTAATTATAATTGTCGATATAACATATTCTGCCCACTTCAACATTAAATCTGTTTTCTTCGCTACATTTTCGTCAGTATCATTAAGGTGCTTATAAAGTCGCGTTGTACACCTTGAAAACACGGCGAGCCAAAACTCTTATACCGCTCAAGCGATCAGGATGAAATTTGGGCAATCGATATTTTAATTTGGCAAAAAGTGGAGCGAATTTTTACTTTTTCAAAATTTGGAAAAAAAATTTGCATAAATGTCGCCAAAATGAGATGACGGTGTTCTTTGTAATCGAAAACTAGATCAGTTGCCATTTCGTCATTTTACCATCCAATCTTATGCCATGGGACTGGGCTCAAAGTGGGTGTTTTATCAGGGTGCAACTGAAAAATTTTTCTTAATTTCGGTAAGTGATAACTGGTCTGTAGACATTTTTTTCGAAAATATCTGGAGTTACCATAGTGAAAAAGAATTGTAACACTTACCAAATTTCCCAGGTACAACAAGAAAACTAGTTTTCATTTTGGAATCAAAATAATATTTTTCCGTTATAGTAAGAATAGAAAATACTTAATGATAACTTCTGAGTTCAAGGTGGGAGTTAATTTCATCGCACGATGAAATTTGTGGGTGTATTTTGTTATTACATACTTGTGATGAATTTGCGAAATTTCGGGTATGTATGTATGTAGGAGGACTGGGGATGGCCAGGCGCTCAGTCCTGTCGGACCATTGTGCCCGGGCCCGTTAGGAGGCACCCCTAATGTGTAGGGAACGAGGTCAGGCCGGTCAGCTTCGCGAAATGAAGCAGCCTGCCCACCCCTATTTCCTCGATTTTGCCCTCGCCGGTGTAGTTAGCTCCGAGAGCCTGCGTACGCGGTCCCTCGAGCCCCCTACACTGGGTGATGAGGTGGAGGGGGTCTCCTGTTCCCCTTCACATCTCGGGCACAGGGACTCTGATCTGAGTCCCAGGTGCACGAGGTGCTTGCCCGTGTACCAGTGTCCGGTGATGAGGCCCATCACGGTCCTCAGCTCGGTCCTGTTCAGTCGTATGAGTGTGGCTGCTAGGGCTTGCGATGGCCCTTGGAATAGGGCCCTCGTGTGAGCCATACCTGGTGTACAGTTCCAGAGGCCCGCAAAGCGGGCCTTCGTCCATTGCTTTGATAGGCATCTTACATGCCCTGGGGATAGGCCGGGGAAGGAGCCCTCGTCGCTCGGTTGGCGCGAGGCCCCCTCTCTGGCCAGGTCATGTGCTAATTCGTTGCCTTGGATGCCGCTGTGTCCTGGCACCCATACCAGGCTCACGCGGTTGTCCTTGGCCAGCCGTGATAAGACAGTGATGCAGTCCCAGGTCAGCACCGACCTTACGACGTAGGCGTCTAGGTGTTTGAGTGCCGTCCGGCTGTCACTGCAGATGTATATGTGTTTCCCTTTGTAGCCCATGCTCAGAATATGTCTGGCACAGGCTAGCAGGGCGTACATCTCGGTTTGTAGCACCGAGGCTGTGGGTCCCAGGGCGAGCGGCTTGCTCGTCCTTGGTCCTCCACACCAGAAGCCGGCCCCGGAAATTTCGGGTAACTATAATATATAATATATAATAGGGCTCTTGCCAAATCGGCAAGTTTGTCGCCACCAACGTTATTATTTCTTGTGTTTTTATTTTATTTCTTGGTACTAGCAAGTTGTATAAGATATTTAATTAAAGAATTCTCAATGAGAAATCATTTCTTTGAGGAGATTGAAACGCGTAAGCGCATGGTGGGTGTGAAATGTGATAGTACTTGGTAAGATTGTGTGAACATAGAAGCACAAGATTTCTAACGTTTGCTGAGAGTCTAGATATGCTGTTTTTAGGCAATTTTTTTCCTGAGGTCTAAGAATGTCCAAAAAAAATTTCAAAGCAAAATCAACTTCAAATGATTTCAGAAATAATAAAAAACTTACCCCGGAAATATTTAAGCTATTTTCACTGCTTATTATCTGATCATTTGAAATTTAGTTTCAGCATTTTATGTAGTTTACACGGCAATTTTGGAGGACATTACCATTGAGATTATTTTGTTACATTAATTTCGTATTAGCATGATTTAACAAAATTTCTTCCATGCCTGAATAAATAGTACAAGGATTGAATAATATATCTTCCCAAAATTCATATTATCGAATTCATATAATTGACGAAATTAGAACTCCTCTAGTACGACCAGGTTTCACCCAAATCAAATAACGTTTTGTTTTTCGAAAATTTGAAAACATGATATAATGTTCTGATTCAGTACCCTCGAAAACCTGTATATAGCAAAATCTACATACATTCTCTTTATTATAGTCAGCTTCGTACCCCTGTTCTCGCGCACTTTGACGAAGAAATTTCCCCACTTGTGATGTCACGGAAGATATACATATACGACAAACCAGTTCAGCGGCGCCTTAAATGAGAAATACAAAGCATGACCTTGAAAAAAAATTATGTAGTTGCAAAAAAAATGTCTCTTCAAAACGTCACACTTTAATGCAGACCGTACTGCAAAGTCGTGGTTTATAAGCAATAGGGTAAGGATCTGTTACTCGATTGCGAAGATCCAGAACTGAGGGCGCCTCAGGTGTAAAATACAGTATGATGTAGACTTTGGTTGAGAAGCGCCAGCTCCACTGTATGCTATCCAAAAACCTCAGCTTTTAAAGCAACGTTGTCAGTTTAGTACAATTGTACTAAATCTAGCAACTTGTTAAAGTATTTGGTTAATCAGTACGCCTTTCGTCAATCTAGTACATTTTTTAATTTCAGTACCCGAAAGAAGAACGAAAAAGACTCAAAAACACATGAAATCCCTAGTTCATCTTCAATGGCTCACAATCAATCGGAAAAGTAGGCTCCCGACTCTCGCGCCACGTGGAGACTGGAGATTGTTGCGTTATTTTTATTGACCAAAAATAATGCATCGAATAACCAAGCCAAACAAACCGATTCATCGAATGACAATTTAGTGGGTTGAGTCGTGTTGGGTTGTTCTGGATTCGTGTTTGTGTGGGTTGCGTTGCATTGAACGAATTGTTATCCCATGAATTCGATGAATTGTTTTCGATGAATTTCCCGCAAATCGACTTCAAAATGTATAACGATCAGACGGTACGTTATAAATAAGAACTGTGATGTTTGTATGAGATTATAAAAAAAAAAAAAAAAATATAACGCTAACGTTTCTGCATATTTACTGTGTACTCTATTTGATATGAAGTGACCCCCAATTCAGTACGAACATTTGAAATCTCTTACGGTGTGGCGCTGCCGCCTAGTAGTAAACTATAACTCACTCTGGCAACACTGTTTTGGAGTATGATATTCTGTCGCGTATCCGAGGTAGTCACAGTCATTGTTCAACGACTGGTGTTTCGCAGTAGTTAGCAACTGGGGCAGGACCGAGGGCAGGACGAAACCCAGACGCTAACGCTCCGCCGCCTCAGTAGTGTTCACCCGGCCGATTCTCGCTGGGCGCTTCGTCATCCTCGAAAGTGAGCGAGTATTGAAACGCAGCGAGCTACCAACGACACTCAAAATCCAACCACCCCGACGACAATGACGTGCAATTAGTGTCTCGGCTGTATCCTTGGCTGAACAACAAGTATTATACCTCACATCTCCTCGACCCACGTCGTCTCACCCCGCTGGCTCCAAATTCGCTTGTATAGACGTGCGTAAATCCAACACTCGGAGACTCCTTTCATGGTTGTCAACAAACTGTCTTACGGTGTTTAACCCTGTCAGTCACACATTTGTCAACTCAACATTTCGGCCTATATTTTGTCTCCTCTGGAGTCTTAGAGTCGCTGATTACGAATCTGATATAAGAATTTTATAATTTCCTACCCCGTAATGGCGAATCTAAAATAGAAAAAGACTATATATTTGATTATTCTGGCCGAAACTTGTTACTCGAGAGTTTTTGGGGTTATACAGAATAACAAAGGTCATTTGGAGTTATAAATAAATTACGATAAGAACACGGAAATTTTTGAGAAGGACGGAAAGAGTTAATTTCGCACACCTAAGGAGTTACAGATACGAAGTGAACAATCACATTTTTTCATAATAATTGGGATTTCAGTTAATTTCGATACGTTATATTTGATTACAGCGAATTCAAATTCATCATCAGATCTTGCCTATCGTTTGGTAAAAAACTCTCGAAATTATGAACATGCAGTGTTTTGTTTAATGGTGATTATTACACTTGTATTCCATTTTTTCCATTTCCGACAATTTGAATTTGAAATCAGACCTTGTCCGTCACAGCAAAATACGTATAAAAAAATTACGAAAAATCAATACCCGATCAAAAGCAGATGATTCCATCGGTTCTATTATTAATTATTATCAACAAAATTAATTAATCATTACTCTGCATGTTTCATTTCAATTGGTTAGGAACAAACAATAATTTGATTATGTATATATTTTATAAATAGAAAAAAAACAGTTCACAAATTTTCTTTTTTTTATCATTAGTATAAAACTACGTCTTTATACAGGCCACTTACATAGATATTATGTTAACTTGTCGAAAATGGAGAAGTCAATATTGCATTTGATCGAAACCAGACGATTTTTAGTCACATGAAATACCGCGACGCAAAAAATTCAATATTTTCACAATAGAGCAGAAACTACATTCTCCACTTACAGTAAAAATTTTAGACACATAAGCTTTTGATCCATCGAAATATATACACGGTTCTTTTTCATTTATTTCTGCAAAAAGAAATTGCTATTTGAATTTACCCGATATAAATATTATTTTAATCGACTTTTATCCCTGTAGAAACAAAGTATAAGCTGTAGGGAGGAAAGTTATGCCGAATTACGTGTGCTCTAACAGACCATAGACTGTGAACCATGAAAGAGCGATCGAACGGTGCTGAACTATAAGTAATACAAGCAATAGAGATTTTTGTTTGACCAAAATGCTACCAGGATACCATCACACCAAAGACAGTCCGTAATTATATAATTCTACTCGCAACTATCATTTATTAATTTTAAATAAACATTTAAAAGCAAAAAATCGCATTTTTTATCGTTTCGCTCTTGTAAAATCAAAACTACTGAAGCAATCTTGTTGCTCTGAGTAGACGAATTGTAGATAATTAATAGACGAATAAAATGAGCGCTGGAACGACTCTGTCGAATCATTATTGACGAAGGAAAACAAGAAAAGTAGAATATAACTACGGACTGTCTTTCGTGTCATGGCACAGTCGATATCTTGATAGTATTTTTGTCACAGAATCACTCGTTATCTGCTTTATTACTTAATCTATAGGTAATTAAAATATCTTCGTATCGTTGATTATTTATTCACATGCTTCCTTGAACAAGTTTCAGGTGATTTTGAGATGTACCGATTACATATCCATTCACATTTCAGGAACATTGAATATTCTAATAAGAAGTGATGTTGCTGAAACGTTTCACCCAAAATATTTCATAGGGTGAATCATATGATCACGATTCATTTGCTGCGAAAATAAACAGCTACCATCTGTTAATTATCTAGTTCTAGAAATACTTCAAAATATTTTGTGACATATTTTAGATTTGAATTATTATTAACCATAAGGTATAGATAATTAATTTCACACTGAAGTAAATTTCTAATCGTGATTACTATAGTCATTAAATATTTTTATTTTTACCAAAACCGAAAAATACAATTATAGGCTTAAAATGAAATTGAAATTGAAATCACGCACTTTCCGCACTAGTAACACAATATACTATTCTCAGTGCAGTTTGCTGAATGTAATAGTTAAGCAATTATTGAAGAATAAAAAAATTTATTGCGACACGTTGTTCGTGATTAATTGTCAACAAAAAACATAAAATTTAAGGGAGTAGTCTCATACCTCAATTCTTTATTTTGATAATTTGCTTTTTCATAATCAAATTTATTTAATAATTTATAATTTTTTATATATAAAAGAGGAGTTATAAAGTAATAAAGAATATTTTTTTTGTCCGTTTCGATGGTAAATCCCGCTGATACGGCCGTTTGAAGTTACCCCTATTTAAATCTGGCTAACACGATATCTCAACTTTAAACCATCTGAAAAAAAAACAAAGAAATCATTAAAAAGTACACTCGTCGCTATATTCTGAAGCAGAATTATGCAAATTTGATTAAAAAAGATGGTGGACTTTTGAAGTCTTCGACCTCTTTTTTTCAACTTAAATTGCTTAAGCAACGGATTCGGTATTAATAAATAATTCCGATGGTGCTTTAGGACATAGCTACGCATGTACAAAATAAGCCATAAAAATTTTAGCTTCATAGGTGCAACAGTTTTTTTGTAGAATGTCAGCCAGGTCAAAAAACGTTGTTTCGAGAAAAACGCGACTTACTTTTTTTTCTAAAATATACCAACAATCACAATTATATACAATTAAAATTCACAAACATAAAAATAGCTAAGTACCCTTAATCAACGATGCTAGCTTTATATATTGAACCTTTAGATTCCTCGTCACTTTTAGTTTCTTCCATTCTGACAATCCTAAGAGTCATCCTTTGCTCCTTGGATGTTTCACTGCTACGCCGATTGGAACTATCGGATGCCATTGTTTCACATTTTTTGACCTGTTCTTCAACTTTCTGACCAGAATAATAATTTTTATAACATTTCTACGTATCTTTACTACAAGAATGTGTAGTTTTTGAATAAACGATATTTTGAAAAGAAGATGTCAGTTCACCCCCTTAAATTAAAGTTTGAAGAGTTTTAAGTTCATTGGTCATATATTTGTTTTTTTTTCACCACATGAAATTGGTTGAATGTATAATTGAAAATGAACGACTGCGTCGATACTTTTTCACTTTTCTGCCTCCCGCCCTTGCCTGTCAGTTTACTCCCTTTCATTATTGAATAAACTTAATCAAAGCGTCGCTGGGTGCGGCAATGGCTATAGAAGCGCCCGCCGGAAGCTGGAAGATTCATCTGTGGTACTCTGAAGCAGCGCAGCGCGGCTCAAGAATTGACGAAGGTGGTGGACGTTCATAAGATTAGTTTCGAGCGGTTCAGCCAAGACGGTGGAGTTGATGGGGAAATAAAAAGGGTGGTAATCTTTCCGTCTCCCGGGAAACTGCGGAGTGTACGCCTCGTTCCCTTTCGTTTTCGCCTCCTTCGTCGAGGATTAGCTTTGTTAAGTGTGACATTTGATCTGCCCAAAATTTAATATCATTGATGACTGAGCATTACGCTCAGATCTTAATCGCAATCTCAGTTTTTCATGCTCGAGCATGAAAGAACACCTTCGAAGGTGTGGTGAATTTATAACGATTATATTAAGTCCTTTTTGATTGAATTTATTTTCTTGATATATTTATTTATTGTACTTTATTGACAGTCGCATCAGACCATACAAAGAAGTCACATCGATCTTGTACACACAATCTTATTATTGACTATATCAATTTATCAATATATCCATAGCTTATGAATCACGACAATGTCGTAGGAGGATTCGTGTTCAAATATTGATTTTTGGCTTTACAGCGTTCTCTAAAGCCAAAAGGGCGTACAAATATGTATAAGCGCGTTTGGCATTATCGCCGCGATTAATTTCCTCATTTCCGTGATAACTGGGGTCTTCAAGCAATGTGCAATGTTGATCGATTTATCCTCATTTAAATTGGAAGTGACTCTTTTATGTAACCATCTGTCGCAGTCAATTGAGCAATGGAAAATATTGACTTCCTCTACGTTACAATTCTCACAAATACCGTCTGTTCTCAACTTGTACACCTTTCGTTTAGCCACCATACTGGCACAATATTTATTTAAAAGTTTCAATTGGGCTAAAAACAATTTCAAGTCGCAGTACCACAGTAGGTACGAATCTTTCGAGTCTGGGGGGATTACGTGTGAATATATAAGTAATGATGTAGATTCCAAAGCTTTAGAAAAATCCTGGAATCTTAAACAAACTGCACATTTTTTAACTAGGCTACGTATGAGCTCAGCGTTAGATATTTGATAAGCACCTTTCCCCATCTCTGATTCCTCGATTTGTTTGAAACCAATTTTGCATAATGAAAGATATCCGATTGTATTTACTCAAAAAGTGCTCTTTAGTCGAGACTTCCACCATTTTTTAACAACTGACTGGGATACCTGCGCTTTTCCATGGAGAGGGTTTTACTCACCCATCCAAGAGTGAGCTTGAAAATTGTTGCAGTCATATGATCTCATCCTGTTTGCAATCGAATGGCATAACCAGGAGTACAACTTGGGACAGATCGTAACTCCTTAAATAATTAGCATTGAAATTTTTCCAGTAGATCTATGTATATGTCCTATATTCCACAACGGACATAAATATGGTGCAACATAAGACACTAATTAATCAAATAGTATAGTAATTTTAGGCAATGAGGACAGCTTTGTGCGGGTAATAAGCTTGATGGCCGCAGCGGCCACCATATTGACCTCATAATCATAATTTTCGTAACAGTTCGGAATCAGACGAACTTTACAGAAGAAACTCTTAAATTGTATATACGGGTGACCCAGAACCCACGGACCACCGAACATTAACGGAATCCTTGCAAGGGAATAAGACTAAAATTACGCTCGACAATTTTTGTTTTTAAAGCAACAGTTTTTGAGTTAGAGCCGTTTGAAGTCCACCAATCACGGCGCGCAGATAGTGCCGGGCGCACGAGCCTAGCGCGAGGCTAGCGTACGCTACATCAGGCTCATCGTCAGCTACACTAGCCTCGCGCTTGGCTCACGCGCTCGGTCTCATCTGCGCCGTGATTGGTGAACTTCAAACGGCTCTAACTCAAAAACCGTTGCTTTAAAAAAAAATTGTCAAGAGTAATTTTAGTCTTATGTCTCTGCAAGGAATCCGTCAGTGCCCGGTGGTCCGCGAGTACTGAGTCACCCTATATGTCCTGACCATATTTATTCGTTCCTTTCTGATTCCATTAGAGAGATGGATTCCGATTAGTTCTTCCTCCCTTATTGAATAAGATAATATTAGTTTTCTTCGTATTTATTTTCAGTTGGTTAGTCATTCAGTAGTTATGTAGTTCTCTGAGTATTTTCTTCACCATTGTGATGGATTTCGCTAGGACGACGATGTCATCTAGATATGCTAGCAATAGGATCTCGTATATACCACACACTTCGTCAATTTTTAGGTACGATCGTTACCAAGCGTAGTGCCTCATACATTTGCCATCGCCAAAAACGTCAGATTGAGAAAAAATCGTAAAACTACTTACGAATCACGTTGTGGCATTCGACAAAAAGTTTGCAAGCACCGCCATCAGTGGATGTATGTGAGCACGGATTTCTTGTAAGCAGGAGGTCAAACTGTTGACCAGATTCTGATGGAATTTGCAAGGGACACTGTTCTAATAACGAACATGTACCAATAAGATTTTCAGCCCAATCGCATTTTCGATTTTAAAACGGCAGTCCCTATAATGCAGTCACTTTCAACTCGAGATTATGCAATAGCCTTTGCAATACAATTCAACGGTATTGTTTATTAATGAAAAGTACAGCTTCTACGACAAATTTGAAAGAACAGAGTTGTGACACCACCGATGCCAAGATACATCTACATGGAGACAAAAAAGTCGGTAAATCATCCGAATTGATTCAGTTGAACGAAAAATTGTTTCTTCAATCATTATTTTGGGAAAATTAATTTACCGGAGATAACATAATAAATTCTGTCAAGTCAAATAAACCAGACGAATTATTTAAACTATGCGGTTGATTTGATTGAAAATTTGATAGGTCCAACCAATCTTTAGTTGTGTCTACTCGGTGCCTGCGATTCAATGCATGCAATCGCTTCAACTAAATATTTTTTTGCTGTCTCGAAATTCAGTAAGTATTCTGCGGAATCAAATTTAATCCTCTTAAATCAACTCCTACGTATGATATGGTAAACGAATTGATTTCGTCAAACTAAGTGATTTTTATTCTTTCCGTTCAAATATACTTGAATGCATGAACTGCCTTTTGCCAAGAACTTTAGATGATTGAGATTAAAAAGTAGAATATTCAGCTTAACAAAATGATTTTCATATTGACTATACAATACAGGTCGTTTAACTTAATATTTCATTGACTGTACATCCTCGTACTTGTGTTAAATAATTATTTAGTCAACAGAAGTATTTTTCACTTAATTCGTGCAACTTATAAATTGTTGTAATAACTATATATTCATTTTGCCGCCCGGGAACGCCGCATTTAGTTCATGGTAACAATTTTTTTTTATTTTATTCAACCAGTTTTTATCTTAATGTGGCAAAAACATCAACAGTCCATTCCCTATAACATTCGCAACTATCATTTTCATCGAAAATAAAAAAATGCATGATAATTATTTCAAATTACTCTGTCAGATGCACATATTTAAATTCTAAAACTTTGAGGGAAAATGAAGGCCAATCTAGTAATTATTTCATGATCAGAAAAAATTTCAGGAAAACCAGTCTCGTGCGATCGTGTCTTATGCAAAATAATTATAAGCTTTTTAAGTAAAACCAGCTTGTCATTCATTTACTTACTCTCTTAAAGGGAGAAATAGGCTTAAGACTATAATTTTTTTGTGATTTTCACTCATTTTTTTGACATCAAAGGAATGTATAAAATTAATTAATTGTTTCAAGAAACGACTCTAAAAAGTACTATTTCCAATTTTTTGGGGGAAAGTTAGGTTCATATAGAGGAAAGACATGTCCTTAAAGTAATTTTGAAACACTATTCATTTCAGATGAAAACTGTAGCCTCCGAAATCTACACAAACAGCTACGTCTGATGGTGACATCCGATGAGTGGCAGCTGACATCTTCCATATTTTCTGGGGGAAAGTTAGGTTCATATGGAGGAAAGACATGTCCTTAAAGTAATTTTGAAACACTATTCATTTCAGATGAAAACTGTAACCTGCGAAATCTACACAAACAGCTACGTCTGATGGTGACATCCGATGAGTGGCAGCTGACATCTTCCATATTTTCCGAGGAAATACTTTAAAAAAATGACGATATTTATTTGAATATATTTTATGTATAAAATGTTCTTAAAGTTTCAATTGATTATATACATTCCTTGCTTGCCAAAAAATTCATGAAAATCACTAAAAAAAACCTAGTCCTAAACCTATTTCCTCCCTTAATATGATAAGAATTTTTTCAGTCATAATTCTCACTTTCAGTAGCTGTAACTTTTAATTTCTACAGATTTGAAAAACATGTGGTTTGAAAATTAATGTTCGATCCATTCGTGAATTCAAAAAGTCAGAAATTGACATTAATTTCTCTCCGATGTATTTTGAGTTTTGTAACGTTCTGCAATCCGAATGAATAATATTTCTAAAACTGTTGCAGAAAAGGTGTCAATATTGTGAAACAACAAAAAAAAATGAACGAATTTGATGACTTTCTATAAAACTTTCAAAGATTTGTATTATTTGTTCGCAAATGCGACAAAAACACGATTTTCACTTTAATTTCAAACTACTGGCATATTCGTATCGTATTTCTATAGATATAATAATCGGTAACTTACAGAGTTTCGCTCCCGGAGCGTTGTAAATGTTGTACTGTAGTCGAAAGCGAAGAACTTTTCGCTTGGTTACATTGAAAAGTTTTCAGTCGGGTTCCTCATCAAGTTTGGAAAAAATAATTTGTTCGAAAATATATGCAGATGAAAGATTTCAACGAAGCGAATATATCAAAGGTGTAAAACTGGTCTCTATATTGTACAATATGTATATCTATAACGTATAAAATTATCAGGCTCGCAATTGAGTGGAAAACTTTTACCTTTCGGCTGGTTGGTATTTTTTAATTCGATATATGTACACGGGGCATTCCAAGTGAAATCGAGGAGTCATTTCGCTCAGGTCATCAGATCCTTGCATAACTTTTTTTTCTCATTGATTCCATCTAAAAAAAAACCTAATATTTGTAAAGAATTTTCTCGTTACCCTACCAATGTTGCATATTGATCTGTTTTATTGAAAAAAGATGTTACTTATTTATTTTAGAATAAGTACAAAACATCAACATTTTTCAAGACACGTTTTCATTTTCTTTTTTTTTTTTACTCTTGACTATTAGGGATCAATTTTTTTATTTCATTTTAGAAACTAAAAAATATTATGAAAAAAAATATGAGGCAGTGACATCCCACTTTCTAATCATAATAGATCTTACTTATTTATGACCCAGAAGCTGTGGAAAATATTGCAGAATTTTGAAAATGATTTTTTTTATTTATCCCTGTTTTACACAAAAACGATCTTCGTGCCACCTCAAGGAATACCAAGAGAATTCTTAGAAAAAAATAGACTTTTTTGAACGGGAATCAATGTGAAAAAAAAGTCATGCAAGGATCTGATGATCTGAGGGAATCGACTCCTCGATTTCAATTAGAATGCCCCATATAGATATATATATATATATATATATATATATATATATAGGTATTATATTTCCCTGGATCTTTCATGTCTGGACTAAATTGGTTTTGGTTAATAATTTTCTAAGAAGGGAAATGGGGTCGCTGCTACCTCCACAATATATATGTATATGGGCAGACCAATTACTTTTCGCGGAAATGTTGTGGAGGTGGGTCATCGATTTGGCTGCCGATTTTTTTCTCAAAAGTAGGTCAGAAAAAAAAGTGATCCTGAATATTTGAGCTCGATAAGCCTAAATCCGGCCGCTCGAGAAGTTTTTAAAATTTTAAAAAAAATCGATAATTCTATCATTTTCAAAGTTTTGTATCTCAGCTTCTATATGACTCAGGGATTCCAACTAAATTGAATCCTTTTCTGTCAACCTTATATTTTCAAGAAAAAAATAGTTAGTCAGTTCAAACTGATATCCACTATAACTGGGAGCTCCCAACTGGACTGCTATTTTAATCAAATCTACATTTTTGGAACTGGAAGGATGGTTCACGACTTATATTTTTCGTTAAGGTATATTCTAATGATATTTGCCCTATTTTTGCTTGTTCGCTCCCATTCCACTGAGATGTCACAACATAAATTGGGTCAATTTTTGAAAAAACGCTGTTTTTGAATAGCTATAACTTTTTTTTCTATCAACTAGAAATCCTATAAAATTTTCACGGATTATACCTCATTGGATCTCTAAATAACTATGAAAATTTCAAGTTTGGAATAAAACTGGTTTCTGAGCTATGAATTTTTCGAAAATGTGAAATTTTCGATCTAATATGACGTTTTTTGTGGTTTATTATAAGTTTCGATAATATCACGCAATTAATTAATACTTACTCGAAAGTCGCGAAAAAAAAAATTAGAAAAATAATAATTCCACCTGACTTTTTCAGAAGAAAAATTAAAAAAACAAATTCGAATAGTCCTTACAGAAGCGAAAAAAAAGGAAATATAAAACGTGTCTTGGAAAATTTTGATATTTTGCAGATTTTTCAAAATAAACTAGCAAAATCTTTTTATCTTTTTTATTAAAAATAAAGATTTTTTTCACTTATTTTGAAAAATATACAAAGTATCAAAATTTTCCTAGACATGTTTTATTTTTCCTTTTTTTGTCGCTTTTGTAAGGACTATTAGGGTTCAATTTTTTTTTTTTTTTTCACTTTGAAAACTAAAAGAAAATGTAAAAAAATATGAGGCAGCGGCAGCTCACTTTCTAATTACGATAGTTATTACTCATTTTTGACGAAGAATCTGTGGAAAAAATTGCAGAATCTTAAAAATAGTGTTTTTTTAGTTATCCCGTTTTTCACACAAAACCGATCGTCACGCCACCTGATGGAGTAGCGAGAAAATTCTTTGAAAAAAATTAGGCTTCTTTTGAAGTGTAATCAATGCGAAAAAAAAATTATGCAAGAATCTGATGACATGAGGCAAATGACAAAAGTACCTACAACTTTCAAATACATAGCTTTTTGAACTTTGTTCAGGTGCAGTAAATGAATATTCCGCGCTGAAACACCGATCAAATGCTCATCCTTATTTCTGGAATTTTGAATTTTAGCATCTTTAACGGTTTGATGTTCGATTCCTCAGGTACCTGGGTCGAAAGGCTGGGTGGTCCTTCGTAGGCCACAATTGAAGATTAATTAAACTCGCGCGATGAGCACCTTGAATACAGGAATTAATTAAGTTTGGCTGGTTCTTTGACAGGTCTAAGCCGAAGCCTGAACCCAAAAGATTTATCGGGTTCTGGGGATTGATCCAAGTCCGAGAACTCCAGGGTCTTTTTGTTGCTGACGTGGGCTCTCCAAAGCAGGGCTGAAAATAACCGTGCAATAAATTGCTCAGCCGGCTGACAATGTCGAGCTTTAAACCCGAAACATCCACCTGTATACCAACCCTAACCAACACTTGCATAACCACTGTGCAAGGAGCTTTGTTTCATATTCAACGAATTTCGCTGCTCAAATTCTTTCCTAACACACCTTGGATAGGAGATGAAAATAAGGACAACTTTTCTTATCGTTCTTTCACGTGAAATATATCTCAATGACTATCAAAGTCTTGTATCCAATTTTACGGCGAGAATGAAAACGCAAGTGTGTCAACGGTAGCCATTTTAATTCAATTTCTCCGTGTCTTTTCCTGGGATTAACGCGATGTAGCAGTCCTACCTTTATCGACCGAGTGAACTCATCCGTTTTCTTCCTATATTAAATAAACAAACAAACGGAATGGGTTGAAATTTCGACGGTGCAAAGCTCTTTTGTAGCGGAATCGAGAAAGGTTACTCATATCCTGAAAATCGTAAAAAAAATTGTGATTTTTTGACACGTGTCGCTTATTCCCACACTTTCAGTACTTCAGGGGTAAAATAGTGCATATTTGAGGGATTTTCCGCCAGAGCGCAAAGAATGAAGAGCAGAATGAGCCATGGTGAGACTGTTTGCATGCAATATATGATGGAGCAAAAAATCCCTGCTTTTCTGCATCCACAGATATCTTCACATTTTCCTTCGCATTTGTATGATACCAGCTTCGAAAGTTCAGGTGGGGCAGGTTCAGTTGTGCTCATAATTGGTTCCAGCCCATGAATAGTTCGTCGCAAACCCCATTCCTCAGGATCTTTGTAAAACCCGAGCCATGTTTGCACCGGCAGATACGTTTGGAATATATGCTGGCGGACTGTGCTTTTGGTAGGTAGTAGTGAGAGGTGGTTCAACTTATTCTTTGTCATTGCTTTAGCGAAGCGGTGGAATCGCAAAATATTAATGGGTATTCTGAGGAACACTTTGAACCAGGATCATCGAAACGAAGGAAAATAGGAATATAAGAAACGGGCCTCCTTTAATTGAATTTTATACAACAGAAAAAAAAATATTTGCATAATAAATTTCATGTGTGCGATTTATAATTTTACTGGTTTACTTATTTATATTATATCTCAATAATTCTCTCAACAACCGTTAATCCGTTATGACATATGAATTCTGCAATCGTGCGAACTACGACGTACTTACCGACTTTGTGGCGCGCTAAAAGTCGTAATTTTTACCTTAAGAGGAAACAAAAACCTTGCAGGTATTAATATGCACTAGAAGTTTGATACGAGGCATTTTTCCGATATCTATCACGGGATAGAAAAAAATAGCAAAAAACAAGTTTCACTACCTGAATTTTTTACTTTCTCGTTCGACATCTCAACAACGACGAACGGTAAGTGAAAAATGTATATGACCTAAATTTTAGAGCGTAAAAAAATCAACAAAAAAGTATTCTATAGAAATTTTCCGAGCCGAGTTATTGCAAAAAACAAAATTTAACCCTTTTTTAAAGATAGCGGAAAATGCACATAGAAAAACTTGGTCGACAATTTGAAGTTAAGCTTTTCTAAGCTCCCACGCACGCAATATCCAAAAATCATCTTTTTTGGTTCACTTGCATTTCCAAATGTATATAATGACTGGATTACAGGCTTGATCAGGCTGATCGCAACGGCGCACCAGCGGAGGAAGATCTCCGGCGGTATAAATGGAGATGCCTCAGGAGGTACCAGCAGCAGATCTATACAATAAACGACACAGCGCCTACCTCTGTCTCATTGTTGCGAGATATTATTCAACTTTGCAACATGGAATTTAGAGCATAGCGCTCGGTTTCGTTGTAGAGTCACAAGCACGGGATTTTAGAGTCAATTTAACATGATAGAATAATTTCAAACGAAGGATGCATTTACATGATAAATGTAAAATAAGAAGTAGGGAGAGTTTGACAA
Source organism: Diprion similis (assembly GCF_021155765.1). NCBI lineage: Eukaryota > Metazoa > Arthropoda > Insecta > Hymenoptera > Diprionidae > Diprion > Diprion similis. Next base: position 4,200,871 of record NC_060118.1, read on the forward strand.
CATAGCAAGCAAGAGCAGAACCTATGAATTTTGTGCAATTGTAGTTCAGTTTGTTTTACTTTATTTTTACTTAGTCTTTCGATTTCTATATGATCTGCATTTGCTTGAATATTAATATGATTTCTTTGAGAAACTGATTGAATTGTTAAATTGATATTGTTAAAATTTAACCTTTCAACGCGCTTAAGGTGCATATAAAGACGGGTTGTACACCTCAAAAACGCGGGGATTCAAAACTCCTATACCTCTCAAGCGATCAGAGTGAAACTTGGGCAGTTACTGCCTTATTTTGGCAAAAAGTGGAGCGTCTTTTTACTTTTTCAAAATTTGGAAAAAAATTACCGACATGTGTGAAAGGTCGGTAAAAAATGTCGTCAAAATGAGATTTCGGTGTTCTTCTTAATCGAAAACCAGATCAGCTGCCATTTTGCCATTTCACCATCAAATCTCATGGGACTAGGCTCAGAATATGTGTTTCATCACCGCCGAGTGGCATCATACCGGATAGTTCGATCCATTCAGTGCAACTGTGAAAATTTGGCCAATTTCTGTGGGTGGTAACCAATCTGCAAAATTTTTTTCCGAATCTTGAAAAAGTAATAAGACACTCCACTTTTTGCCAAAATAAGGCATTAACTGCCCAAGTTTCACTCTGATCACTTGAGCGGTATAGAAGTTTTGCATCCCCGCGTTTTCGAGGTGTACAACGCGTCTTTATAAGCACCTTAATTGTCTCCTTTCATCCGTCATACATTGCAGGCAAAGCGATAAATCGGTAGAACAACAGACGCAGACGGCGTGTTCTCGTTTAGCGTAGTTAGACGGCACTGCAATTGCCATGACCGGTAACGATCAGCTTGACGAAACGCAGCCTGGCAGGCAGCCACGACTATTGTCCTGGTCTTCAGTTTAGCTGTTGAGTCTTATCAATTAGGAGTTTTTCAGTTTTGACTTCTGTGCCCGAGTCTGAAGGAGTCTGTGCAAGAGAATGGAGTATTGTAATCCCGTGTCACCAGGTAGAATCAAAGGTCTCTGGCCATTGTCTTCTCACAGGTGCATCGGACTAAGATCTGGGTCTGTGAAAAAGGCAGCTCTGTAACATCCCGAATCTACAAAACGCTTCATTTTTCAGAGTATTTTCGCGTCAGGAAGAATAGTCCTACTTTTTACCCACCAGAGGAAGTCCTTTTCATCCAATTTTTATTAATTACAGCTAATTAAGGTAAAGACATTCACACTAACGTGGTGTTCTCATAAGCTAAGGCTTCGAGAACAGCCGCACACGTTACAATATACATGATAGTCCTCAGGAAGGTCAATTTTGAATTTCGACTTTGAAACATAATTCCCATATTTTTTCATATTTTTATCTCACCTCTAACCTGTGCCCGCAAGAGAATAAATTTGCCCATTTAACCTCTTCAATGTATGGCACATCAAATCTCCCGAATGGATTTCAATAAAATTTGGTTTACGGGGGTTTATTGGGTCGTTGTCTACGCATCTTAACTCCAGATTTAAAAATTCAGAATGACAGAACCAATACATTGGACCACAATCCAAAAAGTCACTCGGTTTTGGTGAAATTCGGTACTTAAGAACTTTTGAAATCGTTGATTACGAATATGAACTCGAAATTACGAAATTAAAAATGGCGGATCCAATATGATGGACCAAAGTCCCAAAAGTCACTTGATGTTGCTACATTGGATCCACCATTTCGAATTTTGTAATTTCAAGTTCAGTTTCGTAACTAGCGACCTCAAAATGTCCGAGCACCGAGTTTTATCAAAATCTAATAACTTTTTGAATTTTGGTCAGCCTTATTTGATCCGCCATTTTCTAATTCGCCGAATTTTCAAATTTTGAGTTCAGATTCGTAACCAATGACCCAAAAATCCCCCTATACCGAATTGCTTCGAAATCCGTTCCGTGGATTTATTATACTCCCAAAAGGGTCAAGTCGGGAAATCCACCCATGTACGGGCACCGGTTAATGTTGACATAAAAATCTAAAAAAATGAGGAAATTATTTTTATGAATTATTCGGAACCGATTGAGGGCTGAGTCGGTCAAAATTCAAAAATGAGCTTTTTAAGGGCCACTTTAATATACGTACGAGTGAATGGCTGAGAAAGTAAGTGAGTTTTGGAAATATTTATTTTGACAATAAATTATTTAATTCAATTGGGATTCGTTTTATTCACGAGGACGTAGATCAAAGTTGATTCATGTTTTTTTTATTTATTCAAATCAATTACTGGGAAACATTGTCGGAGACAATCAAGTGAACCAATTCACTCAGTGATATGGTTTAAAGCACCCACGATATTCCCAAAATAGCTCAACCGATTTATTTTAAATTTTGAGATCGTGGCCTTTAATAGTTTATCCTCTTTGGCACTATCTGAAACGTTTCCTATTTTTCAACAAATTGGCTATTATTTCAAATTGAGCTTTGGTTTTTGTCCAAATTTCACAATTTACCCACGACTCAAAATCTTTTGTTTTTTTTTCAACAAATTGGCGATCGTATCAAATTGAGAGTTGATTTTTCGTTCAAATTCACGACTTTGCGACGACCTGAAATGGTTTTGCTTTTTCAACAAATTGATGATCGTTTCAAATTGTGATGAGATTTTTCGTCCAAATTTCACGAATTTTTTATTTAATTTTCAGGTACAATATAATTTTTAACAAGTGGTGGGATCGTAGCAGAAAATACGTAAATTGTTGAAAAATGCTGTCTTCAAATTTTAAAGAAATTGGCTGAGCCGTTTCGAAATATCGTGGGTACTATAAACATGTTACCGAACGAAATGCTTGACGTTATTGTGAATAATAATGCTTCCTAAAAAAAAATGTAAATAAAGCTCGACTTACATACTTTTGAACAAAACAAACTACAATCAAACTGACAATGAAACTACTTTTTAAGCCGTCTGCTCGTATAATGTACCCCCGCAACAATATGACATACCTGGAGGATTTCGTATTGATTAATTTTTTTATTTCCTTCTGGTTATCGAAAGAAGCATTCGGTTTTTTTCTTACCTCAGTTTGTCCTTCAGTGGTATTAATCCTCCATTCACATTTTTTCGCCAAATCTAATAAATTGTAAGAGATGGCTGCCCTGCATCATGTGACTTTTTCCAGATTCTTCAAAAAAAATTCAATCCATAATTATACTTGGCTCAAACTGCATGCAAAAGACAATGTTTTGCAAAATGTTTTTTTTTTGTGACAAAATTAAAATAATTCAACAAAGTCGGTGATTTTGAGAAAACATAATTTATTTATATTGTTTATGTATTCATGATTTGAAACGAAAAAATGAGTTTCGACTTCTGTCAATGTCGCTTTTCTTTTTTGAACTACATTGATTTAAAAAATTTCAGTCGATAATTTTTGAAAAATTCGTAACTGAAGAACGAATGAAGCTAATAATATCATAAAAAATACAGAAACCCAACACATTTTCCACCTGCAATTTGCAAACATGTTAAGAAAAATGTACACGTACAATGTATGTATGTACATACATACCTCTGATTGAAACTTTTTTATCTCAATAAATTTTCCCAAATAACTTTTGAAATTTACAGCAGTACCGCTCGGATACCTAAAGTTCCATCAGAATCTTGGATTCATCGGACTTGGAAATTTTTTTAGAGACACGATTTATCGGTGGGGTTTGAAAAAATTGGTACCCCAAGTTATAAGTGATTAAGTCGTGATACCACGCATTGAATAGATGCTCGCCAAACAGTTGTACAATTTTCTCGGAAGTATGGAATCAATTTTTCTCCCACAGAATTTTGCGCGGTATAAGGTATCAAATATAATTCATGTTCATCCAGGCGCCATAATTGCCGCGTATAATGCAAATTCATAACGGTGAAATTCATTTCAAGGGGTGTTAAACAGGGTTGTGTTACATATGCGACGAGTGGTGCGAGAGACGTCCAATTTATTTCGTGTCGTTGGTAACACATTTTCATCGTCAGCATCGGGGCAGCCGACCAGTCGATTTGTGGAGGGCAGCCAGCTTTTGTGCTGCTATCTCTAGGCCGGGGTAGCATCCCCGCACACACCACGAACCACGCACCGTATGTATAGATGCGGTGTATGTGTGTTTCGCTACATTCAGAATCGAATATTACAGGCTGCGCGGGATGAGATACCGTGGGATGTCGCTAAAAATTACAAACAGTTTGCCTGGCGAAAATATACGTTCGACAGATCTGGTTCTCGTTCGTCCTCCATTATTCCATTGGTTTGTCATTCTCCTTTAATTGGATTTCGTTCCCCGAGATTTTTAATCACCTATTTATCGCCTCGAACCACTTCCTGTCCCGTGTACCGAGGGAAGGCGTCTTTCAGGCGTAGAAATGAACGGTTCTATAACCTTGATGTTTATCAGACTTCATTCCTATACTTTTTGGTCTGCTCGTTCATAAAGAATAATCCCGCAAGGCACGCCGTAGAATTTAATTATACTATGTATGTATGCATGTGTGAGAGCGAGTGTAACGAGAGCTAGGATCGAGTACATAAGTATTGGATTGTCACTACGCAATGCGCCATCTGCTGAAAAAAAACTAATACAACCAGGCTGCAAGCTGACCATCGACTATGTTTTTTCACGTGTGGATAGTAGAACAAGTATATTATAAATTATGTTTCAACTATTTATTTCACATGAATAATTTGAAACCCCAAGAATTACGATTTGCCTCCGTCAAAGTTAAAAACTTAGATTATGTGGCGATGAAATGATGTCGACAACTATGCTCTGACGTCATAAGTACATTTTCCAATAACTTACGTAAAGAAAAGAAACAGACAGAACGGACTGAGAAGAGGTCATCAGAACGAGAATAGGTAGTTCGGACATGTAAGTTTCCATTTGAAAGAACAATGAAGAATTGCGTTATGAATAAAAAAAAAGGGAGGGGGGGGGGTAGTGATTTCTGTTGTGTTGTCTTTAAATATATTTCAATAAATGTTTAATGTTGTTGCCACAACACTCAACCGAAATCTTAATTGGACTTTCCCTCTGCCCTTCTATGCCGCCACTATCTCCTGATTAAAATTCGATCAACAGACTGTTTCAAATTATGACAATATTTTTTGCTGGAACGGTATCTTTCGCCATACAAAAAATTGTCCCATACTCTATTATTTTTAGCTCAAGTGTAACAAAAAGAGGTGCCTCACAGCATGTGACTTTTTCCAGTTAAGTTACGTGTTTAGAAATGTACTTATTCCAGTTTGTTCAACGAATCTTTGAAAATAATCGTGATTACGGTTCCGTATGGATATAATACTGTATAATTGAATTATTTTGAATAATGATAGCTTTCGTTTCCGTTGGACCAACCAGAAACCAAATATTAGTAATATAAAGTATTTTTACAGCTTTTTGCTAAAACCAATCTTTCGAGGTCTACAAAAACGTGGAACACATTTTTGTATCAACATGACGCCGGTCCAAGTAGCAAACCGTACTACAAGATTATTTCAGAAAATTCGGCGAAAAAACTGAAATGAGTATATTTTTTTATCTTCAACTCTAAAACATCAAAAGAATTCTTCTCGAAATATTCTACGTTTCTGAATTCAAATTTTCATGCGATTCTTCATAAAAATTTTGCAATTTACCATTTTACCAATTTGTTTCTACCGTAGGTCTTAAAATTTGACCGACTCATTTTTCCGTAACATGTCCTCGGGAGAAAAATCACAGCTTATATAAATTAATAAAAACTTTTTTTGTATTCAATTCTTCGTCAAAAGTGATATCTGTTATGGATTTCTGTATAATCCACAGAAACTCAAGAGATAATTTACGTCGAAAAAATTCACCATGGCTTATGTACACCAAATTAGTATTATAACCATATATTTTATGATCAAATTTACTTGTTTCGTACCTTTCACTTTATTTCTTTTTATTTACTTTCTCCTTGTGATGAAAATTTATCTTCCACGAAATTTCCTTAAATTACACTTTCAAGTAAAGTTTGAAGCAAAACCCGTGACATTTTGTAAATATATTTTCCTTTTATCTGCCCCATTAACTTAGGTATTAGTATTTTCTCGGCAAGGCGTTTAAGCTTGGAAGTAAAATTTATTGGTAAGATGTATTGGAAAAACACATGAAAATTCGAGCCTTGAAGTTTCTCAAACAAAAGAAATTACAGAGTCATGTGAAAAAAAAATTTCCAAGAAATATCTCTTTATTTAGATTTTCATTTGTTACTATCATTATTTAATTCCATCAGAAAATGAATGTAGAAAAATTGACGTAAATTGACACGAACTTTTTCTGTGTCCGCATATGTTTCACTTTTATATGCGCAAAGATCACCAAATAGTACTAATAATAGTAATAAAAATAATTATAATTATAACAATATTGACGTTATAATAATTGTACAGCTTTTGCGTAACAATAAAGAGAAACTATCGAAGAACGAATCTAAAAGATAAAGAACGTATATTGAAATAGATGATTGTTAGTAAACTATTTATAGGTTATGTCATACACGCTCACCTACTTACATCTTACAATGAAATGGAAATTTATGCCCAACCAGCTAGACCGTGAGGAAATAAATTTTTAATAGACATGTAATTAAAAACGAATGCATCATAATTATCTCTTCCGAATAAAGATTTTTACATGCACAACAGTTATTACTACATAATTTTTTTCCTTTTATCTTCTCTTTTTATAAAAAATATATCGTGTATTACAACGCTATTTATTATCCTGCCTATTTACTTAGCTAATTCATTACCTTCTGCATCTCGCTGTTTTTAGATTTCGTTTTAATCTTAGTACAATATAATAGATAAACGCAAATTCTTCCTGTTATTTAAAAAACTGTCAAAAGCTGTTCGGTCTTTCAAAAAACACTACAGTTACGTTTTATTCGCCAGTTTTCGGAAACAAAGGTAATTTCGAAAAAGCGTCATTAAATTCTTTAATTGTCAAATAATGTTGATCAATGGAGATGGTACAAGAATTTATTATCCACCGTTCCGTTCAAGACAGAACATAAACATACTGAAGAAAAAACCAAAATAGTAGTTGATTGAAACTCGAGTGTTCAATATATGCTATTGCCTACAGCCTAGAAATGATTATTGACAACACTACTAACCTGCAGCTATTATTGAACTAAACTAAATAGATGCACACTGTTACGATACATGGTTTAATATATCGGGATAAACCATATACTAACTAAACTGTATAGATAGGTATTGTAATTCTCATTTTGATAAGTCATCATTGTCAAACTACGTCTACTCGTCGCCCATGCCACTTACTTCATTCAATTCCACTCCTCTCAGTTTTATGATTAGTGTAAAAATAAGATGAGCATTATTTTTTACTACAAACACGCCATCGATATCTCGTAGTGAAAAACGAAAGGTTAAATTTTCTGTTGAAATCCTAAGTTGATATAGATCCTTCTTATTTGGGGATATCTATGCATAGATGGCTCTTGAATTTTTGAAGTTTAGTTCTCGATAACCTGCAATTATTCGCTTTTGTTGAGCTTCGTTTTAATCAAAAGTACGTAGTTCAAACTTCACTGATATATTTTTTTCATTCGAAACAATTAAGAGGAAGCAATTTTATTGACAACAATAACTGGTTTAATCGGTGATATCTTCTGCGGTGTTCAGATGTCAGCGACTGATTAACCCATTTTGGTGGACAATGTTGTTGGGCAGTTGATCATATTTGCCGCGATCTGAATTTCCAATAATATGGCGACCATCTAAAGGGAGATTCGATTTTTCGTCCGTAATTTAAAACTTTTCTAGAAAAATATCCACCAAAATTTATGATAGTTGTAGACAAAGCTTCAGATTGTGGCAGAAAGACTGAATCATCCAAGAATACATTCTCCGAATTTAAAATAAATCGGTTGTCCTGTTTTTAAGATAGCGTGGGCACCAAAAAACACATCACGAACAAAATATTTGGCGTTATTTTTAATAATAATGCTTTTTATCAACAATATAATCAAAAGAAAGTGTACAAATGAAGCTTGATGTACGTACTTTTGAATGAAACACCCTAATCAAATTGAAAAATTTGTTGTGAAGATTTAAATTTCTAAAATTCACCCACTCTTTCAGTCGTTTACTCGTACCATTAATGACGTCAATATTAATTAAATGTGTTCTCTTCAAGTTACAATCAGCAAATCTTTATTATATAACATTCTTGAAGTCAATCACGACTTTTAGAATACAGAGTATCTGTTCGTCGTGCTGCATTGTTCTATCGTGCATAGATTAAAGAAAAGGGCATTCAGAAATTGGATGATTATTGAAAAACTGCGATTACAGAATTACATGTAAGCACATAAATGTCATTTGTGTCCTGAACTATATTGATTTCTCACCACCATCAAACACCACCTATACATATTTTCAGTCAAATTTATATTTTCACGTTTGTACTAAATTAAAGTTAGTGTCATTCTTCTCCTCAATTTTATTAAATATGTCGATTTTGGACAAATACACTCTACATATTTCTTCGTATATACCTTCGTATCTCATAATTCAAGAAAAATCTGCTTTAAGGCTGAATTGCAGTCGGTCAAAAAGTAATACACCATAGCCGTGTTGAAATCAACTTATAAGTTTCGAAACTTTCGAAATGCAGAACACGGAATTTTTTATTTTATCTCTCCGATTTCATTGAACCAACAATTGGGAAAATATCGAGACTGAGAGAAATTTATGTATGTTAAACTAGAAATTTTGGACGGTCGCTTTGTCTGAAATACCATTCTCAGTTTCTGATTTCCAATCAAGGTTTCTACGTTGAACTCACTTAAAAAAGTTAAGCATTATTCGCACGATAATATATTGATATTAATCGATTAATAATTATTTACAGCAGTTGCTTTTTTTTTGTTTTTGTTTCTTTTAGTTTTACATGGCATGGCATAATGTGTTATGGCCCCAAGGTATTATCAATATCATAATTATAATTATGGTTTTTAAATTATTCAACAATTTTTAATTAAGAAATAGAAAAAATAGAATAAAGGAACAGAAAAACAATATACATCACGAATCAACAACTTACGTGACCTCCAATAGAGATAAACTTTTTTTTTCACCGCCCATAGGTACATACACATATGCATAAAAGACTCTTAACAATCACGTATTGACCAATAACACACTCTGGATCAACATCACAATATTATAATGTGTAATAGTATAGTAACTTTGAAATATAAAATATAACGTATAAAAATTTTTTTCTGCGCCGTTTTGAAATTAATGGTAATTTACTAATAACCAATTCAGCACGAAGACTGGAAAATTTGCCCAAAAGACCACTCGTACAGTGGTTTCAAAAATGTCGAATATGTCTTTCAGACTTTTTCTTGTTTTTACGATTTACGGTCTTTGTACTGTATTGGAAATGACCTTATATAACATTAACTAATCTATATCGTTCACTAGTCATACATAGCAGGCATATTTGCAAGATGAACTTGAATGAATCGACCCGTTCCTTCTACTCTGCTTTTATCTTAATTTACCAGACCGTTTCGGTTAAGGTGATACGTCATCTATCAGCTCTTTATTGGATTGATGATATTCCCCAACTATAGTTTTTTTTGCATCGCTTTTTTCCTTAGTTCAAGTCTAAAAATCCATTTAGTAGGGCACTGGGCGTAGCGTTGTTCACAACGTTGATGCGACCCATTAGTATCGATCGTTGGAGGGATAAAATTCTTCAATATCTCATCGGCTGCCAGCCACCGTGGACTTCATCACGACGGTAGTAACGTGGCCTATTATCTCTGAACACTGTTACGGCTGGGAACTGATTGTCCTGTATGTACTTTAGAGTCGTACGTATCTGTGGAGAAGGAAAATTGATTTTTTTTTACCATGCACCAAAGATAACACCATAAAAATTTGCCAAAATTGTCAATGATTATAATTACGAAATAGGTATGTTAAGAGGGTGCTCTAGTCGATTACGACGTTGTCGTAGATATATATTCAAATATCGAAGTCCATGTATCTCAAACACGAAAAAAGGCTTGTCAGCCTCATTCTATACATAATTTTGAACAAAAATACTCCAATACATTTTCATTTGACGCAGAAATAAAGAAATGGCACAAATTTTACGAATTCACTATTACTATTTATTCACTATTATTTTATGATTTCGTAGAAACCGGCCATTTCTTTATTTCTGTATCAAATGAAAATGTATTTTAGTGTTTTTGTTCAAAATTGTATATAGAATGGGGCTGTTAAACCTTTTTTCGTATAAGAGATACGTAAACGTCGAAATTTTCCACAGCACCCCCCTAATGGCATGGGAAAGTTATATTTAAAATTTCTTCATTATTAAGGGGTTACATTCAAGTGAATATCTGAAAAATTGATTGAATGTTGGAACTGTGTGACTCGACAATCGATTAATCAATCCGAATGCATCGTGTTCTATGGATATGATAATAATAATAATATTTTATGATTCACTCATTCGCAAACTAATACAATAAGAGTTCGCGCAAAATATGAATCTAGTTTACATCTTGTATTATTTACATTGTTCTATCATATTCACATAAGCTTGTTATCTCTTATCAATATTTTCTCATTATATTAATATTTATTTTCTATCTTTATAAAATCTTTGCATATCGTATTTCTTGTTGCCATTATTAATAACCTTTGGAGTCTTCCTTTGCTAGTATAAAATTGACTCACTTTCCTGCACTGCGTTCTTTTTTAAATTGTTCAAAGGTTCAAGTTTTCCGCTCTGCTGTGCAAAGTTTCTGGAAATAATGTGCCTTTGTATTCTTGATAATACTCCAAATTGATTATTGAATTGAAAATTGTATTTTCCTCAGCACAATATTCATAGTATTTGTTAGGTTCAACTTTATAACTTTTGTTTTTGGATAACATTTTTAGTTCGTGTTCCAAATTCTGTTCTAATCATGAGTATGTAAATTGAGATTCATTTAGATCGTTTTAGAGGAAGAATTGTTGTTGACGATAACTTGAACTATGTCGCTCAGTGACTAGTTTTACGATGTTGACCATTCGTTAAAACTAACTCAACCCGAAAAAATTATAAAATGGGTCATGCTTTTCATGCTTTTAAAGAAATTAAACCCAAATCGAATTGCATAATTGATTGTAAAATCATAGATTCCTAAAATTCATCCACTTTTTCAGCAATCTACTCATATTCTTCCTGTAATACTTACTGCAGAAACAAAATGAGGCGGTTCAACTTCAGGTGTACTTGATAAATGCTGTAGTATGAATTGATCCGTTTGAGACAGCCAGAGATCAACTCCTCGGAGCGGGTCGTAATTGAATGGTCCAATCCTCAAGAGGCCCAGAGTACAGTCGTAGATGTCCAACACCTAGATGGATAGTATAAAAATTAAGCGCTGCTCAAAACTTGCACCACGTTGAAAACAGCAAAGTTAAAAATTGTGTCATCGCGATAAATTTATAATGTCAAATTTTTTATGCAAGACTCAACAATTCTCACTGGGCCATATTCAATGACTTCGTCCGTAACTTTATCTTATACCTGATATTCCTTATCTTTGGGTCACAGTGTCCAGCAAAATTTCAACGAAAGGTTAACGTAGATGAAGATTATAATCCACGAATGCAAGATGTAAACAATATCGAAAAAATTTCGCTTTAAACTTTATCTTATACCTGATATTCCTGATCCTTCGATCACAGTGTCCAGCAAAATTTCAACGAAAGATAAATATAGACAAAAATGGTAATCCACGATTCCAAGATGTAAACAATATCGTGTAGAAAAAACTCCGCGTCGCTTTTGCAGAATTGCAATGCCAGTATTCAAAATTTTTTTTAATTCATGCTATTACTTTGAATCAATATTTAATGAATCTTTCCTTTTGAAAATTTGTGAAAAACTGTGAAATAAGCATTTCACAAGTTATCAGGGCAGTGTAATATTTGAAATGATTTCATTTCAATTATGCAATGCAAATACAACATGGTAATTCGGATTTTCTATTTCAAACAGATGTTAACATACATCTTATATTTGTTATTTTAAATGAAAAAAAAAACAATATTTAACCATTTGTCAAATGTTTTTGTTTAAAACGGATTTTCAACCTTTCAAACAATTTCATGGCCAATATTCAAGAAGAACATTTTCTTACTTTATATTATCTTATTATTGGAATAAAAACTAGAATTGTCAGGTCTTCACTTAATTTTCAACTTAAAAAAAGTTTACATATTTAGTAATGCATCGCTTCTTTTGCCTAATGAAGCAGTAATGTCATAAATATTTTGTATGTATAGCATGCATGAAAACCAAATATGTCTACTCGTAGTCTCTCGTTACAGAGAGATGTGGGCATTTTGAAATAATATGCTACAAATGAACAGCGCGTGATTGCAGCGCTTGCAATATTTTTTGGCAATTATCTACAATTGAAAAGCTGTTCTTGAAATACAATACTTGTCTACCTTTATCTGGACACTTCACACGATTATTTTTATACATTGTAATAATAATGTGAACAATAGAAGACACATCAACAACACAACATAATATGAAGCACTGCAGTTGCTTGTCAAGAATAATAATGCATTTACTAAATAAAACGTCAAACATGACAAGAAGTATCTCAATTAGTCGTGAAAATATAATTATTACAGTACATAGTACAACATTATACATATTATAATTCATTTTAAATCCCTGGTTCACATTTTTTCTTTCAAATAGAATGGTGAAAAGCATTTCCATTTGCCCATTCAACTCAAATTGCTCACGCCCCAATAGAATTGCATAATGATCACACAGGGTGAAATTTACCCCAGCTCCAATAAATTGATATCTTGCTTCAACAATAAGCTCTAAAAATCTAAAAAAAAATATTGGTATTGTTCAAGGATCACAGAAAAAGGACTCTGTTTTCCTAACCAGAATTGATTGTTTAAATATTGTAAAACATCAGCAAATTTAATGTAACGAAGAAATCGTAGATGGTAGAAAAAAAATATAGACAGCAACACAAGGCCCATTTCTACGACTAAGGGACTCCACAGAGAATTTGAAAATTTTTTTGGGTGAAATTCACCCGAAGTAACAAGTTACGGTTGAATGATATTTTTATGAGCATTTTTCATTATCTATTTTAAATACACTTATGAAAGTATTTTACCCCGCCCTGCAAATAAAGTTATATGCTCAAGCGGTAAGCATAGATACCTGTTGTCCTCCGGTAAGCTGTCTCGCGTTTCTGAGAGCCTGGTCAGGTCCCTTGTCGGGAAAATTGGCAGGGAATATTTCACCAGTTTTAACATCAACGCCAATGCCATAAATAACTGGCCAGTGAATACCGCCTCTGACTGTGGTGTTGACTTCGCCGATGCAGCAAAGCGTAAGGTCAACTTCGACCGGTTGCTTGTGAAAGGCGCCTGATAATACACAGTAAGTACATAATGATTAGAATAAAATTTCAAAATTTTATGAAAAGAGTCAACTATAGAAACAGAATTCATTCAACAACAAAGCCGTATAAGAATAGACGTCGATACGTTTATCAATTTTGGTTTTTTCAACAACTATTGTACACCTATTGTGTATGAAAAAATTCAAAATTATAACTTACATTGTCATGAGTCCGGTGTTTTCCTATTTTTGGATGTCAAAAATTATTTTCAAACACCAAAATTAGTTTTCGCACAGTAAAGTTGCTTTTGAATGTGAAGTTTTACTATCTAACATAAAATTTTATTTTGAACATTTGAGCTTGCTTTCTGAATATCAAAATTTGGAGATACGATAAAGGATAGAAGTAAACAATACTTACAGAGAATGTTATAAAAAATATCCTCCGAGCAGTTCCTGGGATCTGAATATCCGCCGACAAGCTGAAGCTCCAAGCGCCCCTCCGGAAAGCCTATCGCCAATTCAGTCACTTTTTGGATCATTGCAGTAGCCGCGTCCTCCGTTCCAGTTCCATCAAGATGGGCCAACGCCACGGCGCCTGATCCTACATGGATAAATAACTTTATGAGAAAACAGAATTGACAAAAACACAACATAGGACTCGTATTTAAAAACAGATGAGCAAGATTCTTTAAAAATATTAAAACAAGGAAGTAAAAGAGAGACGTGTACCAACTGTCTAAGGAAATCCCTATATTGTTAGGGAATTATTTTTCTGGCGAACGTTACCCTGCTCGGTAATGCCATCATGTATAATTGTGGGGTGAGTTATTTAAAGTCCCGGTCATTTTTTCCCCACGCAGATTCAACGCCACAACAATTAATCACCACCAATCTAGGGTATTTTGGCGCCGTTGGTACACATCTTACTTAAATCTAGTCCAGCGCGAGAGAGAAACTTATTTGGAGAAAGAAGCTACACTCCTAAGCACACCATGTATACTCACTCACACCACAGTCTGTACCTGTAAGTATGTGTTTGAAAAGTATACAATTTACAAGTATAACATAATTAAAAAGGCATTGCCTTCTCTACTCTGCATACCCAGCTGTTTCTACTCGACCAATCTCTTCGCTTATCAAAGTCTAGAGACAAGCTATAAACGACGATGTAAAAATGTCTCGCATATGTCCGATTATATGCATTTAATTACAAGAGTATAGAATTTTTGTGTTTAGTGTATTTGATCTGTTTTTTGCACGTTTGTCGGGGATCTAACTATAAGCCGGAGTAACCTGAGCAACACTCCGGGGCCCCCAAGACAGGGGGTAAAATGTCATTTTATACAAGCTAACAACTTGTCAGTGTGCTTCTGATATTTTCCATTTCAAATATTCATTCCAATTTAATATTATATAAAATATTGTAACTGCATTAATAATTATATGAACAGTATAGCGAAAAATGTAAAATATCTACTTTGGGGATAATTGGATAAATGGTAATTTTAGCTTACAGTAAATAGAATGCATAAATCGAATATCCTACTTTTTTATTGGGAACAAATTTATGACACTTGGGAGAGGAAGCTAGAGAAAAATATATCTTATTATTGACCCAGGGGGCCCAATTTGTGTCCTTGCCCCGGGGCCCCTTCATGCCCAGTCACATCCCTGACGTTTGCAAGTGCCAGTGCAAAATTTTTGTTAGACGAATGACTTTGATTCCTGGCGCCATTAATTTTAAATCATATTATCAGTACATTTTCGATCAATATTGATATTAAGGTACTCAGTTCTATTTCTTAAGAAGGATTATATAATTATACGCGATCTAGCTCTATTCTATTTCTGTGATAATTTTTGTGTTTGTAAAAATACACATCACATCATTATTGACATAACTACACCACGACTAATGATAATCAAAAAATTGGCAGAAGTGAAAAGACAAAATCCGTTTAACTGTAGACGGAATGGTAAGGAAAATTAAGGAATACATGTTTCAACACTATCCAGCTTTAGAGAGAAAGAACGATTTGTAATATTGCAAAAAAAAATAAATAAAAAATGTGTCTATCCATAGACAAAAATCCTGATATTAAAGTAAATCAAGTTTCACAACAGACCAACTGCAATTGCAATCCTTCGTCTGTGGTACACTCGAGTTCTATTCCACGAGCCGTGAAATGGATTATTTATTGATTTTTTTTCTTTTAGATGGCCATAAACATCATATTTACTGTAGCTTAAAAATTTTTTGATCACATCGATTACCATAGATTTTTTTATACATACTTTTTCACATCTTTGTTTCAGCTCTGGAATAATTTTTTTTTTTTTCTTTCATGTATGCAATTTTTGAAGTTCTCAACTTGAAGTTGAATTTTAATGAATAATAAAAATACATATTAATCCCCTGCATCAATCGACGATACATATAATAATGATCGATTACTCGACTATTTCAAAGTTGGAAATAATTATCCAAAAAATTCTTTTTTACAAACGAGAACGCATCTCTCCTCCCTTATTTCCTACGCACGGCTAAAAACGTGCTAAATAATGTTGAAAGAAAAAAATTCGAACATTCAAAAAAATTTCAACTTAGGACTAAGACTTTAATTGTTTTCGTGATATTTCTACCTCAGCGAATTATAACCATTTTTAACATACACAAAGAATATATCATTCGCTTGATATTCTGAAGAAAAACTGATGAATACAAACAATACCGTTAAAAACGGACATTTTTCAATCGTGAATTTGAAAATTTCTTGACATTGTTATGCCATTGTTTGTACAAAATTTTGTCTACTGTAAGTCTAAAATGGTATAGAAAATTATCAAGATTTACAAACAAAATTTTGTTTTCAATATCTTAACGTTAAAAGTATGACAAATATTAGTCAATTACTGAAAATTCACAGAATATTAACTGCATGACTTACCAGAATGTCTTAACACGACGATTATGCAGGAGGTCACATCATCGGATCCGAGAATACTCACGTTTTCTGAAACCCAAATAAAAGGAATCGGATTACATATGGAACTTTTTCACTTCAAAATGAAGCTGTCCAATCAAGGGATTATTCGTAGACTTTTATTAAAGGGTTATATAAACTTGTAGCGGGCAAAGTAACGTGAATTTCCTGATTTTTTTTCAACAGGATAATTAACGTTTATTGTAAAACTGTGAACAACATTGATTATGTACTTGTAAAAAACATGTTCTCATGTACTTGTACAATTTTTTTTATTTCAAAATATTTCAAAATGGCGGAACTACAGCTATATTACAAGAGCGCCTTTTTTGAGCATCAGTGGCGGTGGACATCATAACTCAAAAATGGTTCATCTGAAATCAGAATGTGAAAAGATTTTATTAGTATATTGCATTGGCTTGGGTCTGAACGAAGGATTTGTAAAAATTTTTATAAAAAAAAAAAAATGGAAACAATTTTAACAAGAAGTTCATTTTTTGAGGTGCTAAATTTTCGGTTTTTTTTGCTATGAATTTTTTTTTTTTTTTTTTTTTTTTTTCAACAAAATTTAAAATCCTTCGTTCAGGCCCAAGCCAATGCAATGTACTAATAAAATCTTTTCACATTCTGATATCAGATGAACCGTTTTTGAGTTATGATGTCCATGCACCTCAACTGGTGCGCAAAAAAAGGCGCTCCTGGAATATAGCTGTAGTTCCGCCATTTTGGAATATTTTTCAATGAAAAAAATTGTACAAGTATGTGAAAACATGTACTAATCAATGTGGTTCACAGTTTTACACTAAACATTTATTATCTTATCGAAAAAAAATCAAGAAAATCACGACGCTTCGCCCGCTACAAGTGTATATAACCCCTTAATTGTTCTTTTTATTTATTTATTGATTTATTTATTTATTTATCGATTGATTCATTGAATGAAAAAATAATGAATCGAACGAACCGATGAATCCAATTGATCGGCCAACCGATCACTTGAATAAATATCTAATCGAAGTCTTCAATGAATCTATTAATCAGAGCTGGTTCATCAAGTAGTAAAGTTAAATGTGTGAAGTTGGCATCTCGAATTCGAGATTCTCTAAGATTTATGAGTGTTGTTACCCTTTTCTCGAAGGGTTCTAGAGTTCTTGACAATTTTTGTTTGTGTGTATTGTTTTTGTTGTTCTTGTTGCTTTTTTTTTGGTATTCACAAACTCATTAACATTGCGCGAGTAGCGGGTCCTGAAAATTATCTACGTTATTGTTACCAATCATACTTTTGACTTTTATTTGACACCTAGAAAACACGTTGACCCTAGACCTCAACACATATTTAAACGTAAAATTTTCCGCTCTTTCCAATTCTGGAAAGGCACCAAAGCTGGGGGCATGCGTTTGACAAATCATAGTTGATCTCAAAATAACCTTGAAGATGAGGTCCAAGGTCAAAGCAAAGGTCACTACTGAATCCCTTGTTAAAAATTACCTGAGATTCAACCTTGGTAACTTTATCTAGCCAAACCTCATTAGATTGCTAGGGGGTTCCATACTTTTTCCTCACTCTGTACATGGGGAATTCCATGCGAATCCAACCAACGTCTAGCTCTCACCGTTTTTGATTTAGCTCAAAATTTTTTATGGAATTGTTCCAACTCTGAAGCACCTCCCTGAATTTTTTCCGATTCTTTATCCATGTGATTAATTATTTGTAAATTTTAAGAGTGATTTTGAAAAAGTCCGTTTTTTAAATTCTCAAAAAATTTGAAAAAACTGCATTTTCTTTTCCTAACATTTCAAGACCGGACCCATGATTTTGAATAAAGTGTTTTTCACAATCACTCCAACTATTTATGAATAATTAAGTTGTTGAATGAAAAATCTGAAAAAATTCAGGGTACTGTTTCAGAGTTGGGACAATTACAGAAAATTTTTGAAACAAAATCAAAAATGGTGAGGATCAGTATATATTCAATTATATGTATGGAGCTTTCTCTGAGAAATGCTTTCACGATTATTTCAATTTTTTTCCTTCATGTGTTCTGAGATATGAATTAAAAAAAAAAATTTCTTAGAAAATTCACTACTTCTTGAAAAATTAACCAAATGAGACGTTTTTTGATTAGAAACTTTTTTTTAATAACAATAATTTAAAAAAATAATACAAAAAACGTAATTATCATTAATAGCGGTATGATTATATCATTTAAAGCTCGAACTTCACAATTTCGAGAGGTTCGACACCTTTTTTTTTACTTCTCATAAAAAAAATTTTTTTCACAAATTATGCTGTCGAATATATCGTGGGGTTTCATCTCATTGTACTGGTTTTCTTTCTCAATTTGAAATTTCGTTCTGCAGAATAAGGCCCCTGTATCAAATCAGACGGGAAAATTTCGTTAAATTTTTACTCCTTCTGGAAATCGTTCGCTTAATTTTACTTATTTGAAGAGTAGGGACTATTTTTTTCACAAAATTCTCGCAAGTTAAATTCTGCTAACAACATTAAATAATCTTTCCACGTTTAAAGCTAACTTCAGCCTCAAAAAAGGGCAAAAAACGTGACAGTTCAAATGGTTTCAACATTTTATCGACATTTATTAGAAAATTATCTACAAAAACCTTCGAAACATGAAGATTTATAGATTTCGGGACGAATTTTTCAAATTTTTTAATTTCTCAACAAATAATATCACAAGTAACGATATGGGATCGTATCCGACATTTCTTTCGCAAATGCTTTATATACCTTTAAAACGTAAAGATTCGTCGATTTCGGAAAGAATTTGAAAAAAAAATTATTTTCTCAAGAAATAATGTCAAACGTAACTGTATAAGGGCGTACGTTCATATAATGCTCGTGATGAATGGACATAATCCACATTACTTAGATCTTTCGACGTTAATTGATCTACTTTTGAATTTCAACATTTTTGAACACGTCGTCATGTTTTTCGCGTAAATACAAAGGGGAAAAGATACGTCTTTTTACCTTCACGCGTGGTAAAAGGTCGTATGATGGCGCATACGTCCTTATACCGTTAAACTCGAAATATAAAATATACTTGTGTGAGATGGTAGAATACATAGCATATACATATAGTAAGTTCATAAACAACAGAAAGAGATCTAAAAAGAAATTTCAAACAGATTTATATCGTTCATTTATCATTCACATACCTACAGATACTAAATATGTTCATCTTCGTAATTATACAAACCCGCAAAGGTTGATTCTCAATCGAAAATAAAACAATAGCCCCTCCACCTACTGGCCGTCATTTTTTTGTACTCCGATACCAGCTTAAATAAGTACCCTATAGACACTACCTACGTTTTATAATCATCCTTCGTAGACGTATATAAGAAAAGCGGCTGCGGCTGCACATTTTTATCTTGTTTCAATAAGTTTATTCAACACACAATGAATTTGTAAACGAAAAAAGAGTTTGTAGGAATGGAAACGAAATGAAAATCCTCAAGCATTACAAAATATCCGAACAAAAGAAAATAAATTTTGTGCATACGGGGCTTTCCAGCTGAACTCGACCCACTTTCAACCTCATGTTTTCAGACACAGTGCTCAATTTTATTCAAAATTCTATTACCCGATAAGAAGACTCTCAATTTCTTCTTTCTCAGTTTTTTCATTCAAATCACACGGTTTCGAGTTATGATTTTGATCAAATCGTCTTTTTTTTTTAAAATGACACTTTTCAAGACCACGTAGCGGAAAAACGTTAGGTTTAACAAAAAATTTTTATTATTATTTAAGATTTGTCAGTTCGGTTCAAAGTTTCATAAAAAAAAAAATGGTGAGCAAATCTACAACCTCCCCAAAGATGATTTTGTTCTTCTTAAAGTCAAAAAATTAATTTTTCGTCAAGTATGTCATAATTAATTTGGCCAGAATTTTTTTTATAAAAAGGTTCATTCATTAAAAGTATTTCAAAGCCCGGAACATTATGCTCCGACTTTTCGTTGAAGAGTTCAAACGATTTCAAGTCCATTCGAGAGAGTCATTGGGATTCGAAACTCGACAATGTTTCGTGAAAGAATGAATAACCCGTCTTGGATGACGTAAAAAAGGTTATTCCCACTTGTTTGTATATGTATAAATGAGGTAAAATAAACCAGATTAATCTTACTTCACGGCATTCGCGACGGGTTATTCATTCTTTCACGAAACATTATCGAGTTTCGAGTCCCAATGACTCCCAAATCGACTTGAAATCGTTTGATCTCGTCAACGAAAAGTCGCTGGATATTTTGATAATTAATGAAAGAAGGAAAGGAAAAAAACATCGGCTCACTGTCGTGCGGCAACGTGGCTGCCATTTCTCTCTGAAGAACGTAGAGCAGGCCGTCGGGACCCATCAATTTAGGCGGTATCGCCTGTAACTGGGCAGCGGTTTCCCTGTAGATCGGATGAGCAGCGTACAAGGACCTGCTGTCCGTCGGAGCCTCCTCCTGTAGGACCCCGTTCACCACCAACACCATCCTAAAGGAAATATAATACCATGCAATCATTTCTTTAAGAAAAAACGAGTATGTCTGAAACATGTAACAACGTTTTTCTTTTCGTATAAATTACAGTCTCTACATATAATATGCAGTTAGCATATAAATCGAGGGGTTAATTACTACGTAAACATGGCGTACACTGATCACGATTACGAAGATTACAATGTGCCTGAAGTTCCGAACGTTCGTTTGAACCAAAATTTAGCTCAATGTCATACCTCATTTGAGAACCACTGACATTACAGATAAAATTATCCACGTATGAATGTAGACTGCTCCTTCGCATTATACTTCGGTGGATGTGTCTTGAAAAGTGCTAATAACTCTGAACATGATTCGGTCAACCAGTACGGAGTAGGTATCCACCCTTTACTGGTCCCGTTGAATGCAGTTGGTTGAATATATTAACCATGTGTTACTACTCTGTGCTGGATCTGCACTTTGTGCCCCAGGTTTTATACTACACTGGATACTAGAAAACAGTACGTTAGATACATTACGCACACACAATACATCAATATGCCAGAATAGTAACTCGATTTGTATGTAATTTTAATAAAAGTAACGAACAAGATATGAACGACGCATTCCAAGATGGTCTTCTGGGGGTGAGTGTCAAGGTAGTGTCTGGGGTCTTTGGAGACTCGGAATCGGTTTCTAAACTCACGATTCGGTGTATAATGAATTTTAGAGAAAACTTCAGCGGGATGTAAACAACGGTTTCATAGTTAGTATGACGGGGCTGAGTTAAAGGGTGGTACTTAAGAAGGGTGGATACTCCGTACTGGTTGCTCGAATCATGCTCAGAATTATTAGTATTTTTTAAGACACATCCATCGAAGTATAATGAGAAGGACTAATTTTATCTGTGATGTCAGTGGTTCTCAAATGAGTCTTAACATTGAACTGAATTTTCGGTCAAATGAACGTTCGAAACTTGAGGCACATGAGATTACACG
Organism: Diprion similis; assembly: GCF_021155765.1. Lineage (NCBI taxonomy): Eukaryota > Metazoa > Arthropoda > Insecta > Hymenoptera > Diprionidae > Diprion > Diprion similis. The sequence continues at coordinate 4,222,827 of NC_060118.1, forward strand.
AAGTTGACGATACGGAGAATACAGGGATTGCAAGGATTACAAACAGATGAAACGGATTTCAAAATCATTACAATAATTATAAATTGCAAAAGATCACATGGCGTGATACAAGAATTACATGAAATTCCATGAGGTTACACGACGTATGTACACCAGATTGCAATTGTGATTAGCCCTTCGACATAAATTTATAATAATAAAAAAAAAAAAAAATTAACTGCGCTTTTTTTTACAAATCTAGTCCCTACGTGATTGTCATTTCCTAGCGAAAGTTCTTTGAAATTGTAATACCAGTAAGAAAGGTATCATGATACCGTTATATTAAACGACGGAATAAGTGAATGGTGCACGATTTGACGTGACAAGAATTGATGTAAAATCATGTCAGTATTAATAATCCAAATATAATGGGAGTCCGAGAGAAATTCAAAGCTTCTTGGTGGACAGTAAACCGAGAGCAACATTTCCGCTGCGGAAACAATCGCTATGGATTGAAGGAAAAGGGTCTAGCCGAATAAGAATGGTGAATCTGCTCCCACCGACTTTTGTGGTACCAATTTTTCCGAAAGTTCCCAGCCCAAAAAAAAAATAAAAATTCTACCAAATTACAGCCTTCTGCGTCGATTCCGAGGGGTCCTTGTGCTGAAAAAGGTGTTTTTTCGATTTTTGCAGTTTTTAAATACCAAGGCGCGACCGAAAAATCTTAGAAAATTCTAAAAAATCAGAAACATCTTGATGTTGGTGCAAAAATTTTCTCCAATTTTTAAATGCCGAACTCAATTTTTATAATAATCACCGAATCTTTCTTTAAAAAATTTATTTTGGTGTATCAATTTTTCTGCTATTATAAAAAAATGTTGAAATGATTTTACTCTTCTTTCACTGCAAACTATTTTTTACCTGCATAATTTATAAACTTCGTGCCACTAAAGTAGTCCTGTGTCAATGTAATAAACTAAAATTACTCTATTTCTCTATAAATCCATTTGTTATGACTCACAACTACTCCAGCCATAATCAGCCATCAATTAAACCCAAAGAATTAATTCATGTATGGTTTTTCAACGGAAAATGTGAAATTTCGTCGTTTTTATTTACTTTTTTCCCCATGTGACGCGGGTCGAATTTTTAAACTCATCTTTCTGCAATTTGCAGGGAACGAAGAGCAGAATCTAGTCAATATTTTTTTATAATATCAGAAAAATTGATACACTCCAAAATAAATTTTTTAAAGAAAGAGTCGACGATTAAAAACAGAGTTCGGCATTTAAAAATTGGAGAAAATTCTCCCATCAACGTCAAGATGTTTTTTATGTTTTAGAATTTTTTCAGGTTTTTCGGTCGCTTCTTTGTATTTAAAAATTGCAAAAATCGAAAAGACACGTTTTTCCACCACAAAAGTCGGTAGGTGGGGGCAGATTCACCATTCTTATTCCGCTAGATCCTTTAAGTGAGATTTCGATAGAGATCGAACCGTAAAAGGATACAAAATAGGTAACTCACGCACTGCATAGGTATAGGATTTCATGACCGAGAGACCGTTAGTGTGATTAACCGGTAAAAATGAATCAAAATTTAATATGTTTTCGTTCGAAAATAGGGGAAACAAGTTAAAAATCGTAATTGTTACCCGTCGTAAAACAGCTACTTTACTTTAAGAGTAAAGGTGAAAAATTTTTGTAAAAAGTTGTTGTAAAAAAAAAAAAAAAATGTAACACATTCACGATTTTCGCGATTTTTTCACCTTAAGTCTCGGAGTAAAGTAGCTATTTTACGACGACGATATACTTTATGTTTAGTATGTGTAATATAATATTTACATGTAATATGAAATACCGATTAGCCGCAAAAAACTTTCTCAACGCACCTGCGGCTGGGTGTGTTTTCAGTGTTTGGAACAAGTTTACAGGGATGGGCTGCAGGTGCGTCTTGATTACCCAAGAAGCATAAATATGCAAATATAACCAAGGAGCGGAAACGGCGGACAAAAATGCTTGTAACATAATGCAAAATTAACCAGCTAACGACGATATCCTTCGGACGAATTTACAGGTTGTAGGTGGGAAATTTACTTCAAGTTGTACACTTCAGTAAAGTATGTGTTCGTGTGTGTGGGTGTCTAAATTTTTACCAAAGAACACTTGATGAACTTCACGAAAAATATGATGTTTTATGTTTTTGAGCTATTATTTCGTGATGAAATATAAAAAAAATTGTGAATGTCGTCGTATACCATTTGAGGTCGGACTTTAACCTTGAATAACTTTTAAACGAGTCGACTTGGCAAAAAGTCACAGTAGATCGTTCAATTCCCTACAAGAATATGTATTGATTTCTACAACTCGCTCGTTCGTTAGAACGCAATAAAATTCCAAATAAAAAAAAAAATTCCCGTGTTATTTAAATGGGATATCAAAAATCGCGATGAGGCATCTCTTAATAATAATATTACGAGCTCAAACTGTCACAAAATTTGTTTTTCATCATCTTGAACGATATTTTCACGGTAACTAAAGGGAATTTTTTTTTTTTGGCCAACCCTTATACATATATATATATATATAGGTATGTGTAGTGCATGATATATATTTCATAGACGTATGCAGTACAAGATCTTAATACGAGTTTTCCGACAAATACCGTCCTTCGTTTTTATTTTCACGAACTTCAGACGAGTCATTTTCTTCAATTGATTTACACTCAAGTAACCGACGTGATCTCATTTGATCCAAAATAGTTTGATAGGTTCAAACCAAGCCAAATCAGATCTGACATATGTAGTTGAATTGATGTACTTGTAATTAGATTTAGTGAAATAGTTCATTGAACAAACTCAACGTTTGTATCGTATCGGGAACTATGGAAATGATCTGAATTCGTTGAATCAAATGAATTTAATTTTCAATTCAATTAGACAATCAATGGAATTACTTAATATTTATCCAGATACGAAAGAGAGGATAGTAGGTAATAGGTATAAAAAAACACTAATTATTTCAAGTACTCACATTTATGATTATTTAGTATACAAAAAAATGATATCTATCGAATCTAATTAAAAATGCACTGATTCGAACGCACTTTTTTTGTCTAAGTAAGCTTTAATTATAAACTGAATTTCTATTACTCGTTATTAATTGTAAGATTCTGCTGTTATTGTAATAGCAAAAAGTTGTAACAACTCGTAGTGATTAAAGCATTATTAAAACCTACGTTCTAGCTTCCACTAATGAAAGTCGTTGACTTTTCCAGATTTTCCTAAATTCTCAGCTTCGAAGTAATCTTGAATATATGTAGATATGCCTCACAAACCAAAATTTGGTAATTTTCCGGGTTTTCCAGATTTCCTTGACCACTTGACCAATCGGCGTACAACAGCACTAGTGATGAGCAAAAGCAAGACCAAGACCAAGACTCTGGCAGTCTTGGTCTTGGTCTCGGTCTTGGTCTCGGTCTTGCACAGTCAGTCTTGGTCTTGGTCTTGGTCTTGCACAGTCAGTCTTGGTCTTGGTCTTGGTCTTGCACTTTCAGAAGATTTCCGCAAGATTCTTGCAGTCTTGCTTTCTTCTAGCCTACGATAGCTCGCAAGTAACGACAGCCAGTGGCTTTTAACCACTCATACAATGTAGACAGTAGAAGATAATAGATAGTGACTTGTCTAATCATGTGGAACATACCTAAATATCTTCTGTTACACGAGACCTATTATCTACGTTCAATCAAAGTACCTACTAGAATTGTACTAGTATTATTACTATTATTAGTATAGTATTATAATTATGTTAATTAATATTAGTTAGTCCTACGGTACTAACTGGAGTTAAAAGACCCTTCTTTATTCTTTACCTAGTTCAAACATATTTGCAAGACCAAGACGAATTTTGCCCATCACTAAACAGCACCCTGAGAACGGATGACTACAGCTCGAGTGGCATTTTATTTTCACCACACCTGCACGGAAAGTACAACTTTCAGCCCCACGCATAAACGTGAAGTTGTACTTTCCAATGCAGGGGGTGATGAAAAATAGTATACGTCACACTGGAGTGAAAACAGCTATCCCAAACTGCGTTTTTGCAGGTCAAATCTTGCGTGTCAATCTTGCACGCAGTTTGGAAAAGCCTACTTTCCCTCTCTAGGTGCGTAATATACTATTTCGGCATCTAATCATTTGTTCTTCACTCTTCCGAGTATAAGGTACAAGTGAAACGAGACTAAACATGCGTACGAGACTAAACGTGTATATCCGTAGCTTTGGTGCGAGAAAACTTAGTCATATTGAATGACAAATTACGAATAAACATGAAAGAATTCTTTTTCTTTTTCATATTGTATTTGCGTTCTAAACGACATATGAACTGACTAAACTGAAAACACGAGGCAATGGAGATATAAGAACGGGTTACAATAGATGACGTCCATTCTTTGGTCTCTCAATATTTTTATCTCACTTTGTACATACAACAGGAATACACGTCAGATTTTACGCCACCGATAACACCGATCACCTCTTGCTCATCGTCGCCGACCTGAAGCTTCACATTATGGTATATCGAACCGATTTTTTTTTTCAATTTGAGACATCTAAACGCGATCGAAAATGGGCATGAATATCATTCGCTGTCATGCTGTTAAAAAATCATGCTTCCAGAAGATCAAACATTTTCCCATTGACATAAGTGAGAGGTTACCAGTCGTTTAGCGGGTAAAAAAATTACTACTTAAAAATTTTCGAATAACATCAAAGTAGTTTCATGTCGATAATATAAGTAAATGTTTTGCTTTATTACATGTTACTGTATGTTATCCAATCTTAACCCTTTGACTGGTAAGTATGTCTATAGACGTCCTCTAAATATTTCACCAATATCTTTAAAACGACTTGACCAATCGTCTTGAAATTTAAAACTCAGGGGTTTATTGGGTCGCTGAATTCAAATTTGAGGTCAAATTTCCAAAATTCAAGATAGCGGATCCAATATGGCATGTAAAGTTAAAATTTGATCAAATCTGTTCGAAAAATACTACTCAGGGGTTTTCAAGGTCGCTGATAGCGAATCTAAAATCAGATTTTAAAAATTCAAGATGGCGGATCCAATGAGGTGGACGAGAACTGTTTCAATTGGATTCGATCAGATTTGAACTTCTTGCTCCCTATATTAGGCCCACTATCTTGAATTTTCGAAATTTGATTTCAAATTCATATTCAGCAGCCCTGAAAACTCCTGGGTAGAGTTTCTTAACCGAATTCGATCAAATTTGAACTTTTTGTCCGCCATATTGGATCCGCTATTTTGAATTTTGCGATTCTAATATCAAATTCAAATTCAGCGACCCCGAAAATATTTGTATACACAGTTTCATAAAGATTGATTAATATTTTGCCTTTGCCAGCAATGGCACGCAAAGTGAGTTTCACCGTGCCCATCAAGGGGTGAGACCATGTAGTACTCCTACCTTTACCGACCGAACAAACTCAACCTTTTTCTTCCTGTATTAAATGAATAAACGAGCGATACACCGTCGAAATTTGAACCTTTTCCGTTCGTTTGTCTATTAATTCATGAAGGTCTCAAACAGACAGGGAAATTCTAATCTACTGACGTTGGCAAGTTGAGACTACAGTCGACTATACAGACACCCTAAAACTATTCATAAACATTCATAAGTTTCGAGTGCAGAGTATTTTTGGCCACTTCGACAGAAAAAACTTCGCTCGATCGATGAACCGTTCGTCAGGAAATTTTCAAAATTTGCATGCTGTTTCTCAAATATAAAATGAAGAAAACTGCACAGGGAATTCACACCAAAACTTAAAAAATACCGATTTTTATTATTCCACAAAGGATGTCTCTTGCATTAAAAAAATACTGTTCAAATCGGAAATTCTCGTTTTAAATTTATCAAATTACTGGCTTTTTCGGGATAAAAATTTCCTGGTGAATGTAAAAAAATAATAATAATTTACAGCTAGTAATATCGACGGTAGTAACATAACGTACAAGACTGCGGAACGGGAGGACCTGAGTTCAAATCACGAACCTGTCAAGGAAAACCTGAGCGACACCTCGCAAAAATTGTAAGACGGGTCACATCGCTCAGGCGCTAAATTGGTGGGTTGAGGTTTGAACTCATTTCGGCTACACCTGGACAAGGTTTTCTGCAGTTTGCCTTGTCCTTTTTGCGAATACCGATGTTTCTATTGAACATCCACAGCCGCATAATGATGGTCACTAATCCGTGCCTTCCCTTGAGCCGCACACGTCTTCTGGGGACATATAACTCTACCGGATGTGGCGGAACATGGAAGTGATTATTATCATTATTATTTCTATTAAAGTAACTCCCGGACGAGATGGGATATTAAATTATAGTTTTTGGAGTAAAATAGAATATCATATAGACCAGCAGAAACCGAGAAACCTAACACATGAATAACACCAATAGTCTCGGATTCTAAAATGTCAATTTCTATAACACTTTTCACCTTGATCATTTAAGCAGAGGTATCTTGAACATTTGAGAATAAACATACGAGATATAAGTGAGGATGACTTTATTCAACTGAACCGCTGTTAAAAGTTAGATTCCAACTATCTTCGAAGAAAATAAAACAGCTTCACTCAAAATTTCAATCTGTGAAATCAATTTTCATACTCAATGCGGTCGTTCGCAATGTCATTGAGAGTGTAAGCAGCTAATATATTTATAATAGATCATGGAATTATACGACTTGTATGCTAAATCTTGGCTTGGTATAGTGACTAATCGTGATGTAGGGCTAATAGTCATAAATAGACATCGACATCAGAAGCATGAGCCAACGATGTGCAGATACTCAGTAAAAAAAAAAATATATGTATATATATTGCCTAGCGCTGTACTGCACCTAACACTGCAGGAGTGTGCGTGAAAAAACAAGTCATAAAAATAAAAATCGTACATCCACCTTCAACCGGCATCAATAACGATAACAATGATAATAATAACAATAATAATCGCTGTGTGAAAATCATCGATTCTCGCTAACCACGACAGTGACACGTGACATGACGTACACGTTATCGGATTACCACAATCCAGTGCCGTTTGAAAATGCTAATTTCGCCACGGTGGCGTCGCGTCACTTTGCACTGAACATGAAACGATTTTTTACTAAAGAAGTTTCGACCATCTCCGTCTGCGTATTATGTTGTTTCGGATACTCTAATTCAGTCTGGAGTTTTTGTCCGCCGAATATGAATCTTTATAAATTGGAAGAAAACGGTCGTGTGATTCTTGTAATGTTCAATTTTTGATCACAAGAATATTTGTTTTATTTTCTGTACTACAGTTTTGTACTTTATTTTCAATTCTAATTCAAACAAGTCCAATTATTAAACTTCAAAATATTTACCTCGCTACGCAGAAGTAAGGTCTCTGTTTTTCAAAGTGATTTCGAACGTGCTTGTATCACATAGTAAATAATGAGCTATTGTCCTAAAACAAAATTGAACTTCTCGAGCAGAGTTTGGCGAAAAAAGCAAAGTCAGATTCAGCTTTGTATCTATAATGACTGTTCATAAGTTATCCCAGTTTTACATAAAAACAAAAAGAAGGTGGAATTAATTTTTTAAAAGGTGACACTAAATTTGGCTACATTGATATTTATATTGAAAAAAACAAAACTTCGATAAGATGAAAAAATATCAAACACCTCAGATTGTACAAACAGTTCAGTTGTGAAAATAATTCCATAAGAATGATAGTATCGATGCATGTTCTTAAATTTCAAAATTAGTAATATAAAAAATTATACACCCGTATAACTGCCTTTAAATTTTTTTTTCAATCACTCAGCATTTTTACTCGATATTCTATGGTTTTCAGTTTATTTGTTGTTCTTTTTTCATAAGACGCTATCGTTTCAAATAAATTCAACTTGATAACTTTAATAATGATTTTCCAATTTCTGTTAGATTGTTTCTGTTTCGACACTATTTTGTTTCAAACTAGAAAACAGAATTCGAAACAAGTGTACAATATAAATAAAACTCGACGAAAGATAAATCATTAAAACGCTCAACTCTTTCCGCCGCAGAAATATAATTCATGCACGATAGTCAACAAGATCAGTAGATCATGAAATGATTTTAGCTGTAATCTTATCATCATCATCATCGTCATATGGATCACATTGCAACTTGCCTTACAGTGATAAGAAATACAGTCACATGTTCAACCTACCTCGAATCAACAATATCGAGAAGACGAAGAGATTCTTTCAAAATTCAGCACAGAATCAGGTACGAAATCTGAGGTACCTTTAACCTGATGAACCCTCCGTGTGAGCACTTGATCTTTTAGGGAGCAGTCGTTTTCTGAATATCAATTGTTATTACCAATACTACCGAAGTTTAGAGTCTGCGAACTTTTGCATAACGTAGTTAACACCTTAAGAAGAAGCCCTGAATTTGTTTCGATTTCTTGAAAGCCTAGAACCCTTCGAAAAAGTGTAGAGACAAAAGGTGTAAAAAAAAAAAAAAAAAAAAAATTATTCACACGGAGGGTTAATAGGACAGGTTTCACATGGAAGCACCTGGTACAACGGATCTAAACTTATGTTGAATAGATCGAGTACATCAGTTTGCAAGTGTATGACTTTCAAAAACGAAATTTGACACCGGCCAAACTAATCACTGTTCAATTCCACGGACATTGGCAGTCAAAGTTTTGAAAACCGCCTTGGTCACTCACTGATTTTACTTTGTATATATCAATAACTGCTAATCACACCGTTCGAGGCCTTTGTGAATGTTTTCAGGTATTCCAGAAGTTTCCCTCAAGTCTTCAGACGCACACGTTGCAATCGGAATAAATATATGGTCATAGGTCACGTGACATCCTCTTTTTTCTCCCCTCGGTCGATCAAGTTGCGATTATCGTTTTTACCACCGAAAAAGAATAATACACTTCACCACAGATATCCTGTACTATCATTACAGACTATGCCATACATTCCTGGATAGATGATCACTCGAGTGCAGTATGTGACTTGGGGACTCGGCTTGGTTCTCTGTTGCCTCGTCGTCGCCGCTTGGCTCATTAAGAAATCGGGGTAATTATGGCCTCTTATCAGTCGAGACTTCGATTGGCTCGCGAACGGGACAAAAGCTGTTTAAGGTGGGGCTGAAGACAGGCTTCGATCCAATGGGTATACAGCAACAGGGATTTCATCAGATATGAACTCATGAAGAAAATAACTTGTTTAGCTTACTCCGTTTATTACACATTGACGGAATCAGTCCGCGGTATTTAATTTAATTTTAATCAACTTTTACTTCTTTTTCTTTCATCAATTCCACACTTTTTCACCTCTTTTTTCTTCGCTTGCGCTGCATAATATACTATATAATTCGTATATTTGTATTCTTTATCTTCATTCTTCTTCGTTTGACTTTCATCATACGCTCTATCTCTTTCGGCAACAAAACGACGTACCGGACGCATAAATTCATAATTCCAAGCTTATAAATGGAAATGTTGAGAATACCAACTTCACACACTAATAGTTTTCTATTATTATAAATCCGTTCAAATAGTAATTATGTAATAATAACAATTATGATAATGATTAATGTGTTAAAGATGCCGGCGCAGAGATAAATCTCGATTATACTAGATCGCCGATGATTTTCCTTTACATAGTTGGATAAGTATCCATGTGAGATTTTGCCGCGAAGGAAATGGAGGATAAAGCGTATCGAAAGAGGCTGAGATTGTACATGCCTTGATGGTATTATAGGTACGATCGAACGCTTCAGAAACCGGTCTGAAAATGAACATTTTTTTACGACTTATATGTAACCACGTAATGTCTTGTTTATGATATACTTATATACCGATCTGAATTATTCTGCGTTGAGAAAACCTTTGATAGAATATTTTTTCCAAATTACGTATAGACGAATTTCGATGCATAAAAGGCAAATTTATATACGTATATTTGCAAAATAAATTATAGTGGCTGAAAAAATTGGCGGCACAGTTGGCAATTTTCGAGAACAGATTTCAAAATCAGTAATATTCTCGATTGCAACCACGATCGTGTAATGCCACATATGTATATGTATAGATTCGTGATTTCAAAGACGTACAATTTGGATGAGAAATACATATTAATTATAGCCATAATAATATGCTTCCATGCGGCGTGGGAACTGTGCTTGTAATTGGCTGTCTTGTTCATACATGGGGCATTCCGTTTGATTTAAATGTGTTTTAAATTTTGTTGAAATATTCGTATGTTTTTGATCGTTTTTCTCGAACTGTTTTTGGCTATGAAATTTTTAAACAACTAAAGCTTCCCCTTCCTAAGAAATTTTATAATAAAAATCGTAAAAGTTGTGATCCAGACAATGATAATAATTTTAAGCTAATTCCTGAGAATAGAAACAATATTTAGACTTCATTTTTAATCTATTATCAAACTTCGTTTCTGTTATTTCTGCGGTGTGGATGAATTAATGGGAATATTGCAAATAATATTTGAAGAAGAAACGAATTTAAAATAATCGATAAAGTTTGAGATCTATATTAATGAATTCTTTTTCTTTTCACATAGAATATAAAATGAATGCAAATATTTTTCTCACACAGAAAACGTCATGTTTATCATTCCTTGAACAAAATATTGCAGCAGTTTATGAGGCTCAAGTTAGTAACGTTAACGTAACGAAATATCAGGCAAAAAATTATTATTGTGCAATTTTACGAGTTTCAAGAAGTTGGCTTTGCAAAACATTCGTATATTTTATTCGTCATGGTTTATTAAATACCAGTTACGGCAACGTTATTTCCTAACCATGCATCGTCACAGAAACGTTACTAACTTCATCCTCGTAACAGTTTTAATATAATGATCCAAAAAAATTATGACGAACTTTAAATCAGAAATTCCATAAAAAATTCTCCATCCTATCAAACACATTTCCATCTGAAATACTATGCACTGCAAAATTCTTCAAGGTTAAAAAATTATGAACAAAGTTCAAGGTGGGTGGAAAAATGGAAAAAATGTTATTCATGTGTTTTAGACATTGGACAAGCATATAAAGAAGTGTAAATCAGATCCGAAATGGCTAGGGTGAGAAGAGGGTCAAGTTATAGACTTTTTCAAGTTTAGATTATTGCTGGATAATCCGTAATATGTATAACTATACACGTCTAATTGATATAATAATACGGTAAAATTTCCTCACGATACTGCAGGTTGAGTATACCGTGAATCTATGGTGAACAGGGAAGGTTGGATGCGCATGCATCAACACATGCACAGATTTTACACGAGTTGAAAAGCAGCCCAGCGTGTCCACGAATTGCTGCCAACCTAACGTTTATAATGATGGATCGGAATGCCCATAACTCGTTAACGGCAGAATGGCCGTTGGGCAAGAGGTTAGAAACCATATCGTCAAATGACAGTACTACCTATGGAGGGTAGAGATAAGGAGACTCAACTCGGCGCTACACGTGATGCCAAAACTTAAGAAAATAGTTGTGGGCGCCACGTAGCAGCGAAAAGAAGAGTTACTATTTTCTTAAGTTTTCGTAATATATATATGCAAGTAGGTTGGTAGCAGTTCGCTACACGCACTGGGCTGCGTTCACTCGTGTAAGAATTTTGCATGCGTCGACGCATGCGCACTGAACCTTTCCTATTCACCAATTATTTACGGTATAATGAATGAGTACAAGTTCACTGGGCGATGAAGCCGTAAAAACGAACACGTAATAACGACGAGTTTGAATAATAATTACAAACAATGATAACAAAAGTGATAACGATAATGATAACAATATACTAATAACTATAATTCAGACTCCTCTCCAAAATAAAACGGTATGTGAAGTGAAATAACGATCGAACACGAATACGAATAGGAATATAGCTATATTATCATGAAGAGATAAATTCCTGTGTTTATATATGCGACGTGAAATAACTATCAAATACGAATGCGAGTAGGAATATAATCATATTCTGAAGCGATAAATTCCTGTATTTAGAGCATAGATAAGAAAAATCAGTAGGTATACACCATATTATATACATATCAGGAATTCCACGATGTTTCAAGTGAGAAGCCTTTAAGGGAAGATTATGTCTCACGTAATACTGAAATCACGGAGGAAACACGATGTACGATTTTAAATTTTCACATCCGCTTGTGTGAGGGTTACGATTTTTCGAAATATCAAGCCTTGATAAAATCGTAGTTTTTGGGTACCTATATTAGCTCAAAATTTCAAGGCTGTATTGCATCAAGTTTACAGTTTATCAAGATGCTTCTAAATAACGTGCAAAAACAATGCTGCACAATTACCGTTCAAAATGTGATTTTTCAATCAATGAAAGAAATACGAATAACTAATTTTTATTTTAATTGCTTCAATTCCATATCTCTTTTAAATATTTGATACGTTGAAATGATTGGCTAGAAATATTTTTCAGAACAGTTAAGTGTGAATAAAAAAAATTGCTTCCAGTATGTGAGCTAATCATGTGGTACAAGTAAATGTGTATAAAATAACAAATATATGTGTATAATAGTATACATAACGTACGTAATGCACATTATGATACGTACATTGTTTTTGTGAATAATCCTAATATATTGCAAAATGTTTGCGATAATATTCATCACAACATATTCAATTGAGATGGATTATCGAGGGCATTGAAAAAGCAAGTTTTGTAAATTTTTACAACTTTGAATTGACGCGATTGTACCTATCACCGACACTGCTGGAGATACACACTTAGAAAAATCTTAACGTAGCCGTTTGTAAACAACAATTTTTAATTCTAGTTCAACTGTAATCGATCTTGCGCAAGCATACCAACGATTCATTTCAGGAAATTACTTATTCTTAAAATTAAATCATATTTGAAAATTGCTATTTATTTATTGAAGGTAGGTAAAAAATGTTAGGTTAACATGTTATCTTCAGTGTTGTTAATAACGTTTGCTGTTAAAGTTTAGTGTTTGAAGTATTGTTCCTGTATCATGGAAACATTTTTAGCAAGGCATCAGTTACCCTTTTTGAATATTTCAACTCATTTTCCTTTGCACTGTATGTTCGTTTCATCCTTAAACAAACAAATGCCAAATCAATATAATAAATTCTGTACACATTCCAGTATATATTGAAAACATTTCCATCCTGGTTTGTTGCTGCGGGGTTCAAAAGTATCGACGTTAAATACCGATGCATGTATATACATAATATGAACGTTTTTTCCGATCAAGACACCCGGTGTACTGTTTAGTATTTTAAATATACGTCTTTGATAATTTACGACTTGAGGAGGTGTATCAGTCCGCAGCTATCTGAGGCCCCCGGTAACGAGTTTTGATAAATCTTTGAGAATCTCAATTCTCAACTCTCAATTCTCACTCCTCGCCAGCGTTTATAACGTCGCAGTTACATTATAACACCCATTGAGATTTCTAGAAATACCCTCAACACTGCCGCTGCCGACTCTACACAGGGGCGTCAAGTGAACCACTTTTTGTAGCAACTTCCTATCGGTCAGTCGAGATAAATATCTCCAAGAGTGTTAAGATAGGTGCAGGAAAAAACGAGATAACTCACAACTAGGTATATGCATTATAAATTGTAAACTGTACAGGGTGTCCCACAAAATATATGGGGCATTCCATGTCAAGTTTATTTATGTTTTCTCTCACCATTTTTGATTCGTTCCACAATTTTTTATACGATTCTCCCATCTGAAAAGGGCACTTCTGAATTTTTTTAAATTTTTTTCGCTAACCGTTCTTTTTTTTTTTAATATTATTCAAACCCATTTCGGGAACGGGCGTTTTTTTATATCTTAAAAAATTTTGAAACATCAGATAGTTTCTCATTCCGGTCATTCTGACACCTGGCCGATGATGGGCCGATTTTTTCTTCTATTTTTTTTTTAGCATTTAAACATTTTCAACAAACGAAATGCCATCTTGCAACCTTACGAAAAGTCTTTGAAAATTTTCAAAAATTGAGTTTTTCATGTTGATCATTTTGACACGTGGACCATGATGGTCCGATTTTTTTTTTCGATTTCTTCTTAGCACTTTTAGCACTTTTAACATTTTCAACAAACGAAACGCCATCTTGCAACATTATTCAAAAATCTTCAAATATTCTCAAAAATCGAGTTTCGAAAATTTTTGAAGATTTTTCGTAACGTTGCAAAATAGAGTTTCAATTGTTGAAAATGTTAAAAGTGCTAAAAAAAAAATGGAAGAAAAAATTGGCCCATCATCGGGTAGGTGTCAGAATGATCGGAATAAGAAACTAGATATTTCAGAATTTTGTCAGATTCAAAAAAATGCCCGTTGTCGAAATGGGTTTGAATAAGATAAAAAAAAAAAAAAAAACGGTTAGCGAAAATGATTTCAAAAAATTCAGGAGTGCCTTTTTCAGATGTGAGAATCGTATAAAAAATTGCGGAACGAATCAAAAATGGTAAGGGAAAACATAGGTAAATTTGACATGGAATGCCTCACATATGTTTGTAATGCAACAGAAAGATTCGCAATTAAAGCAAGCTATATTACCAATATTCAAACGATATTATTGAAGCGGTTTCAACCGTTTAATTCACGCTGAGACGCTCAGCATATATATTCCACCTTTTCTGCAGCATTTTATTTCTTGAACGAGTTTTTTGGTTTCACATAGTACTTCAGATATTTCTATGTCTAATAGAAATACAAAATTTATTTATTTATTTATTGCAAAAATATATATATATATATATATATATATATATATATATAGCATATATATACCACCTTTTTTGCAGCATTTTATTGATTGAACGAGTTTTTTGGTTTCACATAGTACTTCAGATATTTCTATGTCTAATAGAAATACAAAATTTATTTATTGCAAAAATAGTACATGTAAAGAAATGGTTGAAAAACGTACTTTTCCAAGAGAAAAGTATTTTCTGCTCATCTAGCATTAAAATCCAATTGCCAATTTTTACACGAACTTAATAGACGCGAAGAAAATTCTATGGAAATTTTTCAAAATTTTTATTTTTTTATTTTTGTTTGTCCACCATATTGGAACCACCATTTTGAATTTTAGAATTTCGAGTTCAGATTCGTAATCAGCGACCCCAAAAGTCCATGAATGCAAAATTTCGAGTGAATCCCATGCCAAAAAAATTTATGCATGAAAGAGTTGAACGAGTAGGTCTAATTTCTGCTTCAATAACACCCCACAACGTATTTTTGCATACCTGCAGGTTGTAGCCAACGACAAGGAGAATCTAGCGAGCCCTCGTTAAACCGTATTGGATATACCGTTCTCGAGATATCGTGATACGAATATTATGAGCCGGTAGCGCGTTTCCGGTAGTCACGCTACTAGTCCAAGCAATTCGCATGCGTTTACGCTACTACAGTGGGTTTCTTCATCGTACAATATACCGAAAACGGTGTGTCCAAACAGGTCGTGCAAAGATTTGTTTAATTCGTCTCAACACCGAGCATAACTTGAACGTGAAAAAATACCGCATCGGTTTATCAGTGTGAAAAAAAACGATTTTGATGTTCCGATTAGTGAAAACCTACTGATTTGATAGGCCCGCTTCAACATTTAGACATCTACGAGTACTATTCAGTCCAGCACCTTTAACAAACACCCTGAACTAGTAATAAGGACATAAAAACAGAAGTAAAATACGTACACAGAAAAAAAAAAATAACTAAACATAATCCAACTTAGGAATATCGAAAAAAACACTAACGGACCCAATTTCTTTTCTCTTGATTTAGCAGAGGAACGGGGGAATAATGATCTGCCTGTTGATGCCGAGAGTAACTATACGTGTGCAGGGTTGTGAGTGTGCATACACAGTCTGTGCCTCTAAGGGCCCAGTAAAGATTTGATAGGGCAATAATTAGGGTAATGGTTACGTATCAGCTGGATTTCCGCGTGCCTCAACTGCCCCTCTTGTCCGTACATCGTGTATCTACGTCCATCCATCCACCCGGTGTAATTTCACCGCTATTACAGTCACGAAGATCGCAAGAGGAGAGGAAAAGTAACCCCGTCGACAAGAAAAGGATGCGCGAGAGGCATACCCACGTACCTTTATAGATACCTAACACAGACCTGTATAAGTACGATTAATGACGATAATCATAATAATAGTAATAACTATGTCCATCAATGTGCAAAACTGAAAAGCTTGGCCGATTTTTGCTTGTAGGCCAAGCAAGAGGAATTTTTCAGGATATAAAACCCATCCGCAAGCTAACGGTGCCACGATTTCAAATATGTTTTATACATAAAAACGCACATGTTTCCAACTATCGGTTTTTCTTTTTTTCTTAAGACTGTCCAAAAGCGGGAAAACCGGTATATTTTTAATCTTTCACTTCTAGAATGAGAACAAATAAAGTAATCTTTGTACTCGAATGAGAAAAGTTGTGGAAAATTAATTAAAGATCCTTTGGAATGAGTTTTGGATCGACTCGGTCAGGGCATTTTTAACTAAGAAAAACTGGTGACCCATAAAAACAAGTTTTTTTTATTTTGATATTCATAACTGCGCAAATTTACAAGTTGCAGTACAGGCCTTCCGCGAAATATTAGTGAATAACATGTAGATTACGTGGACGACAACAGTACAAAGTTCGTCTGTGAAGTCAAGAAAATGATAAGCGTTGAAAAAACTATAAAGAATGAGAAAAATAACAAAACAATTTTTTGTAGTTTAGAATATACTGTAAAAACTGTCAAAACTGTGCACATATACTTAGGCTTTTAGTTTTCTATAACTTTTTCAAATTCTGCTTATAATCACCGGAAACTGTTTTGTTAGTTCTTTATCGCCAGGTTTATCATTTTATAGACTTCTAACAAGGATTTTGTCATCTTGTCTACGGCTATAAAATACAAGTGCGCAGTATCAAATCCTTCAAAGCCTTCCACAGCCGTTAGGATGAGTTTTCGACCATGGGTGTCTTACCTCAAAATGCTTGTCTAGACAGGCGCTATACACCCTAGAAGTATGTTCAGAGTTAACATAAACACCCTGTATTGACATACTCATGATATAAATTGGAATGCACAAAATGAAGAGAAGGAAGACAACGTCGAATACTATACTTGCGTCGGAAATCCACCGCGACTGTATAGCGGAGATCTTATATGGATTACAAAGGAAGGCATTATGTGGTCGATTGTCCTTTGATTGAGCGCATGTAGCATAAAGAGGATTATTGTCAGAACTCGTACCTAAATACCTACCTATTATAGTCCATGGGATTAGGAAACATACGTATAATCATGCTTTGAGATTCCATGAGGTTGTTTAAAAATTGGTCACAACAAATGTTATAAAGAAACTCAAAGGACTTGAATTTGAATTTTTTACCACGTTATTCTTTTATTGATACGATAGAGCCATTCAAATTCAATTGTAGAAAATGACTACCACTTACAACCCACGGTTATTGAGCATATGAAATTGTGCAAGACTTTACTTATTTCTTATCCATTTTTGATAGTCGAAAGATCGAATTCTGCAGGGTAGAAATCACTACAGGATTCAAATTGATTAGTGAAGATGTAAATACATTAAACTATAAAGGTGAGTACAAAAGTGCAGAATAGAATATCAATTTTGACTTTTTACCAAATTTTTATATTTGTATCTGTAATACATTATACGTAAGTAAAGGGGTGATCGATGTCCACTTACCTGGAGTTATCTCAACTCGATGACAGTGTCCAGCTAGTTCGAATAACTTCCCCCGGCCTTCATTTCATGAATTGACGCTTCTTTCATTTCGTATCTCCTGGAAAAAAAATTCCTAATTAATATAAAAGAAAAAGAAAGAATAAAAAACACAAAGCATTAAAGATCCGAATGGAAAAGTTGGATGCCCTTATTGGTAAAGATTATTGTCACTTTATTAACTTGACACTTATCGCTTGATATTTCTGCCCAATATTCGAGAAATTCTCTGAATCAATATAAATAGCGGGTGTCATTTAAATTATGATTTTCCTAGAACGGCATGAAGAGAAATCAAGTTATAAAGAAGAGATATCGATTTTTCATTTCCAAAATCTCCAGTAGCTTCGTCCGATTTCACTCCGCGATAGCTGATTTTGCTTAGAAGACCATTTTTCTTAAATTTCCTGAAATGAATTTATTTTTAATAATCAATTCAACATCTCTATTTGTTGATCAGTATTGATATTAGTACTATGTTGAGAAAAAAAATATTCAACAATACCAACGTAGTAAAAAAGTTAACTGGGTTGCCATTATATTAAGATTGTAAAATTTCCCGACTTTTGCGGATTTGTTTGCGTATCCAAAATTGTATATCTTGCCAGATGCCTTGTGTTTTCTTAACTAAAAAATACAATTAATCGTTACAGATTATATTTGATTTACTCTAAGGCCTCCGCACTAGAGTAATATTTCAAAATTTCATTGGAAACTAAATTCCGCATAGCATGTATAATGCTATATTTATGTGTGTTTCGTCAAGATTTGTAATCAGCGACCTCGAAAATCCCTGCATAAAGTTTTTTGAGTGGATTTGATGAAATTTGAAATTTTCGTCCGCCATATTGAATCCGTCATCTTGAGTTTTTATAATCGGATATCAGATTCGTAATCAGCGACCACAAAAATCATGGAATATCATCTTGTTATGAAAGTTGACGCAGCACGATAATGTACTCAAAGGATTAACCCTTTGAGGAAAGCTGTTAAATCGTAAACTAGTTATATAAAAATAAGAGGCCGCAGTAAAGTTACAGGGTTTATTGCATCAGGACGATGATTAGGTATTTAAATTCGTTCGACATTATACATATGCATGCAGAGAGCACTGCTGCCTCAATCCGCCTCTTTCTCCCTGTCTTCGTATAATAATTTCGAGGTTTGTGTTGTGTATAAATACAATGTAAATAGGTATACATGCATATACATAAATTCATTCAACTTATATACAGCGGGAATTGAGAAGCACCTGCGCATAAAATAACCTTTATACTGTTTGAATTTCTTCGCATGCAAATATATTACACATATGCATACACACCAACATGTTTACACGTACGATGTACGAGGATATGTGGATTAGACAGGGTATTCCTATTAATATATGCTAATCCTATATAAGAGCTGCCTGCAAACCATATTTACATACAGTGGCGAATATAAAAATACAGATAAATGTAGTATGCAATACGTATTTATACATATATGGTATACGTATATGTACCCAAGAGATATACTTCGAATTGCTTACTGCATATTTAATTTATGTATTTAATTTATGTGTGTACCGCACATCACTTCCGTCGATTGTTTTCATTGCCATCGCATCATTATCGTTACCCATTAAGCAACAACCACGTCCACCATTCGTCAATAATAATCGCACCAACTGAGCTTTGCTAGAAATTAATATAAAAATTTGTAGATAAGCGTCTTATACAGAATGAATTGCTAACGATTGCGTGAACCGTCGTGTGCTAACATTTAATATGCACGCGTACGCGCTACAATTCGAGAGCAGTTCTTTGCCAGGTCGACCAACCGCCATAAATTTAGAAGAGAGTTCGCCCCGATATATGTAATCTCAAAACATTTGACAGCTATCGGTAACAGTTGTGTTCAACGCAAAACTGTAAAAACTTTTGAGGTTACATACATTACGGACGGTTGGTCGCCCTGGTCGCCCTGGTAAACAACTGCTTCCCAGGTGTAGCGCGTGCGCATCAAATGTTAGCAGACGATGGTCCACGCTATTGGGTGCCTTCTGAAATTAGCTCCTAGTGCTGTCAATAATTATAATCTTTTATCTCTTTTGCGCTGCCGTGTTCGTGACTAACTCTGCCTCTGTCCTAGGGAGTTTTAGCGCTACCAGCTTGTTTCGGAACGCACCCATTGTGGGGCAATTCAATCTGTACATGGAGTATGAATACATGTATCTAGGTATGTACATGTACGTATACTAACATGTTTTTCATGTTCTGATAACAGTATCTAAAAAAATACTCGAAGGTCGCTTTGAAGTTAATTTTTTATTTAAACTCAGCAGATAGGTGCAAATATTTAAATCGAATGTAATGTAAAGGTTTTAAAAATTTCTTAAATACCGTAATCAAATATCAACTGATTCTCGATTCAAATTTCATCGAAATTGCTATAGTATAGCGGTTTCTCCGGAATTTGCAAAATAAAAAATAGTTTCCGTACACACACTATATACACATTTTATAAATTGGTATGAAAAACGAGTACTCATTAGATGTGAACGATAGAACATTTTTCTATATTTTCAACAAATAACTTTTGAATTTTTTATTGTCTTTAGTTGAGATGTCAATCAAAAAATTATACTTTTTAGAAATGTTATTGCGAGATAGTCGTGTATTGAGTATTTATAAAAATATTTCATTCGTAGGCTACGGAAATCTTTCAAGAAATTCTGGAATTAAAGATACCGGAATTATAAACAGAAGCTCAGATATCGATACTTTACTTCAAATCCATCCCAAACGGCTAAAAATCTAGTAGATTCTTTCGATTTCACAATAAGACAGCTCGTTTTATTCGGAAGGCTATCTTCTACAGAGTCGCTGAAACACGTTATTCTTATCATGCTACACATCGATAAACATTTAGTTTTATAAAATTGCACCGGTATTTATTATATTAACAAATGGCACTATTGACGTAATTACCGTAAAGAAAACAAATCCGCTTCAGTGGCTTTATAGCAAATAATCTTTTGAATAAAATAATCCATCGTGATATGAAATCAAACGAGGCTACTAGATTTTTAACAATTTTGAACCGATTCCAAATAAAACATCAATATCTAATCGTAAGGTACTGTTTAAAACTTCAGTATTGTCGATGCTTTTGTATTTCTAAATGAAAATTTTGAGCTTACGAATATAGCAATTCCATGAATATTCGATGCACGGCCATCTTGTAATAAAATTTAAAAATACAATCTAGTTTTGCCTCCCGACAAACTCTCTTAACGATGATTCGCATTGACAAATCTATAAATACAAAACATTCCGTTCTACACAGTCATGTCTAAAAATGATGCAAGACATTTCCCGACTTCCGGCCGATGCAACGTTGTTCTCGAGATTTTTCAAATTCCCTGCACTTCTGTAAGATGACTTTCCATGAATTCGATGCACATATCAATGGCCTCTAATAAAGTAGACTTAACCTTAGAGAGACTGATTATAAAAGACCCAACTCTGACGTGACTATTATAATCCAAGGAACTCTGGGGACCCCGATGATAAAACAGTTAGTTTCAGTGTATAAGTACAGAAGATAATTGTTTTATCATCGGAGTCCGTAGTTTCACTTGGATTATAATTGTCACGCCAAAGTTAGTTCTTTTATAATCAACCTCTCTAAAGTTGACTGAATTTCATCCCATCGATATGCGACTCTTATTGTTAGTCGCATGGAGAGATGAAAAGCGATAGCCGATCTTCACGAGCAACAAGTACCTATACGGACCCGCATTATGTAGAGCAGTCGTCGAAGTCTGGAAGTATCATGAAGCAGAGGGAGGAAGGAAGACACTTCCTCCACGGGCGAACCCCACCTGCACTGCGCATACTGAAAACGTTGTTATAGTAGGAGACGACTATGCGGGGCTCGATATGCAGCAGCATCCACATTCCATAGAGTGGAACAACCGGTACAAGGTACAGTGACTCTCATTGCATTCTCGCCATACACGTAGTTATACGTACATCGGTAGTTTGTGTGTGTGTGCACGTTCAGGGAGAACGAGAAAGACATTGAGGAAGGAGCAAAGGGGGAAAGGGAGAGAGGATAATTATGAGCCTAGTACAACATGTCGTGTACCCCCCCCCCCCCCCCCCATATGCTTGTCATCGGATTTGGAGCCGTGTCTCATATGGCGGAGGAGGATCGATTCTACAGAAATCAGTTCTACGGGGCAAATGTTCCACAGAATATCTCCCTACGGAAAGGAACTCGGGATTCGCATCAGGAATAATCCTGTATTAATTATTCTACAGGATAATTGTTCTAAAGAATATTTTCGAATTCCTTTCTGTAGAAAAATATTTCTGTAAACGAGTCTGTAGAACATACTCTGTAGAACATTTGCCGTGCAGAACTGATTTCTGTAGAATCCAACCGCAATCCATATCGCCTGCAGTGACTCATGCACTATCACCATTAGCATCATAAGAGTGCTTGTACGATCGGCACAAGCTAGAATTCCAAATGATCATTTTGAAAAATTCATCCAGAAGTTGAAGTTCACAACGTTGATGAAACGACGAATTTTTAAGAATCATCGTCTGACATAGGTTGACAAGCATAAGGGAGATTGTGCTTTCAGGGTATGGGGGTCGGTTCTGGAAGGTCGGGGTAAGGCAAAAAAACTTGTCGTAAACATTTTTCGCGAAAGTACATCAGAAAGCAGAAATCACGCACAACAACTTGAAGAAATCACACTATTCTACCAGTTCTTCAGTGCACGGAAGGTATAGGGGTAGGTTTTTGAATAAGGGTTGATATTTGTGTTTCAAAATTATTATGAATTTACAGCAACAAAATAGTTACAAAATACGTTATTTATTACTAATTATTCAATTTGTTTCCTGGGCGTGGTTTTGCTAGCCTTATTTTAACCTGGCATTGCCGTGAATTCCGGCGAAACGTTTGGAGCAAAAAAATCATAAATGGGGCAACAAATTAGCAACAAAAGAACACTAAGTCCTTATTCTAATACGAAATAATTGTTCCAAGGTGGTTATTCCAACTTATTGTTAGATTACGCCCCTTGAGCTCATACTTTGATAAATCAACTTTTTCAAAGTCATTCGAAAACTACAAACCAGTAACTTTTGTTTCAATGTCCCATTATACTTTTACAATACCGACCATGTTCAACCTGGACAATTTGGTTTTACCAGTACGTAGAAACTTAGAATGGTTGAAACTGCCAATGATCAATATTCTAAAACGTTCCAGATTTCGAGAGTTTCTATAGGGACCGTGCGCGAAATTGACGACAGCGTGAAGTTAAGGTGCATATAAAGACCCGTTGTACACCTCGAAAACGCGGGGATGCAAAACTCCTATCCCGCTCAAGCGATCAGAGTGAAACTTGGGCAGTTAATGCCTTATTTTGGCAAAAAGTGGAGCGTCTTTTTAATTTTTCAAAATTTTGAAAAAAAATTTACACATTAGTTACCACCCACAGAAATTGGCCAAATTTTCACAGTTACACTGAATTGATCGAACTATCCGGTATGATGCCACTCGGCGGTCATGAAACACACATTTTGAGCCCAGTCCCATGAGATTTGATGGTGAATTGACGAAATGGCAGTTAATCTGGTTTTCGATTACGAAGAACACCGAAATCTCATTTTGGCGACATTTGTTACCGACCTTTCATGCATGTCGGTAAATATCTTACCGACATTACACGCATACATTACCGGCATGCGCGTAATATCGGTAACAAATGTCGCCAAAATGAGATTTCGGTGTACTTCGTAATCAAAAACCAGATCAGCTGCCATTTCGTCAATTCACCATCAAATCTCATGGGACTGAGCTCAAAATGTGTGTTTCATCACCGCCGAGTGGCATCATACCGGATAGTTCGATCAATTCAGTGTAACTGTGAAAATTTGGCCAATTTCTGTGGGTGGTAACTAATGTGTAAATTTTTTTTCAAAATTTTGAAAAATTAAAAAGACGCTCCACTTTTTGCCAAAATAAGGCATTAACTGCCCAAGTTTCACTCTGATCGCTTGAGCGGTATAGGAGTTTTGCATCCCCGCGTTTTCGAGGTGTACAACGGGTCTTTATATGCACCTTAACCGTATTCATCCCAACCGACGGGCTTTTCCCGTGTCTACTCCAATGACTCAGCCAAGCGTAAACTTCCTCCCTACGCCACGGCACGAAATTAACCAATCGTTTTGAACTGCCCTGTCGCATAGGGTAAAGTAAATAACGATTTACTCGGTATTCCTCAAGCTGTTGTAACAACTGATATCACAAAAAATAACCTTCACTTGTCTTACATCGAGAGAAGGCATTTCTTCGAAACAAATTTTTTTTTTTTTTTTTTGAAAAATGATCACAATAACTGCCAGACCACTCGTCAACATTAGCGCAAGTCCCATCGATACGGACAAATTTGGCCACTCGCGGTGCTACTTGTACTCGCATTCGGCCCCTATACGACGTAAGACCTTTCAATATTTTATACGCACATTTTCCATGATTAATTATAATGATTATCGAGACTGTAATT
Organism: Diprion similis; assembly: GCF_021155765.1. Classification (NCBI taxonomy): domain Eukaryota; kingdom Metazoa; phylum Arthropoda; class Insecta; order Hymenoptera; family Diprionidae; genus Diprion; species Diprion similis. The sequence goes on from NC_060118.1 coordinate 4,247,210, forward strand.
ATTTGGTACACACAGCAACAGATTTTCAGTTGGAATTGCTATAGAGTCCTCGTAACTACTTTCATTTTTTATCATAACCAAATGATATCATTCTGAATACAAAATGAATGTAGGTTCAACAGTAGTCAGAAAATCTAATATGTATTGCTACTGGTACTACTTACAATTAATGTCACCGTGACATCGGATTGAAAATCGTAATCATAACGTTAGAGAATAGGTAAACAATGAACTGTGTAAAACAGCAGCGTAAGACAGGTTGCCACACAAAAGGCGCGATCATTATTTATTTTGAGAAGGCATCTGTGATCCACAGTTCTAAAAGGTACAAGTTCACTAGCCAAAGTTCTATGGAATACACGAATAGCGGAGACTTTCAACACAGAGAGAATATAAAAATTTTGAAAACCTTTGGTCGGTTCAATGTAAATTCCAATTCTTCTTTTCATTCACCGACACTAAAGACATCGTCACAAAGGGAATTTAACCCTCCACGGAACCCATTTTTTTTTCGACTGCTTCCATGGAACCCCTGGGTCTTTTATATCCTGTACCGTTTTTCGTTATGTTATGGGCTTTCTAAAAATCCGAAAAAATCATGGATACTCCTCAGGGTCTTTACTACATACTCCAGTCGTTTTTAAAATTAAGTGTATCAAGATTTTCACAATAGTAATCGGAATTCACACAATTTTCAAAAAAAAAACTGACAATCAATAAGAAAAGTGTATATTTACAGTAAATGAATATAAATGTGTACTACAATAGAGTTTTAAACTTCTGACAATGACCTTTCCGAAAAATATAGTTTTATTTGCTGCGGCTCAAAAAAGTGTGTTTAATTGAACATTTGAAAATTGGGTAATTCCTTTGCGCTCCTTTTTGCTTCATCTTATATTTCGAAGTGTATGGTCATAAATGATGCCGCATTTATATAAGTAACTCAATTAATATCTAATGTTATTGATAAACACTCGAAAGTAGATGAAAAACGGAAAAAATAAAATTTACTCTCTGTTGCAAAACTCTAACGCCGCGGAACTCCTAGGTCTTTCAGGGCACACAATCGATTTACACTCTCTATTATTTACCAGCAAATTGCCAGACTTCCTCGTATCTTGGCTCTTGAGTCTCCACTACCAATGACTTTTTTATGGAGGTAAGCCAGGTCCCGCGTTTCCTGGCTTTCCTTTGGATTGCGCTTCAAAAGACCCAGGATTACGGTGAAGGGTTAATAAAATGAAGCATAGGATCAATATGTAATTAAATTTTGCAAAAATTCTTCATTCTTCACCGAATTTGTTCTTTTTAACCTTTAGAGGGCCGGCCTGGCTTCTTTTGGAGCCAGCAAGTAACTCAAAAACTCCACCAGATGTGTTGACTATTTATATACATAAATCATACATCTCAAAAATACCGAATTCCAAAGGGATCATTCCGGCCCTTTAAAGGTTTAATTGCTTACCATATTCAGTCTCTTCTGTACTACACAACTTGAATAGATTTTCTAGCCGTTGACGGTGAGAGTGTGAATGAAATAACAATTTCAGTAAATGTGATGCGCGATAGAAATACCAATAAGATAGTGTAACAAATGTTGGTATTTGTATTCTGCGTACTCAGTGGTATTCTAATTTATCGCAATATTTTCAATACCAACATTGTTTTTCGTGCGAAAATCATTAAAGAAAATTTTCACTAGCTTTTTGGGTATTACCTATACCGGCAGATACGACTGCATTTCATTGCCGATTACGATAATTGAGAGCTCTGCAGTTCTCACTGACTAATTCGACATCCTCGCCGTAAGTGGTATTTCGAAAAGAAAACTCATATGTCCTTTGTATAGCGACATTGCACATGTGTTTACGTTCAAGAGAGAACCGAATAGCACCGTCAAAAACCCACTCCCCTCAAAAATTTCAACTTCGGTTACCTACACAGGGTATACATCCACTACAGACTAGTTGACGAAATAATACATGATCACGTTGTAGACGATTGGATCGTATGAGGGTTACTTTATAAACAAATGCACGCTCCTTACGTGTTATGTACCTCACACACACTGCTGAACAACTTGTGAAAACTGAGTAGGCATCTCGTTATACAGGGTGACTCTTTTCATGTGTGAAAAATAGGATGGGCTCAGTTGACGTGACGTTCGTCCATTCAGCCAATTAGAATAGTTCTGGAATCTCTCCAAATCAATACAACTCTTACGTGATTTTTACTTATTCGTAAACAGCGTTATGAATTATGCGCCCCCCACACTCGACACATGAGATGACTCACCCACTGACAAGAATCGTATTAGATGGACTTGCAACATATGTATGAATAGTATCGTCAACAGGTTGATCTCAATCAATAAGGCTAGAATTGTTCGCAAATGTCAAATTTAAGGAAATTTATATTTGCAAAGTTCGTACTTTTTGCCTTGCACCGTGCCTAGACACACGAATTTTCTGTAACACCCATGAAGAAAAGTATGGTTTGAGAAGCATCAAACGTGTAACTAACAGTACCTTAAATTCAGGTTAGGAAACTCACGCTCAATAACACAGAGCGTGCAATCAAGATATTCGAAAGTGCGGATGCGCCAAAAAACCCTGATGTGTAAAATATCGCATTTCTACTGTGCGCACGCGCCAACGTTGATTTACCGCACTGTTCAACAATGGGGCAATGTATGCACGCTCCACAGGTTTCGGAAATCGTGTTGGAAACTATACTATTATATAACGCAAACATGTTTCTTCATGCGTGGTTTCCGTACACAAGTACCCGTTTTTATGACGGTAAAACGAGTATGCAAATGCGCATGCGCGAAATACAGAAAAGACCATAGGAGTTGAAATTGGTCCTTTTTGTGCTCCGCGCATGCGCAATTGCATACTCATTTTATGGCCACAGAAACGGTTTACGTGTGTCACGAAAACCGTTTCGAAATTCGAATTGGATATCAACATATTTTTTCTGGGAATTTGGAACCTACAGTACAAAAACGGGAAATTCGAGGGCTGGCTCACGGTTAGCCTAAAGCAGTTTATTCGTGATAATTCCGAATATTTCATTCTCCGAATTGAAAGCATCGATCAGATAAAAATCTCTTACGTATAATGCTTCTCTAACGTGCATATGAATAGAAGCAAAATCACAGATTGATATGCACCAAGTTGTTCATCCTGAGAAAAATTCACAATTGAATATGTACTATAAATTGTTATTTAATATTGCAGTATGACTTTCAAAGTTCAAACTTCGGATTTCATTAATAACGTAGGTACTTATGAACTTTTCGCGAGCGAATTCAAACACAAAGAAGATATTTCTCGGATTCATCATATATGCCGACAGAAATATTTGATTCAAATAAATGCCATTTGGGACGATAAAAAATTGTACACAGAAGAACACTTCGTATTATCAAGTAAAACCATATTTATTTGAACGAACCAAGCGCGGATTACCCAGTACGTCACGCCATGGCTTGAGGGTGCCACACGTCGGAGGGTTTTTTTTTTGTCAAGTTTGGGTGAAATTTTTTTCGAATTACTCATTTTTTGAAGATGTTCATCAACAAGTCCAGCAACGAGTTCAGTTCAAAAATGTTGCAAGCAATGTTATCACCTCATTACCACCACATAATCTCTGCAGTATGAGTGAAGAAAAGGCGACTCCTTCAAATGTTTTTCTATCGGGTTGTTACGCTGTAAGCAGCATTGGAAGCAAAGCAGGGAATTTTGTTATTGCACGGTTAGCCGGCCTGCACGCTCAGCGCTTGGGGTTCGGCGAACGCGCAAATTATTACTCGTACTAACATGGTGTCAATACACGCCGTAAAATTTTCAAGCTACACATAAATAAAAGTTTAAGTCGTTATAACGAAATGGTAGCGTTCATTTTATACAAATAACAAAGACTTACATGATTTAAAACACTCATTGTATGATTATGAAGATATGAAAACTCAGATCTCACATATGACACGTGAATACATGTCAACGTATGTGACATATTTGACACACTTATCCATGAGACTCGCTTTGAAGCATGGCGAAGATTCTTGAACAATAGGAAGGCCATGAGTCTATTCATTCATAGGTTAATGGTATCGTTTATTGAATAATACAGTGCACTTTTATGGTGTCCAGGAAAAAAAGAATAGATATATAGATATTATATATAGACACGAACTGTGTGTCTATATAGATATATAGATATTCTATATAGATAGAATAGATATATAGAACTATTCGAGAAAAAATTGGTGAGAGAAAAAAAAAAAATGCAATTCCCGAAAATCGGGGTTGAATTTTTTCGGATTATTTTACATTACGTTGAATAACTCCGGCGATTTTGTGTCGATTTTCCTAAACTTGTGATTTTCTGAAAGAAGATAAAAATACGCACATTTTGAAAAAAAGTCACTCAAATCCGTTAATTCGTTCAAAAGTTTGAGCACTTTAAAAAAAACAGTAAATTTACATAATCTGTAAAAACGAGTTTTTGACAAAAAATGGTAATAGCCGTGCAGAGAGATGAAATTTTTCTGGAGCAAAATGACCAAATACGGGTCCCCTTAAATTACCCAAGGAATCATATAAATTATTTACAAGTCGTTTGAATTTTTCGGCCCGACCTTGCTGGGTGGTTTGAAATGGAACCAGCCTATAGTTAATTATTTTCATTTTTAAACACATGTAAGGTAAGGTATTGAGATGTCCATATTTGTTTAGCATGTTCCGAATAAATAATGACTGAAAAGTAAATAAACATGTTATATCGGATAAAATCCGTGTAGGTAATTTATTTGTCCGCTAAGTAAAATTTGCCTATTTGCTAAGGAAAAATACATTCGAAGTTGAAAAAAAAGGTGCAATATGTAATTTTTCATTGAATTTATCCATTTACGGCATTCTATTATTTTTAGTTTTCGGATAGACAAATAATTATACTTGTTGAAAAAAGTACATTGCATAACAAGAAGGCAAAGACCGTTGTCTCCATGTTATACACGATACTTTATATAACAAGAGTATGTTACGCGGTTTTTCGCGCAGCACCAAATTGAGGTAAGGGTCACGAAACGTGAGATCAGTTCGCTGTGTTTGTCGCGTCAGCGCCTGAGAGCCGTACAGAAATGACCAACTTTGACTCCTAGGAGTCAAAAGCGGTCGTTTCAGTACTCCGCGCATGCGCAATTCGCAGATTCACTCGACCGGCGTAGAAACGGGTACTGTGTGTACCGAAAACACCTAAGAAAAACCGCGTGAAACATACTCGCGTTATAAAAAATTAATTAATACACCATGTCATCTTAAGGCTTAATGTATTCCCGTTCAAATCCCGTTGGAATTTTGGAAATCGGTTAGTTAGAAAAAGAATGAGACTATTTTGATTGAATAAAGTCATTTTTAGCTCTTCACCGCACTTTTTTTGCTTTAAACAAGTTTTTCTCGATTTTATCTTGAAGAAAAGGGCTTTTAATATATACCATCGTGTTCCTGATTCAAAAACGAAGGAAATGATGCATAATAAACTTATCTTATTGCAACTAGAAAGGCTTGCATCATTTGGAAACGCTTGGGGTACTACGGTGCCCCAGTTATCCCGTAGAAGGTGAAAAAAATAGGTTTCCCGGTCTAGGGCTAAGGATGCTTCAACTTTGGAAATACACAGAACCACCGAAACTCTGCTGCTCATCAACACGGTTCTCTCTTTATAGCATGACCTACAGAAGTTTTTGTGATTGAAAATAGTTATATTCTTAATCAATTTCTATGGTTTCAATATCTTGTATTCAAAATTTCAGATATCATTTTTTAATTCTTAGTCAAGGCAACTTGGGAAGCACGATAATTTGACAATCTAGAGTACCTTGCAATCAAACCAACTTTTATATAGATTTTCAAGATGACTTTTGAAAATAGAACACGCCATACATTAAAAAAATTAAACAAATAATCGAGCATCTAAAATGCACAAATTATTTATTTAACCATAGTCAAACAAGTCGATTTACAAATTTACCAAAAGCACCATTATTATTTATGTTAGAAAATGACCGTCATTATTTATGTTACACAAAAATCATTATCATTCATGTAGCAAAAAAAAAAATTATTATCATCATTTATGTTACAGAAGGCATTATTCAATTAAAAACACTTAAATTAGTATTCGTCGTCATAAGGTAATTAATTCTCGAATGATTGGATTCTTGGTAATTTTAGATAATGGACTCATATACCTACGATTCTAAGCATTCCAAATGTGAAGACGATGTGTGATAAAAAGAATTTAAAAATTCGAAATTCAACAAATTTTTATCCGTGCGTAGATCAGAATAACTATTACCATGATCATTACCATTGGAGTGAGTCGTGTGACACGATCAAGCTAGCTAGCAACAGAAGACTAAGAATGCCCGCAAGGCAAACCCGGATCCTTAATAATCGTGTAATACCGACGGCCAGCAAGCAGTCAGCCCGTGGGAGTTTGGCTTCCGTTTTTTGTATCCGAGATGCCTAGACATCACAGTTCAGGTCGATACGGTAGCTACTGCACTGCCGGATCGATCATCAAACGCTCATCAGCATTCCTGTTGCTCTGTGAATGTATACCTATATCGCAACAATGGCGGCGACGATGTAAACACCATCCAGTAAATTCTGCAGTTAAAGAACAAAAAAAAGTAAAGTGCAATCAACGGAAAGAATTGACGAATTTTTCAGACAGTTGAACCATCAATCAACGACCATTGTGTTAAGGAGAACTGAGAAATTTGTGATAGAACTGGATTCTACAATATCGATATCAATTTAATATCAAGCCACTTCGAGTTTTATTTGTAAATATTTTCATGATTTGTTCCGCTTTTTTATCTTTTCGTCGTGTTCCTTCTTTCCCTTACACTTCATATTTCTGATGCTGGCAGAACCAACGTTCTACTGATTTCTAATCAGAATTCAACTGACTACAATCATCAAAGACGATTTCAACTTCTATTTGCATAAGTTTTTCGGACAGTTTCAATTTTATCTGTTTCCAGTTTCTGTTTTTGAATTAATTGCAGTTCTTGACGTATCCAAATTCCATATAGACTTATAATACTACACCACACCTATAAAAAGTTCTAGGTACGATTACTCTACAATCGTTAACTATGCTTTACCATAAACGTAAAATTTAATTCTGGATACAAAATCAAAATTGGTTTTCTGGCTGTGATTGAAAAATTTAATAGCTGATACTATTATTCTTGTATACCTATAATATCTTGGATAATATTTTTTGTAATTGTTACGATAATTTGATGTTGAGGTCTTTTTTAGCGGAAACAATGTACATAGTAAATTGAAAAAACCAATTTGATGTTGCAATAACTAGAAAATGTAGCATTGATGACCAATTACCTATGATAAAACTTAATACTTATTGGTACCATATTTTCTTGTAATTCCAACAATATTTCAACTGTTATTGTAATAATATTCATTTCACAGCATCATTTTTGGCAACTATGTTGTACTTTATCTCGATGCTCCTATCCGAACTTACTTTTGAGAAGCATTGCAGGCTATTTAAACGTTGGCTTCTCCTATTTCTAATTTCTTCCTCAATTGCAATTTTTGACTCAACCCATTACCCCAAGTGCTCTCTTTTTAAACCCTATCTTTCAATGGTTGGAGCAAATTCAACTCAGATTTCAAACAACGCCAACGTCACCTTGTTGTTCCTTGTTTAATTCTTTACAGTCTTTGCGGTACGGATTTCCAATTCGTCTTCAAATGATTTCCAACAATCTCATACCTCTTCCTTCATTCACTTTTCTTTAATTTCTATCTTATTGTTAGACCTAACTAAATCCGAAAATGTTCCATGAATTTCAACAGTCTCTTCGAACGATTTCAAGCAATATCAAGCAATTCCTGATCACTATTTCAGTTCAGAAAGTTTCGTTTGACTTCAATTCCACGTGATTCATAAGTTTCTACTAATCACCTATAATTTTTCTACTAATACCTACTACGTGTTGTCACAAGCCATTAGTTCAGCACTAATACGTGACCTGAAAAGCGTCCCTCGTTATTTCCCGGTTAATACTAATTGTAAATCGCAGTCAAACTTTACACTACACAAAAGTCCGGGATCTTCATCATCGATCCAAGAGCAAGAGCCTGGCAAGTCGGGCCCCGTTGCCAGTCGCTCGACGGTCTTAACGGCAATTTTCTTGTATATACCTATACGTATATACAACCACGGATGGTCCTCGTCGTCCAGTGTACGGTACTCTTGACAGTCTGTACCAAATCTAGACCCCCTTGGAGGAATATGTACTGACCTGCCCGCGATCCGACAAACGCCGGCATAGAATCCCATTATATTATATTATTTCAATACGTACTGGCACATCCATCGTTATTAATTTTTTTACCAACACTGTAAAAGGTACAGCCTATACATATAACTCTTTTTTCTCTGTACTGCCTAGGATCGATTAAAAAACACTTCAGACGAGCCACAAATCTAGGGACTTTTTTACAATTTCAGTTTCAGATGTTGCCTGCTCATTTCCAACATTTGTTGTTGCGAATAACTCGTCGAAGAATTCGACATCCAGTAACTGCGTTTGCATGAAAAAATCGATTTTGAAATCTGTGTTTATATTTCACATTTCACATCTACGGGATATTGAAAGTTCAGAATTGTGACTTATCGGATGTAATATGAATAATCGAGATTTCTGTGAAAAGTAATCGGTGATTACAAAATGAAAAACAGTCTCAAATCGTTAGTTGAAAACTTCAAGGCCAGATTCAAAATATCTATACTTAGAACATTTCCAGTTAAAATAATTGATTATTATATTATGTGGTCTGCGTATAACGATGGTTATAATTAATATACTCTCACAGGAACAGCGCGCTGAACTAATAAAGTTCACACGTAGCTCATGTTATGATGAACCTAACAATATTGGAATAGGAAGTATACCTCAGTGACATTAATCATGTTTGCAGGAATAGTTCAAAATTGAGTTACTCTATTTACTATGTTGCTTACGTTGATAAAGTTATTATGTATTTACGGTAATACGTACAATAAATTATGATCTGTACAACTATTTATTGATAAAATAAAGGTTCCCAACTGCATATACGAAAAATTCTATATATTTTTCTTAAACAATGTTATAGAGATTCAAACGCTCGCAGATAACTGATAGATAAAATTACATTTTCTTCCGTTTTCAATAGTTTTTTGTCATAAAATTGCATGTGAGCAGTTCTAAAGTTCTGATTTCACATATCCGAACTTCTGTTCTATTACGACGATTATGATGATGATGACGATGACGATGCACATATTGTGACATGCAATGCGATTCGGTATTGTCATGGAACGCAACATGTGAACGTACCGAGGTGCATTGTACAATAGGGTGGTCTAAAAAAATTGACAATTTTTTTTCTTAAAGCCACACATTTAATAGTTGTAGGAATAGGAAATAATATGCTTATTATAATTTGAGCCCGTAATGATAACATTTAGTGGTTCCTGAACGCAACATTCCATTTTCCATTTAATTAACACACGAAAATAATTTTAGTTATTTCTGAATTTGGAAGCTCAGTAACGAGCTAATGTACATAAATGCCCGATACATATTTTTACAGGAATTTCAATGCTCTACAAAAAAGATCTGTTATAATTTTTTGATAATTCAACTCTCTCAAACGTTATTCAAAGTTAAAGTTGATATCATGTGACAATTAACTTTTTCGTCGAAAACATATAATTTTTTGAGATTAACGCAGAAAATACTACACTTGTCACGAAACATTGTGAGTTTTTTTTTTTGTAAACATTTCAACCGCTATAAAATCATGTCATTCAATTAATTTTTCAACTCAAGTAAATTTATTTTTCAATTATCACAAGTAATAATATGTAATATATGTGACAGGCAAAAATATCTAAAATGTAAAAAAATCCGCCCAGTTACCAAAACCAGATCAGAATAAAAATACAAGATCAACTTAGCCATTGCCAGTCTCTGTCGTGAAATCAAGAAAGAACGCCAAGTCTTAGGATCTCTCAATAAATAGGTAGACTCGTATGTCGCGAAATCAAACCTCGTTGTTTCGTGTAGTGATATCGAAACATCATTCCAAGAGCTAGGTACTTGGCAGGCACATTTTTCTTGAAAATTCATAATGAATGCTATAGCGAAAAAGCGACCACGGAGAGTAATCTGTCGCATAATTGACATGGAATAATGACCTGGCAATATAAATTGTACATATTTGTACAGCGTGGGATAGTATTTATTCAACCATACGAAACAAAAACTCGATGCTGTATGAAAACATAATGCTTGAATACTTTACGTGGCACAAACAACAAAAGCTCTAATTTATACAATTCGCCTGCCCGATGTCTTGTCCTTACTTTTTTGCTAAAAAATATTTTGATTCTTACTTGCTTTGTCTGAATTCACTTATCATAAGTATGCATTTTCCGCATCTCGTTGCGTGGGAGTGTACGGAAAGGCTAAAGTGCAGGCGCCCCAGGCAATTCATCAACAGCAATTGATACAGCGGAAAAAATTGTTGACATGCATCAATTCGATCTAAAATTGACGGGTGTGGGTTCGAAACTTGGAAGGGTCATTATTGCGAATGGCCGATAAGTATATCGAAATTTCAAATATGTGAAAATAAAATAATGAAAGATGAATTGTTCGAAAACTTGAGCCAGTGGTTAGTAGTCATTGTAATCAACGACACTTTAAAAAATCAAGATTTCGAACAATTGATCTTTCGTTATTTTATTTTCACGTTTGAAATTTCGATATATCGGCCATTCGCAATATTGACCCTTCCAAGTTTTGATTGTAATCTGTTCGAAGCTAACCGATCGATTCAATTAATCCGATCAAGTCCTCAATTTTATTAAAAATATCAATCGAAGCTACGAGTATAGCAGAAAGAAACAATTTCAAATTGGATACGTTAATAATATTGAACACGCTGTTATCAGCCATGGCAGTCATTCCAATGCGAAATTGATTGTGTTCGATCTCGGAGACAACATTAGTACACGGGATCATACACGACACGAACAAGTATAATACGTATAAACGTATAAGAGAACATATGCAACCAAGTACGTAGCTCTTGGAATGATGTTTCGATATCGCTACACGAAACAGCAGAATCACATTTCTTGATAAGTCTATTATTGTCGCTGTTAATATCGAAAAACGCGAATTCTTACATGATTTCAACTTTAACCTTGAATAACTTTTAAACGAGCTGAGTTGTCAAAAAATTATGAGACTTTTTTGTAAAGCATTGAAATCCCTATAAAAATATGTGTCGGACATTTATGTACATTGTCTCGTTACTGAGCTACAAAATTCAGAAATAACTGTGTACAGTACCAGTGCCAGTAACATTCCCGTGTTAAATTAAATGGAAAATGAAAGATTGCGTTGAGGAACCACTGAATATTGACATGAAGGGCTCAAATTATTCCCTCTTATCGTCTGGGCGCCATATTTCCCCTTCCTACAACTATTAAACGTAACTGTAAAAAAAAAATAGTCGATGTTTTTGGATATTTATGGTACGGGGCATTCCATATCGATTGAGCATCCGAGACTTGAACCATTTGAAGACCCCAAAAACTTGAAAAACTAGATAATCGAAGTTTTTGTATTATGAGAAGGTTCCACATCTTCGCTGCAGATGATGCCGAAAATGGAAAAAAACCTTTATTTCGCAACTTCGATACAAATTGCATAAAATTTATTCAACTTTCGCCGTGTTGTTATGACATTTGGTGTAATTTCTTCGAGAATTATTTTTGTTTTTGGGTCATTAATTTCTTTTAACTAGCCCATTAATTAAATTGATTATCTTAACAAAAGAAATGTGGATTCCTTGAGTGCAAACATTATCTGAAATGGTTGGATTGAATTTTATTTTTAAACCGACTGAAGAATAACGGTAAACGTATTTCACGGGCGGCAAACTTGGTTAAATTTGTAATACGCATAAATTTGTAGTTACTCTAGTATTGTTAAGCAACAAAATAAATCAAGCGAAAACGACTCATTTCATAAGCTACAAATATTATACTTCAATTTACATAAACAACATTTAAGATTAATACAAATTTTGGAGCGTACGTATTCGAATATTTGTGTATAAGAGAATAACGCAGGTCTGCAAAAAACATATTTTATTTCAGCTGCATGGGATGTTTGCGGTAAATATTATGTTTTCGTATCTGCTGAATCCAAAAGTGACTTACATTCATGTACAGTACTGTTGCAAAATACAAGTTGTTTGCATAAAAAAAAATCATAACAATAATGAAAAAACCACGATTTCATTACAATGAACTAAACCATATTTCTTATAAGATGAATTGAACAATTTCTTCATAAAATGTACTTAACATTCCATATTCATTCTTTATGCCTATGAAATCTTTTCTTCTTTTCATTTATACTTCTCCGAACGCTTTCCATTTTCTGTTTCCTTGTTTGAAAGTAAGAATTTACTTTTGCGTAGAATTGTTAGAATCAAGTATGGGATACTAGATATCGTGTCAAACTGGACTTACACTCTGAATGGAACTACAAACACGAGTACAAGAAAAAACCTGACGTGATGTAATTTTCTAAATATTATTCCCGGTTTCAGTGAGTAAAAATCTATGAGAATCGATATATAAAATCTGTGTAGTTTTTTGGTCGCAGACCTGTGTAATCAATATATTAACCTTCCTCAGTGACCAAATTAAAAAGTTATCTTCGTAGCAAGTCCCTATATATGCTCAATTGCCACAAATTCTATTTTCTGTGCTCCAGAACCGTTTTTTTTTTTCAATCCGGACCCAGTAGTTTTAATGGGGGCAGAAAAAATAATATCACTCTTCAAAATTGTTGGCTCAGAATCAGGTGATAATAAGAAAACTCCTTAAATGTATACAGCCTGAATTTTTAGCACTTCCTGTCGTCGGAAAACAATATATTGTGTAACAAGTGCGGAAAGTGGGCGATTTCAATGAACGTGAAGTTTGTAGCGTAGTCCGCAAAGGCGAGCGTTGCAATCACACGTGTCAAATTTCACCCATCCACACGTGTGACACACGCTATCCCTTCCAACAACGAAGAAGAATAACGAAGATGCCACTGACTGCGTGTAGAGTTAGGGTTAGGTAACTTGCGTTCAATGACACAATGCGTAAAGTTGAGTTATTCGAAAATGTCCATGCGCCAACAAAATCCCTAGTGTGTAAGTCGATTTTTTTAATTGTGCGCATACGCTCACATCGTTTTACTGCACCGTTCGAAAATCTGGCACTTTACACACGCTCCACAGGCTTCGAAAATCGAACTTTCCCAGCAGGTGTTGAAAAGAAGACCTAGTACGTTCTTTGTGAAGAAAGGCTGATATTTCCGAACGTGAAATCCATCTGGAGGTAGATCTTCAAGAAATACCAGAGAAGTTTATACGACGCCAAAAGATAAATTGTTTTCATCTCTTTGTTGTGAAAATGGACATTTCGGAGTATGTATACTGAGATGCAATTGAAACCATAATTAAATCGATAACATACAGAAGAAAAGAATTAATTGTGATATTTTTTTCAGGAAAAGATTAGATATTTCTGAGTAAACCCTGATATTTATAAAATAAATCAAAATGGGGTTACTATTGATAATGAGTCGGTATCAATATTCCAGTAAGCTAGAAGTTTTGGAAATATATTCTACACTCGTGGAAAAAATTAACGAGACTCAACGATTTTTGCCTAAAAAAGATTCAACTTTGAATATCACTGGAATATTTACACCGGTTTAATTATTTTATTTCCATTTCAATTTTAATATGTCATAATATACTCCAAAATGCATATTCTTTTTCATAGCAACAACAAAGAATTTGTTGAATAATTTTTTTCCTTTAAATATTCCAAAAATTCGAGATCTCTGAAACAATTGTACTAATTTAATCGTGATATTATCTTCATTCCACTCTGAAAATTTTTGAATATACAAATATTCAAAATATCCAATTTTTGTACCAAAATATAAAAACCATTCATTTTTTCAGCCTTCGCATATACCTAACTCGAAAAGTATTTTTTAAAAAGTGTTATTCTGGCACTTTCTAAGAATCCAACTCGAAATGGGTGTCATATTCAGAAAGAACAGTTTTTCTACAAACAAAAAGAAGACATTCGGTCGTACTATTTTTTCGTTGACAAGGAGTGCTAAAAATTCAAGGATAAAAGTTCAATTCGAAAAAATGACAAAACTGATCAACGCTCGGATCAAAGTGTTTCTCCGAACCAGTAAGAGCTAGAGACCTGAAAATTGCAGAATTTCCGTAGCCAGTTCATACTACACGCATCGGAATTTGAGCCAAATCAAAAATTTGACGTTAAAAAGCTGCTCGAAGGTCCGTAGATCAGCCCATATACGGCTGTGCAATAGCCACACTATTAGGAACAATTAAACACACGCATGGGATACAAAGCCACGACGACGCAAACATAATACAGTAGACTCTCAGTAATCTGGCCCCTATTTCTGTAATCCGACGTGCCAATTAAGTATGTGTAACATCGATTTTATCTCACCATTTTGGTAATATGTCGGATTACAAGGTACTCCTTTTCAAAAAATTCTGGACTACAAGGGATCCGTGACAGCACTCTACAGTCCGACAAATTTGTTAATCCGTCGCCACCTTGCAGAACATTTCGGATTACCGTGGGTCGATTGTAATATGTATAAACAGTCTATGCACCGAAGAGACTGCAGTAGGTATAAACTCTGGGATAGCACAGCTCGAGAGTGTTCTGCCAGTTGTTTCCTTGGCGTGCGCAACAAACAGACACCGTAGATATGCGCGTGCAAACATGAGTGCACTTACATCACAGGCATACTAGGAAGGGGGTACTGCACACACAGCTAAATTGGGACTTATCCAGTTGGCTGGACGCTTCCTGAAGCCGGCATCCAGCCGGATCAACCGTTCAGCCTAGCCTAGCATTATAGACTCCGTGCAGTCGAGGAGTAAGGAGCTCAACAAGTATGAAGCCATAGTCGCCGTGGTGTCGAGATGCAGATGGAATGGGACAAGATACCCAAGAGACCGTAAAATACTAGATAGACAGATATACATCCAAAGGGGAAACAAAGCGGTTAGAATGAAAATTTATTGGACTGCATAATCGTAACATGTACCAATCTTAAAGGTACTATAAGAACTTTTAACAATATTAAATCAAACTGCAACTGTAGCGTGTAAATTGACTTGTCCAATTAAAAGGTATATAAGGTTAAGAGATTGGGAAAAATTCTCGCAAACTATTAATGCGTGCGATATTCGATGTAAAATTAGTACACACAGTGCTTCAGTCACTCTCATATGATCTATGATAACATGGTAGTTCGTGGCCTAAGGAGTCCGCGCACTGAATGTACGAGTACCGACAACTCCGACTTCCAATTAGCGGGAGGAGCTGACACTAAGCTCACTACATCGGCTATAAGCCCGCTCTGTGTATGAGACCGTTCAATTGGGGCGAGCCCGTGTTTGAGAGGAGCCAGCCGAGAGAGATGACTACCAGCGCTAAGGACCAATCATTAGATGTGATTAGTGAAAGAACTCAGAATCTACGGATAGTGATTTGAAAGCCGGCGACGACGCAAAGCCGTAATGTGAGGAGTGTTAGTGGATGGTAGTATTGATAGGTATTTCCATGCAATGGAAAAGATTACCTCATTATTTTTAATTTTTCAAATTATTCAGGGAACCTTTGTTCAGTACGAGAATGAAGTCAGCAACGTCACTGTAACGATTTATTTTTAGAAAAATCGTCACTTTGCACTTTTAAGATTGTCTGAAATTCAGTGAACCATGATTACACAGAACGTACTCACGCGTATGGATTTTGAAAAACCAAATTCTTGAAGGTCGTTCTAAAATTGCTCAATAATGATATTTTCCCTGATGTTTCATTACCTTAACGCTACTAACTTCGATTGCCAAGGTTATAGAGAAAGCATAGTTTCATCACCAGTAGATAACAATCCTAACCGAGACTGTGATTATGAGTGGCTTTTGTTGCGAATTAAAAATCCTTCTCAGCAACCTAATATATTATAAATTAAAAAATGATTTTATGTCAAGCAAGCGGTCGTTCGACTGATACGTATCGCAAAATTTCGAAATTTTAGCCCCGCCCCCGCCCCGATCACTAATTCTCCCCGGAAAAAATGCGTAACAAACATAGACCCCCCCCCCCCCCCCCCCATTTCCCATAACCTTACTCCTCCCTTGAGCGTTACGTATTATTTTAACGGCCCCTAAGTGAATTCTCATAAATTCCACCAGCCTGACTCAATCTCATGTAACTTCGCCTATCATCTCATTAGTTCAAGTTACTTTTAAGTGATTTCGTGTGACTTCAAGTGAATTCGCCACGTGACGTCACATCAATTCAAATCAATGACTTTTCGCCATGTGTAAACACGACTTCAAGTATTACTAACCGATAGACAGTGAAAATGTAATGTCTATAAACTGACGTAAATTGACGCCTTCTGAATTTTGTTTCCTTCTACTGCTCATATATTTCTGCTGTCAGTGTTTCAGCAGTGCCCTTCCATGTCTACTTTTGTACACCTCGTCGGTGTCATAAAAGTATGAGCAGATGGTTTGGGTGCCAGAAGATTGAAACTTTGCTAATATACGCGGGGTTTATACATTTGCACGTGTATCTGGAAGTTGTATAAGGAATAAACTGCAGTGGCTATTAGAATCTACACGTGCTGCCTATGAAAATTTACTTGCACGAAGTTAGGTACATTACCTGACTAACAATAAGATGGTAATCTTGAAAATGATAGCCAACATTAATAAGAGATGATGTATTGACCACAAAGTAGAATAAGAGGGGACCAAAAGATAAAATGGAATGAAAAGAAGAAGAACATGAAGAACAAGATGAAAGGCTCAATTATTAAAATCGAATAACAAATAAATTGCCTACCACTTAGGAGCATTTACTCTCATACCCATTTCACCCCATCACATTCGCCGTAGTCGTTTGAGACTGTCTAGCTCACGAATCCTCCCTTTTCAATATGTATCATTTCATTTTTCACACAACCAATTTTGTTTCTTTACATCTTTCAGCTGCTAAAATAGCAAACTATGTTGTCTAAGTACACGGCTTATATTTTCATGATCCAGAGAAAAGACCATCAGATAATTCCATCATGTTACCTATTTTTATAATCGTTTATGACATCTCATTGACCTTCTCATTGACCACGGTTTAAAAAAAAATGTTGCTTACAAATAACACACTAAACGCGCACACTGTTGACAGAAATTAATTCAATTATAAATCGTTAACAAGTACAATTCAAAAGACTATCATTTACCAAAACTTTTAACGCAATTTCATTACTCCAAAGAGAAAAAATTTGTAAAATACGATTTGCTCACTTCGTTGGCACTACGATCTCACCTATACATAGTAGTCACTAAAAATAGTCAATAAATTCCCTGAGTTTCCATGACCAAAATATAATCTTTGCCTGACTAAAATTGAAACTAACAGTGCCAATTCGAGTGTCTAATAAACAAAACTCTCAATCAAACGATTTTTAAAAAACGTTTATGATCCATTTGATAGTGATGGAGCCAATAATGTGTAAAAAAAATTGTTCGCAAAATTTTTGTTTATGAGAAAAAATCTATTTTCTCGCTCCATTACACTGCCAAAAATTTCCTAGTTTTTGCGTGTCTTCCCTGACCATTTTTTAAATTCCGTAAATTTTTCGTAACCAGTAGCTACTATGCCTTAATACTGATCGTGAGTTCGAATCGTTGAATATTCAAAGTCACGTATCAAATCCAAGCTGATGGAGAAAAAAAAATAATAATACCCGATTCGAGTTTCGAACTACATACTCAGATTCATGATTAACGATTTTAAAACCTTCGGATACCATATTACACGAAAATGTGACGATTGTTTTTTTATTATGAACCATTATATTGAATCCACCGTAACAAACTTCACAAGCCTGATCTTGGATTCGTAATCGGTGACCCAAAAAACCTGCCAGTTTCTACCAAAATCCGAATATTTTTAAATTTATTTTTCACCATATTACATCGCCATTTTGGATTTCACAGTCTGAGATCGGATTCGTGATCGCCACCCAACAAACCGATGAATACCAATTTCATCAAAATCCAAATATTTTTATTTTTCTTTTTCAACTTATTGAATGCGCCAAATTTAAATTTTGCAAATATGACCTTAGATTCGTAATAAGCGACCCAAAAAACCTCATGATACCAATTTTCATTCAAATCCATTTATCCATTCTCAAGATATAATCATTTTGATTAGATTTTTCGGAATTTTGTCAATTAAATAATTGAAAAAGTACCGAACCGATCCAATAAAGCTGAGCATTATGAACAAAAAGCATGAAATTTGCATTAACCTTTAACTGGAACTTTTGTAACTTGAATGTTTGAAAATGTGATTTAATTTTTTACAACCAGACACTTGAGTAAATGCCCAAAAAAAAATTCAAGCCAAAATATTAAATTACTTCGTTACTGCAAGCAATTTTCGGTTGGGGTCTTCAACGACCCTAAGGTGCCAGCGATGTTACACCAGATAAAGGTGCCAGCTAAAGATTAAACTGCAGAAGGTGTCTTCCATTGATGATCCAACATTCGTTATGTTAGCACAATCGTTCATAATCATTGAAATGAATCATTTTGAATAATTAGCCGTTAATGAACTGCTGATTAGTCGTGGAGACATTTCTTTTGCCGCATGTTGAATTTTTCAAAAAAATTGATAGTCCAGCAAACTTCACAATAAAATAGCACAACCGCTAGTGAGATGAACCCAAATTCTCGGAAAAAAACTGAAGGGTATACCCACTTCTATTTACCTATGGAAGATTGACCATAAAAAATTGTCAAATGCACCAAAAGTTATCGCTGATGATCCATGGAATTTTGAGATTTTGTCGAGACCTGTGATTAAAAAAAATAATTAATGGAGTGCTGACTTCTCTTGAAAACAAGACAACAAGACAAAATTTGCCGCTCATTAGTGGCTAATAGCCCATGAAATTTTGAACTTGGTCGAGAATTGTTTTCTTGAATTTTCAATAGAAATTGATGGCAGTACTGATTACTCTTGAAACTAGCACATCATCTGCAAATTTAGTGTGAAGGGTTTGACTCTTAAGATCCTTTTGGAGAGAAAAAAAATTTTCTTGTTCAAAGTCAAGTACATCAGACTACCGTAATTAAAGAGAATGGAAAAATTCGACAAAATTAATTCTGAAAAAAAACATCAAAATGTAGATGACAGTTTAACTTGAATTTAGCATAATTAATTTCTGACTCAAATGTTATCCTTGATAGGATTTGCATAATGTGCGAACCCCATTATCTTGTAGTCAGAAACAATAGAAATATTTTCCGACACTTGTTTGTTTTTTATGCTTTTCTTGGAGGGTTTCAGTTTTTCTCCATTTGATCTCATCTTTAATAAGATACTGTAGTTGATTTTTATTGACCGCGTAAACTGTAACTTATTTTGACTACTGTCACAGTAGTATTACTGTCTCATTAAAGCTGCAAATGTAGTAATTTTACATCCAAAGCCGGACGCGACACTCAAAAAAGTCTGCTTCCACACAATAATGATCAGTAAGTTTGTTTTTATCTGATTGAATAGTAAAAAATCGTGCCTATATGTCCAGTGCCACGCACCGTTTCTAATTAAGATATTCGAAGCACGTAAAAGATATAGAACTTTACGTGTACCACCGCATTTGATGAAAAAGAAATTTTCTTTGAGACGACTAGAATTTTCTTGAGTTCTAATTGTTCCAGAAAAATGTGAAAAATAGCTGCGGTTCACAAGAATTCGGAACATCAGTTTCAGAATATGCGATACAAACTTCAAAAGGCACCTAACTGTCAAAAAAAGCTATTAAGTTCTTTTCAATTTTCGAATAGTAGTGTTAACAATTCTGTTCAGTACTCGAATAGTTCCATGTTTCTATACCAATACCAGCAACAGTTCTTGTTTCTTATTACAGAAAAGAATACTTGAAAAATACCGTTACCCTGTTTTTACGAAGTATAATCCTCACGAGTTCTGGAAAAATTTCAGATAAGTTCAAGAGTTCTCACTGGGTTCAAAATTTACATTCCGTTGTGTTATTAGAATATCGAATAATGTACCAACGCGAATTGCTTACGACGAAAATTAATTCGAGAAAACTTGTGATTGTAAACCAGATTTCAAAAAATTAGATAACTTCATATTAATTATCAGTGGAATTTTTGAAAAGCTACTCACAATTAGATCCCATCACAGCTGCTTTCTGCCAAATTTACTTTCGTCATAAGCTATTCGGTCAGTCCTATCTAAACTGAAATTAGCGATTAATGAGCGACTCTACAATTAACGGTTAGTAGTTATTCTCCGTGGCGTCATGCTATCTTGATATGAGGTGCGTATACCCTCAAGTTTTTTCGGAAATTTGGGGGCTATCTGAATTAATACTACGACTGATCATTAGAAGCTAATTGAGGCAAATTACAGTTTCATTAAAAATTCCTAACCATCAACTTTTCCTTGTACTATCCTTGTATCTCTTGTTTTTCTGTTATAACCTGTTTCCCAACATTGCAATGGGAATATCAATAAATACCTTCAACCAACCTCAACCTTCAACTCTTCATAGTTATCTCACTAGTGGTTGTGCTATCTTATTGTGAAGTTTGCCGGACCATCGACTTTTTCTAAAATTTGACATGCTGCAAAATAGAAGTTTCCGTAACTAATCAGCGGCTGATTAACGGCTAATTATACAAAAAGTTTTATTTTGATATTTGTAAGTAGTTGTGGTAACTTAACAAACGTCATTAACGACTTAGATGAATAACTTTTGACAGTTGATGTTATTAAACGCTTCGAACAAGATTGATGAACTAATTGAATATAACTATGCAATATGATGTAATACATTACACGGCTGAACTTTTCATACGTCCTTCAAGAGAACCAGATAATTTTATGAAGCTAAAATTAGTAACGTTAACGTAACGAAATATCCGGGAAAAATTGTTATTGCGCAATTTTAGAATAACTTTCAAGGACTTGGTTTTGCAAAATATGAGTACATTTAATTCATCATGGTTTAATAAATTTCAGACATTCCTAAAGGTGCGAACTAGCGATTTCACCGAAACATGCATCGTTACAATAATTTTACAACTTTATCCTCATAAAATTTTCAAATATAGAGAAAATACCTAGATTTCGTCACACTAGAAAATTCAATTAATTTTTTTACACAAATGATTGTACGAAAATGAGAACTGATGAAAGGGAGATGGCATATATATATATATATATATATATATTCATCATCAAACTCCAATTGTTGCAAATTTTAACAGTTTTTTATTGATAACTAGGGCTTCGCCCCTGCGCGCTTCGCGCACCAACCCCACCTCGGCGCTGCGCGCCTCACTATTCCCGTTGTGAATCATCTTGATAATTCTCACTTGCATATTTATTTTCTGTGTGTCATAATCAGATAACTATAAATATATTTGTCAAAGACAACTTTTATTCTAATATTTTTCTAAATTTTATCTTTAATAATTTAAAATTCCGATGGCGATGTTTTTTTTCTGAACTGACTTGATGATTAAATAAAAAAAACTTTTTAATGACCAATTGAACATTTTTTCTCTTTAACATTCATACTTTTCATTCAAAATTTCTAACAAGACCGTTATTTTTTCACGGTTTAATGAAGCATTGACTCTCAGTCAGAAATAATGCTCTAATTTTTTTTTACAGGTGTAACTAAACATGTTTACGACTAAAAGAAAAACTAGAAAAATAGTTTAAAACATTTCTCTGTTCATATAAACTCAAATTTGTATAAATTTCCCTGAAACTCATAGACTGAATTAAAATTTTCTGAATTATCAATAAAAAACTGTTAAACTTTGCAACCATTGAAGTTTGACGATCAATATCTTTGAAACGCTTAATTTAATCGACAAATCATAAGAGACCATTTTTGTAGAACAGTTAATTTCCTACAAAACTATGGACTGCGCATTTCATAAAAAAAATTTTTTACGTTTTATAAAATTCATAACCAAAACAGAAATTTGTCTTAAAATAATCAAACTTAAACCTTTGATATCTTTCAAACGGTGAGGTTTACGGAAAAATTATACGAGACCTCTTTTGTAGAGCGTTCAATTTCCTACAAGAATATGAGGAGAGATATTTTTTAACGAACGTTTAATAGAGAGATATAAATTTTCGTTTCTTATACTGAGGAACAAATGGAAAACTATAAAGCGGAGGACCTTCCTATCAAAATTAAGAGCTCATATTTGGTGAGTATTTTTTAGAGGTGTATAGCAACCGATTTTTCAGAGTATAAAGTGAAAAAAAAAATATTCGGTTTTTTTGACCCACCCTAATATACATATATGCGAGAAAAATTAGTTATAAGTATTCAAATTAACTTTTGGATCGCCGGTGATTTTAATGTGTATTCAAATAACGCACATTTATATCATTTAACTATAGCTTGACCAGTATACTGGCCAAGCGGCGGCTTAAAGTAGTAGTCTGGTAACTTGGGTTGGAAAAATAGTTTTTTTTTTTCTTACTTATTTCGAAAGTAAAATATACTGAGAGTACATTACAAAAATTTAGCCCGAAATTTGAAATATTAATCAAGTTATAATGAATATTTGAGAGTGTCTCGCTAAACTGTACAACAGCTCCCGGAATTCAAAGGCGGAAAATGACACGGCAAAGGCTTCTAAAGTAGCCAGAATGAGCCGCAGGGCAGAAAAAGTTGCTGAGAATGATGCCGAAGATGAAATTGAAGACATATCATACGCTCCAGGCATAGACGATTAATGTAAGTACGATTTTTTTAAATCTATTCCTGAAACTTTAAACGCGGTTTTTCTCGAAACAATGTTTTTACGGACAGTCCGGGTAATAAAAAATTTTCTATCCAACCAATTGGGCAGAAATTCGGATATGATATTCTGCTCATCAATAGCTCTCGCAAGAACTAGGATCTTTTTTTTCATTCCTAACTTTTCATTTTACAGCCCGGTTTCCGCTAAAAAAAAGTCTCATTTTTTCGTAGTCCACCATTTTGTTATTTTTTAGCACAATGGTTTAATCTTAGTTCCAACCAGAATGACAAGCTTACACAACAATGATCTTTTTGACTTTTTTTTTTGTTTCAGATGTCCTCAAGTGGCGAAATCACTGGGGCCAGCCACCTACCTTTTTTTTGAACCGCTCACGTCAGTGCTATAAAACTATAACAAAAAATTTCGAAAAAAGATTTTTTTCTTCACTCTTAGATACCATTAATAATATATTACAAAATCAAATTATTTTCCTCTAAAATAAAATTCCCGGAAAAAGCATTCAAAACCGTGCAAGTTACCAGACTACTACCTTGAAGGTTAAGAATGACCAAAAATAATCGATTATTTTTTTCCGATTAATCGGGTGCAATCGAATATTTTTCAAACTCGATTAATCAACCATTTCGATTATTTTTCCTCGCAATCAGTTTTTACTTTTTACACCCATGAACAACGCAATACACTATTCTTTCCAAATCGAGCTGATAAATAAACGACTGATCTAGATAGGTGTGTATTGTGTATTCCAGCAATGCATCGCGAGCGAGTATCCATACTCAGTTGCAGTGTATGTAGGCGCATATTGTATTCAGAGCTGGTACGACGACCAGCAGCGGATGAACGGATCAGAAGAGAAATATACAGGAGAGGAAGATACCGGGCAGGCTGGTTTACTGCCTCAAGTGGCTCTGACAAGTCTGTTTTCTGTTGTCCGTGCATACGTTTGTAGGTATTGAGTGGTTGCAGTCTCTCTCGGGGGGACAGACCTACTTCCATATCACGCCTGCATACTTTCCGTAATTTATACCGTGTCTTGAATGCGGAGGATTTTCCGTGTGTGACGACATGCGACATAACGCAGCTCTGAAGTTGGCAATAATTTTGATTCAGCGGTCTATGATAGAAGGCAAAAAACTTCGATGTCATACCCACGTTTCGAAGAATAATTAACGGCAGGTGTATCTGGTTAGATCATAGATATTATCTAGACTCGATAGACGAAGCGATTTGACATGTGGCCGCAAAGAGGGCGGACCGTCGCGGATGAGGGACGCAGGAGGGATATTCAATGCAATAGAATCTCGATTATCCAAATTAATTGAAACTGTCAACGAGCTCAGTTCAGGTAATCAGAAGTTTGGATAAAAGAAAGCAATTTTTATCCTCCGGGAAACATAGAACACAAATTTAAATCGACAAACAATGTATATTAAACTAAGTACGTATTGAACTAAAGTACTTTGTTTTTATTGTAGTCGTTCATTGTCAATTGACGAACGACTGCCAACGTTTTTTGAGCCAACGTTCGGATAATTGGGAATCCGGATGACTGAAGTTCGGATAATCAAGGTTTTACTGCAGTACAAAAGAAAAGGGGATAAAAAGGAAGAGCACCAGACAACAGCAACAACAATACAAGACTTACCGTGCGAGAGAACCGCGGACTGTCTTGGATGACCGCCTATCCCTTTTCTTCGCTTCGAGTCTCTCTTCTATCGATGTCGTAGGTCTCGGGCGGAGCAACACGACGACGGTTTGCGCAACTGTATTCACACTGGTACAAAGCGGTGGGCAGTAGACTGGCAGGGGTGGAACGAGGAACTGGCAGTCAGTCAAGAGTAGATATTTGTATTTCTACGCACCCGAAAACGAGACCGGAGATGTTATCATCTCCGTCCGAAGAGCAAAGATACCGCGACCCGACTGAGTTGGCAGCTTCTCGGTGAAATGAAAAAGCCAGCCACTGATCCAACGAACGTAGCGGCACGCCACGGAGTGACAGACGGCGGAAAAATAATAATAAATGTGTTTCAATGTTCTCTTTGTATGTGTTTTTCTAACTAGAGATACGTGTGTGTTACAGATTGCACCGTGCTTCGGCTGGCGTGTTGCCCGCTTGATCAACTGGCCACATCTGTGCAACAGGCGACTGTCTCGCTGAAGCATCACACTCCCCGCAAGTGACGGGTGAACCCGAAGCTTCCATTTTTCATCGCTCGTAGCAGCACCGGACGACACTGATTCGAGTTCCTTCCATAGACTTATACAGAGTCACACTCTGTAGTCTTCCGTGGTCGGACTTGACGCCGAAATCATTGTCAACCCGGGGCGGGCTTGAAGTTCAGAATTTGAAAAGTTTCGAAAGCGCCTAATTCTGAATTATTTGGCAGCGAAACCTGAAGTAGAGAAATCGAGCTTTTACGAAACAATAAAGTTTCGAATGGTCGAAAGAACCTGACGCGGCTCGAAGTTTCGAAATGCGAGATTCCGAAAATTCAAGTTACGATGGAGCCAAGTTCCGAAAAGTAAAGTTCCGAAAAATTAAAATATACTTACACAAGCATAGTTTATTGAACACGTGAGTGTAAATAATAAGAAAAACCGAAAATCAGAATAACCAGAATTCCGAACATGAAAATATCGAAAATCCAAAATAGAGAAAAATAAAAGTGGTGAAATTTCGCCCAGCCAAAAAATCCCAAAACTCAAAATCTTTGATATTCGGAATTTCGATGTTTCAGATTTTTAAATCTTCTCGTTTGCGCACTTTCGGAACTTTTGCTTATCGGAGATAAGCCCTTTCGGCATTTTATCCTTTCGGAATTTCGCCTTCTCGGAACTTTGAGCGTCAAGTTTCGGACCCTAAATTCGGAATTTAGCGCTTTTGAAACTTTTCAAATTCGGAATTTCAACCCCGCCCCGTCGACCGACAATTTTAAAAATCAGTACTGATATATTCAACTCTTGAACCTGAAACTTTAATTCAAAACTGAAGCGTGGGACGCTTATTCTATGTAGAATGTGACATTGCTGGTTGATACCCTTTTCAAGATGTTGCTTTTTATAAGATATTGGGAAAGACGAATTTATTTGGAATTTAGGTTGATTCTTTTTTTTTCGTACGATGACAGGCATAGTCTTGGAAATAATATTCTCTTCCAATGATACCACAAATTGTCATTACATTTGTTGCATAGATGTAGGTCACATTTGGGTGTTGAATTGAAATTTTGAATTTCAATTCAAACCCGAAGTATGCATGCATGTTTATAATTTCGTTCGATAGCGATTAGATATATATTAAACCATTCTCATTGTCAGTTATGTTTTCATTTAATTTTGAAATCGGTCTTGTAGGATTTCAGCTGAACATTGTGGCGCCGATAACCGAAAACTAAATGATTTGCGTCTTGACGTTCATACGCTTGCTCGCCATCTCCGACAAATTAAAGAATAACTCAAAAATGAATTACCGCGATCATAAAATCAAGTACAATTATCAATAGAAGAAATTTTTACGGGGAAAACAATCCAGGAATGCAAGGCGCTTAAAACAATTATATTCATGAACTTTCTTATAAAGTAGCTAATTTCTGATGTTGTCACAAAGTGTTTGAGCACTCGTTTTTATGGGAAAACTAGTCTGAACATACTGTATGAAAAAATAGAATAAAAAGATATCAAAATTACCAATAATATAGGAAATAATTGAAAAACTTGATTAATTTATACTGCATACTGTCAAGTTCTAAAAATTAAATAAACTAAAACATGACAATAAAAATGTCCCATGAATGCCTGACAATCGAAAGAACCGTTCACAATGTATAATTATCATTTATAAGATTTTAGCGATGGAGAGTTGAACAAAATTCTTTAAGATTGTAAAGGTAAAGATAACCGCACATTTATATTAAAAGCATTAGTTCATAAGTTAAAATGAGTTTTGTATTGAGTCAATGTGGTGCATATTTAATTTTGTGACACAAAACTATGTGCAAACACTACTGCAATTGGTGTAATTCAAGTAAAATACCCAACAAACCTTTGTGATAACGGAATTTACTAATCGATAACTTTGTCTTAGATCAGTGGCAAATATACTGTCTCTCTTTTAATGGTAGAGAGACTTTTTGAACCTCTACCACACGTTAAACAGTCTCCAAGCTTAGTAAATCGGTAAATTAGTATCGCTGCCATTATTTAAATTTCGACTAACAGTCGTACAGTTTGAAGTTTCGGAACAATGATCAAAGGATTTTGAGATCGCTGTATATGAGATATTCAAATTTGAGCGCGATGCTGCCCACTCTCCAACGATCCCGGCAGACCATTTCAAGTTGTTTCAAGTTTATGTTATGCGCACATGCGCACACGGGTAAAACAAGCTTGGTAGCAACGACACGCTGTTCAGGGATAAAGATCGCCTCGATAAAGTCTCGCTTGCGTCCGCAAGCCGTCGGATGATTAGCATACATATACATCCCGACAGTTGACGATGAGTGTAGATCGACCTCGGCGATACGCGAGGTGTAACGTTTTGACTATGTATGCGTGTATGTATAATGCTACATTATAAATGGGAGTGGACAAAACCCTGTAAGATATAAAAACAAAGGAGCAATTGCTGATGTCAATCTCGACGTAATTATTTAAGTATACTACAGTACAACTCATGCCGCTACGCGTTCTCTGTACTGTAAGAACAGAACTTGCAACGTATTGTGTAACCATAACTGCATTGTAATTTTGTCCATCCATGTTTTTCCCTCAAAGAGGTTATACTCCGTTACTTTATCCCCGCTTGGAAAAGTGACAAAATGTCATTTTGGAACGATCAAGAAGCCTCTCTGAACGTTCATCACTTTTGTCAGGTGGGATAAAGTTACAGATAAGGCTCTGGATATAATCGTAAACCGATTAAATCAGCTCGTACAATGGCAAGGAGCGAGTACCGTTTGTACACGGTTGGCGAAAGGGGGGCCCGAGCAAATTTTCAGCGTTAAAGTCTCCTAGCTCCAATTCCGCGTAGTGACAATATCAAAAGGTAAAAATCAAATTCACCGCTCAGAGCTGAGACGCCCGTATCGGGAAGTTGCCGTGTGCCCGGATTAATATCTCTCAGTATCTCGCTGTGGGAGGAAGGAAGGGGCGGGAGGGAAGAAACATCCGACGATAGTTAATGCGATACGGGAATCAAGCCTAGTTGATACGGTTACCATTATCGGGATCCATTATTATCAACGCCGCGTTCCGGGTGGCCAGCGCGTCGTCGCACCGTTGTCACTGATCGAGGGAACCTTGAACGCCGTGAATGGTGCGCGTCCGGCGTAGAGAGTAGAGCGCGTAGCCGGGCCGACGATGATGCGCGATACCCTGACGTCACAACGAACGACGCAAAGATGGCGCCGAGGCGTTAGGAGGCCTTGCGACTTGCGGCAGTAGTCGCCAACGGCACCACGGACCGCAAACGAAACGCCGCTCGTCTGATCGAGGACGCCAGTGGGACCCGACCCGCAACGCCCGAGGTAGGTGTTCAGTTTTTCACCTTGTACGTACCTACACATACCTACTACGTCTGGAGGGGCCGCGAGGCGGTGGCGGCGGCGAGGAATCGAAGTCCGAATCACTCGATCGGTCTCCACCGTCCGCGAATTTTATACTGTAGATATGCCTAGTGTCGAGTCGGAGGGAAGCATGAAATATTAAGGAAGAGGAGCAAAGATATGGGCGTAAAATAGAAGGGAAAAACAAACAGTCCAAGGCAGAGAATTTGTGATTTGCCTATTGCCTGGCGCAGGGCACGATGCGTGGCAGGGACTCCGGTACAGGGAACGTTTTACGTTGGCTTGGTAGGGAAAACGAAACGCGGAGTAGGGGAAAAAATTAATTCAGAATTAGATGTCGATGCAACCGCGTTGGGAAGTTCAACGCAGAGACATGTGCCCAACAAAGTTACTTGTTAGCCGCCTTGTGTGCCACGCGTGCATGCCTCTGTGTGCGTGCGTGACTGTCTCTATGCTAATGGCTAATCCATCGACGTAACTACGGTAGGCGGTCGGGTGGCTGGATGGACATACACACTACACGCTACTCTAGATTCGATGCACGCGGGCGCGTTATTATGCGACAACGGAGTCGCTGCAGTTACTGCACGACACAATTCACAGGCTGCGGGGCGATCTGCGACCTTCCGAAAAAATTAATCAGGGTGACCACACACCTAGAAAACCTGGAAATGTCGGGGTGTTTAAAAGGGATTATAGAAAACCTGGACTTGTCAGGGGAATTTTAATTCGATCATGGAAAAGAACTGAAAATATCGGTTTTTTATCATAGGAATTAGAAATGATTTTCGAGATAACGAATTCACTTTTTTCGTCGAGAAAACAAATTGGCTTAAACTGACATTTTTGTGTACATTGTATTGTTTAATTCGAATTAAATTTGAACCAAATGTTGAGGTAATAAGTCGAACGATTTAAATTTTAGTAATTTACTAGAACTGGGGAAATGTAAGGGAAAACTGGGTCTAAGGCCCTCGAAAACATGGAAATATTACGGAAGTTTTTTTTATTTTTTTTCCAAAAATTTATGGCCACCCTGTAATAATACGTAGATATTCAGTTGTGAGCGCACCACTCGCGAGTAATTCCACTTATTCTGTTACTCAACCTCAGTGAGAGGTGAAACGTGATGAATTTCTCCGTCAAGATTATGATTTTTGCCGTGCTGCAGCATTGCAATACTTTCACTGACACTTCGATGAGTCATGGAGATTCATCGAGTATGTATGTTGCTTTCTTTAATCGGTCATGTTCGTAAGGTTAGCGTGGCAAAATAATATCAACTTTGAATTCAGTCACTTAAATTGAAACTCAGGATTCAGAAAATGGCAAAATGAGCAAAACAGTATACTATTCATCAAACAACCAAGTTTACCTCAATTTTGATTTAGTTTTGCCGTTCCACAACGGTAAGCAATAATCTGCAGGATTTTGACAATTAGGAAATACGATTAATTCCAAACTTAAAAACTCTGCATTAAAAGAAAATCGTTTTTTTAGGGAAAAGAATTGTTTTCAATTGTTTTAAGCTCGTGTCAACTTCAAACTTTAAAAATGTCAAGTTAGTATTCCGGTTTCAGTAAGCTGTAGTAGAAACTCGTTCAACCTCCTCTATAACGCCTACGAGCATACATCAAGGAATTTTATTAGGGTGTATAAAACAGTCGCGAATTTTTTTTCGAAATGTATTTCACAATGCCATTGATGTTCGTTTTCAGCGGCCCTTATTACAGCTTTCAATCTCCTATCAAGCCTTTCTTATCCCTCGTTATCAATATCACCACTTTACAACGTACAAAGATGACTCTGACGTGTAAAAAGCGTTACGAAAAAAAAAACACGCATACGGTATCGACTCAGTCGCGCAAAAATAGAACTTCGGGGCTGAACTGTGCTTTCGTCTACCGGAGGTCGAGAACAAATTACGTAAAATTTTTTCGCTCAGAAACTTCGTTACAGCAAATCAAGCATGTACCTAAAAATTAGAGCATAATTTGATGGGCTATATCCGCGATATGTTATATTATAGCTTCCCTCTCATTTCTGTACATTTCATCCATAAAATTTCGCCTAATATGCCTCGGTGTAAGTTGTAGTCGAGAATATAGAAATATCGATAAGCGTCGCACGTGTTTCCGTTCATATCTGCACATTTTCATTACCACTCGAGTGAGCTCAATAGTTAGTTGCTTGATAAACGAGTATTGTTTCCACTAACGTTATGTACCTATCAAAATATCTTTCTCCGGTTTTTGTAGTGGATTGGATTAGCTATTTCTCATAGCACATAACCTGAAATATGACAAGTCCAAAAATTTCGACTAGATAAAAATTGGCTTTTCTCCAAAGTGGTTTTTTTTTACATCGAAAATGTTAAGAGCTTGCAAGATTAGACAAATTAGTTTTCGTTTATTAAGGTGGTCGTGGGTTATTTTTATTATATTGACGGCTGAGTACAACAACATCGTATCTTATAATTTGATTCAACAATATTGTAATGAAGTTGTCTCAGCTAACAACTATTATTGTAAAAAGCAGTCAGTCTTGAGACTTAGACACGAATATACTTAGCGAGATACTTAGTCAAATTGTATCCATTTTCATCAGATTTATTTGTGCCACGCGTTTTCCTTGGCTTAACGTTTGCTTGATTCGTATACAGAACCCATTTCTTCATTATTAAGTCAACGAGAGTAGCATCTTTGTTAATATATAACTTCAGAATTCACTTCAAAAACATCCAGTCTCAGGATTTGGATCATCATCATACCTCAAGTTATTAACTCTTACGCTATACATCGGGGTCAAAATGACACCACGGCATCTTCACCGTAAATTGCACATAAAAAACATTAAAAATATTATGATTTGATCCAAAATAAGTAATGAAACATCGAAAAAAACGTTAATTCATTTTTTGCCAAAGATTCATCTTCACTCACTCAAATAAATACCTTTTCGTCGTCGCGCAGTATCTCCATATTTTTTTTTCTTAAACACCTGTGCCTTGAGAGTTACACAGTCAATTTTCAGCTCAAAATATTGAAAATTTAGTGAGTTATGATTTTTCGAGTAGAAAGATCCATTTTCCGGTATTTTGTTGTTTTATGATTATTGTTTTTTCATTCCAATTTTTTTTTATATCCCAAAGATACCTAATTTACCTTGAAATATAATAGTTGAAGAGAATCCCAGAATTTTTTCACGTTATTGAATCAATGTCTCAGTTTCTACGCAATGATTTTTGTTGTCGGACCTCTAACGACTCCGGCGTGACCGATCAGTGCTTTACACAGGATGTACGCAGTATAAGGTTAACAATTTCGTTTAAAAAAAAATTGGGAGCTACGTCGTTGTAGATTACATGATTTTTCAAATGATTCTGGTATTCTAGTTGACTCATCAAATATTAACTGGCTCATAAATTAGGATTTAATGTTTCTTTTCCATAACATAATTTCATTCTCGAGCATAATTGCTTATACAATATTTATCCAGCATATTGGACCAGTTCCGTAAATTACTGATTGATTATTATTGATAAATCATCATATACAAATGGACGTCACAAATATCGAAGCTTTTTATGTAGATTTCGGGATTTTTATGTAGAATCTACTTCAAATACGTTAATATTTTTCGTCACATGACCGAATCTTAATCCTATTTTGTGAGTGGACCAACAGTAATATTTTTGCAAAAATCATATGTAGTCAGCAGCAGCTCAGCGTCAGAAAATGCTGTAAACAAAACCTCGACCCAAGACCCGATGTCGTTGAGCGAAATTCTGAGGTACTATGTTCTCGAAATGAATTCTAAGATACATACGATGTTGTTCTGCTCAGCCGTCGATAAGTCTCTATTGAATAGATCTACATCCGACCTAATTCACAGATGTTAGAATTTTCCTCGTGGGGATACCCACAGTATTAATACCTACATAGTATAATATATTTATATATTGCGTTCTGTATTAATATATATAACATCATTCATTGGTTGTTGGCAATTCTAATTTCTTTCGCAGGTGGTGATGGGCTGTCTCCTTCCTCTTTTCATAACAAGAGTTCTACTTCAATAGAGAAAGAAAAAAAAAACACAGAACAAAATAAAATAAGAATAAAATACACATCCAAACACACGCACACATGTATATAATTCACTAACCATTGATAATATACCCCAATCACTGCATCTACACTACTGTCTAATATACAGCTATATAATATATTTACACAACTATTACAATACACGTGTAATATAGACCATACACCGTTCAATCTGTACAGTAATCTATACAGATACACGTATACTATTCTGTGTGATAATCGAACGTATAAAAATTGCGCATTATTCATTATTTACGGTTCGTCCTGTATAATAATACGTTATACAAATCGAATATAAAAGCCCGAAACAAGAACGTACAACAACGCATGTAAATTCAGAATCGGCCGGAAATCCGTTGAGCTGCGCGAGAATAAATTATCATCTAGTCAAAGAAAAAATAAATATTATATCAAATACGGGAAAAGATTTAGCCGTGTCTTAGAGAAAACAAGAAGAAGAAGAAGAAGAAGCAGAGAAATATAAATGTAGAACCAAAAAACAAAACAGAGATCCCAGACGACGATAGGAAGATCGAGATATACGGAAAAGCTAATCACCGCCGTTGGCTCATTGACTTTCAATAAAATGTTTGAATAATTCTTGGAGGGTAGACCATATGTGTATACATAAAATATACATATAAAGCCATGCGCGTATGAGGTGAAAAATAAAGGTCAATAGTCAAGAGTCAAGGGCCACGACCTGGCGGTGTGTACACAACGCAAGTTTAGCCAGGAGACACGGATCAACGAAACTCTCGAAGGAGACGGCGGAGGGTTCAAGAGACGAGAGGGAGTCGAGGAGCCAGCGGAGATGGATATTGATTGAGAACGGGCACGCTTGCGCGAGGAGGAGGACTAAGCGGGAACGGGAACAGGAATGGGAATGGGAATAGCTAGGTCAGAATCCGGCACCGGGTGCGGATGAGTAGCGGGAGACCTGAATGGCAATAACGGCAGCGACGGCGGCTTCGCGAAGAGAGGTCCTACCCCAGGACTCCAGGAGCACAGTGCAGTCGACAGTACCGGGTGAACCGGAGGGCCTCGAGCCGAGTAGAAGAGGACGACCCGGTTCCTGCTCGTCGGAGGATCGATCCTAGAACGGTTCTCCGGCTCTCATCTATGAAGAGGAGCGATTTTGTTTGCAGAGGAGATTCAAACGATCGCGCAGGAAATGTTTTCACCCTCCATGGAGGCTGCAGGGAATCGTCGGTGTCACTTGAGTATGAATTAACTATGTACAATTATTTAACGTCAAGAGTACGCTACATGTGTTAAAACACACGCACGTTGATGTATTCCGGAATATGAAGCTAAAATTTTTTCTTCGAAATAATATATAAGGAATGCGTCCCGACGGTAGATAACGAAAACGCTCGACGTATACGCTGAACATCGCGGTTACTGATAACAGCTACACACTTTGCCCCTGCAACGGTGTTTGAAGAACACGCCGTTGATAAAAGATAATATACCTGGAGCACCGTTTTTCATTTATTTCTTCGTTCCACTTTTTACCTGACATCACGTGTATTGTCACGTACTATAAGATCTCGTGCCAGTTCGAAGAGAGACGCGATCTCCGCACACCCGTAACGCGGCTGCATGCTTTGATTTACCGTCGAGTTTGAATTTCTTTCCGATTCGTTATATATAGTTTTTCCGTTAGTCCTGGATCATTATTTAACCGAGCTGTGGATCAGTTCACCGGAGTACCAGCGAGATGGCGAAAAAAAAGATTCATCTGTTGTACCTTGATCGATGAAAGTTATTATGATCGAGAAATTTGAAGGAGACTTTTTCCCTCTTTGACCTGACATGGCGAACATCCAACGATCCACGGTCGAAATTTTTCCACACATGGAGTCTTGCAGGGATGAGGATGAGGTTCACCTCACCGAACTACTTCCCGTTAAACAGTCGGCGATATGCCGAAAAGACGACGATGACAAGGAAGACACTGTAGCCGACGCTTTCAAAGCACTGCGAGAAAGGAACAAGCACGATTTTTCTATAGGAAGGAATGAATTCTGTGCTACCGACGACGACGATGAGTTTGGCGAAGGAGTAAACAACGTTGATGATTCCTTGAACGAATATAATCCCAAAATCACCGACGAGGCAAACGTCGATCAGTGCAGTGATGGAAAAAGGAACTCCTTGAAACGAAAAGGCAATAGAGTGTTTAAAAAGCGTATGAAGTTTCTGAAAAAAAAGCAGTTAGAGTCACAGAAAAAAGGAAAGCGTAAAAAGAACGAAATCATCAAGTCAAATGGTTTGAATAATGTCCCCGACTGCGATGTACTTGATGGATCTGCTGTTTGCAATAAAAACATCGTCTCCCATGTAAATTCCGGACTTTCTTCCATCGCCCAGGATCTTGATAAGAACGGAACTCTTCCTGACGAGGTCTACGTTTTTCATCAAGAGAGAAACGGCGCCGAGGTAATCAACGCAAAAGCGTCGCAATCATTAAAAAAGAAGAATTTAAACTCAAATTCAAAGATCAGATTGAACGGAACGACAAACAATCGTACAACAGGGAGGAATAACAAAATCAAAGGAGAAGTAACCATGAAAGAGCGGTCAAAGGTGAGCGATGAGAGTCTTCGAGATAAGATAGACGCGATAATACAGGCGAACTCCGTAATGGAAGGTAACAAGAACAACAATACGTCGCGTGAAAATCGTAACAACAAGTTGCAGAGTGAGGCACATCTCCATGGTATATCCGACATTTCGGAATCAGAAATACGGAACAACTCGGGTGAGGAGGAATCGTCTTTGGTAAAGAAACACCACTGCGCGATTTGCAGTGCCAGATTCAAGGGTAGCGGTGGTCTCAGAACCCATTACAAGGTGGTTCACGCCGGCGGACCGATGTTCACGTGCAATGAATGCGGCAAGGAGTTTCCGCTGAAGGAGAGACTGAAGCTTCACGTGAGGACGCACACCGGTTACAAACCGTACAAGTGCACCGACTGCGAAAAGAGCTTCGCCCGGGGTGGTCAGCTTGTCCAACACCGTCGTACTCACACCCAAGTGAAACCATACCGTTGCGTTTTGTGCCCGGGGACCTTTTCTTGCGCGGCGAACCTCGCACTGCATGTGAAACGACACAACGGACAGAAGGACCACAAATGCGAAATATGTGGACGAGCATTTGTGCGCCGGGACGCCCTCAAAAAGCACCTCGAGTGTCTCCACAAGGACGTAAAGTCCTTTTTATGCGTCATATGCAACAAGACGTTCAAGGGTCACCTCCCCCAGCACATGAGGACTCACGCCCAGGACAGACCTCACGGGTGCGGAACCTGCGGCCAGCGGTTCGCCCAGAAGTCTCAGCTCACCGTTCATCAGCGAACCCATTCAGGACAGCGGCCATTTCGGTGCCTTGTTTGTTGGCAGGCCTTCGCACACTCAACTGCCCTGAAGCTTCACACGAGGAGACACACCGGAGAGAGACCGTTCAAGTGCGCAGAGTGCAGTGCCGGCTTCACGCAGCTTCCACACTGGAAGAAGCACATGAGGTGCGTCCATGGCAGGACCGATCCCTACTGCTGCAAGAACTGCAATACCTTTTTCAGGATAAAGAACGACCTGGAGACGCATGAGAAGTCCTGTCACGTTGGAGAAATGCCGGCGATTGATGCCGAACTTGAGAACCGGACCGGACGTCCGGTGGTACCGAAGTACCGGATAATGACTGTTGAGAAGATGAGACTGCTTCTAGCCGTTCTGTTCAAGCGTATCTCGAAACCCGAACGACTCGATGAACTCGGATTTGGCAAACGGCTTATAGATGAGGTACTGAAGGACTCTCTCATATCCGCTGGTAAGGAACCCGCTCAGGGTATTGACGACGTCAACGAGTTTGATATTCTGAAGCAGAACTTGGCTACGTTTTTGGAATGGACTGTGCCCCCAGAGCATTGGGAGACTTTCAAAAAATTGAACAAAACGCCCGAGGAGATATTAGAAACGCTTACCGTCAGCCAATAGGTCTGCAGAATCGTTCCAAAAGAATGTTATATTCTGAGAAGAAACCAAATAAGCGAGTTTGAAAAAACCTCGCTTTCGAAACAAACTAAAGAAATTTCCTATATACATACAGGGTGAAATTTCTCTGGGGTCGGATGAGTGAAGAGCTCCAGTCGACTGAAACTTCAGTTTCTTGCAGTCATACTCGTTCGCGTCACAATAATAATGTGTGATTATCGATCAAATTTCGGATATGTGCTATAAGTGTGGACGAGTAAGTACGAAAAAAAGGAGGTGAAGTGTCAGACGGATTAGAGCTCCTTTCTGGTTCGACCCAGGAGAGGGTCACTCTGTGTATAAGATTCACTTTCAATAACAATTCAACTATCGTAACGTCTATAGGTTTATTATTGTGATAGCACAATTCTTACATAGTAGTGCCATTATATTTGTCACTATACACCCTTGCCATACTTTACCAATGAAACATAAATTCGCCATTTATTATTATTATTATTATTGTTATTATTTAACTTTGCCTATGACTCGATATAGGGGACTTGTGTAGTCATAAAATAGGTGCCACAAGCGAAAAAGAATTTCATTCTCGGTTAATTTAATTTTCGTTACCTTTATAATTACCCAAAATAAATGTGTATCATTTCAATCGATACGTTACACATACATATTATATTAGGTTAACAAAAAGTTTTAGTCAATTTTACCGAAAAACAGTTTTTCTTGTTTAATTTCAATTGTCAGCGATATTTTTTATTTTATTTTATGCATAATGTTTTCTTTTCTTATTTTCAATTCTAAGGTGTTGTTCACGAATTGCATATGAGAACCGGCTAAATTCGCACACGAACGAAATTTGTTATTATACGTTATTTTAAAATACATATAATATTCAACGCTTGCCATATAAATAATATTGTATATTATACACAAACATATTATAATTATATGTCTACATATTACACTTATATATATGGGGCATTCCATGTCAATTCGACTAGGTTCTAACCCTCTCCTTTCGGATTTGGTCCACGAATTTTTATATTGTTATTCCATCTCTAAAAAGCATTCTAAATTTTTTTCAGATTTTTCCAATCCTCCCCAGCGTCCCCAGATCGCCTTCAATGATGATATTTTGACAATGATTGTGACATTTTTGAAACTACGAAAAAAATTACACAAATTTTCTGGCCAAAATCAAAAATATTCCAACCAAAATTGAAGTGAGCACCAAAACGGTAATTTGTTATTTATTCTTTAATTGGTTAATCATTGTTTTTTTTTTAGAATTTTCAGAGTTCGATATTTGTTCCCTGATACAACAACAATTTGAACATTTCAATTGAAATTCAACCTTGAAAAATCAGAATACTTAAGAATAATAATTTTGAAATTTACAGATTGTTGTTGCATTACGTAAGATATATTGAACACTGTATTTTAAAAAAGAAGATCAAAATCACTAGAAAAAAACATCTGTTAATAATGTGAAAAATTAGTAAAAAAATTTCCGTTTTTCCTGGCCTCTTTAATTTCAGTTCAAATTTTTCTGGTTTTTACTACAGAATTTATGTAATTTTTTTCGTAATTTTCAATAATGGTGCAATCATTGTCAAAATATCATCATTTAAGGAACTCCGAGAGCACAGAGGAGGGTAAGAAAAATCAGAAAAACTTAGAATGCTTACCAAAGTTGGAAATACAATGTAAAAAATTACGGACTAAATCCAAGGGGGAGGTGGTCAGACTCTGCACGAATTAACGTGGACTGCCCCATATATACATATAGATATATATATTTATTTGTTCAGACTTTTATTTGTTGTTTAAATAGAGAATGCCAAAAAAAAGAGGAAGAAGCAGATGAAGAACCTTGAGTTCGTATTTATTGAATAAAAATAAAAACATTTCTAAATATTGTTATACTTATAGCTGTAGCACGGGGTTCCCATGTTGCAAACTTCATCGTGAGATTTTGTTATATGCCTCAAGGCTAGGCCAATAAACATATAATAGTGTCACTGGTTATGTAGTTAGACATTTAAGAAAATGTGACCAGACAATAAACATTAATACATAAGAATATATATATATATTACATGAAATAAAAACAAATTTTTGAAAACTATTTAGATACCGTGTATAAGTAAAAATAATTGTTTGTAACACGCATTATCGTGTATTGCAAGATCGCTTACATATTACACAAGAAGCAGCCGAGTCACTTGAAGTTCAACTATACAAATTTTTATGCCGTTAAAAAGCAAAAGATTCATAGGTATGTATTTATTATAACCAATTGCTTAAAAGTTAAAACAAGTAATTCAATTATGTAGGTAGAAAGCAAAGTTAGGATAGTCAAAAAAACTATAATAACTCGGCTGCTTCTCATTCTTGCGATTCGCCAAGTGTGTTCACTATAAAATACATATTATATTATACACAAACACCTATTTTCTGTTACGTGCAATGGTATGTAAAGTAGATATGAATATAACCGAAGAAGAATATAGTATGGAAGTTTAAATTGATATTATGGCAATCTCATATAGTAGAAATACAATAACGACTCATACAATTTTTGTAATGGATTTAAATTTAATACTTCGGTATTTGATTCAAGAGTCTTAAGAACACAAAAACAGTTATCACGGTAGTTTTTAAAATCTATGTGAAACCAGATTGATAAAACCACATATGTAGACAAGTTGAACCTGCTGTAATAAGCTAGTTAACAAATTACATTGTAAAAAATGTAATTTTCGATGTGTGATAATATACCAATATACATATATTATTGTGTCTATGGAGTATAGTGATAATTCTATTATCTGTTTCTATAAAAACAAACAATCTAGTTCAATCTATCCAAAATACATACGATTCTTTTCGCCTTACAAAAATTCAAATTCGATGAATGTAATTTGAGGCACATATTTTTTTTATTCAACATGTACTCGTGTATAACGTCAATCGACTCTGCGCCTGTTTTAATTTTTGGAGCCAAAGCAACCCAACAAGTATCAAAAAGTACACTAAATTATTATTAATAGTTATGGGTAATTATTAAAAAAAAACCAATAGTATAATTTACATTCATTATAATAAGTTTATAATCATTATGTGTCACGAATAAAAAAAAAACAGTTTAGATAAGTTATTATTTATTCAATATATTTACTTTGCATCTATGAAAGCGTCAAATGGAGGCTTGGATCGGATGCAAAACATGTCTGATCTATTACCTTATTTTAATAAGTCTTGTACGATGTTTGATCTATACTATTCATCACCAAAAAATTATAAAAAAGTTGTTTAATAAATCAAAAAAATTCAATCCTTAACTATAAAACTGCATTTATTTTGTTTGGTACAATTAATTTTACACTGGAGACTAGATAGTGATCCAATATCCAAAGAAAAAATTTAATTTACTAAGGTTGTACC
Source organism: Diprion similis (assembly GCF_021155765.1). Taxonomy (NCBI): domain Eukaryota; kingdom Metazoa; phylum Arthropoda; class Insecta; order Hymenoptera; family Diprionidae; genus Diprion; species Diprion similis. The sequence continues at coordinate 4,287,419 of NC_060118.1, forward strand.
GATATTTCAGTTATACCGTATGCATCGAGATTAACGGAAATTCCTTCGGTAAACTAGTTCAAGATGGGGTGAGAATTATCTTCAGATCCAGATTCGCTTCCATCATATGCAAGTATTGCAGCAATAGAGAAGTGACATAACCGATTTAGTTTCTGAAACAGTGCGAAAGTCGAGAAAAATTATATGTTCAAATTCATTCTAATTTAGAAAGTCACAATTCACGATTTTCTGTTGATTTCGAGTGTGTGAATTTTAAATTGATTGCTGCAGATTCTATCACTATGTCTGTTTTGAATGTATCTGTGTTACTTGAGAGTCATGACTGTGTACGCTTTCCGGATGAAACAGCATCCGGCTTATCATAAACAAACTCCCACATTGAGGTTTATTACAACAAAATAACCATTCTCATTGTCAAGTACTGAAGTAGGCGATTCAGGAAGTTTTTGAAACGGTGAGAAAAATCATTGAATGCAATTGGGTATTGTTCCACAACTTGACTATCTGCATTTGAATAAAGAATATTACAGTACTACCTCGTTTTAAGAGAGTTGTAGGGCGGTTAACGGGATAGGATTCCAAGGAATTTGTCGTTGGAGCGTTCCTTAACTACTGTCTGGAGAGCTCAGGAATTGCCACGCATGTGAGTGTGCCGAAGATCATCACCATTCTTGGTTGTAAGAGAATCACAGTTATGTATACGAGTTCGGTGTCTGAACATGTATGATTCAAAGCAATTGCTCGTTCGTTAATAACGAGGAGTCCGCGCCAAAGTTGGGAGACCTCAGGTACACTTACATAAGAGTGGGGAAAGCTATGAAACTCGCTCAAGAGAAACGGAGGGGAAATTCTCTTACAACGAAGACTCTTATAACAATGTAGTACTGCACGTACGAAAGTATTGAGAGCCTTGAGAAAGAAAATTGTCAGCAACTCATACAGACATGACTTCAAAAATCGTTAAAATCTACTGTACCTTGGAAAAATATTGTATCGGTGAACTAGTCCTATTCCTCGAATGCCCAGGATAAAGTAAATTTTCTTTTCAAGTCCACATAGAGTCCTTTAACGTTCAAGTACTGCAAAATTCGAGAATGGTTAATCGTTAGTTTTCAAATAGTGACTGAAAACATGAGAACAAAAGAGGTCAATGGCATCTTACCAGTCTGCTTATATCATATGTGAAAGGAATCGAACTATTGTCATTCAAGAAGACACGGTGAACTTTTCTACTGACTCCCATCACACTGACTCTTCCAAGGATCATATGTTGACTGAAATTTCCCTTCTCTACTTCACGATTCCTCAATTTTTGGCCTTTTACGGTGAAATTCAACCATCTGAATTGCTGTTTCTCAAGTGAATCTGTAAATCAAATAATTATTGCTTTAGCATTTTTCGTAAATGACAATTGTGTTATTTATTCTTACCGTGACTGAAAGGACAACTTGTACTACTCACCTAAACTGTCACCATCATCCCAGTATAATTCACCTGTGGCTAATCCTTTATAATCTAATGCAACAAGTAGTTCAAATTTATTTTTTCGGCTCAGGGTTGTAGTGACGTTTGGAGTTTGTCCTGGCAATATTGAACCACCACGAATCATCAGTGGTATTGTGTCCAGTGGAGCTTTTAGGGTGAAATTTTTTCCCGTCGAGGAAATAAAAGCCTTAGTGTAGAAGTCGTACCATGGACCAGGTGGAATGTAAGCCGTTACTTCAACCTTATTCTGGTAATAAACAAATCAGAATTAAACCAGTAGTTTAGTACATGATTGAAAAAGAAGGATAAAAATTTTAAGGGAAATAAGCTTCCGCATTCTGATTCGAGAACTTCTCTCAATAACTTAAATCAAACTGCAGACTGTATTTCTCCGGGTAGCTTGCAGTTAAGATATAGATTTAAGTTGGTGTTTACGAATCATTTGTCCAACTTACCTCTTCCAAGACAGGTATAATCATCAAAGATTTTCCCCATAAAAATTGCTTATCAATGTTGTACGTATTCTTATCATTGGTAAATCTGAAAAAGAGTCCCCACAGCATTTTTGTCAAGAGCTTCAGGATATATGAGATATGTTAATTGGATCTGTTGATACTTACTCAACAAACAACGGTCTCGCCACTGTATCACCAAACTTGTGAGCTTTAAAAAAGAGCGTATACAAGTACGGCAAAAATCTATAACGGATCAATAACGCTTTTCTGGCGGATTTCACCACCAAAGCTCCCATGGCGACAGGATCTTGCACCTGGGAAGTCAGATAAGGAAGTCAGTGTAAAAATATATGCAATTACCACACTATAGAGCACTTAAAGAAATTGAAAAAAAACTGGACCAATCATCCGATACAAAGATCAGTTGATATGAATGTTCAAGTATATGAAGGTTCGATGAAGTTAATTACAATTGTATCGTCGGAGTTGTGGTTTCGGGCAAACGGATAAAAGGCACCCAGCTGTACCCAACGATTACAAAGAGGTACAGATGTGTTGCCATCAAAACCGCAAATGTCTGCACCTACCATAGGTACTTGGAATAAACTGTAAGCCAACACCTCTGGAATGCTCATTCGCAAATCATGCCTTGAAAAGCAAAATGAATCAACTAACATCAGAAATCTCGAATGAATTTATGAACAATGTGATGATAATGTAGAATTTAGATACAATTACAACATACCATGACGAATAAACATCTCCAGTCCAGTGTCCTGCATAATGTCCAGCGCCTTCCCAAGTTGCCCTTGATATTATGAAAGGTCTTTTCATTCTGATTTTCTTCATAGCTCTGGAAATCGTTCACAAAAATCAGTTCATGCAACACATTTTCGCAATAACAATTATATTCAGTGATATACATGCTTATCTTAGGTATAAAATTATGTAGATAACGTATGTAACCACTGTTGGTTTCTTCATAATATATTACAAAACTCACAAATTTGAGACAATTGCTTGTCCAGTGCCATAGGTGTTATGAAGATTGTAATGCGAGTCCAGGTGGTGCTTGGCATTCATACATAATGTCTTGGTGGCAAGCAATCTATCAACGACATGCGGCACATATTGCGGATAGTCGAACTTGTTATACGTGCAACCGTTGACTTTACCATTCAAAAAGTTGGATGGCTCGTTCATATCCTTGAGTTTATAACAATGTTGTTAATCATTTGTATTTTCAATATATTTTTACCATTGCAGAAATAAAACTTTTTGACGATGATAATTTATGATATTGAGTTATTCGAAAATAGTTCACTTACGATCCACAATCCATCGAATGCAAACATATCGTGCATAGTCTTCAGCATACGAAAATAGTACATTGCACTTTTTGGATGCGTGAAGTCGGGCCATACAGTAGCGATTGGATTCCAAACTTTTCCAATAAAGGGCTGATTCGTTTCTGCATCTTTGACAAATACATCGTCACGTAAGCCTTCGTCATAAGGTAGATAAGTACCCGCCTTTTCTGCCGCTGCAATGCCAGCATCTATCATTGGAATATAGTGCATTCCCGCCTGAAACATTTAGGTTCAAAAATTGTAGAAGGCATTTCCGATTATCCACATGATGGTTTGGAGAAATTTTCAACGAAAATAAAATCTAGAAACCTACCAAGTGAATCTCGTCAACAAACTGGGGCAAGTCTTTGAAATTCTTCTTATCATAAGTGAAATCATTTCTGTTTTCCATGTAGTCTATGTCGTTCCATTGCGTGTCCTAGAATATTGAAAGAATACTGTGATGTATGTTTGGTAAAAGATTAATTTGTATGAACTCTTAAATGTAATATTCACAAATGGTATCCGGGCATTTCGTGTTCGGTTCCAAACTTCTCTGGTTTTAGAAACACTCCCATATCCAAGTCTGAAAGTTTACGGTGAAGCATTATGGTATGTCTGTATATTATTTTCTCTCACATTGTGCAAAAATCTGATCACTTTTTATGATTTTGTCACGGTTTTGAGGTAATTCCAACAATTAAAACAGAAAGTGTCCCAAGCACTTAGTTCAAAATGACGATTTTATTGTAGAATGTTCAACAATACCCAAAAATAAAACACTCACTGGCACAGATGGAAGCCCAGAGACCAATAAGGTGGAAAAAAAGGTTTTCCAACTACTTCAGCGTACTGTCTAAGAACATCTGCAGGCGTGGGACCCATAAAAAAATAAAAATCGAAGATGCCGCCTATCGTCCTAAATGTTATAGCCGGAGCTGGCTGCAGTATAATGTCTAAAAAGATATGAATTGGTTAATTGGTGTCAAAGCTAAATCATATTAGATCAGCTTACCCATTGCGTTACTGTTTAGAAATAAGACCCCGTGGCAGTCACCGGATTCTTCAATGACAATATAGAAGGGATGCGAGCTGTATAGATTTACCTAAAACAATCAATCATAGAGCTCGTCATTTGACAAAAAAGATACTTGGATTTTCATTGTTCTGGCAAACGTAATTGTACTAAGGGGCCATTCAATATTTTGATAAAATACTATCAGACAGTGTATCGTATTGTCCTCGATATTTTGATTCCATGCTCAAAATTTTTCACCGTCTCTTTGTATTTATATCAATACGATTACAAAAACCGCAATAATGTAAAAAAAATGCATCCAGCAAACTCGAATAACACAAGACAGAATATCAACAATCTGAACAAAGGTTTTGTAATTAGAATGTTTAAAATTATAAACTCTGGTGTTTTTCATCTGATTCTTAGATCTTAGTTGCACAATCCTATATATTTTTATCCACTTTAGAGATAACTATTAGTCAAATTTCTTCCTGGTGATTCCTGAAGATCTGTATGGTGGTCAAAATCAGCTCCAGAAACATTAAAATTGAATTTGAAAATACCATGGCAGTGTCTAATCATTCTGAACGTTTTAATTAAAAAATCTTTTCTCAAATTGTCAATATCTCATATTGTACATTATTGTGTTATTCGAATTCGCTCAGATACATTTATATTACATAAGAGATACTGTTTCTTTTACATTCACTGTCATTGGTATAAATAACGTTGCTGAAGATTTTTTAAATAGTCTTTTCTCTTCCCGTAACTCTTCATTCATACGCATTTCACGAGTATTAATGATGAAATTATCCTGGAAAACTCACCCGCTCTGTAGGAGGTTGATCCTTATTGAACATTGTGAAAGAATTCCAATTGGTATTGAGCTTGAGCCTTGTTCTATGTTCACCCAAACCATAAACATTGTGCGATGGTAGCAGAGAACTTATTTGAAGGAACTGATCTGAGAATATAAAACCTCCTTTTCCAATAGCGTCAAATCTGTGTGGAAAAATAAAAAAATTGCAAAGATAGTACGAAGTTGAAGTTAGTGACGTTAACATAGCGAACCATTCAAAGGAAACCACCATTTTCCAACTTGAGAAAAAGTTTGGAGAAGTTGTGTGTGTAAAATATTAGTAGGTTTTGCCATATTAGAGTTTACTGAATTTCAGAGAATCCAAAGGTTGCAAAATAAAAATTTCTCTTAAAAATACATCCTTATTAAAGTTACAATTTTGCACCTCACAAAGCATTTAGATTTGTTTTCAACAAGTTATTAATAGGTAAAATATAGATATTCAGTGGCATTCATTCCAAGAAATAACAGGAACTTTTACATAGTATTGTTATCTGCTGCACGTTTAATCGCAAAACCTGGTCTCGAGGAATCCGTTTGAAAAATGTATTTGGGAGATGAATCTTTCACATTTGAAATTTTCCAGTTCGATTTGACAGGCCACGGAGGTTCGTAACGTGGACTCTGAGGATCGTGAATCTACAACATAATGATTACAGTGATAAAAGTTCGATGTGAATGAAATCCATGCATGGCGAAGAAAAAAGTAACAATCAGATAACACATAACTTCGTTTCTCACCTTTACGCGTAAAATAGAATGGCTCAGTGTCGTAGTTTCCATTTTAATAATGGGTATATCATTGTTATAGAAAGATTTTACTTTTCGTGTTAAAAATCCTGAGAAATCCTTTCCCTCGATCGTTGAATTGATAAATTCATAACTGGGCCAATTCTCTGGATAGTAGCAGACAGGCGCATCCAATGCATACAAATTTCCGCTGTCATTAACGTCATCCATCGGGTCCCAGCAGCACCCACGATTTGTACAAGACAACTGTGATGCACCATCCTCCGGATGGCAATCGAATCTTAATGCTTTCGGAATATTTCCAAATTCCAGTTCATTGTCATCGATGGTAAAACTAGTTCTTAGAACAGGGTCGCTCGGAGACTGAACGTGAATGACCGCATGCACAACTGTTACGAGCGTCAAGGTAACAATCATAGTAAATAACATGAATAAAAACCTTATTTCAGATGATCTTAAAGCGAAAGAACACCTCTTCACTAATTGGTTGCATAAGACGTTTTTAATTGTAATCATTTTCAACAAATGTGATGGTTCGCTTTGTAGAATATCTGATTATGGAACAAGAGTCATCTACGTGGAGCTAAGATTGACCATAATGATCTTTTAGTTTCTTGAAGTCAGTTTAAAACACAGATGTTGAAAAATTGTATTCGTTATGCACTTACGATTAGATAATTAATAAAAAATTTATTCTAATAAGTCCAATTCCAATATGACTGGTGCATTGTTTAGACACAGAATGACTATCACAAGCTGCGTTGGCAAAAGAATAGCACTCTGACTCATACACATGCATACATAAAACTTTATGTCTCTGACCTGACTGCGCGCTGATGTGGAAAGTAAAGTGCATAATCAGCGTTAAACGTCCCCCTAAAGATAAAAAAAAGCAGTATCCGGCCTTCTGAACTCAGACTCTTATGTTTGGATTCCACAATATGGAGTTATTCATTTTTACTGCAAAGTACACTTGATAATTCAGGGATACAAAGGAAAAGGATTCTTCATCCTGTTGTATTACGAAATTAGAATGTTTATTTATAAACGTAAAAATCATTCCTTTAACGACAAATTGTTTCCAGATATAAATCGACCATTCATATCCGCTTATGAGTAAAAAGACTTGTTCTCAACCAGAATGTGAGGATATTTTTTGAAATGAAGTTTCAGGAATCAAAATTCGATTTATCTTCAGGTTCGACTTATATGTAGAATGATATGGTATTGAATGTAATGTCATTTAAAATTTAATAATAACAAAGGCTGTGTGCAAAGTATTAAACAAAGAGAACAATATTATTTCAAGCGCTACAGATTACTACAAAAGGTAAAAATATTATACATAGGTGTGCTAAAAAATATTTTCGCGGTAAACCCGTCCTATTCCTTGCATACCCAGGACAGAGTGAAGCTTGTTTTCAGATCCACGCGAAGCCCCTTGATGTTCAAGTACTGCACAAGTTGAGAACGTGTATGATAATTAGTTTTTGAAACCGTGAAAGAAACGAGATCAAATATAGCTATTTGTATCTTACCCTTCTGTTTATATCATAAGTGAAATCAACGTGCTGATTTCCATTCAAGTAAACTCCATCGACCGCACTCTGGATTCCCATTATACTAACTTTTCCAAGTATCATATCGTCGCTGAAATATCCAGTCTCAACTTCACGATTTCTCAATGTTTGATTTTTGACGGTAAAACTTAGCCATCTGAATTTATACTTCTGCAACGAATCTGTGTGGAATTGAAAATTCATGCTCAAGTACTCTTTCTTGCTTGATGAATATATGATAATTTATTTGTGAATTATCGGGAAGTAAAACTTGTTATTCACCCAGACTATCTCCATCATCCCAATACAATTCACCGCTAGCAAATCCGTTTTCATTCAACGCCACAAGTAATTCAAATTTATTTTTTCGACTTTGGGTTGTAGTGACGCTTGGAGTTTGCGCTGGTAAAATTGAACCTCCACGAATCATCAACGGTATCGTGTCCGCCGGAGCTTTTAGGGTGAAATTTACTCCCGTTGAGAACATTAAAGCCTTGGTGTAGAAGTCGTACCATACTCCACGTGGAATGTACGCTGTTACTTTAACCTCGTTCTAATAAGGGATAAGTAGATAACGAATAAATAAATACTCGACTAACATGGTCGGCAAAATACAACAGATGCAGCAGAAAGTTACTGTATCATTTAATCTGATTACTTGTCAAAGCGGCCCTCTATTACTGAGAGGCGCTAACATTCAAATTAATCCTAAGTAGTTTTCATTTGTTATTTATTTAACATACCTCTTCTAATACAGGTACAATCATCAGAGAGCTTCCCCATAAGAATTGTTTGTCAATGTCGTACGTATTTTTATCACTTGTAAATCTGAAACAAGTATTATATTTTTGTAAATAAAAGGTCATTGGGTATACTGAGATGCTAGCCAATAATACTAACTCAATGAATAAAGGTCTCGCCACGGTATCGCCGAACTTGTGAGCTTTGAAAAACAACGTATACAAGTATGGTAAGAATCTGTAACGGATCATCAATGCTTTTCTGGTTGAGTGTACCACCAAGTCTCCCATTGCGACTGGATCTTGAGGCTAACAAATCAGTAATGTTTGTCTTCAGACTTGTCGTTTGAGATAGAGATATGACAGGTGTTTAAAGTAAAACTATTGGTATATTCGAAAAATATTGAAAACATTTAAGCTGGATCAAAATCAGTAAAAAACTTCCTAAATACAAAGAGTTGAATTTACGTTTTGAATAGGTAGCATAAGTTCAAACAATACGCACAATTGACTCATCAGAATTATGGTTCCGGGAAAAGGGGTAGAATGCACCAAGCTGCGACCAACGATTACAAAGAGACGCTGTTGTATTACCACGGAAGCCACAAACATCCGCACCTACCATTGGTACTTGGAATAAACTGTAGCTCAATATTTCAGGAATACTCATTCGTAAATCATGCCTAGGCAGAAAAAATACAGACATTATTAACAAACCAAAAACATTTCACAACATTTCTTAATTCAAAAAGTATAAACAGTATCAATAATTATGTGGCAATAACGACCTACCAGTCTGACAATATATCTCCTGTCCAGTGACCTGCGTAGTATCCAAAACCTGTCCAAGTCGATCTTGATATTATGAATGGTCTTTTATTCCTGATTGATTTCAAGGCGCTGAAAGTAATTCATAACAGATTGATTGGAGTATCTGCAGTAAGAAGCTTCAGGATTTTCATATATACCCCAAATTTAAAGTGCAAGTATATTTACAATGATTTTCTTATGGGCTTTTACTATCATCAACTGCTGCGAATACAGTAGAGCGTTAATTATTCAAACTTACTGGAAGCGGGATCATTCGGATAACTGAACACTATGGAAAAAGACGCTAAAGCGTTGAAAGTAATAAAATATGTACATAAAACATCAGATACAATATCGATGCCGCTTTTTTACAGCGAATTTGCAGGCGAGTAAAGACTACCGCTGGGAAACGGAATGCATGCAAGTTCTGTCAATTGAAACAACAGAAATTTAAACTGAATAATATTTCACGTAACTGACATTTCGAATGAACCGCAGCGACATTTGGATGATTGACGTTTAGAATAAACCAAATCATCAGTCGGATAATTAACGTTTCGGATGGATGACACTCAGATAATGGACGCTCTACTGTACATCTCCAAACTTACAAATTTGTAGCAACTGCTTGTCCAATTCCGTGAGTATTGTGAAGGTTGTAATGCGAGCCCAAGAAATGTTGAGCATCCATGCAAAGCGTTTTGGACGAGAGGATTCCACCCCTGACATTCGGCATATATTGCGGATAGTCAAGATCGTTTTTCGTACAGCCATTAACACGACCGTTATAAAAATTAGATGGCTCATTCATATCCTTAAATTAGAGTAAAATCATTATACTTGTATCAATATTTATAAGTGAATAATAATAAAACTTGACAGCTTAGATTAATTCTCCATATCCATTTAACTTCATAAGTAAAATACACACTATCCATATACCGTCGAATGCAAACATTTTGTGTGTGTTTTGCAGCATGCGAAGATAGTAATCACTGGTCATGGGATTCGTGAAGTCAGGCCACACGGTGGAAACCAGATTCCAAACTTTTCCAGCAAAAGGCTGACCTGTTGCAGAGTCGTTCACAAATATGCGGTCTCGTAAGCCCTCATCATACGGCGGATATTCGCCTGGTTTTTCTGATGCAGACAGTCCTGCATCTACCATTGGAATGTAGTGCATACCTACCTGAAAGGAATTTTACAACTCGGCAATAATTGAATAGCAGTTTCAGGGCCCCAAAGTATGAAATGCGTAGACTCACCGAATGAAGTTCGTCAACGAACTGGGGCAGATCTTTGAAATCCTTTTTATCATAAGTGAAATCATTGTTGCGATCCATGTAGTCTATGTCGTTCCACTGCGTATCCTAGAGTATAAGATATATTTTAGTATCAATACTGGGATGCATTATATGGTTATTTTTAAAACAGTATTATTTAGTTACAAATGGTATCTCTGCGTTTCGTGTACGGTTCCAAACCTCTTTGGTAACGGCAAGACTTTTGTAACCATATCTGCAAGTATAATTTAATAGTTATGAAAAAAAAAAAAATTCAGTTTGGTGAAAAATAGGAGTGTGCGAATAGTAATCAAATCCAAACGAATCGAATATTCGGGTATTTAAATGATTAGAATAGTTCGAATAAAGGTGTTCGAATTATTCATATTATTCGGTTCAAATCTCAAATTCTCGATTTTCGTTTTTCTTTTTCTCAAATACTTATTCAAATGAACAGTGGACCTGTCAAAATTCTTTTTGACGGGAGATTGAATGTAATTTCATAAAATTAATAAGTAAATTTCATGCTAGTAAATCGATAAATTTGAACGGTAGCCGAATTTCAGAAACGAGAGAAACTTTAAAATCAAGTCAAATTAGAGAACAAAAATAATTTAAAAAAATCGCATGTTTGAGATTCCAACTGAATTATTCGAATATTTAGTCAAAGGGACGTAAAATAAAAATCAAAGAATGACTCTAGAAATCAAAATATTCAAACTGGAATTAAATTATTCACATATCCCTAGTGAAAAGAATTTTTCCACTTACTTGCACAAGTGAAATCCGAGAGACCAATAGGGTGGCATAAAAGGTTTTCCAACAATTTCGGAGTACTGCCTCAATACATCCGCTGGTGTAGGTCCCATGAAAAAGTACAAATCGAATATTCCACCTATGGTTCTAAAAGTTATAGCCGGAGCTGGCTGTAGAATAACATCTGAAAATACACAATTTTATTCCAATTGTCGCTATTCATATTAACATCAAAGCGATTCAGATGTGAGATGATTATACCCATTGCATTGCTGTTCAGAAATAAGACCCCGTGACTGATGCCAGATTCTTCAATTACAAGATAGAATGGATGGGAACCGTATAGATTCATCTGGAATAATAATTAACGAATCTAAAATATCTGTTAAAGAAACAACTCCTTGAATCTTTGATTTTCAGGTAGCTGCAACCATTCCAAGTTTAAGGGAGGGGGGGGGGGGGGGTCCATCGACTAAAGTAGCTACCAGTACTATAGATTTCAGATGCACATTTGGATGCATTTGGATGCACACCAAATTTTAGCCAATAATATTGAAAATTGTAGGAGTTACACTTTGAAAAATCCACAGTATTTGTTTTCATAAACGATGGACACATGACAAATATACCTTTTCTACAGGAGGTTGATCGCTGTTAAACATCGTGAAAGATTGCCAGTTAGTGTCCAGTCTAAGTTTATTTCTATGTTCACCCAAGCCATAGATGTTGTCAGACGGCAGTACTGAATGTATTTGAAGGAACTGATCGGAGAATGTGAAACCGCCTATTCCAATAGAATTGAATCTGTGAAAATAATGCATGACCAACATGAAATGTTGTAGAAAATATATCCTCTGCACATTCTTGAATTACACATATTTATATGGATTTTTTAAACATGTGAAAACAGAACTTACATAACTGTTTTGTCTGATGCACGTCTGATCGCAAACCCAGCTCTTGACTCATCAATTTCAAAAATGTATTTTGGGCTTGAACTTTTTTTAGGCGATTTTATCGAATCGCTTTTAAGGGGCCATGGAGGTTCGTAACGAGCATTGTCAGGATCCGAGATCTGCGATAAAAGTATAATATTATCCAATCAATCATCATTCAAAACATGAGGAATAAAAATATGTTGGAACACGAAATTAAAACAAACAGTATTGAACATTATTGACATAAATTAATTCAAGATAATTAGCTTGGATAAAATCAATTGCTCTTTCATCTTATACAGATAATATAAATTAGGTTCATCTATCATCTTCGTCTAGATAAATCTGCTATGCATCTTGATTTTTTTTCACAGGATAAAGATAAAATAAACCGCTTTCTAATTTTTCAATAGTGGCAACGCCATTCAGAGTCAAGACTTTAACGGAATTTAATAAAAATAATAATTCAATGATAACATCTTACAGCAAGAAACTCGTCGATATCTACGAATCTGAATAATGAGTTCGTACAGGTAAGTAAATATTTTTTCGTGAGGTAAGTGTCCCAGTTATTGACCTTTTTTGGTTGTATCTGTTTGATCCTTAGTTCTAAAATTACCAGAAAATAAATTTGTAGTATCTAACCCTTTAGCAATTGGTTTCAGTCATCAAGAAATTCGCAATTTTTGCAGTCAATTTATAATTTTGGAAAATAAAAGGTTCAATAATTGGGTGTAAACGTATCATTAACTGGTACACTTTTGTTGTTCAAACTAAATTCTACTTGATTCCACGAAATATTTTGTTGCCTCGGCAAAAAAAATTTCGCAACCACCCATAAAAGAAATATTTTGATGCAGCAGATTGTTTTTTACTCTGAATGTAATAAGAATCCACTACTTTCATCGTTACATTTTCTACTATCTAGGTAAAAATGAGGATAATCCTATACCTTATAAAGATAATTGCGTGGCAGACTATCTTTTATCATATCTAGATAAATTTTAAATAAATAATCTGATCTTCGTCCATATAGTAATAACTGTCACAAAAATAAATGAAAAGTAACTTCATGCCTCACCTTGACACGAATAATGGAATCAGTCAAGCTGGTAGATTCAATTTGTATAACGCCGATATCGTTTTTGTAAGAACTTTTAGCCCCGATTCTTAAGAGGCCTGAAAAATCGTTACCATCCTGTGTCATATTGAAATATTGATAACTGGTCCAATCTTCCGGATAAAAGCAATAAGGTACATCCAACGGAACACGTTTGGAACAATCGTCATTATCACAATTTATATGGTCAGGCGGGTTCCAGCAGCAGCCGCGATTCTCACAATTCAATTTGGTGGCTCCGTCTTGAGGGTAGCAATCGAATCGCAATACTTTAGGAATGTTCTTACACTTGTAGTCCGATGGTGGCTCTCGGCGATTAAAATCTCTTGCAAAATTTTTGCTACTAGCCAAATCATCGTTGCCAAAGTACGAATCAGCTGGGTAAGAAGTGAGGCTGTCTTCGAGAAATACATCGGAGCGGATATTTTGACCTGCAACTTCCTGCCCAGTGTAAGTTCTCCGTGATCCCTCAGTCAACATGGCATACAGCATGGCCATCAAGTACCACAAGCTGGCCAGTGCAAACGAGATCATTAAAATCCTTGTGAATACTGTCAGAGAAGGTATATATCTTTTCTTCAACGTTACGTGGGGCTCAGGATCGTCCTCCTCTTCTTCAAGTGGCTTAAAAAAATGGAGCGTGCTATGTTGAAGAGCAAATGATTTTGCCATATTTTTTTCCTTATAGTTTGTGTTCTTTGATTTGAAAATCAAGGATTCCTCAGTCAGCATTTTTTTTGTTTCTCCAATCTGCGGATAAAAATTAAGAATTTCTAGGTGGAAATGGGTTTTAATACAAAATTGAGATATATTGCCGTTCCCTACTTAGCTAAATTGTTGATAGATTCATGTTTTTATAATACTTTAAGAATTCGTTCATATGTATATGATTATCATGGTGATATACCTATAATGATCATTTTTGTTGATAGCAAAGGCTGTTTAACTCATTGCCAGTCTATTTGAAATGAATTGTTACAAATAAATTCACTGAATTTAATTGTAAGTAAATTTTATGCGTTTACTGTGAAATAAAGTTCAGTCAAATGAATGGAATAACTTGATTCTTATTGTTTCTGTAACATATTACCTGTGATAATTAAAAGAAAAATGAATAATTTATTCATTATAAATCTAAAATTGAATGAAATTTTCAAGAAGAAAAAATTTTGCAGGCAAAATTGGGAAAAGAAGACGAAGGTTTTGCTTAAATGTAGGGATTCTCAAAAAAACAAAATCAATTTCAATGATTTGACCAAAACTCGTTGATTGTTCAAGATATTATTGAAAAATTAGTTATCTATTATTTCATGGTCAAGAATATAAAAAGATTAAACCAATCAGAAAATAAATTTTGAAAGAAAAGAATGCAAATACCAGAAGATCCAAATAAGAATTTTCACTTCGAAAAAATTATTCTGAAAAAAATTCTTTACAGACAAATTTTGCTTATAGCAGATACAACAAAAGTTAATCGTTGTCCTTGACATTGAATTCAAAGGTCATTGAATCCATGCGCCATTACGATTAGTGGCCAGATTGCTTTCAAAAGAAAATATCTTCTGTAATATGATATCTATCTTATAATAAAAGTGTTACGAGAAAGCTCACCTTCAGTTGGGGATTTATTTTTTGCATATCCATATGCTGTGATAGCATTGGTATTCGAAGACGTGTATGTAAAGTGATTGAGAAAAGCACGAAACAATGCAAAAAAAAAAAAAAAAAAAAATAACGAGATATTGTTTACAAACACAGTCTGACAATTTCTTATCACCACATGTATAGGTATATCTTCCTTGAAATGACGATGATATGTATTGTTAATTGCCTTCATTTTAGTGCAAAATATGTTCAGATAAAAAAAATTTCAAAAATACCAAACATATTTACAAAGAAAAGGCAAAGCCAAACAGACAGAAAGTATTTTCGGTGAAAAATAATCGAACCATGTAAAATTACAATGATTTTGAAGGAACTAAGTTTTCAAAATATGAAAACTTGTGTGTGTGTTTTGTTTTAGTACGTTTTACTGAATTTCAGACAATTCCAAAATCGAAAACCAACGGTTTTTACTCAGCATAAATCATTACGATAACGTTACTAACTTCAGTGTGATAACCACGTTGCATGCATCTGCCGACGTAATTATGTATATATACAATTCGAATCAGTTTTGCATGTATAAATAACTCACTTGACGCAGTTATTGTTACACTACATTGAGCACAACAATTTAATCCGAAAGTTCTTTGAAGGAACAAAGTGCAGACGTGTTAAAAAATAAATGTAACCGATACATAAGTATAAAAATAACGATAGAAAAGAAAACAAAAGCAATGTTACTAGATACTAAATGGCGAATAATTACCATTTCAAAGAACCCGATTCTGTAATGTTTACAATGGAATTTCATGAAATCAATACGTAAATAAGCAGAAACAACATACTTACGGATGATTTACTGACAGAAGACTGAACCATGCAAACTTCCCAGATATTCGATTCCGCCTGCCGGTATTCACCGTGTATAAATGTGTTGAAATGCATGCATCATCTATATTGCACGTATGTATCACACATATGCAAATGGGTGAGAAAATAACTCGGGTTACGTGGCTCCATCTGACGATCAGGCTGGCAAACCTTACGACCAATCAGAATTTATACTGCAGCGACAAACTTATTTGAATTTCAGTATTTCTCTGTCGGTTAATAATTTCATAATGTTTATTAATTCCACATTCGGTATCGGATCGAAACTAAAAAGTGCTTGAAAGCAATGTAAAGTTTATTTTTATCTATCGTCTATAGTGAGCTTATTTCAACGTTTTGCGAATCCAATATCGAATTAAGCGGCATATCGCATACAGAATGCTGATAGTAGTCGTTGACTGAAGAATATAGTTTTACATATTTATTTTTAGTTTATTTAAAATTCGTATTCGTTTTGATATCTTTCGATTTCAGCCTTGGATTTTTTTTTTTTTTTTAATAAGTATGCAGAAAATTATTAACAGCATTTCAAATTCTGTTCGCACAATGTGCTGCTTTAATCGATATTGGATTCGCAAGAAATTGGAAAAAACTCACAATAGACAAAATATAAAAAAAATTTACCGTGTCAGGGGACACAGGACAGAAATTTATTTTAAAATTGTACAATTTTAGCTCACCTATATTACAATTTTTTTTCTCTATCGAATTAATTTTTTTTAAGCTCATTTACTATTACATATAATTTTAAACAGTAAGTAATTGTTTAATGAAATTAAGTATGGGAATCAAGCCACGCAAGGAAAGGCATGTGCTAGAAAGAAATAGCTACACGGTACCACGTGTCTGAGAAAGAAGTAGATAGTTTCACATTTGCGTTACTTGTGTTCTTGTTTTTGTCCTAGTGTCCCATAAGTTTCACTTTAATAAACTTTGCATTGCTTTTAGACACTTTTCAGTTTCGAGATTCATCCGATACCAAATGTAGGATTAGACATTATGTAATTATTACACGATAAAGAAATACTGAAATTCGATCTAAGGCTAGCTTGACCGTCAAATGGAGCGACGGCCTGAGTTATTTTCTCAGTCATTTGGAAGTGTTATGTACATATGCATGCGTACACACACACCAGGCACACAAAAATCTAATTATTGTTATTTAAACACAAACATTGATAATTATACTCATTTAATAATCATAAATTCTACGCGAACTATCATTAATGATAGTAATAATAAACTCAGATGTTCGTAAGTAGCGTTGACTATTCTTAAGTCAACGTATGCAGTTACATAATACATAAAATATGAATAATATTATTAAATGTGAGGATCAAATTTTTATTCAACAGGAATATTAAAGCTCATCTTTGATAAAAACATTGCTTAATAACTTTATTTTATTTCTCTAAAATATAAATATTTACATAGATAACGTATGCAATTACATTTAATAAAGTAGGAGCAAAACTTTCAAATTACAAAACACAATTGTCATGGATCTTTATAAACGACGATTGTTGTTTAAAAGATTTTTATCATTAAAAACCTTCAAAAAAATGTCTCCAGATCAATATGACGAATGGAGAATAAACTGGAACAACAAAGCATGAAGAAACAATTGAGCACATTTGTATTTTAAAAAAATTCAACTTTTCCCTTCGTTTCAAACAAATTCAACAAATTTTCACTGGAACAATGCAAAAACAATGCATAAATAAAAACTGAGCATAGAGAGCCCATTGTAAAAACTGCGAGATCCAGTATTGACGTAATTTGTTATCATTCTAATCTATATCGATTATGTAATTTATTTGTATTTTATTTATTACAATTAATCAATTGGAATCCTGTTTTAGTAATAAATGAACTTGGCGTCTGAAAAATCGATAGCAAGGTGAATGACTAACACCGGCTAATGAAAATCGTTAACTATAGTATTGTTAAAATAAGTGGTTATTATATATGTCCGTAGAAATACACTTATGATGGGAAAAATTCCACTAGAAGCAATAACATCAACACATTAAAATGCGAGCATAAGGATTTGAGAGCCACAAGATACGGAGATAAGATTGATCCATGCCAAGTGTTATTATTGTCATAAGATCGTGTCAACGACAGTTTCCAGTTATTACATTCATTGAAATTTGCTCAATGTAACAAATACAAAGTTACTAGATCATGGGTAATTCGAGTAAAAGAAAATAGCCATATGTAAAAAAACTGCTCACAATTTAAAACGTGTACAACTGTCGATACTATAAGATTTCTAGATGCAATTGTTTCTTTTGTTTTTTCTTGTTTTTACACCTGCAAGTACACAATAAGATTTTCATCTGATCACTACACGTTATTAAAACAACGATTTACACGATGAAAATAATACATTATACAGTTTTCATTAGCAATAAAACTTCGTTTTTTCTTACTTTTTTTTGTAGTAATTTTTAGGTAGAATTGTCTCGAATTTTATTTATAGATATGATACATCATCAGTCGACACACGGTCGTCTAAAATTGTGCTAAACAACTCCGCTTATGTAAGTCTGCACTAGAATAATATTAAATAATTATGGCAGTAATAAATCTTAGTAACAAATAACAGTAATGTGTATGATATAATGGGTATTCGTAGTTGTTAAATGGAAAAAACTATCACAATGATTTAGCGCAACTAGTATAATAAGAAACTAAAATTTGAATACTGCTGGCGCAAATGAGGACGAAAGACTGAGTTTGTCGTTAGCTAACACAAATTGCAGTACTGGATAATGACTTTTATCAATGATATTTGAACAAGTCTAAGAATTGATCAATAAATTGTAGAAATACATGTTTATTTTCATAAATAAGAAATAACGCAATAGAGCTGCACTACTCTAAAGAAAAAATTGACATATTTTAAGCAGCTAATTGTAGTCGTCAATTTATAGCTCCATATATATTTCCGGCAAAACAAATTGCGTTTTTGACGCAACTCAGCAAATACAATCATTACGTCTTATCTGAGCAGATAACTATACTTAAGAATTACATGATTAATCGTTAAATTTGTCATCACTAGGATTAAGACAATGTCCAAAATGATTTTTATAACTTAAAATATCACTTCATTCCATTTTCACGCTTATGTAGGGGTGCTGATTACATATTACAGTTTTTCAGAGGTCAAAATTGATAGTATTGATTTATTTTATTGATTTATTTCTTTCATATAGATTTGGTATAAACCTTATCACCAAAGATTTTGACAAATTTCTAAGTTTTATAATTAGCAAATTGGCTTATGACCAAGCATTTCAACCTCAAGTTATAAATAGGGCTTATTTCGTTTCATGTTCATTTTTTTCGTCAGACTGAATCATCAAAGCCCTGTTCTTGTTGCAGCTTTAACATTCAGTTAAATTATTTATTCTCATTCAATCTGAGAACAACAGGAAGAGAGACAGAGATAAAAGGAAAGATCTGCTATCAGTGTAAGTATACTATTTTACAATGTAAGTCACAATGGATCATAGTTCACTGAATCGTTTTCAAATTCAAAATGGAAAAAATCGTTAAAAAAATGGCAAATTTTTCTTCAAATTTATTCACCCATACGGAATAAGTTCATTCATTTGACTATTTTTTCCTCCACTTCTTATTTTCATGTCACGTCATGAAATAAGTTTCAGAGTTTGGACTACCGCTAAAAAAATAACCCTATCATTGAATTCATCTCAGCGGTGTGTATTATAGTAAAAAAAAGATGTGAATAGATTAAAATGATTTGCTTTTTTGTGAATTATGTATTATAATAACCATATGAATTACTCTGTAAGTATGCCATATCTGTTAGAAGCTATATTTCAATGCAGGTGGCAACGACTCAGTGTTTTCAAGAGAATAACGTACATATTCAGTAACACGAGTTTCTTGTACTACAAGTTTTCCTTTATTTTCGTTTCTTCATTTTTGGGGATGGCCATGCGTTTTCGTCAACATTTAATCAACTTAACTCAACCTAACACTTCCAACACTTTTGACGCTTGTTATCATGTTCGTTTAAAAAAATACATGTTTTTCCATTAAACTATAATAAATAAGATCTATTGATTGCTGCATTTTCAATACAATAGGAACTCTAGGTACTTGAAATATCGGAGCGGCAAACGCTCCTCAACAAGTCAAGATATCCATAGTAAAAAAAAAAAAAAAAACCACGAATATTTCATCAACTGACCCCGAGTTTGATTACTAGTGAATTTTACAGATTCGTTTTCGTATCATATAATTGAAAAAAAAATCAATTCGGGTTTGGGTTTTTCGAAAGTCTAGTGAGTATGGAAGGTAAAAATTAAAAAAGAAGAAACATCTCAATTGGCTGATACTCCTGAACTAGATACGTAACTGATTGGAGATAAAATTCTGTATTTATGGTGTTGAATATATATGTATATACACATATATATATATACTACACACACACACACACACACACACTATACAGGCATGACTGTAACGAAGTTCTTCATACGCGGACCATCCCCACTACGGATGAGAACTCTGTGTATCCGATAGTCTGTCAACAATATAATCATCACTCAGAGAAGAATAAAAAATAAAACTCTTCTTACGATGATCTGCATCCTATTTTTTTTAGGAATCATGTAACACGATCACTGTACTAGTTATTACATCTTTTATTTAAATTGCACGCTGGTAGGTTTGTTTTATCTCTGTGGCTCACCGAGTCCAAAAGATTGGCTGGTTTGTTGTTGTGTACCAGAAACGCTACACCTGCCACCTGGGTGCTGATGGGGTACCTGCCCATTCTGGCTCGGAGACATGCCTGGATAATTGTAAAATAATTGTATCGTGTTATCTAATATTGTTATTATCATTATTATTAGTACACTCGCAAGCCTTGGAATTATTTTTAGAGTTTGAAGAAAGTGATTAATCGATCTAATCACGTTTGGTAACACGCTTTACAATGGAAGAAGCCTGATTATCCCTGAGTCTAGCAACTTTTCATATCTCGAAAGAAATTTTTTTTTTTCACACATCAGACCACGAGTTTCGTTGAACAATCTTATTCGGTTTAACTTACCAGAAGGCGTTTTGTCTCCAGCAGACATTTTAGAAAATGCTAATAATGCGTCCGGGAAATTTGGAGGTGTAGCCGGCGTATTGCACGGTGTGATCTGAAAGATTAGTAAATAAGAAAAGGAAATGAGGTATGAATGAAAATACGTAATCCATGCGAAAGGCAAATATGGAAAATATTTCAATCCTGTATTCGAGTTTTGTTTATTTCTATGCTATTTCTCACCTGTCCAAAATGTGTTCCCGGTCCTTGAGCGCACGAGGGTATAGCAGCTTCTTGAAAAAATATACTCAATGCTGTCTGTAAACAGAAATGCAGCAAAATTAATAAAAATATATGCTGTTAAATTGGGAATTGGTAAAAGCGCATAATATTTTCTGCAAAAGTCAAGAAAAACTGACTTCAAAGATTTATTATAAGCTTTATTGCATGAAGAATATGCTAATATTGATACTTTTACTAAGCAACTTTAGTCTCTGTCTATAATTGTTATAATCTAAATACTGTGTGAATACTTTTTTTAAAAATATTGTTTCATCTGCGTGATGCGTTTCTCTAAGAACGTATGAATAAAATAACGTTAAGATCGTAAAAAACGAATCTATAATATTATACAAGCAATTATTTCATATAAGCTAACGTATAACGTTGCATAAATTACACAACATCGACAGCAATAAATATTTTACTATCAAAGAATCACTTTGAAGGGGTTGTAATTGCAAAATACGTACGGTTCGCTTTATCGGTGCTGTTATTCATCATTTACAGCATATCGAACCATTCTCAATTAATGATACTCCCTACAAGTACGTTTTTTTACAAACGGCACTAGTATCTAATCACAAAGTATTTGATTCATGATTGAATTCATAACACAATAAATGTTGAAAAATTAACTGACAAAAATCGTGAAGATGTCTGATTATCACAGTTATCCAAATCTGTGCGTGAAATTCCAAAGTTATATTAACTGTAAAATAATGTTGAACCTTTTGGATAAACAGTGCATTTTCGGTAATCTGGTTGAAAAATTAGAATCCCAGTTATCATAGGTAGTGAATTTCAGAATCAATGAAAGTTCAGAATACACCATAGACTTCATCGGAGAAATCGACTGGAAGTGGAAAAACTGGCTTATTTACAGTCTTAATAATTACTTTACCAATGTATTGTTTCATAAACGATGTTTTAATGCAGAATTTGTAAAAATATTATCACTCTTGATAACAGTGACCATTCGGATTGTAAACAAGAATAATCCTTGTAAATTCCCTTGTTTCTGTTTGAATATAGAATCATCAAATGTTACTCAAATGCAATTCAGATCCCCTTATTCTACCATCTATGAGCAAAATTGTTTATGGGTTTGGATTTTTTTTTTCAAACCTAAGTAGCTGCTTGCAGTCTTTACAAGAAAAAAATAATTTTTTACAAAACCGCAACATGTGGTGACTAAAATTTAAGAACATTCATAAAGTTGTTTCTTCATTAATATACCTGTACTTGTAAGTTTCAGGTATGTTTGCAACGAAATATCACTGTTGCCTCAGTTAGGTAGAACACCTTATACAATATTATCAGATTAATGGAATACATAACATACACTATTTGGAACTAACAACTTTTTGGTGAAATTGACTTAGTTGTGAGAAATAAGTTACTCGCTAGCAGCCTTAGAAGATTTGTTTTCACGGCAAATGAAGGTGGCTTGAATTAAAAAAAAGACAATCTAAAAAATAACAAAAGAAAAAAAAACGGTAAAATGATCGCAAGGTTGAAGTTAGTAGAGTTATCGTAATGAAAAATTGGAGAAAAAATCACTATTTTCTTAATTTTACAATGATTTTGAAGGAACGAAGATTTTAAGATGTGAGTGTGTTTTGTTATCAATGTTTACTAAATTTCAGTCAATTCCAAAATCGCAAAATGACTGTTTTTTCTCAGGATAAATCGTTACACTAACGTTACTAACTTCAGTATGATAAAAGACTGTCTAAATGTTTTGTTATGGCTGGACAGGTAAAAGGATAAATTTCACGCCGAAAAATGACGTAGATACGAATGAAAAAGACTTGAGTGAATAACAAAAAATGTCGAAAACCTTCGAGTGAAATGAATTCATTCCAAGTATGTTACACCAGCATAGACTAAGTATAAATAATCGCAAATGGCATTTTGCCACCTGCCAAGTTGAGTTATTTTTTACTAGGCTGGTTTGGCACCACTGATATTTTGGCACAGACCATTGTCACCCGTCTGCCCGAAAATATATAATCTATAATGCGAGACATGCCACAGAGACTGGTCAGCGGCATGGAAAGCTGAGTGGCGATGTTACGAATAAATTATTTCCGCTCTACAGCTGAAATGATTATCAGTTGGTTGAAATCCGGTCATTATTCAATCTAAGACCCGAGTCTCGTTGTTACGAAACGCGAACGTAATCGTCGCGACCCGAGTTCCAATTTCCTGCTGTTCCGATTTATTGCCTGATAAAAAAGATCCGAACAGCAAGCGATCGTTGTTTATTAGTGTTTACCTGCAACGGCCGTTATGTGACGAAAAAAAAGATGGTACATAAATAACGAAGTTGAAACATTGGGAAAAAACCAGTATTGTCTTATCTTTAGAATGATTTTGAGGGAATTAAAATGGCAAGATATGAGTATGTTTTGTTTTATTCCAGTTTAATGAATTTTAAATATTTACAAAATCGCGAAATAACGGTTTTTCTTTGACACGATTCGTTACTAACTTCAACATGATCATAAATAATAGGGGTATCGCAGAATCCGAGGTGGTAAAATTAGACGTCCGTTTACCAGCGAATTTCATCCAGGTTTTTGTCGATTGCTGATATGTATCACGTGCGGGTGAAATGATAATGGTAGCCGCATTATGACCGCGAGTTGTTGTTCAGATACTGGAAAAGTACGCAAGATAAACTTGTGAGTGAAGAGCAGCCATTTTATCATCACTACTCCGTCGTCTCGTCGTCGTCGTGTGTGGTTTGTTTACCTATAACTGGCTTGCCCGGCGGCCAAGACGGGAAATAATTAATGAAAAATGGAAGTAGAGCTCACCTCGAACTGCCAGTGAGCAGCTTGTAGTAACTGTTTCGCCTGTTCCCTGGCGCACCCGGCGGCCAGAACGAACTGATTAATCATCACCTGTTCCCTTAGAGCGTCCATTTTAACGCGAAACCTTTTTGTTATCACCTTTCGCCTCGTGACTTCTGTAGCAGCTACGAATGCTTGTCGACGGAAAATTACTGTCCGATTTTCCAAGCCGTTCAGACAATTCGAACTATGACGACACGACTGTTCTCTTTTAATTATATTAGTATTGTTATTGTTTTGTGTTTTGTTACACGGGTTCTATTTACCGCGGCAGCAGTCTGCACCCACCCTACCAACCAACGGCGGGCTAGCCATAAGCCAACAACACACACAACTTGTTTTCAAAACTACTCATCCCTGACGAAAGCAGAACGGCCCGACGTGACGTCACAAGTCTTGCTTACATTAACGTGCCTGCGACAAAGTCGTCTGTTTGGGGACGTCACGTTCGGCGAACTCCCTCCCCGCGACTTTTAACAATCAGATATACCCCCACCAAATCGCGACGTTTGTTGTTATTTTGATTATGATGGCGTTGGCCCGATTCTCGCTCTATACGGACCTTAGAGCATCTACTATATGCTCTAAGATACGGACGTACTGTTGTATGTACACCACGGATGTAAGACATGTAATGTATGTTCATACATACACGATCAGTGATCCCTACTCTAACCGCGAATAATATTTGACTGATACTTGCGATATTAGTTTATTTGTACGACGAATCTCAATCAACGTAAATCAAATCGATTGTAGCGCGTGTTTACACACACGTACGTGTTATGGTTATACTAGCCTAAGTTCTTCTTCTATCAAGTCATCTTATTATTATAATTAAAAATGTATTTTGAAACTCTACTACGAATCACACTCCTGACATATCTTCAGTCAACGCCCTAACACAACGTCAATGTAAAACTGGCTTGTTTTGTGGTATAAAGCACACGCCATTGACCGAAAACTGTCAAAGACGGTTACCTAATGGGGTTTGTTCTGTGTTTATGGGATCACCCGTTGAACGGCTCCCATTGATAATGAAGTTATCGAATCGCTACATGGTTTGTTATTGTTCCGGAGAGAGAGATAGCATGGAAGGGAAGTGCGATTTCCTTTTATTAGCTACTGCGCATGCGTGGGAGAGTCTGAGTAAAAATGTGCCACTTATTTACAAAAGAAATAGCGTGCGAAACGGACACTGGCCTCTGGTGACAAGCTTTTTGAAAGACTGTACCGATGCAAGAGAGACAGCACCACCTCCGAACTATCTCTGCTCGGCAAAAAAGCCACAAGCAAGTGATCGTTCCAGTATTATTATATTTCAGTGAGCCCGCACCCAGACCCACTTGGGCGATCGAATTATCCTTATCTTTCCGTCAACGCAAACGCATCGCATTCAAGCATTAAGATTCTCGTAACATAATTTCGATCTGGTTTACAGATATTTGAATGAAGGTGTCACATCTCAAGATGGCGGTTTCCGCTATCCCGCCAATGGCGACACATTGGCAAGTCAGATGACAGGTTAGTTTATGTCCTAAGATTGTTGTGTGTGATCGTTTGCGAAATGGAATTGTTAGTGAAATATTATTAAACAATCGAGTACGTGATTGGCATGATAATTTCAAACGTACCTTGGATAAAACGAATCGTCAGCTTAGACGACTTTTCGAACATATCTGATTTGTTCGCTATTTCATAGTAAGTGAACACAAACGAAAAACAAAACCTAACCTTCAAGATTGCTCATTCGTCACTTATGGAAGATAAAAATAAGTAATAAAGTTGTTAAAAGTCAAAGAAATTACTGGACATTTAAACCGACTGCAATACAGCTTATCGGTTGTATTTTCATAACGGTTGGACGTTAACTGAACATACACATAGAGAAAACATAGAAAAACCGAAATGTCAGGTAAAGGTAAACAGAGTTCGAAGAAGGCGCTGATAAAGGTGCGCGAGGGCGGTAAATCCGGACATCTATCCTCTGTTAATTCTGACACGAGTTCGGAGAGCACAGAGGCCGCAGTTTCTCTGCCTGTTCTAAAAACGGTCGACAATGGAAAACATTTGCCAAGGTACTGTAGCATTCTTCAACGTTCGGCGGAGGAATGTGTTGGGATGGAGGATTTGGATACGCTACAACTCGAGCTGGAAACATTGCTTTCATCTGTCGTAGTTCGATGCCGATTACTGCAAGACGAGATAACAAACTTGTCGTCAGCAGAAGAACGTAGAGACAAAAGGTCAAAGAGTGTGAAAGGCTTGTCGACACTTGACAAGAAAATTCGCGAGGACAAATCCAAGCTTAAGGACTTTAGCTCGAAGGCGCAGTCTCCTCTTCCGGCCAAACTGTTCAAACAAAAAACTTCCGGGGGATTGGCTTCTCAAGTTGTCCCGAATCCTCACGAATTGAACAGAATCGATGGGAGTAAATCCGATCTCCCTAAACTACTTTTGCCCAAAAATGATACCCCCAACAAGTTCTGGGCATCGGTCGATCCTTACTGCACTGATATCATGCCGGAGGATTTGAAGCTGCTCGAAGAATTAGTCGCCACACATAGCAATCAAAGCGAATTCAAGAAAATCCCGCCGCTGGGTCGTCATTACAGTCTGCTGTGGGCACACAATGATTTGTTACAGGAAGAAGACGCGGCCAATCCAAACAGGGATAAAAAGAAAAATCGGTCCGATGTTTCGCTCCTTGTATCGAAGGTTGATAAGAAGGGAAATAGCATCGCAGGACCTCTGACCCAAAGATTAGTTTCAGCTCTGTTAGAAGAGAATGTATATGTAGCTAATAATAATATGGATAATAAATTATTCAGGGACGGCGATCCTCCTGTGCTTAGGGACTTGTCTATACAAAATTCAATGAACTTGGAATTGAGGATGCACAAGGAGCTAGTAGAACAAGGTATACTTGAGGCTGATACTCCGAAAAAAAATCAGGACGATGAAATTCTTGCAGAAATAAAACGATGCCAACAAGAACTGTCCGCTTTGTCCAATCACAATGTGACACAGTTGAAACGACTGCTTCAATTGGCACAAGAGGAGAGCAAACGGCAGGCTGTGAAACGTAAAATAAGCATCGTCGATAACGAAGTCGTTGAACATTACAAAAAGTTGATACTAGCTAAACAGAGAAAGGTGTCTATGACTAAAAAAGAACAGGACAAGGCTTGGAGCTGTCTGAGAGAGCGCGAAAACTTACTTGAACATTTGAATATACTGTCAAGCGGTAGTGACTCTGTCATTAACTCAAGAAATAGCACGGCTTGATCTCTCAATGATCAACATACAAGACAATGCGTATACGCAGCATAACATTATATTATACAATAGCAGCCCTGATTAGTTAATCTCAATTGAATCGTATTTATATGTTTATCACAATATTTCGAATTATTGTACTTTTAGCTACGATTACAATGCTGAAATGAATGATGTGACAATTACTTTACAGTTTACGATATTGTTCTATTAACTTGTACAGATTATAATAATTATGATAATCCTCGTAGTAATTTATACAGTTACATATTTGAGTTAATTTGTTCTTTTGATTACTTTTTTATGTAGTGCCTGATACAATCGAGTGATTTATGAATGTAGTAATAGGATAAATTGACCGTCACGGGAACAATAATGAAATGGGAAAGATGTATTAACATATAATCTATATTTTAATATATTATTTTCAAATACATATTCGAGAATTTTCAATCTTACGTATCATCTGGAATAATAGTAACGATAATGCTATTCGTAATAAGGATAATGATTATAATTATAGGGAATGTTCAACAAATGAAATATCATAAAAATGTAAACAAGTCGTAATAATAGAAAAATATATGTATATGTATGTATATAATATATATATAAAATATATATTATATATATATATCAAGACATAAACACAAAAACTATTAATTTAACAATAACAAAATTATACAATATCACAATTAAATCAATAATGAATCCATTCAAGTTGAATCATGATTGTGGTGAAAGTGGTAACAATTTAATAACAAAAGGTATCTTCAAATATCTTTGTTTCAAATGATTAATATTTTTTTTACGCATACTATTTTCATTTATTAATCAAGTTATATCATAAATCACGGTAAAGTGATATAACACGTACAGGATGATTCAGAAAAATGTTACCTGCAACTAATTGGAGCGAGAGCGATTATTTTTCTCTGTCAAAAAAAAATCTCACCAAACTACTATTCAAACCTTTATCATTTCAGAATTCTGTTCCATAAACAATTCTTTTACTTCTCTCTTCTTGCACGTTTTCAAGTTGTATTTTACCCACATATTATATGGTTTTTATTAATCGTACCAATAGTAATATGTTTTTTGAGCCAACTCATATTTTTTCATCATTCTCTTTTTCTTTTACTTTTATTACAGAACAAATATACGTTATGCCTGAATATTTGTTATAATAACGCTCTAGTTGATCTTTTCTTTAATTTACTTATAAAGATTAGTTATGGTTTGTCTTTTTGCTTTGGGCCCCATGCAACCGTTACAGTCAAAACATATTAGTTTATTTTTATTTATTTAATTCTTTTACTTTTAGATAACGTACGTTTACTTTTCTACATTCTATAGAAAATACAAGTTTCACTTTGGATATTTTGTTCAAAACTTTTTCAAATTAGTTTCAGAAATATTGAATGTTCCGCGCTTTTTTTATTTTTATTTTTTTTTATTATTCATGTTTTGAAATCTAGGTGCAAATTGCATTGTTTTTTCCTTTTGTCCAGAATGTTTAACTTTTACATGTATATCAGGGGGCCTAAGTCGAATAGAGAAACATTTCTATTATTTAGCGACCTGACACGTATCGACCTTCCTCTTTCTCCATAGGTACTGTTTTCACTTATTTTTTCTTAGCCCATATCGTTAAGATTCTACATCAATGAATGTATATATTTATGTAAATGACTGTATGTTTAACAGAGTGAATCAGATTAAACACGATACAATTGGAACACTACAGTTTCATCTACCTATACAGTTTAGTTTGAATTTTGATGAAAACTAGTGTAACTTTCGATTTTTAATTATAATTAATACTAGATCAACAACTGATTTCGAATCACAAAGAAAAAAACAAAGGATGAAAGATGCTACGTGTAATAGTTTAAAGAATTAAATACGTATGGATAAAAATTAACAATTCGTACTTGAGCTGCCGCTTTTTTTAAATTCGAAAAATTTTCCCCGGTATATTTGAATTACAACCTAGCTATTTGTAATAAAATTCATCCTGAAAAAACTATTTTTTTTTTTCGTTTTTTTTCGTTTTAGAGAGAATTATAATTTATTCTGGAAAACGAGCGTTTGTAGATACCTTCTATTTATTTTATATATACATATATATACACATACACACATGTATATATATGTATATATATACACACAGACACACAGACACACAGACACACACACACACCTGAACACGTGTTAATATACTATAATCTAGCTGTCATTAATCAAAATTTGAAAATGATAATAATTTGACATAATAAGCTGCTTTTTAGTTGATATACTGTTGATTTATGCCTTGTTAATAAAACATTTCATTACTTTTAGCATTGCTTTTTTTTCATTTTTGCAAATCCTGTTTCTTATTTGGCACAGTTTTTTTTCTATTCTATTATTTTTTTGTTTTTGTTTTTGCAATGAATTCATGCAGTACAGATAAAATGGGTAGAATAGTGGTTGGTAACAACACTACTACTGCATTTATACAATTTTGTTTGACATCGTAATTGAAAACGGGATGTCTTTCAACAGTTTTGAATCGTAATAAGAAATTTTTCGTGAGTAGAATATTTCGAGAACTATAAGGTACTCATCATTACCACCCAAAGCCAAATATGTTTTGATTAAACTAACTAGATTTGTAAGTTGATTTGTGAAAACTATATGTATAGAACAATATTTCCACCATCTACCAATTATATGTGGGTATTTTAACAGATATATTATCTAATCTTAAAAACCTGACGATAAACGAACGATAATTACCGATGTTACGCTACACTCGTCCATTCGTTCGTCGTTCGGTTTATTCCTGTCTTCAGCCCGAAAATTTGTTGTTACAGATTTGATTCGTTATTAATTAACCCTACAATATATATAATATACATATACGTATATGTATACATTTACACACACACATACACACACATATATATATTTATATATGTATTGCTAGAGTGAAAATATCAAAATTCCTGTTTTTGAAAATGTAATATTTGGTATTGATACAGATATTTATGTATGTATGTGGTTATTTATTAGTTACAGTAAAGATTGGATAATACTTTTGGCACTCGCGTATTCACGCTGCTTCTTGTACGTAGAGTTTTCTTTCTTTCTTTTTTTTTAATACCTAATATGATGCACAATTATGAGTTTTTTTTGTTTTTTTGTTTGTTGTTGTTTTTGTTAGTTGATTTTTTGTTGCTTGTTTTTAAATTCAAATTTTAATCTTCATCCGAAGACTCTGTGGAGCTTTCAGGCATTGAACTGAACCAATTTTCACGAGCTCCGGTGCTCCTAGAACATAGCAATCTTTAATCTCAATGATCATCTTTTGCTACAGATTAATATTTCTCTAACTAGAATGAATTTGTCAAAATATAAATAAAAGAAAATTAAAAAAATCCAGCTGATTATTCTCCATCGAGGTATAGGTATTTGCTAGGGAGAATTTTTTGTGTAAAGTTTATCTCACCTCGTACGCTGACGGGTACTAGTGGGCAGTGTCAAGGAAGTACGATAATACTGGGGTGCGGTGCCTAACGGTGTTTCCTCCGGTCTACGATGCAATGTCATTGTCTCGTGTGGAGAAGTAACTAATTCATCCTGGTTGTCCAGATAATATCGGGAACCGTTTGCACTCTTGCAATTCTCACATTCACTACGATAGTCATCCGCATCGTCATGCAAGGTCGGCAGAGCTTGCATGCTGCAAGCGCATGCCACAGATTCGATGCTTCCATCTTGGTTCACTTCGGTATTTGAAGCAATTTTAGGCTGAAATTGAATATCAGTATTTGAATATGCTCAAAACCTTCAAGATGTTCTTTTGTCAATGCAGTTTCTAGCTGTCAACTGGAATTAACCGTTGATTTATATTAACATGATTCTTTCAAATAAGATCTCACCTTAAAGTCACAATTTGTTAGATTTGCACTTGGTTGAGCAGGTGGCTCCCCCTCAACCTGTGGCGCAGCAGTCGGTAGTCCAACAAGTACATCATCATAAAATGCATCCGAACGAATAGAATTTTCATTGGTTGGTGCAGTCGGTGGAGCAGATTGTGGAGTATTTTGAGGGGATACATTTCGTGGCGGGGTATCGAAAAGCGGAGCAACAGACTGATGAGCAGTAAATTCTCTTCTCAATCTGAGACTGCCACTGGTAGCTAGGGTTCTGGGAATAGTACGATGGCTGGACGTGCCGGATGTGGGCAATGTTGCAGATATGGTAAAGGCGCCAGCGCCTTGACGAGGTAGAGTCGTGTGCTGGTGATAAGCTTTTGGAATAGTGGAGTGGGAAGTTGGTAGAGATAAAATATTACTCTGAGACAAAACGTGAGTTTGGTTGGTGATAATGCCTGGCGGCGGTGGGAGATTCTCGTAAGTATTAGGTCCTATGTTGAATGTGGTTACAGAGCTATTTGCATAAGCTCCAACCGTCATGGATTCGCCCTGATTTACTTGGTAGGTATTTGAGTGAGTGTTAGGGCTGCTCAAAGGCCTATTCATCGATGGTATCATCGGAGACGTAGATGCTCCGTGCCTGTCTGAGAGATTCGGCGTTGTAACTGAGAGGCCAATTTGGCTATTTGCTACAGTCGCGACTGACGAAGGATGAGTACCGTGATTCACCGACAAATACGCGCCAGGGAAGTTCAATGGTGATAAAGCGTGCGGACTTGTAGATAGCAACGCTTGTTCTGCTCTCGCAGCTGCTACTGCTTCTTCATATGGCGGTGGAGCTTCTCCACGTGGAAAATAATTACCTGGTGGTTTCCACAACGGATAACCACCTCCGCATGACATGTCATCTGCTGGTCCACCGTGCGACAGTCCACCTCTTTCTAGGTATCCCATACTACCAAGACTTCTTTGCTCGTCGGTTAATTGTCGATTTTGCCTCCCTGCCACACAAACTATTGTATTCCATTATTTATCCATTGCATTTTATACGAGTAAAACAAATTTTTATTGGTCAAGCATGGTAAACTATTGAAATGATACAAACATTTAATGGGATTAGGATATAGAAAAATAAATGTTCAATATGTAACAACGATATCTGTCGATCTCACCTCTAATCTTTCTCTGGCGAAGTCGATGAATCAAAAAGAATATCAGAGAAAGTGACAATATGGCAGTGATGCAGCTGGCGACAAGACGAAGTCCCATGTCGCTTGACGTGTTGCCATCTCCCAAGCCGCCTCCGATTCCACTGTTTCCATCTCCGCCGCCAACTGGAAGAGTGTCGTCCATGCAGATAAACTCGCAGCAAGTGGTGCCAACGCGAAAAGACTTGCAATCCTGTATGCCAAGCGGTATATAAATGACAATGGAAAATTGATTACAAAGGTCCAACAAAGCTCTGACTTATTGTTTGATCACCTGCGGCTGCGAGCAGAGAACCGCCTTGCACCATTTTGGATTCCCATTGTCGCAGACGCAGAGAGTACACGCATCTGGGCCAGGACTGTAGTGAAACCCCGATTCAAAGAATCGGCCCTGTAAGTCTTTGCAAGAACCGCTTCCTCTAGCTTGACCTGAAAGATTCATTAATTGCGGTCAAGAATATATTAAGCGGAGGAAATTTTTGTCGATCCGAATTAGTGAAATAGTCGGGGATTCGGCGAGGGTAGGAAAAAGCAATTGCCTTTTGGAAGATAAAAAGAAATTGTAGGACAAATGAATTCCATAGACGTTGATTTGGGGGGCAGGGTGTGATTATGAACGGGATTGGAGATTGTTTGCCGCGTGATCGGAGCATAGAGAGCCGGTTCGTACCAGTAAAATGCAGATTTAGCGTGAGCACCGCATAGCTGAGGACTCCGCTGTATCTCATTCTGCGTTTCGTTATCTCATTATATACCGTCCACCGTCAACAATGTTGCTTAGTTTTCGTCAACGCATATTCACCGTCATTTCAATCACCACACCAGACATGCGGTTAAACCACAAACGACACGCATTGTCAGATCATATCGATAGCACCCACATTTTCTCATTCCTTCACAATTATTCTAATCCCATAACCCAACCGCCAGTCTGAAATATAAAAGTACTTAGCTACAAACTCTCCCAAAATGATGATCGATTAGTAAACAGAAATGCTATCTCGGTCGGAGATACGAGTGGCGCCACCTGTCCTATTTGGGCGGACAATAACGAATTTCTACGAAGCTGCGTTACCTGGCGGCCGGTGGAACGCGAGAAAACCACACTTTCAACCTGTTATGCGCATCACGATAAGGGGAGGGCAACGGCGGGAGGGCAAGGACAAATGTACAGACACCTAGATTGATTCTGACCCCTCGATATCTCTGTAATTTTACGACTCACAGTTTTGGAGGACAAATGTACAGACAGCTAGATTGATTCTGACCCCTTCGATATCTCTAGTAATTTTACCACTTACACTTTTGGATGAGCACCGTTGACGTTACCGGCAGTGCCTGTGACGCTCATTTGGAACCGTGGGTTGTATAATTACTAGGGATATTGAAAGGGTTTCAATCAATCTAAGTGCCTGTATCTGTACAGTAGGGTAGTTCATTTCAAATTTCATACTTTTTTTTTTGCCTCTTGCCTGGCAGCTCGGTGCCTAATCCAGAAAAAATAATTCCCGTTGAAGCGCAGAGCAAAAAAAATATTTAGTTGCTATCAACATAAATATTGGTCGCTACCAATTTTTGAAATGATTTTTATTTAATCATATGTGAATCTGGTACGGACATAAATATGTATAGAATAAACAGTTTTTGTTACCGAAAGAGGAGTGTCACATCTCTTCAATGTCCCCATTTCACTTTCGATACGGATTTTCATGAACAAATGATTAATTGAACCACGATACGAAGAAAATAAAATTATCCATTTTGTTCTATTATTTAATTTTTTTTGTGTCGTGATTCAATTAATCGTTGTTCATAAAAATCAGTACGGAAAACGAAATGGGGACATTAAGGTGATGTGACCTTCCTCTTTCGGTAACAAAAACTGTTTATACTATACATATATAAATCCGTACAGGTTACACGTAATAATAAATCAAAAACATTTCAATAATTGGAAGCAACTTCTAAATATTATTTGAAAGTACCCAACTTTCAGGAAAATCTTTTTTGAAGTATTTTGTAGCACTTGCTCGATGAGACAAAAATGAAACTTAATTAATATATTATAAAAAATAAGAAATCGCGAAAATTAATTTATCCCAATTGATATATAACTATCGGTAGTAACTTTCAAATAAGCTGTTTATAACCTGGTTTTTTAGGAGAATTTTATTCTGACTATTAGGCATCGTTGTGTCGGGTGAGAGACAAAAAAAATAATTTATTCTAAATGACTTATCCAACAATAATTGACTCATTTATAGCAATAATCAACATTTTTTATTTCTCTTTTGACCTTCGATAGCGACCTCTAAATGTTTTTTATGCTCTGCGCTTCAACGAAATTTTTTTAATCTAAATTTGGCACCGAGTTTTCAGTTGAAAGGCGAAATGAAATACACGTTTAAAATGAACTACCCTACCGTAAAGTATTTTTTTAACTGTGCGTAGCGTAGGGCAATTAACGTGAGGCGAATCCGCCTGTGCATAGACATTCGACAATACTATTACTGATTGACATTTCTTCTACAGCCGTATGCTGCCGCAAAATCGTGGTTGCCCTTGCGTGGGGAAAAAATACACCGGCACGCAAATCTATCTATATGTATTTTGACGCGCTAAATCCAAACCCGATGTTTGTTTGGTCCGTACACCTTCAAAATTTTGAGTGAATTGCAAAAATCCACTAAAAATTTAGAAAAATCGCAGTTATCAAAATGAAGAAATTTTTATTGAACTGAGTCAGGTATGTTTCATATATATTTCGATACGTTGAATACAAATTCGAAGTCTGTTTGTCTCTAAAACTTCAAAATTTGGAGTAAATTGCGAAAAACCGCTGAAGATTGCTAAAAATCACGAAAAATTGTAGTTAAGCATGTGAAAAAAATTGCTGGAAAATTTCGAAAATTTGGGTTGTTTGATGAATTCTAAATTGCACTTCCTACATTCTCACCCCGACTACTTTTCTTAAAATTTTGGAGACTATAGTGAAAAACGAGGAGAACGATTACATCAAGACATAAGTGAGATGGAGAGTCGTATCGAGGTAAGTGGAATGTCAACATGATGGCAGATTTTTACTGGACGCTAAAGAGAGAAATAACGAGAAAATAGAAAACGAAAGAGAAACCGGTTCCGTAGATCATTCGAAGAAAAAAGAGTTCTATACAAGCGAAGAACAGTTTGGAAATAATATTATTTTTTCCTATTTTCTGCTACTTCATTGCTATTTTACACGATTTTTGCTAACTCTATGAATGATCGAGATGAACAGATTTTGAATTTAGATTCAGCACATCAAAATCTCTCTATCTAACAAAAATTCCTGTCCCGCGTAAACAAATGAAAAAGAAGATTTAAATAGCAACAGGTAAAAAAGATTATAATAACAATAGTATACGCATGAAGTTGGCGGTG
Organism: Diprion similis; assembly: GCF_021155765.1. NCBI lineage: Eukaryota > Metazoa > Arthropoda > Insecta > Hymenoptera > Diprionidae > Diprion > Diprion similis. The sequence continues at coordinate 4,323,084 of NC_060118.1, forward strand.
GGGTGAGATGCCGAAAACAAAACAAAAGCATCCAGCAAACAAAACTTCCTATGCTCATAACAAGATGTGCGCTGAGAAGTCGAACGTGAAGTATTTTCACTTTTTCTGACACAAAAAATAAATATGCAAATGAGAATTATCAAGATGATTTCCGATAGGAATTGTCTTTTTCGCGCGCTGGCGTATTGTGTACACGGCATTCAAGATCGACACGCAGAGGTGAGACAGAGTATCATTTCAAATATAGTTGATAATTGGTCTACATTTGCGGGTTTTATTACAGGTAATGAGTCATACGGTGCCGTGATTAGGTCACCTGATGATTACAAATCACACGTGAATAAAAATGGAATTTACGGGATAGAAGCAGAATTAGCTGGAGCTGCGGACATTATTAGAATATGTTTAATCGTGTATCGCGGAGAACAGCTCCTCCTCTGCTGCTGGAGACGGACGACGTAGAGTGGTCCGTCTACGTATAGTAAATGAAAATTATACGAGGACATGTAAAAAAAATGATAAAAAATTTATCATTCCACAGCAAAAACATCCCACAGTGAACGATTTTTCGCTCCCTGGTCAACTTCGAAGTAAATTCAAAGTGATAAATGTACAAGACAATAAATTTATTTGAAAAAAAAAAGAATCGATATCAATTATTTGTACATTATAAACCAGACACAGTAGACTCTATATCTCTATGTGTAGATATACGTGAAAGAATCTGAAAATAATAACTATAGCAAAATAAGTCGGCAAATGCAATTGGGGTTGCATGGCATCGGGGGTTTTGTACATGTGAGTGGATTCGTTTACTAAAACAATCTGAGCAGGCCTGCATAGGGAGCCAATAGCAATGTCGGGTTGATCGGAAACAACCGATCAACAGTTGCAGACCTGTCATCAAATCAGCATAAATGAATTCACTTTTCTAATAGACAATGTATAAGGAAATAGAGAGGCGCGTAGCGCCGAGGTGGGGATGGAGCGCGAAGCGCGCAGGGGCGGAGCCCCTAGTGTTATCTGAACGAATAAGCTCCTCCACTGTTGCTCGGTAAGATATTTGTACCATTAAATAAGACGAACTGAAGCCAAATGTACCAATTTAATGGGAACTTGGTTGCACGTGTACGAGGGTAGTTCACCACCGATGTGACATTCTCTCGAAAAACGCTAAAACACGTATCTCCTACTTTTTTCTGCTCTTTCAAATGCAATTAAGTGCATTCAAATATGAGCAATAATATTTTAGTTAAAACTGATTTGTAATTTATGAGCCCTATGATTTTTCGGAATTCAACCCCATTGTAATTGGACAAAATGGATTTAGCATTATTCGCCATGAAAATTATCCCCCAATTGGTTTCATTCAAATATCTAAACTGGAAAAATGCGAAACAGCGAAACTACCACTGGAGTGCCAAAATCGGGGATTGATTTCACACCTTTAAACCGTTTTTCCGCCGTTGAAGAAAATGTGTTGCTTAGATTTCGATGAAAAATAACATATCCCAAGATGAACAAAATTGGGGAAGGGGGGGGGGGGGGGGGGAACCTTGGGAACTTTTATTGTCAGTAATTTTTTTAATCCTTGTAGTGAAATTTACAGGTAACACTTTTGAGTATGATACTGTTGGGGGAAAAATAGCTTATAGTCGATGTTCCAAGAAGGCATTTATTCTGCAATTTATGAAGGGTCTCAGGCACCAGTCATCTACACTGGAAAGGGGGCTTCAAACAGCAAGTAGAAGACGGGTTTATTGTTTGGCTCGCGGCAATCATATTTTTATTTGACTGCAAATTTGATGTTGGGATATTTTGGACCTCATGGGACCAGGAAAGCTTAATGAATCGAGAACAACTGGACCGTTGAAATTCAGAATTTAGTCCGTTCTAAGCTAAGAAAAGCTGCATCGATTGAGACTGAAAGCATAAAAACCCGTTAATCCATTTTCGAGATATCATTATTTTTATTTCTTCTTTGATGTTATTCAAATAACTTAAGAACTACTGTATCCATCATATCCGAAATCTAATCGGCTTCAAGTTAAGAAAAGCCTTGACATTGAAACCAACTTCCAAAGTTGCAACATAGCTAGAACAATAAACTTTCTTACTCTAACGTTGCGAACTTCAACATTAATCGTTTTTAAAAGCCATGTCATTTTGGCAACTTCATAAAAGTGCTAGGAGATGTTTACAAGACAATAGATGGAAGACCTATTAATAATGGTGAACAAATTTATGCACAAAATGTCTCTACGAACGTCTGAACGATGGCATATTTGTTGTTGGTGTATATTTTCAGTTCTAATTCAAAATATATAAACAAGAATAGATATCACACGATAAGCTAGGCAATGAATAAACTTTGAGTTACTGTAAATTGAAAAACGGCGTACCGCAGGCGACGAGGTGGTGTAAAATCCTCTCGCTCGGGATATGACGACCCCACGTACACCGAGTAAGTTGACGGGGCCTGAAGTCGGCACAAGCCCGATGGAAGGCCCCCGAGGTGACCTCAGGGCCCGTGCTTACGTTCCGGCATGGTACGGAGAGTCGCGCCCCCGAGAGATCCTTAGCATCCACAAACATCAGGATGATATGCACGAACAAAACGAAAAGTTACCTCAGGTGGTAGCCCCGGTACAGGGGGAATCCATCCCGGGTTCTAATCGAGTGAAAGCCCCGGTGGCCCAGGGCGGCGGCATGGAGTTTGAGGGCCGCAGAACGTGCAAAAAACAGGCGGCGAAGACGGCGACGCGAAAAAAGGAAAAAATGGACAGGACGACACTGCGACTACCCAGACGGGAAAGGACAGGCAGCGTGTCGAGCGCGGGTAGCGAGGCGAGTTACTCTTTCGCTGTATCTGCGATCGGCACCGATACCAGAATAACGGACAGTACAGACCTGATGGAGTTACTAACAATAATACAGAGGACAGTGACAAAGATGGCCGTGGCAGCGGCCATCCAAAAAAACATTAACATGACGGTCAAACACGGAATAAAGATGATATTCCAGGCTGCTGGCGTTGCGCTAAATAGGTACATATATCAAGACATCCCCGAGTGAACGCAAGTTGGATTACGAATCGACGGAGACGGAAGTCGAGACGAAGGTAAAGCAACGGGAAATACCACGGACAAAGCGGAAACGGGAAGCGACTGGGACTACTCCGGAGTCCTCTCAAAACAGTCCCACGGTAGTGGAACCGGCCGCAGCCTGGCAAACTGTAACAAAAAAAAAAAAAAACGTAGACAACAGAACGGAAGACACGGACGGACAAGACGAATGCGATGACCCGGGCTGATGGGCGCACAGCGGCTCCCAAACACTGGGGGACGGCCGTGCTCGTTAAGCCCGGGAATAACAGTACTTACTTAGACATCGTGAAGAGGATATGGACGACGGTCGATCCGAAGAAGAGCCACGTTCAAGTGACGACTCTGAGGAAGACCAAAAACGGACTGTGTCTTCGGAAAATCAAGACGGATGCAGACGGACGGGACGGTTTCGGACGGGCACTGCAGGACGCGGTCGGCGACGCGGACATCGTCAGGGCCGGGACCTCCAAGGTTCAATTGGAGATCTTGGACCTGGACTGAGTCGCGACCAAGGCTGACGTAGTGCAAGCACTGAAACGGAAAACAGGACGAGATACAGACTTTGGCGTCCACATCTTCGGTCCGAATTGGGCCGAACAGTTTATGTCCGTATGCGACCTTGAGTCGCAGGAAGCCAGAGCACTGTTTGGCCGCGGACGGATCGGGATCGGATGGGTGGGTTGCCACGTCCGACAGCGACTCACTGTGACAAAATGCCACAAGTGCCTGGGTTACGGGCACACGGAGGCTAATTGCACAAACAAGGACCGGACGAAAAGTTGCGGAAAATGCGGGGAGACGGGACATTATGCGACAAACTACAAAAAAAAGACAGACCAGTCTGCCCACTGTGCGCCAAGGTGGGGCACGGTTATGCGGCGCATCTTGCGGGATCCGACACCATTCGCGGTGGAACGTGGACAAACTCTACATACGGAAGTTCTCAGCGGAACTGGGGTCAGCGCCGGCCTCGATTACGGACGTTCCCCTAGAGCTGACTGGCCGGCGAAAGGCGGAAAGACTGACAGACGAGACGACGAAACTGATAGCACGGCTGTGCGACTGTGCAATGCCGAAACCACAGTATGCATGAAACAGATCACCACAATACTGGTGGACGGACGAAATAGCCGAGCTGCGGAATGGTTGCCTGGCCAAACGGAGACGAGTAATGTGGGCTGGCAGGACTCGAAAGGGAAACCCTTCAGGCGTAATACAAAACAGAATGGAAACGGCTAACGGACGCTATCAGAGACAGCAAGGCGCGATGCTGGAAGAAGCTCTGCGAAGAGGTGGACAGGGATCCCTGGGGAACTGGTTACACGATCGTGATCAGTAGACTAGGGACCCGGACCCCGCCGGAAATCAAAGACGCGGAGCCTCGCGTCGGCTAGTGGACGGACTGTTTCCGACACAACCGAGATGTACGCGGAAGACTTTACCGCGGAGGAGCTCGTCAGAGCATCCAATGAGCGCGAGTAAGACGCCAGGGCCCGATGGGGTACCGGCGGTAAGTCCTCCGGCTGATGGCCAGCCTGAAGTCGGAGATACTTCTTGACCTGTACAACATGTGCCTAACGACAGGGACCTTCAGTGAACGTTGGAAGGAGGCGAGGTTGGTCCTTATCCCTAAGGGTAAGGGCGACCCCAGCACGCCGTCGGCCTACCGGTCATTGAGCTTATTAAACACGACAGGAAGACTGTACGTACGAACAGCTCCTGCAGCCACGACTCACGGTCGCAATACAGAACAGGGGAGGTCTCTCGGACCAGCAGTTCAGCTTCCGGAGGGGTCGATCAACTATTTGAGCTATCCAAGAGGTGGTCACACCTTCCGGGCAACTGACAGACACTGCCACGCTGCGCGACCTATCGTGCTGTTGGCGACACTGGACGTGAAGAACGCCTTCAACTCGGCCAGGTGGGTGGATATCTTGAAGAAGCTGAGAGGCGATTTTGGGGTTCTATCGTACGTGTTCCGGGTTGTGGAAGATTACCTTCGGAACAAACGACTGACGTACGAGACAATCGAAGATCAAGTGACGCAACAGATCGTCGCGGAGGTCGCCCAAGGCTACGTACTTGGACCAGACTTCTGGAACGGTGTCTCGAAAGTCTGCTCAGACTGGAGCTCCCGCTCCGCATTCGCCTAGTCGCTTACGCTGATGATGTGGCGGCGGTGATAGTCGAGCGCTCTCCAGAGCTGGCGCAATACAAACGGTACAAACTGAACCAGACGATGCGACGAGTCGGACGGTGGATGACTGATCACGGACTGCAACTCGCTACAAAAAAACGGAACTGGTGCTTCGCACCAGAAAACATATACCATATTACGTATGACGATTGGGACAGACCAGATCGAGACCGGAGGAGAAGTCAAGTATCTGGGGGTGACCCTAGATATGAAGATGACTTTCTGGCCTCACATACAAAGGACAGCCCGGAAGGCGGCCGAAAGGATCGCATCCCTAAGCTGCCTGACGACACGAACGGACCGAGACCAGGGAAACGGGGACTACTAATGTTGACAACGAACTCTATCCTTCTCTACAGTGCGGAGATCTGGGCAGACTCTCTGAAGATCAAGAAATACTATCAGGCGATGACGACGCGACGGTACAGAGACGGAGCGCGTTCAGGATCGCCTGTTCCTACCGGATGGTCTCAGCACAGGCTGTCCTGGTGGTGGCGGGCGTGATTCCCATAAATCTCCTTGCTTTCGAAGGCAAGAGAATCTACGGAAGAGACGCGGGCGTGACCCGACGGGACGCGGCAACGATAGAAAAAGACAGGACGTGGCAAGAATGCTAGACGGAAGGAACGACAGGAAACTGGACGCGACCATTGATAAAGGATCTGAGATCATGGGTCCAGAGAGGGTTTGGGGACGTGAACTTTTACGTCACCTAGCTTCTGACGGGCCACGGCTACTCTAGACGGTACCTTCACAACATGAACTGATTACGGATGCCAAACTTTAAGTACTGCAGACACGAACGAGACGACGCGGAACACACGTTCTTCGAATATGACCACTGGACAGAACTCATTGTCAGACGAAGACTGAAGACGACCGTAGGAAGCATCAACCCCGACAACATTGTCGAGGTAATGCTCCACGCAACAAAGCGGTGGCAACTCGTTGCCACCTATACAGAGACTATCCTACGACGGAAGCACGCGGCCGGCTGCCTGATGTGACGTAACAGACGGACAGCCCAAACAGAACGAACGAACGAACAGAACTACAAGATGTACACAGACAGAGCCCCCAGCTCGAAGTAATATCACCATAGTTCCTGGCTGGGGGCGGTATCACAGGAGGTGGCGGCTAAGTGGGTAGGCCACTCGGGAGTCCTACATCCGCGCTAGTCCGTAAGACTGGCGTGAATCCGTAACTGGGATTCCGCAATTCCTAGAATAAAAAGAGAAGAAAAAAAAAATTGAAATACGGCGATCGGATATTTCTACTAGGCAACTCTGATTGAACAAATAACTAAATTCATTCTCGATATAGATTGATAGTGTAGAAAAACGGAAAATATGCCATTGCAGGTTTTGTAATTATCAGTAATTTAACTTGCCAGGGTAAGATGGTAGGGTATACTCGATCCGTGATAGGCGCGTTCGGTAATTGTTCTTTATTGGCTTGATTTGCTTGGTTGAGTATTTTCAAGTGGCAAAGTATGCGCAGTACGAGTGTCAAGCACCGCGATCTACTAGATCAGAATAATAGCCAAACCTTGCAGTAATTGTATAACTCCAGTGGGGATCCCATCCTCTCGTAGACTACGCCTCCCGAAGATATTTTGTTCCCTGACAGTGCAGCGTGAACCTCTGCATGCTTGATACAAGCCATCAAATATGATTTTACTTTGCGATTTTGTCATGTAAATACGAGTCAGCAAAATAAATTCTATAGTTACCGTTCGGTTCTAAATAGTACATTAAACACTAGTCACTTGACAGCGTAATAACAGCAGCTTACTGTCGCGACCCAGGTCAAAAACGAATTTAATACAATTAATTGTACGAGGGACTGAATTCTTTTCAGTTTGTTATCGCGCTGTTGTACCGTTGGATGTGATTTCTAAACAATTTTCATTCACTTGTGATATTCTTATGTTATGTTTAGCAGTGATGAATTAGTGAAACACGGCTTGAGCATAGATATCCATCGTACGTTAGTCACAACATGGCTTGGTTTGTTTTCTAGATCTAATTCTGATAGTCATATGAGGACCTTAAGGTGCCGCTGAAGTGACTTGAAAATATCAAATCGTGACGTCATAAATACGTGCAGCGCCTCTGAACGTTGAGCGGTGAACTAAGGCCGCTGATTTCATTGGCTTGTTCTGTTAGATCCAACCAATGATGTCAGTTACAGATCGAAACATACTTCTTGTGGACCATAAACGGGCTGCTGTCACATGAAAAACGCGTATACGAATCGAGCCATGTTTACAAAAAAATAACTGATAGTATAAGTTTTCCCGGATAACGTGTGTGCTTTTGTACGTGTGAATCTCCCTGGCGAGGGTGAAAGAAATTGTGGAACAGTGCAATCAGTGAATATTCAACATGCGGTAGCTCCGATCGGCCATGTTTGTTGTCGCGTGATTTTATTCACTTTATCATTCTTTATTATAAACATTATCAGCTATTTTCCTGAGCAGTGACTGGGATTCACACGTACACTATTATTCAAGCTACGATTTAAAATATTTCCGAGTAAGATTCATACTCTCGTTATCGCAGGATTCGTATAGGCGTTTTCACCCAATTTCCCCGCTTCTGACGTCACGAAATATATATATGACATGCCAGGTCAGCGGGGCCTTAAGAATAAGGAATGGAATTTCGATTTGTGCAGAACAGGTGAGAATCACGGCCAGAAGGCTAATTGGCTGTACTCCAATTGTACTCAAACTCTTTGTCACAAGAATAAGTGTGAGTCATTTATTTTTGACAAAGATTTTATATGATGCTATTTGATAAGGTAACATACAGTTAGACAGAAATAGTGGAATGCTATTCAAAACTGTGATAGAAATTGCGTATGTCTTTAAGCGTGGAAAAATTGAAGGATGAAGAAAAACTGAATTTTAGCCAGGAAGAGGCAGTGATTTGATTCCGACCCAAATGCATAAGGGAAAAAGATATCTTGCTAAATTATACCATATGCATTTGTACTTCAATTCTATCATCTGTTTTTTTTGAGCCCATTGTACCCAAATCATATATATATATATATATATATGTATATATATATTAGACTGTATCAAAAAAATTGACTATTTTTTTTTCTAGTGGTATTCTGAAAATATTGTTCAAGATGACGAAAAAGAAATACCATAAAAATTTCAGATTTTAATATTGTTATTTAGAGGTGCCTCATCGCGATTTTCTACTTTCCATAAGAATAACATGGCAAAAATGGTTCTTGCTCCTTGCGATTTTTATAACTAGATAACGACGCGTCGTACAGAAAATTCATAAACATGTTTTTGTAGGAAATTGAACGTTCTACGAAAAAGGTCTCTTGTCATTTTACGATAAATCTACTCCTTCAAAAGTTATTTGAGATCCTTTGTTGATGTTTTACGATAAATCTACTCCTTCAAAAGTTATTTGAGGTCCTTTGTTGATGTTTGACCTCAAATAACTTTTGAAAGAATAGATTTATCGTAAAATGACAGGAGACCTTTTTTGTAGAACGTTCAGTTTCCTACAAAAACATGTTTATGAATTTTCTGTACGATGCGTCGTTATCTAGTTATAAAAATCGCAAGGAGCAAGAACCACTTTTGCCATGTTATTCTTATGGAAAGTAGAAAATCGCGATGAGGCACATCTAAATATCAATATTAAAATCTGAAATTTTTATGGTATTTCTTTTTCGTCACCTTGAACAATATTTTCAGTATACCATTAAAAAAAAAAATAGTCAATTTTTTTGATACAGTCTAATATATATGTCGAGGAAGAGCCTCGGAAAGGCGATGAAGACGAAAAATGATCTTTCTGGTTTAAGTTACTCATCTTCAAGCGTAACGATCCCGACACGTCTGGTCAACTCTCTCGTTTTCCCGTGACTGTCGATTTCATTCAAGCATAGTTATCAACAACCCATTTGTTTGTTACTAAGGTCCATCGCTATGCTATATTCAGGCGTCTTCGGAACAATTTTGCGCTCCAGAAATCAAACACATTTTCTCAAACCACGCGATTAATTTTATGTTGTAATTTTTTTTCTAGGTGCATGTGAAAAAATACATGGATGCCAAGTGAGATTACATGTGATTTGAAAGTTTTTGTTACAGCTGGTGAATCAAGTGTGTGAAGAAGAATCGTTAGCATCGCTCAAACTGTGACACTTTTGGGTTACTTCATATCCTATTGAAAGAGAGCTATCGTTGGCAGGCAAACAAATGTCATTATTTGACTATCAAACCTACGCAGGAGTAATTCTGGAGATTATTTTAAGTACTTGAAGTTTGTGGCCGGGTTGCGATGAAGGCCGATACAGCTGCTCTATCACCGCGCCACTTATATAATAAATGTACGCTTTTATAATCTGCCGAGACTAGCTTCCATCTGACAAGTAGGATTCTCACTTTGTAATGCGTCATCTAGTGTAAAAAAATCAAACTAATGCAACCAGGCTGACAGCTGACCGTTGACTGTGTAATTTGAAACACCAAGAATTATGCTTTCCCAACATTTAAATTAAAAACTTAGGTTGTGTTGTGATAAAATGGCGCCGACAACCATCTGACGTCATAAGGACATTTTCCAATAGAAAGAGAAAAATATTTCTTACGTAAGATCAGCAGTTAATGGCATATAGATTTCATTTTTCCTCAGTCCATAGTATATTGTGTATCTAGGGCGGAAAGTGAGCGTATATCACTTTCCGCCCATGGTGCACACGATACTTTTTGTCCACAACCTGTACCGAAAGTTTGCTTTTAAGTGCACAAATTACATAAGAAATACGAGAAAACTGCGGTACCGACTCACTGACCGCGATAGTGTGGAGTTACGCCGCGCGGCGGCGCTAGTTCGTATTTGATCGCGCGGTATACCACTCCATTTTGCGCCCGGCATCTATCGAAGCGGGCGCAAAACATAATTTTGCGCCCGCCAGCGATATTTACGGTCATCCCAGCAAACGAAAACGAATTGAAAAGGAATCGAGCGTTTTGTATTATTTATCCCTTTTTTCGAATTCATTGAGATGAAAATAGGCGACTGTTTCTAATGTGTGTAATATTTAACTCCATTAAGGAAATTTCATTATTGAATACTACATACCGTGAATTTATGCTGAACAGGGAAGGTCGAGTGCGCATGCCTCAAGCATACACAGATTTTATACCGCCAACTGCTGTAAATCTGAAGTATTCCTTCCATCATGATTGGGATGCTTGTAGCTCGTCAACGGCAAAACGGGCGTCAAGCAAGAGGCTAGAAATCATTTCGTCGAATGGGTTGGCAGCAGTTCGTAGCGGCGCTGGGCTGCGTTTACTTGTGTAGAATCTGTACAGGTGTGATGAATGCGCACTCAACCTTCCATGTTTACCATAAATTCACGGTCCATATGGGGCTTTCCACGCGAACTCAGTAAGCGATTGACCGTTAAATTTTTTGCGTTTATCTAGGACTTTTTCTATGTTAGTACGATAGCTGGAATCCTGAAGAGATTTTAAACTTTTTTTCATCATTCGTCTTCACCCTATGAACCTTTAAACCTATCTAAAAAATGCCCAAATCGATAAAAAAAAAAAAACATGCACACATCATTCCGTATTCCAAATGAATCATTTTCACGTAAGATTCAGAGTTGAACGCCATTTTTCTCTATTTTTTTAATCATTTTTTAAATCGTTGTTTCTATTTTTACTCGTGTTTATAATCTATTATAAAATTATGAAAAAAATCCTCAGTGTGTTTTAGGATTAAAGAAACAATTTGAAAAATAGGGTATCAAATCGGAAATGCGATATGAGCTATTATGGGTTTTGAACAGGCACCAAAATAGACAAGACGATCATGGTAGTAGTCTGGTAACTTGCACGTTTTTTAATGCTTTTTTCCGGAATGTTTTTTTAGAGGAAAATAAAATTCAATCGGTTTGTTTTTTTAATATATTGTTACAAAGGGTAAAATCACCGGTTTTACCCCCCTTTCTAATGATTTAGTAGCCGGCATATGACGCAATAAAACTAAGCCCTCGTATGTCAAAAAGTGAAGACGGTTGCTACGCCAACCGGTATTATTGTAAAAACAGTCCTGTTTCAAACTTAAAACGAGAAACACCTATTGCCATTAAAGCAATTTTCCTCCAAATATTTTACATAACGCCTTTTATTGATTCCGTTAACTAAGCTCACGTACCCATATTTTATTTGAAACACAAAACAGTTTCAATATTATTAATAGTATCTCGGGGTGTACAAAAAAAATTGTACATTTTTTTTTATAATAGTTTTGTAGCACTGAAATGAGCGTCTCCAAAATAAGTAGGTAGGCTGGCCGCGGTGATTTCGCCGCTTGAGAACATTTGAAACAAAAAAATCAAAAAGATTATTGTTCTGTGAGCTAGTCATTCTGGTTGGAACTAGGATTAAACAAGATTGTTGAAAAATAACAAAATGGTGAACTTCGAAACAAAAAGTAACTTGTTTTTAGTGGAAATCGGGCTGTAAAATGGAAAGTTAGGGACAAAAAAAAGATCCTAGTTCCTGCGAGAGCTACTGATGTGCATGTAAAGTGCGCGCAAAGTGGCTTTTTCTCGCCTGGTGACAAATGAGCAGGCGCAAAATGCTGGCGGGCGCAAATAACGTATCGTAAGCAGGCGCAAAATCACGTTTTGCGCCCGCTTTGACGAACGCGGGTCGCAAAATGGAGTGGTGCACCGCGCGATCACCGCGGAATCGTCGTGTATCTTGTAATCAGCTTATTCTTTGTGCACTCAAAGGTAAATTTTCAGTACAGGTTATGGACAAAAAGTATTGTGTGAACCATGGGCGGAAAGCGATTTACGCTCGTGCGAGTTTGAGCTCAGCCGAGGCGACCCATTGCACACCTCGGCTCAGCTGAAATCTTGCACCCACGTCAATCGCTCACTCTCCGCCCTAGATCCACAATGTACTATTTACCTGGGCTGACTGTGAAAACGTTGTTTCGTGAAAAATGTGTTTGAAGTTTCAAGAACAGATTTTTTTTTTACACTGAAACTAACATTGTAATCGTCTATGTTTGGGGCGCATAACATGCCTTCCATTTCTTCGTAGGCAGCATTATTAGCAACTTTTCCTGTTCTACAGCTCATTTTTGCTAGTTTAGAAGCCCTTGTCGTGTCACTTCGCTTTGAGATCCGGGAGCAGTACAACTGCGAGACGCTCTCAAATATTCATTATAATTTCATTAATATCTCGAATCTCGGTCTAAAGTTTTTACAATGTACCCTCGAATATTTTACTTTCGAAATAAGAAATAAAAAAAAAAATAGATTTTTCCAACCCAAGTTACCAGACTACTACCTTAACAAAATACAACAAACGGTTTCAGAAGATTGAAAAATCCGTTCTTCGACTTTAAATCTGGCGTGAAAATGTTTTATTACAAAAACAGAATATTTTTTTCTTGTTTCATAACAATCAACTGGTGTTTTTTTAAGATGGGTTCAAAAATTCATCCGATAAAGACCAATAACTACAGATATTTAAAAAAAATTTCAAGAGGGTTTCAGGGGTCGTACTAACATAGGTAAAATCCTTTATGAAATCCAACAATGTCATGGTTAACCAGTTAGTGAGTTCGCGTGGAAAGCCTCTTATACATATTCAATGAAACGATATTTTAGGTAAGTACAGCTGCTCCATTACCAGATGAAAATCAGTTTAACTGATAAGGTTCTTTCGAATAATATTCTGAAGTCTTCAATCCAAATCACTTGTTTTGAAAGAAGATCACCTGGAGGCCAAATTCTATGGAAAGTCACTGAGGTGAGTTTACTCCAATATTCACTGCGATTAGCAATCGTTACAGAAGTGATGAATTAAAATTATAGTCTTGTATAGATAGATTATGCCTAATTGCAGGAGATCTACATTTGGCTATGGTACACATACCGGATCTTTTCCAAATAGCAGTACAGACCTCAAATTCAATTTTAATTTCACAACACACTCCTGGTATTATATCCTGACAAGAACACGTGAATTTTCAACTCGATGTCAAACAAATTGCTTAACTAGCTGCAGCTCTACGGAGGTTACCTAATGCAACTAACATGAAACTAGAACTAATATTGATAAAAAGACGTCTAGAGACAGCTACAGCAGTGGTCTTCATATTGTCATTTTTTCAAGTTGCATCCTTTATAAGTGCTAAATCGAAAGTTAAAATGTTTTCAAGACGAAGGGTAGAATTTGACTTCTATGTTACGTGCAGATGGATAGAAAAACGTGTAGATGACACATTCAAGCTTTACAACTCAAGGTTTCTCGAAAAATATTGAGTACAACATTATAGAACGTAGATTATTAGACGAACAGAGGTATAAATATATTTTTACGGCATGGGCATTGAAAAGTCCACTTTTTGTGGCAGTTTTTGTTCCGTAAAGTGACGCTTTATACGGCAGCGGACAAAGTTGCGGAATAAAGTGTTTAATCCGCAGTTCGAAGTGCGCATCCCAAACTGCCGAATAAAGTAGCTTCATCGAACAGATCGCGACATAATCTCACTCTTCGTTTTGCTCTTAATGCCCATACCGTAAAAAATATTGTATGTGGCATGCCCGTAAACCGTTTTTTGGCTCGGAAAATTTCAGTACTCGCTTCCGGCGCGCTTCCGGCTCGCCTTCAGCTCGTCCTGAAATCTTTATCCTTGCCAAAAAAACAGGCAGTTTACGGGCATGCCACATAAATAGCTATTGTACATACAAGAACAATATATTGTGTTACAAGTGTGGAAACTGGGCGATTTTTTATCAGTGTAAAGTTTGCAATGTAAGCCGCAAAGGCGAGTGATGTAATCGTGTGAGTCAGATATTGCCCACTTTCTACACTTGTAACACACGTTACTATTTTCAACACCTGTGAAGGAGAGTTCGATTTGAGAAGCAATGAAGGTGTCACTAACAGCGCGTAAAATCGGCGTTAGATAACTTACGTTATCATTGACACAATGCGTGAAATTTAGTCGTTCAAAAGTGCGCATGCGCCACAGAAAGTCCTAGCGTGTAAAATCGACCACGCCAGTTGTGCATATGTACCAACGTCATTTCACCGCACTATTCGAAAAAAGGCACTTTATATAAACTTCGAAAATCTAACTTTCCAGGCAGATGTGAAAAAAAATATTTCTTAAATATTCGCGCTTTCTACAGAGATTTGATGCGATTAGGAGAATAATAATAAATCGCTTGATTTAGTTCTGGATTATATGACTTTTGCTCACAAGTTATCTCTCCGTGTTGTTCGAGTTCTTAATGGTGCATGATAAACACGTGATTATAAATGATATGATATCGTGTAAGGGCTAACAGTGTGTGATGAATCCATTAAGACAATTTGCTGATGTTGTCCCCAGTAGCTTGTTGGTCTCCGTTCTGTATAGTTTCAACGACTGGCTCATTGTCAGTCTGGTTTGATATTTGGTTAGAAATTACCCAGCTATGTTCTTGTTAAATCTTGGTCATAACTGGCTACCCTCATTTGAAATCTGTGCGAATTGAACTAAGGATAATTTACTGGATGTGAATGTGTTAATATGTTCTAAACCGATCATGTCGTAATAATTTAATGAGAAAATAGTTTACTCAACAGCAGTAGAAAAAAAAAATTACCAGTGGTATCTCTTTTACCTAACTGGAGGTACATACATATACACATTTGGATATTCAGAGGAATATGTGTTTCACCAAAACATATTGTTATTTCTTGGTAACATAATGGCACGACACAGATAAATTAATATTGAATCGGTTTATTAATTAATGTCGATGTTACGATCATGAAATCTTTTCAAAGACAAAAATAAAAGACATTGTTTCTCCAAAACGACAGTCGTTCCCAAGAGACTCCTTTTACATTCTTCAGACGGTTAGATTTAAGGGTCTGAAGGGAGATACGTAACAATATATTATGACAAATTGATACTGAATGGAGAGCTCGGAGATAAGAACGGTGCCCTGGTTGTGGGGTCAATCTAATGTTATCACAGTATAAATAAATTCATACTGATTTCGAATCGGTCGATAGATAGATGTGTAATCCTATTTGCGTCGTTTGTATATGCAGCCAAATCCATTCTTGCTGTTGTCATCACTGTTTCATAATGTGTACGATGAGATCTGAGAACAAAAATGACAAGCTCAACGAAGTTCTTGGCCTGTTACTTCTGACTGATTATTCCATCGCTTCAACAACATGCCTCGATATATTACTCTCACACATCGAAAAGAATATTTCGAGCAGAGGTAAGATATGTTTCATTAAATTTGCAATCAGCTGTCTCGTATATTTTAAACTTTTCCAACTAAATCCTTAAGGGGTAACACCACTGTAAAAACCTGAACATTGCAAAATTTTTTTTGGATGGAAGAAAAGTCAATAAGATGATAATATTTAAGAAAGTTGTTAGATATATATTCAAGAATGGCACCACTGGAGCCATTCTCCTATAGCTGCTGCAAATTTGATTCTGGAAAATAATGGCTTTATCTACATATTAATAGCTACAGAAATACGTTGGGGATTTTTCATAAGTTAATTTAAACATTATTTATTAACAAATAAGTGCCCTTTCTTTTGCCAAAAATGGAACGTTCTCATTCAAATACTCGCCAATTATACAAAAATCAATATTTTTCAAATCCCCTACACATTTCTGTAGGTATTAATGTGTAGATTGAGTGATTTTGTTTCCGCATGAAAATTTGCACCAGTTACACTGCGTGCCGCAGAATTCAACATGTCTCGCGAGAATGGCTCCAGTGTCGCCATTTTTTAATATTTGTTGATAATAATTTTTTGTATTATACTCAAATATACGCCTAATAATTTTCTTAAATATTCTTATATGATTGCCTTACATAAAAAATTTAAAAAAAAAAGGTAAAAAAAGCGGGTTTCTTTTGTTTTTACAATGGTGTTACCCCTCAATGATAGTTATAATTTCTATGTGTTACAGGTTGCATCGGCGGTGATGTTGACAAGTCCATTTTGCAAAAATGGGTTTCGAAAGCAATGCATGCTTGGGCAGTCGACAAGAAACCTTGCCAGGCTGTGACGATATTCACCATAAAATTGGTCGGGATTCTTGGTCGCAATGAAGTCGACTTTCTCTACTGGTACCACAAAGATATACTGAATAAATTATGCGCAATCTTTGCTCTGAAAGATTTCCACGTCGATTTCTCCGTTAAAATGGCTTACACCAAGATGCTACTTGAATTCGTTAACCACACAAGCGGACGGCAATGGATCATCGAGACTGGTAGATGTCAATCACAATTTTATTGACCTGCTATTTACACGAATACAAGCGTAAAACTCGTCAAAATGTTTTTATTGGTACAATTTAAAGGTTTTTTTTAACAATTTTGTTACTGTTTTGTTTTAATCAACAAGCATTTTATTTACGTTGGTAAATCTCTGTCAATTTCTTGGGCTTCGGTTTTTCTAATACGCTTAGTCAATTCCTGATCGTCAGTAAAATTCGAATTATGTATAAATTTGTCAATTTTCCTTGCAAGGTTTCAATGGTGTGTAAAATCATCTGTTATTTTAATCTGACATCTACGGTCAAATCTTGGTATGGCTAATCAGAAATTGCTGGTACGAAAAGAAAAACCTTAATTCATCAAGTTACCTCATTTATTTGATTCGACCGCATCCGACTCGTATTCAAATATGATTCAGATAAGTTAATTAGATTTATTTTGTCAACGATAAATTTTGTACAGACTATTTCTGCAGATGAAAAGAAAAAAATCTGTAAAAGTGAAGCATATTTTTGTGAGTTTTTACGCAGCAAGAATATTAATTCATAAACTTTTCCAATCAAGATATTATCTAAAACTATTATAGGAATATAATTTTCCAAAAAACGTCACAATGAAAATATCACTGAGATTTTCAACATGATCATTATTAATTTCACAGAGGCGTGGATACAAGTAGCAACATTTTGCCACTCGAATCGGATGCTGTACGTTACAAGAGAGAGTCGAAAATTCATATGTAAATTATTGATGTTCGAATCTGGAAACACCGTATTTTGCGGACGAGTCATTTCTGTGGCTGCCGAACCTTTTATCAAGAATAACTTCGGCCCTCAGTCTCAACAAAATCTTGAAGAAAATGAGGCATTTCTTAGTGCAATAGACGTCCTAACCGTCATAATGGAAAACACACTATTTTTGAGTATGGACAACGCGATACCACGGCTCCTGGATTCGGTGACAAATCTCAAATCCAAGATAATGGGTTTGTTCGAAACCTGCACAAGCATAAAATTCCACTCACACATTATGAAGCTGGTATATCTACTGCCCTTCATGAAACTCAAAGAGGGAATTAATGAGTCCGATGGAGTCGTGGACTCTGAAGCATGGGAGGTTTTTGGAGTGAATTTACAATTCATAGACTCAGTACTACTGGCAAGAAAACACATTTTGGGCGTGGCAAACGGCGGAAAGTTGCTTTTAACGTACTTCAAAAAAGTGAATCGATTGTGTGATATAAAAATGCCAAGTAATTACCAAATTGAAAGTCACGCTGTAGTTTCACTGGTAATGAAAAAAGTAACTTCTGGTATTGACTGTAAATACATATGATATTCACGTCTCATTATCTTATGAAAATTACTTATCTCGTTCATAGTAGATTGAAAGTTGAATTTCAACCCCATTAAAAAATTTGACCCCAAAGATTTTTGGTGCAAAACGGTCTAATCTTTTCAATCGCCACATTGTCCGATTCTAGATTTATCCTGAGTGTTCATGTTTTCCCCTGAAATATCTTGATAGATATTATGAGATTTTTATTTAAAATCGGGGGTTTTATTGCAAAGCCTCAAATTTTACATAGTAGGATTATAATTGATTGATATGATGTTGCACATCTTACACTTCTAACAAAATATCCTCAGTTTCTTTTGTTTTTCAAAATTATATCAGTGATCAAGTTTTGTTTAGTCCCTCGTCCATCCATTACCACCTAATGCATTTTTTTCTTAACGCCTCATCAACTAAAGGGGAAAAAACCTTTATTTATTGACAAAAATGTTTTACGCAGATGTGCCTGTTGGACGTATTTGTGCGTGTACCGGAAATTCCTGAAGACGAATTCGAAATCTTTGTGCACAAATTTTTCAGCATCACAAGCACTTATACACAAAGATTCTGCTACATGGTACGCGATACATTGCTGAGGGAAGAATTTCCGACAGAATTAATGGCCAAAACATCTATTCAAATAATACTAGACACATTGGACGTCATGGACAGGGTAGGTAATCAGGTTACATTTATCACTTACAATAAGTAATATTACTTTGAAAAATTGGAAGAGGAAATTTTGTGATGATTCATAACTTAACAACCAATTGTGATAAATATTAAACAAAAATCAGAATGTTCTATTCGATGAATAGAGTGAAAAAAAAAATTGACATAGACGAAAAATGCGGTATTAAAATCTTAGCTGATTTAAAAGATAACGCCCCATAAACAATAATCATTTTTCAATTTATTCTTTCAATCACAGGAGGGCGTGACAATTATATTTCAGTTAATGTCACACCTGTTGAAGCAATATGCAAGCGCTAAAAATAAAGAAGCAGGTTGTCCACATAATTTTACAGCCAGTAAACATGAAAATGCGGTTGAAAATCATAAGGTGCCGAGATTGAAGGGGATTCTTAATGGCGATCCGATCATTAAGTTCCCAGAGCTTTTGTCTGCTCTTCTTCACGCTCTTGCAACAATTTTACGTAAATATAAATTTAAGTGGCGAGAGTGCTTGGAAACTATAAGTATTCTTTCATCCGCTCAAGCTATCCTGAATCATCCGAATGCTGCTCCGAAGGTACGAATTAGCGCTAAGAAATTTTCATTCGTCTAATAAATGACTAAAAAAAAGTTTTAGCGCAACAAAATGAATCCCGAATTCTCAACATCATTTTTTCAACCCTTTGAGTCACACGTTATTGTGCTGAGTCAACTTTTATACTGAGACAGTGTTCTATGGTTTTTGGGGTCGCTGATTACGAATCTGAAATCAGGTTACAAAAATTCAAGATAGTGGATCTAATATGGTGGACAAAAATTTCAAACTTGATTGAATACAGTCAAAAAACTCTATGCGGGAATTTTCGGGGTTGCTGATTGCGTTGGCCATACTGAATTTTCAAAATCTGATTTCAGATCCCTAATCAACGACTCCAAGAACCCGCGTTCAGAGGTTTTTTCTCCGGATTAGATCAGATTTAAAATTTTTGTACGCGATAATGGATCCTCCATCTTGAATTTTTTAAATCCGATTTCAGATTCGTACTCAGCAACCCCAAAAACTTATAAGTTGATGTAAAACATGTACATGTGTGAAGGGGTTACTTTCTTGGAAATAAATTATTCCTTCAATTTTCACCGTTTTTCCAATCTATTTGGTTTGACAATAACAGTTTACATTATACGTTCACTGAAGATATATAAAAATAGCAAAAAACTGCAAAGAAATATGTTGAAGAGTTCTCTAAATATATGGAAAATGTATATAAAATACGTGGTAAGAATACTTACCACTATGGCTTAAAGGATTAAGAATAAACCAAACTACAAAAGCCCATCAAAATGCGAAACTGATTAAATAATGCAGGTTGACATAATGAAAATTATGAAAAATTTAATATACATATACTGTACTTACACATTATTTCTAATTGGTTTACATTGAAAGTATATGAAAAGGATTGATCAATTCAGTTTCTGTTTAAAATCAGTTTTTTAATCACAAAATACAGATTTTTTTTTGCACCTCTGGACTGAATACTATTTAAAGTACAACTCGATAATGCTCAGGTGTGTATCCAAGCGCTTTCGCTCTGCAGAATGGGAATTGAAAATTTCATGGCACCAAATTTGGTACTGTTAATGAAATTGGACAGGCAGTCAGATGAAATGGGACTAGTACTGTGCAAACGACTACACGATGCGGAATGGCAAGTCAGAAACAGCGTTTTGCAAGTGATCAATACAATTGCGAAAATATCTGAAGACAGTAAGACAGCACAAGGGCATAATAATCAACCAAGTTGAAACTTTATGTTTTGGAAATTAATTTTTCCATCCGTTATACTTGTTTTAGAATATCCAGCTTTTCAAGATTTACTTCTTGCTAATCAGTTTCCACAGCTGATCGTTGACATCGTTACTACCGACGAAATTGGTTACGTAAGAGCAACAGCGGTAAAATGCCTCTCGACTTTTGTGCGACTAGACAAGATATGGGCTGAAAAATTGTATCATCTTGATTTAACGGTAAATTGAATTTGATACATGTATGTACATTACGTGGTCCTTAGAAAGATCATTTTTGAATTTCGCCCAGCTCACCCCCTAAATCGGCTCCAAATAATTAAAAAAGAATTCCCTTATTTGTTCAGATTCTCATCTTAACTTTAATCCGTGCGCGCAAGAGGCTGGATTTCCTCATTTAACCCGTTCAGGGGCACCTTAAATCTGCCGAACGGATTTCGATGAAATTTGGTTTACAGGGTTTCTTGGGTCGTTGACTACGGATCTGAACTCGAAATTTGAAAATTCAAAATGGCGGATCCAATATGATGGACCAAATTCCCAAAAGTCATTTGATGTTGCCATATTGGAGCCACCGTTTAGAATTTTGTAATTTGAAGTTCAGGTTCCTAATCAGCGACCTCGAAAACCCCCGAGCACCAAGTTATGTCGAAATCGAATAACTTTTGGGATTTTGGACTATCATATTGCTTCCGCCATTTTAAATATTCAAATTTCGAGTTCAGATTCGTAATCAGCGACTCAAGAACCCCCTTATATCACATTTTATCGAAATCTGTTCGGTGAATTTAATATGCTCCATTAAATGAGGAATACCATACTCTTATGGGCACGGGTTAGATTTGAGATGAAAATCTGAAACTATAAGGGAATTGTTTTTTAATTATTTTGAGCCGATTTAGGAGGTCATCTGGTCAAAATTCAAGGATGATCTTTTTAAGGACTACTCGAAATTATATATCTATTCCCTAACTCAACCATAAAGTTAACTTTCTTGACCTGAAGAGCGGGACGAAGGTGGCATATTTTTCTCACTTCATTTTTTTCCCTCATTTGCGGGAAAAAAGTGGCACTTTGCTTCCGTATTTGCGGGAACAAAGTGGACTTTTTTCCCGCTAATCTCGTTTTTCCCAAAAAATAGAAATATGATAGAATAATTACACGATTAAATATGATAACGATGACGATAACCATAATGATAATGATGATGAAAAAAGAATATTCTTAACGTGAACTTTTTGAGTCAATAGATATGGCCAGAGTTGAGTCGGAAATAAAGTCCTATATGTAACGTAGAAATGAAAGTCTTTATTCCCTTATTACATAATGTACTATTATAAATGTATCGACAAATATCTAACTGCATTGGAAGACCCTAATTTATCACTTTCAGAACGTGGCTGTAAATTTGATAGCCAATGAAACGGAGGCGATAGTAAGAAGAGAAGCTGTTATACTTGTCAAGGAGTTGTACGTCTATAGAAAATGCTTGTGAGTTCAAACATCATATAAACATTCTAAAATTTCACCGTTGTATGTAAAAGCTGTGACGACCCTTTTGACAAATTTACTAAAGTGAGTATAACATTCTAATGATTTCGATTTAACAAACGATTCTATTTATCGTTTTTACAGAGAATCAACATTAGACAAAATCACAAACGCCATGTCCGCAGCCGCCATTCTAGATCTTCACTGGGAAGTTAGAGTAAATGCGCTTGATTTCTGGTCACAATTTATAAAGTCACGCCTTAGTGACCAGGGGATGCTAGATGGAACTTTTCCAACTTACACGTTTTCGAAGGAACATAGAAGAATAGTTTCACTCGATGAGGACGAGATCAAAAAACGGATCATTAAAGTTCTTGACGAATTAGCAAGCCGAAATTGTCTCGGCGTAAGTTCATTCGACTTGAATCCAGTATTAAGGTCATGTAGTACTCCTATTTTTACCGATCGAGCAAACTAACCCTTTTTCTCCGTATATTAAATAAACAAACGAAAGGAAAGAGTTCAAATTCCGACAGTGCTTCGCTCGTTTGTTTACTTAATATAGGAAGAAGAACGGTGAGTTTGCTCGGTCGGTAATGGTAGGAGTACTTAATCCCTTGACTGGCACGGTGAAACTCACTTTGTATGCCATTGCTGGCAGAGGTAAAATATTAATCAATCTTTATGAAACTGTGCATAAAAATGTTTTTGGGGTCACTGATTTTGAATTTGATATTAGAATCCCAAAATTCAAAATGGTGGATCCAATATGATGGACAAAAAGTTCAAATTTGATCGAATTCGGTCAAAAAACTCTACCGAGGAGTTTTCAGGGCCGCTAACTACGGATCTGAAATCAAATTTTGAAAATTCAAGATACTGGATCTAATAAAGGGGGCAAGAAGTTCAAATCTGATCGAATCCAGTTGAAACGATTTTCGTCGACCACATTGGATCAACCATCTTAAATTTTTCAAATCCGATTTTAGATTCGTAATCCTTGACCTTGAAAACCCCTGAGTAGTATTTTTTGAAGAGATTTGATCAAATTTAAACTTTTCATCCACCATATTGGATCCGCCATCTTGAATTTTGAAAATCTGACCTCAAATTTGAATTCAGCGATCCAAAAAATCCCTGAATCGTAAATTTCAAGACGATTGGTCAAGTCGTTTCACAGATATTGATGAAATATTTAGAGGACGTCTATAGACGTCCTTGCCAGTCAAGGGGTTAAGGTCGATTGGCCGTACCGTTGAAATTAAAAGTTAGGAAGACTTGAGAAACCATTCGAAAAATCTCTAATTTTAAAAATAATTACTCCCATTCAGAGTGATAAAAATAAATTTGTGTAAGTACGGTATAACAAATGTTCTTCAAAAATGACATTGCGCAATAGAGCTATACTGTAATAGAAGATATATCTTGAAGGTTTTTGAGATAATTTGTCCGAAACTGATTAATGAACAAAATGAGCCCAAAACACTATTATATAATCAGATTAATGACATGAGAGTTTAATCACTTTTAACATTTATTATTATAACATTTATAATTAGATTAATATCTGATAGTGTTTGTCATTCATATTTTTTCAAACTTTTTTTTATTAGTTATCGGGAACGTTGTTTCGTTAATTTTCATGATCGTTTACCCAAATAACACGTTGCTACAGATTTTTTTTTGCACTATTTCTTACTTTTGATCCAGACGGTACGACCCATTCATTTAAACAGAAAATGAGTAAATGTTAAAAAAAAGAAGTGAATTAGTTGCAAATCGAGCAGAGAATCATTTTTCAGAATTGCTGCTTTCCAAACATTCATATTTTTACACATTCAGTAAATTCTTGTGCAGGTACTTCTGGCCACGTTGGAAAATGACAGTAATTTCCAAGTATGCAAAGCTTCCGGGAAAATTTTGAAGATGCTTAAGCAAATATTCGTCGTTTACAAAATAAGACCGTCCTGCAACACAAAAGATGGTACTTTTCTCGTGGCTCCAGGCAGAAATTTGAATAGCGACATTTTATCACCTGAGAAAAATCAGGAAAGATTATGTATCCGAAACGAGACCGGAGAGATTGACTATCAGCTCGCGATACCAGCAAAAATTATCGACTTCACAGCAGATTCTGATCACATGAATCGTCTGGGTTCACTTTACAAACGTAATTCATTTATGAGCATGAACGCACAGTCATCGAAAAGTAAAAAGATCGAGTACGTCTCCAACGTTGATAGGAATCAATTCATTCGTATGGTTTTCAACTATAACATAGACGATTACCTAGAAGAAAAGAATCCATGGTTGAAAACTCACACCAACTGTTTCAGATCTATTATCAATGATATTATCGTTGCTCATCAGAGGCATAAGGTTAACCATATGGAGTATTGTTAACATATCTGGTTAAAAAACAGAAAGATCTACTTTGTCTCATACGAATGTCATGAACCCAATTATTTAATTTTTTAAAATACAATTTTTATTCCTACTTGTAAAAACTAACATGTGAAACATACGTTTCGGGCCGAAAGAAAATTACCACAATTCCATTACCATGTACCTTGTGGTAAATGCTACCCTAGTAACTTTGCATCGAAATTATTTGTCGTTCTTAACGGATTTTTTTTAATTTTAAAGAAACGACCCGAACTTACTGCCAGATGATATAAAAATTTATCTCAATCATTAGTTTTTAATTATTTCTGTTTAATCAGACCAAAGCATTAGCGTGCTTCGCATGCTTATATGATAATTTATCGTATGCAACACTTTGAATTTCTGAACGAAAAGTTTTTTGATTACGAAGGCCTGCGAAATATAACTTTTAATTTCTCCTTAAAATAATGATGCTTTTTATTTAGATATTGAGATATGTTGAATTCAAAGATAGCGCTAGTTTTTTTACAGCACAACGAGATTAATTTTTATGCGAGATACTCATATGTATAGATTTTTTTAACAATATTTATGAAAAAAAAATATATTGAATATAAAACTGAATGGCTACTTATAGAATAAACAGCATTAGTTTTAAATAAAACTTAAAGAGACCAGATAAATCAAAAAGACTTGTGATATCTTTTTTTACTTTCTTTAAAACTCCTCTGCAATCTTTTTCTCTTGCACTTACGTAGCTTTGAATATGCTTAAAATCACCATAAACCACAACTCGTGAGTATAGATGAATATTCAAATATCAACAGTAACATTAATACATATAATTAACACAGAAATTGGAAGTTAACTCTAGTAGTACTAAGAAATGAGAAAAAAAAATTTATCAGAAAATTTACGTGATAGATTTTTTTTTAATATTTTTTTCCTAGATTCGTACCTAAGACTCACCGAAATTACTGCTTAGTTTTGTCAGGGGAAGACCATCGCATGTCTGTATTATCATTACAGAATCTCAATCGATGTTGTTCCACTTTTGAAATAATAGACGCCCTGATAAAAATATGTTAAATTCATTTTCAAGGATAGCTAATCTGTATTTTATGTATGAAAATCTGCTCACACGTTTAGTAGTAGTTACCTTTCTATCGGCAGACAACGAGAAGTAAATTAGGAACTAATCTGTCGTTCCGTGTGGCCGAAATAATGGATAAATCCACAGCTCTATGTTTGGATCTATCAAACTTTTGTTTTATGACGTTTTAGTTTTCTTATTTCGAATAGTGATACTATAATTCGGGTTTACTTTGGACGACTGACAATGAGAAGAAGCCTTGTCAGGCTGTTATGATTTCATCGTAAACTTGGTTGGAATTTTCGGTTGCGATGAAATTAGCTTGCTTCACTGATCTTGCGATTATGTGTTCACGGAAGTGCGCGCATTCTTTACCGCAAAGATACTAGCGTACAGGCTTCCGTGAAAATGAGCTACACCAAGATGTGACTCGAATTTGTTAGTCACAAAAGTGGTTGGTAATGAATCACAAAGACTGGTAAATGTCTATAAAGATTTATCATACTTTACATGACATTACTTTCCATAAAAAAATAGAAAAAAAGGTTCGGCCCACGTTTTTTTCAACGGGAGTGTTTTGTGCCTGGATTTTTGTGCCAATTTTTTCAAATTTAAAAAAATGGGCATTCGCAATCGACTTCAAATATTTATGAAAGATGAACGGTGGATTGAAAGAATTTGAAAAAATTTCAGGTAGCGTTTTCTACCCAGTAAAATGTTAAAAGAAAACATAAAATCATTTTGAGATGGTCGGGACTCAACACTGGTCGAGTTGGCGTGAGATACCACATATGCATCAACTTCTGGTGAAATTGTTGTTGTTGTTGTTGTCGTTGTCGTTGTCGTTGTTGTCGTTGTCGTCGTTGTTGTCGTTGTTGTCGTTTTTGTCGTTGTTGTCGTTGTCGTTGTCGTCGTCGTCGTCGTCGTCGTCGTCGTCGTCGTCGTCGTCGTCGTCGTCGTCGTCGTTGTTGTTGTTGTTGTTGTTGTTGTTGTTGTTGTTGTTGTTTGAAAAACCTATAACTAAGTTTTTGTCGAACAAATCCATGCATTCCTTGGAAAAATTCTGCTTCTACTGGGAAAGAGACAGATTCATAGATAAGTTTTGGAATATCATTCTTAGGTACTGATTTTCATTGCGAATTAGCGTCGCAATAAGGTGATTGAAGATTTTTGAAGAGAGAATGAAAGGAATCGGTGGAGTCGCGAATCTTGAATCACGGAAAATGTCTGAAGTAAATTCACAATTCATAGACTCGGGACTAGTGGTAGAAAAAAGATATTCTGGAGATAGCAAAATGTGGAAAGCTACTTTGGTACTGGAAGAAATTATGCAGTCTGTGCGACATAGAAATGCAAAGTGAATACCAAATCGAGCATCATGTCACAGTATTAATGGTAATGAAAACAACAACTCAATATTATGAATAGTATTAATTTGCTTCTCATTTACTCTTGTGTCCGACAATTTCACTTCATATCATATTTTTATGTTAACGCTTTTTCACCAATTATGAGATAATGATACGCAGTCAAAGTAACAATTGACCGTAATGTTCATTAATTATAGTATATGCACTACAGTCCTTTATATATCCCATATACTTCTAATTTGATTTTGTATTTTTGGAAACACCACTCTTTGTCAGTTTTTTTTAATCCAACAACAGATTCAAATATCCTAATTTCCTCCTGTTCTGTAACACACAAATTTCTACTTTTAAATAAATTTCTGTCTTTCTAACGGTTCGTTTCAAGATCTTTACTCCCTGTAGAAAATTTTTAACTCAGTGGCCAATATTGATTTCGAATCATTTTTTTCCAGATTTGAAAAATTGAGTACCATAACAAGCGACAGCCCTCAAACTTCCCGTTTTCTCATTGCAGATTCCAAGTTCACGGAACAAAAAAATATTAGCATCCAATTCGAATTTCGAATGACAAATTCAGATTCGTGATTGATGATTTAAAAGCCCTTGGATGCTATATCACATGAAAATATTGCGATTTTTTTTTTCTGAACTACTATAATGGACCCACCATCATAAATTTTGGATTCGTTATCGGTGACCCGAAAAACCTCCGACTTTTAATTTCCGTCAAAATCTGAATAGTTTTAGATTTTTTCCACCATATTGGATTCGCCATTTTGAATTTCACAATCCGACTTCAAAGTTGTGATTAGTGACCCAAAAAACCTGACGGTACTAATTTTCGTTCAAATCCGTTCATCCATTCTCAAGATATCATGTTTATTTGACTTTTTAGAATTTTGTTATTTAAATAATTGAAAAAGTATTTTTCTTCGAAAACGGAGAAATGGGAAGTTAAAAAAATCTGTTTCACAGATGTTACCGATGTCCGTTTGTATGTACATTGTACACCTATGCTGGCAAGTCCTGAGGACATATACAGAATATTTACTACATGATCCGTGATACTTTGCTAAGAGAAGACTTATCAATAATGTTGATCAGCGTAATGTCTATTCACGTATTGCTGGACACTCGGCTGGACATGTTAGATATAATTGACAGAGTGGGGAATCTAAGTTGATTCTGAAGATTCTGTTTTTTAACTTTTCTCCTGTATTATAACCCGAAAACAATAAAGATACGTACTCTACGTCGTTAAGGTTATGCAGTACTCCTACTTTTACCGACCGAACAAACTCACCCTTTTTCTTCCTATGAAGTTTCTTGATTTCTGCTACAAAAGAGCGATGCACCGTCGAAATTTGAACCCTTCCGTTCTTTTGTTACTCAATATAGGAAGAAAGAGGGTGAGTTTACTCGGTCGGTAAACGTAGAAGTACTACATGGCCTTAAATGGAAAGAGTCCTTATAAACTATATGCATTCTTTTTTTGGCTCAAGGTATCCTCAATCACCCGAAAACTATACCGAAGGTACAATCGTTTTAATTGTAGAAAATTAGCATCACATTAACCTATTAAGGCCGATTGTCTATGGGGCATTCCACGGGTAATCGACCTGACCAAAAATCTGAACTTTTCAAAATCGGTGAAAATTTTGTGAAATGCTATCGTTGGTTGATACGTAAGTATAAGTGTAAGAGTATATGATTTTCGTATATTTTTATTTGACAACATTCAAACGTTAACAATCGATAAAATGTATGCGAATTGAGGATAACTCAAAAACTATGGATCATACAAAAAAAAGTTTAGTATGAAAGAGTTCAAGTCTTAGGTGAACTTTAAAGTTATACCAACAAAATGACGGACCCTGAAAGAAAATAAAGAATCAAAAAATACTTGGATCTGTTAGATTTCTGTAAATGATACGTTTTTCCGTTAAAAATTTTGTAGAATAACCCTGTGTTAGTTAAAAAATAATATGTATAAATTTTACTGTGGAGCCAGATTTAATTCAGAAGCTACGAATTTATTTTTTATAATTTTCGGTAAAAATTATTAATGTATTCTCAAATATGTGTAATGTACATATAATATATAAGTAAATCAATATCTATTTTTTGGAGTCATTTCACATGATTTGACGACAACATGACGTGACGTGATAGTTTTTTTTATAAAAACGAGAAAAATAAAAAAATCACAGCCTTTAATATAAATCCGGTCTCATTCACATAAATGCAATTTAACGAAATTCACACAAATTTTCTTTATGCCAACACAGGAATATTCGCTAAAGTTGTGAGCAGAAAAATGTACGGCGTTCGAAAAATCTAAGTAACCAAGATTTTTTTTTTCATTTTTAGTCATCTTTCTGTGGTGTGCTTATTTTTTACGTACTATAACATTAAAATTCATTTATAAAACTGAAACTTTATTGTGCCAAAATTTGTTTTGTATGATTTACAGTTTTCGCATTATAGCTACAAAAAATCATAGATACTGTCATTCATTAACAAAAACATTTCATAAAATTTGAACCGGTTTTGAAAGAGCCAGAATTTCAATCGGGTTGATTACATGGAATACCCTTTATACATTTGTAGTTATTCGCGCCCTTAGCGATTTCTCGTGACGTGCCAGTTATCTTTTTTTATGCAGTGAGAAATTTGGGATTTGATAAGTAATTATTCTCCGTCCTTAGTATTACTAATCAAATATTCATTTCTGCACAGAAATTCATAAATTACTGTTTACATCTGGGCATTAACTTCTAACGTCATAATATTAATATTTTCATACGTAATCCACTGAAAAATACTCATCCGTTATTCGAAGAAAGTCAGAAAAAATATACAGAAAAGATGAATAGCCAAAGAAAAGAACCAAGGCAAAGAAAAAAATTAAAAATTACAAAATAATGAAGAAAAATTAACTGATTTAGTGTTGGTGTGAAATGATGTTTCCAGATAAAAACGTGTCACCCAATTCATTTTCGTTTTGTGGCTAACATTTCTACGTAGAGCACAATAATGTTTGCGCAGATCTGAAAGATTGAGACTATTTATCAATTATTTTGAGAAATGGTAAAACTAGTTGAAAAGGTATATTAGATGCTGACTCAGCGTCGGTAAACAACACTTGAATACCAGTATTCTGTGATTATGCTGATCAGAAATCTCAGTACCAATAAAGGTTTATTCAATGGGCCAAAATTGCTTATTCTAGAAGTTAATAATAAATATATACATTGTGAAATTTGAACAGGTGATAAATCAGGAAAAATAATCTTTCTCAATCGCTTTATATTATATTGTGGATATGGTTATCCTTTTGCATTTAAAAAGAGACGATTTCCAGTTAAACCAGCATTTACCATAACAGCAAATAAATCTGGAAGCTAAGCGAAAGAAAAGATTTTTTTTTAATTACGGATTAATACGTCGTATTTTCAAGCGTACGCTATTAGGATGCGTTGCGAATCTATTTAGGTACTCAATATGATGAAAACATTGACGAAAATAATGTATGCACGAAATTATACGCAAAATGAAATCCGATTTATGGTAATGTGAAATCACATGACAAGAAGGGTGATAATAAACTGAAGTAAATTGAAAGAAAAGTTTTAGTCTCTAGCTTGAAAAAGCAGTACCAAAAAGGAAAAAAATTAAATTGTGAGTAGCAAATTTTTTACGGAAAAATTGTACTTTCGCACATAGAAATTGAAGATGAATTTTTTTGTATCGAAGACCGATAGGGGTAAGGGACTAATATTTTACAAATCATCACCTGTGATCACATAAAAGAAAATATAAGAATAGCAAACAAATCAATTTCTGGATGCCGAAAACAGTTTATATGAATTAGAAAACTGTATGACAAACTTATATTTTCGTATGCACTGCTTCTTTAGACAAAGTAAGAAGTGAAAAATGAGAACCCGTGTGTGTTGCTAGTCGTTTGAAATTTACATGTATACTGTGCATGGTAGTGTGACATGCGAATAAGATATGAGCAACGTGAACATTGAAGAATTCTAAAACAAAAAGTTGTCCAATTCAGAATGAAATAGGGGGCACATTCACGTCTGCGATGAAGCTGCGGCAACGACAAACATCAGTGTAATTACATTAGACATTTTTATGGGAAATTAAACAGTATCTGTTCGCATGTGAATTGGAAATTTGGATGTATAATGCAAGTGAAACTCCAGCTTAAATTCGTCGGTGAAATGAATATCCAGACGATCGGTACCTTAGATTGATCTGTAACAAACCAGTATCTAACCTCTCGCCGTCAACAACTGAAACAGAAGCTTCAAAAAAATCAAAGCAAGGTGAAAGAAAATGAATGAAATGTCTGGAATGAACCAGGGAGATAATTTCGAAGAAATCCACGCCTGGATAGATGGAATCCCGTTTTCAAGGCCGAAGAAGAACATCCCTCGAGATTTTTCTGATGGCGGTACTTAACCCATTTTATTTAAAAGTATGGAGATCGAACTTCATTCACATATGTTATTGATGAGCATTAATTGTTAGGCAGCACTTTTATTGACTATAATGTCAACTATTATTCTGTGTATATCTTGCGATGCAAATGATATCTCAAAAACGGAATAAACAATTCACATGTAATTTTGAGACGGAGTTCGTAGATAGTTTGGTGACCGATTCGATGTTTATTGCAAACAAACCAGCGACTATATGAATCAAAGTTCGTTTTTCCTCAATTAACAGAAAAGTATTACAATTTTTAAAAAAACAGAAGGAAAGGGGACAAACTATCTCCGAGTAATGTTGCCAAAACAGTAAATCAGTTGAGCTGTTTTTGAAATACGTCGGCACCACAGTTGATGTTATTGTCAATAATAATGCTTCTTATCAATTGATTCCAATAAACAAAATAGGCGAATGAAGCTTAATCTGTATTGTTTTAACTAAAACAAGTCTCAATCCAACGGGGTGATTGGGTGTCACGATAGAAATTTCTAAAGTTCATTCACTTTTGCAACCATTTACTCGTGTACACCACCTAAACTTCCTTTTTGTACCTTCTTCAACACGCTGATTCTCATCCAATGATCTAGTACTCATGGCTGAGATGCTGAGGATCTATTACCCCCGGTTTGTCGACGTCCATAACTACATTCCGGCCAGTAGCGTAGCGGCAAAGAGGGATAATTGGAGCACCCTGAACCGCAAGGTGTTGTCAAAAATTGACCTCAGGCTTAGCAAGGAGGTGATAAATCAGTTGGCAAACGCCCAGCAGGGAGTGATCGAAAAGCTTCTCATGGACCTGCGTGATAAAATTCGTACGAAGGGTGCCCAGGTCGAAAAAAAATTCAGCAATGCAATGGAATGTCAGGAGATAATCAACGTGGAGGATGAAGCTGACAGCGCAATGAAAGATGGCGATACCACCTGCGGTAATTTCGAACACATTTTTAGTTATTCACTTAGCTCAAGAGCTTAGAAATGAAATTTACATGTCTTTCATGTACAGAAGAAAATATTCACAAAGTTACCTGCTCGTCAGAAGGCCTTAAAATGCCCGGCAAAGCTTCCAGCTCCCAGGTTTTGGTGACGGGAAGCACAAAGAATTTATTTGGACAAGCCTGCGGATGGCTTGTTAGATGGATGTGGCCATTCACTGCTACTTCCGAAAACGTGAAAGTCAAATGCTCTACAAATTTCCAGGGTAAGTTCGCTGTTTACACTGAAAGGACGTTGGAAATACTTTTGGGTTCAATATTCAGTCAACTACTCATTGATAAAGTAACGTTCGACTTGATTAATCGTTACTTTAGTTTTTTGCAATTAAATCCAACTTCATCGCCGGTTACTACAACATTTTACTCTTGAACCAATCTTGATTACCCGTTATTTCGATATTGTGTAATTAACCCCTGAATTCACGTGGGGACGTTGCGACTTTCTTGGTACCTAACAACTGCCGAGTTTTTTGGCTCCACAAAGTCCCTGAAATATTTCCAAGTTCAAATACATATGAAATTTATTTATTTACATAAAAAATAGCACTTGTAAACAAACGGTCGAAATTTGTACTTTTCCACGAAAAAAACCATTCTGATGCCAGTCTACCATGAAAATCTCAATGGCAATTTTTACACAAACTTAATACACACAAAAAAAATTTTCGCATTGTTGTTTTTGTTTGCCCGCCATATTGGATCTACAACTTTGAATTTTCGATTTTCGAGTTCAAAAGCCCATATAAGCAACATTTCAAGTGAGTCGCATGTAGGAAAAAATTACCAGTGGTGGAAGTCAACTCGATTTTCCATATTCAAGGTAAGCGGGCAAAATGATCTCAAAAAAACTCAGACAATTCATAGTTAAACTGAACGCAATTACTCGGTACTTTATCAATGTATAATTATAATCTAATTAGTTACAGTGCAAAAGTATAATAAGTAAAGGATGTCGACTGCAGTTCAATTCCATACTTTCAATATGATGGGTAATTTTATCGAGTTCAATTATACTTGAATAAAGTAATGGTTAATTTCTCAGGCACTGTGATCGTCGATTCTATTTACTTCATTGTCTTGTGACTAGTACAGAATAGTATAGAATAGTTGTGCATCAAGCAGAAAAAGTGTGACTTTTTAGGCTCATTGTCAGCGTAAGTTAGCAATATGAGTCGTTGTGATGTAAAAGGAACTTACCTCCATAGTGTAATGGTTTGGATATGACTATTTTCTACACGCTTTCGAAGTTGAGGGCACATAAGCGAAGTACAAATTTGAAAACTTCTCAGTACCCGGACGTTTTTTAGTGCTTTTATTATAAGGTCACAGAAATAGCCACCTTCCGTCCGAGACGCAAGCATAAAAGGAAACGGAAATAGTATACTTTGCAACAAGGAGAGAAACCCGGTCTTTTCGGGCCGAGTGTAAGTTGGCAGTATGAGTCGTAGGTGAGCCGAAGACGAATATTGCAAATACACGAAGCGAAAAGACCTCCTTGTTGCATGCGATTTTTTATACAACAAAAGTAGGTTACGCGTTTTTACGAAGCACGAAATTGAGGTTAGGGTCGCGTAATATCAGATTTGTCCGCGACGGTTCATGGCGCCGCTGAACTGGCTTGTCATATTATGTTTCGTGACGTCATAAACACTAGCGCTGCTGGACGTTCAAAGTTGAACTAAATGACTGGATACTAAGTGATTTGAGTGGTTGGATCTAACAGAATAGTCCAATAAAATCACTTAGTATCGTGTTGTCCCAGAAAATTGACGTAAAAGCACAGCGGCCATCATGAACGGGCTTCTGTCACCTGAAAATTTCCTCGTTAAAGTGTGTTATATTTACGTTAACTAATTAGTTATATGTAAGCTAACTGATGAAATTGGTTTTCCCTGATTACGTTTGTGCTGTTATACGTTCCTAACTCTGTGTCGGAAGTGAAATAAATTCTGAAATCGCAGAAGCGGTGAATGTTTAACAAGTCGGTCATGCCAATCGGCCATGTTTGATGTGACGTGATTTATTTATTCGTCATTATTCATAATAAACATTATCAGCGATCTATTTTAGCAATGACTGAGCTACCCTACTAAAAATGCTAAAAATTCTCGACAGGATCAGACACGTTCGTACAGGATGCTTATAGGATACTGACAGGATACTGACAGACACAAACAGATACGAATCGAATCTGTAAAGGTCTATCCGGAAATCTTGTCTGTATCCTATCCTAACGTGTTAGATTGTGTCGGACATTTTTGTAGGGATAGTACGTACGGAGGTACACTGTCATTGAAGCTACGATTTAAAAATTAGTAAACTTTAATGATGAAATCTGCCCGCTTGTGACGTCACGAAATATATACAGGGTGTCCCATTTTAAATAATACAGCTGAATATCTTGAGAAGCAATTGTCATAGATAAAAATATTCCGTATAAAAGTTGTTGGGTACCGAGCGGGACAGATACTGGTGATATTGGTTATCCCGTGAGTGAACTTGAAAGATAACTTCTGGATAAATAATTATCATACTTTGATTAATTTGCAGAAGCAAGCAGCAAAAGCTCGTCTGCAGAGCAAATGGTTGATGATGATTCGGCGGTACCCGAAGTTTCCCACACTGGTGACGCTGAGGATGAAAGTGAGGAAACCTTGATTTCTCGTCTGGCGTTTTTACAGCTGAGGCAAGAGCTCCAGCAGAAAGAGATCACAATTAGTATGCTGAATCGTAAAGTATCTTCTCTGGAGTCTGCGGTGAAATTAAAAGACCGAAAGATCGGTGATTTGGCTGCCCAAGTATCGGTGCCTGCTGATTCCAGTGTACAAAATCTGCGGCCACACGTGATGGGTTGCAGCATTACCAAGCTACGACCGCAGGTGAAAAAATTCAGCACTTCGAAAAGTTGATTGCAGCAGCGTCTGATTTCAACGACCGTCTTTCAGCTAGATGGAAAATTTTTAAACTAAGACTCGATGGCTGTCTAATTCTTGCGTCACCTAAACCAGGGAGAAGAAAAAAAAATTGATGTAAACGTGTATTATACTTATTGAATAATACTTTTCAACGAAAAAATTGAAAATAAATATAAGTAAATGAACAGAAGTAATGAATCCCAGATCATGAGCAATTTCAAAATATTGCACTTCTCACCCAATTGATTTTGATTAGCGAAAAATTTGTTTGCCTGAGTAATTGTTCCATAAAAACTTTGGAAAATTCATTAATCACTGAAATCGAATAAGCGAAAATGAGTTTTACGAAGCTGCAGTTGAATCCTGATGGAAAGCTGCAATCCTTTCGTCGATAGCTGAGAAAATTAATACTCACAATACGCAGCAAAATAAATCTGATGTATATTCGTTGTTTGGTAGAAATCGTATTTTCACTTATCGTTAGAGAAGAAAATTTTATATGAAAGTAGCATAACGATGATATATCGAGTATTGATGGATCCCATAGCTTCTATGAATAGTCAATACGCACCGATACGTCGGGTTTTCACCTAATTATCATCTTATAGTACACATTACTTGCACCGCTATTTCATAACGGTAAGTTATTATAAGACGCCGGATAAACCGTTGCAGACTTGGAGATGTACGTTGTCATTAGTGTCACGAGTAATGAATGTATGCAATAATGAAAGTAACGAAGATCTCTTTAAAAATGAAAGTATAGAAACTACTGGATTTATGAATAAGAGCTTATATATTAACATTTAATTTCAAATCGCTTCAAAATAAGACAAAATCTAGTCACTTTTTTTAAGTTTAATTTACGTAAAATCATTCTTTTCGGAATAGCATTATATTCAAATTTACTGAGCCATTTTTTTCATCATGTTGGCATTGTTAAGTATTTAATTTTGCAATGATGCATGTAGATAATATTGATTTTGACCAACAAACGGTAACATTAAGAATACTATTGAAAAGAAGAGAATATCTGTTTCAGTGACTGTGTATAAAATAAATCTTCTGAATAAAATTAGCCATCGTAGAGTGAAATCAAACCATTGCAATTTACTAAATTTTGAACAAGTTTGAAGCGATTTGAATTGAAGCATCGATATCTAACTTTTTATGCATACTTCCTATATTTTCTTTATTTCTATTCGTAGTTTGAGAATACAAGAATTCGGTAAGTACTCAAACTCGGACTGTCTCGCAATAAAATCCATCCAAACTCTTCAAGAAATGCAAGATGTTTGTGAAACGACAAACTTTTTCTATACATGAGATTTTTACCATCAATGAAGTTTCATGAAAAAAGTAGTTTTTCTTGACTGTTCGAATTGATTGTACTTAATGATTTCCCAGATATTAGTTCGAAGAATGTTAAATATCTATGTTTTTCAAATCCTTACTCAAATCATCCTTGTGTTACATTTTTTCTCATAATAATTTGAAATAATTCCATAGCTATTCGGGTAGCATGGAAAACAAACGTTCGTATTCAATTAGCAATTTGAAAGTTTAACGATACGGAAAAATTTAATTTCGGATATCGTCTTCACCATTTGAACGAATATGAAGAAACTCAGTAATTACAATAAATCTAAGTAGGTAGGATTAAAATACCTGTTTCATAAAACAAAATTCATAAGTAACATAGGCGTAGTTTGTAAATCGAAAAATTTTCCGGTTTCACTAAGTGAGTTCATGAGTTTCTGTGTCTATTTATACAGTCAGACAAATATTCACTACGACCTGGTGAAAGTTTCTCGCCGTGTGTTTGGCCCTGACCCTGCGAAACGCAAGGATAAGGTAATTTGAATTTTTCTGTAAATACTTAAGTCCTGCGAGTTTTCCGGACTGTTTAGGAAACAGGATATAGGATGTAAATTCAACTTTAGGTAATTTATTGAAACCAATAAGAAATAGCGCTTCACTATATTACTGTGAGTTTGAACATTTCACTCACGTTTTAATTTTTCTTTCATTCTGATCAATGGTGTTAGATTTCCAAATATTCGAGGAATTGGAACGGAAAATATTCATCGAGTAACAATGCAAGGATGCATTTAAAGGTGTGGAGACCGTAAGGCGACAAAAAACTGCAAGGCTCCTAATTATTTTTTAAAAAAGATAAACAATTTTCATTTCTACAGTGATCAATAAATTCTTATGAGACAAATAGAATCCAAATTCTAAATACAACATTTTTTCACATTTTTGCAATATCCAAACCGTTTGACCCATTTTATTCAAATTTTATACCAACTTCACTTCTAGAATACTCTTCAAAAAAATCAGTACGATACCTTGAAATTTGCAAGTTAGAGCGATTCGACGATTTCTCAAAAAATTAAAAAATTCATAAAATCTGAACCATTCCAACGATCATACCCACATTGAATACCGATTGTCTTTCCACGATACTTTGTTTATGAAAAACAAAATTTTTTTACAAACTCTTAAAATTTGTAGAAAATAACTTGGTCATGGAAGCTTTCGAAAAATTTCAAAACGCCGTAAATTTCATAATTTTCCAGTAATTTTGAAAGAATTTGCAGTGAACGTAGAGATTATATATAGATTAATATCTATTCGAAACGGGAACACTGTGACTCAAATCGTTCTCAAGTTATAATCGTTCAAATTTTACCGTGCCAGAACACACACACACACACACACACATATACACATCCGGACATTTTTTCTAAATATGATTTTTCGATATTTTGGAACATTTTGAACACTTTGACACCGAAAAATGGAGAAAAAAAAACTTTCACCATCACAAAGCTTCTTCCACGAGGAAACAAAAAAAATAAAATAAATAAATGTCTTATGAACATGGGAGAACTTGTTTTTTGTCATAAAAGTCATGTTTTCACATTTGATGAACTTTGCAGAAAATGAATTTCATCAATAATTGCATGTGCATATTGATGAACTTATTTTCCCTCGCGCTGTGAAAACCGTGAAAATATATATTTAGGAAAAATCGGTAAATTAGGGAAGTGTACAGAATTACAAGGGCAACTTTTTTACTGCTCAGTGTATACAAAATTTTGTGTATTATAAAAAAAAGAGAAATGTCTAGATCAATTATGGAAACCTCTGATGATTCGCTCTGATTAAATACCAGTTCCTAATTTGTGCTTTTATTTGAGTAAAGAAACAATTTTTGGACGATTTTCAGATGTTTTGACCATGTTTCAGAAATTGAGTTTTTTCAAAATTTATGCTTTTCTCACAATGTGAGAATAATTCTACAAATTAAATAGCGGGAATCGATTTTTCGGAAAATTTTACCCCTTTTTCATGTACGTGACAATTATTTAATTTACAGTATATATCGAGAAAATCTTAAAAAACGAAAATCAAGATTGTATATTATAGCGTAGGTATAAAAAATCAAATGAGTTAACATTGCAACAGCCAGAAGATGAAGTAATTGATAATTATAACCAAACTAATCGTAAATAGTTACTTGTCCTACATTTTCTTGTAATTCTGATATTTATTATACAAGTATATAAATATTTCAAAGTAACACTATTCCAAATGAAACTTTGTCTCACAACAAAAGTTGAGTGTTGAGGTCAACCTTAAAAAAAAAAATATGAAAAACGGTATCAAAATTTACCACAAAACGCAGCAAATTTTATCGTCTCCCTTTCATCGGGATGAAAAATTATGAAACGCATCACGCAAGTTGCCGGCATTGTCGGAGCGGTGAGCTCGATGCCCGAGTAAATTGAAACTTTCGATTCGAGCAGGCAGCCATGACTGTGCATATCCTACTAGGTATGTGTGATGATCAGAGCCGAAGAGGACCGCGGTCGAAAGTAGGGATTACGACAGGTCTGAATTGTACCGCTGTTTAGTTCTCAGTTGCTCGGTGAAAGCCACAAGGATAGAGACTGAGGATCTACGTCCAACGAATGCGACCTTGGATAATATCATCGAATAGCGCAGGTTGAGTGAGTACTTCTTCGTTTCGTTATAAGTGGTTACGACTTCGTGTACAAAAATCCACTGAATTGGGTTTTTTTATTTATATTTTTACAACTTTTCGCAAATCAATTCGTTCTCCGTCTCTCACGTGATTTTTATTATTAAAATATACGCGTTATCGACGCTTTTTTTAAAATATTCTTCCATTTTTTTTATATTCTGCCATTTTAGAAGTCATTCTTCAACTATGAACTGAGTTGTGAAACTCGATTCTGAATTTACAGAAAAATAAACATGTACCATGTATTGTGAAAAAATTTAACTACTGCTCGGATGTTGAAACGCCATTAACTGACAAACAAAAAATTTGTTTTTTTCTTTCCCATTTCATTTACTAGTTGCATACTAAAACAAATCTCTCCAATTATTGCTCACTTTAATTTGAAATTACGATTAAGCTGGAAAGAATTTCATCTTTGAATATTTATTTATTTATTCATACATACATTACAAATTGGATGAAAGTGTGCTGTGACAAAAATATCTGTAGAGAATTCTTCTAAACTATGTTAACAGGGACTCACATTGTTTTTTTTTGGAAAACGGAAATGCTTGATAATGATATTGATGTCTATACTAGATGATTGAAGATTTTTATTTGTTAATTTCTTTAGTCACTATAATTTTCAGCGTATAAAAGCGTATAAACATATTTTAATTACCTTCAAATCATAAATTGAATTAGAATAGTAAAAAACAGAAATGTATATATATATATATATAGTGAAGTAGGGTATATTAAAGCACCAATTAAATTGGTGATATTGGACTGCTCTATATAGAAATTACATTTCTTGCCCTTCAAATTTATAATTTAACTGGTGGTTCAATATACGCTACTTTAATATATATATAAGCATAGATAAATGAACTGACGACCCTATAGTGATTTCTGTTCCTACTCACGTAACTTGAACCTGTTAAATCGCAGGTTGAAACGTGGGTTATCTAACCGGTTACCACGGAATTTCTGAGTCGGTCTATTAAAATTTCAAAATTACAAGTTTATGCGTACGAATTTGAAAGGAAGCTGGTTTATTCTACCTTCAAATCGACTACTTCGCTCTCAATTATTACAGAACTATATGCTTACACAATATCAATTACTACGTGTATAATAGCATATTTATATACAATTAAATGCTGTGCGATGAACACAGAAAAAAATTGTTTGTATGGAAACGTGTCTTAATTCAAGGATAAATAATTATTATGTAAGACGTGGCAAAAACAAATCTTCGTTCACTCGTAATTATCTACATTTTACGATTATAATTTTAATAATGGATGATGAAGCGTGACTTTTTTACTTTTTTTCATCATACCTTCATTTATTCCACTGCCATTTTTTACTTTTTGCAACGCTGCAGAAACTCGTGTAATGTATGCGCGTAATTACGCTACACAATCTAGTACACATTTCTATCATTGATTCAAATCACAACCAGATATTGCTCAATATTCGATTACCAAATGGAAAAAAACTTGTGTTTAAGGTTCGGCTAAGGTTTGTTTATATGAATAATGATCAGAGATTTTTTTACCATGTCATTTCTGCAGATAATGTTACTGGAGATTGTTGCTTGCCCTCTTTTCTGCTGTGTGGCTATCGGAACTATAATTATTGGAGCTGTTATACTGCTGATTGGACTTCGTCTTTTCGCCTGTTACACGTTGGGCACTTGTAAAAGTAAAGCGAAGATGGACGGCAAAGTGGTTATTATCACGGGATGTACTTCCGGTATTGGAAAGGAGACCGCAAGGGATCTTGCCAAGCGAGGTGCGAAGGTCATCATGGCTTGCCGCAACCTCGACAGCGCCAACGTCGTTAAAGGTTTGCCAAAAAAGTATAAGATTACGAATAAACGCGCTTTACCGTCTGAATCGAAATTTAGGAAAACAGAGAAAATCGTTTAACCCTTTAATTCACGCTATGCGTCCCACCTTTTTTTTGCAGCCTTTTACTTATTAAATCAATTTTTTAGTAACAACTACCGAGTTTTTTGCGTCCACATGGTCCTTGAAATATTTCCAAGTTTCAGAAAATATTAAATTTATTTATTTATTTATTGCAAGAATACCACATTGCAACGTGGCATTTCCCGAGCTAGTGGAATAACGGACCGGTCCATCACATGTAAACAAATGCTTGAAATTCATACTTATCCACGAAAAAAGCATTTTCTGCTAATCTAACATGAAAATCCGAATGCCAGTTTTTATACAAACCTAATACATACCAAAAATGTTTACAGAATTTTCTAAAAATTTTTCTTCTTATCGTTTTTGTTTGTCCGCCATATTGGATCCACCATTTTGAATGGCGATCCCAAAAGCCCATGAATGCAAAATTTCAAGAGAATCGCACGTAAGGAAAAATATATGCATGAAAAGGTTAAATAATCTCCACCAATGTTATTGGTTTCAATTATTATTGTGCACACCAATAAGATACATCCTAACTAAGTATATAACTGAAATGATGCTGACCAAATTCGCATACAAAAGCTGAAATATGAAGAATTTGACATATAATGTTACTATACAACGTGTAAAATAATCGAACTCAGGCTTTTTTAATGCAATTCGTATGTTTTTCTTTTTTTCTTGTTCACTGTAGAGATCTCCGGAGATCACCTGAAAAAGATTTCACAACCAGTTATTTCTAAAGTGGATAAAACAGGTGTTCTGTAATTACGGTGCCACAAATGTTCGATAACAACTACATTTGTGCGTTATAACTTTATTTTAATGTAAGATTACATGGATGATTTTGATACAATTTTTGTGGATTTGCTCAGCGAGCAAAACACGCTATGCACATTCAAATAGGATAAAACCGCTAGATTTTAATTATTTTGAACCTTCGAATTACAAAACCTTTTTTCAAATTGTTGATACTAATTAGCTTGTAGTATTCAAATTCGCTTGGAATCGATTCCATTATATAATAGAACGTCGTTTTATTCGTGTTGACAATCATTTGCACAAATAACATTCTGGTATATTCTGTGTAAAGTTTTTTCTCTTCTCGGAATTTTTGATTAAGACGATTCGGCACATGAGTAGTTAATAAAACAAAGAGTAAATAATCGTTGGTGTATTTTTTCCACTACTGTCATCTTATCAAATAGAAGTTTTAATTCCAAGAAACAAGATAAACGTGACTACATAATGATGATTATAAATTTGTTTTTCATCGTCAGATGAGCTGGTAAAGTCTACGGGAAACAATAACATCGTGGTGAGACAATTGGACCTCTCTTCGCTGAAGTCAGTCAGGGAATTTGCCCAGCAGATTAACCGGGAAGAATCGCGACTCGACGTTCTTCTTCACAATGCTGGAACGGCGGAGACATTCAGGAAGAAGGTCACCGATGATGGTCTTGAGCTGACGATGGCCACGAACCACTACGGGCCATTCCTCCTCACCCATCTTCTGATCGGTAGGAAATCTTGTCCAGACTCGTCCAGAATCAATCGATAATGCCTGAGTTTCATGCATCTTCCAATTCGTGATACACTATAATGTGATTGAAAATGATAAAACGAAAGGACACTGTGGTTGGCGAAATTGGAACTGATTGTCAGCTGAAACAAGTTAGATTTGGGACTTTAATTTGAAACTGCTTTATACTTTGCATTTATTTTGCAACCATGGCCAAAATTCTAAACCCCACGAATTTAAACTGATGAAAATCTGAGTATTAACTTTTTCATAGTAACTGTACAAATGTATAAATTTCACGTTTCAACAACTATGGTGATATAAGAGCAGTATTGGTTTCGGTCGAATTTGACTTTTTCTAATTTCAGTGAATCTTTACATTTTTGGACCTCTACTTTCGATAAATAAGTTTATAGAAAAACTATTTTACATAATTGCTATAAAATGTTTCAAATAATGCAATAAGAATTTCATGAAAAATAAAATAAGAGTTTTGAAAAAAAAACAGATAATATTAACGACACAAAATTTTGATTATACTTGATGGTACTTCCAGTAACTGAATTGGTTTGTGAAGTGATGAAAAGTACCGCGCAAAATACTATTTTTACCGCTTGTTTTTCAATGTCAATAGGAAACCCTCAGGTCATTTAATTTTCGTCATTGATTTAAATGAATAAAAGATGCAGTTTTTGCCGTAGCTCTTCAGTTAGTCACAGAAACATTGTATAAAGAATCGTTAGAGGTCACGATTATTAAATTATTGCTTCAGTGAAAATTATATCAATGTTGTTAAAAATTCGTTTTAAACGATTTCCAGATGATTCATTCTGAAATGAAGCGAGCGATACCACAATAATATTTCCTAATTAAAAAAATGGAATAAAAATAGCGACACTTTTGAAGTGATAAATAACTCACCAACTTTTTTTATTAATATTTGCGATACTAAATTGATTTTTATTGTACGGAGGAATATTTAAATGAAATTCGACTTACGCCAGTCAGTCAGTCAGTAGTTTTAATTGTTAAATACCAAGATTATAATTTTTTTAGCTTGCAGTTTGTTGACTGGATTGTTTATTTCACGAATATTTAAAAATGACAATTTTTCAGATCTTCTGAAAAGATCGGCGCCTAGCCGCATAGTTTTGGTGGCCTCTGAGCTGTACCGATTGTCCAGTTTGAACCTGAACAACATGAACCCGACATCCACGTTTCCGGCATACTTATACTACGTTTCGAAGTATGCGAATATTGTCTTCACTCAGGAGCTTGCGCGTCGTCTTCAGGGTTCCGGAGTTACGGCCAATTGCCTTCACCCCGGGATGATTGACAGCGGGATATGGAGAAACGTCCCAGCCCCATTGTCCTGGGGAATGAACCTCATCATCAAGGGATTCTTCAAGACCCCTGAACAGGGTGCTCAGACCAGCATCTACCTCGCCGTGTCGGACGAGGTCATTGGTGTCACCGGAAAATATTTCATGGATTGTCACGTAAGAGTTTTTTTTTCAAAACAATTACGATTTAGACGTACCACTTGCATCCAATAATCAATATGAGGATATTATAC
The DNA here is from genome assembly GCF_021155765.1 of Diprion similis. Lineage (NCBI taxonomy): Eukaryota > Metazoa > Arthropoda > Insecta > Hymenoptera > Diprionidae > Diprion > Diprion similis. The sequence continues at coordinate 4,367,361 of NC_060118.1, forward strand.
GACGGTAAAAATTCAGAGACTGGTTTGCTTAATTCTGCCTTGTTAAGAAAGTCCGTTGAGTTTCAGAACTCGACTGACCGTTTTCTTTTTATTGGAAATTTGCAAAAAGGTTAATTCGTGTGCTATGAAGAATTCATGTTTAAATTAGATATTAAAATTTACTGGTTTCATTAGTTGCGTGGAAAAAATGGTGTCAAACTTTCCATTCACTGAGTGAGCACATTCTGACTTATTGATGGGGGAGAAAGAGAGGGTATCGTTTCTACAAGTTCTACATGTTCGTTTCTCCCGAAGAGTTCGTTTCTACAAGTTGCGACCGGGCGGTTCGTTTCTACAAGTGACCGAGCGGTTCCGTCGATTTTGTACATTTTGATTTAATTTAAATTAACTTAATTTAATTTAATTTAAATTATTTGACCTCCACTTGTAGAAACGATCCTTTCGGACGAAATTTTAGGACTGCGACTTGTAGAAACGAACCGCCCGGTCGAACTTGTAGAAACGAACCTTTCGGTCGCAACTTGTAGAAACGAACCACCCTGTCGAACTTGTAGAAATGAACCGCCCGGTCGTACTTGTAGGATCGCAACTTGTAGAAACGAACCTCTCGGTCGAACTTGTAAAATTGCAACTTGTAGAAACGAACTCTTCGGGAGAAACGAACTTGTAGGATCGCCACTTGTAGAAACGAACTTCTCGGTATTGGCACTTGTAGAAACGAACTTGTAGAAACGGTCCTTTCCCGGGCAGAAACTACCTTACCGACTCTTACCGATTGAGTCTCACTCTTGCCGATGAAGGTAAGACTCATATCCGCTGCCGGTAACATGATCATCGGTAATAATGATTATAACCAAACCCGTATGTTCCCACAAGCGCTGAATTTGTGCGGGGTAAGGCAGGGAGGGGCTAGTAACCATTATTACGCGTCTGCATCCGTCTTGAGGGAGTACATACGTCCAGCGCGGGCCAACATTAATATCAGTGTAGTTGTATTTAACGAAGTATAATGTTAACCTTTAGATCGCCGGTAATTTTAATTTATATTCAAATAACGCACATTTATATTATTTGACTACAGCTTGGCCAGTATACTGGCTAAGCGGCGGCTTCAAGGTGAAACGTAAGACAAAATATTGATTACACATTATGTATAGATCATACGAAAGTAAGAAAAAAATTCTTAAGAGAATTATTTATGATAACTTATATTGATATTCCTTAGGCCAAGGTTGGAACACAGCTTCGCAGGGTGAATGATTCAGTCTCTGTAGGTCGATGGATCTGAAAAATTGGAAAATATTCTTGCACAGTAATGTTTTCGGTATAGGTAGTCTATCGATCTAATTTTTTTAGATTTCGATACAAGAAGCGGTTGTTAGGTAGGGGTGTATATGCCCGAACAGTGGGTGCAAATGATAGAAATAAGGTATGCTCTTGTAGAACAGATTTCAATTGAAAGTATGTAACAGACCTACCTTCCAGTAAGTCGGTAAATGGGATCGTGTTGTTATAGCTATATACAGAACTATAGGAGTTGTTTAAATGATTGAGAGAAAACTGGTATGTTTAAATAAAGGATAGATAATCGCTCAGCAATGAATGATAAAAAGATTCGTTTTAGTTATGGTTCAAGCGATTTACAATGAGTCGAGTAAACCCAGATTGTGATGTTAAGAGTTGAACATATACGAGCGAAACTTCGACGTGCGAATTATATCGATATGAAACAAGTGCGATTCTCTAATTATCCTAAATTCTAATAACCAACAATAAAACGATACCTGTTGTGCGTCAGACGCTTCAGCGTCAATTTTTACGATAAAGATACGATATGATATTATAATTGGAGAATCCGATGTAAAGCTGGTTAGGTTCAGGTACTTACACGAACTGGTAGAGTTCAAGGCAGTTAACAATAATTAAAAAAATAAAGAAATAAATAAATTAACAATATACAATACAAAGGCAAAAGCCTTACCTTAGCCGGTGATTCGGGCACGCAGGCACTGACTCTAATAAACTAATATAAAAGAAACTTATCAAAGGTAAAGAAAAGAAAGGCAGGATGGATTGAGGAAAGAAGTTAAACGATAGAGCAAACGGTAGAATGTGCGAAAACGATAGAAACGGTAGCGATAGCGATAGAGGAATGAAAATGGTAAGGAACAAGAACGATAAAGAAACGATAGCGGTAATATATGAAGAAGGAAATCTAAGTTAACGAGAGCGAGGTATTAGCAAAGATGTCTCCTGGCGGGTTGAGCGTAGAACAGGCTGAGTTCGTAGTCCGGATGACCGATCTCGCCGTTGTCGTCAAGTGGTTCTGCTTCCTCTTGATTGGTTGTTTGTTTCTCATCATAATTGGGCCATCCCTCCTGTGGTAAATAGCGGTTACGATTACGTCACGCGTTTTCGAAGATTGCCGATAGATGACAGGTAATGTTCTGCACGTGACTTCATCGTTGACACCCAACGACATATAGTATGGACGGTATGGACTGCGTAATCCCAACATACAAAAAAGTTCATGCTCCAACTTGAAAAATGTTGAGTTCAACTTGAAGAAAAAGATTTTGAAAATTTCCATGCTCTATCTCACTATTAAGGGGTGCCTGCAGATTTTTTAAATAAATTTTTGTTGTTTTTTTTTATTCGTTTTCCTTATAAAATAAGATTTCATTTTTTCTCAGACCTCGATTTTTTTTGAATTCTATAACGGTCCAAAGAAAAAAAAAATTAAAAGGTGAACAAATAAATCTGGAATCAAAAACACTTTTGAAAAATGAAAAATTGAAAATATTTTAGTAAAAAGTATTTTTGGTTCCAGATTTATTTGTTCACCGTTTGATTTTTTCCTTTTTTTTCGAATCGTTATAACATTCAAAAAAATTGGGGTCAAGAAAAAATTAAATCTTATTCTATAAGGAAAGCAAATAAAAAAATTTTATATTTAAATCTGCCGGCACCTCTTAATTAATAGTGAGATAGAGCATTGAAACTTTCAGGGTATTTTTTTTTCAAGGTGAACTCAAAATTTTTCAAGTTGGAGCATGAACTTTTTTTTTAAGGGCCACCCTAATTTATATATGTGTGTGCGTCATATGTGGTCGGGTGTTCGGTTCGGTGTGTTCATGTGAGTTCGGATGTGCTCGGGTATATTGTTACGTGTTGGGTGTATTGGGGTATGCTCGCATGTGTTCCGATATGCTTATACGTCTCTTCGGGTGTGTGTGTGTGTATGCCTTGGGGTGTACGTGAGTGTGTGCGCGAGGGGTTGGTCAGGTCATATATGTCAGGGACTTTGTATTCCTGATACGGCGGCGGCGACGAAATATTTTTATATAACGCGAACGCGTTTTACGCGTTTTTTCGTAGCTGTTTTCCGTACACAATGTACCTGTTTCTATGATGGTCGAGTGAGTCTGCGAATGCGCATGCGCGGGGTACTGAAACGACCACTTTTAACTCCTAGAACTTAAAAGTGGTCATTTCTGTACAGCTTTCATGCGCTGTCACGACAAACACAGTGATCCTATCTGACATTTCGCGACCCTAACCTCACTTTCGTGCTTCGTAAAAAAACGCGTAACATGCTCTTGTTATACATATAAAGTATCATGTGAAACATGGAGGCAACAGTCTTTTCGCCTCGCGTGTTTGCCTCCTTGTTATACAATATACTATTATCATAGGTATAGAGAGATATAGTAAGAGCTAAATGAGTTCAAACGCAGACATACGGTGGAATGTTTAGGATTGCCAATATTGTCATCTCTTGCTTGGTTGAGGCTAGCGATACGTGCGTTGTACTTGTGGTATTTGCCTCAACTTTGTTATAAATCTGAGATTTGAGAAGATCTGCATGTACCTTTACGTATGCAGGTTTGAAACATAGATATGGTCGAAAATAGGAATAAGTCGAGCTGAAAACAGGATAATCACGTGATAGTGAAATTTACGCTTTTCAACTAGGCTGTACTGATATTTCTAAAAATACTTGGAAAAAAATTTACATCTGTTTGATGGTGACAAGTGAAGCTTGTCAACTTAGTAGGAATTGAGAATTTGTAAATGAATGAAATCAATGATGTTTTATGGTCAACAATTTTAACGAAACAGTTTGAATTAAATTACGTTTACCTTACAATGATTATATGATTAAAAGTCGATTGTAGAGCCTCACCTCAGTATCAAAAGAGTTAATTGAAATTTAGATGATGGTAGCGATTCCTAAGTCGGTGACGATTTCATTAGAAATAGACTGCCGTTCTCCAGCACGAATTTTATACCCGGCAGTATATTATAAAATGACTTACTGCAGGAATAAAATGATCACTGCAAAACGCCAATCCATTCCTAGTGTAATCGTAACGCCAGCTTTCTAACTCCAAGACGCCACTGATCTAATTTCACCACAAATGGACCTAGGCGGCAATGCTGCAAGCATCACAAATACAGATAATAACAGCATTTTTTCTTATTCTTTTCAACTAAATAATGATAGTGAGAAATGATATGCAATGTAAAGGAAATCGTTTATAAGTCAGGAATTAATAAACTTCCAGTTCCTTAACTCGATAATTGATCGATTATTATAAGCAAATTAATATTCCGGGTGCAAAGGTCGTACGCGTATAAGGTTTGCGCCACGAATTCTATAAATGTAATAATTTGCTCATTATTAAATAATTGTAGAATTACAGAGTTGGGGATGGATGAATTAATTACTTTCAACCAACTTCGTTTTGATTACACGTCTCACTAATTAAAAAAAAGTATTGGCGATAATTTTCTTGGCTAACTACATGCTAATTTCTATTTTAGTAATTACAATTAAACTAATCACTTAGAAACGTTTATAAATGATTTACAAACGATTCTTGATCAGAAAATTACCAAACCGAACTTTCATCGGCAAAGTACATGTTGGTCGCTTGAAGGACGTAAGCCGTCTTAAATTTTTTTTAATTTGTCACTCAGATTCTCCGAAGCGTTAATGAGTTAAACTTATTGTTAAATTCTCCCGCTCCGTATTTTTGCACGTTGGCGCGACAAAACTGCGGTCGGTAAGGTAGTTTTGAATCTGTGAATCAGGATATGTAATGTAAAAAATACCGGGTTCGGTTATTTTATCATAGAACTGCCCCGTGTACTTTTGCATACTTCGGAGAACTGTTACGAGTTATTCTAATAAAATTTTAACCTCATTCTTTTAGGAACATGGACTGTCTCAAGGCGCACAGGATGAGGCTAAGGGAAAAAAGCTGTGGGAACTGAGCGAAGGATTTGTCAAATTAGAAGCGAATGATCCAAAGATATGAAGGAGAAAAAACTGAATTATGTAACTGAAGATGAGCTATACGTGTGCGCACAATCGGCAGAGACGATTCATAGGAACTGCTGGTCGTGGAATTGCTACGAAATTTTTTATTGTTTCGTAATTTAACAATTCTTGTTCACGGCTTCAGTTGATTTATAATGTTATATTTATAATAAATGCACATGATATTTGTTTTTCAAATTGTTCGTTTTTTATGGCAAAATCTTTTATCTGATAAATTTAATAATAATGATCATAAGTGTAACATAAGCCCTTTTCCTATTGTACCTATCTGTATACTTGAATGATCCCTGTAAAATGTGTATCCATGTTCAATTCTTTTCATGTATTAATAATCTGCAGTTTGCTTTCTATAAACATAGAGAAGTGGAACTCTAAAAATATGAAAACCTCGAAAATCATAAGAAATAAATTCTGTTTTAATCTGTTGTATGTTTGTAAGAATGTGGTGAATCATTTTCTGAGGGGGTTTTTATATAATTTTTTTAGCCTTTATCGTAATTCAGGGAACGCATAATTTCTATGCTGATGCTACTGAAAAAATTTACCATAAAAAAATAACTAAAAAAAAATGAGGAAGAAAACTTACTCTTATAGGAGCTTATAAGGAAGAAGCACCTTGTGTATTTTCAGGAGAAGTGAAAACGAGTGAACCAACTTCGTGGTTGTAAGTAGCCGAGTTTCTAACTTTTTAGTAAAAAATTAAATGTAAATATTTCGATATTATTCGATAGCAAAATAAAAGAACGGCCGACGAAAACAAAATTGATGAAACCTTCAGACATGAATTTCAAATTCTAAATTGAAACCAACCTAAATTTACAACAAGTTTTCGGTGAATTTCAAATTGGCTAAACATTATCAAGACTTGATACAAAATTTCTTAAACATTTGTGAACGAAAATTGAAAGTAAAATTATAACCTGATACACGGGAATGATGAAGCAAAACATCAAAGTGTCAACTACGAATACCTATAGTTCACAACTGTGGTTATGGGTTTAACGAAGATATAAAATTTGGAGAGCAAGAATAGAATACTAATTAAAAATGAAATAAACTCAAATTCCTTGCAACTCTGAAGATGACGAACAAAAATTCTCATACATGAAACCATCACACAAATTGTAACTTCTAAAATCGAACAAAATTTCATTATCTTATGCGGACACTGATTCTGATGGTGCATACCTACGATAAACTGTTGTAAACGATGCCACCCAAAACTGGTAATTCGGCGAAGCCTAAGCCGACGAAAGGCAAGGGAAAAGAACGACAGAAGTGAGTTATTGCTTATCGACTTTCTTCCACATTGTTTTCTGCTTGGAAGAAATTTTTCCATCTCTTGAAGCCCGCGAAAAGTCGTTTAGAGTAGTATTGACTTGTTCTTGTAAATATTTTACTGATTCTTGTCCTGCAAATTTTCGCAATGTAAAACTCCTCATTCGATTTACATCATGGAGTCATTATTAAATTCTAAAAACTCGGTGAGTTTTCAGAATTTATATTTCAACGACCAATTATTCAATTCCACTGCAGTTTGATTTATTTTCAAATATGCAGATTATGCTTCAATTACATTTCTTGGAAAATTAAAATCACGTTTCGCGGTACGAATTACTACTGATTTACTTTAAATGTGGATACAATATGTGAGAATGTCATAAAATTTTGATGAAAAATCGAGTTTCAATTAGAAATGGTCACCGTATCGTAACAAGAAAAAACTCCGGGTCACGGAAAAGAGAATAAACAATCAAAGAATATGGTCTCCGAAATTGAAGTGAATCGTTTGAGCCATTTTTTAAATATAATGAGCACCACAAAGCCTCGTTGGTGAAATGATTGCCGTTATTATCAATAACAATGTTTCCGAGTGCATGAAGCTCGATCTACATACTTTCGAATTAAATAAACCCGATTCAAATGGAGTAGTTGGTTGTCGAGATCCATATCTATATGGGTCTATACTGATATTATAAAGAGGTAAAATAGTTTGAGCGTATGTAGAGGGTGATCTCTGGAACTAGTGAACTGATTTTGAAAATTCTTTCACTAATAAAAAGATAAAGTATCCCTGCTTAACATAAGCTATAATTCATTTTGATAAAAATCTATTTATCTAAATCTATCATCTATCTGTGCGAAGCTGGGACGGGTCAGCTAGAGTACAATATTCGATTCATTCCAAATATCTCTGAGAATTGTTCCAAGAATATTCTGCTTCCCAGTAATATTTGATTTTAAGAAAGCAGAAAAGGCACAAGTTGAACTTGAAGGGATGGCTGAAGACGGCGGCGGACTGGGCAAGGTTCGATGCATGGGCAAAGCTGAATGCCTTGCCGAGAAAAGTTCCGGAACCAGAACCAATCGTTAGTATCAGGCTCAAAACATTATCAATTAAATTGTGAAAGGAGCAGTGCTTCAAATTCTTCTGGAAACCAATGCTTGGCTCTGATTCGTCCTGCATAATTATTCGCAGGTACGAGTCGTGAAGCCCTTGAGCCAGTTGAAGAAGCGATTGCTCGTGATATCGCAGCCAGCCCCAAAGTCGGATCCGGGATTACTGTGTCGACTGGATCTGAGCGTTTCGAAGGCGGCGTTGAAGGCGAAGCCATCGAAGCGTATCAAGGAGCTCGCGATGTTCGTGTGGAAGGACGAAGACCCGGGGAAGGAAATGCCGAACCCGATAACCAAGGCGGCCTTGAACTTCAAGGCCACACCCAGAATCATTGAAATGGCTCAGCCCCATATCCACGAGACGGAGAGCTGTCGCGACATCGCCATTTCGAAGAAGGCCTTGAAGCACAAGACCACGAAGAGGGAGAAGATTATGTCCCTGGCCAAGAAGGTGCGAGACTGCCCGAACTCTTTGACCGAAGAGGAAATCGCCAGGCTTTTCACGCCCACTGGCATCAAGAGAAGCGCTCTTACCTACAAAGTAATTTGTACTTCCATTTTCACTATTTTATCTAAGGTGCATTGATAATTTTGATATTCTGTATTTCTGCAGTTTCTTTATATGATCACATCTGATAAGTTAGGAATAAATTTCGAATCTGAATATCATTTTATAGGTTACGCGTTTATTCAAACACTTTTCAGGTGTAATGGAATGAAATTGATTTTTTAAAAGAAAAGAGTCAAATCAAATTCAATATGTGAAACAGGTTCTTCAGCTTGTTTGGAAAGTTTGGAAATGAGGAAATAGGATTCACTTTCAAGAGCGTTTTCTATGGTTTAATCTCCATGAAAAGGTTATCGACAAATCCAGTTAAAAATATTTTAAGATATTTAATCCGTAGAAATTGTATTCACAATCAGATAACAGAATGGGTATTGACTTTGGCTCTGCCCTCGTACCGTTTCCTGAAAGATCGCCGAGACCAGGAAGCTCAAGAGATGAAAAAAAAAATTGAAGAAAGCGATAACAGAGGAAAAAAGGTTCTAGAAGAACAGCGGAAGCAAGAAGAGGAGAAGGAGCGAAAGAAAAAGGAGAAGAGGCAAAAAGGAAAGAAGAAGAAGGAAAATAAGAAAGGTGAAATGGCGAACGGGGACAAAGGTACCGACGAAACGCCTGACGAAGAGGACCAGAAGAAGGATAAGAAGGAAGAAGAGCAGAAGAAAGAAGAGGAGAGGAAATCTAAGGAGCGTAAAAAATGGCGAAAAGAACCGGGACCCTGCAAGGATAATTACGGATCAGTTTCAAAAGCAGCTCTGAATGCAAAAGGTATAATAAGTGTGGTAACGTTGTGTGCAGTCAGAAAAATGTTTATTCTTTAACACCAAAATTGTGTTACTGTCAGTAAATTTGAGAGTTAATATGCTGTTTAGGGTGGTTCGTAAAAAGGTCATTTTTTAATTTCCCCCGGGTCACCCTATAAATTGGCGTGACATAATTAAAAAATAATTCCCTAGTTTTTTCAGATTTTCATCTCAACTTTTTTAATTTCTAACCCGTGCCACAAGAGGGTCGATTCCACCATTTAACCCTTTCATGGGCACATTAATCTACCGAACAGGTTTCGATAAAATTTGATATAGGAGGGTTTATTGGGTCGCTGATTACGAATCTGCACTCGAAATTTCAAAATTCAAAATGGCGGATCCAACGTGGTGGAGCAAAATGCCAAAAGTCACTCGATGTCGCCATATTGAATCCACGTTTTCGAATTTCGTAACTTCGAGTTCAGATTCGCAATTAGTGACCTTGAAAATCCCCATATATCGAGTTTCATCGAAATCGAATTATTTTTTTGATTTCGGTCCATCATATCGGATCCGCCATTTTGAATTTGGGGAGTGGGCCGGTAAAAATTTCTTAGACAGTTGGTACAAAACTTACTTAAAGACTTTGACCGATCACCCCACTGAAACGCGCACAGATGGCTTCATATATACAATATGTCTTTGTCTGTACAGTCCTATTCAGAAAGTTTTTTCAACTGAACAAACAACTAATACTGTAACAGAGATTAAGGTGGTTCTTTAATGACTCCGGAGTCAGTAGAACATCACTTGGAGAAGTGTATTATTCACATGAAAGTTGTTTGAATAATGATATTTTGTATATGAAACATAAATATTTTAGTCTTTTCTACGACGACGTTTGTTGCCACAATCCGGAAGATTCTGTTGCGATTACGAATTTAGATCAACACCGTGAAATTTCTATCGTCGATGGTAACCTCGTTCAATGGTGTTTGACACCACTAAATTTGGTATTTTATTGAAATCAGAATATATTGAGTCTTATATTATTTCAATCTCGGTGCACTCTTTTGAATTGTTTTGAAATTCGTCATAAAACATCGTGACCCATTAAAAAAATTCCACAAAATACGTCTACAAATTGATTTTGTTGGACAAGAAAAGTTTTTTTCGTAGTCACTATCGTTTTTGCACAAACTTATAATCGTGATGTAAATAATAGGCTTTTATTCTTCTCGTTTCACATTGCATCAGCATCCACGCGTACGGAGGAATTGGCAAAGCCTCATATTCACGTCAGCACGGCGTGCAGAGACGACGCCTTCGGCGTTAAAAAGAGCGCCCTCTCAGGATCAGCTTCTGCACGGGTATCCGAAATGGCGAAACCGAATCATCCTGCCGATCCTGTTGAAAGACCACCACCACGAGAGAAGAACGCTTTCGGTGCTCCGATATTTCCCCAGCCGGTAAGTATTCACGAGTCAGTTATTGGGAATATCACTTTGCAATGCGTCATCTGGTGGAAAAAAAACAATCAAGCTCAATACCTGACCGTTGACCGTATTTTTTTCAAATTTATGTGACATGAGTAATTTGAAACCCGAAGAATTACGATCTGCCTCCATCAAAATCGAAAACTTAGGTTATATAGTGATAAAATGGCGCCGATAACCAGACCGTGAGGTCATGAGGACATTTTCCAATACCTGATTTCACATTTTTATTTGCGCTATTATTGTTTGATATTTTTCATTAGTCATCGATTCTTTGGATTCTGGTTTTGCATTATGTATCTCGTTGTACGAATATTCATTATATGTTATTTTTGATTAGGCTGTGCAGCTATTTTTTTATTAGTTATTTATCCATCATCATCATTCTCTAGCTGTTAATTGTATTGCAATTCTGTCTCGATGTTCGGTATCTGTTATTCGATAATATTTTTACTCGTTAATTTATTGCTAGTTATTTGTATTTTACCATTCGTGATCTACATAATTGTAATTTGTTATTCGGCTTTTTCATATATTTCATACTTGAATATTTTGTTACGTGTTATTTTTCCTTCCTTTTTTCGCATTTGCACTTGTCATTATTGTACTTCATCATGCGAATGAGCGGTTATGTATTTTTGTTATATTCTAACGAGTATCTGTCATCTTTCATTTGTTATTTTTGTATGACTGTTTGTCACATGTTATTTGCTTTGTCAAATATAATTATTACCGTTTTTGCTACGTTATTTGACTTTACTTCAATCATTTAATTCATCAAAGTTGCGAACCCATAACAATTGAATACTTTTCTGCACTCTTCATAGCTATTATACGGCTTATGTGTGATGATTTTCATATTTTTTGACGAATCATTTATACTTCCGTGATCGTGTGTGTTACAGAAATTCGGTAAGCGACTGCCAAAAGTGAAACCGTATAAAATGGGCGAGTGTAAGGATAAAGACAATAAGGATAAAGGGAAGGCGAATGAATCGGAGAATAGTATGAAAAAATATGAGTCTGTACCGTTGTATCCAAGTATTGATCCTTGCATTGATCCTGCCGGTGCCAAAAAGCAAGCTAAAGCCAGAAAGGCTGCTGAAGAAGCAAAGAAGGCGAGGAGGGAGAAGCGGAGGCAAAAACAACAGGCGAAAAGTGATCAAGTGAAGCAGGAGAATAACGAAAAGAATAAGTGAAAACATGATCGGGATGAAGAAATGAAGAAAAAAATTTGCTGTCAAGGATCAGCACCCCGTGAAAATTATAACTCATGATGTCACGAAGAGGAAAACTTTGAAGAATTTGATCTTGTCAGTGACTGATTTATGCTAAACGTAGCTAAATCATTCTAGTGTTTATAGTGAAACATAACATAACTTAAATTTGCATTTGACTGTAAAATCAGATCAAAATAAGCAGTATTATTTCAATAAGGAAAATTTTAATAAAAATCGCATAATCATATTAAGGATCTGTATGATATGTTGTTTACTAGATGAGTAGATGATGAAATCTCACAGAGTATTTTCAGAACTTTTTGAAATCATATCCCACAGTGGATGTAAAGGCCTTTCATTAGGTTTGTGGGACTTTTTCCATTCAAATAATTGAATATTTTCTAGTAATATACATTAAACACTTGGAGTCCTCATATAAATAACAATTGTTGGTATAAAATCTTAATTGTCACTTGCATATTTTGCTCGTATTTGAATATTAAAATTCGCGAATACTAAGCATTCAACATCGAAAGTCGGATGAAGATTATACAGGGAATTTCTAGTGAAAGAACCTCTTCCGATCCACGGAGTGCGCATGCGCAAACACACGCACAACATTTACGTAAGCCAAGTGAAACGCCCAAATACCACGGAGCAATAATAGACTTCATTTGTTGCGCAAATGTACGGCCAGGGTATACGGGGTGGCCAAGTACGCGCGGACCACCGGGCACTGATGGATTCCTGGGAAAGGAACAGGACTAAAATTACTCTTGACAATTTTTTTTTAAAGCAACGGTTTTTGAGTTAAAGCCGTTCGAAGTCCACCAATCACGGCGCAGATGGGGTCGAGCGCGCAAACCAGGCGCGAGGCTAGTGTAGCTGAGACCGATGCAACCTACGCTAGCCTCGCGCTAGGCTCGCGCGCCGTGATTGGTGGACTTAAAACGGCTCTAACTCAAAAACCGTTGATTTAAAAAAAAATTGTCAAGAGTAATTTTAGTCCTATTTCTTCGCAAGGAATCCGTCAGCGGTGGCCCACGTATACTGAGTCACCCCGTATAGTTTAGCGGCCTGCCACTGGAGTGTACGACGAACAGTATATGTATAGTCGAATCAAAAGGTATGCATTTCAATGGCAAATACACGTGTCGTACAGTTCAATAATTCTATAAAAATGTTTTATCGTATTTGTAGTCAATTTGGACAGCTGCTGTATCCTTCAGTACGTCATGAGTAATGTCGTGATAATGTTCTGCATGAGATTTGATAATTTAATCTACGTAAAAATGATCTAAACCAAAGTAGAAATGTTCAGTCGACGAAGCAAGGGCAGAACACGTATTCTCCGATAATTAATTGAACCAAGACACAATTTTTCTTCAAGATTTTATATATCATCGATTTTAACAGGTAGGTGTATTGCTTTTATCGAGTTTTTTTTTTATCGAAGCTAGAGAAATATTCAGTGGTTCGATGAGGGATTTTTTCTAGTTGTTGGGTAATGCTTTACTCCCATTGAATTTACAGGAAATGGCTCGACGCAAAGACTGATTGTAAGAAAATGAGTATAGCTAATTGTACTTTGTATACATTTCTGTCTTACTGTGAAAAATTAACATGAATTGAATCTTGTAATCATTGAAAAGATTTTTCTTTTTTATTTTGTCTCATAAATTATCCAGTCAGTCTCGAAATATTTTACACAAAGGGCTGTATACCGTACCTGCAAATCGGGAAAATTAGGAAAATCTAAGGAAACTCCTCCGTGATTATAACGATTAGGGGATTTTAAAATTATTTAAAAAAAAACAGGAAGTTTCCCAGATATGCATATTTCACAAACTACTACTACGTGCAAGGGAGTGATAAATTGAGTTTTGAAATATTAAAAATAATTTCATTTCCATCCATAGTTGCAGAGAAAATCATAAATAATGACATTTTTCTTTTCAGGGAGTCAGGAAAATTTGTATGCAGATTTCAGCACACACGGTGTTACAGCAAAGTGGTATAAAAACGGTAATACTATAATCGCACTCTGATTTTTAGCCTTGAAATAAAATATTTCATCAACTCAAAGCTCTCATATACAGTGTGGCGAGGCTGGATATTAGGTATAGTAACATTTAAAAGGCAAATCCCGATATTCTGTAACTATTCAAACAACTTTTTCTCAACGCATGGTCGAAAATAGTGAAAGAATGGGGAAAAAGTGCAAAAATCATCACTTTCGACGTGCCTCGCCACTCACAAAAAAAGGAGGTGATTTACACCTAAATGAATGAAATGATGAAAAAAAAGTTTTTGTTAAATTGATTAGCTTTCGAAATATACAGATTTTTCACTTTTATGAATTTTTCTCGGAAGCTTGGGTGTAGTCCCTCGCGGCCAAATTAATTCACAGAAAAGATCTTTAGGTAATGAATACCCGTAATTATACTCATAAGTCGAATCTAGAGATGACCGAATAACCTCCTTAAGGCCCCGCTGACCTGGCATGTCATATATATATTTCGTGACGTCAGAAGCGGGGAAATTGGGTGAAAACGCCTATACGAATCCTGCGATAACGAGAGTATGAATCTTACTCGGAAATATTTTAAATCGTAGCTTGAATAATAGCGTACGTGTGAATCTCAGTCACTGCTCAGGCAAATAGCTGATAATGTTTATAATAAAGAATGATGAAGTGAATAAAATCACGCGACAACAAACATGGCCGATCGGAGCTACCGCATGTTGAATATTCACTGATTGCACTGTTCCACAATTTCTTTCACCCTCGCCAGGGAGATTCACACGTACAAAAGCACACACGTTATCCGGGAAAACTTATACTATCAGTTATTTTTTTGTAAACATGGCTCGATTCGTATACGCGTTTTTCATGTGACAGCAGCCCGTTTATGGTCCACAAGAAGTATGTTCCGATCTGTAACTGACATCATTGGTTGGATCTAACAGAACAAGCTAATGAAATCAGCGGCCTTAGTTCACCGTTCAACGTTCAGAGGCGCTGCACGTATTTATGACGTCACGATTTGATATTTTCAAGTCACTTCAGCGGCACCTTAATTGTTGCTTAGAAAGAGCTTCGTAGTATTAAATAAGACAAACCGAAGCAAAACAGTACCAATTTAATGGGAACTAGGTTGCACGTGTAAGGGGGTAACTCACTCCTTACGTGACATTATATCGAAAAACGCAAAAACATCTGTCCCCTACTTTTTTTCCTCTTTCTAATGCAAGTAATTGCAATCAAATATGGACAATGGTTTTTTAGTTATAAATAATTTGTAACTTTCAACCCCTATAATTTTTACCATTTCACCCCATCGTAATCGGACAGAATGCATTTTTCGTCATTCGCCATGAGAATTATGCTCTAATTGGTTTCATTTAAACATCTCAACTGGAAGTATGCAAAACTGCGAAACTACCACTGAAGATGACCAACTTATGGGGTTGATTTCACCCCTTTAAACCATTTATCCGCAGATAAAAAAAATGCATGCCGAAATCGGGAAGGGGGGACATTTACTTGTCAACTGTTGGTTCCACGATGATTTAAACGCCGAATTTTTTAGGATGAGTCGAACGAATAGATTCTGATACAAAAAATTTTTTGATAAGAAAATCACGAAAAAATTGAGACTAGCATTTTTTGAATTTTGCTGAAAATTTCGACGATTTTCATATGGACTAATTGCGAGAAGAATCGATTGCGCATAGTTCGAATACGCAATCAGCTACTTGATTTCGCTTCTTCATTTTTACCCATTTTTTCAAACTTCCAATTAACAATCTGAGTTTTTCTAAATTCTTTGAATAAAAATACAATTGAGATCCATTGACCTGACCACCTGGGTTTCGACACGCAGCATGTTGCCGTTGCGTCAATTTGACGCCCATAAGAATCCAACCAAAACTGTCGAATGTGGAGGTCTCCACACTCTCTATACATCACTTGCCGACCCTGCTCACAATTAATCTAGGAATTGATGCCCAGCGATATCTTCATGTGGCACGGATGCTTTGATTTGCATATAGTGCTCCTGGTTTACAATTGTATACAAAGAATTTTGAACTTGCCATAGGCCTCACTGCGCACCAAATTAATATTTTCGATGTAGTTGATCTTGGAAGGTGAGTGAACATTTTGAACGACGAAGTTATGCTTAGAAGCACTCAATATCATAGATTTTTAAAAGTGTGAAATCGGTCCATCGATAACGCGCCCAGAAAATTTTACTTTCGTACGTGTAAGGAACGGCCTCCAGACTTAACTAAACTAGAATCTTCAACTTCGACTTCAGCTAGTACCTTACCTTTCAATACCTTACTTTCACAGGCCATCGATCTAACAATGCACTTTCTACGGATATCACTCACCGTGTAGCTGTCGACCAATCTCACTCATGATATTAGCTTTCAAGACAGAATAAAGTTTATATTCAAGACGACAGTACTCAGTCTGACCGGAGGATCGTAAGGCTAAAACATTCGTGACGTTTGTGGTGTTGCGCTAAGATACTTAATTTCGTTCTCTGCACAATTCTACTTGCCTATCTTGGTTTTCTATCTATCGGTTTTCGAAGTAAATTATACACGAGTATGTATCGAAATGATGACGAAGATCCCGCTGCATAATTATTTATAAGGTAATTTGAATAAATAAAATACCTATAAATTTAAAGATGTTGGAAATTTATTATGGCTACCACTTCATCAATAAAACATCAAATTTAGCGTTTTTTCCAACAGGTCATATTGGTCTAATTATTACCAGTTAATACATACCAAGTTTGAAGATACAATTTCAGACGCATATGTTTCAAACTTCATGTCTCTAACCACCTACCATATCTTATAAAAAAATTTTATTCATCTCCACGACCATTTACGGGTTAAACGTATTGACTTGGTAAGTTAACTTTCTCGGAATTACTAAACGTTTCACTTATTTGAGTAATATTTTATGTTCCTCATCATTTTATTATTTTTTCGTTTTTCTCCACCCCACCCTCTTCCTCTTCCTCATCCTCATCTACCTCCTCCTCCTCTTCTTCCACCTCTTCTTCCTCCACCTCTTCTTCCTCTTCCTCATCTTCCTCCACCACCTCTTCTTCTCCCTCACTATTCTCTTCTTCTGCTCTGTACTCTTCATATTCATCCACTTCCCCCGCTTCTTCAATTTCTTCCTTTGGTATTGCCTTACCCCTAGCTCCTTCAATGTCATTTATTTGTACATTATTAACCGCGACTTCAGCATCATGAATTCCTCCTCCTTTTCCATTTTGTTTGTCGTTCAAACAGGTTGTGGCATCGACCCCATTCACTTTGACTTCATCATCACTCCCAGGATTCTAGAAGTGATGATTATTATTTTCATTTACCTTAGATAGAGTGAAAAACATGTGTATATGTCTACTTACAGACTAAGAGGAAAAGGTCACGGATCTCAAATGACTAAATTTAATCAATTAGAAACTGATAAAAATAATTCAAATCAAGGTAAATGTGGGGTTTTTTGGTTGTGATTACTGACAAATGATATGTTGAAATTTCATCATCTGTGGTTAGACCAAGAGTTTTTTACCTCGGTCTTGCAATAATGTTGGTGTTTTATAGTTACAGAAATTGGCCGTATGTCTTTGGTAAAAAGGCACGTTCATGAATTTCAAAGAAGTTCCGAAGAAAACGCGTCTCATCTACCACGTTAGTGCCAAAATGAAACGTAATAATAAATAAGCAATTCGAAAATTGGTTCAGTAATAGAATAACCCAGGCAAGTAGGAGGCTCGGTTTTCCAGCCCAGTGGATATGGTTTCGAAGAAAAATGAAGTTTACCGAAGGTGTATCGACTATTGTCGATTGAATAAGTGGATGGTGAGAGATAATTTCTTTGTACCGTTGATGGAGGATCGGCTTGACGCATTAACAGAAGCACAAGTCCATTTTCGGTTATTGATTTAGAAAATAGAATTCTGCCACGTTCCAATTGGAAGTGCAGGTCATTCGTAACTGTGAGTGAACAGTTTTAATTTTTGAAGTCACCATTTAGGCTTTGTAACAGTCCAACTAAATTTTTCTAACGAATACAGGAAATATTTAAAGATTTGTTACATCGGAAAGTTGTCATTACTTATAAGTATGAACTATTTGATCATACAATGAAGCAATGCAGCAATGAAGAACATGCATACTTCAGACTAGAAGGAACATTACATGTTGCTAAACAAAATGAGTGAAGCATTAATTCGAATATGCATTTTTCATGCAGACCTCAGAGAACAATGAAGTTCTGCATGCGGATTGCCGAGGGATCTTTGGCTCTGAAGTTCCTGACACAATGAGTTTATTACTAAGGCATTACAAAAATTTGGTTTTAACTGATTCTAAATGAAAAAAATTAATCACAGCTCTTTTCGAATTGATCTTGGTGCAACAAACTGATCCAGTACATAATATAAAATAAAATAACGCACAAAATAAAACGAAATGTACAGTCTGAATATGGTCAATTATTTAGTTTATTCTTCAATATTTTTTTTTGGAAGGTCTTAAATTTATAAATAATATACATCTTAAAATGAAATTAAACCGTTTAAATCGTATATCGTGTGCTATTATTCATTTCAATAAAATCTATATTTTTTTTTTACATTTACAGGTACAGTTCGACTTCTCAATAAAAACGCCCGCAATAAGGACGCTTCCCCAGTTTCTTGCTCGCACACTTCCTTCACTTCGACTTAACCTCAAAGTTATACAGTGAAACCTCAGTTATATGTTTTTCTCGTTTATAGGTTAAATTTTCTTAGACCTGGCAATTTTTGCCGATAAACTGTGTAAAAATATTTCACTTGTACGTTCTTCGCACTTATACGCTACGTATTCCATCCCTAGCGCTGTTTTCTGTTCAATTATACGATATTACAGCTTACTTCTTAGTTGAAACTTTCGATTTGATGTTCAACTTGCCTACCGTTAGATGGTGCATACGTTTTAATGTTTCGTGTACTTGTCTATGGCTGGATTGGGCTGGATTGCGTAGCTTGACATATATGCCTATTTCTATCCCAAACACGTTCTGGCCAGTTCAGCTCATTGTCAGCGCCTCATCTACAGGAAAATTCTTTACTTGCCGTCACTGGATTAACTTAACCGGACGCGCGCTGCGGTAACATGCTAAAATTAGTTAATAATATTAGTCGATTTCGTTAAAGGTGAATGCAGATATGACGAAATGATACATATAAAACCACTAAAAATCATCAATTTTTCACTTTTCAATCACGGAGATTTGGAATATGTAGGTATTTCACTTTAACGTTATTCTTATTCATACGTCAGTATTGTCATACCCCTTGGAAAACATATGATTGAAATTTCACTGTGATTATTTGCGTGCGAAGAGACAGAGAGAGTTAATGAGCAAGGAGAGCGCATGATGATGATGCTCAAACACACTGGGGGCGTTCATATTGAAAGGTCGGTCTGTATTATTGGAAATATAATTTCGACAAACACATGAGCATTCACATACAGAATTGCTTCGTCACATTATCAGTTTCTTCCCGTGTAGTTTACCATTTAGTTACTCAACTTTTCGTAGGATGCAGATGGTGGTATAGCATGGGGTTTAAAATCCCGAAAAAATCGATAGGTCAGAAACGCGAAATTTTCAAGATACGAGTTTCAAAAGAAAGAATGATCCGTGCATCGACTTTGAGATTTTAGATAAATCACCCAGTAGAATAACTGTTTTTCCGAAAGTTTATTTAACCAAACGCCCGTTCATCCCGAAAGGTGTTTTCAGAACAGTCTACATTCCGAATGAACAAATCACGGATTGTGAATATAGAAAAAAATCGAAGTTCCGAAATTCAAAATTGAGGGCGCCACTGCGCCGCTAAGCTAACAGATGGAACATCTCCATTGCAACTCATCGTAAATTTTTTTTTCTTTCGGTTTGTATATTTTTTTCCTACAAGAATTGGCTATTTTCCAACAATGGAAACAGTTGACACAGGAAGACAGTGATTTCTCCCAGATACAAATTTCAATATTCAATGTACATACATACATACTATTTGTCACCTTCAACCACTCAGCTAAAGAATTGATGTCAGAAAGTAGTTAGTATGAGATGGTTTCGGACCACTTAGTATTAGTGTGTACGTGTCGCGGATGGTTACGGACCGCGATGGTAACTGAAGTGCTAAGTACCGACCACAATGTTAATTACCGACCGCAATTGCAATTACTAACCTTTTTGAAGTTGGTTTGCGACCCTCGAATTAAAAAAAAAAATTTCACACCAGAAAATGACTCCCGAATTGCTTTTAATTGCTCTCTATTTTTTATTATTTGGTCCCGCACGGTTTTCGAGAAAATCGAAAAAAACGGAAATGTATTTCCTGGAGCGGCCAAGTGATTCGCAGATTTTCGTAAATCCTGGAATTTCCGAAAAATTCTTATACTGAGTAATTGTTCCTTAATTTTTCCCACATTATTTACTCCCACACGGTTTTCGAGAATAACGAATAAAACGTTCCAGGGAGGAACAATAAAGTGGCGCCAAATTCAAACGAATGTTTGGAAAAAACAATGATTATTCCAACGAAATACGCTAAGCTCTGAATTGCTCCTTATTTTCTCACAATTATTCTGTCCTTTTTATGGATTGCTTCTGCGTGGTTTTCGGATAAATCAGGAAAACCCGAAAGAGGGATTTTTATGAGGTGAAGTGTGGTCGAATTCGATTTGATACGTTGCTCAGAGAAATGAAGATGTGCCAAATCCTATAATTGCTACTGATTGCTCTGGAATCGCTGGTAATTGCTCCGCAAATCTCATAATTTGTTGAGTCATAGTTTTCGAGCAAACTGGGAAAAGAGGGGGTTTTTAGGTTATGTCGACGGGCGGTGAATACCAAATTGTATACGATACAAAAAAATGGAAAATTCGGTCCGAGTGCCAATCTCTTCTAATTGCTCCTCGAACGTTTGTGAGCATTCTTACAATTTAAACATTTGCTCCTACCTAATTATCGAGGAAACTAAAAAAAAAAACCACAGTGTATAATTTGTAGGTTATATCGACGAGCGGCGAATTCGAAATTGTATCCGAAATGAAAAATTTCAATTCGGTACAAGTAACAATTGCTTTTGAATGCTCGCCGACTCACTTTCGATGGACTGCCAATTTTGTCATTTGCTCCCACAGAGGTTCCGAGAAAACTGGGAAAACGGTACGTACTCGCTACGCGGCAAAGGGTCGAGTAGCGGCAGTTAAAACTCTCGAAGATCGAAGACATCGCGCAGTGATCAGAAGCAAGCGTTACTTGTACCAAATTGACATTTTTTGTTTCCGATACGACTTCAAATTTGCTGCTCGTCCATTTCTTCATTTGCCTGAGCTATATGTCAAATCGAATTTGACCACAGTTCCTAGCCTTGTGAAAACGCCGTTCTCGGTTTTTCTTTATTCATCCGAAAACCATGCAGAAGGAATTTACAAAAATGATAGAACATTCGGGAGTAAATAAGGAGCAATTCAGAGCTTATCGTGTTTCGTTGGAATAACCATCGGTTTTTGTAAAAAATTCGTTTGAATTTGGCACCATTTTACTGATCCTCTCCGAAACGTTTTTTCCGTTATTCTCGAAAGCCGTGTGGGAGTAAATAATAAAACTTATGAAGCAATTGGGAGCAATTAAGGAGCAAATACTCGGTACCTACAAGAATTTTTCAGAAATTCGCGATTCACCTGGGCGCTCTCCGAAATACATATTCATGTTTTTTCGATTTTCTCGAAAACCGTGCGGGACCAAATAATAAGAAATAGAGAGCAATTACGAGCAATCAGGGAGCAATTTTTTGGTGTAAACTTCTTTAGGAAATTCGAAGGTCACAGGCCAACTTGAGATTGTTCAATTACTGGCCGCAATGAAAGTGTTAATTACCCACCGCCATAACATCCTATTTAAGCTGGTATCGATTACCAATGATGTCAGTATTGATTATTGCTCATTCCGCAATAGATGGCACTACCGTCGGTAATGAACACTTCGGTTACAATTGCGGCCGGTAAATACAATTGCAGTTATTGTTGCGATCGGTAATCGCGATGGCGGTTATCATTGTGATCGGTAATTGTAATTACAGTTGTAATTGGGTCAATAATCATCATTGCGGTTGGTAATTAGCACTTCAGTTACCATCACAGTCGGTAACTGACATGTAGAAACTAAGTCACATACAACTCACACGTACTCACCAACACTAAAAATAAGTGGTCCGAAACTATCATATGCTAACTACTCACGAGCTATATCAATCCAAAGATTGAAATGAAATAAAAAGAATCAGCAAGTAAAATACAGCTATGCAGTATCAAATGAGTTGTGTTAGTGATTGTAATACTTTCTTACAGATGATATCTGATCGAGACTGATGAGAGAAAGAGTCATTTTGCCGGAAAGAACTATCGGCGCTTGTACGTCCACGTTGGATTCCTCAGCTTGCGTCTCAGAATCCGTCACTAGAAGCTCGCACTGTGATGGTAATGCTCCTTCAAGATAGATCGGCTTCGGGGGTATCTTGTCCTGTTCCGAGTGGCTTGAAACGCGAATAATAAGACATAAGAGGTGAAAAATTACGGTTAAGGTGCTTATAAAGACCCGTCGTACACCTCGAAAACGCGGGGAAGCAAAACTCCTATACCGCTCAAGCGATCAGAGTGAAACTTGGGCAATTAATGCCTTATTTTGGCAAAAAGTGGAGCGTCTTTTTACTTTTTCAAAATTTGGAAAAAAATTTTACAAATTGGTTACCACTCACAGAAATTGGCCAAATTTTCACTTGAGCGGTATAGGAGTTTTGCTGCACCGCGTTTTCGAGGTGTACAAAACGCGTCTTTATAAGCACCTTAAGGAAATGCTATACTTGATTTTAACATGTACTTAGATATTTGGAGATATCTGTGTCCTTATTGAAATCGAGTATAGCATATTTTTAAATCAGCTTCAACTTATACAACATGTTGCATTTTTATTCGAGAGATTACCTCTGAACTGCTGGTACCACCGGAGTACTAGGTCGACTCCACTTCTGCCCATCTTTGCAACTAGCAGTCATTTCCATTCCCACAACTTTGACTGTCGGTGAGGATTCATCGATATTTTCCATTTCCTTATCGCCATTTACTTCAACTTGGGTGTATGCTATAGTTTCCTGTAATTTTAAAGAGAATATTTTGTTATTTTAACACATATACAACTGATAATTAATGTTAAGACACCGTCGGCATTTGAATTGAATAAAATCCGTGAAGAATTTGTTGCATGAAAAGGCCTAAAAAATACGAAAAGTTGTGATAGATTTTAATTTTAACTTCACAACATTAAAAACCATATACTTAGTGGATTGCTTAGTAAGTAGATGGTGCCAAACCGTTCCCTTTTACGGCAGTGCTGACGTACTGAAGAATGTGAAGGCATATCCTTCAGAATAAGGACCGTATTTTTAGTAAATCAACTCTCACACAGAATACTAGATTAAAATCAAGAAACAGTTACCAGAATTAAAAGTTAAGCAAGATGTTAAACAGGAATTAGGAATTTCAATCATCACTTAGAACCATTTAGTTATACATCCTTGATTTTTCGAAATTTATTCTTTGACTCGAACAGATACGTTTTGCTGCAAGTATGAGTAGGAGAAACATCTAGGACAAGGCTGTCTGTCATAGACTATGCCACTTTTTCTCTTCCGCGATATCCGTACTTTTGATGCACCCAATAGACGGTGCAGTACTCTCCAAGTCAAAAATTTATGAACACATGCACCATTGACGAAACCACGCACAAAATGGCAAATCTTATGGAACAGCCGAGGTTTTGATGGGCAAGAGGCCAGCAGAGCATATGGAAAATTACAATATTCCACAATCACTAACTCGGTCAACACGACGATCCCATTCAAGGAATTAGTAAGTCCAGAAAATCGAGATTAGCCTTTATCCTAAATTTTCATTTTTAATGCTGATAAGCACAGTTACTCAAAATTATTATGACTTATATATATATATATATATATATATTTTTTTTTTGTTGAATGTAACAAATGCGAATGTTTCAGGCAACTGAATTTCAGAATTTTCGCTGTATAGGTATATAGTATATCTTATAGTTAGCATGGATGACGTTATAATTCTATTATTTTCAATCCAACTTATAAGGTATAATTTTTGTGCAATTGGAAAAAGAAAAGGTATGACCTAATATTTCTTCTAGGGGTATTTAAATAAATACTAAAACAACTGAATTTGGTCCAATTACATACATATCGATACACTGAAATTATTTCTGTTCTTTACAGGCCACTGACAAATGTATAAAAACAATTATCTTGTATATTATGTAGCTTTGATCTGCCAATTACAAGATACAAGCTGACCAAAAAGATAAATAAAATAATCCAAAACTCTCTTTTTTTATAGAAAATTGGTAAACGGTTTATATCATACAGCAGTTGAATTATAAGTAAATGGCTTATCTACTCTGATAATACTACAACAACATCTGTAAACTGCCACGGAATTAGTGCTATGAGAAGGGAGACGTGTATTAGTTTGCATGAAAGCCCCATGTACATAGAAAATTCAAAGTAAACACATACTTGTTATAAGTGTTAAAACATACTGGACGCAAGGAATATACCTTCGAAATGAAACCGGCCCCTGCCAGACCATTGGATTTTGGAGCCGCATCAACTACTTAAAACATAAAATTCTGTACTAAGATCTGTAACGGTTGCATTTTATCTAAAAAAAGAACAAAAGAAGTATATGCGAAGAATCGATAAGTAATATTTTCATGTATTATGAATAGTAACACTTTCGCTGAAATTGGCAATACTGTTCCAAAATTCATGTAGACCAAAAAATTCATAAGTAAATGGTTCACTCCGAATTTAATCACAATATCTTTTCGAAGAACCCATAATTTATTTATTGATGTGCCACGGGGCAACCAAAAATTGGAATTTCTTTATTCCATAGATTCCATACTCTTCCATAAAATGACTTTGAATTTTACTTTTCAATGAATAGCTTTCGAGATATAACGGTTTGAAAAAAAATTGTACAATGTCTCCACTAGTTCCGCCATGATAATGATGGACTATAAAAATCTGAAAAAAATCACAAAAAGTTTTCATAAATAGGAAAAAAATGTATCCGATGGGAGAAATTAGGGTGGTGAAGTTTGGAAATAACTCAGATCGACGTAGACAGCGACATATATATGTGTGTAAAGGAAAATCACCGCAAGTATCGAACAGGGTAAGACGATTGCGTAGTCGAGTTGAGAATGGCGAACTTAACCGCTTGTCGGTAATTATAATTTTGTTGCAGAAATGGGCACAGTAAATCACATTCTATGTAGACTTTCGCAAATTTATCGAGGTTAATATGTTAATATTAACTAATGTCTAAAATATCCCGAAGGCATATTGGGATCGAGCGCAAAGGCTCAGGAGCTAGCAAAGGAAGGCCATGCTTCTGGGGGTGGCCGATTTCGATGTACTTGAAACCAGTGAAACTAGACTATATTTTATTAGACACGTATTTTTTACGGTCCAGTGGGGATTTTTGGCCTATCATGAATTGAAATTTCGTCCCGCCAAGTAAGGAGTCACGTCCACCATAACAGCAATACTTTAAATCAATTTTTATCGATTAAAGAATGCAGCACCTAAATTTTGGTATGAATTTAATCACTCTTTTTTCGACATGGGCCCGCTAACTGTATGGTTGTAAAAATAAGGGACAGAGCACCAACCAAATGGTCATTCGTCGGTCATTCATCATTCATATTCAGTCACTTTCCCAGACCAGTTCAGTCCAAGGCTCAGTATAATTCGAATTCACATTCAAGATCACAACTCTCTTATTAGCTCATTCAGTCGATCACTTATTATTACCGCGAAACTAACAATTATTTTTAAATTGAGCAACATACCGCCAATCCCAAATAATTATGTAATTCGACAATCGTTCTTTAAACTGTGTACTGTGATACCCCTAGATGCGGAACGATATGTGCACCTTACTCAAGCAACTGGAGTTACAGCTCTTATTTCTTTGTAATATCTAGTAAACATTTCTAGTTGAGGACCGTATCCCGCCACGGCCATCCGTAACATCAAATATTATTTATCAAATGACGTCAAAGATTATCTGTCGAATTTGGTAACATTGGCTGTGACGGGATACGATGCTCATCTTGAAGATGAGCTGCAACTTGGATTGCTTGTCTGGGGATGCTCACCGTATGTGTAGATGGCCTGTTCCATGATCTTTTACTGTACACAAATATATCAATATTCTCCAATTTATATGTATCTAGTTCATATCGTTTCCGAGAAACACGTTGATCGATGTCATCGATGTTTGCCTGGAGACGAAGGTCCAATTCGAAAAAGTGATGAAATTCATCAACGTGTTCCTCGGAAACGGTAAAGGCCAGAGACCTAAGAACTGGGGATTCTCATATGTCAGTGTACACTACACATTAAAAATTCCAACCAAATCGTAAACTAAACCCTAAAAAACTGACCGAAGATTCATGTATCGGTCCATTATATGTACTCTATATTTCTTCACATATTCTGGTGGTCTCTGTTCCCTTTGCATCATGCTGATGATCGACTTTCTGTCCTTAATGAATTTCGGTCTCTTTTTATCATGTATTTCTCTGTTCTCTCTATGTATAGTCTCCTCGATGAACTGGGCCAGTACTCCGTTAATTGCAGAATAGACGTTTCAGAAAGTCATGTCATCGTTATTCCAACACTCCTTGTTACGTGAGTCACGGGATCATTTTCTGGCTACATTAAAATACACGGGTTGAAACCACAGTCTGTCTCAAACAGTGAGTACCGTGAAACACTTCTAATTCTCATTCGACCTTAAGCCTCCAACAGGGCTTTGAAGAAACTAACGATTACTTACACAGTGGCAAGCGCTCGCTGATTCCCCGCAACCATCTCCGATGTCCTTCGTTTGAGTGAAAACCAGCACATATCTAAGTAACTGCAAGTGCTCACTCAACATTCGCGATCAGTTACCTTACTAAATCGGCCACTTTAGATGCACGATCTCCCCTTGTAAGCGGTACTTAATATAGCACTATTGCCGGATACCACAATTCGATCTCTAGTGTCTTTAATATATCTCACATGTATGTACTCAGGCTATTTTATAAATATCTTTCACGATCTTAAAAACAGTTTTTAGCGAACTTAATGGGACTTCCATGAGAGATTCTGAGGATATCGTGCAATGCCGATGTATTGTCAGAAGTAAATCTCTTTCAACGTTTTGTGCCTGTTCTAAGGAGGTCCTAAAGATATCCCATACTGCCTTAGAAACTGTTCGTATCCACGACCTATAACTTTACTCTACGTACGTTGGATGAAGATGTATGAAAAATGAATTAGGGCTGGACATTTTTTTGGTCGTTACGAAACCAAAATTATTTTGAGATATCATATATTTTCTCGAGTAAAGGTATATATTATGTAAATATACATATCTCTACCGTCTTGTTAAGTACCTGAAGTTATTTGGAATGCAAACATTACACTATCACTTCGAAGGACTGAGGCATTACTTCTTCCTTTATGGTCAAGTCCTATAATAACAAGAATAATAATACTATTACCACCAACTATATTGGTAGCCCATAGGCATCCCATAGGGTATGTCCTCATGAGCCGTTAGGCTTGTGCGGAGTAAGAGAGGGGAGGAATTAGTGACCACTATTATGGGTCTGCAGTCGTCCTACAATATCCAAGGGTCCAGTCGGATTCGACATAAAATCCACCGACTCGTATTCTTTCGGAGTGCAGCAACGCCGATTTCCCGAAGGTACATTTAACCTCAATTTGACCCTGATTTTGCGATTTCATTATATGGTAGTAGTATAGCTATGGTAGTAGTATAGTTCTGGACCGATTAGTACGTGTACGTGTGATTTATCTTGGCGTTAGTGTATTTATGTGTGTCAACCCTTGCTGTACCTACTGAAGGTCAAAATCGCGCTGCCTTACCAACAATTTCAATGACCGAGGGTCAAAACTGCACTTTCTTACCAACAATATAATCAACCGAAGGTTCGAATCTCGCTGTCATCCCCCTACCGACGGTCGAGGTATAGCGGAGGTGTAAACCCTTCTGTTCTCCGTGCGATCAGCTTGCCAGTTTCTGGTATGTTCTGGTTAAATTTGGGCTACTTCTCGTGTGATATCAAACACCCTACATTTCACAATAAATAGTTCCGAGAATTATTTTTGCCGAACCGGATGTTGGTGTAATATCAACCACGTGACATTCTTTTTCCATGACCAAGAACTGTTTGTAATATCAACCACCCCACATTCATTGCCCACGATATCAAGCACGTAACATCCTTTCCCCATGAACTCTTTGTGGGTCCAAAGTCCGGTGTGGTGTCAACCACGTGAAATTTCCCCCCCACCAAGTTTCAAATGCATGTGGTGAAGACGTTATAAAAGTCAGAATCAAAAACTTCATTGTCAGTCTGATGCTGTTCTTCCTGCAAATGAAACGTACTTCCCAACAACGTGAATTAAAGAAGCGACTAAAACTGCTGATCAAAAATATTGACGAAGTGAAACATCTGCTGCGAATTGAATCTGGACTGCATTAACTCACAAGACAATTAAGCCAAATTAGAATCATAGATTTCTCGAATATGAACGAAGTTGCATAGTTGGATACGTTTCTCCCCTTGAAAAAGCTCGCGGATCTTGAAACCGACTTTGATTACCGAGTGAGCAGAAGTCGTCGAGTTAAGACGAAATTTTGAATTAAAATACTGATGGATCTGGAGGATTCGTTTACGGTTTTTATGCTGAATCGACTGATGAAAGTCTTACAATAAGATGAAGAGCTGTTTCAGAGGATGGTGACAGCTAGTAACGAGAGTCGGTTGCATCTGCACTGCCTGGGTGAACCATACAACCAACTTGAATTCATTTACGTGTAATTTAAGTATCGAGTATAAATTTCGTACCTTACATTACCTAGTGATACTTTTAATATTAAATAAAACGATTAAAGATTTTGAAAAAACCTTATACAACAAACATTGTACTGGATACTTTGTAATAATTAATAAAAAGATTAAAATTGTGTGTATTTGTCACTTAGCTTTAAGCCACCCTGTATACCCTTATCCCAACATATCTCAGTATATTAACGATCCGATAGGTGAACAGTGCAAGCTATGCAGGTTCTATTTCGTGAAATAGATTTAAGGTGCTTATAAAGACCCGTTGTACACCTCGAAAACGTGGGAATGCAAAACTCCTGTACCGCTCAAGCGATCAGAGTGAAACTTGGGCAGTTAATGCCTTATTTTGGCAAAAAGTGGAGCGTTTTTTTTACTTTTTCAAAATTTTGAAACAAATTTTACAGATTGGTTAGCACTCACAGAAATTAGCCAAATTTTCACAGTTGCACTGAATGGATCGACCTATCCGGTATGATGCCACTCGGCGGTGATGAAACACACATTTGAGCCCAGTGCCATGAGATTTGATGGTGAAATGACGAAATGGCAGTTGATCCAGTTTTCGATTACGAAGAACACCGAAATCTCATTTTGGCGACATTTGTTACCGACATTACGCGCATGCCGGTAATGTATGCGTGTAATGTCGGTAAAAAACCGACAAATGTCGCCAAAATGAGATTTCGGTGTTCTTCGTAATCGAAAACCAGATCAGCTGCCATTTCGTCATTTCACCATCAAATCTCATGGCACTGGGCTCAAATGTGTGTTTCATCACCGCCGAGTGGCATCATACCGTATAGTTCGATCCATTCAGTGCAACTGTAAAAATTTGGCTAATTTCTGTGGGTGGTGACCAATCTGTAAAAATTTTTTCCAGATTTTTAAAAAGTAAAAAGGCGCTCCACTTTTTGCCAAAATAAGGCATCAAATGCCCAAGTTTCACTCTGATCGCTCAAGCGGTACAAGAGTCTTGCATCCCCGCGTTTTCGAATTGTACAACGTGTCTTTATAAGAACCTTAACTTTGAATTGCGTTTTGAATCTAAGAAAGTGCTATTCTGAATACCAACGAGGAAAGGTGAAGGTTATCAAGCTGCGTTTGAACCTCGTAACTGTAATGTAAACTCTAAGATGAGGTTTTGAACGGACTGATTGAAGGATAGAGTGCAAGGTTGAGGAACAGTCAGAGCCTCGCGACTCTAGCTGCTAGCCACCACCATTCGCTGGAAGAGCTCTTCGTCTTCCAATAAGGTTTTCACTAGCCAATTCGGGATGAAAACCGCAAACGCGCCCTCAAGATTCATCACTATTTTATCTCGAAACTATTAATTGTAGAATGTAGGGTGGCTGATATCATGCCGGAAGCCATTCAAGGTTAACCAGAACATTCCTGAGGCTGGCGGGCTGATCACACAGGGAACGGAAGGGTTTGCACCTCCGCTATATCTCGACCGTCGGTAGTGGCGATGAGAGCAAGATTGTTGGTAAAGTAGCGGGATTATGACCTTCAATCGATAAAAATTGTTGGTAAAACAGTGCGGTTCTGATCTTCGCTTGATAAAATTGTTGATAAGACAGCGCGATTTTCACCTCCGGTCGGTAAGGCAGAGGTTGACACACATACATACACTATCACTAGATAACTCAGACGTACATGGACTAACTCTAATCGGTTCAGAACTCTCATAGCTATACTTCTTACGGTTAGAACATTGCTTGAAAAAATTTTCAAAGAAAAAAATCGCAATTTACTTTTTAATTTTGTTCTTATGGGTGATGAAAAATCTTGAATGGAAAAGTTGTAGGTTTTATCTTCGTGCGTAAGAAAATTTTTTTTTAGGCCAGCCGCAAATTGCAATTAACTAAATTCTTCAAAAAAATTCCATTTTTATAGAATTCCCTTAATTGTCAATGCATACTTTCGAAACTCACACGTTGCGTATAAAATCTGTGCCTTAAGAGTCTGTCAAAAAATCATTTGACCATCTCGCATATTAAAACAACAAATAGCGATTTTCAACTAATATTCTGATACCAATAAAATGAGAGGCGATAAGGTTATAGCGTCCAAAAAAATAATGGTGGTAGTTACAGATATGGAGATTTATAAGGTTATGAAAAAAAGACTCCGTCGATTCACATGAAAAATAATGGAAAATACAAAATTTTCCATTCAATAAATACGATTATTGACTGTAATCATTAACTCACAGAAACCATTTTATACTGTTATTTCGTTTTCGAAACGGAAATTTGAAAAAAATACCTCTTCATTTTCACTAGAACCGAAGATCCACTTGTTTTACGTATTTGCGATTTATTATCAATGTCAATGATATTGAGATTTGACAAAAATACCGTACCTCATCCATACCTCAAAGATTAAACATGAAAATAAACTATCGAATTGAAGTATAAATTGCTAGTAGTCGCGTTCCACTAGCGCAGCGACGTGGTGGGAGGCATAAAGTACGAAGTCGTTTAGTTTCGGGGTCGTTGACTCTCGAGTCAATGAATATTATCAAACGATTTCACATGATTCAAAACGATTTCAATTTGTTAAATAATGAAAGACCTCCGTTAAGTTGGCTATCCCATTGTAGCATGATCACTCGGGTCAAATTGGAAAATTGGTCGCAAATTGAACGCTGTTCAATTATGGAAATGAAAATTTTTTGCTCCAGCTATTTTCGAAAAAAAACGCAGCAGACCCAGCTCATAATTAGGCAAACATCGCCAAATTATAAAAATTGTGCAAATGAAGTTGAAAACGAAAAATCCCATCGCAAGATTTATTCGCTAATTATTCGCTATCGATTTATATCAGTTTCATTCTCCTAAAACCACCCCAACCCTTGATATTCCACCCCCCTTGTTCAATCATGCCGTAAAACTATTTGTACATACGTAATTTGTTAATATATCGAAGCGTAAATTGTTCACTAATTAGTCACTGCCAATAGACGTAGGTCCCACTTTCGCAGAACAACCCTCCTTGGATATTCCACCCCTGACGTCGAAAAACCGAACTGTTTACACGACAACCCAAAATTCAAAATTTTATCGACGTGTGAATTATTCACTCATTATTCGCTGCCGAAAGACGTCCGACCCACTTTCCCAGAACCACCCCTTTCTCGGGCATTCGCTCATGTGAAGTTGGGCCGCCGCTCCCCACTACGGATTTACAAACTTTTTTTGGTATCTATCGGTGTTCGTTTGGTGGTGCTTGGTGGTCCATTTTTGAGGTTTGGTGGAGCACAGTTTCTTGAAAATTCAAGAACCAAATTTTTCAGCGTGAAATTAGTCGCTTACTTTGATTTTTCACAAATTTTTTCCGAAATTTTCAAATTTTCAAGAAACTGTGGTCATTCACATATAGGATTCGATATGTTGGATTTCGCAAATTTGACCTCAGATTCGTGATCAGCAACTCAATAAACCAACGGGTACCAATTTTCATCAAAATCCAAATGTTTTTAGTTCTTTTTTCAGCTCATTGAATACGCCAAATTTAAATTTTGCCGATCTGACCTTAGATTCGTGATTAGTGACCCAAAAAATATCAACAATCCATTCAAATCTATGTTAAAAAAATATGTTAAAGAAAGACAGCTTATTTCTACATTCATTAGCTTTGCTAAAATGAGTGCCCAACTATATATCTTCATCTCTCACGAATAATAAATTTTTCTTTGAAACGATAAAAGTGAAATTTACTCAACGGACTACCCGAGTCCGGATTGTACAATTCAATTTATCAAAAAAGTACAATCCACGATCAACGAAAGTTGAGCCCTGAACTCAGTCTATTGTTATTTTCACTACCTGTGTCTGACTCCCTCTTATTCCCTTCAACTCACAAGGGAAGGACGCGAGCTTGGGGTCACGGATTTCAGGACCCTTCTGGGGTTGAAAAGTACTTCGAAATAGCAAACCACAGCCCAAGCAGGAGCGCCCAATTCTCAGTCATTTTCAATAAAAATCGATTTGAAAATCGTAGCACTATCAATTAATTTTTTCTCTTTCTTGCCACCTGACAACGCATGTTCACCTACCAACAATTTTTTCGATCTACTTACAAAATGAATGGATTGCAACACCATTATTTTTCATTGTTAAACACTAATTTATTATATCACGCATCGTATTTTCGTCTCGAAACCAGTTCGGTTCACAATCAATTAAGCGCTCCGACATGTCCCAATATTTTGAATTATGCTTGGTTTGCCGCCAAATTGATAGAAGAAAAGACTACATTTGTGTCCGTCAGCGACGTATGCTTTCCTCTGTGGCTTTTGAAAAAAAATTACTGGTGTGAGAACGTTGCATTCACAAAATGCGCATGGTGTGAGGAGAATTTATGTTTTTAATGCTTTTATGATGTGTACTATCCGAATATATGCAACACCTCTACAGATGGCAATGATAGCGAATCATAAGGGACTGTCAACCAAAATACATTATAAACAAGAATACTTTCTGAAATAAAATACATAAAAACCTTTGTAATAAATCAAGTGTTTAACAATGCAAAATAATGGTCTTGAAATCCACTCATTTTGTAAGTAGATTGAAAACATTGTTGGTGGGTGAACATGCGTTGTCAGGTGGCAAGACAGAGAAAAAATTAATTGATAGCGCTACGATTTTCAAATCGATTTTTCTCGAAAACGACTGAGTATTGGGTGCTCCTGCATGGCCTGTGGTTTGCTATTTCGAAGTACTTTTCAACCCCAGAAGGGCCCTGAAATCCATGACCCCAAGCTAGCGCCCTCCCATTGTCAGGCCTGATTCGCGATCATTCGCTCCTTAAACTCGCTTATTGCGTTAGTGATTTCAACGCAGTACAAAAAATTCGTACTTTTCCACTAGATTTCTAAATTTGCAACACTATTTACATAATTTTATGTAACTTGCCGTTGTTTGCAGCAGATTGCATACTGATTTTGTGCATTAAAAACGGTTGATTCGATAGTGAACCGCCCCTCGGTTTAATCATTGCCTACAAGTTTTATGCGAGGGTAAAATTGGTTTCTATTTTTTTTTTTTCTTTCAATGGTCCTCAGTCAGATTTTTCAAACGTGACACAATCTACAATGACGTCAAATTCTCTAATACATTTTCCCCTTGAAAATGAACAAGCAAGTGAACAACTTTTATCCAAAACTTT
The DNA here is from genome assembly GCF_021155765.1 of Diprion similis. Lineage (NCBI taxonomy): Eukaryota > Metazoa > Arthropoda > Insecta > Hymenoptera > Diprionidae > Diprion > Diprion similis. Next base: position 4,401,417 of record NC_060118.1, read on the forward strand.
TTGTAGCACGCTTAGTTTTCGAGATATTCTAAATGACTCGTTGAAAATGCAATGAATTGGAAAACTCTTTGTTAAGAAATTTGGAAATACCATGTTTGATAAAAATTAAACTTCTTAAAAGATACTCCGGTCGTTATTTAATTTTAAAACGCAGTCACACGTGAGACGATCCGCATAAATGTTGGTCGGACCTTTTCTGATTCAAAAAGCTGGAGAAAGGTCAACAGCCTTGATGTTAAGACTACAATGAGAGGCTTGTCCACGGTGGAATGTGGATATATTAGGGGCTGGGAAGTATTAATTTACTGTAAATTCTAGTTTCAAACATTTGCATCGAGCATGGTCTTCGTAAACTGTGGATGATTTACAGGAGAATGAAATTTAAACTTCCCTCTAGTCGACGCTAAAAGACATGTAAGTAGAGATCAAAACATTGCCGACGGTTTCAATGCGTGAACCAGTGGGCAAAGAATGCTTCTGCTGTGGGATAAAACTTGGAAAACGAACACATAAGCTCAAATCACATTCAGATCACAGCAGCGTGCATGTTTCTAAAATCTACATGAAACTGAAAATGTGAATTGTTTTCAATAAAACTGATTAGTCAACCTTTGCCTCGGGCTGTGGGCTCGGACTATGCGTTACAGAACGTGATAAATTGCCCATCTGAGCGACAATTCGTTCCATCGCTGCCTCTGTTTCGACCAGCCGTTGCCTGAGCTGATCTATCTCTATGTCTCCTGCTGCTTCTAGTGTCCCAGCATGCGAAACAGTAGTAAATTCATTCTTACAGACATTTTTATACTCAGCTTAAATGAATTCACGTGATAATATACACACGTGTGTATTCCACGAATCCGTAATAAATTATGTTCACAAACAACAATCGATGTTCTTAACAACGAATGATCGAATAGTTTATGATTGAAATTACCTTCGTAGTCATTTGGATTTTGCGTAACTTCACTTATTCGAGGAGAATGAATTTTGTCCTCGGTTCACAAACAGCAATTATTGTACATGGGATTTGATTAGATTATCGTAGGACGACAAAATAAAGTTTTTTTAAAACATTAAACAGATTGTGAGCCTGAACGATTCTTAGAAACGTTTACGAAAAACTTCAATTCTAGTTTGGGTTCGAATGGGTAGGGGCAAGAGATTCGAAAATGTAGAAAATAGAAGGATCAAAGTCGAAAATTTGAAAAATTTATAAGACTCGGAATTCGGCAAAAAATATACCTTCAATGTTTATACAGACGCCTCTACGTACCTTGCCGCGGTTAGGACCGTAGGGGAATAATTTTTGTAGAAACGATGTTCCCCGCTATCGAGCCCAACCAATACTCAATGCGATTCAACTTTATTCTTCATGTATTTAGCAACGCGGATCAGCAGGTGGTAGGTGTGGAGCTCGAGCGTAAACGAGGGAAAGTGGCAAGGTAAGTAGAGGCAACTGTATAGCTAGAACTAACAAATGTGAAAAATTAACAGATAATATTCCTGAACATAGATTTTTCAAAATAGGAAATTATCGAACGGCAAGGTATTTTAAGATTTCGAAAACATCAAATACCCCAAAGACAAATTATTCAAATAATATACAGATCGAGATGAAAAAAATTAAAGTGCATTTAATCGAAACGGTAGGAATGTAAAAGTTAACAACATATTATAGAATCGTAATATATCAGATAGGTCAGAACCTTATTCCGATCATTCTGCATTTTACCATTAATAATATAAACCAATTTATACTTTAAATAGCTTGTACATCTCGCTATTTCAAAATGTTTACTTTCGACGTGTATAATTCTGATTCGTTAGACTCCCAAAGAGGAGTAGGTTTCTACAAAGGCTCATACAGGTTAAGATAGGTACTCACTCCTTATCAATCTGTAGTTTCTAAGTTTTATTTGTCCTTTGTAAAAATTTAAGGGCGTATTACGAAATTTTGAATTGACGACGAGTTAAAATATTGCTGCTTAAGAAAGTATATTTATTTTAAAGATTAAAGTGATGAATTTTTAGCTAAATTTTAAAATCAAACATATGATCTGTGATGGAGCAAATTAGGTGAATAAATCATTTTTTCATTTTGGAGATGAAGAATTTTAGCCAAAAACTTTCTCGGAGGTTTTAAGGACCCCAGTAACCACAAAGTCTTAATCCCCATGAACCTTAGCGTTTGAATGCTATAGACCCTGTCAGTTTTAGTACAAAATGTTTATACTAGAAAGCTGTTGGATGGATGAGCGTTCGAAATTATGATTTTTAGGTGAATGGATTCTTATTTCTATGAGTCTTGTGCTGAAATAATTTTCCGGCACCTTTATTTTCTACTTTTCCTAATTTCTTACCCCCCTCAATAGGAAACCATGAATCAACACGATGTTAGCGGTTTTCAATAGAATGTAGTTAGATAAAAGGTTGAACTGATAATCTTAACCAAAGCTCAAAATTTCGCTTAAAAATACTCTATTAAAATGGTACCACACACTTTACTTTTTATATTTTGATATCAAAAGAAATCCTACCTATATCGGTTACTGAATACCTAACCCTGGAGTAAAAAAGAGCAGTTTATGTCGGCTTCAGCTGGAATATACTGCGTTAGTCACACTCACCTTTAGAAACCAATCAAAGACTCTGTTTAAAGAAACATATTTCAGATCACTGCGAGCAACATTTTGAAGTTTCGACTAAAATGTAAATAATATATTACATAACTTGATTTAAGGTGAAAGAATGTGTGAGTTTCGTTCGGTAACATGAGCGTAACGAAAAGATAGAAAAAAAAATCACTATTTAACGATTTGCAACGTCATCTGAACGGAAACATTATGTGTTATTCCATTTCATTCACACATGCCTAATGACATCACTATGATACTATTATTATTACTATTACTATCCGAATATACTATTGTTAAAATCAATAACGTTTTACATTGTCACCGGCATGTGTTATGAATCGACAGGCGACATTAGTGAAGTTCAAACAGTGTCCAAAACTATCAATATCCTTACTGCTACATTTATTTTGAGCTTTGGTCAAATTCGCTAGCGTATTTAATTCCCAGGCTTTACCTTCTTAAAGCCTACTTAAATTTTGTTTTTTCATCATTTATAAATCAATTGACAAAATCTGTACTACATGGCGACATTCAAGGTAGATGCAAAGTCTGCCTCCAAAATAATATAATGAGCATCTGATTACAGAATTTTTCAACTCCTTTTCCAAGATAAATTACCGGAGAATTTCATATGTTTCAGAGAAATACGCTTTTTCACATTTGTTTTCGTGAGCACAGTAAGATTGTAAGAACATGATCGTAACTACAAGAATGAAACCGAAAATATAATTCGCAATATTATAACTAAAAACTCTAAGCGTTACTGTTGCGCTGAGAGAAAATAGTTTGTGAAAATATTTTTGAAAAACATTGTCCATATTCCAGTTAAAATGTGAAAAATTTTGTAATGTAAAGTAAAAAATCTGGAAAAGCATCGATACTTACGAGCCTTCAATTCTTCTAAAGTTGGTGCGGGTCTAGGCACTGAAGGAGATCTCTCTTTTTTTTGTCTATACAGGGTTCCTGTGACAGCACTTGTTAAAGTTTCTGGACTAAATACCATTTTTCTGAATTCGGTTTCAGCTGCAGCCACCGGGTAATCGTTCGGTACGTCGCTGTCAGTGTTTTTTCGTAGCACCTGTAAGAATTTAGTATTTTATACCACACTACTTAAGCTTTTCAGTTTCGCTCAAAAATAAGTAACGTAAGGGCTTTCTGCGTTGTACTTATATCGATATATAAAATGCTAGAGATTTCGATAAAAGGGATGATGGGGCAAGACTAGCCACCCAAAAAAAAATCGGCCAACTGGCAATTCTACGTCCAGGCGAGCAATACAAAACGGTCTGCAACGTAACTCCGTCGACAGCGATAAGAACACTACATGAATTATTTGAAGTTTACTTATCCTGAAAAAAATTTGCGTTGTTTAGGCTTATTCGGGTGACCAGCCTGGGGGAGAAAATGACATAGCTCACGCATGCGCAACCAGTAGCTCAGCCTGCTAACTTTCACTCGGTACATAAAACCTGTATAATTTTGATCTTTATACGCCCAGGTCAAACCTCTGAACCTAGAACTATGAAATTTAGGGAGTCCCGCCGAAAATGGATTTTTCTAAATTCAACTCCGAAGGGTATGAAAAGGGGTGAAACGTGATTACTGATTGATGATATCTTTTGAGTCCGATGAAATATGGATTTAGTTTTTGGTTTAACTGTTGCTCAATCAAAAACCATTTCGAGTTGAGATTCGTAATCAGTGATCCTAAAAACTATGTAACATAAAGTTTTATCAAAATTAAATGACTTTTTGAATTTACACCGGCCATATTGAATTCGCTATTTTGAATTTTCGAATTATGAGTTCAGATTCATAATGAGCAAGCCCAAAATCCCGTGAAAACAAAATTTCAAGTGATCGCATGTAAGGAAAAACGTATGCATTAACGGGTCAAGTCCGATGCGATACCGACTTGGATTTGCTTCTAAAATTTTTAATACCTACTTATGGCAAACCCATATTCCTCATTGACAATTTATGAAGCGCGAAACGCTAGCCGCCATGATACGAGAAGCTCGCAGGGGCGGGCCCCTAGTGTATTAAGTACTAGTAAGTATCACAAAATTACAAGCGCTTATCAAATGTGACACTCCTAGACGGGGCTCTAAAAAGTTATCAAATGGACGGCTTTTCAACGTCACACCTCAGTCCGATACTTTGGTAATTTCGTCAACGCGGCAGGATGTTAAAGAGAAGAGCGATCGGCGTCGAAATAACAAGTATGACGAAATGCAATGTCGAGCATTGTGTTCACGAAGGAGTTTCCCGCTGGTCAGAGACTTTCCGAGCTACGTCTCTGTAGTCTTCGCCTCACTTGCAGCCAGTAATGTAAGATTCGTTGCGCCAAGATGCGGGAATGTACAAGAAGCGTAGAGTCTAAGCATCGTGATCGCTAATAGCTAGCATTGATGAATGATAATCGAAACGATATCGCACATAACTTTCGTGAAAGACTGCATACTTAAATATAATTCTAGGTCGTATGGACTGGTACAAAAATTCTCCTGGGCTGAAGAGGGAACATAATTATACTCTATTGAAACCGTTTTGTAAATGTCGAACTGATCCATTACATGAAGATTAAAAAATAAAAAATTCTAAATATACCGTCGCAAGGAATTGTCTACATGTGTGAATATTCGGTTAAAAATATAATCAAAACTTATGGCTTTTTTGGAGAGGAGGAGTTACCCAAGTAAAACTGAGCACCTACGCCACCTCAACCTAAAATCATGAGTGAAATGCTAGACCACGCGCATCGTAATGAGCATAGGTATAAAAAATACTATAAACTAATAATTAGGGGGCCAATTTGAGTCAATTGTAACTAAAATTGACAGGCCAGCTACAGTAGCACATCAATTATCCAAACCTCCGTTATCGGATCACTTCATTCGAGCTGTTCATAAATTGCTTAAGTACTTTTTGCAGAAAATTACTCCCCTCCCCCTAACCCTTTCAGGTGAGCTTCTATTCCCTAGGGAGTAAAAAGTGTGACGTCAGCTCACGTTTACTCCCGCTCACGTGACCCAGGTCGAAAAGCGATTCTCCCCCCTCCGCCACAGGCATGAAAAGCAGCCATATTCCTACGTTTGTTATACAAAATATCGTGCGTGTCATGAGGATGGGACTTTTTACACCTCGTGTGATATTTTCAGTACTCGCCTACAACTCGTACTGAAAATATAAGCACTCGGTCTAAAGAAGTCCCACTTCTCCCCGTTGACGCATAATATACTATTGTTTCTTTATTTCGTGCAGCTTTATATACTGTTTCTAAAGTATATTTTTATTTTCATTTTATTTCGATACAATTTTCCTATGTCCGTACTACATATCATATGCTGCCTGAGGGGACTCGTCCCAAAGCGCTCCCCATTTGCTTTCTTCAATAATTTTGTTTCCCATCTTTTTCTACCTCTACCTCATGCTTTTCCCTGTGTCTTCTTTCTGTTGATTACGTTTGCAATATTATCCAATATTGCTATGAATAAATAAATATACTTCTCTCCCTCACCCCCCTCCCCAACGTGCCTGCACAAATTGTAAATAGCCCTCATTCGAAACACGGCTATTTCAGTCATCCAGAAGAAACGCCGAAAATTGAGAATACATACGTTGTAAAAAACGCGGTACGCTGTAAAAAAAAACAAATGTCGAAGAACAAGAACGTAAAATTGAAAATATTTTAATTTACTCTACACGTAAGTGAAGTTAGATTGATATGAATGTGAATTAAAGTGGTACATTATATGGCAAAATAAAAAATTTATTCACTATTGTGTTTACACTACGTTTCTGATAATATTCTCGGTCTTACAACATCCAACATTACTATTGTATTATTCGAACTTCCGCTAATCCGACCTAGCATAAACTACAGTACTGTAACAGCCCGATGGTTGCGTGTATAAGCAAGTCAACGAAAATGATCAGCGATCATCAGAGTGCTTCAAATTATTCTCCGACTTGCCAATTATGCGATAAATCGAGGAAAGAAAAAAACTAGATGAAAGAGTCAGCAGGTATTCGCGTGTATCCATCGGAGCCACATTAATGTAAAACTATCATGGCTAGGCTCCTCTCGAATCAGAGCCTACCCATATATGGCACATCTAACGAAGCTGGTTGCAATTTATGGCTGTAAGCCTCCCGCGGTAAATTCTGACTGGTTAAAGATCATCCATGTCGTTTGTGTGCAGGTTTAATAGATGGTAACAAACGTCACTCGTGGCCTCAAATCGTTTAAAATTCAGTATGGGACGTGTACATATCAATTAAAATTACATATCAGAAGTTCAAACTTGATAATATACCTTGACGATTGTGTAGAGAAAGAACAAAACGATGCCAAGAGTGTAAAGTGGCATAATAATTCCCATCGTGCCATTTCCTTTTGGTGGTGGTACAACGTGTCCAGCACCACCCATTGGTGGTCTCATTTTTGGCACAGCAACGTGATCAGGTCTATCAGTTATCTTCGGAACAATATGTGAAGAAGGAATAGCTCTTCCACGTTCTCGCATTGCCGGGTGAAGCCCACCGGCATGCGGGGGTGTTCGCCGTTCTTGTTTTATAATGCCTGAAGAAGATATTTCGATTAATAATGTGGAAAAAGAACTCTGGCTTACAGTACCCGTGGACATTAATATGGTTTTTCATGGTTTATTTGACAAGTATAAAGTTAATAATACACAAGACACACGGCAGCCAGCCAACAACGTTAGTTTATTGTTCGTTATTATCCATGACATGCGGATAGCGGTTTTCTTTTTTGTTCTTGCAAGAAACAATGTCAAATCAATTTTTTCTTGTACACCATTGTTTTTCTCGTAGGAAATTTTCTAATAGTGTAAATAATTTAATAATATTACACGAAAAATGGACTTCGTTTCAAATAAATTGTGTTCGAATTTTTATTTTATCACTCTGTGTTTTTCTTACAAGAAATGAGTGCACTGGAAATCCCTGAGAATATTGTGTATAATATCATTCTGAAGGAAAAAATCCGAAGTATACCTTATAGATTTTATTGATTCTATGATGTGCTGTAGTAATGCATAACGTAATACTGTACTACAATCGCTGACAGATGTTACGCTCACCAACGTGTAATCTAGAGACGCAGAAAAAAAATTTGCGCGCTGGACTTGACATGGCACACAAAATTATGGAACACTGCGCAATGGGACAGAGAGCAGAGACGTACGAAAAAGATGGCTACATAATAAAAATTCAGACTCGTGGCTTAAGTTGCTATAAAGACCCGTTGTACATCTCGAAAACGCGGGGATGCAAAACTCCTATACCGCTCAAGCGATCAGAGTGAAACTTGGGCAGTTAATGCCTTATTTTAGCAAAAAGTGGAGCGTCTTTTTACTTTTTCAAAATTTCGAAAAAAAATTTACAGATTGGTTACTACCCACAGAAATTACCCAAATTTTTACAGTTGCACTGAATGGATCGAACTATCCGGTATGATGCCACTCGGCGGTGATAAAACACACATTTTGAGCCTAGTTCCATGAGATGTGATGGTGAAATGACGAAATGGCAGCTGATCTGGTTTTCGATTACGAAGTACATCGAAATCTCATTTTGGTGATATTTGTTACCGACATTACGCGCATGCCGGTAATGTATGCGTGTAATGTCGGTAAAAAATTACCAGCATGTGTGAAAGGTCGGTAACAAATGTCGCCAAAATGAGATTTCGGTGTTCTTCGTAATCGAAAACCAGACCAGCTGCCATTTCGTTATTTCACCATCAAATCTCATGGAACTGGGCTCAAAATGTATGTTTCATCACTGCCGAGTGGCATCATACCGAATAGTTCGATCGAATCAGTGCAACTGTGAAAATTTTGCCAGTTTCTGTGGATGGTAACCAATCTGTAAATTTTTTTTCGAAATTTTGAAAAAGTAAAAAGACGCTCCACTTTTTGCCAAAATAAGGCATCAACTACCCAAGTTTCACTCTGATCGCTGCAGCGGTATAGGAGTTTTGCATCCCCGCGTTTTTGAGGTGTATAACGCGTTTTTATAAGTACCTTAATGGACTATAAGATTTTTTACATAGAGTAATTCGACACTAGAGAATTTCAACACGTGGCATTATGGCGCGCAGGTATTATGGCACACGAGCAATGCACACAGCCTTTTAGCGTATAGAAATTATAACACAGCAGCGTACTCATAATCACAATCTCTTTGTTGAATGAAGAAAAATTCGAAATGAGATAGCTTCGTTCATTTAATTCATTGTAGAACTACACAAAGTGTTTGAATAAGCATTACACGCATTCATATATAATGCCTTCATCATTTTTGATTTCTTCTCAATTATATGACAAATCCCTTGAGATAAATTGGTTTGCCATAAATCCACGTCTTATATTTCTTGTATACCAAATGCTATGTGCCACAATGCATGTGTGCCATAGAGCCGTGAGCTAAAAATATTGTGTTCCATCATGCCACAAGTCTAAATTTATATTTTGTGTGTTATATTACTCGTCCGTTGTGTGCCTTAATTAATAGCGTACGTAGTTCCAGGCTTCAAATGGACAAAATTTAATATGAAATTGATTGAATAATCAGAATTTGAGTAAATTATCATTAAACGGATTGTTCGGAGTCCTGTTACTAATTTCTTTACAATAAAATTCATGTCATCAAACAGCATGTTTCACTCGCATGCTGTTCTGATTTACTTGATTTGAAATGAATTATTCCAAAATAACAATTTCCATTCAGTGGAATAATCGTTTCTAATCAAATTGTTCTCACCACATTTCATAATCGAATCGGTAATCATGTATAACGAGGTGTTCGTGCTCTCAACAATTCTCTCTGCGTCGGGGCGTTGCGTCGGACGCCGGACGGCGTCCCCAAAATTAATTCTAACCTCTCTGTGGGTCACTGACGCCATCGGTTACCATGACGCTCGCGGGCTTCAAGATCCTCGAGCAGGTCGCCATTTTTGGTAAGTTAGCATTATTTTGCCCCCTCACGTGGCTCACAGAAAATTAGTACGGAAAGAGCTCTTTCATTAGATATTCACGGTGTATATTCAGCACACTACATTATATGGGTTAGTTGTAATTCCCTCAATGTGAGAACGCAGTCTTTCTGTTTCTTCTATGTTCATAGATACTCGTGAAGAGCTTAATTAAACTCACCCTACTTTCAGAGTGACAAGTACCGAGCACTTACTGATCTATACTCCGCTCCTTTTTCTAAACTCGACTCTGATCAAACTCACCAGGATCCAGTGGAAGGGGGCGCAACCGTTTCCACGGCGTATTCTGCGACGACCGTACCGCCCGGACCAGTGTCACTGTTAGATCAGTAATAGCCGAAAAGGGACATTTCGGGGTAAAAAAATTCTGGCTTTTGAATAGATAAAATGTTGAGTATTCAAAATAATTCGGTTATATTTTTTCATTTTCGTCTAAAATCATAATTACAAAAGTTATATGCAATTGAATTTTGCAGTTCTCGATGTAGAATATATCAAAAGGATTCCCACAAGGAAACGATACAAACGAAGATGCGCCGATAGATTGGCAACCGAAGTTACATCTCATTCTTTGTAGGATGATAAATAAGGGACCGTGTGCAGCTGATACAGCTGACACGAACTCCCTTCAAAGAGGTTAGCTTGTGCTGTCAAAAGTTGAGTTTCCTCAAATGTGTACTCAAATTGCGTGGATTTTTGAAGATTGCTCAAAACTCCGATAGCAATGCAGCACAAAATCTAATAAATTTAAACATGATTATTTCACGGTAAGCTGGATCGCAAACGGCTTCATTAAAATGGTAAATTGGTCGGAAAATTCGATACTTTGAGATTCGTTCGCCTTCGCGGAATTCTCCTGGTATAGATATACTTTAGCATGGGTGAAGCGACATAGTATCTTTTTTCGACCTGTTATATTGTCTTCAATTTTAATTGAAATGAAAGAAGAAGGAACATGCCAAAAACACTAAAATATGAAATATGAAAATTTCATGAAACTTCTCCATTTTTCAAGCGAACAGATTTTTTTTAACCCTAGAAGGATAACGGGTGCTGAAAAAACACCTCACGGAAATTGGAATTTTCCATCGCGAGAGAACACCTTGCGTTTTCGTCTCAACCCAAACTGATTTCCAACCACTTTTTTGGAACTTATGCAAAAAGTTTTTTGGCCTACGTGATTCTTTGTTAAAAAATGAAGAAAATTAAAACCTCTAGGACCCTTAACGGTATGATGTATCCAAGAGGTGGAATTTACAAGATTGCGTTTTTTCACTCCCCCGTCACCGGGATAGGTAAGAAAAATAACTTACCGTTCTAGAGTTAATGACATGTACGTATTCTTCGAACTATACTGACGAATGCATACATTTGAAACATTATAAACGCAAACAAATGACGAAACACGTAATTTCATCGAGTTAGTATCACAATACTAGTCAAGCGGGGACTCTAAAAAACAATTTAGTATGAAGGCTAGGGTGTCAAAGAGAAAATTGATTTTTTTTTTGCTCTACGCCGCAAAACTCAGTTTGCAATTTTGATTTAAACGTATTTTTTCGACACCAGCGTGTTCTACATAACAATTCAGATTGATTCTATTGATAAGATTAAGTTTGCAATTTGAAAATAATTGTTGATAATTTTTTCATCAACAATTGGAGTTTTGAAATAGGAAAACTTGTGTATTCAATGATAATTTTGTTTTCAACTTAAAATACAATCCCCGTGGTCTAAAAAATTTTTCTTTCTAAAAACTTCACCATAGACCATAGACATAGACCATTCACCATTGGCTGATATAATGAGGAATGTTCAATGATTGGCAGCTTTACATTAGGCTGCAGAGCTCGACCGGTGCGAGGATCCTTTTTTCTACCAAAGCTCTGTGCAAAGTTTTTAGGGGTTGGAGCAAAAAAAAATCGATTCCTTTTTTAAACACCCTAATGAGGGCGTTAGCTTTTTGTCATTCGTTAGGTTAGGTTTGCTTTAAGAATATTGCTTGTCTTACTATGGGGCATCAGTATGTGATATCTTATGAGATGCGGCGTTCCCAGCTGCGATAAAGGTACTCCGAAATTCAGTTTCAAGCAGACAGAACTGTTGAAAGACCTAATCTCTTCCAATACTTGCTTATAAGATTTGCCCAGCCTTTCTTTTTCTGCTAAGAAAGAAGACAAGTCTATACCACATCTTGCAAGCACCTCTTCGTGGCATAAACTGATGCTCTGAGGCGTTAGTTTGGTTGTCCTCAAGGCATCTCGGACCCGGGGGTCGACCTGATGATGTGTAACGATGTTTTGGCACATTTCTTGCATGATGTCCACCACGTTAACATCGCTCTCAAAAATTACATCACAGCAAGCTGTTAATTAAAATCTCTAATCAATGATAATTGATATTTTTGTTCCAGTTTGATCATTTCTTGTTTTTAATTTTTTGTGTAAGAAATCGTCTTATTACATTAATTACTTATTCACAAGGCTGGTAGCGGATTTTATTTTTTTCTTTTGAAACACGTGTTACAGGTAAGGTAATATTTTTATTTTCTACAGAATTTCTGAAAGGTGATGCGCAAGACATAAGACAAGTATACTCAATTCAACAAGATGGGTTTATATGGCTACCGAAGATTTTTCGTAAGATATTTATCCACCTACGGTGAGTATTTTTAGAAATCAACCAGTCCAAAGCCAGGCACGAGCGGCCCATGTAGCTCTTTTGTCGAGCATACTCGAACTCACTGACGAGAGAGCATCGTATAAAAGTTAGTAATGTTATAGTACCGATTCATGCTGAGGAAAACCCGTTATTTCGCGATTTCAAAATTGTTTGAAATTCAGTACTCCGTAATAAAACAAAACAAACTCATATTTCAAAATGTTAGTTCCTTCAAAATCATTACAAAATTAAGAATGTTCCGTTACGACAACGTTACTGACTTCAGTCTCGCAAGAGAGCGCGCGCTACATGGGCCTATTGTGCCTGGCTTCGGACTGTGTCATTTCCGCAAATACTCCCGTTATCTCCACAAGTAAAAGTGAGAAGAAGGTGCTGAAGCGAATGGCCTGCTACTGGTTGTTCTCACGTTGCAATCATCCACTTCTTTCTCTTACTTGAGGAGATGAACGCACTGTTACGGTTTCAGCCCCAGTCTCTTCCATAAATTTTCTTTTAAAACCGTGATATTGCAACGGTTGATTGACCAAGTCCCTATGCGGTGGAGCGGCTTTATAGTATCGCTATTGAGTTTGTTACAGGACCGGGGGGATGATACTGGTGAATAAATCCGACTTGCAAAATGTCCCCGCCGCACTGTGGCGCTGGTAGTCGGCCCCATTTTTCAAGATTAATTATCTCGCAACGGATGAGATGAGCTCAAAAACTGAAGTTTACGGGGTTCAGAGCCCATAAATAGTTCTTTAATTGATAACACCGGCACACAAAAAACAAAAGTGATCTGTACATTTGACTAGACCCACCTAGGGTTATGTATTTCGATGCGTTGAATCCGAATTTGTGGTCTATTTGGTCCATACCACCCCAAAATTTTGAGTAAATTGCAAAAAATCCCTTAAAATTGGCTAAAAATCGCGAAAAAATGCTTAAATGCAAACGAAAATTTTTTTTTCAAACTAGCCAAGTATGTTTCTTATGTATTTCGATGCGCTGAATCCAAATCCGTAGTTGATTTAGCTCGTCAACCCTCCAAATTTAGAGTAAACAGCAAAAAACCGCTATCAATTAATAAAAATCTCGAAAAAATGCACTTATGTAAACAAGAAATTTTTTTTCGAACTAGATCAAGTATCTTTCTTATGTATTTCGATGCCCTGAATCCAAATCACAAGTTAATTCAGCTCGTAGACCCTCCAAAGTTAGAGTCAATTGCGAATGACCGCTGAAAATCGCTAAAAGTTCGTGAAAAATTGCAATTATAGACAAAAAAAAAATTTCCTGAACTAGATCAAGTATTTTTCTTATGTATTTTAATGCGCAGAATCTAAATCTAAAGTCGGTTTGGCTTGTACGACCTCCAACTTTGAATAAATTGTGGAAAAATGTTAAAAATTAAGTAGTAGATAATATCAAAAAACATTTCACTTATGTCTTGAAGAAATCGTTCTCCTTGTTCTTCACTGTAGTCTCCAAGATTATCAGGAAAATAGCTATAAGTCAAATGGAGAGTAGGTATCAAGGAAATTGTAACGTCAACATGATGACAGATTTTTGCTGGAAGCATGTTTCGTTTATTACTGTGAGTAAGAACAATACTATTTTTTGATATTATCTATTACTTAATGACTATTTTTTATGATTTTTTGCTATTCTGAGCGTTTTGCCACAATTTATTCACACAGTTGGAGGGTGTACAAGCCAAACCGACGTTGGATTTGGATTCTGCACATTAAAATACATAAGAAAAATATTTGATCCAGTTTAGCAAATTTTTTTTCATCTGTATAATTGCAATATTTCACGATTTTTTTGCGATATTCAGCGGTTATTCGCAATTTACTCTAACTTTGGAGGATCTACGAGCTAAATTAGCTTGTTATTTGGATTCAGGGCATCAAAATACGTAAGAAACACACCTGATTTTGTTCGAAAACAAATTTTAACTGTATTTTTTCTCGATTTTTTGTAATTTATTAAAAATTTTGGGGATGTATGAACCAAATGGATCACAAATTCGGATTCAGCGCATCGAAATACATAACCCTAGGTGGGTCCAGTCGAATGAACAGACCATTTTTTTTGTGTGCCGATGTAATTATTCTAAACTTTTTTGAACAAGGAGAGAGCTAGCTTTACGGACGTTAAAATTTTACCGCTTGTAAGTACTCGACAATAGATGAATCGTATCACTGGATTGCTTCCACCCCTGTAACTTTACTCATACGTGGGATCTACTGACAATGAGTACTTTACTGAATACCATCTGAATACGTGACTAACTTTAAGCTTCACGTAACGAACTACAACAGGTACGGTCTTATCTGCTGACATAATATTTTTAATCCTAAAAACCTTTCATTTCTGTTACGAAAGTAATGAAAAAGTTAGAAAATGTAATTCAAGTGTACACATAACATGGAAATCAAATTTCCTGTAATATCGCGGTTTGTAGAGAAAGTATTTGGCATATCGCTACTCACAATAAATGTATGATCAACATTACAGTTCTGAAGATGACTGCTAATTGGGGTGAGGCAAAAAAAAAATCAGCTAAAAATACGATCAGCATAACAAAGAACCCGCAATAATCTTATGGGAATTGAGTTTCAGTGAAATCGTTTGGATTTTTTACATGTTGTAGATCTTGGCATTCTGAAAAAAATGGGCACGATCCTCCGCTATGAATAGTTTAGGCACTAGAAAAATGTTCATCCAATATCCAGTATTCCTTTGTGCAAGAAAAACCGAAAAAAAAATTATTATTTCTATTAAATAAAACTTAAGCACGAGACCAGACATGGCCACTTCAAGATTATGGACTCATCCCATTCTCTAACCTCAATGATCTTATCTGTAGATAACGTTACCTGGTTGGACCTGGTGAAAATAAGTGTTTTTGGTTCTCCGATGGGAAAATGGAGATTAAAGAGTGCCGATAACCGAAAATGCATATCTAGAGCTTACATAAGCATACCCTAGAGGGGTAACGTGACACTCATTACATGTAGACGACGTCACCTAGTGGTGGACATTACAGAATACAGTGAACCCTCTATAAACCCGGGCGTAGCGGAAACGGGAAGCGTTTATTTGTGAATTAGGTTTCTCTACTATGCGCCGCCCGCTCGCTGGCGAGATTTGTGCGCTAACTTCTCCGAAGTACCAGCCTTCCTTGCATCGCACGCGACAATTGTCGATTAAGATTTCTATTCTAGGGTCGATGTGTTGTGAGCTGCATTAAGCTAGTCTAGCTTTACTTATTCTAGTTTATTCATTGCAAATGAATTGTTGTAAGAAAATTAGATGAATGACTGGTGTAAGCCGTATTCATTATAAATAGCATGAATTATTTAACTGAAAGCTTCAATATTTTGTATCAAGAACTTTAAATAAGTTTTTTAAATAAGTTCATAGTTGTTTTGTTAATTATTCTGAAAATTATGGCAAATAATTTATTTACGTAAAAAATGATCAATAAAAAAAAAATGTAAACAGAATATGGTGAATTTCGCCGTATGTTATTTTTGATTTTAATTTTTGTCCTACGTTATTATGGCTAAGAATCCAAGTTATTTTAAGGCATTTTTCATGTGAAAAACTTTGAATTTAAAAAAAAAATATATTTTCAACAGTCTACAACTTGGGGCAAAAGCTGAAAAATCAATTTTTGGATTTCAAATTTGATTTTCGGCGTGATAAACATGATATTAGGTATTGGTATATTTTTTATTGAAAAATTCAGAGTTTTACGAGACAAAAACGTCTTACGAGTTATTTTCTATCTATTAAGGAAAAAAAGATATATTGAGTTGAATATTCAGTGATTTTGAAAACTTGAAAATTTGCCACCGCTATTACTCAAAAAATGATGGCCGAAAGAAAAAAGTCGTGGCTATCTTTTTTAGTACTGTCCTTCGAAAGGCAAATTCAACTATTCAAAATTTTGGCCACTCGGTACAACTTGTACCCATAATTGGCGAAATGACGGTTTTATTTTTTTAATTAGTGTTAAAAAAAAAAAATTTGTTTCTTGGAATTTATTTTTAATGATGGTTTCTTGTATTAAGAAATGAAATAAAAAGAAACTTCGTCCTGGTGAAATTTGATTTTCTATTAAATTCGAGAGTAAAACGATGAAAACCATTTTTTTCGAATTAAGCATCGTTTTCTTCGTTTTACTCTTGAATTTGAAAGTAAATTGAATTTTACTAGGACGAAGTTTCTTTTTATTTTATTTCTTATTACAAGAAACCGTCTTTAAAAATAAATTCCATAAAATATTTTTTTTTCTTTTTTAAACGCTAATTAAAAAATCAAAGTATTTAACATTTTCATCCCCTTTTCTACAGTTATGACGAAAAGATGTGTTTTCGAGTCCCTGATATTACAAAAAAGTTTCACCGATATGAAAAATGTGCATCTTCGTGTAAAGGATATTTCGGATCGCCACAGTTTTCCAAAACAGCAGAAAAATTTCGAAAAATTAAAGGTATCATTTTTGAACGAAAAAAAAACAGAAAATCCGTTGTACATAAAAATCCCAGAGGGTCAGGTCCAGGACCCGTTGGTTCGACGTAGAATGCCCCATATATTGGAAGCATAAGTTAAAATACGTTGCAAATAATAGAACAGACGTTGATTAGTCAATATTTTTAATCGAATCATTAATAAACCAATACTGACGCTCTGAATATACTGAAAATACTTCTTCCCCGAGCGGGTATATTCCACCGCCGCCGACGTGTGAAATTCGAGCGCGCAGCTTACCTGCGCTGGAGTACCATCTTCGATAGGTTAGAAATAATAACTGTTGTAACAACCTACCCCTGTCATTTCTTGCCCCGGTCTCCTTTACTTGGGGGAAGCGGGGATTAATTGATAGGATTCACTGTATGAAAAACGGCACCGCGTTTCAAATAAAACCTCCTTCAATTTATTTGATACGCAGTGACATTTTTTATCCTCTAATGTCCATTTTTTCATCGGAGAACCAAAAACACTTATTTGCACCAGGTCCCACCAGGTGGCGTCTTCTACAGGTAAGATCATTGTGGTTGGAGGAGGGAATGAGTCCATAGACTTGAAGCGGCCATGTCCGGTTACGCATCCAAGTTTTATTTATTACAAATAATAATTTTTTTCTTAGCTTTTCTTGCACAAAGGAATACTGGATATAGGATGAACATTTGGAGACTTTTTTTCAGAATCCCAAGATCTACAAGATACAAAAAATTCAAACGATTTCACTGAACTCAATTTCCATAAGATTATTGCTGCGGTCTTTCGTTTTCGAAATCAGTACTTTCCTATACGCTGAGAAATTTTCATCTGAAATCCTCGAAACCGACCCATAACAATATTGTCATGGGACCATGTCTTTAGGTTCCTAGATGACCATTAAATTCGAACACTCTTCGGTGATTTTAGGTCGTACACTAAATGAAATTCTAAAGTCATCTACGACGTAGATTCTCCGTTTATTACAAATCATACCCGATATTATACATAATAATTACGCTGGCTACTGAAAATCGTCGAAGAAATTTCCCGTCTTTCCCTGACCAAGTTATAACTTTTCCCGGACTAAAATCCGAACTAATAGTACCAATTAGACTATCTTAGAAGTGAAGCTCGAAATCAATCGGTGTTTCAAAATACGTTTATGATCTATTGAATGATCATGCAGAACCGAGAACATCGGTAAAAATCTCGGTAAAAATTGTTCTAAGAATTCTGCTTTTTTGAGAGAAGCTTCTTTCTCTTTTTCCATTGGGCCACAAAATTCCCCGACTTTTCCCTAATGTTCCCAACTATTTTTTGAAATCCAGACCTTTTTGCTAACGTCCCATTTCTCCCAAACAAATGGCCACCATGTTAATATTATAACATGTTACATTATATATAGCATATCTGATTTTAATAAATCCAGTCAAATATCTTGAAAGCAAAAGTGTGAATAAAAAATGTTTCAGACAAAAGTTGTATCAGGTTCAGAAGGGAAAAGGAGATGAGAGTGCCATATTTGGCGTAAGAGGACCCGCCAATGTCAGATGAAAAAAATGTACTGTTTCATTTCAAAAAACCAAGTTGACCTCCGTGGGTCCACTTATGGCAAGTCTGGCACTCTCAACTTGTTTCCCCTTCCGAACTTTACAACTTGTGTCTGAAATATATTTTACTCACACTTTTGGTTCTCGAGTTATTTGACTGGATTGATTAAAATGAGACACTCTGTATATTGTATAGTTTAATAAACGTACATGACTATAGAGAACAATATTTTCCTAACGTCCTATAATCATACAATGACTGAACTATTTTTATATATTATATGATAAACATATTCGATCACAGAGTTGTATTTAGTACATGACCCTAAATCCATCAGGATTAAAAATTTAATGGTTTTCTAAGAACCTAAAATGGTGATTACTTAAATGAAAAATTTCTGGTGACTTTTCAGAATTCCAGAATGAAATTTCTCAGTGTATAGGGAACACTAACTGCAAAGTTCAACATTTTTTGCTACGGTCTACTACTTTTGCTCCAACTCAAATGCCAATAAAATGATATGATATCCGGTGAACTTTAGGCTTCTTATTCTACCTCTTCTCTACTGTAACATGAACAAGATTCTATGTAAAAAATGTGTATTTGAAAAGGATCCAAAATGTGATCAAGAATATAAAGAACAATAAACTCATTACCAACTCTGTGAGCAATATTTGCTAATAAAGTTAATTTTTCTATTCCAATTGAATCAGAAGCAAGTGTTTGTCTATTCGCCTTTATGTCTCAAAGAGTTCCACACATGCAACCTAATTTTAAACACATGACCAACGTTCTTATACAATTTTTATTGTTTTACAAATGATAAAGCCTGGTCAGGTGTTCTGAACTTTGTATACTAAATTAAATAAAACAGTCTGCATCATTTAACGCATTTCAGATTATTCGAGACACGGAAGTATGGTAACACTCACACGATAATCAAAATTCAGTTGTCCGTGTTGACAAGCTACATGTACAGTTGTCCGTGAAAACCTCTGTTTCTATTTTTACAGCGATGATTTCATATAAAAATAGAAGCCTCAACTTTTACAGAGTAACCATAAAATCAGACATGTGAAATTTTCTGACTTCTCCAGATTTTCTATTAAAAAATTAATTTTGATGTATCGATTATGAAACTGGACTGGAGTATGAGTTGTGGAATGTAATAATGGAATTGATGTTCAAGATTCTAAAGATTTCAATTTTTATTTGGATATTACCATTCAATATTATGAACGAAAAATTCCAATCAATCAAGCTTCATCAAGAGCTCAAGTTATCCCTACTACTGAAAAGTAAATGCAACCTGGTTATATAGTTGCAAGTACAAAATCATAAAATTATAAATAACTTGAACACTATGCCAATACTATCAGAACCGTATTAGCTTATGTTTGATTAATCAAAACCTTGTATATATTTAATATTATTTTTGACATAATTTGAGAATCTTCAAAAATGAAAAATATTCTATGTTACTGAAACATTATGTTTCATGTGGCTGAGCCATGAGTCAAGTCGCTGGCATCATTTTTACATATCCTTCTGCCAAATTTTTCTGGCTTTTTCATACTGACAATTCTCCGATATTAACTAAATGCTCGGTGAATCTAAAATTCATCACCACCTTAATGTCACACTGACTCTCACTGTTACGGCTTCTAAGCTCCTATGAGCTTGCAGTTTGAAAATTATAATCTAACGAGCCAGTTTCAGGCAAAGTCGTTATTTCACCGCATTAGAATTGTTTGATCGATAAATTTTAAAGACATGAAATATTCAATTGTTCTTTCAATGTTTCGTAATGTTAACATCATCAACTTCAACCTTGGAAATACCAATGATATCAAAAAAGATGTTCCACAATTCAGTGTTTTTATTAAAATCGAGAGATACGTTTACAACGTATATGTTAATTTTTTATTCAATACATAATATCATTTAAATAAAATTAAAAAATATATATAACAATATTTATAAATCATTTAGAAACCAAGTTGTTAAAGCGCTGTATCGACGAAAAACGGATCATGGTCAGATAACCGAAGAAACAAGGGCTTTTTTTCTATTGCGAGCTACTGTTTGAAATAAATATTAGCTTCGAGCGACAAGGAAAAAGAAAAAAAAAAAAAAAACCTAGTACATATATCTTGAAAATGGAACTCACCAGATCCGTCAGAAGGTGCTGGATGTGAGATGACAGAAGAAGTGATCATAGGATAAAAAATCCTTGGCCAAAGAACTGCAAAACATCCAGCAACGATTGCGAGAATGAAAATCGTCCTTCTCGGCCCGAATTCCGAGGTTTCTGCCATTTCTTTTTTTTTTCGTTTTTTTATCTTCCTTAATCTTAATTACCGAAATTGTCGTATTTTTTATCTTCAATTATTCGTTCGCAGTAGGTTCAAATTTCTTTTTTTCAATTTTCGTTTCAACTAGTTACGGCTATTCTGTCTATGTGTGGCACACATTCGTCGAAAAAACGCAGCAAGTCCCAAACGCCAAGCTCTGGCAGACAACACCGGGTCAAGCACAACCGAGGAGCACACTGTCATCTGCTATTTTTGGCGGAGCCCCAGGGCTGTACCTGCTGAAACTGTGTAAACACTGATCAGGCCTTGAAATTAGCATGCGGCAGAAAAAGCTTAAGTCTATTCATCAATTTCAAGTGCAAGTTTGCCTTATTCAACTCTATTTTTGTTCAATTTATTGTAGAGAAAAATGGTTCTATTCGTTGCATTTAAAGGCTTGATTTAAGAATTTCGCGATTCGATAAAGCACGGTTCGGTAAAAGAATCACAAAATTTTTTACAAAATACAGCGAATAATCCCATTCATATTACGTTTCAAATCGATTCGGTACCAAAAAGTGGGCGGGGCTAAAACAAATCTACGTCAACGATGAGCTTATCAGCTGATTGTTCGACGCAAATTATACCATAGAAACGGTGTAGGAATAAGGGTGGCCCGACTCGCGCTGCATGCTGTGATCTATTTTACTAAGGTTCACTAGTCGAGTCCAGGTGTCGCATGCGCCGAAAAGCCATCGATCGTGAAAATTTAAAGCATCTAAGAAAGCGTTCCAAAATTAGCTCCCAGTGCTATCAACAATCTCTTATCTTTTTTGCACTGCCGAATTCGTGACTAGCTCTCTCTCTGTCCTAGGGAGTTTTAAGCACCCCCAGCCAGTTTCGAAACGCACCCTGAAAGGACGGTTTGTATCACGAAAAAGTGACTGGCAACGTAATACAACCCGTCAAGATTACTTTCTAAATAAATTATGGTCTTTGACAGTACCCAACGACGACACTGGTGTTTCCTTAGAGGATATTATGCTCCTGAAGATAGTAGTCTCTTACGCATGCAGGCAGCTTGTAAAAACTGCAGCCGTTGAATTTGGATGACATCTTAAGCTGCGCACGCGCAATGAATATTTTATCGTACCCATGGTTGCATCGTTTTCCCTAATCGTTTTTCTCCCAACCAGACTACATACCTGAATCGACAATTTCCTCCAAGACCAGATTCTCGACCCGCTACATGTTCAACCAATCGAATTCCCGATTCATCATTTTTCCAAACCCAAGTCCTGACCCTTCAAATTCATCTGACCCCGCAATTTATGTGAAACTTCTTTGCTTAAATTTGTGTACTTAACTGTGTTTTTATTTTTAACATCTTAAATCTAAATTTTCTCAATTCTTCTACGGGTAAATATGTACCAATGCCATAGGAAATTACCCTTTTTTCATCTCAGATTGTTATGTTATCATTTATTGGGTTGGAAGTGATTATGGGTAGTCAATTTATTCGACTGAGAATTTGCTGTCAATATTCGTTGCACTTTCCTATCTCTTTAACCAATTGCTTTATCTATCTGTCAAATCACACCAGTCAAAGCTTTATACGCCACATTCAGCAAATTGGATCTATAATTCCAAGTTTCGCAATCACTTTCTGTCTCACAGAGTTGGTGAATCTTCACAATTACTTACTTTTTTCTCCGACTT
Organism: Diprion similis; assembly: GCF_021155765.1. Taxonomy (NCBI): domain Eukaryota; kingdom Metazoa; phylum Arthropoda; class Insecta; order Hymenoptera; family Diprionidae; genus Diprion; species Diprion similis. The sequence goes on from NC_060118.1 coordinate 4,423,820, forward strand.
TATTGACATCTCCAGTTGGTTGAGCAGCTAACTTTATTCTGTAATCGGTTTAAGTAACATTTCAAAGAATTTCACAACCAGACCTTTGTCTCTTGGCGTTTTTCTGTTTCTCACCTGATTCATTGCTATGCCGACCTCTTGTTATCCCATGGCACATTATATAGTTACGAAAAAAAATTCATAGAATGAATGTACTTGAAGCACTAATGAATTCAAAACTAACAGCTAGTTACGCGGATATGCGCTAAAGTCATCTTGAATAATGTAATGCAACGATGTTTCAAACCAATAATTTTACGGATGTTTCATCAGATTTTACTTAACTATAATTAACATTGACACGTTCAACAGCTATCTTAGATGGTCAGCTACAGCTTTACAAAATGCAAGCAAAGTGATATTTTGATAATTACAAACCATTAAATTTATGAGAGTTTTATTTCTACTTTAATGTCAAGCAATTGCAATCTTACATATATGTACAAGAGTTTGATAATTTACAACGTTAAATACGGAAACTTGGGAAATTCCGATTAAATACTATGAGATGACTTGTTGTGAATTCGAAAGCTTTTTGTGCGCTTGGAATATCGTTATTCGGGTCCGCCACGCTGAAAAAAACGATTATTTGCTTAATAATATTATGAAAGATATGATGAGTATAAGTCAAGGGCAGCTGAACTGATTTATGTCACAAATCCGTAGCCAACAGTCACATGTGGAAATTATATCAACACGTCACATTTAAGCAGAGTAACAAATTTGGACAGGACAAATTATGTATCATAGTTTGAAAAAATGCCAGTTTCCTAATTTCCTTGCAACAAATAAAGATAATTCATAAGTTGGAAGAAAATTTTTGAAGATCATATTGACGAAAAACAAATCAGTTGCTTCAGCGTCTCGGTAATGAGATCTCTTACCTTCATCAAATATCGCAAATTATATTCTACAATTCTTTTTTTTTTCTCAATTGATAAAACCTTCTCAAAGTTTGGTAAATGATAGAGCCTATGATTGGGATTGGGGGTGGTGGGTTTGGGGGGGGGGGGGGGGGGGCTTGGGCATTTGAGGTTATGTTACATTACCACAACTGAAACAGATATTTTCTGCATTTTATCATTCAAATTTATCTTAGCACACGCACAATACTCAGGCCTAATATTTCTGAAATTATGAAAGAATTCATTACTCAGGAAAAGTATCAATTGTAAAATATAATTTACCGTATCTGACGGAGGCCCGACATCCCCCTAACAAATAAAACTTGGTATGGAAAAAAATCAGAATTTCATTCACTCACATTAATACATTCGATTTCTTGGATATCCAGTGGACGCCTCTGATATCTCGGTGGTAGTTGGAAATCTTCAATAACTGGTCTGGTCACAACGCCGGGGCCCGACGCCCTGCTTGTCGTTTTCAGTGGCGACGATGCTGGACCAGCTGACTGATTAGTCGCGATTACATCTCTTACAGCTAACCAAGAATATAATTGTAAAATTTTACTGTTACCCAAAATAAAAAGATATATAGTGCTATATGCGTCAAGTATATGATTCACCTCTTTCAATGTCACCCTTACGGAATTTAATCATAGGTATGTGAGCCTGCACGACCTGCAATTGAATTTGATGCTATATCGATTGAAATTATATATAAAATAATTTTACTCGGTTACTCTACAACTTAATTAAGAGTTATTTCATCATCCAACGAAATAATCAACCAGTACACATACTCTCCACCCTTTATTGGCCATCATAGTCTTTTATCAAAGTTACTAATTTCAGCTGCAATCTACGGAAAATTTCACTTTCGTTTAGGATTAAGTCCACCATCGAACACACGAGCCAAGATATGTGTGATAAAGACAGCCAACCGTACGGACTTTTGTCGGTGAATAAAGTTCGTTTTACTGTATAGAGTTCAGTGGTTTTACTATGGACTTAGGCCGACGTCCCTTATTCCGGAACTCGTTCAGTACTGAAATCTAGTTGCTTTTCAGCACAGAGCGCCTTCCATCGACGCCTTCAAACCTTCCGATTCCCAGTGCTGTCAACGATCTTCTATCTTCTTTGTGCTGGCGAGTTCGTGGGTAGTTCTGCTTCTGTCCTAGGGAGTTTTTAGCACGAACAGCTAATTTCAGAACGCGCCCTAACTCTGCCTCCGTTCTAGGGAGCTTTTCACTGCTAGTTATTTTCGGAACGCACCATAGCGGACATAGCTAGCACTAGCAGTCTGTATTGTCTGTAGCTATCGTTACTCAACCCCAATCTTTGGAGTTCCTGTTTACAGTTTACTCCTTGGCCAATTTTCAAGTACGGAAACATTAATTTTTTATCATCAATCATAATAATGAGGATTGCTGTAGAAGGTTGTGCTCATGGAGAACTGGAAATCATATACGACACAATTCTACAATTGGAAAAAATTGATGGTAAAAAGATAGATTTATTGATTTGTTGTGGAGATTTTCAATCAACGAGAAATTTAAACGATCTGCATTGCATGGCCGTACCAGACAAGTACAAAGACATGTGTACATTTTACAAGTATGTATACAATAACAATATATCTATACAAACTTACTTATTTTTTTCCATCGCAAATGCAAGACAATCGATTCGATAGACGGTATGACAATAATTTCATACAATCATTCGATTCAATGCCTACAATCCCAAAAATCTTTTATTTAATCTTTCCCTTCTTTTTGTCTTAAGTTATAATTGGATAGTAAAACGAATTTTGGTATATATTCTAAGAGGAATCCAAGATCGGTATCATGCCCAAGTTGTATCAAAGGAGATTAGTTTTAATTTTGTTAAAATTAATTGATTGTTTGAAAACCCAATTGTTCCAAACCATTCTGCAATTGGAAAATAGTGATCCTTTTTCAATGTTTTGTCACATTAACGGTGTCAACTTTGGTTTGTGATATCTGATATAAAGATACAATTAAAATTTTAAGCAGAATTTGGTCCGTCTCAAGTTTGTATTATTTTTAAAATGGTAAAAAGCTGGAAGAAACATATACCAATAATAATAATCTTCCAAATAACTTTTTCAGCTGTAGCAAACAAATTCTCTTCGATTGAAATATTGAAAAAACTATAAGGTTTCAGCCTTCACAGTGGCTTCATGTTACTAATCAATCAGAACATCCAGAGTTACATTTTTGCTTTCAATAATAAACCCTATAATTACCGATTGTTATTATTTTGTATATAAATATTCTGTTGCAGATATTATTCTGGGGAAAAAATTGCTCCAATACTGACGATATTTATAGGTGGTAATCATGAGGCTTCAAATTACCTTCAAGAATTACCTTATGGGGGTTGGGTCGCTACTAACATTTATTACCTGGGATACGCAGGCGTAATAAATGTAGCAGGAATAAGGATAGCTGGAATTTCAGGAATATACAAAAGCCATAATTGGATGCAGGGTCATTATGAAAAGCCTCCGTACACAGACAAAACTCTAAGAAGTGTTTATCATACCCGGAATTTAGAAATATTTAGAATAAAACAGGTGATCTTAACGTAGTTGAACTACAATTTTCCAGGAAGTACTAAGTTTATTCAGTGTGACAAAGGATTAAACTGACAATTTTTTCCCTTAGATTAGCAGCCATATCGATATATTTTTATCCCATGATTGGCCCAGTGGAATAACAAAATATGGCAATGAAGCGGTATTGCTAAGAAAGAAGCCGTATTTTAGGTAAGGAAAATGGTACAGGTGTTCGTATTAGGTAATTAAAGGCTCCATGCTTACTAAAAATATTCAATTCGGAACGTGAATAATTAAAAAGATACTGCCATTCTTGGAAAATTTATTTTATTTTGAAAAAAGACACTCCCATCCATCATTTGGAAATTTTGCCATAATTTGTTTTATAAAAAGTTGAAATTAAGTGTGGAGCCCCTTTCGTGAGACTTATGTTTTATTAACAGCATCACATGTTTTAGTTGTCCATGCACCTCATTTCTTGAAACTCTAATTGATCACTGGTGATTGCATCAGAATAATTCCTAGACCGTTTTTGTACAATCCTGGGACCTTATTTAGAATTCTTTGAACTATGTTGATTTAATAATCGTATCCTGAATGAATAACTCACGTATAACGTTTTTGACACGTTTTCCTCTTAAACTCTAAAATCATTGATTTCCGATGAATTAATCCCCATAATCATGGAATAGTTGTACTGTTGTAATGAAAAACGCGATTTCTTGCAGAGAAGATATTGCAAATGACGCACTAGGAAGTCAACCGTTCATGGACTTGCTGCAGCACCATTATCCGTCTTATTGGTTTGCTGCTCATCTACATTGTAAATTTGCTGCCATAGTTCCTGAAGAAAATGGCAAAAGAGTTACAAAATTTTTGGCACTCGACAAGTGTTTACCAAAACGAAAGTTTCTTCAGGTTTTAGAAATTAAACACGATGATAGTTTACCGTTGAAAATTTCATACGATTTGGAATGGTTGACAATATTATTTCTTACCAATCACTTATTGAGCGTTAGACATGGACTACATTACATGCCAGGTCCTGCTGGAAATGGGAGATGGATTTATACACCATCCACCGCAGAAAAAGAAAATGTTTTGAAGAAATTTAATCACGATTTAGAAGTTCCTGATAATTTTAAATGCACTGTACCATCTTATAGACCAGAATCCCCTGATTCGCGGACTAAAAAGTCAGTTAAACTTCAAATAAACCCCCAAACAACAGAGTTCTGTAACCTGTTGGGGATTGATGATCCAGTAGTTTTATTACAAATGGTGGATGCAGGCCGTACAGAATCAAAATCTGATGATGAGTCAAGTACTGATATATCAAATATGAGGCACGAATCTAGAGACGTGTCTCAAACATCTATAGAAGAAGACTCCGAAAAATTTTCCCTTAGTGAAGACAATGATGCGGAAGGAATGATTGAATTTGAGGCATCATTTACAGTTCCATCGCCATCAAAAAATTTAGACTTGCCTAGTGAACAAGAAGAGAGTGCTGCAGTAAACGTCACCACAGAAGATGAATTACAGATTCCTAATATGGGTTCGTTATCATAGACATTTTTAATCAAGTTACTTTATTGATTACTGTAAAATATCCTCTGTACTAATCCATCCATTATTTGGATAGCTTCAAGATCCTACAATTTAAATCACACCAAAACTCCACAATGCATGGGGTTTTAAAAAATTCTAAACCAAAGACCGTAATCCCCTCTAATCCTCGAATAATTTATTTACATGATAGTCAAGTCATCGTTGAACACGAATTTTTTCATGGATGGCTTTGGAATAGCAATATTTATTAACATCACCTACCGCGGCGAACTTTTTTTTCTAAATTCTGATGTTAAATTGTTAAAGTGACTAATAAAAAACTACATTATTTAGTATTTTCAGGTATGGAAGTACCAATTTTCTCGTAATAAGACTCAAATTTGAAAGTAGTGGAAAACAACTATTTTTAATTTTTTTTAGAAAACTACACAAAATTCAGTATTAAAATATTCTAATTTTTTAATCATCTCCAGAGTTCAGGCCTACAAAGGTTCATAACTCGCGCTTGACATAAATTACCCGTAAATTGGCAAGCAATTTTGAATAATTTTTTAACAACAGGGCTTTATAAATTTTCATCTTAATTGTATTCCCCAATTGTTCGATTTTAGTAATATATGTTTACGATTATACGTTTTATTTCATACTTGGAATTGGCCAGTCTCGTAGGTTTTCGCCCTCAATTTGTAAAAATTCAAAAACTTGCTGGATTTTAGTACTATTTCTCAGGGTAGTGACGGAACGGGAAAACCGGATATATTTAGAGAATTTCGTCAATCGGGAGAAGTCAAGGAATTACGTTCTCCCACCAGGAAATATGTTATTTTTTACCAGTTTTTGTCTCAATTATTCAGAAGCTTTACCTGTACTTCATAAATTCAACGGAACTTGCTTTTGTAACTACCTAATATTATTCAATTTAAATTCCTCCCCCCTGTCATTGGTAGTAAAAACCGCTAAACATTGCGTAAGTTCGGAGGCAACAATTCAGGAAATACTCAAATTTCTGCCGGAAAAGTCCAGGGAATCTTATTCCAGCAAAATTGTCACTACCCTGTTGCAGCTTATTCTGACCCCAAACTTTTATTTCTATGTTCATACAAATGCAAAAATGCAATAAGGGGTAGAGGAAAGCTAACAGCTTGTACAGGATACATCCAGTTGATATTAAAAAATGTGGAATGCAATCAAAAGTTCAGTAGTACAAAATAACATTCTACATAAACAACCCTTGCTACCTTAACACGCTGCTCTCACTGTAGGAAAAAATAATTTCAAATCGACGAGAACCACATTACTGCTGCACAGGAATTAAATGCTGTATATGAGGCATTATCCACCAACTCGACCATTTTTTTTTCATTCTCCCGAATCTGTTCCGCAATTGGTTATATAGTAGTACTACTTAAAGGTACTCTGTGTGAATTTTATCAGATTTTTGAATTTACTAATTTTGATAATGGTTTTTTTTTTAAACCCATATATAATGGAAAATTGAAGTCGGGCAAAAAAAATTTTAACAAAAAACATTATTCAATGCAATATATGATATATTCTTGATGGCTTCGAAAAGGCTATTTTTAGAAAAGAAAAATAGAAATTTTTTTTCTCTATCAATGCAAAACCTTTGGTTTTGTTATAAATTTTATAGGGTATTTGGCAGTGCATTAGGAAGATATAAAAAATATTTTACCTAGAAAAGTTGATTAAAGTACATCTGAGTTCCTCTTTTCCATGTACTATTGAATGCGATATATGTTATATTTTTGATGGCATCAATATATTACATAATGCACCAATAACCTTAACGCACCTTTCTTGTTAAAATATTTTTACTACTTGGCAAGAATGTCGAGTTCCACGATGCCAATTTTTGTATACGTTCCCAATACATTGCCTAATACCCTCTACAATTTACAACCAAATCAAAGGTGTCGCATTGAGAGAAAAAAAAAATTTCCATTTTTTTTTCATTGAAGCAGAAGAATAGCCTTTTTGAATCCATAAAACAAATAACACATATTCCATTAAATAGTAAATGGAAAAACATAACTTTTTTATGTTAAAATTTTTTGCCCAACTTCAATTTTCCATGATATACCGGTTAAAAAAAAAAACCTTCCAAAACAAGTGAATTCAAAAATTTGAAAAACTTTACAGAGAGTACCTTTAAGTAGTACTACTATATAACCAATTATGGAACAGATCCAAGAGGTTAAGAAAAAAGTAAATGAGTTGGTGGAGAACAATTCATATATGCTTTCCAATTCTAGGTTTTCATTTCCAATTCGCGCCATTTTCAGCAAGAAATGGAATAAAAATAATGAAATAATTTGCAAACAGTCAATTGTCTTTGGTGCATGCATATACCTGAATATTTCTTTTCGAATTTTCAATTTTAACACAAATTTCAAGTCTTTTTTATTTCAACCCTCTCGTCCCAAAAGAAATAATTTCGATAATTTTGCTAATTCCTCAGGCTTGAAGCTTGTCGAAAACTGAACCTTATTTATAATTTTTTGTTTACAGATGGTAATGACTCTGTGCAAATGGAACCTAATTGTAAAAAATTCAAAAGACGAAATTACTCTATATATTCTTCAACTTTGTAAGTACTACACACGTACAATTTGTAATTTGAATATTTGAATAAATTCGTTTTTACCTATGTAACGGCTTAAGGGTCGTTTATTCCTGAGCGATAAGGAATAAAGTACAACTAGGTTCAACTTTACTTTTGCGCTTAGAAGCAACCAGAAAGTCAAGCAGTAGGGTTGAATAAATACGTGGTAATATTAGAATATAAGTTTGATATTTATTAATTGGTTTGAAAGGTGGAGAAAAAGCAAAGAAATGCAAAGGTAAATGAGAAATGTAGGTCCAGAGGTAAAGATGAAGTGACTTGGGATGAGGAGAACGAAGCTTGAGTGCAGAAACCATAATCAGGGTTTTGGGAATGAGAGGAAATAGTTAGGTGTGTACTCTACATACTAGAGATTTTTTAATCTAATAAAATGAAAAGGCTTCTAGATAAGACGGACGAGGAATAAATTGCGAGTGCAAAGTGGAACTGAGCACGTTACACCAACTTGTATTCCAAGGAGCAGCGAAGTAAAAGCGCGAGCCTCAGGTTTGATACAAAAAAAACGTCCGTTGATCACGTTTGTTATCACCATTTAATTTTCTAATAGTCAGATATCAATTGTGTCTACTCTAATCGTAAGTCTGAGAAAGAACGACTCTTAGGTGACACATTATGCAACATGTATATCTTACCAGATGTAATCGGCATTTGTGTTGTGAAACAGACATTTAAAGTTAGCTATCTCAGAGTTCAGTTTTACAGATTCGACCAGAAACTTAATTTCAATTCCAGTCAGACCCGTTTGTCACCAATTTGTGAAAAGTGTTGTTGAATTTGTTTTCACTGAGAAAATCCATGATGTTGGCACATGCACTGAACTGAAGTCTCAAACAGGTGTTGGAAATAGTATGTCGTGTTACAGGTGCGGAAAGTAGGCGATTTCCTACTAGTGTAAAGTTGGCAGTGTTCGCCGCAAAGGTGAGTGAGGTGAGTTGGCGGTATGAGCCGAAGGAGAGAGCTCCAATTGCACGAGTACTAGTGTGAACGCAGCACGAATACCAGATGTTGCAATTTTGTTCGTGAGATGGCAAATTGCAACTCCAATTGCCTGTCTGTAAGTGCCAAGGTGGCTTGTTTCCACATTTAGACCAGGTATATGATACAATACCAGTTAACCGGTCAACTCTACACGGTACATTCTTGTGAAACATAATAGGTACATTGAGTTTGCGATGCAAGAAAAACGTATTTTGAAGAATTTTATGGACCGAATAGAATTTTTCATTTTCAAAAAAATTACGGTGCACAGAGTTCAGTTCAAAGGCGGCTGCATTACTCGATTTAACTACAAGTTGAAATAGCAGATTATCAACTCGTAAAATTAAAGAGAAGGTAAATTATGCAACTCACTTCGAGGGCTCTGTTGGTGAAAATTTTAAATGATGGACTTTCAATACTTGATGATTTCTTCAATCTTCTGACGATGTCATTCTCCTCAAGGATCAATTTTTCGAAATACTTTAGAGACTAAGACGATAAATCGAAAACACTTGACGTTTTTTTCCGGCAGAGAAAATAGGATTTGAATGGAGGTAGATGGTGTGAAAGAATGAAAATTAGCATTATTTTTTGGTTTTCTGACCAATGTAATGTAATTACATGGCGTTTATACATCATAAAACGAAATTTCGTTCAGTCCTGAATCCACAGTTGCCAAGAATCTGAGAGCATATGGATCTGTAATACGATCTGTGAATACTGTCGAGTTTTCTACACTGTCTCGAAAGTATTTTTTCTTATTATATCTCGAAAATAATTATTCCGGATATGGTGACCAAACTACTTTTTCTTATTGTTCGCAATATGAAATTTCAGAAGCTGCTCCTCTTGAATGCTTGACTTTGGAAACATCATGAATTCGGAATATTTTCTTTTCAGAATCAACAAAATCAATTTTTCGTTCAATTGATTGCTTGGCTAAAGATCACTAGAAGATGAAATGTTTTCAAAACGATATTTAATCAATAATCCACCTTTAAATTACAATTTACCTATTACTACAAGACACTGGACATGCAGCAGAAAGTGATCACCACATCAGAAATACATGCGGATTCGCGAAGATCAATGGCTAAAATGGTGCTCAATAAAAAAAATGACAAGACCAATGTTTGCAATTAGTTGTTAAGCATTCAAAATTATCTAGAATCTTAAGAACCTCAACTCAATTTTAATGTTCACCCTGCAGCTTACACCCAAACAGAATAGACAAATTATATATCCTTATCATTATCCCGGTACTCCTCTTGAAATTGCTGATTATCTATCCTATGTTACATTCACAGTGTACTTTCCTTTTTTTCCATCAAAACAATTGCACATCTATGTTTTCATAGAGACATTTTCCGCCCCTCAATGGATATGTCGACAGCTCGGCGTGCTTTTTTAAGCCTTTTCCCATCTACGTAATTCTTCATATGTCGTTCGAAACGATTCATTTGTTTTTTGGAAGTCTGAAAGTAGGTAAGCAAAAAAATTAGAATGAATAACCGAAAAACTAAACATTACAGTACAAAACTTAGTTGAATAAGCAACACTACCAATATAATAATTAAACAATTTTAACTTACTCGGGTAATATCAACGTCAGATTTCCAGTCTGGACGTACAACGTAGTCTTTGTTTGATGGTACAGGAACTCGTGCTCTGCCAACCCAACCAGGATCTCCAGGCCTCAAAGGTCTGTGCGGTAAAAATAGTGTTTGACAAAAATTGTGTCGTTCAGATAGAAAAAAAAATCGGTTAATCCCCAAAATTATGGATCTTGAATTGTAAATGCATGATATCACGCATGCTTTCACTAAATTTCGTGTGTCTATAACTATGAAACTCATCTATTAGAAACGTTCATTAGAGTAAAACATTATTTTGATTCCAAACCCTAATTTCCAGTTTCATGTGTATGTTATCGTTTCATTGACACATATTAAAATTTTTACAGCTACATTTTTACATTTTTTTTTAAATCACAGCAACAGTAGTGTATGATTTTTGATTGAAGAATGAATATAAAAGAAAATAGTCTCACTTAGCATCTCCTTTGAGGGCTTTATTGATGTCTTGAGATTTCTGTGAGGATTCGCCGTCATCGTTTTTACGCCTTTTTTGTGGCGTTTGCTCCATATCTCGTTGCAGTCTTTCCTCTCTGGACATTGCTTTGAAATCGGCAGAAAGATTGAAAATTGGACGCGCCCATTCGTTAATTAATTTCCCCGCACGCTCTTTGTTTTCCTTAGTTTCTCTCGGGTGTTTGTATAGGTACATCACAGCCTTTCCTATGCCAGAATGCTTCAATGAAGATTGATCTATCCTTGGAAACTGGAAATTCAATTATTCATCAGATAATTCTATCGATACATGTCACACAACTTTAGTTTTTTCTTCCTAACAACGAATTCTGAATGTATTTAATAACAAGTTACTTTATGTCACAGGAGTCGATTATTGGACATTAATACCTTCATTTTCGCCGTTACTTTCGAGAAAATTATCTTTGATTGAATACCAAATCAAGGTGTGCCCAGTAATTACAAAAATTGATAATTTTAGAATTTTGCTCATTTTGAACGATTATTTTACGATATTTAGACATGCATAAATGATGCAGATTCGTGCTCATAATCGTTCTAAATGGCAGGTTTTTAAGCATCTCAATCACTCAACACATTACTCATCTGTCCAACACATACGAACTACTTAGATGAATAATGTTCAAAGTGAAACAAAATTTTGATCCATCTTAAATTGTTCACCGATTTTTAGGATATTTTACGTCATACTAGTTACAAATAAAGTCTGAAATATGTGTCAAGAGCATGTTTTTTCTAATCAAGTATGAAAATATTTTTACGAAGTCTGGTTGAGCATCATTTACTTTCATGCCTCACTTAATGTTTTGTTACCATGTAGAATTGTTATTGCAGACGTCCGTTGTTTCCATGACAATTCTGATTAACTTTTACTGCTGCAGTTTGTCATTGTTAGGAACTTCTGTTTCTTGTTGTTCATTTTTTCGCTGTAGTTTTGTTATTGAAAGAGATACAATTTTGATGCAGAAAAAATTTGATTGGGCAGTTTGAATTTTTAGGTATGATTGCGAAAGGGAGTGCCTAGTAGATACGTCAAAGTGAATGTCAGTTGGCAAAAATATTATCTTATACATTTAGGGAAGGAAGCAGGCGGTTCTTGTCGAGCGCCGTTGTTTGCAGAATGAGTTGTGAGTTGAAGGTGCCAAAGGCCTCCAAACATTTTCCAACATTTATTTGTGTATGCGAGAGACTTTTATCTTGGATTCTAGAAGAACAACTTGACCAATTTCAATGGACTTTTGAATAAGAAGATGCAGAATCAAGTCATCAGTGCAGGTGATCCTGGGAACTTTTGCAGCTTATACTACGTTTGCTGATGAGATCAGAATTTTTTTGTATAATTGGGGAATTAAATTCTCCAACTTGAGATTGGTTACTTGTAAAACAAGCCTTATACATGACCTTGCAAAACAACGCTTAAACCTGATAGAAGAGGTCAAATGCGGTCAACATGTTTTATTATTTTCAAAAATTCTACTCTTCAAGAAGCACATAAGTCTCGAAAAACAAAAAACTAGTATTAAACAAATAGAAATGAAGGCTTCTCGATATGATTAATTGTTCTAAAGAACGATCTTTCTGAAGAATAATTCACATTTAATCAACACAGTGAAATTTATGTTATTTGCCATGAGATTTAACTTAGATCGTTACTACGGATTTTTTAACATCTCTTGAAATGAGGAGGTGGAAGACATAGGCCACTGAGTATTGATACTGCAAAAGATAATCCGTGCATTCGATGGGTACCTAATGTACTAATTTTCAATTTTTCGATTAACCTTTTTTTTTGCTGTCGAAATGATTTTTCATGACACGGACTCATTTGAGACTCACTGTCTTTATACAACTTTTGTTCATATGGGACAGGAGGATTTTTCAAACCATCAAATGCTTTTTCACCATGTTCAACCTTTGATATCAAGCTCAAAATCAGTTTTGCCGGGTCATGTATTGGGATTATCTTCACACTCTGTGCACCGTTTATTCAGATAACATTAAAACATCAAAGCTTTAAAAATTTATTTTCTTATTCCGATAAAAAAAAAACATGACAGTGTCTCGCGACGATGACACATCAAATTTCCTTTTCCATACAAAAATATTCATGATTTCCTGGGCACGTTTTAAATACTCTTGTTGAACAAACTCGCTTTCCTTATACAAATTACTTGAATTATTTGTACACATAATGTCTTCAATGTGAGTTGAACTATTCAACCTTCCTCCAATTTCAATTACTTAATATTTCAATGAACATTTGTCATTCTTATTTGAAGAAATCACATCCTGATATATGTACTTACATAAAATATAATCACACGTAGCTGTTAGTTCAATTCAGGAACGTGTATTGAACAGTGTGAATTAGCTATAGTACTGTTACTTGCAAAATTTTACACTCTCCTGTATTTTTAAAGAAGTAAAGTTTAATTCATATATACATTTGACTGTGCCAGAAAAATCAAGTTGTCAAATTTGAAGCTGTTCATTCAATACATTACAAAAGACACAAAGTAAAACTGATTCCCAAAGTTTCATTGAAATCCGTTGATATGTAGGGATTACCAAACTCAAAATTTGTGTTTTTTGGATGATTTATGCCATTTTCGACATAAAATTTGTTGCGGAGCTTTACCACATTATTATAATAATTTTTTGTTGAACTTTAGTGAAATACATAATATACCGTAGCTTAAAGCTGTTAAAGTGATATTCATTTAGTGTTATGATGGTTAAATGCAATTTCGAAAGGGTCAATTATCATTTCTTTAGAAACATGTTACTTTTTTTTAGTTATTTAACCGTATCCTATGGCGAGTTTTAGTTTAAGAATAACGTACTGTACATGGAAGAAAAGTAATTGATAACAAATTTATAAATTCAAACTATTGTTAACCAGGTTCACTGGTGGACCGAAAATCAAAGTTTTTTTCCAGAACTGGTAAGAGCGAATAACTTTGTATTCAACATGAAACTTTATCACTGATGGTTTTTTTTTTTTTTTGGGTCGCCAATTACGAATCTAAGATGAAAATTCGAAATTTAAAATGGTCGATCCAATATGAAGTACCGAAATCCCGGAAGCCACTCAATTTGGAGGAAACTCGGTGTTCGGGGGGGTTACATAATTTTTAACCGTGGATTCTACGTGGAACATTACTAGTTTTGGCACAAAACGTTGATTTTGCGCCCACCAGTGAGCCTGGTTAACAACAGTTTAAATCTGGAAATTTTTCATCAATTATTATTTCTATTATTGTCAAACTGAAACTTGCCATAGGATATGGTTAAATATTGAAAAAATGTAACGTGTTTTTGAAGATACGAAAATCGACCCTTTTGAAATTACATTTAACCATCACAATACTGAACGAATATCACTTCACAACCTTCAAAGTATTGAATATTATGTATTTTACTTAATTTTAACAAAACATTGTAATAATAATGTGGTGAAGCAGAGCAACAAATTTTCATGCTAAAAATGGCAATTATCATTCAAAAAACACATATTTTGAGTATCGCGACCCACAAATATCAACGCGATTTCAATGAAACTTTGGGAATCGTTTTATTTTGTGTCTTCTATAACAAATCGAATGAGCAGCTTGAAATTCGACGAGTCGATTTTTTTGGCACAGTTTAAAATACATACTTCTTGTACGCACTTACTTTCTCCAGATGTTTTACATATTGATTAGAGTATTAGCCTTATAATGGTAGTAAAGAAAGAAATCTGAAATTTCTCGGGTCTGTGCCCGAATTCTCTAACATTTACCTGATTTTTCAGACTGAGTCAAATTTTTTTAATGTAGACAGCCTAAACAATCACATCCTAGTTCTATTGTTCGTTTAACTTCTGATTCGTGGGACATATAACATCATAAAAAATCAGTAAAAGTATCTGTGATTCTGAATAATATCGCTTTGAATGATTCAAATGCAATGTAATCTTCGCTTTTCCGAGCAACTCATTGTAGTGGGCTGTATCATCCGAAATTTTTAGTTATGAAAGATTAATTATTTTCACTTACCTCCCACAACAATTTCAGTATGCTTTCACGGATCCTCAAAGATGGGAGTGAGCGGTCGGGCATTGGAGCAAGCCAATCGGTGAGAATGTTGAGTACATTGTGTTCGAGAAATGCCAATTGTAAATCGTGTTTTTTCAGTTGAGACAGCACCTTCGGAAGCATTGCTATTTTATTTGTCGCAGGTTTGCCCTGCTGATTGAATTTCCTGTCCTCTTCCGAGGCGTTTCTCATGTCTGATAATAACTGGGCAATAATGTCATCATTGTCGTTGATGATCGTAATGTCTTTCCGTTTGCGGCGACGAGTCTGTTCCTCCTTTTTCCGTGCCAGCATGCGGTCGAAATCTGACATATGGTCGTCGCTGCAAATCAGAAATTTTACAAAATGAAATATAATTTGTTATTTGATTCTAACATCTATATCATATCTATTAGAATATTTTTGCTGTAGTAAATATTTGTAGGAGATAACAAGTTATAGAAACTTTTTCTAGGTTTGTCGTAAAGATAATTTTTTATTTCTGGGGTAGTAAGTGATTACAGACTTTTAACTCTTGAAGGATCTGTAGAGGAAATAACAAATATTTGAAAGTGTTTTTAAACATTAGAAATTATTTTTCTTGCTCAGCTTTGTATTCTCTACTGGAAATTTTGAGGACTTTAGGGAGAATTATTTTTCTGTGCTACTTCCGTCAACAACTCAACTACTTTGTAAATTTTTATAAGCACTAGTGCTTAAAAGTCGACTTTTAAGCACTAGTGCCTATAACAACTACACAATATTTTCGTTTTTGAAAGGAGGTAGCACAGAAAATCCGAATCATGTGCGCATATAGGGACTTCTTGACTCGTGTGAGTTTTACACTCGTCAAGAAATTCCTATTTTGTGCGTATTTGTCACGAAACTAACTATCTGCCCATTTCAAGTTAGTTATATCGAGTACGTAAGAGAAATATACTTGGATTCGACTAAAACTGAGACGAAAATTCCCTGAGATTTCCAGGTATTTTAGATCCTCCAGGTCTATGGTCACCCCATTGAAACCACTTCAAGTTGCATTTGTAATAAACTACATAACTTACTTTTAACTAAACTTTTATAAATTAGAAGATGAGAACTTATATTTTAAGGCAGATAATAAAACGAATTTCAAAGATCACGAATAATCTCTTCATATTTTTGAACATTGTGCACTTTCGGAATGCTATTTTTCTATTCATTTATAAGTACATCTAATGATAGAGATAAATTTTAAACACCTATTTTGACCAAGATAGTAAACACCGAAGAATTCATAAGCCGTATTTGTTTTGACTTTGTGCACGTGTTGGCGGTAAATTTATCAGTCATCAAAAATCTAACCAGTTTTTACATTATTAGGAAATTAATATACTTACGAATAACCACCAAATCTATGCAGCAATAGAATAAAAATAGAAACATCATTTCATTGTAGCGTACAAGTCGACGAAAGTCAGACTTGATCGTAGGGCTTCAGAGATTTGGTCAATTCTAATATGCGGTAATAATAATCGTAATTTCAGCATATCCATTTTACTTAATATGAGAACATTTGAAATTACTGAAGATAAAGCAAATAAAGTACAGATTTGAAGAGAAAAAAAGACTGCTGTAAAAAGATGTCTCTTGTGGCACTTCGTCATTCGCATAAATCTCCAACTGCACATTACGGAGACCATAAACCTTGGTTTTTTTTTAAATTGCTGAGTTTTTACTTTATTTAACAACATTCTCAATTAACTACGGATATTTTTTAATTCTAGTATTCTGATATTTAAGTGATCGCAAATCCTGAACCAATTGAGTTGCCATTACTGCCAAGGTGTGTGAATGTTCATTGAATTTTTTTCAAAATAATTGATGATGGCTTATGGCTAAAAAAATAGTTTATGTTGATTATTCAAATCAAAAATATGTTTTGAGTGACGTCAAAGTTGAAAGAAAGTATGGTACGACACTCAAACCCTAAGATGTTTTGTATTATACATTTTTTCTATTCAAGTACGTAACGAATTATGAGGTATCGACCACAAATTATTATATCGAAATAAAAAACAATGGAGCTTTTTCAATTGTTCATATCAATGCAGTGCAATAAAATAAATATCCAAAAAACACAATCAAATTTTTTTAATCATACTACACATTGAAAGACATCAGCAATTTTCAAAATGTCAAGATCTGATAACGTTACAGTTAGTAACATTAATGTAATTAGAAATTATAAAAAAAAATCACTATTCCATAATTATAGAATGACTTTGAAGTTAGTTTTTGAAATATGAGTGCGTTTTGTTCCGTTACAGTTTACGGCATTTGAAACAATCTTAAAATTGAAAAGTAACAATTTTGCCTAAACATGCATCGTTGCAATGACATTATTAACTTCCTATACCTCATAAAATCTGTGGGCGTGGTACTGAATGTTGAACTGAAATACTCAATGCATAAATGTGAATCCAAATCGCTGCAGATATGTTATTCGGTACGACCGAGCGTAAAACTATTTGCTGACAGGCTTATGCTGTGCTTTAATGCCATCAAGAATTGCCAATAAAATTTTCTATTAAAGCAATATTTTGAGCAAAATCCATTTCAAATCATGCAAACCGTTCTATTCAAAGTCACCGAATCGATTTTTGAATCATTCATTATATGTTCTTTTTCCAAGGAAGTAAGGAGAATTTTTACTGTCCGTCTTTTGTCATGTTCCTCATTTTTTTTTTTTTTTTTTTTTTTTTTTTGACACCAATTGACAGTGATTTAGGATAGATTCAGTCTTTGGTGTTTTTTTTTTCTATTTCACATGATGACAAAAATCCAAGCACAGGGAAATTTATGCCGGAATATTTATTTCTATAGCCAAATATATTCATATTGATTTAAAATCACATACGCATACAATGGAATTTTACCTAGTATGCCATCATATCAGAGTGTTCATAAGTATGCTCTGTTGAATTTTAATTACACTACAGAAGTATATACTGAAGTTGCCTCCGTTCAACATTGGCATTATACTGCACCATTGCAAATCTCTAATCGTCAACTCATTTACTAGGCAAAAGATAATAAAATGAAATTGAAAATCAATTAAATTTACCTACTCAGTTTAGGCGTAGGATAGAAAGTGACATAATATCATAAATTACTTTAACTGAAAACACTAATCACTAGAATTTTGGCCCAACAGCCCCAAAATCATTGTAATTTTAATTCGATTTTATATTGTCACCCTGCAGACGGCACCTAAACCAAATAGGCAAACAATACGTAAGCACGTGTGGCTTTGAAATATTGATTACTCACTCTCCGCCACCAGGACGTATGCCATCATCAGAGTCCTCATTCTCAGCATCTTGGGACACCTGTTTGTCTTCTTCGTTTGGTTTTGCTTCCGTTTCTTCTTCCTGATCTTCGCCATGACCTTGCTCTCCTTCTTTATCTGATCCTTTTGCTTTTTTTGCAGTTGGGCCATCTTCCTCCTCATTTTCCGAATCAGACAGCTGATGCTTTGTTCTTTTCGTAGTCCTGATCCCATCACCCTCTTCTTCAGAGTCAGACAGTAGTTTGTTACGATTTTTGAGAACTTCTTTGGAATCCCTGCTTCGACTCCGAGACTTTCTAGACCCCGACACTGATCTCGATCTCGATCTTGATCCTGATTTTGACCTGGACCTTGATTTCGAACGCGATCTGGATCCTACTCTTGAACCTGATCTTGCTCTTGATCTGGATCGCGATTTCGAACGCGACCGAGAACGTGACTGTGACGATCGTGCCCTTGATCCAGACCTGGACCTGGACCTGGACCTGGACCTGGACCTGGATCTGGACTTTGACCTGGACCTAGACCTTGACCTTGACCGTGACCTCGACCTTGCTTTGGATTGTACAGACCGTGATCGCGATCGCGATCTTGATTTTCTAGAACCGGACCGTGATCTTGATCTGGATTTTTTAGATCTTGACTGTGATCTTGACCTTGATTTATTTGATGCTGATCGAGATCGAGATCGAGATCTAGATTTAGAGGCAGCTTTAGATCCTGAGCGAGATCTTGTTCGCCCATTTCTTGTCCTTGATCGAGAATCTCTCTGGGAACGGGACAGCGATGTCGTAGACTTCGGACTGTTCGACCTAGACCTTGACCTGGATCGTGATGTCCTCGATCCAGACCTCGACCGCGATCTGGAACGGGACCCTTTTCTGGATCCAGATGGTGAACAAGAAGCTCTTCTGGAGCCAGACGCAGATCTGGATCTAGAGTCTCGTTTAGCCTTCACATTTTCTGATGGAGATCTTGATCTCGACAGCCTTTGTTCTGCAGGGCTGGCTGGAGATCCTTCCCTGGATCTAACAGGGGAGAGTGAAGTTTTTTTAGATCCAGACATAGACCTGGATCTTGATCGAGAAGTAGATTTTTTATCCTTAGAAGGTGACGTAGACTTTGACCGTGAACGTTTTCTTGAACCTGATGTGGGAGAAGCAGATTGCCGCGATCTGGACCTTGATCTAGACCGTGATCGTGATCTTGAGACTCCTTTCTCATCTCTTGATTTCGATCTAGACCTCGATCTACTTCTACCATCTTTGCTAGAACGAGACTTGGAACGAGACCTAGACGTTGTTCTGGGAGACAAAATCTTCGGGGAACCAGATTTTGATTTGGACCGTGATCTTCTTGTCACCACTGGTGATTTTGAACTTTTCCTTGAGCTAGAAGACGATCTGGAGCTTTTCCCTGAAGCAGTTGGTGATTGTAAATTTTTCTTTGACTTAGATTGTGAATCTTTCGTATCAGCTACTGATGTTTCTAATGACATGCTCCTGGACCTTGAACGAGATGCACTCTTTTTGGATGTAGACGGTGATCTGGATCGAATTTCATCCTGAACATCTGCTTTTCGAGAACCTGGCGATAATGAACCATCTCGAAATGATGGTGTACGTGATTTAGAGCGGGTACGATGCTCTCTTGAATTACCAACTGGAATAGGCGATGCTGATCGCGAATGTGTTGGCGAACCTTGATTTGACCTAAAACAGTTCACGTGTGTATTAGCATGAAGTATATTATGAACTGAAATATTTCAATGAGGATGGATCATGAAATTGCATGATTTTTTAGAACTCTAAACAGTGATAATTACGAAAATGAATTGCACGAGAATCTAAGTTTAAGATTACAATTCCAATATTCATCTCATAGGATGGTTAAATTATCACTAAATTTTTCGATCTCTATTCCTGCATCCTGTTTTCAATTCTTTGATAGATCGTTACAATGTATTGGCCTAACATTGCTTTTATTCTCCAGATAAAACTTTATTGAATAAATTTTCAGACTTAGGTAAATATCTTATGACAATTCTATTAGTTGTATATTACACAAGCTAATGGACATAAATGAACTCAACAGATATAAACAGGATAAAATTTTGTATTATGACAAATCAACCATGACTTGCAATCTCAAAATTGACAAAAAAAACGTGATTCGAAACTTTCAAAGACTGAGAATTTGTAACAAGTAGAAACACACTCGTGCTCGTCACTATTTCGCACTCACAACTTATTCTTCCTCTCTTTTACCTGGATTCTTCTTCATTTCCCCAGACTAGACAATCCCTCGCTCATCCTTTGCATACTTGACTATTGCCTTTTGTTTACAAAACCCTGATCATATAATCTGCTTTCTGCACTCATTTAAGCTTCCTTCTGGTCACCCCAAGTCACTACCCATCTACCTTCTAAATTGTACACCTTGTCTATACCTCTCAATCTATGCACTTCTCTTTGCGCACTGTCTAATTACTCGTCACCACGCATACTTACATTTTAAAAACATTAGATCTTGACAATACTTTCAAGTTTTACAACTGGTACATATGAACAACTGAAAATATTAGCAATATTTATTAAACTTCGTTGACTACAAAGTAAATGTAAAAAGAAAAAAAAGAAGTAAGCTTTATCTGTTACCATAGTCTTTCCCCTACTATGTAAAAATCAAGAAATCAGTGTATTTGTGAGCATCACGATGGACAAATCAAAAGGCACTGGCAGGTGTTGTCTGTGTGGTTCTCAATTTAAAGGAATGTAATATTTTTATATAACGTAAGCATGCCTGAATTATTTTTTCATGCTTGTGTTCTGTACTAATAACCAGTTCTGCGATAATACAAAGGAGAGCACTGAAACGATCCGGTAATTAGAGTTCCTCAAATTAGAAAAAGAAGAAGAACACAATACAAATTATCACATAAAGTATCATGTGTATCGTGGAGGTAAGGTACTTTTACGTGTCGAATATTTGCAATGTTTGCCTTCGTCTCGTGCACGCGCGTTTTGCTTATGACTTATATTGCAAACTCACACTCGAGATAAAAATACCAACTTTGCCACCTTGATGTATAATTGACTATTCTTTTACTGCGCAGGGTCTAAACACTAGTTTTTACCCCACAATTAATTCTACCGAAGTATCAAATTCTTAGCTCAAGTCTAAGAGGCAAATTACAGCATATGACTGTTAAAAGACTCAAGCTAAAAATGAGACTGAAGTTAGTAATGTTAACGTAACGATACATCAGAAGAAATAGTATATTGCGCAAGTAGGGTGGAAAGAAGGCCATTTCAAACATACGGTTTGGCTTCTTTTCTTCCCGTGGAATTATATGACATCTGTATGGAAATTCGAAAGTACTTATAATTATATTATAATGAATAAAAATGTGTAACAGTCATAAAGTTTCAGAAAGCATAAACAATAGTAATGAGTAATTTTTGGGTAATTTTAGGATGACTTTTGAGGAATTGGCTTTTTAGAATTAGTGTATATTTTGTTTATAATGGTTTACTAAATTTCAGAAAGTCATAAAAGATGCGATTTTTCCTAAACATGCATCGTATGGTAACGTTACTAACTTCATCCTTATAGCTAAAAATGCTTTACTTTGGAAGAATTTTTAGTTCAGCTGAAAACCAACGTTCAGACCTGGTCTTAGCAAAAAAATAGAGAAAATTTCCGTAATCTAAAACAGTTTAATACGTATATTGTGATTGCTGAACCTTGGTTGCCTGGGAATAGCATTGGATTAATATCCCAGTAAGTACCATGTTTAACGTACAGTAAAACCTAGTTTATTCGAAGTACTGTGAGAGCATATATTTTTACATACAGGGTCGTAAATATTGAATCCAAGAGTGAGACGGATGCAGCGGATTTTATGTGAAGCCCGCATAAATGGATCATTCACGTCTAAGGGTGGGGCGCCAGCCAATATTTCTAATAAATGTCCCTGTATATTTGGAAGCGTAATATCTCATTAACAGATCGTTTTACGACAGTTCTTGCTTATTATCAGCGCATACACCACCGTAAATAGAGAGTGATTGTAAAATAAATTCCAATATAAACAATTCAAACATGCATACCGCAACCACACACTCTAGTAACATGCTCAGCATACTTTAAGTTAGGTTGTTTCTGTATTTTGGATTTCCTCATCTTTTTGCACATCATACATCATTCACGACGGATAAAAACTTTTCAAATTTCTTAAGAGGGCCATTATCATGGTCTGCAGTATCAATTATTAACGACTACTATTTCAATGGCATCTTCTATTATAATCTACCAACCACATGCTCTTGCCTCATTCATATCATCCTTGACTTCCTTTAACATCAATTAATGAACTTCATCGATCTTGACTAATAATTAGAAAATGGATAGAGAACTTAGTTTAGTGGGAAAGCTGGCATACCTTTCTGGTGAACTTTTTCGACTACCAGAGTTTGAGCGAGATCTATTTCTTATAACTGGGTCAACAGATCCATGAGACACTTCAGACTGTGGCGAACCGGATCTGGATTTAGCGGCTGAAGGGGAGCGAGACCGTGACGGAGATCTGGATGTTTGTGAACGAGATCGAGATCCATTCATGTCGTCATTGGAACTACTTTTACTCTCTGCAAATAAAAAACTTAATGAATATCTCCATATTTTTTCAAGTTAGTTGGTTTCATCAATATGCATTTTAATGGCCTTCCGGCTTTAGGATAAAATAATCACATCGCTAATTCCATAGTCAGGATTAAGAAAAAAGCTACAATTTTTGTAGTAATCTGTTATAAGAAAATCTATTTTTAAAACTATCAGAGCCTGCACTGAAAGAAATGATGCAAAATTTGTTTGATCACTTATCACGTGGGATTTAAGAGCTAATTGAAAACTCATTTTGTAGGTTTCATGAACTATAGAATTCTTTGAATATTGCCGATATAGGCCATGTAGGCAATATTTTGTTTTCGAAAACAGGTATCACGAGAACGAGGCATTTCATTTTCTTTTACTTCACTTTAGAAACTTTAGAACTCTACGAGGTGTCGCAGGAAATGGTTGTCGACTTGCCATTTAGTGAAAACGATGTGCTAGAAAACGATGTACACACGTACTTTGGCACCTGATAAAGTTAATTGAATCGATCAGACAATTACGAAATTCCAAAAAAATTCCAAGCAGGTATATCTGAGTAAACGGAAAGTGATTATTTTTCGCAATGTTCTTAATAAAAGGGCATAACCGACAGTACTTATGACCTTTGATCGTGAATTGATCTGTTTTTCAATTTCACCATTTGTTAATGTATCTTCATGTTTTTTATGTAAATACAAGGGGATAATCAAAGAATGTAAGGCTGCCCAAAAAAGTATTGTGATAGTTGGCCCCATCAGAAAGCCTATTAGAATCTATTTTTGCTAAATTTCGCATCATGCATTTGACTGGTGGCAGAAAAATATACTACACTTGACGGATGGCATTGAATCAAAAAAGTCTTTTTTCAACAGATATTTCACTTGGTATTAACTCAATGTACATAAACAAGAGTCGAATCACTTGCAAAAAATTGTCTGTCTTTATGTGTTCATATATTTTCGCTAAATCGATCACCTGTTAACTAAGATACAACGCCATATAGCTTCGTCACACCTATACTTTGGATCCCATTACTTCTACACCGAAGTAATCATGGTAAATAAATTCCAGTAGACAATGTAATACATTGCTAAATATTAGTTAACATTCGTTATAAGAGCGAAGAAAACTGTGGAAAACTTCAATATTACGCCTGAACATGCCCCATTTTAGCTTTGAAAATGTTTATAATAATAATATGGGTACTGGCTAGGCTAAAGCGCGTATGGGTGGGTTCTAGTACAGGTGTCACATAAAAACGATCACGCTGTGTTGGATCGAGCGCCTGCCGCACTAGTCAGCCAATGATTCGGATCGATGCACCGATGTATGCTGGTTTGTAAATGCTAAATCGACTGTATATGAGATACATGCGAGTGTCAGTTTATTCTGCTGTTTAAGTCCCTGCTGAATTCAATAAAGTAAGGTTGGATTTTGCAACATCTATGAATTCTCGTAACAATCGAAAACATGAAGTCTATTCAATCCGCGAATCCATCCGTTTCATCGTCGGAGCTAAATTAGTGGCATATCTGCATGGGATAAATGGACATTTAATTTTTTTGAATAGTTGGTTTCACTGTGTTTGATCAGCATACATATACACGTATCTTCCTTGTTTATTAATAAAAGATACAAAAATTTCATGATTTGTTTATCTTGAAGGTTTGATTTGTGTTTAAGTTCTTAAGATTCTGTTACCAGTATAATATATGTCTGCATTCTGGTTACTAATAAATGCTATGAAATCTAATGTAATGTTTATTCTATACTCTTGAAACTATATTTCAAATGCCTCCAATGGTTACACCCTATGTAATGTCTGTAGATTTTATACTCAACAGACTGCTCAGAAAAACTGCAACGCCTGACTGAGAATTTGAGGTCTAGCCCACTTCATTTCATAGTCTCGCATGCTGCCACGGCGCTACTATGGTTAGATACTAGCAGCTTAACACAATGCATTTGAACATGCATAATATTATTAAATATAGGATTAAAATTGATGAATTTTGAGGAAAAAAAAATGATTATATCAAAACACATGAACTGTTTTTCAGTGTGTCTATATAGAAAATCCTAACTATAGAATGAATATCCAGTAATTGTTAGAAATTTTTATTTACTTTTAACATTTTCAAAGTAACTTGCAAATTCCTGTATAATTCCCAGCTTTCGTGAATTTTCCAAACACTTGAGACCCTGGTAACCGTTACTTTGCATTTGCTGGACTACGTCACTGAGGGCAACCACTGCTTGAGTTTGATTCAAATACCTGATTTCTAAACCTGTTTTTATCATTTTTGAATCTGAATTTACTTCCTGATCACGAGACATGACTTTCTCTGTGCGCTCAGATTTATATTTACAGTAACAAGGTAGTAAATAACAAGGCCATTCGATGGTGATATTATTGCTAAATAAATGTGAAAATTAGAATACAATACGGAACTAAAAGCAGTGTGACTAAATTCGGTGCTGTGAATGGTGTGTGGAATCATAGGTTAGGTCTACATAAAGTTCGCTATATAAACTTACCCTCGAGTTCCATTTTTAACTATGCTTCCCTGTAGGTCAGGTAAGAAAAATAGATATGCGATGAGTGGAAAATCTTCAATTATCAATCATATCTCATCACTATTTTGCATACCTGCAAAGATTAGAAAATGCCAAATACACACACAAATGTCGGTTAACTGAATCTAATTGGGACGGCGATGACATCGACGCTTCGACCATCGATGTTTTGTTTGCAGGAACATCGATTTTCTTTAAAGTCGATACATTAGTCGAATAACGTAAGATCGATAGAAGATATTGAACTATCGACATTGTCGAGTCGGGAGTAAATTAAATTTCTGTACCAACATCTGTCGGCAATTAGCTATCTATATCATTTTCGCATGTATGATGTATACGTGAATAAGTTTAATAATAAATATGCATTTTCTACTCAATTTCTCGCTGTTGATTATACATATATTCAATTAATTTAATCTATATTAAACTATTATATTTTATACTTCTGTTTAACAATTACGATATTTTAACACTTGAAATTTTCACGCTCATTTTTCTTTTTAGAATTGTAGCTGCTTTAAAAATGTTAGCGATTGTTTTTACCATCAGTGATGTTAACAATCGCTGCGATGTTTCGAAGCTTCTACAGGAAAATAGATAGTTCGATGGTATAAAAGAATTGAAACAGTCGATGGTACGATGTTTTTTACTAACATCCACGGACGTAAGAAATATATTTATAACCCTTAGAGCATGTAGTACGGACCTAATTAAAATTTTGTATTACATTTTGAAGAGTGTATGTTTCCTTCTTTATAGTAAATATTATATATGGCAATTACGTATATAATTATTATTGTATGTCGTATACAATATTAAAAAGCATGTATTTCGTGTCTCGTTGCAAGTAATCTGTATAATATCAAATATACATGAGAACCTGATTCCAAAGGGTATGTCGGTAAAAATTGACGCTCGAACCATTTGATTTGTCACTTTCTATTTACCTACTTTCTATTTTAAACCGACCAATCACATTTTATGAGAGAGAGAGAGAAAGGTACTCATTCTACGAAATCTATCCTTTGTATGTAAACAGCATAGTCAACGTACACAGTGTCTAACTAGTGCTTTTCAACACGACAAAAACAATTTTAGCGACACAGCTTTCGAAGTGTCTATGTTGACGTAGGATTGTCAATTTCTGTGGTGATTTCTAGGGTTCTCTTTATTTATTATTCTTATTACGATTTATTCATTTTCCTTTATTTTTCCTACCATTAGTGTCTTTTTAATTTTTAGTAAATTGTCGTTTTATAGGGATTCTAAGTGTTAAATTTACCCCACAGTGCACTCTGGCGGCTATGTTTGGAAGTATGCTGCATTCCAACGATTCCAACAACACCCGGGCACTGTGCGTAATGTGTTTGGCTGTGTTGCTCTGTGTCAGCTTGAAGGAAAGCCCTCATTGTCACAAGATTCGTATAGAACGAACCTCGAATTTTTTTTTCAAATCGAAAAAAAGTTAGCTGGGAGCTTTAAGTCATAAATGAATATTACTCGACATATACAAGAACCTAATTGTAGATGAGCCTAAGGCTAGTTTTACATAGGCGCGGTGGCTTGGGGCGCAGTTGAGCGGTAACTAATCAAAATGCGTAAAATATACTGTTCACTAGATTTCATGTATGTTTATTGGTTACCGCTCAACCGTGCTCCAAGCTGTCGCACCTATGTAAATTCAGCCTAAATAGTCTGCCCCACTACCGAAAATTGAGTGCAGTCACGGGACCTGTATGCAAGGTCGCTACTTCAACTAAAAATTATAACGCTTTGTATGAGCAAGCATAGGCTTCTTTTCCACCTCTTTTTCTGACATCGTGTATGCAGAGTGCGTTCCGAAATTAGCTGGTAGCCCTAAAAACTCCCTAGAGCAATGGCAAAGCTATTTAGAAACTCGAAAGCGTAAAAAAAATAAAAGATTATTGAAGGCACTGCGAGCTAATATCAAAAAGCACTCCTAATAATGAGCATAGGGAGATTGTAGGGATATCTTAATGCACAACTAGGGACATTTTAGAGTAACACATGGCAACACTGCTGCTGAGTGAAGGGGTCGAGAATCGCGTGCCCGGCCGCCCATTGTTATCCTTGTTGAACGTAATGGCCGCCAGTGAGTTTGTTGACGCTCTTTCGTGGTTCCGTTTGGTACGCCTTAACGAATCCGCGCGATAGATCAATAGAGCCTCCAATTTTCGAACGGATAATAAGGGTTAGGGTTTGTAGTTGGCGGTCTGAGTGTGAGATAGTTTAATTCCAAATTACATGAAGGCGTAATGCTGTGAAACGCAAGGCCAATGCTCGCTTGGTATCAGAGACGTCTGCCGGACTCAAACATTCTCTGACAAGTGCTTGGCTCCAGCGCCTTAGCTGAGGGGTTACAAACGATCACCGGTACCGTATTTTTCACATGAAACCTTCCAAACTGTCGGCTGGAAGCTAATCCCCTGGCAAAGATAAGTGTTTGAGGAGATTTCTTGGTCGACTTCATGGTCAACCTATGCCTGGGAATTTGGGATGCTGGCCACCTTGATGCTCGTTGGCCGTTGGCCTGTAGCCTTTTGTTAACGGCCCAGCAGGTGCATATTTGCTAATTTTTCATTTTTAATGTGATAACGAGTCTACTGGAATGCAGATTATGGATACAGACTCAAAAAATCATCGAGAATAACGGAGTTGAAGTATAAACTATAACAAGTGAGTATTAGAAATGTTGCATTTCTACATTATCTGTTTGGGTTTAAAAATTCTTTTACTATTCAATTCCTTCGGCATTTGAGTGAGGTTTCTCATCAAATATCTCTCAAGAATTTTCTTATTTCACTATAATGATTACACATATATACATATGTGTGTGTGTGTGCATGTGTGCATGTGTGCACGCGCGCGCGCGTGTGTGTGTGTA
Source organism: Diprion similis (assembly GCF_021155765.1). NCBI lineage: Eukaryota > Metazoa > Arthropoda > Insecta > Hymenoptera > Diprionidae > Diprion > Diprion similis. The sequence goes on from NC_060118.1 coordinate 4,452,174, forward strand.
TTTTAGATCTAGCGTGTCCGTTATTCTGGTAATTTTGGAATTTTTCTATTACCCTTAAATATATGTCTTAATTACAGAAAAAAATCCCCTGCAAGTATAGAAATTTTCGGATAGTATTAACACGTGAGCGATTGAAATTTTAGATGTAAAATATATTAAAATTTGCCATTTTTTTCAACTGTTTTTTTTTTTTTTTTTTTTTCTCCCCCCCACATCATCAACTAAAATAGACTGATAAATTCAATATGATGCTTCAGAACGATGTTCATACTTCCAACGTAACAAAGAAGCAGAAAAAAAATAATACATTTAATCTCAAAACTCACGTATACTTCACAAAACCATAATTTTTATAGTTTAATTCAGTGTCGTTATCTATAAAATATGTGCGCATCCTAAAGTTTTTTTCTTCCTGCGTCTAGTTGAAAGTAAAAACATTTTTATCAATACATACATCGTGGCGATCTGTCATCTGAACTTGTGACGGTTGGTCAACCTGACACAATAACTCCTTTTGCTTTAGAATTTTAGAATTTTGTACATTGAAACATTCCACTGTTAGCTACATTGTACATCCCGTTTATTTTCGAGGATGCGCACCATCAGTTTTACTCTGAGCAACTCCGTTGTCCATTTGTTAGGAGTCCTCTGACACACACATGAGCGAGTCAGAACTTCTCGCAACGTTTTGCGCTGAAAGTCCTGATCGAAAAATAGTATCCCAAATTTTATCAGATTCTTTCCCCTCTTATTTCTCATGTTATTTTATGGGGTATTCCATACAGTTTTCCCATTCTTTTTTTATTCATTTATTTTGCGTTTTTTGCCACTGTAAAATTATTTCGAAAAATAACTTTTTTTTATGTAAAAAAGGTTCGTCTAAAAAGAATAATCTTTTTCGCTTATGTTTGTGAAAAACACTCAAATTGAGTTTAAGGTCTGAAAAGTTGTATTTTTGCCGTTGCCCAAATTTCGAAAATTTTTTCAGTATTTACGTCATTTTCGAAATGAGTTCTCCATAAACACACGAGAAATGAATTAATGTATAGAAATTGTAGAAAATTTTTAATTCGTTTTATGCCTTCAATAATAATTCTGTTCTTTTCTTTTTACTTTCTCACTCTTTTTTTGCCACCCTTGAAATGAATACAAGAACACAAATTGAAGAAAATTTCAAATTTATTTCATATATTTTATGTTAATATGTAAAAAGTATGAGAATTAGATTGAAAAACTTTAGATATTGATGATGATGGGGAAGTGGACATTGTTTTAATTGCGGTTAATCCTGCATTATTGGGAATAGGAAAAAGGGAAAATATTCCTTCGACCATTCTTGATTGAGAAGCTCGAGCATCGTAGTTCAGTTAAAAGATTAGCTATAAAAGCCTTATTATAAATGGAAACCGGACTTCAATTCTCTTACCAAATGATTTATTTCAATGGGTGAAGAAATTGTTGCAGAATATTTATTTCAAATTCGTTGGAAACACTGAGTATTTGAAATTGCAAACAAAACTAGATGCTCGAGCTTCTCAATTAAGAACGGTCAAAGGGACTCGATCACTGCACTTTTTTTTTACCTAGTCCCGATAATGAAGGTTTAACCACAATCAGGACAGTGTCCACATCCCCGTGATCTTTGATAACTAAAGTTTTTTAATCTGATTCTAATACTTCTTATATGTTAACATAAAATATATGAAATAAACTGAAAATTTTCTTCAATTTATGTTCTTTTGTTAATTTCTAGAGTGGCAAACAGAGTGAGAAAGCAAAAAGAGGGGAAATAAATAATTATTGATTGCATAAAATGAATTGAAATATTTTTCAATTTTCGTACATTAATTCATTCCTCGTGTGTTTACGGATGAACCCATCTCGAGAATGAAGTATACGATCTGTAATTTTCTCAGCCTTTAGAAGAAAATATTGAAAAAAAATTTCAACATTTGGGTAACCGCAAAAAAACAGCCTTTTAGACTTTAGGTTTAATTTTGAGAGTGTTTTACCAACATAAGCGAAGACGGAACATTATTTTAGGAAAGCTGAGATTTTTTACGCCAAAAACTTATTTTTCGAAAATTTTTTATAGTAGCAAAAAAAAGCAAACAAAAAATGAATAAAACAAGAATTAAAAAACTGTATGGAATACCCTATAAAATAACTTAAATAGATATTTTCAAAAGTTTTTCACAGATATTATAAATTGGATAGTTTGAAAACGATATCAAGTTTTGCAAGCAAACAAAAATTCAGGTCATGCCAAGTAGTTTTGAGAATTTTTTTTTTTTAATTTTAGGAGTTGCATTTATTTCTGGTGGTAAAAATAATTTTCATATATTTATAATAAAATTTTTGTTGATTATCGTATATATATATGAACTAATACTGTCCGGAAGAACACTTTAGATTAGGACCACGAAAAAAGTGAATTGAATAAAACAAATCCATTATAGACTATTTTATGGCGTTGATATATATCAATAGTAATACACTTAGTCATGTTTCCTTGTAATATATAATTTAGTAGAGATTGCTACACCACACAAAGCTGTTCCCTTTAGATCCTGTGTCGGAGACTTGTGAGCCATATGAAGATCATCTCGAGTCAAGAAAATTCTATTGCCTGCATTAGAGTCCCCACGCCAGGGTAACACAACGACAAAAAGAAGACAATTGATGGACTTACATTTGCGATCCAAGATCATATTATAGAGAAGTGAGTATACGCTTATTGATGGTAAATTTTTGTATTTGATAATTTGAATAATGAATTTATTATTAGATTGAAGATTTTTGCCAATGGTTAAACAAAACTTGAGCAGGTTTCTTAATGTTTAAAGAATACTCAAGCAAGTTTGCTGTAAAGTTTCGAAAATCGAGAAAAGTTTGAAAACTTTGTTATTCAAGATAAATTTGAGGAATCGCCTTTGCAGCTAAGATTTTTTCTTCATAAATAATGGACTTGGCGCACATTGTTTGAAATTATATTACACCTTATTAAAATGTTTTATCGAACTTATCTAATTAATGAGTGTAGGTTCTCGGTGTCATAGATCCAATGGAAACACTCAAAGATACTTGAAATTGCGGCCCTCCTTAAACGGATGAAACATCAAATATTTTTTACCGTCTTCATCGGACTTATGACACTGAGAATCTACACGCATTATATTGCATCACTGAAGTAATAACATGTATTCTTCATTATCTAATACTTCATATTATCAAAACGTGTTTATTCACAAACTTGTGGTCAGTTGTTGATAAAACAAAGGAAACTACCAGATTTCTGAAGTAGAACTTTTTTAGCGGAATCGCTAATTACAAAATGTATGTATGAAAATTGAAGGAGAAGTCTTTCGATGGCAAAATCTAACGGACGATTGCGGAAATTGCATCTGGGACCAGCGGAAGCTGTATACACAATACCATTTGACAATTACAGAGTCGAACTGAGTAGACGAGTAAGATTAACGTGACGATGGCAGGGACGCTTCATGATCCAGTTGATATAAGTCCACGGTTAGGCTTCCGCTGGTCCCAGATTTGATTCAATTTTCACAAATATATTCTGATTGGTATAAAAATTAACATCTTGAAAATAACGCACTTTGGTCGTTGTTTGAAAAAACTCGTGTAATAGGGCAGAGTATGCAACGTTCAAACGATGCTTCATATTGGCCACCCCTACCTTCCAAACAACATATATGTATAAAAATTTGCCTAACGAGTACGAGTCCGAGTATGTCAATTAATCATGTATACTCACCTACACAATATTGTGATATGCAATGTTTTGAAACTCTCTGTTATGATCAGTAATGTTACGAAACCCCCAAACGATCCCTATCATTGGTGTTTCTTTTATGCGGATTTTTTTGAGTCTACGATTTGTTATCCAATAGAACAGAGTTTTTGAGAATGTAGAGCCGTTGTCAAATACAGTAAATCGTATTTGACAATCCTCACTTTTTCTGAATAATTAAATCTCTTTGAAATTTAGAAAATGATACGACTTAAGATTGTGTTTATGCGATAAGGTATAAAAATTGAAACCTCGCTGCAAACAGCGGAATGCTTCTGTAATATTTCTGAACTTTTCTTAATTTACCTACTGGCACAATCATAAGCTCTTTCGTTCACTAAGATGTGAAAAGATTTCATTACTTACAAAATGGAAAAAAAATTTTAAATACGATTCATCGTACTTTACAGAGGTAAATTGTGAATCGATTGCCCTTATTATATATATCGTGAGTTTGTCTAACAGTGGGACGATCCATGCACTTGAGGCAGATAACTGGAGATTTAGCTCATATTCAGGTTGAGCACCGTATCCCACCATGGCCATCCCAAACATCAAACATTAGTCGTTAAAATAACCTGAATATTAAATAATGAGGCAATTAAGAGTACGACCGTCATTAAATTCAGTTATTCATTGCGATAATGAAGTGGCGGGATTCGGTGCTTAACATGAACATGAGGTGTAGCGCCAGTTGCCTGCTTCAGACGCATGGATTGTTAGAAATACTCACGGCATGTATTCCGCCAAAGTAGCTATTCACGAGGAATGAGTCTTTGATCATTTTAATAATTATCTTATTTAATTCTGTCTATCGTGCATTATTATTTCAATCCAAGCAGTTACAACAATTTCTAAATTCTGAAAATTGAGTCACATTTTCTTCATCTATCAAATATTTTGTGTCCATCAATTTCATATGTAATGTCTTTTATTCATCACTCATGACTGTTATTAAGCTTATTTTACCACTCAAATCATTTGCACGTACCTGCTGTTTGTATTTATTAGAATTTCCGCTGAACTTACTTGAAGCAAATCACGAGTTTGCTTAGTTGAATTTCTATTTCAATTGAAATAGGTTATCAGTATTTATTTATGATTACTATTACCTTGCAATATTTTCTGCCCATCACTGTGATCCTATATTGCTGTAGTGGCAAATTTTCTACACTCATCTTCACTTCAGCCCGCTCATAAATAAGCAAATACTTGAGGATAGTTATATTCAGGCAATCCAAATGGATTTGCGGGTATTCATGGAAACTCAAGCATAGATTACTAGATTTATGTGTTTATATCAAGGTTAATTTACTCATTTCAATAATATAATTTTTCCATTGAATAAAAAAAACTAATCAGCAATTTATCTAGATTAAAAACAAATGACAATAGTTACTCTTGCGCAAATGTTTGCGATGCTCTAGTTAGCCTGCTGAACGTAAGAGGATCTCGTGGAGTGGACCCATTATACTCAAGTGGAGGAGCCAACTGAAAATGGTTACTTCACCAGATGTTTTCGGTATTAAGTTATACAACTGTGAATTTTAATTACGAAACATTTCAGACGTAATTAGAATTGTATTTTATAATTGGAAAATATATTCATATGAACCCAATTGCCATTTGTAATTGGAAACGATTTCAATTCTAATTAAAATTGTATTTCGTTAATAGAAAGAAAACCGGTACTAAGCACATGTCTATTTACACATATGTGCATACAATTACATGGTGATAAAAGATGTAAATACCAATTATGATTATAATTGGTAATTAAAAAATTCTAATACCAATTGAAATTGGAATAAGTTTATTAGTTAGCTAGAAATGCGTTCAATGTTGTTAATAATCGCAAACATTTGCGAATTTAATGGTTCACGCCATGGTTGTGTTCATGGGGGTTGCACTAGTCGTCCCAACCCAATGGTCATGGACTGGTATTATATAAACGACGCTGTTGAAAAAGTAGGAAAATGTATAGTGTCGTTTTGCATTTCAAATTTAAGAAAAAAATGTATTAAATTGTTCCTAATTGAGTACCTCCAAAACGGTGTACTGCAAATGTGCCTTAAGTTCGAAATGTTCGTTTAAAACAAACAGGCTTACACTACGATAGTTGATTTTCACAACTTCTTCACTCCCGATGACAGTATTCTCAAAAATTAGTACTAATATAATAATATAAACTAACTAATAAATTTGCAAATTAATTTGTGCAAGTGTTTGTAGATAAAACCTTCATAGCTGAATTTGTTTAAACGTTCATTCAAATGAACACTTGGAACTTTAAGTACGTGTCTGCAAATAAAACGCAGAGCCCCAATTAGCTCATGAAATTTTACATTATAGCCAACGAGCATGCCATGTGAAAAAACTTTTTCTGATGTTGCAATTAAAGAGGTTCTTGTTATGTTAACGTTCCAGATGTAACTATTAATATAGGTATTTCTTAAAAAATTCTCAAAATGTGTGCAGCTCATAAAATAATCAAATTAGGAACAAATACCTATCTCTATTTATTTATGTTTTCTACTATCGTAACTTCAGATCCAGGTTTCGAATGTTTGATATTTGAGTATGGTTCCATGCCATTATTATATCGCAGGACTGAAAACATAGGCAGAGATTAGCGTCCTAGTAGAAAAAAGTTCTGACAGTACTCCCAATCAATGAATAAATGTAGCTGAGGTAGTTGTGTCGAAGACAGTTCAAGAGATCACTTGTCAATTTTTCATTAGTTTTTCGATAATTGCACCACACATTGTCTCATTCTAACACGGTACGTGTATCTACAAAACAAAATTATATTTGACTGATTGTTTTAATTACAGTGCAAGAAAGCTTAAGGACACCAGCAGCTCAGCTGAGGAACCAATAACAGCCTACTTTTAGCAGTCGAGTGTCCAAATCGACATACACAACACCGGTATGTATGTATAGATGTATGTATAATTATTGACTGATACTGAGATCAAAATTATTGCTGACTCAATATTGTTTGAGTATGTTACTATTCTTCCACAACAAAGAAAATTCGTGGTGTTTGCTAGAAACGTGAGGCATATTTATGTATTTTATACTGAGAGTTCTTGAAAGGACCTACTTGTAACACGCGCGATTCAACTTGCTTAAGCGAGTGCCCTGATCGATTTCGATATTAATGTATCTCCAAATCTCAAAGTCCACTATTAAAAGAAATTTATTGTATATATAGGACGATCCATGTCAACCGGATCAATGCAATATCCAAAATTTGGAATGGTCAAAAAAGTCACCCGAGGGCTAATTTTAAAGCTTAGGACATCTACTTTCAGATTCTGTGTGCGCCTTTGCAAAATCCAATATGAAAATCAACCGATTTGTATTAAACTTGGTACACGGGGGTTTTTAGGGTCCTTGATTACGAATCTGCGGTCAGATTTGCGAAATTCAAGATAGTGGATCCAATATGGCTGACGGTTCGTTTGAGAATCAATATATTTGCACCAAATTTGGTATGCGGGTGTTCTTGGGCTCGCTGGTTCGGAACAAGATTATTAAAAATCACACCACAGTGTATTATGGCCAAAAATTATGTAAATCTCTGACCTCGGATTCATCATTAGCGAGCCAGAAGATCTCTATGAAAATTTAGGGCAAATCTGTTGATTTTCAAAAAAACATCCGCCATGTTGGATCCACTATCTTGAATTGCGGAAATCTGACCTCAGATTCGGAATCAGCGACCCCAATAACCCCCGCATATCAAATTTGGTGTAAATCGGTTGATTTTTAAAAATTTGTACAAATTATTGAACTTTTTGTCGCCATATTGAATGCGCCATGCTGGATTGTGCCAACCTACCACACCAGCTTGTAAGAGACGTCCATCAGCTACAATTTAAGCCAAAAATCAACTAGATCGATTGCGAATTCTTATTCTTACAAGCTTTTTAATGTGGAAACTCGATTTTTCTTAGGTTTCCGGCCGCGATGCTGGATCGCCATATTAGATTTTGCAAAGGCACACATGGCATCTGAAAGTAGATGTCCTAAGCTGTAAAATGACCTATCGGATGATTTTTGTGATTACTCCGAATTTTGCACACAGCACTGATCCAGTATAAATATACCTATATATACTGGACGTCGTTTTTTTTTCAGTTACTTTTCGCCAAAAAAAATCTTTTTTCATCCTCTTCCGCTTTAACACCTTTCAAAGTAGAATTTTTTTTTGCCCAGAGTGTATCCTCTAATTTTTTTCAAGTAAATTCACTAAAAGCTGCATTAAAAACTACATTAAAAATGAATTAATAAATAATAACATAAACAACGTTAACTGTGTACTTCCTTCATTGGTAAATTTAATTAATTAGTAAATAGACAACGTTAACTGTGTACTTACTCCTTTTTTACGAATGAAAACACATTTTTCACAGTTTCATACCAATAGAAAAAATCGAAAATTGATTTTCGCATGAAGAAATAGCATTCAAAAGTTATGATTTTTAACTTAGTTTTTAGTGAATTTATTTGAAAAAATCATCGGAGGGTTTTTTTTATCGGGGGATACACTCTAGGCAAAAAAAATCTACTTTGATAGGTGTTAAAACGGAAGATGTAGAATAAGTTTTTTAGAAATACGCATGTCTTTTTTTTGTCGAAAAGTAACTGCAAAAAACATAGGCATCACGAAAAAAAATGTCGAGGTAATAATTATATATATATATGAGCACGTCTACCAATTCTAGACGTTGTATCCGACCTCACTTGCCTAGATCTTCTCGCAATTTTTTGCGTTTTGGCGAAAAACAATTTTCTACCTCTGTTTTGCTAATTTGAAATTTTCATGAAAATTATAATTTTCCGAAATTGAAAAATGTATGTACTCTTCAAATTACCGCCATTTCGTCCTCAATCATCCAATTGTAACGATTTTTTTCTGAAAACGTGCGTAAATTGATAACCCTTATGAATTTCTAGTAAAAAGCCCATTTCTAGTAAACTGTGGTTCAGTGGAAATTCTCTGAGATAGAAAAGTAAAACTAAAAATTGGGCAATTTCAGTAGAAATGGATTTTCTCAAAAACACCATCTTCGACCTCCGGATAAATTTAATGCTTTTCAGCACCCAAAAAGCCATTTTTCTGCCATGTGGCAAGATGCCATCTTTCTTAGTACGTGAGTTACAGCCTCGCGATGAAAAATGCAATTTTTTCACGTCTTAGATTCATATGCGTAACGTGAAAATTCGAATCTTGATGTTACGGATGTTTTTGACTCGTATAAATCATAATTTAACATAGAATTCAACTAAATAATATTGTCTTTTTCACTTAAACAATCTGACATTTAAAATAATCCAACGTATAAAATCAGTATGATAAGACGAAAACATTCAGGCACTTATACAAGTAATTTCATCAACATTCAACTATACATGTTTATTTGTTTTCCTTATTGACTTTATTATACTAAAACCATTAAATATACTAAACATAGAAAAGTCAATTGTTAGGTGTATTAAATGTATTAAATATAACATCAGGATTCCAGTTTGCACGGTTATGCATGTACAGATGAAACCTGAAAAATTTGCATTTTTCATCGCAAGGCTGTAACTCACGTAATAAGTGAGATGACACGTTGCCACATGGCAGAAAAATGCCTTTTTAGGTGTTCATTTTTGCGGTGATCGACGATGGTGTTTTTGAGAAAATCCATTTCTTTTGAAATTGACTATTTTTTAGTCTTCCTCTTCTATCTCAGAGAATGTTTCCTGAATCACAGTTTACTAGAAATGAGCTTAAGGTGCTTGCTAAAGTCGCGTTGTACACTGCGAAAACGCGGCGAGCCAAAGCTGATAAAACTTGGGCAATTGATGTCATATTTTGGCAAAAAGTGGAGCGACGTATTACTTTTAAAAAATTTTATACCGGATAGTTCGAGCCTTTTGATGCAACTGTGAAAATTTTCCCAATTTCGGTGAGTCATAACTGTTGTGTAAAATTTTTTTATTTTATTTTCAAGAAGCGACACATTGCCCCACTTTTTACCAAAATATGGCATCGATTGCCCAAGTTTCATCCTAATCTCCTGAGCGGTATAGAAATTTTGGCTTGCCGCGTTTTCGAGGTGTACAACGTGACTTTATAATCACCTTAGGGCTTATAATTTACCGCATGTTTGCAAAAAAATCGTTGCAATTGAATGATTGGTGCGGACCTAATGGAGGCAATTTGAAGAAAACATTGATATTTAATTTTCTAAAAAACATAACTTTCATAAAAATTTGAAACTAGCGAAACAGGGGTGAAAATTCGTTTTTCGCTAAAATGCAAAAATACGTGTCTCATGAAATCGCATGATGCTTGATATGGCAAAGATATAAATTGATCGAAAGTGGTCGCCATAGAATGATCGGTGAATCCATATGGACTGGGCCATGTATCTCTTTGATAACATACAATAACCAAATAACTGTAATTTTTGTTAACCTTGCTGAAGTTTTAATACTGAGATTTTTCCTTTAGATTCTTAAATCATTCATTTATTTATACAGAGTGAATTTATAACGACTGCACGTTCTATCGTCTGCCCAAATTTAATGAGCACGCGCTACAACTCGCGTGTAGCTGTTTGACAGGGCGGCGAACCGTCATAAATTTAGACCACAGTTCGCCGTGATGTATGTAATTGCAAAAATTTTGACAATTGTCTGTGGCAATTGCGCTCAACTTATATCTGTACAAAATTTTTGAGGCCACATACATCGCGGTGAACTGTCGTTTATGACGGTTGGTCACCCTGGCAAACCAGCCGCTCTTGGATTGTAGTACGTGCGCATTAAATTTAAGCAGACTACAGAACGTGCAGTAGTTAGAAATTCATTCTATGTATCTATTCAAGAATTTAATGGGCAGTTACCTATTACAACAGAAAACATAGGAACTGGCTGCAACTTCATGTTACTACAAGGGCTTAGCTTTGGTGAGGGTAGTAATCATAAATCAGTACTGACGTTCCGTTATTGAAAGATGAGATTGGACGGATAATATTACTAATTCCAATAAGGCAAACAAGGTTTAAGTGAAGAATTAATGCTGAATCATTAATTAAAAAATAAATAGTTCGACAACATTAGAATGACTGATAGAGTTCATTCTCTAACTGTGAATATATTTAGCTTTCTTATGGCTTGTTAAATCTCAGACAATCCTAAAATTGCGAATCAATGGTTTTTCTTGAAATTGCATTGTTACATTAGAGCTACAAACTTCTATTTCATGAAGATAAATAATGTTATTTTCGTGGCAAACAAATGAAGTGATCTGTGAGGCCTCTGAAGTCGCGTGGTACACAGCTCATACTTTCACAATTTCTGTTACGAAAATAGAAAAATTCGCTTTTCCGGTTTTATGCTGAGCTTCTCCAGCTTTCAAAGAGATGTAACATATTGCAATAGTATATTTTGCGACAAGGGACGAAAGTTGAAGATTGAGACCAGTATGAAGGTCGCACCTGCGCGAAGTAAGGGCCGCAATTGCACGAGTTGCAGATTCCCAATTTTCGGCCCGAGTACACGATAATTTTTATAACAAGTGAATGGAAAGTGGCGGGGCTTTGTGTATAAGTTTTGCGAGAAGCGAGTGGTCAATTTCTTCTCCGTAGGAATGAAAGTGTAGGAATTGTGGACTGCGCATGCGCAAATCTGTCTTTACAACACTGGCTACGTTTGTCCCGCTAAACTGTTATGCAAGGCCTTACTTTGTATGCACGTGTGATAAAACATATCTCTTAATTCGTTACAAAAAATAATTTTTTTTTTCCAACTAAGCAAATGTATTTCTGGAGAATGTTGATGGAAAAAAGTTTTTTCGAAAACAGATCTGTTCTGCCAAAAATCAGAGTCGTGTGGATATTACTAACAACAGCAAAGACATGAATTGAGTATTGAAAGGTGCGGAAAAATTTTATTGCGAATGATTTCAATAAAATTGGAAATTTCGTTGTACTATTTGAATGATAAAGAAATCCTCGAAAATATAATACGGGATCATGAAAAAATCCTTTACTCGACTATTCGTCTTGCCTCACTCCCACTTCGATTTTCCAATGCCGTGGCTATTTTGTTAATACTCATTCACTGGATTATAGCAAGAATGCAATAATAGAATGTACTAAGGATTTACATACGAGATGTGAATTTTTTTGTATTTGCAGTCACTTATCAAGATTCGCGGCAGCGAATCGCCGATAAGTACCTTTGAGGCGAACGATAGCCAAGAATCTTTACCCGGTCTAAGACTTTCGTATCTTTTCGTGTATAAGCATCCCATTATACCTCAGGAACGCGTGAATATTTTTAAATGAGACTTACACGGCTGGTACTCCCGGCCGATGTAACCTTAGTGTGGAAGACTGATTGAAATCTGTGAAGTGGTTTCGGCAGTATTAGCTGTCGAAGATGATGAACAAAATTTTTCTCCTCCACGCCAGAGCATCTTGTGGATACCATTGTGATCGAACGAGTATACTGATTGACTTCAAGTCTAAAACACTGATATTTTGCATCTAAATCTCGCACTATATTGATTTTGATACGAATCTAAATCCATATTCGGCTGGTATATTATCATAAAGTTACGAAGTGAGTCAATAAAAAAATGGCCGCTGGGTAGAGCAGTTAACAATATAATCGTGCGATGGCGCTGTAGATCGTTTAACTCTAATGGCCGCCTCCTGGCGCTGTCACGCTGTCGATCGTAAGAATACTTATAATAAATTATGATTATTTATTTATATATCATCCAATCTTGAAATCAATTCGTAAGTTTTGTGAAAATTAGTCATGCAGATTATTTTATGAAATAAGTGAGTGAGTGGAATAGTGATCAAGTGTCGTAAGAGTGAAAAATTGCGAGGACCGTGGTTTCATGCCGATTGATGTTAATTATCACTGACATGTGCATTAGGGGCTCTTGTCATCAGAAGATTAATAGATCAGCCTCAACCCTTTCATTTCCACAAAATACTTGACTCATTTGTTTATCCATTTGTATGTTTTCTACCATCGCCTAGAACATGTCCTGATTACCAACCCAATAGACTAGACGAATATAAAATTTGAAATTGATAATAAACCATACAATCAAAAACGAAGTCTACCTACTGTTTTGAAACTCTCAGTCAACATTGACACACTATGATATTCCATATCGGTTACGTTACCTTGATTCACATGAAACACGCTTGAAAAATGAAAAGCAACAAAATGGAAACTTTTCTTTTGTTGCTTATTATTTTGTACGTTTCACAGTCACTTGGACCAAACACTCTACGTATGTCATCAGCACGAACTAACTTTCACGACACTATCAACCACTAACTTGATTTACCGATACTTTGGAATCACTAAGTGCTTACCAAGAAGACTGATATAAATGGCAATGACTATACTCAAATGGTACGCTATAAATTTCCACATTCATGAAAAATCACTTTACCTCATATGATACGTACATACAAACGCAGTTATAAGCCGTCATCGCTTGTTTGTTTCATACAACTACATACGTAATGACATCATGATTGTCTTTTATTTCATATGTTTTACAGTCATCTGGACCATCCCTATTCGATTATCAATCCTTCGAAACAGACACACATGACACTTTAACATGACAATGTGCGACACAAAAGACGGTCCACAGCTGCTCTGGAGTTGGCACTCTACGTATCTCTCATTGTCCTGAACCAGCTTCCACTGGCCTGCCAATCGCTAACTTTATCTGTCTATCCATTAGCAACACTGATCTTCCAGCGGCATATCTAATGTAGTCCTAATATCTCGCTTTCAACGGTATGCACTGAGTACAATATTATTACTAGATCACTCATAATTATATGAAGCTGACCACAATCTTCATAAGGATTCAATTATAGTATAACTGCATGACTAGTTGCATGTTTCTCGTTTTGAATGTGATCGTTGTTTTATATGCTTTTCACAGAAACCTGAATTGTTCTTATTATCAATCCATTGACATAAATTATACTCAATCTTAAAGACAGACAAAATCAGGATATGAGCCTGCTGAATGCTTTAAACCAAAGGATTATTCACTTATGAAATCTGGTGTGACTTCTTTCATGAGCTTGTAAGCTTTTGTACAATCGAATCTATAATGCATATAAAGCATGGCACAGCAAAGATATTACTAATCAACTTGGCGTGAAAATTACGAAACCAGGGATGCAATCGACTAATACAATACTTAAGCGTTCGTGAACTCCCCGTACAGCACAATAATATTGTAGAAGCATTTTGAAAACATCATTCTATGAAAAAGTTATGTTACTTTAATGTTTAAATACATTTTTTGAAAATTTTTATATTCGAATATTAAAGTCTGCTAGAACACGTAAGACAAAATAGCATATTGTGTTGAATTTTTGTCGACTTTATCATCAATATGTATAGGGTTCTCAGTAGAAGGTCAATGTCATTTAATGTCAAGGTCATTGACCTTCTACTGAGAACCCTATACAAATAGCATATTGTATTACAAGTGTGGAAAGTGGGCGATTACCGACGAGTATGAGGTCTGCAGCGTGAGCCGAAAAGACGAGTGCCTGGTTCACATGAATACGAGTACTGCAATCGCATAAATACTAGTTAAAAACGCACCAGGAGCCAAGAAGAGTTGTATAATCTAACAAGGCAAATATCATCCATCCACAAGCGTGACACACGATTTTTTCCCAACACCCATGAAAAAAAGTTTTATTTGAGGAGCAACGAAAGCGCCACCAGCAGCGCATAAAATTACGGTTAATTAACTTACGCGCAATGACACTGCGTAAAATTAAGTTTTCGAAAAATGGGCATATTTGAAAAAAGCTCTAGTGTGTAAAATGTAGCATTTCAACTGTGCGCATGCCTCTATATATTGTTTTACCACACTGTTCGGCAATGGGGCACTTTACGCCCGTTTCAGAGGCTTGGAAAATCTAACTTCTCAAACAAGTTTTGGATACAAACATTTTTCAAATGTCCATATTTTGTATGAATAATCAAAACATTTCCCTGTGTAGACAGAATACATTTGCCTTATACAATGAGTTTTTCTAAAACCGGTACGATCCGTACTTCGAAAGCAGGCAACGAGAGTTACACCTCGTGTTCAAATCGAGCAAGGTATCCCGCCACGGCCATTCTTAACCTCAAAGATTACTTCGCGTTACTAATGCCAAAATGGAGTATCAAAAAAAAATTATTTTTTTCTGAAATCAACTTAAAAATTCGACAATATGTATAGTATAGATTTATATCAAAAATGGGTAAAAAAAATTTCCATAGATTTATACATTCTACACATTTTTAAGTTGATTGCAGAATAAAAATTTTTTTTGATACGCCCTTTTGGCATTAGTAACGCGACTTGTCAACATAACCTAAATATTAGAAAATGTCGAAAATAAAGGAAAATTGAATTGCGTACAACTAAGACAATAATTAGGAAATTGAGAATAGAACTGTCATCGAATTCAGATATTCATTGCTATAATGGGATAACAAGGTTTACTGATGACGATTTTAAGATTGAGTCGGTCACAGTTTTCAATTCCCACGACTCTCAAGTCGATCGTGACTGCGTCAGAGAGAGCAAAACTTTAAATTGGAGTTCGCGGTAGATTATCGTCGGTCTGATAGGACAATGTCTCGGAGTATTTGTGAAAAATTACAATTGTGGATTACGAATGGCTACGGAGCAAGCCCAAAGATATCAATGAGGTCGAGACTGCTTCGCAGCGCTACAACTGCGATGCCAATCCTTGTGCCCTTGGACGAATCCTTGCTCCTTCAACAACTCTTGCCTAACATGAAAGTCGTTCGAGAGTACAGAGACTTACGGTGTTAAGAATTGACGAAATATTAGAGAATCGTACGATCGAGTGGGGATTTAGTAGGGGTTTATTATTTAAAAACAATTGCAGTTAGTCGATGGACTTTAAACTGAAGTCATGTTTCATTTGTAACGATCTTATTGCTAAAAATAAAAAAGACTCTGAACAGTACAAGACGTACAGTGATATTCATTCGTGCCATACACTTGCGGCTTCCTTGTTTTCGGTCCGAAACAAAACGCGAGTTCGATTCTATACCAATTATGTGACAATGACCGGCGATACAGCTGATGTGGAGAAATGGAATGCCTTGTTACATATTTCGTATAGAATCGAAGTCGTATTTTGTTTCGCACCGAAAACAAGTCAGCCGGAAGTTTAAGGCATAAGGCAATTTGGAAATTACTAGTGTCGCGTTATCGCGCGCTGTGACCGAAGTTCTATTTTCACATTTTTTTCTACTACAAAAAAATCTTTATTATTCGTAAATAAATAATCTTTTGATAACCTACTCATTAACTGTGTATTGCTTCCCTCTACTAAGTTGTGAAAAACTCTTGTCGAAACAAATGAACGAATTACATTTTTCTATCGTAAATCTTTTCGTACTTCCCTAATGCGAGACATCATGCGCAGTAATCTTTTCAAGATTTCGTAACATCGACTATCCTCTACCTTTACCTGTCATAAGTGCATTTGGAGCGCGCAGCGCTTAGTATCCCGATTGCCAATGATATTATTTTCGTCGTTCCCTTGTACAAACTGTCACGCATTGACAGCCAGTACAAAATAGTAATCAACCCGCCCGTCCAATCCGCGCCTGAATAAATTTCAGCAATACTTCGAATTTCAAGAGATTTCGAGGTTTCGACGTTGATCGTACGTAGCTCTTTTAACATTGGAATACAAATAATAGTCTCTAATATGCTCTCTATGTGGTAGGAAGTTTTCTGTGAATAAAAATATGAGGATCTTAGTTGATTAGTGGGTACCGTGAAAAATGTGAAAAGATCGAAACCTAAAAGGGTTGCTATTCCAAATTTTAAAACACCTGGAATTCTGTTTTTCTTAACTTTGTAGATGTTGAATGTCGAAATAAATAAAAGGAAAGATGCACTAAGGTAAATTACAGAAAACCACCACCTACAATTGCCAGAATTCTATTATATTCTTATTAAGGGGGGGACTACAGTGAAATTTTGATAATATTGAGTGTTTGATTTTTGAAACGACTGAAAAAGATAAATATTCTTGGAAGGAGTTTTTAATCACATCTTTTTTAGTCGTTGCAAAAACAAAAAACTCGATATCACCGAAATTTCACCGAAGTCCCCCCTTAATTCTGACAAGTCTATACTTTTGTTTCTATACTTTGACCTTCCAACTATTTTACATTTCGTCTTTCAACATTTTGAAAATTCTACGAAATAGATTGTCGCGGTGGCTTCTTCGAAAATTTCTTATTGTGACCCTTCTTTTTCCGGTTCTAACCATTTATTACTTGAACAATTATTAAAATGAAAATATAATCCATGTGTAAGTATCACCAGGGTGTGTAACAAAAAAATGCGTTTCGAATTACAGATAAGAGATATGTTGATAATAAGCTATTCAAAAAATGGAAAATAAAAGATAGATAGGTCATTATTAATTAACCCTTAGCGGCACAGTGGCATTCCTGAATGCCACCTGTTTTAAAACACGTTTTTACGATTTTAGAGTAGTTTTATTCGATTTAACCGTTTTTTTTTGTAATTTCATGATCTTGATATGTTAGAGAATCAAAGTTTATGTTCAAATTGTTTTTATGTTTCGTTAATTTGTTTATATAAATTAACAAACTCTGAAAAACAGCACTTTTTTTAGAAAAAATGTATTATTGAAAATAGTTTTAAGAGTATCCCTACAATTTTTGGTAGGCGGGGGTTTTTAGGGTCGCTGATTACGAATCCGTTTTCAGATTTGCAAAATTCAAAATGGCGGACACAATATGGCGGCTGTACACTTCAAATGACGGATTTTATGACCGCAAAACGATTGCCATTGATTTGAAAGTATGGAAAAGATCTTGCGTTTTATGATTTGCGAAGGTCAAACGACTTTCTGCGTTTTGGTCCGCCATATTGGATCCGCCACCTTGAATTTCTAACTTTTGAGTGCGGATTCGCAATCAGCGACCCTGAAAACCCCCGAGTTCCAACTTTCGCTCTCTTCAAACGAGTTTTTGCACGTTTGGTCCGCCATATTGAATCCGCCATCTTGAATTTTCAAATTTTGAGTGCAGATTCGTAATCAGCAACCCCAAAAACCTTCGAGTACAAAATTTCAAGCCGATAATAAGTAAGGAAAAATGTGTGCCGCTAAGGGTTAATGAATAAAATTACGGAGAACATTGCATTACATTGCTTCATATATTGCATTACTGATAACAACCCTTAAGTTCTTCTGGTTACTCCGTTTGATGAACAATTATTCTTACATTGTGGTTTGATGGCTACATGGCTTTCTAACCTCCAAGTGCCACAAAATTTTCATTTTAAACGCAACAAAGTTCCAGGTTTACCAACTCGAAATAAATTTTTGTCATTAAAGTACTGTGTGTAGCTGAGTACACACTTTATCCCAATCAGACTTGAACATACTGACTTTAAGACCCCCACTTAAAGTGTATGTGTAGACCAAGCATTTTACGTTACTTCAAAATTGTGGACAAGTTTTATCCCAGAGTGTTGTCTCCTTCCTATTACTCCGTGGTTCTAGCAATTCCACGGGACAATTACCCGAGACTTTTCGATGAAGGGTCCCGACGCGAACAATGTTTTGCCGATAGATATGTTACAGACATTACATTTGATGTATGCTTAAAACTTCTAAGACGTAACTTCAGATGCCTATCTGCCGGTGCAAGACCGTTAGCTTCAGGACCCTTCATGGGAAACTCCTGGAATAAGCTATTATTCATTTTTCGATAGTGTTTTTTATAATCTCATACTAATTAGTTTCTAACGTGACGTTGACATTTAAATTGAATATTATGAATCGGATTGTGCAGCACCTGATAAAAGAGGACCTGCTCCAGGTGGAATCAGCCGAAAACTAACGTCATCTGCAGCAACAGGAACACAGGTATCAACGAAGTCTGATTAAAATTCCAAATCAACAAAATCAACAAATAGGACAACCAGTCAAGTGTTCTATGTTTACGCAGACCGAACAAACTAATAGCTTCACACAAACAGAGCAGAGTGGTTCCAGCTACAGCGATCAGCGACAGGTAATATACTTTCGCTGAATACGGCACTGTTTGTTTTACAATTGTTTCAAGCTGGTCACATTAGTCATTAGTGTCACAAATGAGAAATCTTGTACGCAATGTTGACAGCATGACTCTTCTATGAATTCGGACACTTCAAATTCTGTAGCAAGCCCACGGACATAGAAAGTACGGGGGGCATTACGAGGAGGGTGCAAAGGTAATTTGTGCTCATTTTTGATTGGCTGTTAACCTGCGCAAGCGCAGTGTCATAAAAAAAACTTACCTAACCTATGAAACATACTATTCTGAGCAAATATAAACAGAATCAACAGGGTATCTGTGGACTCGTGTGCACGGTACTGCGCATGCTCAATAAGCAGGCCAATCAAAAGGTGGGACATTTCGGCACTCTCCCGGTCCGTTCGACAAACTTTCGCATTGATCTCGAAAACGGCTAAATGAAAAATCTGAAACTTAGAGGACTTTGTAAATAAATAAAAAAGTATTGAGAGAAAATTAAAAAAGAAAATTATTTGAGAAACAAAAAATTTATAATTTCGTTTTTTTCAATAACTAAATGAACTCTGAAAAACATGATTGTTCATTTAGAAAAAGTACACGTCTGTTGGGAAAGTATTGAAAATAGTTTCATTTCCGGTAGAACCAGGAGTTCAAATTATCCCTTTACACTCGAGGTTCTTTTTGCTCGGGCAAACCAGCATTCTAAACGATTTTCCGTATATACGAGTTACAGCGTCAAGCAGAGTGGTGAACGAGAGCCACCACTCGAGTGCAAAGGGTTAAGGCAAAGGGCGGTGGCTATTTTTTATGCCCTTGATTTGCTTTTTGCTTATTTGCTCGAGCGCTTGCCCTATTGCTTTCTCTCTCCAAGTGTTCGGATAATTATATCTGTAGAACCTATTCAACCTATGTTACTCGGACAGAACTAAGGAACAATTTGGTGCAAGTTTCATATAAATTGGTTCACTGGTTCTCGAGTTTATCGGTAACAAACTGACAAATAGACAAAGAATTTTATACGTTAATTTAGATATAAATTTAGAATCACATCAAATACTTTAAATTATTTCTCTGACAAATAATTATGATAACTCTGACGTTAGAATTTGCACGCCAGGGAATGCACGTAATTTTATATATTTTTTTTTTTTAGTACAAATCATTTCAGTTGTATGAATACATGAAAATACTGCAACAAATACTGTAACATCGAAATGAATTAATACTTTTCGTGAACAAACGGTAGGTAAGAGCAATATGAAATAAATCGTCTTTTATTCGGATTCACCAGGGCTCTGACAATAGATGAAAATCATGAGATAAATCCGTAGAATTATTATTTTTGTTCGGAACATGCATTTCGTTACTCGCAGTAGCATGCCTTTCAAAGTCATTCAACTGACGTGTCTCTCGCTTGCTCGGTGATTCCTTTATTGGTATGAACTTTTTATTCCTTATTTTACACTTATCAACAACCAAGTGGAACACAAACTGTTACCTCAAAATCAAAACGCAATACGACGACTGCGTCAAGTCGTGCCCGAGCTATTAGTAGGAGGAAGTAATTTCCAAAAATCGTATTCCCCTCACTGCCATCGACTGGTCCTATCTGGCGGGAACATTATATACAATATTTACAAAAGCCATAAACACTAATTTGACATTAACCAAGAATTTTGGAGATTTTCGGTTCAACAAATGGTTTTATTGACGTTTCGTCGCGTTTACAATTACGAAGAACTGATCATTCAGTTGATTGTAAAAATTCAATTGATTATGTTCTTAGGATACAACTTATCCACATTACATTGGCAATGACAATTTAAGGTTAGGCTACATTAACTTGGCCCCTTTAGACCATAATTTCGATAGGCCAGTCTCGCAAGCCAATAGTCATGATTACGATTTGCAATCTTGTTGGGCGACTAGGCAATAACCGTGCTTTGGTTACGTTCAGTGGAATTGATCATGGTCGAATCTTGATCCTGTGTCGCCACGCTCTCGTTTCACAGCCAAGGAGTGACGTGCATCCAATCTGGTCCCATAGACTTATAGAGATAAACTGCGCACTCTGTGCACCAAGTCGAAGTCATAACAAGATAGAGCGAACAACAGCTGCAGGCATTCCCTCTCACTCTAATCAGTGACTTGGCAGAGGAAACACAGCTTACACAAGTATACCTCCCTGCTTGTCTTATCACTTTCCCTGTCTGGCAGGTGCTCCCCACTGTCTTGATCGCGCAACAAAGAGCAGATCACTGCAGGGCTAGTTCTGTCCTTTGGACTCCGCTTCAGGAGCTCTGTAAGAGCGCGTAGTCCTTCTCCATAAGGCTATACCTGGCCCTGGGTAAAAAGGTTGCGTAGCACGCGCAAAGGTAGTAAATAATCCGAAACATTGAACTTTATTACTTACGTAGGTGATTAAACTTGATGATAGTACCCCTGGAAAAAAAAAGATGCAAATTCATGTCACGTCAAGTTGGCAGATAGCTCAATGATGGGACGCATTCCTAACTTGTTTTCCGATTTCGTTCCATGTATCATTTTGCCTGAAAACTTAACTAAAAACAATGTGAGTCCTCAGTATAAGAGAATTTCCACTTAGTCCCAAGTGAGCTAGTTTTATAGCTTCCCCCACTCTACCTTCATACCTGGGGTCTTCCATCTTTGGCACAGATTCCTTATATTTTGAATTAGGATGTGAGGATTTGATTAAAAATATATTCATAAGGTACAAATAATTTACTTCGCGTACAAGATAACGTTCGAATTCAATATGTAGATGTGCTTTTGCCCATGCATCCTGAAAATAGTCCTTTATACGTATAACTAAGTTTCCATAAACGAAATCCAACAATGTAAAAATATTTGAGTAAAAAAAAATGAGAATTTTTTTGTGCAGCAGGCCACGATGTTTGACCCTCAACAAATTCAACAACAGCAAGCTCCACAAGGTCAGCAGTCTCAGCAGCAGCAACAATCACAGCAAATGTACGTGACAGGAGCGGAGAAAAAAGAAGATAAGCCATCAGCTACATCAGAGTTCCCGTTTTATTATAACGTAAATATGCTGCAGAAAGTTCAAACGAATGCAGTTAGCACTATCGGTGCAATCACAACTGATGACAAGGGGTGTTATCGGTTTGATGTACAGCCTGTTGGTTATAATACATTATTGAATCAAATGAGTATAGCGGCAGCAACGAACGCTACGTTCAAATGTGACATTTGTGGACTAGTTTTTGGACATATGAGTTTACTAAATCATCACAAAAGAATCCACAACACAACTCCGAGCAACCTCCAACAACAACCACAGCAAGTTGTTCAGACGCCAACAACAGTTACTGTAGCTAGTACACAGGATCGGCCTTATACGTGTGACGTATGCGGAGCCTGCTTTGCCCTTCCAGGGGAATTAAAGAGCCACAAAACAAATATGCATCAAAAACCTAAGGTGCAAATTTGTGAAGATTGCGGTAGTGATGAGCCTTGTGAACACCATCCTACAAAAGTAAAGAAAAGTAAGTTTTTCTTTACAATTAATCGTGGCATATGGATTTTTAACTGATAACTTTTTTTTTATGTAAGATCAACCAACTTATTAAATTCAATCCTACTAAAAAATGTGCGAAAATATCTTTTGGTTTATAATTGCTCACAAGCCATTTATGATATTTACAATGAGTCTATTGTGCTTAGACCAGTCTGACTGAGAATTTCCCAATCTCAGAAGTGATCAAAATTTGATGTGCCAAGTGTGCCATATTCGGAGACGGAGATTTCTGACCTAACTCAAAATAAAATAAATCGAGTCATGTTGTTTTGAGATACTAATTGGAAGGTCCGGTTGTGCAATAAACAATGTACCTTTCTGGGGTTGAACAAAAATATTTGAAATATGGTCAATATCAGTTAATTACCAAGTGATACAAATTTTTTTTTACTGTTTATAGCAATCAAACCAGGCCATCATCCTGTGAAACGGCGCGGGGTTACCAGTGTAACAAAATGCCACAAGTGCAATGGAACTGGGATCATTTTCATCGGTAAGTTGAAAAGTTCTTTCTTTGTGTTTGGAGTAACTTGAAACATGTTATTACTATATATGCTATGATATAGTTAACGAAACAAAACGTTCTAATCTTTGTGAGCGTATTACTTCTGTTTTGTTTTTTTTTTTTTTTTTTTTTTTGCACCAACTACATTTCTTACAAAGATCTAGGGCAAATATCGTCATATCACAATCCATTTAGTGTATAGATGAAAATGCTTCATGGGGTATTCTGTGTCAAATTGGCCTTTGACCTTTACAACTACAATAACATTAATCAACGACAACAACTATTCCAGGAAATCGAAATGCTCGGTAGTGTTTTTATTTTTCATCACTCTAGTAACAGAACAGTATTTGTTTTGGACAAAAAGTGACTACTAATTTTTGCTTACCGAAAGTATTCTGAGAATGGAAACTCAGCGATGCGAACGACGACGCACCGGTAGATAGGTAGCCGAAGTTAAATCTCATTTTTGATATGATGATAAATATGGAACTGTGCTAACAAAAGTTAACTTGCACTGTCAAGAATTGAGTTTCGGTAGACGTGATGACAATCGAATCCATCAAAATGAAATTATTACGTGCCACTAACCTACCTTTAGTTTGTTAGGCTTGCAATCGACTTACAAATACGTGACGTGCGTTTCGGCAGGTGTGGAAAAAATGTTTACAGTTTGGACTGGACTGGGATTTAAATCCGGGACCCCGAACTACATCTAGTAGCTTTTATGTCATTTGAACTATAATTGATTCAGTTATTAACTACGTCCCACATCAGGTCTTCATTAACTTGGCAATTTGCATAAACTCTCGAGTTTTGATCTGAATCCAATGAACTGAATTGTTTCATTTTTTACATTATTTCTAAGACCTTAACCTACCGTTGAAGTAATTGCATAGTCTAAAGTACCCATTTTGCTTGCAGAAAGCTGTGAAAAAATGATAAAAAAAATGACACCATTTTTTTAAAACACGTGTACAAAATTAAATTTTAGACTCTAATGGGTATATTTAGGTTCATGTTCTTAGAAACAATTTAAAAATGAAAATATTTCAGTATTGCGTGGTTTCACATCAAAATTGCAACCTCCAGAGTGAAGGTAATGTGTCAATGGGAATGAAGACCGTAGGACGTAGTTAATAACTCGATTAATTATGGTTCAAATGACTTTAAAAAATTACCAGACTTAGTTCAAGCTAGTAATAAAAGATTCTCAGAATTCAACAAATTCCATTCAATTCTTCGCTGTCGGAAAATTTTCAAAAACTACGTACTACGGTCTTTTAATGCAGATTCCCTCCTTAAGTCAGACAGGCTCGTGGCAGACGCCGTACATGGTCCCATGTTTACCATCCTACCACAAATGAGCTGGAACACAGTAGTCGTCTTGTACCTACTACATGCTTGGCAAATAAAAAAAATAAAATAACAGACCCTGGAGTTACTGACGAAAATTCGATTGCTCTGAAACTTCTAACGATACCGAGAGAACACTTCACTCGAGATCTAGCACGAAATATCGTATAACTACACTCCATTTTGTAGGATAAGGTCACTCATGCTTACTCACTTGACTCACTTTACATGTCTCTTGACTATAATTATTAACCGTCGATTGACTCATCTATTTTTTCGGAATATACTTGCCACACACGGGGTCTGTGAAACGCGGTCGTATGTTTTATTATAACTTCGAGTGAAATGGTCGTATTTTGGTTTTTTTTACTTTCACGATGGTCAAGAAATCGTGAGAGACAAAGACTACTGAGATATAGTGGGATGAAAAATGTTTTCTCTCGAAAAACACGAGTTTAAGGTTCCAATTTGGGGTTTGTGAGGGTTAATATGATATAAAGTTTTCTAGTAAATTTCAAGTCGTTCAGAATTACTTTGCCTTAATTATGATACCTGCGAACTCTGAAAACGGCATTCTGAGAAATACACGTTGGAAATTTTTACGGAAATTTCGCGGCAAGACAAATGAAAATTCAAGTCTCATACTACAGAATACTACATTGGTGATTTCTACTCACCCTGAGGTCTGCAAGAAATTACTAGTCTTGTAGTGATAATCTTAAATTTCTTGAAGCAGATCTGACGATTTTTTTTTTTGTCTTCTAGTTACACTCTTTACTCACTGAGCCAGATCTGCAGCAGGTGGTGTCGTGCAATACAAAATACTTTATATTTTTATAGATATAATAGATGCAAACCTCGGATTGCCCTTGAATTTTTCACAAAGCTTGGACTACAAGACACAAGACTTAATTGTGTAATTGATTCCTCAAAGGTTTCAGTGTAGTGTAATTCGTAAAGGTTTATATGTAATGCCAATATCCGTCTCTCCTGCAATTACGTTATGTAAAATATGAACAACTCCTAATGGTCAAAGTCAAATTGACATAGTAGTTTGATTTGGCATGGAATATCCCATACACACGGTGTATCGATATTACAATATGTGGATACCACAGTCGCGTTTTGTGAAAAAAACAATGAAGCGTATTTTTCCTCTAATTGAAACTACCTTGCCGCGGGGTTACTTTAAAAAAATTGACGAGAACATAATTGTTGTGCAGTAATTTCCGTCTATGACAAGAAACATATCTCGCGCAGCATATGTGTAGAGCCAAATATGTTACAGGTGTGGAGAGTTCACACACGCTTTGTGTCCAAATCTGCGAATAACTTTTGTTCAATTTTCGTCTTGTGAAATATGACAGTATCGACTACATACATCTAGTAATTTCAAATACTTTGTATTTTATATACAGACTATGATATGTATGTACTACCGTGCAAGTTGATTTTGAAACAAAAATGGTTTCTATGGTGTTGATTTACTTTGAAATTATAATACAAACCAGTAGCAGGCAGCTGGTAGGGACGCTATTATTTTCTACAGAGAGTTCCAGAATCAACCTTGGCAGGTAAATAGTAGCGTTCGCCTTTTACTGCATTAGGTGCGTACAATTTTCATTATTTTCAACGGATAGGAAAAGCTGTATGCTAGGGAAAACATGATAGTAATTAGACTGAGTTTCGATGAACTCGCATGACAAATTCGTCAATTTTTTTCTCTGGCATGCTCCAGTTGAGATAAAGCAAACGATTGAGATTTCGAACAAATTCAACATTAGTATGCTATTTTTGTCAAAAAGCCATTTTGTAGGTATTTTATCGGAAATAGCCATCATTGCCTTGCATATTGTCAGTTGATTGTTTGAAGAGCAAGGAGAAATTATAAATAAAAAAAACTGTGGTATTTCATACTTTGTTAAATGGCCTGGTATGAAGTTTGATAAAAACCAGCATTTTGCAGGTGTACAAACTTACTAGCGAATATCACCCACTGCTTTTTGTAACTTGTAATGCTTATGCTGGGGAAATGAGAAACATTTATTAAAGTGTGTGTTACATCACTTATGGACAGTCCTTTTATATGGTTTCTGTTTTATTTTTATATCGAGTAATAACTTGTTTATTGTTTGTTTCGAGGGGATATTTGTGAGCAATCTAAAGTATCATGCAGTAATCGAATTACCTACTGATTCTTAGATCGTATTATCACATAGAAATTTTTCACACACAAAATGTTTACCAATTTCCATCTATGCTCTTTTAACTAAAATGAAACGCCATACCATATTTGGGAGTATTTTTTTCATCAACCATTTCAGAATCATCGTGGAGTGTAATAGTCATGTTCGCTGTTGAAATTTTTATTTCTATGCTATTTTGGCTTCAGCATCGTCAGCCATTATCATATCTGTAATTTATTTGAACGTAACTGAAGATTATGAAAACAAATAAAAATTTCAATTTATTAGCAAAGCTCTGTTCTTCTGGACATTGATATTCAGGGGTGCGTAATACCTCCAAGTTTCGGATATTGAACAATCCGTCTCTATTAGAAGTGAAACTGCACTAATTATAAAATGGGTTACAGGAAGCTAAATTTTCTTTTAAAACTTTTTCATTTGGCTGCCAAATCTTATCAGTTTTAGATTTTTCAGTCGACCGGTCGACAGACTCTTCTCTTTTCACGGTGATGAAAAGTATTGCGGAAAAACTCTTTTTCGACTTGTTTTTTTTTTCAGTTATTTATTTTACTTTGCTTACCAATAAGATCAAGATTCTCGAAGTAAAATTGATGTTCACAGGTTAGAGTGTGCTGTAATAGACCGAATTTTTTAGTGCTGCCACGTTTTACACTGTATTAATATTCACAGATTTTTCTTGCAAGACGTAGGATGTATCATTTGTTCCTTTCGACGCAGTTTTTGCTTAGTTGGTTTCGTGCCTGCTATTGTGAAAATTAGTTTGCCAACCTGATATAGCTAACTGGGTCGTAGCCAAAACTGCAGGTAAATAAAATTTGTAATTGCCAACATGACTGTTACATCCGAGATACCTGTGATTACACCTTTTTACTAATGAAACGTAGTTATTTGAACTCTAAAAACAACACAGTTGCAGCAATGATCGCTTGATAATTTATTTTCAGTTGGTGATTTTCGTATTGAAAAGTTTTTTTATTTTTTTTATTTTTTTGCTCCATAAAAATGATCTGGCTAGTTCTGCTTTTATCACACTACAAAGTAATAATCAGTATACTATTCATGCCAAGGGTCCTACAATGACGATGCTATACTCATGAAGTAATCCTGAATTATTGCTAACTGAGACTTGAGATTTTTAAGTAAATCGAATACAGAAGTGCTGAAAGGTTATTTCATTTTGTTTTGCTTTCGTTTATGCATTTATTACGTTATTATGAAGCATTTGACTCCAAATGAATCAGCATCATCAACAGCGTAATTTTTACCGATAAAATGTCAAAAATTTATAGTTTTTTGAAATTATTCTTTTTTTCTTAGATCTGAAATAAAATTAATAACTACAAGTCCACCGTAGATTTTAAAATAGTGAACACTTGGCTGTATTTTTTGTTTATTTACTACCTTTGGTGACAGAAATGTAGAAACTACACCGTACAAATTCTCAGATTTGCACACAAAGCAATTTAGGTATTTCAACCACAATGATTTTTGGCTGTATTAAATACCTCGAAGATCCATAATTGTTAGATATTTTCAACTGCACATCATAAGTGAAATAATTAATTTCACGGATCCGTTAACAAATAATTCGAAAACCCGGAACGAAGGTAATTTCAGTTATTCCAAAATAAATATTTGCCCCTGAGTAGTGCGCTGAAGTTGGCCACAAGTTTTAGCCGCCAAGCAGCAGAGGCCAGGGGTGAATAGGGTTATAAGGCCCCACATGCGTCATATCTTGATCTTCACCGTCTGACGAGTATACTGGGATACTCATGCTCGAACAAACACTATAAAACGTAGTTTGAATGAAATTTCACTACAATTTTGCGGAAATAAGACAGATGTCTCACAGCTTTAGTACCTCACTGTGAAATTAGAAAAATTAAAGAGAAAACGCATATTTTTCCCTTGGCATTGTGACTGAAGAGCTTGAAAGTCTAAAGAATTTTCAACAGACATCATAAAATTTTATTCATTATCTTTTAAACAAATGTCTCAAAGTTTACAAAAATTATCATCACTTCAATGTGATGAAATAATCAGAAACTTGAAAAATTTAAACATTCAATGTTGTGGTCTTTAAATGTTCTTCTTTCTAGAAAGTATAGTAATGAATATTTAATGAAGTCTGTAATCTCAATATCGAAGATGGATATCTGATTTCACTGAAAACTGGTGAAACTGTGGGATACTTGATTTTTACTTGAAAATAGTGGTGAAGTTTTGTACAAAACCGCATTTTACAGCGTTTGTTTGAACATTTATATCCTGTTATACTCGTCGGACAGTAAAAATCAAAATATGACACAGGGGGGCCACATAAACCTTCGTCCCTGGCCTCTACTGCTCAGCGGTTGAAACCTGTGGCTAAGTTCAGCATCGTGTCTCGCGTAACAGTTACACAGATCCACAGCGTACTTTGCGTGGATGTAAGTGGAATTGAAACGCAAAGTTCTACGGATGAGAACAAAAGATGATGCTTATTAGATTCAGGTATGGAGCGATGCACACTTAGCTACTATGTGTGTAAATGTTACACGCAGCTGGAAGCATTGCTTCGAATAATCTTAATAAACTGGTGCGGGATCTTGCGTTCTCAAAAAACTTTTAACGTGTGTTCAAACTATGAGAATCTAATAAAGTAATAGTAGCATTCAACCTGACATATTGAAATAGTCTTTTTCGAACAGTTTGTCACTTTTCCCAAACATATGTATACGTTATAACATTCTATAAGAATTGCCTGCAAGTTGACGTTTCTTTTGTATTTCATTATCGTCCTTGTCATAATCGTTATTGTTGTTATTGTTAGTCTTATTGCTGTTGTTACTATTGTTATCATCATGGTTGCGCATTGTGGTGATGTATGTTAGGCAAAGACGAGGATAAACTAAATTCTGGGATCAGTTCACTCGCCAAGTGTGGTGGCTGCAAGGCGACAGGTCGAGTCACCATTGGAAGTAAGTGGGATTGAAATGGGAAATTTATTTCAATCACATTTTGAAGTATATCCCGTTACTTTTAGATGGTGACAGTTCTAAATGTTTTATCAAACCTTGATAGTGTTATATTAATCCATTTTATAAACACTCTGACACTATTATTTTTGGCTATTATTTACTTTTATCTTCCATTTATTTTACTTCTGTATAAAAAGTGTCATGCTACTAATGAAGCATTCAATACTATTGAATAACGATTTTAGGGGAGAAGCTGTGAATGACGCATATCTAAGCGGTATTGATGAATAGCAGATGCAAAATTTATTAAATTTTCGTCAGTGAAGAACTAAATCATAGACGACCCTACTCTTGAGAATTATAATAAGTTTTGTTGTAATTTATTCGATTTAAACTATTAGAAATTAATGACACTCTCACAAAGTGCATTAAGGGTGGGGATTACAGTGAAATTTTTATAATATCGAGTTTGTGATTTTTGAAACGATTCAAAAAGATGTGATCAAAAATTCCTCCCAACAAAATTTAGAATATGGTTGTATGTGTCCTGAAAAAAAATTTCAATCTGCTGCGATGAAAGTCTATGCGCAAGAAACTTTTGCCAGAAAATTTCCAGCGTATCGCTCCCAAAAGTTTCTTGCGCATAGACTTTCATCGCAGCAGATTGAAATTTTTTTTCAGGACACATACAACCATATTCTAAATTTTGTTGGGAGGAATTTTT
Organism: Diprion similis; assembly: GCF_021155765.1. NCBI lineage: Eukaryota > Metazoa > Arthropoda > Insecta > Hymenoptera > Diprionidae > Diprion > Diprion similis. Next base: position 4,482,461 of record NC_060118.1, read on the forward strand.
GATCACATCTTTTTTAGTCAGTAAAAAAACAAAAAAATCGATATCACCGAAATTTCACCGAAGAAAATTGAATTTGACGAACGTTTAAGAGGATGCTATTGTTAGTCTAACGATTGCGTTATATGTAGCTTATTTTGACTATCAAAGCCTACGAATAAATAAAAAGTACAAGAAGGAGCTCGAGCCGCAAATTTAGTGATGAGGATGATTCGTCACACATTGTTCAAAAATGGTGGGTCTGCGATGTCACTTTACGCATAGCATGATAAGGGTGCTTGTCAAGCCGTTTTTAACACAGCACGCTTTCAAAGAGGTCTCGTGAAAAGGCCCGTTCCGAACCACGCGGTTACAGCGGCAACACATGCACAACTTTTTCCTGAGCCAAGTGTAGCATACGAGTGCTACGAATGAAAACTTGTGCATGTGTTGACGCTGAAGGTAATCGCGTCTCTCGGAACAGATCCTGTCACGAAAGCCTCCTTATTGAAAAAGTTGTGGGACTCTAGAATCTCCTATTATCGAAATCTCGAAGTCCTGTCGAGCCTTTATTCGTTCGCTGATTGGTTCATCAAATAGGGCTCGGATATTGGCACTGATTCGTAAACGAGGTGATGTTCAGATATTTTTTGTCTCGACTGCCTGTAATCTGTTGGAAAAGGTTAGCTTTTCTCAGGCAAACTCAGAAAACCGAAGTATGTGTAAAATGTCTTATGGCCTCCATCTTTGAACAATGTATGACCTGCACAACTTCACCTTCAATCGGCTCATGCTTCTACCTGTACATTTTATTCATAGAAATCTACGCATTACTGATGTGTGAAAACTGATATCAGCGCAATTCTACATACAATGCCGAATACAGATGATCAAAAAAATGTTTGTTTTACGCAATAATAATGTCAAGAAATACATTCCTGCAATTGAATCACCACTTATAGGGACCAAGCGTCAAATACATTGCAGGAATACATTTTTTGGCTTTATTGATGGATGAAGCAAACAGGTTTTTGGATACCTTTGTTCGGAATTGTATATATGTACAATTGCGATGAATACGGTATGGTAGTTAGGGTAAGTCATATTTTACCCGATCGGTAAAGACATTATCTTAATTGAAGCTGTTTTAAATGAGCAAGATAATCTCGAAAACCAGATTTACTTTGCAGTCTTGTAATTTTTGATACTATCATCATGTAGAGGCGTTTGAAAATTTTCATATGGTTTTTCAAAAGAAATGAGTTGTTTCTCTTGTCTACTTTGACCGCAAATTTAAAACAAAACATGATTATGATATAATATTCGTCAAGAGTAATTGATTTGTTAGTCGGTACCACATTGATCACACGCATAATTATCGAAGCATTTCGTTGCAGTAAATTTATTTGAAGGATTAAAATTAACAAAGTGTCTACTGTATTTTTTAAAAGACAATTAAAGGTCAGAAATTCTTTTGATTAGGCAACACTCGATGTGCAATCGATAAAAGGTTATTGACGTTTTTTCTTGGCAATAATTCAACGCAAGCATTGGGCTATAAATAAGTTTCTCCGGTTAGAACGCTATGAGTTTAATAGTATGACTCTTAAACTTTTTCGTGAAATTGTGTCTGTTGCATAAATTGCGCGAACAAGAATGATACGAATTCACACCTAAAAAGAATTTACCGCTTTTCCCCTATCTCCTTACTATGCTCATTACCACAGTATTTTACAAGCATTTTATGAATGTCAAGTGTAGATATATGTATATTAAAGCATGCGAAAATGTGGATTCACAACATTATAAGCAAATTATACTATACACGTAACTTATTTCTAAAACACTTACATATCGGGTCGTGTCTCACGCTGTTCTAACCTTTTAAATCATGGTAGTCATGGAATAATACAAAAACGATGAAGAGTTCAAAAATATAATAATGACTAAATAAAACATTTTCTCTGTATAATGGTACAATTGTCGAAATATGATTTTAACCACTTAATTGCCAAGACGTCATAGCGGCGTCAAGCGCACCCGTGCGTAACTGCCAAAAATCCGGAAATGACGTCGTACAGTAATTTAATGTTTTTGGGTCTCTCAGATGAATATTTACTTCTGAAAATATGTGTTTTCAATATTTTTGAGCTCAAGGAATCGAATTATGACCATAAAAAGTGATATTTTCGGCGCATTCATACAGTTTTTTTTTTAAAGTAAGCCCTGGAAATTGACGATTTAAAAAAAAATCATTTTCTTCAATGGCGTCGTAGAACAAAGTAACATTTTCTTTTTTCGCAATGCGTTTTTCTTTTGACAAATACTGAATAATACTATTTTTGAGTAAAATTATAATAATTTCAAGAATTACCGAGTCAATGTGATTTATTATACAGTGTAACTATACGTTATATTATATAGAAAAATTACTCAGTAATTGGTGAAATTGGTATTTAAACTAAAAAATATTATTATTCAATGTTTTTCAAAAGAAAAGTTCATTCCGAAGAAAGATGATGGTACTTTCTTCTATGACGCCATTTGAGAAAGTTATAAAATATTAGTCAACTTCGAGTGCTCAAAACTGTATGAATGCGCGGTAAAAATACCTTTTTATGATCATAATCCGATTCCTTGACATGAAAAATTCTTTTAAAAAAAAAACAGATGTTTTCGAAAGTAAATATTCACCTGATACACCAAAAATATTGAATTACTTCTTGACGCCTTGGTAGTTAAGGATTTAATATTCACTTCTTTTTCTGAGCTTTATATCAAGCTATCTGAAGTTTTCCCTTATGCCCCACCTTATTCTAGGCTTCTAACAATTCGGTAATAGTATATTGGCTTAGTAGTGTGGAAAGTAGGTGATTTCAATGACCGTGAAGTTTATGTGAGCCACAAAGTCGAGTACTGCGTTCACACGAATACGAGTGCAAAGTTGGCGGTACGTGTTGAAGGCAGATGCTGCAATTGCACGATTACTAATGTAAACGCAGTATGAGCTAAAGGCGAGCGCTTTAATCACACGAGTCAGGATAGCCCATCCGCGCGTATGATACACACTATTTGCTCCAACACCTGCGAAGGAAAGTTTGATTTGAGATACAACAAAGATGCCACTGGCGCGAAAAATTGGGGATAGGTAAATTACGTGTAATAGTGCGTAAAATTATTATCAGTTATTATCAAGTTATTCGAAAGTGCACATGCTTCAAAGGAAGCCCCAATATCTAAAATTGAGGACTTCGGTTGTGCGTATGCGTTAACGTCGTCTTACCGCACTGTACGGAAATAGGACATAAGTTGCTCACTTTGAAATTTTTATGAGATATGCTATGGCCTATGATAAACATCTTATGGTTGAAACAACGATTTTAAAGAGGTCTATTTATTGCAAATACTATTTGGTTCAAACAATTGCATATTTGTTGTATCGATAAACAAAGTAATTTTTTTTATTCATTGCTACATGCACAGTTTGAGCGATTCTGTAATTTTCTTTGAAAATTGCTTTTCTTTATGAAATTTTTTTACGAACTAGGAGCTTTTAAAGAAAGTTTGAATTTTTCGACTTTGCAACTTCAAGACTTCACAACTCTGAAATTTTTCATATGATGTTTAAATAATACGTGTTAATTATTATTTCTATGTTCAATACGAATTTTTAAAGAAAAAAATATTTGAGGTAATTTTATATTTCAATTGTAAATATGATATGGAACGATCCATACGTTTCAAAAATCGTTCCATACTTTCCAAACAGATGTTGGAATGAATGTATTTTACTAAATGAGAGATAGTTGAAATACAACCCCCTTTGATTCTCACAAATTTCCAACGCTAATTTGATTTTAACAGTTGTCTGCTGGGATACGTCGAAACCGAATTATAAGATTATTGTTGATATGATTTCTTATCGAATACTGACACACTGTCATGAAGAAGACCAAAATAAAATTTTATCGTACTCCAGTCACAATGATCATAAAATTACAGAGCGTGCTTCAATGAAATTTGTACAGTTAGTGTATTTACCTTCTTCAGTTTTCTTCTCTTGTGATTAAATATTCCGACTATACCGATTTTCTTAAGTATTGAAATGTATTCAGTTAACGATAAAATTAACGGGTTCATAAATTAATGTGTATTAAATTAAAGGATGCTACATTTTGTATGGTGGTTGACTTTTGGGCAGTTGGTATGTAATTTTATGTAGCTTCTAACTATGTAAATGTGCCCCTTACAAATAATTTTTTTTTTTTTTTTTTTTCCATGTATACTGGCGACTATTGACTAACTTACTGCTCGGAATAACACATACTATTCACTGATATTGATGAAAATCTGATTAATACACTAGTTGCGTAGCTCAGATGGCATGACGTTTTAGGTGAAATTCCGCAGAGCTTGGATTGTCGAGAACAATATTTCAGGCAAATAAATGAAATAATTTAATTATTAACATAAAATCTACGAGAGTTATATTTTGACAAAGCAGTAATTCAGATCTCAAAGTTTAGTTTCAGATGTAAACGCAAACGATTTTCAATTACAATTCTAATCCAAGTTATAGCGAGTTTCATGTAGCCTGAGATCACGTTTGCTTCGCAGGTGAGAGTTACGCAACAAACGCATAACAACTTCTTTCTCTACCTCGAAATGTAGATTCTATGTTTTTATATGATCTGTTTGTAAATGATTGACCGAACCTCTATTGTCAAGTGAGTCAAGATTACATTAGCGGATCAGACCAGCACATGCGACAGCAGACATTTGTATCACTGCAGTTTGATGACGAATTTGTGAATTGGACTAAAATTCAATACACGTATGGTTCTTTTTTTATGATTCATTGTCATACTATCCTGCCGCAGTGTATTCAACCTCTCAATTTTGCATGCTCTGTTAGTAGTAATTGATATTTCCCTTTTCAATGTATGTCAACAACTCAGATTGTTGTCAATATTGTCGCTATCTCTCACATTCATATTTTTTACTTTTTCTTTTTATTAGTTTACTTTTTATTCGTAGAACTGCCAGCATCTAAAATTAAGGATGTTAAAAGAGAACAAAATCTCCCCTAAGGGACAGTTTTATAAACTTGTTTGATGCGTGCAGCCTGATCATTTTCATTGTTATTCAATCAGCAAAAGTAAATATAAATTTCACCAATGGTTTCTCGTAAACTTATGGATGATTTTCATACATTTAATGCAATATTTATTACAACTTACCATTAAGAGGTTTCCAATTGATGTTCTCGTCAATATTCTATGAATACTCATTTCTTAGCATATTCTCTGATTGACTGTGCCAAACATTCCGCAGCAAGAAGAAAATCGAAAAACACGCATAATCGAAGTTAGCCTCAAAGTCATTGAAATTTCAATTGTTTGAAGGGAAATATAACGAACAATTTGGAATAAATGATTAGTAGATCGCTCGACCAGACTGGTTAAATTCACTGCTCATCAGAATATACTAACAGCAGGATGATGTGTCAGCTTTGTTTTTGTATATTAATTTTTTTACTACATTTCATAACATCGTATTACGAAACCTCTTAAATTTTTGAGTAAACACATAGATTCCCAAGTTTCTAAAGAAAAGAGACTTGTAAGTTTTCAACTGATGAGAAAAAAATTCATTTGGTGAAGTAGTTTTATCGTCATGATAAATCACAAATGTCATTTTCGACATGTCACAAGTCAGCCTCAAGCGCACCATTTGTAGAACTGGCCCTTGCGGAATGCTGATGCGATTCTTGCCTTTGTATTTCAGGTGGAAAGCAAAACAGTCAGAACCAGCCTGAAAAACCTTTCCATTGTAACGTTTGCGACGGAACGTTTTCCCGATATTCGTCTCTGTGGTCCCATAAGCGACTTCATTCTGGCGATAAACCATTTAAATGCGAAGTCTGTGGTTTGGCATTTGCAAAAGGTAAGGAAATTCGCAACAAATACAATATTGTTTTCGAAAATTGGACTTTTTTGATACACGTGCTTTTGTTGTGCCTTTGCTCAATATCAAAATTACTTTAAAAAATTTTCATTGGTAATTTTTAAGATCTCAATTATTAATTTTCCTCTGTGAAGGTGGTAATTTCAGGTTTTTTTAGAAATTTTCTATAGCAACCCAGTATCAGATGTTCGCTGAATTTCATTGATATTATATTGATTATGCTAGTAACAATTTGTTGAATAATTGGCGAAAGTAAATTGCATTAGATTTCTTCTCCGAGTTACAGAATTTACGTCAGAGTACACCACTATATTTAATATTTGTCTGATATAAAAATTCAATGATATCTATAATATCTATGTTTCATAAAATCTATATGAAAATTTCGTACTTCAGAAAAAAGTCATTACAGATTGTTACTTGTTTAGCTGTCTATCCACTACCAGTTTATTCACTATTTTACTTACATTTTTCATAAATTAACCACTCACGGTTCAAATTTTTATTTATTTTTTTTCCTTATCTACCAAAAGTTGCGACTACTATTACTTTCCACAATAAATACTTACAGTGAACATCAATCAGCACAGGTTTAATTACGATTGAACCATTTCATTTAAGTACTTATTCAGTTACTTTGAAATAAAATTGACATCAATTATCAATAATTCATATTCTGGATAGATTAGTGGCGTACAGAAAAAACTTACCCGATGTTGAGGATGAAGTAGACAATGGATAAATGTTGAAGTAACGATGGTAATTCAGCAGTCCTCATCTCATAAAAAGTTTTGTCAAAATCATTGATTGTCACTAACTCTAAGGGGACGTGCTTAAATTATGTGACAAATTTAGGGTGAGGGAAAGTCTAACTAACCTGTTACTATTTGTTACTATACCGGGGGGGGGGGTTTTAATGTCTGTAGGTAATTCATTAAAATAGAAATAAATAAAAATAAAAGCTTACAGTGATGTTGGAAAACTGTGAAATAAATTTGGCGCTCCAGAGTTTGCCTATAGCAGACCTGTTAACATCCTGAGAGTAGCGCTATGTAACGATTCTTGACACAAGATCAGCCACTTAATATAAAAGTTTGCTTGAAAATAACCAGAAATTTACAAGAATTAAAAACTTATATACAGTATCGGTGGTTACGGGGAGTTTAATGTTTTGTTACGGTCTATCACATGACGGGGATAGGGGTAAAAAAGTGATCCTAAGAGCGTTACATAATTGAAGTACAACCCCTAACATAAAAACATAACGCAGCTTCACATTGGACTTGATTATGAATTATATTTACGTCGTTTTTATAGATTTGATTCAACTTCGCCCAGAATTTTTTGTTTTATAATCTTGTTCAAGTTTTCAAGTGTGTCTGTCTCAGTATGTAAGTACCAAAAAGATATTTGAATTCCAAATTCAATGAGTTAACTTCTGAATTAAATCGAACATCAAGCCTAGTTTACAAATCTACTTGTACAGAAAGTTTCTAAATGAACAATTGATCATCTATCACATCGTAACTATACTGTAAAGTGTAATTTTTGGATAATAAGGGCTGAAATATTGCGTGCCTATTGTCAGGATATTGATCATATATTTATCATGTGTCTGCACGTATACCGTTCACCTCATAGAGGTTGAGTGTGAAACTATCGCACTTTCCAAATTGGGAACTGACCACTTTACAAAATTTAAAAATGAAACAAGTTTTGGTGTGCACTTAAATAAGTGATTAAAGCATGAGATTAATTTCAATCCAATAAAAGGCAAATAAATTTTCATGAACTTTTCATTGAAAGCAATAGTCAGACATGTTTTTTTTAATCCCACCCCCATGTCAGTTCCCAATAGTTGAGTTCTAGAAAAAAATATCTGCGAAGAGTGAGAACGTTTTTTCATAAAATCATCTTATAATCCCACTGTGCAAGGAAACCATTACTTGGGTAAATTGTAATGTCATTAATTTATCAAATACTAGCCACAAGTGACCTGAGATCTGATAAAATAACTGGCTCTCTCTCACTCGAGGGTCGGGTGGCTAATATTCGATAAATAACCCTCTATCTGTTACCCTCTAAAACCTAAAAAAAATCAGATTTTTGTCAAGTATGTATTTCGTTTGCTTTAGCGGCGTACCTGAAAAATCACGGTCGTGTTCATACTGGAGAAAAACCATTCAAGTGTAGTGTTTGTGGAATGCAATTTTCACAAAGTCCACATTTAAAAAATCACGAACGAATTCATTCCGGTGAACGACCTTATCAGTGTGAAGTTTGTGAAAAAACATTTGCTAGACATTCAACGCTTTGGAATCATAGGAGGATTCATACCGGTGAAAAACCGTATCGATGCAATATTTGTGGTTCGGCATTCAACCAGGCTACTCACCTGAAAAACCACGCTAAAGTTCACACTGGTGAAAAACCACACAGGTGAGATTATAATAAAGGATTCAACTTACGTTAGAATAAATTATATATATGTACATGCTGCATGAGGATCTGGTAAGGCGATCCTTGAACACTTACGTCAGAGACCAATTCCCAGCAAGTAATTCAGTTGCAATACTTACAAGAAAACATAGTACGTCTGATGATCATTCGAAAGGACTGTATAGTAATCAGAACTAGCAATTCTCATGGTGTATATGTGTAACCGTTTCTGGCATGTCGATGTAGAGCAGAGAAATTCATAGACTTATCACAATGTTTGCGATTGTCTGAAAGAATGAAAAGTCTGTGTACGGCGTGAGTGTCAGGGGGCTGCTTCATCAGACCCTCGCGGTATTGGGATTGAAAATAAGGATTCTCAAATGAAGGATTGGCCATCACCCCTGCTGGATGTGGAATGGTTATCCGTCATTTGCGAGATACTCCCGGCATATTCCTAAGAACTCAATTGGCGAGATAAGCCTTCGCAGCGGAAAAAGATGAGCCGCCTACTTCCACTTCCATTAACATTAAATTCTTCTAAACATTTCCTATGATTGACCAATCCCACATTAATGGGCCCCCCAAACAAAAAGAATGACCTGCGCACTAGTGATTGAAGTTCGAACTGGCACAAGCTGTGTATTAGCTGACTGGTTTTGGATCCGGTTCATTTAGGTTCTGATATTCATGTAATGTGATGAAACCAATCACTTTTGGACGACCATATTGAGGCGCATCCTAGTGGATATATTCTGTTTTGAAGTACAGTTGAAGTTCATGCCTTTATAATGTAACTGTTTATTTTCAGGGGAACTTTTTATTTCGCAATTGTAGGATTGTCTGGAACACAGTAAACTCTAATAACGCAAAGAACCCTATTTTGCAAACATTAACCTCTGTTGTGCATCTGGGGTGTTAAACACACCATATGTATGTTCGACCGAAATTTTCGAATACATCATATATCGAATACAAGTATTCGGAAAACTTGTTCGACAATACGCGAAGGTTTTCTACACGTCAGGTGCACAACAAAGGTATTATCAATTGGGACAATTTTTCAGATATATTAATCTTTAAAAAGGTTTATAAAACTAATTAAGCCTTATTCAAGAAACTTCAAACAGTACCCGATAATTTTTTTTGAATTGAAATAATCAATGATGTGGCAATGAGAGACATTTCAAATTGCTGGAGTCGCTGACGCAATTACATTACAACATTACTGACTATGGGGTTAACTGCCTTAGAAAACTGGCCATATCTCTCACGAAATCTTATAAAGTTCTGTTAAATCCTATGAAATCTGGTGTACACAAATCTGGTGCACGGTCAATCCTACGTTATTAAGTTTAACCTCGTCTTTTCCATTAATAAAGCTCCGTGTAGCAAACAAAAGTCGAGTACATATATTTTTTTTTAATCAACAGGTGTGACATTTGTGAGATTGGTTTCTCAGATCGTTTTGCTCTGAAACGTCATCGTGCGATTCACGAAAAATATGGTCAAACAGCAAGAAATCAGAACAGTAACAGTGCAAACAGTGCGCAGCAAGCCAACACAAGCAATCAGCAACAACAACAGCAACAAGCTCAGCAACAAGGTCAACAATCCCAACAAGTTGTAGTTGTTAATTCAGCAACGCCGGTGACTGTTAGTCAAGGTCAAGGGCAAGGTCAAAGTCAAAGTCAAGGTCAGGCCGTTATGCTCGACGAGGTTTACAAATGTTAGGTGACCTTCCCAGAGCCAAAATGATTTGAATAATAAGTTTGAATTCTAAAGTGAAGTATTCTCAATTATTCTCTTCCAGTGATGAATACAGAAGACGAGATGGTAGATATTGGTCTACAGACGGCTGAATTGTGTGACACAATTTTGAAAACAGAAGACTTTGATGGTCTTGAATAATGAATAATTACTGATTAATTATTAACAGTGAAAAAGTAAAAGTCAGAGAATACGTATAGAAGATCGATTTACTATCAACTATCAAATCATGAACATTTCGATCTTCTATCCATTATTCAAAGCAATGAATGATAAATTGGTCTTGTCATGGTAAGTCGAATATTTTTCAATGTATATAAAATTAATCTTTTTTTAGTATCTCGGAGTAGGGAAATAACGTTTTCGACAGTGTAAACACTTTCTTTCTTTTCTTGGAACTTTCTTGACGCAGTTAGTGCTTTTTCTTAATTATCATTTTTATATAAAATAATTCGCGAAACCGATAGTTCTAACAAACTTTGTCATCTGCATAGGTTGTCATGTAATCATGTTGAGTAGGTCAAATGTCATCCACGGGGCTTCCACTGATGTATTTGATGAAAAACTAATTTTAACTGTTATAGATAATATTTATAAGAACAGTATTTGTAAGATTTACAACTAAAATAAGTTCTGATCAATTATTTTTCAACTATTTCCTTGCTGTTCAAACAACGTAAAGATAACATATAATTCCTGTAATTTCTCTAAACATATGTTTGTACACAATTGCACCTTCTACAACGTTAATTAATATGAAAAAAGACTGCACGTTGAAGGAATATTAAAAATTGATAACAGAAGTAATAAATCTACGTTATGTCGTTATACAGTTTCTTCCAAATATAATTCACCCACGTGATGTACAATTGAAGCAGGTTTTTCATTAATTTTACAGAATTTTGTCTTTCATAAACTTCGGTTTATTTATTTGATTTTTTTTTCTGCATTCCGTGTCTCCAGTTGTAAATTATGATCTCTTTTGTAATGATCGAAAGGTACAGGGGTTATGAACGTGAACGATTTGTACTGTCATTTTTCATGCCATAATAGTCGTTTTTGTGGTACATGTGCATAAAATAGAGATTTCTTGACGAGTGTAAAGTGCCACACAAGCTGAAGGTGAGTGCGAACTCATACGAGTCAAGAACTCCCTATAATAGCACATGTCAGAAATCCTATTTTCTGTGCTATTTCCTGTCAAAAATTACAAAGTAGTCGAGTTGTTGTCGGTGGTAGAGCAGCAAATTTTTTCAATGCTCTTAGTTTTGACATTTTTTAATTTGCAGTTAGATAATTTAATTCAAGTAATTTAAATTAAAATACAATAGCAAAAAGATCCAATTGAAGTTCCACGTACATACAACATAACATTCAGAAGGTGTTCTAAAATCAAAACATGTACATTTTATGCTTTTTCAGAATGAAATAAAATTCATTCTAAGTATATTATTACACGGAAGTTACAACCTGCATTTGATTTCTCCACAGAAGAATTAGTAGGCACGGATAAAAATTTGATTATCATATTCCCACAATTAAGAATTTTATGGACACTAAGAACAAGCTAAATTTATTTCAGTTTCCACGCATATCGTCATATGTGAATCATGAAGCTGCGGATACTACTTACAGAAGATAGGTTTTGTGCTCTTGAAAATCATAAACAAGATTGAAATTTACTTTTGAATAACATAATTTTAAAACTTTACTTACTTGTCATGCAGTCATGGAGATTTGAAAGTATTTATTTTTCTTTTCAATCAATTCTAATCTACAGAAGAAACGGAAAATTTTTTGCTCTCAACTTCCTTCTCTATTACAAAAAAACAACCAAAAACGATTGTGATACCTTCAATTTCTAGACCCTCTATATGATATTCGTACAGCAATTACTGCTGTTAGTACTGATGTATGAGAATCAAATTATGTCCCATTTTTATCTGCAGTGTGTGTATGAGTTCAGTTTCCTTCCCAATAGTACGACTTATTTGAAGTTGCTGGAATTTGGACTTCGTAGGTTTGGTTACTAAAATTTTACAGAAAATTGCGTAATTACACGCCTTTGTGAGAAGAGTATCTCGTGTTCCTAAACCATTGTTATAGTATCAGCAGCAATATTTAAGAAAATGATCGACATTCACAAGTATAGCTTTGCCTTTGTATATCATTTTAATTGGAAAATTCTAAATATTAACTTACCGCAATGAACAATAATACCAAATGTCAATTCATGATTAATGTCGAAAACATGCTGGATTTTGATGTCAGTAATATAGACGAGTATGATATGGTAATTTCTATACTCCGTAAATATTCCGACTACTTGTATCAACATCGACTGACATTTTACCTCCAGAAATCAGCACTGACTTTGAAAATAGGATATCGATGCGACTCAGTGGGGCTCCTTTGTTAAATAACCTTCTAATGAAAATATTGTAGCAAATGGCAATTAATATGTACGTAATATGCAATGACCACACATTATCCTAAAAAAGATGTGGGCGTGTGTGTGTGTATATATAGATATATACACACACATACATGTAAAATTATAAAAATTGCAATATCAATATTAGTTTATTAATAACAGACTTTCGTTGCTGTTTTACAAATCTAGAATAATTGGGCTCTGACATATGGAATACACTAGAATATAGTTTGTAATAATAGTTTGATAAGTTAGCCTTATATTGATTTTTATATTCACAATTGTTATAGTTATGGCAATGTACTATGACTTGACTCACAAACATTCACTATACGATTGTCAGAATTATAGAATTAAAGACGATCAATCACCACATGCGATGATGTCGAGTAGCTTTAATATCACTATCCGAATGAATATATAGTTAAATGTACAGTTAAAACATCGAAAAAGTAAGATAATTTCTTAGTTTGTACAAGTATAACTACATTTATGATCAATTTATGAAACGTCGGATTATGTATCCAATACCTACGATGATATTTTTTTAGATTTTAACCGGTCGCCTCTAAAAAGATCGGCCAAAACTTTCGAATTCCAACTTGATTTTTTTTTCTTATTCAGGTCAAATCAACAATATCTGTATTTCTCTTCATCATATGCAACTCAACACAAATATTCATGATAAAATTTCACAGAATGGACAGATAATCTTGCATTGTGTTTATTCATAATGAAAACAAAAGGGAAAAAAAAACAGAGCGGAACTATCAATTCTGAAGTGAAGGTCTCAGTGTTTGAAATATGGATGCGTTTTTTTTTTTTTTTTTTTTAAATCCCACCGTCGAAATTTTGATTAAGCCATGGTGACTCGCCTCATATTCGGTCTCTAATTTTTCTTCTGTAATTAATCCCAATATTTTCTGGCGTAAGAATGTAGGGTGAATGTGTTTAGTCGTTAGCTACTTCAATAAGCAGGCTCAGTGGATGGTCACTCTTAAACCAAAAGTTGGCCACAGCTATTTGATTACGGAAATTTATTCCATGTTAACTCATTAACTAAACAATTGCGTTATAAAAAAGCACATATTAACTAACAAAACCATATACATTATTGCGCTAAAAATGTTTGATTACAAAAACTACTTATAAAAACTGATATAAAGGATGATAAGTATGGATCACAGACATATATTACAGAACTGGCAACTCCCCTATTGTTGGCTAGTTTCGCGTTGTATCGTCGTTTTGACTGTAGTGAGCTGACATTCACTTCGCTTGTATGATAAACATAAGCATGCAAACAATGTGAACAAACGAAACAAACAGACATCAAAGTACATTTGATCTTTCAAATACGGTTAACAGTGTGGTTACCTTCAGTTCTCATTTCAGGAGAATACGTTCTACAGAATCGTTTCTACAGAATAGTATTCTAGTTTCACACATCCAACACAATACCCGTTCGACACAACACATACATAAATTTAACACAAATAATTTAAATTAAATTGAGTCAAAATTTACCAAATTGACAATTAAATGTATGATGCTGATGATTCGATGATTGCTCTGAATAAGCGTTGCGTCAAACATAATCTGTAGAAAAATATTCAGAAAAATTCATGTAGAAAAACATTCTATAAAGCAATTCCCCTGTAGAATAACTCATGCAGGATTATTTCTGATGTCAATCTCGAATTTCTTTCTGTAGGAGAATATTCTGTAGAATCGAATCGCATTCAACCAAATAAGTGGCTAACCATTTTCAATCTGAGCCAGTACCACTAGCACATTCACCTTATATACAATTGTTTTTTATTTTATATCTGCATTTTGGATTCATGTTAACTCTAATTTAAAGAAGTGTAAGAAGCTGATCTTATCCTATCAGCAAAGTTTTACGTTCTCTGTCAAGTATTTTACATACCCCTTATATGTTTACATGCATAGGCAACTGTTATATCTGATAATGATTTGTAAATTAAATATTATAGTTAATTTAGATGGTCGTAATGCCTGTTGCAGTATTTGGGTTAGAATGGTAGTTTCCTACACTTTATTTTTTCTTAACGTTGCTTACATTGGCATACCAGACAACAAATTTGTCAATAATCTTTTTTCTTAAGTCAAGGTTTTTTGAAGACAGAATCTTTACATTCCAGGTTGAGATGTATGCTTACGACTAGAAGGACCACATCTTTCATTTTGATGGGCACAAATTTAATCTATTCACAGCTCCTCTACTTTTTATCGTAGATTCTCAAAATGTCGTGAATTTTAACACTATACAAAATTCATGCCATTTATGACACCTGTAAAAAAAACCTGTAAGTTCTACTGGGTGATTTCCAAACCTGGTCCTTCTATTCTTAAGGAAGTCAAATTCAAGCCCGCTAGTTAACAGAGCCTAATGCGTTGACTGAAGATATGTAAAAAGGCTCAGCCCTCGGCTAATATTGCTTCTGGTTGGGTGGTAATTCTCTTGCTCTGCACTTACCGATCCATCTTATAGGATCTCAATGTTAAATTCAGTCAGCATAGCAGAATCCTTCAATTTTCTCTCAACCCTTCATCCTCTGTTACCATACCTTTAACCGCGAAGCAAAGTCTATAAGGGTAGCAGTCTTTATAGATCTTCAGTCAACAACTGATGTGGTCATGTAACCATATAGGCATATCGCTCGTGCTATAACTGTCGTGACTACCAATGAAGTCAAAACTTATTTAGTGATCTGTGAGTCCCAGAAGAACATTAAGAACATCTATCTGCCGAACAATTCGGCTCCGTATTGCACAAGTTTCATCATCTGATTGAAACATATGAAAATGAATTTCGTTACTTTTGTTTGAACCACCGTGAAATCCGCTTATAACGCAAACTGTGAGAATTCATTTTCCTACTATTTCATTGAACCAGCTTGTTCTTTCTTAAGTGCCAATCCAATCTATCGAAGCATTAATACAATTATTTATATGAGTAGATTGTATTTTTGTCTCTGAAAGATGTGTTTTGAATCAGTAATATCTTAGCCTATTTCACTAAACAAATATTTCATTAAAAGCTAGAAAATATTGGAGGTTTATGCATAGAAACGAAGAAATTGCCATCAATTTTAACCGAAATAATCTGTGGTTACAATCGTGATATCTCTACATTTCTGAACAGTGGTTGCATGTATTAAGACTTCAGACTTTTTCCGATTGTTGTAAATTTTCTCAACTGTACTATTCCTGTTATACATATACTCTCATGAAATTTCTCACTTTTTTATGCAACAAAATTTCCGTTGTCGGATTACTCAAAACTTGATATTATAATTGAAAAAATGTTGTAAAAATAACCATATCATTTCAAATTTATTTGACGCGATCAGGTTGAGATAAATATATGAATGTAAACTTTATCTGCTCTACGTGAGTAAATTGATGAGAGTATATTTCGAATTGCAGTTAATTCTGTAGGTCTCAGTAAATTTTGAAATCTCGTTGGTACTGCAACATACTAAAATAAAATGCATCCAAAATTCTGGTACAAAAATTCTACAAAGCTATATGTTGGCAGGAAAATGAACTTGTGTGAATTTTCATAGACTTGCATTAAAAAATTCAACTGTGTATATGACAATGCAGGCCACAATGCAGATATTTACTTGACTGTATTTTAAAGGTAAACCTCCTGTATTTTCAATTCCTGCATTATTCTGAATACAAGCTTACCTTGAAAGTTAAATAACTTCTCGTTCTAGGATTTCATTCCAAGAATAATTATTTATATGTCGGTGACAGCATAACCTAATGTATAAGTCGAGTATGAGATTTTCTAATTATATCTAAGACCAAATACCTTGAATTATATTCAGAACAATTCATCAATACACGAAGATTTGGAATTTTCATTGAAACCAAAATATTTATATCAAGGAAACATCTCCCGATGTTATTCATGCCCTGACCCACTTACGTGAGACATTTAATTCGCAATAAATTGCAATTTTTTTCATCTATGATTTCATAGTCAAAGTCACGAGAATCCCATAATAGTAGATGAAGTCATTGAAACGAAGGAAATTTTTCAAGTAGATCTGACTTTAACCAATGTTTGATGTAATATTTCTAATTTGTTAACATTTGTCCAGCGTGAAATGGCAGGTTCCGTAGAAGAATTGGACAATGTATGAATATAGGATTCATAATAATTGACGGTGCCGGGATCGGGGAGGCGGGGCAGTAAATATGTAAAAATTTTTATTTGACACGTATATTTTCGAATGATACAAGTCTGGACTGTTTTGAAGAACAGCTTTAAAACATTCCTTGTGCATACTCTTTTATCACGCAAGGGTGATATTTATTTGGAAGATACATAGAACAACTGTTATCTCAAAACTTGTGGAATGAATGTTAGATTAAATTTCTTTTTGTATTACAATAGTAGTAAAAACAAAAATTTTATGAACCTATTCGAGTTTGCGTGCAAAATTCACTAGTATGAAGAATTTATTTTTTGTGCATCATTGAGAATCAATGTGTCACACATTTTTACTGTTATCAAAGGCCTATCGGTGACAGTCAAAATCGCAACCAATTACACGAATAAATTTTTTGATACTGTTATTGGGCGAAACAAAAATGTTTGGGTATACTGGTTGACATTGCCTACAAAATTCTACTGGCTGCAGCCTTATCAGGTAAGTCATGTGTAAACTTTGATAATAGGCAATATAAGTGATACACTTACACTTTACAATATACATTAACAATAAACTTCTTTTTGATAGCAGTGAATTTCTGTAAACTAGATACAATTTGTTCTTCATAGATTATTGAATCTTTGATCGGTCAAGACTAACTATAGCATGCCCATGAAGATGTTTTCTTACATCGTAGAGCATAGTCTGGTTATTGACTGCATGTTTCCGCTCCTCATCTGGCCATGCGAAAGTGACGGATCGCCCTGCTTTAACACAAGCACTATGGACAGCTATGTTGTAATAAGGTTCGATAATGCCATGGTATTTACACTCTTATAATTGGCATGAACCAGACTCTTTTCTCTTCATACGTCAAAAAGAAATCAGATGGGCTTAAGAATAAAACAATATAATTATGTGCATTAAGTTGCCGTTCAAGTGAAAGATTTAACAATAACTCTGTAGATACTATAAACCAAGAACTTTGGTACTTACTAAAGACTTATACGATTCAGTTAAACTAGCTAACGAAGATGTGAATTAGCTGGTTAGTATATTTCAACTGGTTAAAATGATTTTCTTGATGTCAAATTTTTGGTACAATTTCAAACTTTTCTCACAGATTTTAAGTGGATTTGTAAATGTTTCCATCTCATAGTAAGTCAGTTCCCAGGATTGTAAATTTTCAGGTAGTGTATGTATATGGATAATTTCACGGCATATACATATCGATATACTGGAATGTTGATATTATCCAGAGAAGAATATCAATATTTATTCCGATATTTACCTTGCCGATATTGGTTACAAACACTAAAAGTTGCCTGGGTGTTACTGCGCATTTTTTAGTGGAAAATATTCACAAAAATGTAACAAGTGGCGTCACCAAATTAGAGTAACGTCATACCTCTGAGAACATTCAAAATTGGCTATTGCAAGTGGTTATAGGAATGTAGGTATGAGCAGTATTTTAGACGTTGTTTGTGATAGTGCTGCAAATATTAAGGAAGCAGTTGTAGATTGTTTTGGTGCAGAGAAACAATTTGCCATGCTTTGCGCATCTGTTTAATTTAATACATTCTAAAATTATTCAAAAAGATCAAATCAATAGCTCATTGTGTAATAAAGTTGAAGTTATTGTGGCATTTTTAAAAAAATCTGTGGTTGCTAAAATGTGTTAAAGCAATTACTATGACATGCTAACCAGATTTGCAGAATTGGTGAATAAACTTAGTGTTATACTTTTCGAGTCTGTTCATACTCCGGAAATGTTAACAGCATGCTTAACTTCAGACAATCAGAAAGTTCACTGATTTGTGAAATCCCTTTAGAGGCAACTTTACTAGTGTTGGGGGAGAGTTATGTTATAGCGAGCCAAATTATACCGGTAGTCAAGTCATTGAAATATAATTTAGACATATCTGTAACAAACACGGCATCAGGGTTTCGTTGGAAGAATCTTCTTGAAGAATTTACAAAGAGATTTGAAATTATAGAACAGGTAACTCTATTACTGGTGGCAACTATTTTGAAACAACGACTTCGGAAAATTCAATTCGCAAATATTTTGACATTGCAATAATCGAGGCTCCAGTGCTATCGCTAAAATAACAAAAATACTCATAACTCCTTTCTCTGAACAATTTTTATATGAAAATAATAGCAAAGTTAAAGATACTCCAACTGCAATGGATAGTTTTTGGTTTTCCCACGACAATTTGATTCCATGTAAATAAAATTGAAAGAGCTGGAGCGCTAGCTCGTGATGGTATGGTCGATGAATAGAAATATTATCGACATTTTAAACCAACATAGCCAATCAAAGCTCCACAAACTGGTAATAACATATTCGTATATTACTGCTAGTTCAGTTTCGTCCAACTTTTTATTTTCGCTCGCTGGTCTTGTCATGACTGGTCTGCATAATAGGCTGATCAGTCAACATTTACAAATATTGCTATTTTTTAATTCGAGAGGATTGGTGTATCTCATGGATGTATAAACAATTAATCGTTTTTTTTTTACATTTAATAAACTAAAGAGAAGTGTATATGTTTTCTGTTTTTTATTTTATGATACCGGATAAAAATATGCGAGATATCGATATATTGAAATATTGATATTGAAACTCCGATATTTTAGTTTATTTTATTGATTTTATTCTGAATTAGTCACACATTTACTACGCTTATGCACATTGAAAGTCTTATTTTGTCCGTTGACGCACCTGCGCAGCTGTTGAATAGCTTAAATTGGTAAGCTTCAGTAAGCTTGGTTGCTTAGAGCATGCAGACATGGAGGAACGTACACCAAAGGTACCTGCTAGCCGATCGAAGTATTTTTGTATTTTTTATCGCCTCTACGTGGCATTCCTACTTAGTAGTACCACTATAGGGGGATGGGGGAGCACAGAAGGCTGTGGGTGGGAGGTACTGTGGTGTGCGTATACACGGTGTGCTTAAGAGTGCATCTTCTTTCTCAAAAAAAGGTTCTCTCTCGCACTGGACTGGATTTAAGTAAGATGTGTACCAACGGCGCCAAAATACCGTACATCGGTGGTGATTAATTGTTGTGATGCTGAATCTGTGTGGGGAAACAATGAGCGGAACTTTAAACGAGTCGCATTACTACTATACATGATGGCATTAGCGATCAGGGTAGTGTTCGCTAGAAAACTAATTCCCTAACAATATAGGGATTTCTTTGGACAGTTGGTACACATCTCATTTGAAGGCTTTAACCTCGAAGAAAGGGGCGTGTCGTAGGAGTTCTAGGTACACCTTAGAGCATATGCTCTAAGGAAATGATACAAGATGTGAGTCGAGAGTTTGTCAATCACCTTCAAGTGGAGCGTGGAGGTCGCGTACTTCTCCTTGGATCTCTTCTCCGTCTCCTTCCGAAGGCGCACGGACGAGCGTCCGAGCATCTTTTACTTACGAAATTACTGCAATCACTAGTTTATTTATTTAATACAAAAAGACTCACAATCTAATTCGAGACAACGATATCAAAATACGACATCATACAGGAACTTGAATAGACATGGGCAATAGCCATAGGTATAGGCATTCTAACACAGGCGGTCATAAAGGCTCAACGACGTGGTCAATAATTAAAAATAAGGTAAAATAAGCCATAAGAAAACACAAAGCACGGTATAAAATTATATAAACGGTCGGTAACGAGAAGGGAAAACCAAATAGAACTCGGGTGTTCGCAACGTTGACAAAAACTCGCTTACATGAAAACTGAAAGAAAATAGGTAGTATAGAACCTCAAAAAACGGGAGGATACAATAGGCGAAACGATGAAAGAAAAGGATACTGTCAAGATAACCCAAAGGTAGAAGGAAAATTTGAGGTGGACAAGATCAGGCTCTACGACGGCTTCCACAATTCGCTCAGTTTAGACAAGATAATGGGAGAATGGAAGGGTCGTATCCAATAGATGAAACACAAGAAACGCAGGTGAAAAGGTAATAGTATCCAGTTTATTGACAATAAGCAAGAGATTGAGTTCAGTCGAAGGATTCAAGAAAAGTAATTACATCCAGAGAGAAAGGTGAGAGTGAGAGTTGAGAGATCAACGAGACAGGTATTCGTGTGATAAGCGACAGATAGAGATGCTGGTGGTTCGCGATACTATTACTATGAGTTCGTATCGAACAACAAGGCTTAAAATGATCAGATAATAGTAGGCTAGCATGCAATGCACAATCTAAGATCACTAAAAGTAAATGCTGATAATTCAGGCGTAAGCGGGTAAAACGTAGGGAGAGAATAGTATTATCATATTTAACAAAAGCGGTCAAGATAATTTCTACAGAGAGCAGTAAAAAATTGTAAGCGATACAGGAATGCAAGACATGGGAGAAGTCAGTTACGAAAGTTGTCGTATGATAGAATATCGATCCATCAAGCAATGCGTAGAAGCGGTTGCATCAGCCGCTTCGCGCCATGTGCGAGAGGATCGGATCCATACCACGGTCGTATGTAAGACCGTGGTCCATTGAAGATAGCGATCCGACTGGCGATACTGCGGCATCGATATCCGAGAGGTGCGGATCCTCGCTACGCTAATGTTCTCCCTGCCGACTATTTCTCCTGCGCGGCAGCTGGTGACTAGTTCAAAAGAGCTGTTGTGCCGAGACATGCTGGGGCGTTGGTCTTCGCCTTGGTTCCTCACGCAGGGCCCACCAGTTTCACGTGGTCCAGCACTTACTCGTTCTGGGCTTGTGATCACGCTAGGATCGTCCGATGAAACGTGCGTATCGCACAAACACGTCCGTATTTGATAGCCGACGGAATAGCAGGCGGTATAGTTGGTTCAGCTCCTGGCAGATAAGTCTAGCCGATTGGAGGTCCACATTGGTGCGCACCATGTATCGTGCAACCAGCTGACCCTATCCGCAAACCTTGTAGGCAGCACCCACGCCGAGTCGGAGTGGCGGTATTCCGTCCTCTGTGGTTCACGGTATATGTCGCTGTTGAGCCGGCCCATGACTTCTACGATATGATATCCAGTTCTCTCGAAGAGACGTTCTTGCAGATAGTTATCGTAATGTGACAGAAAAGTATAAAATGTATGCGTTCGCTTATCAGTATCGAAAGCAGGTAATTCACTATTATTTGATGAAAACAATATTTAATAAGCTACAAAATGGCAAAAAGATTGCCGTATATTATGAAATAGAACGGAATAGATTTGCATATGATTATAATTTTCTTGAAACTAAAAATTCTGTATATCCGAAAAGCCTAATATCGTATGTTCCACCAAGGATGCGTAAAATCTGTGCATGCTGCCGTAGGTATATTGCTAAATTGATATGCAGAAATGGCAGAAGTTCCTTCCCAATTGATCAGAGTGCCATTTTCACTCAGTAATCTTATCGATAATAAGAAATGTGTTGGTCGTCGGGAATTTTGCAAGTCGCCGTAGAGTACGATCAGACTCCAACGTACGTGGCCGTTGGTCGCACGGATGAAATTGCGAATTAACCCTTCAATCTCAAACCAGTCCTCACCAGGTACGTAACCTCCAGCCACGGAAGCTCCTCGATTCAGCCGAGGACTTTGTGGAGCGAAATTATATGTAGCTCCTGGACCGCCTAAGGAATCTGCCAAAAGATGTCCTGCTTCATCATCTCCTTGCCGGTCCATTCGTCTCATAGATCGGTGCACTTCGGTAGATATATCCTGTCTCGCATTACCTATATGTCTTCTATATATTGTAGCTTCCATAACCACTGTTAAATCGATAGCGGTATCATGATTACTATCCGCGTAAACTCGAAAACTCGAGTACGAAGTTACGGCAATTGTGGGACTCGTAACAAATGCTGTATGATAAAAGTCGTTATTTCTAACATCGGTAACATATTCTTCGACGAAATTCAATCCTCTACATTCAACGTTGCAAGTGCTATTATTAATTTGCCTTTTTGTTCGTCGCCATCCAACGGTATATTCTGCTGCATTGCAATATTTTCGTCTATCGGTTGAAATAAGACGGAATGAGGGTTCTTGTATCAATTCTTGAATAAACCAATAATATGCGCTAAGACCATAGAAATATTGTCTTCCATCAATTTGAAACGAAAACGACAGGGCATAATAGTTTTCCCACCAATCATTTGTTTTCTCAGAACCCATTTTACCACCTGGTAACAATTCTTTGATAAACCAATGTTTTTGACCAGGATACACACCATAAAAATAGGATTTGCCGTGCATACTAATCGGAAGATACAGTATATGATTTGACGTCCAATGCCCGTTGTTGGTTTCTTTACCCATTTTACCATAAGGTAAAATTTCCTGAATAAACCAATATGTGTCCTCGAGGCAATAAAAATATTGACGGCCGTGTATGGAAAATGGGAATCCCAAGGTGTAATAATCATTCCACGATCCACTATCAGTTTGCTCACCCAATTGTCCATTGGTTTTCAATTTTTTAATGAACCAAGTCCTACCGGTCAGACTAAATACATAATGCTCACCACCAACGTTAACTGGAAATATTATGGTGGGTAGCGATGGCCAGTATCCTCTGTCGGTTTCAGCTCCCATTACTCCGTTCGGTAAAATTTCTTGGATAAACCAATAGTAGTAGTCATTGATACAATAGATGAATTGTCTACCGTTGATGTTATATTGGAATGCCTTGGCATAATAATATTTGAATGAACCGTGGCTCGTTTCCTGACCCATCCTTCCATTACTTCTCAATTCTTGAATGAACCAATTGCTTCCATGTATACCAAAAAAATAATTTTTGCCTCCAACCGTGAGTGGTAAAGAAATGCTGTGTTCTGTAATCCATTGTCCATTTTGAGTTTCTGCACCGAATTTGATATTGATACGAGATTCAACACAATTAATAATACCAACAGTCGTTAGAAGGAGTGTTAAAAACCGCAACATTTTTGAAACGTCTTTTCACTAATGATCGTTCAAATCCGTTTCCACACGATTTATATACGGTCGGCGCTAGATAGATAGCGTTTCACTATAAAGCCATCCCAGCGATTTCCCCTCCATACGCACGATCACACACGCAAACGCTGCATGATTAAGAACTGCAAGACACTCCAAGAATTTTTCGGGTCTCACGTCTATCTCGTTGACGTCGAACACCGCGGCTCTTGCGCCACCCAAGAGCAATCGGCTCATTACTTAGAGCATATAGTAGATGGAGGGAGCCTTCTGGCCGAAAAGCGTGACGACAGAAAGGGAATGAGTTTTTTGCATTTTACTCAAATCTGGAGGGTGACCGGACCAAACGGACTTCAAATTCGGATTCAGCGGGTCGAAATACTAACATGTCCGTAGGTGGGTCCGGTCAAAAGTACAGACAACTTTTTTTTTGTGTGCCGGTGTAATTGGCGAATATTAGATAATAAGCCTTAGAGCATATAGGCATGGCTTCAACAGATGACTGATAGCAAATTTCAGAGCAAAAAGCTATCAGGATAATATTTCTCTGGATAGTGATACAAAAATAATAAAATGAGCGCGCGATGGTTTTTAAACGACACTCGGTGATCGATTACGGTGGCACGTCGACAAATTTGTGTCCACACCACGGTGTAAGAATAATAGGTGGTCCGGCTGGGGCTTGGTGGCTGTGATTATTTTAGCATAATTCAGTGCTTGGCCACCAGACGGATACGTGTCGCAAGGGTCAATTGTAAACAATTATAGCACACACAGTGTTCGAAAAAGAGGAGATGAGGGTGTCATGTATATTAAAATTTGAGCAAAAGTTGCAGTTGCCAACATAAAATAACAATAATATCAAATTATAAAATATATAAAACATGTAAAGTAATATAAAATAAATACGAGTAAACTTATGAGGTTGAAATTCATAACGTTGCCGCAACAGAATGATTGATAAAAGTTTGAAATTTTCAAACACACGAAATTATACGATAAAATTTTCGAAGTTTAGTCAAACATTATGTGTCTCACTTATTTTGCAATAACAATATTTGAGTCACAAAATTGTGCCTTTTTTCAATATTCTATTGCAGCAACGTTACGAATTTCCTGTTAAAAACTACGTACTCATCAACCTTGATAATTTTCTCTTTTCACGGCTCTGCTTTAAAATGTCCCGTGTATGAATTTTTGCCCATTGTCGCATTCTCATCGTTATAGATTAGTGCATGATATATGACACAATTTCATCCTTGTGTTGTTCGCAAGGAAATGAAAAGCTATAATTCTATATGTCAGACACAGTCGATTCATATACAGATCAATTTTCAGATTCTATGTGCTTACAAAAGTATTTCTCGATCGCTGATAGAAGAGAAAACAGAAAAATATTGCTATGAATTAAACCACCTCGGGTTTTCATATTAATTAATTCTGCTTCGCTGAGAGTATCATTATCTTTAACAGACTGAAAAGCTTTCTGACATACTTGACACTTATTTTGTTTTCTTAATTTGCGACACAAAAATCCGGTTACATAATATATTATGCAATTGACAACCGAAGCCGACGCATAATCATGGTCAAACCTGACAATATCTTCGCATTCCCATTCTGTTGTTTGGATAATGGAGTCTAACTTTGTCTTTAATTCTTGCAAATGTTTTGAAATGTGTGTAGTATCCTTTTTGAAAATCATTGGGTAATCTGCCGATGAAACTAAAGGCTTGTGCATATCTTCTTGTACTGTACAATTTCCAAATTTCGGGGGTTTCAACAGTTGATATATTGATATCAATTTATAAAGTTGCAAAAATGAAGGAAGCGTAGGGTGGTCATTGGCAGCTCCTGCTTGCCGAATGATCCCAAAAAATTGCTGCAATATAGATTAGATACTATTTTCTAATGAGGCTGAAGTTAGTAACGTGAACGGAACGAAACATCAGGGAAAAAATCACTTTTTTACAATTTTAGTATGACTTGTAAGGAGTCGGTATTCCAAAAACCTTTTTCAAAACTACACCAATACGAGCAATTGAGTCTTTCCATTTGTTATACAAATAAATTTCTTTCGGAACGTTGAAAAAAGATATGTTCTTCCCATACGCGTCTGAAGCACGTTGATGACAGACACAACAAGTCTTGACCATATTTAAATGTATTCTTATCTAAATAAATAATAAATAAATATTATATCGTTGAACACCGTTATCGTTGATTATATTCACGATTTATATTTCAATGGTTATACCTCCTCTGTTGTGATTGAAACTTAGAGCATGAAACCTAACGTGCCGCCATTATTGTTTACAATTGGCCCTTGCGACATGTATCCGCCTGGTGGCCGAGCACTGAATTATGCTAAAATAATCACAAGCCTTAGCATTGCGGGGATAGGGCAGCCGGACCACCTATTATTCTTACACCGTGGTCCACACCAATTATCTCTGCAGGCTGTCGGGTATCATCGGGTATCATCGCCCCGGGTATCATGCTTGAGCAGTTCTTTACGCAGCCTATAATATTCTTCGAATAACGCACGCAGTTTCTACCACACGCAGCTTTGTTATCCCCTAGACGTCAGGCCAATTTGGCCCAGACTTCACCGAGCGGTTTTCGCTGCAGCTGATTTTTCGAGTCGATGCTCGTTGGCAAGTGTAACATGAAATTTATGGTTGATAGAAATAATTGTTGAATAGTCCAATTACTACGCAGCCAAAGTCATCTCTCACTGTAAAGTCGACATCTACATCTACAGTTTTTATCATTCTTTACAAAAGAATTCGCAAACGATAACGTGGTACGTAAAACTTCGTCCGGTACATCTGAGATTACACCTTCGACATCATTATAGTATTTCTTTACTATTTTTTGTATAATAAAAATTGATTAACATAAGTAAAATGAATAAAGAATCTTATAAGTATGAGAACTTTCGGTTTTGCTAATGATTACAAGTTAGACTTCGAGTTTTTCTGATTGGTACAAAGTTCGAACTCATATGAAAAATATTCGTGAAATAGAATATCTTTCTGCTCATTGGTATTAATTGCAATTAATATTTTGTCAAATATTAGTTCAAGTAACGTCGAAAATTGGCATACCTCGAAGTGCTCCATACGTCATAAAAAAAATTTTCCTTCGATATTTGAAATAATTCTATAGAACTTTTCCCGTAGCATAGGAAAAAACGTGTTATCAAATTTTTAATCTACTGATTAACTATTAGAATATGCGATTAATTTGCAAGAACCACTCAAAATAGAAAAGAGATACATCGTAGGTACGTTGTTAAGTCGAAGGTACCTCCTAGGCTTTCAATCAAAGTAAAATAATCGATTTCTTAATATTCACTTTACTTTCATAGACAATAGATACGGGTATATGCAAGACCGTCCAATAATATACATTGCGTCTTGGGAACAGAGGCTCAAGCGATGGTCCGAAACCCAGGTATAATGCGTATAAACGTTTTTTCCTTTTCTTGGTGTTTTAAACGAATATTTCGCGACCAAATGTTGGATAATAATCTGAATTATACCTTCAAAATCCAAACTTCCTTACAACATTTCTACGAGACTTTCTAGCATTGTCCCTGCTGCATTGACTGAGGTGCTGTTCCACGGACTGTAACGCCCGAAACGCATCGAGCATTATAATATCTACTAATTCCCAAAATTCATGGTTAGCATGTACGATCGAAATTCATCTTCTTTATAAATCATCACAATTTTCTGTTGAGCTACACTCCTGGAATCGGAAGCTGTAAGATTCACGACGGACCAGAGACTTGGAATGCAGCACGACTTACCTGTAAAAAGGAAGATGGCCACCTAGGAGTTATAAATTCCGTACATCGATATCGATAAATATCGATGTGTGTCGTCTAGAATTGATATATTTACGTTGATTAGGTCAAAAATTGATGCAAATATGAAGCTATGCTTTGTTTTACTCCGAACCTCTGAACTTATTCAAACAGATATGCCGGCGAAGATAACCCGCAGTTGCGACATATTTGTTTTGAAATGTGTTATGCAGTTACATGATTGGAGTTATGTTCGTCACACTGGCTGCAGTGAGGCAAAAATTGCTCTGCCCTACCTTGTGAGTAGTTTTGGTTCAACATTTTTGTGTTGAGAGCTTATCCAGCTTTTGAGTTTTGTAAAGCTTTGTGAAAGCCTTTTTACAAGGTTGAAAGTAGGAAATAACTACGTGTTCGTTATATCTACAACATAATAGAGCTGATTGGGACTTCCAAAACAGTACGATATCACAAAGATGGTATTTGAACTGCGCAACTTTTATAATTGAGCAAAACAGCACTGGCAGTTGGCATAAAATGATTATCGGATTACGTTTTGTAGTAAATAGGGTCCTGAGGTCATGCCGTCGTGTTATTCCGTGAATTTTTTGTTCTCACTGCCTCCTCTGACGGGCCGACCCGAGGTTGAAGAGATAATAATATTCACCGGATTAAGTTGATCTTACTGTCGAAAACGAATTTCATTGAGGTCAGAGGTACGCGATAAGTTCGAGTGATATAATAATCAAAAAAGACGATTATAATATAGAACAGTCGTGGATGCAGCCGACACATGGTTGAAACTTTTATACAACTGTCCGAGGGCTGAAAGAGCCGTCAAGACCAGTTACAGTCTTCGATACATCTGGATATCAGCAATGGCGATCATCTCCGTTGTGCTTCGAATGTCGTTGTGTATTACACTGACAATGGCACAACAACCTGCATCCACTAATTCTAGTGTGGTTTGGCTTTATCGACCGACATTCAGTGAGTGATTTTCGTTGAAAATATGCTGCTACTTATTTTCACGCGAAATAAAATATCCAAAACTCAAATTCTTCTGAAAGTCCCGGCACGCCTCGTGATCGTGGGGTACATTACATTTATATCTTCGATCGGCAGGTTTGCCTGTAAACGACCTTGGCCATCTCACTCACCTCTTGATATTTTCCTGTAGTTTATAACTTGGGTTCGCGTTGCACGTCACCGCTACACCACGCACGACGGAATCAATCGACTGCCGTACGAGATGACTACACGTAAGAAAGTTTATCCCGGAAGGCAATATCTCTGTAAGACTCTTAGTTTTGACGCATTCTGATTGGCACAAAATTCTAGATCATATGAATAATGTTCCGCGAAAGAATATTCTTTCGCGCATTTGTATTGATGGTAATTAATCTTTTCGCAAACATTAGTTCAAGTAACCCAAAATCTCTTTCTTATTTTGATTAGACCTTGCAAATTAATGGCACATTCCAATAGTTAATCAGCAGATTAAAAATTTAATAACAAGTTTTCTTTCTGTGCTACCAGGATATATGTACTTACTATTTAAGGATTACTATTTAAAATTTTTAAGAAAAAAAATTTCATGACGCATGCCAACGCAGGTACCTCTTGCGCTTTGAATTGAAGTAAAATAGTCAATTTATTATTATTCAGTTCATTTTCATAATCAATCAGTAAGGGACTATTTCGAGACTATTGAAGTAAAGGCTTGCCGAATAACGGATAGCCATTTTGGATTTGCGTTGTCAACACGTGAGAATGTCGAGTAGAGTCAGTTTCAAATTGCCTCTTTTTCGTTTGTATAAATTGCGTAATGAGTGTTCGAATTAGCGAATGGATTATCGTGGAATTTATAATCTGGATGCGTTGCGGTTGCTGTTGCAGTTGCGTTTAGTTGAGTTCGTGTTTGTACATTTCGATTTAGTTTTTGCGGTTACGGTTCGACATACAATTAAGTTTTCTCTCGAGTTGGGAACTCTTTAGGTTTCATTCAGTTGACTTAAGGCCCCGCTGACCTGGCATGTCATATATATATTTCGTGACGTCAGAAGCGGGGAAAACGCCATTACGAATCCTGCGAGAACGGAAGCACGAAACTTACTCGGGAAATTTTTAAATTGAAGCTTGAATAAAAGTGTACGTGGCTAACTCAGTCACTGGTCATGCAAATCGCTGATAGTGTTTATAATAAAGAATAATGAAGTGAATAAAATCACGCCAAAACAAACATGGCCGATCGGAGCTACCGCATGTTGAATATTCACTGATTGCACTGTTTCACAATTTCTTTCACTCTCACCAGACAGTTAGCCATGTACAAAAGCACTCACTTTATTCGGCAAAACTTATACTATCAGTTATTTTTTTGTAAATATGGCACGATTCGTAACGGCGTTTTTCATGTGGCAGCCCGTTCATGGTCCACAAGAAGTATGTCTCGATCTGTAACTGACATCATTGGTTGGATCTAACAGAACAAGCCAATGAAATCAGCGGCCTTAGTTCACCGTTCAACGTTCAGAGGCGCTGCACGTATTTATGACGTCACGATTTGATATTTTCAAGTCAGGTCAGCGGCGCCTTAAAGTTGAGATTAGAATTACGTTAATGCAGTTAAGTTGAGCTAGCTAGAGAAGTAGAACTTAGATTTTATGCGTTAAGCGTGAGTGTCAAGTACGATCTAGTTCAGTAAAGTTTAGTTGAGGTTAATGTTTAGCTTCGTTCAAGTTGGTTCCTTTAGTTGTCAAGTAATCTCGCAGTTGTTCCGAAGCTCCGAGTTGGGTGATTGCGAACGCCGTCTGTTCAGTAGCCGAGTCAGCACGCAGTCTAGAGATTAGTTATAGTTCGATTTAATAGCGCTTTATTTGAATTTATCTGCATCTTGGGGACTTCGAATGTTGAATTGAGTTTTAAATCAGCTCGTGGTAGTGCCAAACACCAAAATGAACACATTAGATTCAAACAGACAAGTTATAAATACTCGTTTTATAAAACTTTGTTGCCAGTTCAAAGAACTCCGCAAAAATCTTGTGGGAGTCGGGTTTTAGTGAAATCATCTGGATATTTTATATGTGTTGTAGGTCGTGGCATTCTGAAACAAAGTCTTCATGGGCACGACCCTCCGCTATGAATAGTTTGGGCGCTAGAAAAATGTTCATCCCACATCCACTATTTCTTTGTGTAAGAAAAACTATGAAGATATAAATTTTCGGTTATACGCACTCTCTAATCTCCATTTTCCCAGCGGTGAACCAAAAATACCTATTTGCACCAGGTCTCACCAGGTAACGTCATCTACAGGTACGATCATTGAGATTGGAGGAGGAGATAAATCGATAGACTTCAAGTAAACATATCTGGTTACGTGTCTCAGTTTTATTCATAAGAAATAATTTTTTTCTCGTAATTTTTCTCGCACAAAGGAATACAGAACATGGGATAAACATTTTTCTATCGCTCAAAGCAGCGGGTCGTGCCTACGGAGGTTTTTTTTTAGAACGCCACGACCTACAACATATAAATAATCTAGACGATCTCACTGAAACCCAATTCCCATAAGATTATTATGGGGTTCAGTCAAAATTTTGGAATCTAAGTGGCACATGCCTTGCAGAGAATGAAAATAGGTACTATTCTACAACTCATTTACTTGCTTTCCGATTACTCACCCACCACAACTGATTCCCATTGTCCGCAGCTACACCCCGGGAATCGGTGCTCATAAGGTTCACACTGATGCAGCTAACTGGTACGACGCTTGGTTGAGATGTCGACTCGAAGGTTCCAACCTATCCATCATCAACTCCGAGGCTGAAAAGAATCTCATCGTTGAACTTCTGTCAAGAGCGGGTCCTTCGCATAACGGAAATCTAGAAGGCCGTGCTTATATGGGTTTTCACTCTTTCTTCTATCCAAAGGTGTGGATAACACTTGAGGGTCAAACTTTGTCCCAGGCAGGATTCAATGAATGGCACGACGGTGAACCTAGCGGCGGTGATAATGAGCGTTGTGGATCCATTTTCACTTCAGACGGTAAATTAAACGACCAGGAGTGTGGCCGGACCACCAGCTTCGTTTGTGAGAGGCACTGCTGCTAGGATTCGCTGTGTTATCCATTTTGATATTGATGTTATTATTCGCATTATGAATCTATTTCACAAATGATGTACTAACGACAATGCGACAAATTAAAATAAACATTTGAAACCACTATGTCATATTTTAATTTTAATCGCATGTGTAACGGATGTTTTATTTTTTTTCACATACAAATTAATCAGTGACGAGAGAAGATGCAACTAACTGTCTTAGAGATATTCTAATGCAAGAAATTGAGATTCAGATTGTCATTTAAAGTGTAGACCAACACGTAAATTGGCATTTATTAAATACGACGCTAATATGATTGTAGCAATAAATTGATAACGGCGGCAGGTTTTATAATATACATATTTTGGCACAATATATAACAAATATGAATGACCTAAGAAGAACAAAAACACACAGTCAATCATGCATCATATTCATTCAGAATATACAATTCATTTAAATTAATATCAGTTTCATCTGAAATAAAATTTTCACAGATTATCAATTATTTTCAGTAAAAATTTACCTGAATATTTTCCACCATTCCAACTGAATGTCGTAAAAAATGGGAAAAACCCGCGTTAGGGGAAATTTTCGGGTTTCAATTTATTGTCAAACAATAGGTATTTATTGTCTGATTGGAATGTCCCGAATGAAGGTATTGTCTTGCCAGATGTGTGCTGGCTGAAGTTGTCGGACAGCGAGGTACGGACTAACTTGGCTAGAGTCATATACTGGGTTCGGCGTGTCCGTACTTACGAGGGACATCAGTTTGCTGTCCCCTTCTGATTTCGTTGAGACTCATGTATGTTGTACTTTTTTTTAATCTGCCGAAAAACGGTTTAGAGGGGTGAAAAGGACCCCCAAAGATGGGCAGTTAACGAGGTGATTTTTTGATGCGCTTTATGGATTTGAATGAAACTACCGCTGAAGTTTTCCTATTCATTATGAAAATATTTTAGTGTTGGTTTCATTCAAGTACATGAAGTGTGTCTAGAAATCACCCCGGTGAGTCCCCATCTTGGAGGGTCGTGTTAACCCCTCTAAAGCGTTTTTCCGCAGATAAAAAAAATCCATGCCTCTTAGTTTTCAATGTTCTACAAGATACATGCGTCTTAACGAAATCAAAGGAGGATACCAAACTGATGTTCCTTGTTATAATCTAATGAACAATTGATTATGGAATATAGCTGAATTATCGGATTGTAAAATTCGAGTATGTGCTGGTATCTAAGTCGTGTGCCGACGCACAACAACTTTGTCTAATCAGTTTCCGTAATACCGCCGATTCTAGAATTCAGAGGACAGCTTCGCGATATTTTCGTACATACATGTGTTACGTTTCTGCCGGTAACTACGGCGGTGCCCTCCGTGCACCCTATCTTTATCGACGCGTAGTTACCACAAGAGAGCCTTACGCGCTCTTACCATATGTCTTAGCTAATACCTACATACACAATTACCACCATGACATGTTACTCTTAGATCGATAATTCTAATATTCACCATTATTTCATTAATAAGGCTCAAACATATATGGTACATACATATATTTTTACATTTTGACCGTTATGTCTTTCAACACTAGCTTTCACATTAAACTATAATTTACGATTCTCAGCTGCAACATCTCAAGTAATAAACACTTGCAATAAAATTTCAAAACCTAACACTCAATAAAGATAATTTAGTAGATTGAACAATGGAAACGTGAGAAGAGAAACTACGCATAGCTCAGAAACAGATAAAACTTATTCTCAGAACTAGGGATAGTGCCCTTATTTTAATGATTATGCGGCAAATTATCGCATCGCCGATTGCTTTTTAAACCAACCACCTCGCGCTAATTCCCCGCCAAGATCCTATACATACTAATCAGAAACCTTACGCCCATATAAATTAACATCCTCATCCGATCATCCTAGACCCGCGAGAACCCGCAACTCTTTTCAGCTCCTCTTACTTTTTCCACCCAAGAGTTCCAGACGTCATGGAGAATAAAATCAGACTTCGTAGAGAACAGAATAAATTCCGACATTATGGAAAACAGAACATTTTAGAGAACAGATTCAGACAAGTTCTAGATCCAGTGAGAGTAAATCAAACAGTTAATGAAATCACGACTTTACAGAAAACCACAGAATCAAACTATCAACTAATTATTCAGAGCCTCAGTAGGTTAAACGGTTTTATTATTGTGACGAGTGAAAACCAACCGTTATACAAACCACTGTAACCTTTACCATTAAAACTTGTTAAGTTTGAGTTAATAACGGAGTATAGAACCCAAGTGTTGTCGTCAGAAACAATTAATTATTCCAGTCACGCATAGTGATGGTTGGCACGAGCCGAAAATAACAAACTGTCAGAATTAGTGAGTGAGCTAAGTGAGAAAACCTGAAGAGCTGATCAACAAATATCCTAGATTCACATTCAATAACTACGTAAGTCTAGCTCTTAATTTGTCCGGAATTGACCGCTAGAACGTCACACTATCCCTCGGCTCGTTGCTTTTCTATGCCAAGTTGTCTGTGCTCTATGCCGCAGAAAAGACGAAATGGACGAAATATTGGCACCCATTTCCAATACATAATTTTACGAACATTAATTATTGAATAATAAAAGTACCTATCATTATGCTGATACGTATATCCCATTTTTTTGAATTGCCGGTAGTTAACAATACCTGCAAATGGGATTTTCATGGAGATTGAAAATACATAACCTATAGGCAGAATGCAGAAGCCATGTGGCTGGACTGGACTTTTGCAATTGCGCATGCGCTAAAGCAAAATTACGTCTGTACCGTATCTTATGTAATTTTCTTAACCCACGTTATACAACCTGAACAAGTGAAAATATTTACGCGAGAGTAACGTACGTCGTTATATACGGAGTAATAGGTGTGAAGGCTGTAACCTGGAAATTTATAATCGTTATGGTGAAATTTTGCTATTTTGTTATGCCAGGTCAAGCTGTGCAAACTGACCAAGATAACTTTCAAGCGTAGTGCTAACTAAATGCTTGTTAAACTAATTGACGTCAACCTTCGTGACAGGTCACGGTTTCATAGTCACTTTGCGTTAGTAATATTTTCAAAGCCTGATAAGAATTTTACCAAATCATTATTCCACGACTTTTTTAACCTTCAATGTGATGCTGATGATGAAACTGATTCGTATGAAATAAATTCATCTCTGGAGCTAACAGTGTTTTGTGATACTTAACATTGAACTGCTATAAATGATGTATGACAATCAGCACGTTCAAAAATAAGTCAATCATGTATCGTTTGACTTTGACACAAGTTCCATTGAAGAACTTGACATGATTTTGGAATATCTCTTCCTATCTATAAAAACAACAGCTTTTAACAGTATCGTAGAACACCCAGGAAGCCTGTTACATTTCTGTAAATATATTTTGAGATTACCAGCCCTGATAAAATCTTTGTAACAAACTATTATGTCTAGAGAGATCTCCAATTTTCAGTATTCACCGACTTGCTGAAGCTTGGTGAATTGAAATTTAATACACTTTCCTTCGTTTGGTTACGAGATAATTGAACACCAATTTATTTGTAAGCTACGATTATCTTGCTATCATTAAAAAAAAATTAACATGAAAATTGTGAACAAGAGCTTGGAAATAGAGCTTCAATGATTTTAAGTCCTTTTGAAATTGTTAAAAAAAATAGTAGGTTTGTTCGACTTCGTACTATAATGGTTTATTTTTGGAGAAATCTATTTTCCATATATTTACTGGAACTGATTTTTTTGCTAATGGTAGATTTAATACTCCTATTTTATTGAAAATTAATATCAGTACAATCTTGAAAAATTGAATATTCATCAATATGAGCGTAAGGAAAATAAATGTCTCATTGTGATTAAAATTCTGTAGAGAATAAATTTAGCAATAAGACAATATATTGTGGAATGAAATCGAATAAATCTATTAAATTTATAACTATTTTAAAGTAATTTCAAATGACAAGTGCAGATCCAGGCTCTATAAATTCTCCGCCATTCTAGTATGGATTGACTT
This sequence comes from Diprion similis, assembly GCF_021155765.1. Lineage (NCBI taxonomy): Eukaryota > Metazoa > Arthropoda > Insecta > Hymenoptera > Diprionidae > Diprion > Diprion similis. The sequence continues at coordinate 4,518,140 of NC_060118.1, forward strand.
GACTTAATGAACGATGTTGATATTCCGAACCAAAAACTTTCCACTACAGCTTGCGAAGTAACAGAATTGTAAATCAAATAATCTACGTGTCATAAGTCTAATTTTTATTAAGTCGTCTGTTCAATTTCGTTTAAAAAAATATGATAACATGCACATGTAAGACAGTCCGTTGTGCTGGCAGATAAATCTACACTAAAAATATATATTAAAAAAGTTAGCGTTGCCAATTCCGACTACAAAAATATGTAGGAGAATTGTCCTGACTTGTGTGAAGTTTGTGATACATAATGCCGTAAATCACAACCATTAGTTTTTGCATAAACCAAAATGGCCACACTTGTCAAGACAATTTTTCATTACCAGAACCATGAGATATTATTCGTGATTAGGTATTATTTGCAAAAAGTATTGCGAAAAATGTCACTAAAAATCAGGCACAAGCAACTCAAAACTGTATGGGTATTTAGTGCTTTTTTGATGCGAATTTAGTGGCAAAATCTTAATTCTGTTGCTCCAGCCATTTTGGGAAAATCGACGGTGATGTGGGCAAGTTCACGACAAGTTTGCTCGCTTGAAAAATGGAAATAGAATACAGAAAGAAATGGTATATTAAATGCCATATAATTTTTCGGATTTCAATGGTATGAAGTTGGTAATGCTAACTTAATGAAAAATTGAGAAAACATCACCGTGGCGGTATATTAAAGTGACTTTGAAAGAATTAGATTTTCAAAATATAAATATATTCTTCATTTTATCGCGGCTTACTGAATTTTAGACAATCCTAAAGTTACGAAATAACGAGTTTCACGCTAATTTTAATTTAAAAATATCAATACCAGTTCACAAAACTACACGTGCGAGCTGATTGTAAGAGAGAAGCGACGATCCATCTTCATCGGCAATTTTGCGATGCCCATTCTCTGCAAGATGTGTTCAATGACCAATTTTGTTGCTTCACCCTTACTACATTGAAATCAACCTCCACGATTTGGGGTTCCAAATAATATTATAGATTAATGCCATTTTCAGCAAGTACATCATTGATTCCGTTCATCGAATTGGTTTTTGCCTAAACTAGCTGGAATTAAGCTGGAACCACCACATTCGGAAATCGACATATCTCCAATGAAATAAATAAGGGTTAATTAAAGGTTAATTGAATGCTCTATTTTCGAATTAAATCCTCCGCGTTTGAAAAAAAACATGAGGTGGTACCACCTCGAGATAAACCTGGAACCGCCACGGTAAAAATAATTTCGAATAACCGTTCTGGCCAGAATTAGAATGCTCAATAAAGGCTCCTAGAACCCTTGAACAAATCATTTTTTGAAAGCTACCCCTTGACAAAAACGCCTCCCGAATTCGAAACATCAGTGTAACTGTTAGCCGAAACAAGTTAGAGGGTTCTGAGAGGCATCCAAATCATTCTTAAATTATTAAAGGCTCTCCAATGGCACCCCAAAGGGGGGACCATCCCCGACCTCGAAAAATCGGTGTAACTATTTGCAGGAACACGTTGCAGGATTCTTAGAGGCATCAAAATTGTTCTAGAATTAAAGACCGTGGGTCGCAGAATTACTAGGAATATCGAAGGGTCAAAATTAATCTAAGTGTCTGTGCAAACATTAGATACACGTATTAGATGCAAATCACAACACTACAAGATAGCTGTTGACGATAATCGTATGTTTTAATTTATTTTGATTCATTATTCTGGTTAGCTTTTTCATTTCTCGAGTATCAATTAAATAAAATAAAATAATTGGTTTGAGGTACTCGATTCATTTATTATAAAGGCCATTACCGGCGAAAGTAAAACGAATGAAAGGTATACTATGGTCGAAAAATAGTATAGTTGTGCAACGAGTGGGCAAAAGTGACGATTCGACGAGCCAAAGGCGAGCGAGGATATGATGTGAACTCAGAATCGTCATTGTCCACAAGTTGCACATGATATTGTTCACAATAAAAATGTAAAATTAGGCGATTATGGCTGCCTGCTGAAAATAAACAAAAGACGATATTTCTTAACGAATGATGTGCACGTCGGGAATGAGCGAACCATTTCTCCACTAGCGGTGAAAATATTTTTCCACTAATGGGCAAAAACAGGTTTTGCCCACTAGTGGCGAAATGGTTCGCTATTCCCCAACGCGTACGTCACTCATTCGGAAATAGCGTCGTTTGATCACTTTCAGTAGGCGGCCAAAATAGCTTATTTTTACGTTTAAGTTGAAAAAAAATATATGAGATGTTAAATATGAAAGGAGAGCAAGTCTCGTACGCCGTTTATAATAGACAACTCAAGACCGCCCTTCGCACGAGTGAAGGTTCAATAACGAGAAATAGGACGAAAACCAAATTGTATTACCCGAAAAGATTAATTAACTAAACCAAAATAAACTATCTGGAATAGTAGCTCTACAAAATTCATGAAGCGAAAAGTTTCTCCGAAATGTCACCTTCTTTAATTATCGGCGAAATAATAGCCCGTTCTCCACGCACTTTGTGAAACGTGAAAAAGACTTTTTTTCACACATTTTATTTGAAATAGAGATGATTTTCCCGAACTCAAAAAACAAAAAAAAAACTAAGTGAAAAAATATTTTTGAATATTTATGATATATTTAGATACTTTTGATGAGTCGATGCAAAAATTTTCGTGAAAAAATATCGAGTCTAACTCGAGTTATACGCTACGCCGTGGAGTCCTCGAAAAATGAAGTAGATCGGCTGCAGTTGTAGAGGTCCTCAGAACTGTATCTGAAAAAAATTTTTTCACGTTAATCTAGATGTGATTTTCCGTACAACGAACTAGGATTTTTTTTTAAATATCAAAAGTAAAAAAGAAAAAATCCAATTTTGCATGAAAAAAACGCTCGTTTTTTACTCCGAAAACTTGCATTTTTTTTAAATATAAAGAAGATTTTAGTTCTTGGTACGGAGAATCTTATCTAGTTTAACGTGAAATTTTTGTTATATAACGCGAGTATGTTTTACCCGGTTTTTCTTGGGTGTTTTCGGTACACAAAGTACCCGTTTCTACCCCGGTCGAGTGAGTCTGCGCATTGCGCATGCGCGGAGTACTGAAACAACCGCTTTTGACTCCTAGGAGTCAAAGTTGGTCATTTCTGTACGGCTCTCAGGCGCTGACGCGACAAACAGCGAACTGATCTCACATTTCGCGACCCTAACCTCAATTTGCTGCACGAAAAACCGCGTAACATACTCTTGTTATATAAAGTATCGTGTATAACATGGAGGCAACGGTCTTTGCCTCCTTGTTATACAATGTACTATTTTCAGATACTGGCATTCTGAAGACCTCTACAACTGCCATCGATTTCTTTTTCGAGTCCTCAAAAATCATCTCCATTTCACACCCGAGAAACTGTACTAGCCTGTCGTTAATACTTTGTGGAAGTTTGAAAAATATTTACTGTAATACCTGAATGGGTAACGGATACTGTATAACTTGAACCGATCGAAAACATCAATTAGCAAATTCTTAAATGAATAAAATGTAAAATGTCTCCGGATACCTCCGGTTCTGATCAAGTTATTATAACTTTTTTTTCCATTTACGCGTCTCGGAAAGAGTCATCAAAATCTTGAGAAATATCTAGAGTTATTAGAAAATTAACGAAGACATTTACATTTGTTTTTGAGCTGAAATTTTAGGTTTTTCAAAAACGACCTCGTTTTAAAGAAAATTACTTTTTGATGTTACACTTTGAAAGTAGACACTGAAAACTTGGACCATGATTTTTTGGCACGCTGTGAAATTAATCTGCCAAAAGTTATCGGTAAAATGTGGACTAAAAATTCGAGGATAGATTGTTCTACACGTCATATGAGTTTCGAGTTATGGCATTTAAAATTCATCGAATTAATAGCAATAAATAAAATGGTCGATGACCGTGTTTACTGGCAATTTACAAGTAAACTTACAATTATATGTCATTTCTGTGTAGGACTAATTGTATGGAGGGCATTGCGAGGGACAACTTTTGTAGGAACTATTTTTCTCTACAAAACTGGAATACCGACTCGGCAGATCACGAAAAATTCGCATTGCGGTCATTCCATGCGGCTATGTGAGAAAGAAACTTCTCATAAATTCACTAAAGTGTCTATCAACCAAATTACATTTTTTTTTTAATTCGGTGAATATTTGCCATAAATAAATGCAGAAAGGTTTTCACTTTTCAACACCTTCGGTGATATACGAAAATTATTAGTTTCAGTACAAAATCCCTTTTTCTAATTTCAACGAATCCTTAAGTTTTCGAACTTTTAGAATGCGAAAAACAGGTTTTCAGAGAAATTTCGGTCTGGATTTCGGTCAGTCGGTCTGTCCGAAAATCTTGCGCGATTATCTGGAAAACTGATTCATGAAAATATTTGAAATTTACAGGATTTTACAACTAAATGACGGGCCCGAGAAATTGCCATGGACCGTTCAATTTAAACTTCCAGTTCTATCGGAAATTAATCGATTCTTAATATGTACAATTAGTTAACAAACTCATACTTTTTTCTCATGATTACTTTTTGTAAATGAAGGATTATGTTTTTCCGAGTTCATTTATTCATTCAAATTTTTGTAAATTTTTTAATTTTCAGAAAGTTTGTTTTTAGTTTCCATTCAATACTTTTTCATTTAGTTGCCAAATCTAGTCAGTTTCAGATTTCTCATCTAGCCGTTTTCGAGATCATCACGGAAGTTTGTCGGACAAACTGACTTAGGTCGTCTTTTATAGTGACAGGTTAGGATTTAGTCAATCTTTTTGTCATTAAATTTAATCCTTGATATAATTTGAGTAAAGCTTATCAATAAACAAGAAAAGACCCGGTTCCACTTTTGGAGTGAAATTAAGTGATGATTTTTTAACTTGTCATAATAGATGACTACCTAGGCTCGAACACTAGGTACGAACATTATACTGAATATTCCTGTTTCATTTAGTTTTTAACGGACTAATTTTCAAACGATTTTTCATGTATTTAGAAGTAACTAGGACAAAAATAGTCGTATGAATTCACCACCGATTTTTGCGGCATTTCTCTGTTTTCTTTGATCTTTCGTTGGTTCACCTAAAGCTAAACCATCTCTCTTTTCTTTTTTTAGTTGGTCCAATATTTTTTATTTTTTTGCTATTTACAAATTTAAGTATAAAACAAATATTCTAAATCGGATGCCCCCCCCCCCCCCCCCCCCCCCGACTTCTAAGGGCTAAAACGTCAACATCATAAACTGTTGCAATAATTGATCTTTGACACCGAAAAAATTACGTCCAAACATATATGCAGTAGAACTTTATTTAACGTAATAGTGATGCCGTGATATGTATCTTTAGCGAAAATGGTAATTGTTTTACATAACTTTTTTTATGGGTGGCTGGTTTTGACCTACAGGCTGGTGCTGCCCTACACATACAAGTTTCCTCTCAGTTTGTTTACGAAAATTCGTAAAACACTTACCAGTGAGTTAGTTTTATTGTACAGAAAGAAGTGAGGCAACTGTCAGCTTTCGTCAATTTACAGCCCTAGTAAAAATTTCGCTGGATGCGGATAGAAACACACAGAAAATGTGAATAGTACATTATGTAACAAGGGAATAAAGTCGAATTTTATTCCTTTGTTACATACAGGATTTTATTTCCGACTCAACTCTGGCCACATCTATTGACTCAAAAAGTGGGAATCACTCACGCACGGAAGTTGAGTGTTCTATGTCGACCGCAGCGCAAGCGGGTAGTGCCCTTTTGAGACAGTTTGTGTTTGCTGTTTTCGTTTTTCTTATTGGGGTCCAGTTGACCCCACACCTCATTGCGGTCTAGTTGACCCCAATACCGACTTTAATGTACAATTTTTAAGTCAGCGCGCTTAAATCAGGGCTATTTATGCAATTTGATGAAAAAAATATTGGGGTCCCAGAGACCCCATGTATGTATCGCATATTTTTTTAAACTTTTTTCTGGTCAAGAATTCCTCCCACATCTCGTTCCACGTCTTTCTTTTCTAAAAGTAACATTCGAGTCTATTCTCGGAGCGGGTCCAGGGCCGTAGACGAAGTCTCCGGGGGGGGGGGGGGGGGGGGGGGCAACTAAGGACCTTCATTTTTCATCATCATTATCCTCATCGTCATCGTTATCATATTCTATCGTGTAATTATTCTATCACATTTCCATTTTGCGGGAAAAACTAAATTAGCGGGAGAAAAGTAGACTTTTTTCCCGCAGATGAGGAAAATAAGTTAAGCAGGAAAAATATGCCACTTTCGTCCGGCTTTTCAGGTCAAAAAAGTTAACTTTATGGTTGAGTCGGAAACCGTTTTTGGCACAGTTTCTTTACGTATACATCTGTGTCTAACGGAAGATTTGCCACGGAGGCTAAATCAGCATACAATTGCAAAGCCAGCGGTATACCACTGTGCAATCGCTCGTTTCGTTGTGAATCTTATAGGCCTAGTGGCTGTAGTTGATCACTTTTTTCGTGAGGGTCTTCTTAGAATTTTAAGACCCAGCCAATATCAATGAACATGCATCGCCATGAATTCCAATGAATCAAAACAATAATGCTGAATTTATTAACATTACAGATGGAAGTGCATAAAGTAACGTCAGAAATTCATACAGAAAATGGCAATTTTTCTGTATCGTCGGAGGAATTAGGCAGTTAGTATTTTACTATTTTGAATAATCCATATACGCTATTGCAATACGAAGTTGAAGTTAGTCACTTAGCGCTGCTTTTTTTAATTCATATATAAGCTTGCGAAATGACGGTTTTTCATAAAATGCATGATTACATTAATGTTGTGAATTTCAACCTCATGTTCAAATGGCTTCTATTTTTTCATTATTTGCATTTGTGTGCATTCTGATATTCAGATGTACATTAGAACCCTGAATTTACTACACATTTACTGGACAAAAGATTTATCAAATTACGAAATCAGGTTGCAAATTTACAAATTCGGTGTAGTGACGTAAATTACTATGTATTTGCCTTAAATTTACGATAACGCTTTTTTATTTTACTAAAATTTATAAGGAAAACGCAAAGAAGTTTTTTGAATTTACCAAATTCTGTGTTAAATTTATTGTAATTATAAATTAAACAAATAGTAAATGTATGGTGAATTCACTGTTCTGTACCCTAATAAAACTTCCAATACAGTGTAGGAAGTTCTATACAGAAATTTATAACAGTGTTAAAAAGTGTTAAGGGCGACATGATTGGTGTTTATAGGTAGGTCAGTGCGATGTTTTCAGCACGAACCTTGGTCGAAGCAGAGTCCTAAAACATCGCATTAGCCTAAGCTTGTACGCAGTATTAGCTAATTGTTGTACGCATATATCGTACACTATTTTTTGTAACATATGCACGATTCTCGTGTTTTTTTTTCTTACCTAAAATCCGGGACGAAAAAAGCCCTTTTACTACCGCCGGGCAATAAAAGTCAACAACGGGCTGAAAAGTTACTTCCGAACTTTTATTAATTCCCTGATTACATACATATTTCAATTTATTAATCAATGTGATTTGAATAAATAGATAAGAAAAAAATGCAAAATGGTATGTACCAAGGGCAAGGGATCAATTTCGCTTTAAAATATTTGCATTTCTCGTTTCTGGTTCGTGATACGCACTCGCTTCGTTCGTGCATACGAGCCTGCGACTCGTAACGCGAATTTCCCATGTGGGCAAAAATGACCAATTTCCCGCCCTTGATACACAATACACTATTTTGTAGGAAGCAAGAAATTTTTGTAAACAATGCATGAAAAAGTTTTTTGTCTGCACGCCGTGCATAACATGAACATTTTTGCGCGCGCTAGACATGTGCAGAACGTTGTACCCACGCACATTTGGTTTGGCACGGCAAAAAAGTACTTCAATACGGCCGCAAAAGAGGAATTCAAAAGCCACAAAAGAGACATTTTTTCATGCATGCGTTACAAAAAACTTTGGATCGCGCAGACTTTGCATTCCACCATAAATGACGAGGCTGCTTACGTTTACTTAACGGGGCTTTAAAAAAAAATCACTTCTGAAATTTGACACTAACCTTGAATAGCTGAGTTTGTCAAATATGAGTAGATATCGGCAAAACGGGGTAGGGGTGGCAAAATGGGGTAATATTAAAATTTTGTAAAAAATTTTTGTTTTTCAATTGTTTATTAAATTTTCAAAAAATTTTTTCCAGACTTCTGAAAATCATTTTTATTTTCTTTGGTTACGATAAAAAAAAAAGATCTAGCGTATTTTCGTCTTCGAAAACTAAGTATTTCCTTACGTACACTCCCCTCCCTCCCCCTCCTCTAAATTTTACTTTATTGATACGGTTTACTGAATTTCAGTAATATACTTCCCTGCAGAAATTGCCTCCATCATACGTAAACTTTATACTTGTCGGTGGGCGTTGATAACATAATCGGGGCTCTAATAGTATATTTCGATACAAGTGCAATATGAGATGCGGTGGAGCGCGTGCTGAAACATCCCACGAACCTAATGCCTCATGTCGTACATGTAAGCATTTCAGTTGTACACATGCGCCAATGTTGTTTTACCTCACTGTTCGGAAATGGAGTACTCTACGCACTCTCCTCAGGCTTCAAAAATCAAATTTTCCCAGCAGGTGCTAGAGAATATACTTGATTTTGAAACACAATCTGGGGAGAATATTTTTAACTGTTACTAATCGTATTGAATATTTCGAACTGAGATCAACAATTGCAGTTTTACGCAATTGACTATTGCATACTTTTGTGGGGCATTCTTGACATTTTCAAAAAACATGATTTTTTTTTTGCTCGGAGTATCTGTGAACTGGGCATTTCACGAGGTCTCCGTTAAATTCAAAATTTGAGAGGTCAAATTTCCTTGAGAATTATTTGTATGAAAATTCTAACACTAAACGATAGCCTTGTTGAAAAAATAATTCTCACCCTAACTGAGTTAAGATTTAATTTGTTAGTTTAGAAACAGCTATTTTCTAGAATTTGATAAAATTAAGCAAAATCTCCTAAAATACAACCCAATTTTCGAGCCCCAAGAATTGATTTTTTTTTTTTCCAAATAATTACAAAAAGTGCATGGACGGTTCTTTCCATTATAATTCTGTAAGTCTACTTTTTTTATGCATATCATATAAATGTTTTTCTTCATTTCAATATTAAAAATTCATTTCAATATTAAAAATTCATTTCAATAACTTTCTTTAATCTTTTTAATTTCTTGAAATTACATATTTTTTGTTGTAATTAAACTCCATTTTCGGCGAGGGCTCAAAAATTTTGTCACACTAGATCGAAAAAAATAGTTTCTCGTGTACTTTGGAAAATGGGTACTGCAGAAATAGCATCCCAATTGGATCATACCTCAGAAAGGGGTGGTTGAAATAATGAAAAGAAATAGCGTTCGGATTTTCCAACAGTACTTTTATTACAGAATTCTGGAGCAAAGTTAGACCTCAATTTCCGATTTTCATCGATTCCTCGTGGAATGCCCCTAATATAAGTACTCACGCATATGATATTTGATCCCAAAAAGCACCTCAGGTGCAAAAGCTTTGCACCGAGTACAGTAGAGTGGTAACCACCGACACAACTATCATTTTGAAAATGATGAAAATGACTCCTCACAAAAATTCTTGTGTTTTAAGAATTATTTGGATAAAGTATGGCAAAAAAGTATTCTTCTTGTACAAGAAATATTGGAATCAATCCTTATTGGCAAGTACCCCATTCAATCGTATATGAATATGTCACTGTTTTTCGCAACCATTGGAATAAACATGAAAAATAAAGAATTGTAGTGGTTATATGACAAATGTCCAATTGTTATAATTAAATCAACCGTGAAAACTACAAATTTGCAGTACATTGAAACATAGATAGCCTCTATAGGACCTGCCTTCACCTATTCACATTTTATGCTAAGCATTTTTTGAAAGTCATTGAACAGAAAAATACAACTTACATATTTAGCACAAAACTGTTCTTTCTATTTTGAGGCCCAATTTTTTATTCATAAACATGTTTTCCATTCATTAAGATTTTTCTTTGCTAAATGTAAGAACTGCATTACAATATTGAATGAAAGATTTGAGTTTTTACTTTGACGATCCAATTTAGCTATTGAAAATGGATTTATCAGTAAAAATCGTGAAAATCGAAAACTTGAGGTATGTCCAAAAAGCTGCAATATGTAAAGTAACCATGTAAAACGAATATTCATTTATTTTGAAGAAATAAAATTGGAAAAACACCGTAGAATTCGCAAGGCGTGAATTGGTATGGAGTGACTTAGGCCTATGAATTTTTCGTATACAATCCACTGGGAATATTCTATACATTAACTGACAAATCTTCAAAAATATGTTCAATCTTACAGATGCCATTTCAAAGTTTTACTTCAAATACCCTCGATGCTTGATGAAAAACGAAAGAGATGGACTTGAGTTTGACACCGATGGAGATCCTATCATTGATCGGCAAACGCAGGGAGAACTAATTATAGGTAACTAAAAAAATTGATGTTAATGAGAATTGAAGTATTTTTTGTCTTTATAAGGACTTGAGTACCAATCGAGATTAGTATGGCACGTAACATATAGTGTGATTTTTAGAATACAGTTTTATGTAGAGCAACATATTCCAAGCTTAAGAGCAATCAATGATGCTGATTTCATATGAGGCATTTTACGTTCGTTCGGCCACTTTTTCGGATTCTCTCAAATATCGTTCGTAATAGGCCATATTTTAGTACAACTTAAAAGAAATTTTTGTGAATTTCTTTGGATTTTCAAATCAACCTTTAAACAAAGTTAATTTTTTGACAATCCGATCATATAACTTGGATTGGGTAATTCTGGTAAAAAGTTATTGAGATAAAAAAAAAAAATTGTTTTTCATTGAACTTTGTGATGTAATAAAACTTATATTTTGTATTTCTGTTGGAATGAGACAGCCCTGATGTAAGTCTCAATTTCATATTATTTACGGAAATATGAAGCTTTCCATGTCAAACCCGACAGCTTTTCGACCTCGATGTTTCGGATTAAACTATAATTTTTTTAACAGGTTCTATGCAACAAATCACTTCATCAAAAAAATTTTAAACAAATTTCCGTCCCCATTTTCCAAGTTACAAAGGTGGGTGAAGAGGGGGGGGGGGGGGGGGGGGGGGCAGGATAAAGAGCTAAAAATAGAAAACACACGCCCTTTTAAACGGCCATATCTTTGATAGTATTCCTCTTTGAGTGGTGTCATAATGAAAATGCCAATAAGTCCACTGTAGAGTACGGAACAATGAACCAACCTTAGACAACGTGAAAATAATTACTAGCATTGTGTAATCTGAGTTTGATTCTACGAAATATGAATAATCCAATAAATATGTAATAAAAGTCTCATTCAATAACTACAAAATGGTTTTTGGATGAAGTCTCTAGGATGAATACAACTAAAGATATGACCGGTTGGAAGTATTTTTTCTATTTTTATCTGTTTTTCCTAAATTTCATCGCGTGTCACTTGGAAAACAGGAGATGAAAAAAAAAAAATTCCAATTTTTGACGAATTCATGTTTTCCGTAGAACATGTTAAAAATTATAACCTAATGAGAAACATCAAAGGAACCAATGGTTACTTGCAATTTTACTTTCTGCATACTGCTATTAATGGAAGGATTTGGGGAAGTTAGGTACACAGGAATTAGCGTAAATTTTTGGATCTGATGTGACTTCGCGCTGAGACTATCTGTCTCGGCTACCAATTTTGAGAGAAAAATACTAACCCATCAAATACTTGATGCTCGTTATGGCGATTTTGCTGGAGATTTTTGAAAACATGCCACTGCATTATACAAAATCATAAATAGTATCGAGGGTGTTCGATTAGATGAAAATAAGTAGATTGTGTATCAAGGAGGCAAAGTAGGTCTTTTTGCACTGAGTATGACATACTTTATGTCACAAAAGGATAGTTTAACATTTTTCTTTGCACTGTTCGGAATTTTTAAGTACGAAACGCAGGTAACAAAGATGCCTACACCATACTGTTTACCTCACATACAAATTTATTTCTATTTCTTGGCCCAAAATATTCTTTGCAAAGAGAATATGAGTGTAAAATTTATTGGATTACAAAGTTCAACGAAATTTTTTGGCCAGATTTACTCAATCCAAAGTATACAAATTATAACAAAGATCTAAATGTTTTGAATGAGTATATTTGAAGACTTGAAAAAATTCAAGGAGATTACTTTCAAGTAGTACTAAAAAGTGGCTAATTATGAACAATATCTGAAACAGTCTCCAAAAGAGTGGTTGATTGATGGATAATGCCCCATGTACAGAGGATCTCATTCTAACAATAACTGGAAAAGTCTTAGAAAAAATAGGATTTGTGCAAAGATATCTTTAGCGAAAGTTTATGGGTTTTGAAGGTAACATAAGATGGCACTATGCACATACCCTTTTCAGTGATTGCCATAAGAAGCCTATGTCAACTTAGACTTTGTGATAGGAATTGATGTTTTTCAAAATTTCCGGACTAGATGATTCAAAATATACGATTTAGATTCGTTGCACTATTACACTGTACTGGGGCTTGCTTTCGCCGCATTCGAGGCGGCGTGGCATAATGCTCCAATCGCCCTACTCAAGTCAATAACAGATTTATGGGTGAAGGTTTTGATCCGAGGAACATGAAATCATATCTTGTGTATTTCGATGTAAATAATCTGTACGGTACAGCTATGAGCGCGCATTTACCATCGACATATAGTATGGACTACGCTCAGACCGGTAGAATATGACCGGCTGGTAGAAAGAGATAGCGACCGGTAGAGGTCAATCTCCGTCTTTTTCTATTCAGGAGCGTAACAATATGATTTAGGGCCCTTAACGACCTGGGTCAACACAAATTTTGGCACGTGCACTGCGCATTCGGATTTGCAATAAAATGAACGTTAATTAAATTAACAAACTTATAGGGACCCAAATAAGTACTTTCGACCACAAGCAAGCGTTAGATAGATAAAAAATGTGTAAATGTCATTGCAGGTGCAATCTGGTGACGATATTGATAGAGGTAGGATCCTCGATTAATAATTTTGTGACCCGCGACCGAAATTGCCAGGATTTTTTTTGTAACATGTTAATTATTGTAAGTTTCAGTATTTGAAAACTTCAAATTTGTATGGAAACCCAACCTTCTTAGCAAACATTCAGGATTATTTAAGATAAAATACATTTTTTTAGAATACTAGGGCATCGGGGGGACCTCGCATCTATCGCATCCCTGCCGCGCTCTACGCAGCAATCAACACAGCCAATAAAATTCTTAGAACGAGAGGCAATTGACCTCTACCGCGTTCCCTCTTTGTCTAACTCTAGCGGACACTTTTCGAAGGCCTTTATGTTGGGATCGCGCAGTCCGTACTATATGTCGATGGCATTTACCCACTGGCTCGTTCGAGTAGGACCATAATCCATCGATATAACAACTCACCCGGACGATTCACCGATCGGTTACATCCTAGAGGTGGATTTGGACTATCCTGTAGAGCTCCATGAAGATCATAAAGATTTGGGTCTTTGTCCAAAGCATTTTCACACCTCTAGGTAGTAAAATTGCTAAACTTGTAAAAGGTGTAAACTTGAACACCATCAGGTTTGACGATTATAAGCGCTGTCTGTTGGCTTACAAAGAATTGACTCGGCGACTTATAATCGTCAAACGTGATGGTATTTAAGATTGAACTTTTGACACTCTTGGCGATTTTGCTCACTTCATAAATCTTTGTCGAGGAATGACCAGATACCATTCGTGAGCTTCGTATTTGGCGTGTGGAACGCATTATGAACCACCGTTTTATTTAACAGGACAAAACTGTGAGTTTAACTAACAAAAATTTTCAGAAAGAGACTCAACATACAATATTTATTCGACACATCAATTCAATCCAAGATTCATTCGTCGACTAAATCTTCATTCCTCTTTTTGAGACAGCCACCCTTCGAAATAATAGAAGAAAGTCACGGTAACTCTGCTATTTTGTCATCCTCGACATATACAGACATATCCATAGAGTCGTTGTTCATTTCATTCCAACCACTTTACATAGAGCTGATCCCCACGTTTGCGTAATACTTCCTCCATCAGGTAGCTATCGGGGAATTTTATTTTACTGAGTTCCTCCTTGTAAAAGCCTGACTCGATGGGATGATCTTGATAAGCAGTAAGTTTGTACGTTGCGTTGTTGGGTTGGTATTTTTCACCCCGCTCACGGTGGATATTTCCGTTACCTACTTTGGTGTATGGGCTTTTTCAAACAAAATTTTGCACCCGCTAATTCGAACTCGATCGCCAACTTTGAATTTCAGCTTCCGATTACTTCGTTTGATTTATCAAGGCTTGTAAACGCTTTGATATAGTTGTTATTCGTTGACTGTACTGATATCCACCGATTTCATCCGAATCGTGCGATACTTGGTGTTGTAAGATTTCATTAAATCACCCAAAATATCAATCCACTTGTGAGATCCTCGAACAGTAAACGGCTTCCACATTTCATTTCTCAACTTTCGATTAAAACGCTCACATATTGATGCCTTCAAATTGCTGAATGTCGAATACACATTGACATTGTGCTGCCTCATGAGAGCTTCAAATTCGCTGTTGAAAAACGAAACTCTGATCAACGTCTAGGTGCTTTGTGTATGGCCGTTTAGCACCTCCACGCGTGCTTTGAAAATATGTCGATGATTGTGTATAGGTATTTGTATCCTTTATTGTGCGAGCTGTATGCGGTCATATTAATGAGATAGGCTTGCCAGGTCTCATCCAGTCCACGTACATACATCTACGAACCGGCGTTGATAATTGCGTCGAGCAATTTGAATCTGTGAAGTTCAGTCGCTATTGTCGTCTTCATTGTTCCTTGCTCTTTGCTGTCCAATTTTCCAAATCTTCTTCCAAGCGCTTTTGATTCTCAATTGATACTGATTCCTTGCTGGTTTGTTCCAGTGCTGCCACTTGAATATCAATACTTCGGATGTGACTAAACACTTTATTTATAATTTTGGCATTTTACAATACAATTTCATTTGGATCATCCCCGTAGACGTAACCCACTTCTTGTCTCTTCTTTGCACCATCTTATAGTCGGGTAAACCTTTACCTGACTTTTTCAGTCAGCCGACGTGTTGTGCAACGAAATTTCTATACTTTGCACTTTTCGGATCGTCGTACAGACTTCCATCGAATTGGCATCGGATGATTTTTTAAACAATAATTCGAGTAATCCCGGCGTTTTCTCGTAACTTTTATCTTCCACGTTGAACAGATTATCGATGAAATTAAATTGCGAATCACCAATCATCATATTGTTTGTCAACTTTCGAATGCTGTATTTGTTATATAAATCCTTCTTTTGGCTCGTGTTGAATATTTTCAAATATCGCGCCACGAAATCCACTGTTTACTTCACTGGCGTGTTTATAGTGGAAATTTCATCAAATTTTAGTGTTTTATCATTCGCATCCTTGGATTCCTCCTCATCCATATCTTCGTCCCCATCATCATCATCCTCGGTACTCTCATCTACTTTTTCTTCTTCTTTCAGTGTAACATCAGACAGTTCTGTTTTAATGTCTTGTTTGAAATTCTGTCGCCGCTGCTGCTTCGGAGTATCCACCAATTCTTGCAACAGCGTTACTAAAGTCTTGAACACCTCCCCCAGAATCTGCTAGGTCGTGTCTTTGTCCACTTGATTATTTTGTGCTTTTGACGTATGGCATCGCTTGCTTTCAATATTTCACTCAACGTATCCCTATGCTTACGAATCTTGGCGCTCTCTATGTTGGCGACTTGATTGTCAAATTAAACTGTGCAAGTTGCGTTAGTGTATGCTTATAAAGCAGTCAAACCCCTTCCTGTATCTTTCCTCGTTGATTTTACTATCCTTGTCAACTATGACAAAACTATACTTACCATCATTCCAGCATGCCGAGCATAAGTTTAAAAATTTTTGATAGGTCCTGTCGGTGTTCACGTGATCACTGTAAATGTTTCAGATTCATTTCATCATGCTGAAATAGCAGCAATAAGTTTTCAATGTCACGCACGAGTGTTGTGTTTGCGTATATGTTCGACTAAAATAAACGCTATCAACAACGCGGTGCCTTTCTATGCTGAAGTATGCTCTGACATAAGCAAGATTGCTTCTCACATGCCACATCGTCGAAAATCATAACAGAGTTAGGGTGCAAAGCTTCTGGTTTTACAACCTCCTTGTTCTCGCCAAACGGGAAATAACTCGTACGTGTTCTTAATAAACGTAGACATTTTCGAATTTTACTCCATTGCCGTAGGTGATGAGTAATAGGAGAGCATTAGTTTTACCACAATTGGACGGGCCGCAAAGAACTGCTCTCACGGTATTTGGTAGCAACTTTCCGTGACGTTTCTCTTTCTTCTTCTTTCCACGCTGAACCATTTTGTCAGAATTTGCGACAGGCAATTTATCCGTCTGATCTTGAAATCTCATGATGCTAGATTAACCCAGTTGAGTTGCATACAAGAAAAATGGAGATCACGTCGTGTATTTGGATAGTTTCGGTGATTTTCAACCGTCCGAGGATTTGATCTAGGAAATTTAAATCTAGATATTTTCAATAATCTATACGGCATTCTCTACGATACATATGTCAAGTTTCAAATATCCTACTACAATAACGAATCCAAACCTCTGCTATCAAAAAGCGAATGTATAAACCACACGCTGCTAATCGTTATCGATTGCCCGAAACAGAATGAACTGTAGAAAACCGGGCCGGTGGACATTCGATTGGAATTTGAAGCAAATTAAACGTAGAATTTTTCCAAAATACTGCAGCCCATTGCATGATCTTGCACGATCGTATTGTCGAATTCAGTCTGATTAGCAGTACGGTAAAGAAATAAGTATAACTCAATTTTGGAATGTGATGATTAAATTATTAATGCGTGTATACAAAAAATATGTATAATGTTATTCGCTCAACTTAGAATAATATGATCTATTATTGTTGTGCATAAGCTGAAAAACTGAATGTAATTGCCGATAAAATAGAAACATCTATTCACGGTATCTAACTGCTATTTTTATACGTTATATTTTCTTCTCCTACCACCACCATCCTGTGAAATCTCATCCGATAGCACAAAATCTCATTGTTGGTCTTTCTGTCAGTAAAATCGACCGGTAACACACCTCGCGGCATCTATGGTAACGCTCTTGTCGGTTACAGTTACCCCGGTAAGGCTTAGCCCTCTCCGGTGTAACACTGACTGTCGGTAAGGCAGGAATTCTCTCCCTGTGCGGTCAACTTACCGACTGTAATAAGTATCGGTAGAAGGGATCTTGGGTTAGAACTGTCGTATAATACCTACTATAATGTCATATTCTTTTACGACTACAGAAAGTGCTTAAAATTCGAAGCTGAAATTACAATTCGAAGAAGTGATGAAATTGGTTAACGTGTTTCTCGTAAACCGTAAATCCTAGAGACCTTAGAATTGAAGGATTTTCATACCTTGGTTTCCACTACACACAGCCAAACCGAAATTTCAACTATGAAACGCTAGTCGAAGGTTCGTGTACATGGGCTCATTATTGATAGAAATTGCAAGCAGTTGCTTTTTTTACTTCACCGAGAGAGAAGTTGCTTTTTTTAATATTAACATGTAGAATCACCTATATTAACTAATCTTAGGCTCATTTATAAACTCAAGTTTAAAAAAAATGTGGTCACTTCAAATTCGAAATCATTCTAGTTATGTGTAATAAGGTTAGATTGGGCCACCTTGTCTTGCCTATTTAGTTAGAGAGGCCAAAGAACAGGCCTCTAAACTCTATATATTATTATATGAAATATTTTCCCATGAATCCTATTTTTCAGAGATATTATCCTTACATTTCAAATAGAACACCCTGTATAAGGATAGCATATCATGAGCGTTGTCCCACGTGCCGTTTTACCTAGGTTAGGTACGATTTGAGATACATATGCAGAAAGTACATTCGATATAGCAGCAGCATAATCTGCTATGTGGGACTTCATGACTGCAGAGAATATGTTTTTTACCATCATTAACACTTGCATTTTTTTTTTTTTTTTAGAGCACAGTATATCGACTGCACTCGAACTTGTTGGCCTTCAAGTATGGCGTGGTGCATTTTTACTCGCTGATTACATTCTGCACAATGGAAAACTATTTGAAAATCAAGTGGTCTTAGAGCTGGGGTCTGGTGTTGGCCTTACTAGCATTATAGCCGGGATGTTTGCTAATGAGGTTATATGTACCGGTAAATGAAATTCTACTTGAAACACACATACCCACACACATACACACACGCACACACACCAATAGGTAAAAATATATGCTGCTTGCGTAAGTATAGTGGGCTCTCCAGATCTTCTTGTACGTAATTTTTATCTAGACCGCCTTCTTCGCGTATATATTGTGACCCGCACCCACTACTTACCGTTCTGGGGACTCAGTACAGCAGTGTCAGTACAGCCGCAGCAAAGCGCACAAATAAGGCTCCAATGAGAAACAGGACGACGCGGAAAGACAAAGCGAAATTCGCGGCAAAAGTCGAATACCAATAAGAATTAATGTTGGGCGCCAGGGACGATATACCACAGTAATAAACGGGAGGACGGAAGTAATGCGGGAAGGGAAAAGATAGCTCGGCAGCTCAGCATTTGGCTTCAGCTACAGTTTTATAAATGCCTAGTCGGGGTAATTAATATTGTGTTTATTTTGAGCTAACTGAATCGGGTTTCAAGACTACTCGGCTCTTACAAAACTCCTCCAACGTAATTAGATATAAACGAAAAAACAAAACTACTTGTAGGAATAATGGGGAAAAATACCAATGGCTAGACGTAAAATTTCGCATGAACGACACGCTGGACGCGCGGTGATCAATCAGGATAATACACACTACATGACTAACACACTCGACGCAAAATAATAATGGAAAGGACAAAATTAATAGGAATGAAAGTGCTTAACGCAAAGTAACAGATGCAATAAAACAGTCCCTACTACGCGATATGAGTCCGGGGGAATTTCATGCGTTACCAAACATAACTTATAGACTAAAATATGGAAAGGAGTTAATTCAGAATAATAGAAGCGCGGAAACGAGAGATAACCGATGGGGAGTATCTAAACGGTGTACAAAGCGTTACGCGCCGTTAGTCGGGTCATCTCGAAATTCGGTAACACAAGGCGTAACAAGAGCAAACAACGTAAGAAGAGGAAGTAAATTCTAGACAACTCATCGACATGGTCAAATAAATGATCAGTAAAAAAATAATACTCTGCATGACAACCCGAGTCGAGAACCTACTCGGCTTAGATAGTCAGAACAAAAGAATAATTTTTGAAATTATTCAAATAAAATACTCGGAGTTCGAGGGATAAAATAAGCCACACTTACGTAAAGAAACAGATGAGTACATTTCGGACCACAGAAGGATTGGGAAGTTAAATTTAAAAAAGAGGAGAACGCGCTATAAAACAAACTTCTTCAATGAATTCGGGGACGGAAGATCAGTGCCAGGAGCAGCTCTTGGGGACGGTCCTCCCCGATCGAGTCTCAGAGCCGGAGGAGACGTCTGTCCCGTTTGACTCACTAGAAAAAGAATGAGCTCCTCAGGACCCTCAGGACGAAAATTCGGGAAACTGGCTCGACAGGACCGAGTGCGGCTGCCGCCTCTGCTGATTGGCCGAGTGTTTTCACTGCTCGTTATCGGCGGTCGGTGACAAAGCTAGCGCGAGAGGGCTCTCCAGGGGGCAGCACGTCCCGGACCGCTTCCGTGGTTCTGCTGCGCGCGCCGCTCTCGCCTGCTGGTTGTGACCCGGTACGTGGGTGACTAGCCGGTCTCTACCGACTCGGTAGGGGGCTCTGGACCACTGGTGAAACCTTAGAGATGAATCCTTGTTATATCTCGGCTGGTAGGTATGACAAAACCGGGTGTAGATTAACGATGTAAAGGAGACCTTTGAGCGGGATGCTTTTTTGAAATTCAAGCGTCACGTGACCCCTAGACGCAATCCCTTCACATAAGGCGTTTGTGACGAAGTTCGAACTGGTGTCAATTCTATTATGATTCTCGATTCGGCCGGACTTTTCCTCTTCTCATTTTTGTTTCCCAACAGGGAGGTGTAGGGATAGCTTGTGACAAAGAAAAGATAACGAAACAAAAGGGCGTTAGTATTAAGGCTCGATTCTAGATGTAGACCATGTCCACAGTTAATTCCTTGCTGCTGGCACTGTATTTACAGAGAAAACCGAGGGGTTTGACGATCACATAACACTGCCAATTTGCCGTGTTATATATGGGATATAATTAGAGTTGGCCTTAATTTTTAAAACATTTGTCTATGCGTAGTACTATTAGGGCTGCCGAGGTCCAATTAGCAGCTCCACCCTGCTGAAAACATTTGGTTGAAAAAAATTTAAGTTAGTGGACAGTTCCAGATTGTTATCGGTGGCAAAGTAATCTGATTATCTCTGAAATTCACATTCACGTGACGATCTGAAATTTTTTTTCTCAATGCGTCTTTTTTGAATAGTAGATGCATTAGTTTTTCTCACGTGTCCTGAACTTGATCTGATTATTTCTAAGATTCTTAGTAAGTTTATTCCTATGTTGCATACGCGACAGACATGCTGTAATGTTTCGTTACACAAAGCTACGCGGCGTTCGATTGCATAATAAGGGGATGTGCCAGATGTGGAAGAAAACCTTGACCCCGATTTACCTCTAGAATCGAGGTTCGACTGTGTTGTGCATAGATCTATTTCAGCACTGCACGGCTATTATCTCTGTGCATACTTGGCACATTCTTTTGACGTAGACGTTTTTAACTCCACCTGTCACAAAAATAGGTTCAGACTGAAATCGTTCTGAAAATCGCATGTATACTTAACGTCTTGGATTCACATGTTCCGGAGAACATGTATCAGCAGAGAAGTGAAACTTAATGCTTTAGTATAGGACCCTTATTCGACAAGCTATTGCACAACATTTCCATCTGAATCGCGCTGGATGATGAAGTAACCACTGAACGTGGAAGTAACCAAAGGTTAGTAAAACTTTGGAGTTTTCCCCCACGAGATGAAAAAGCAAAGAAATTTACATTACTTCTTATTGTTATAATCAGTGCTACCACTCTTACTAGTCAATTTCCTTTTCTGTGTTTAATTTTATTGCTGTGGTAATAGAGTTTCATAAGTTCTCAAAAAAGAGAGTGGAAGGGGAAACTTCTATTACCCCGCTGAATATTAGTGATCTATTAGAAGTTGGCCTGCGCCCATCGAATTTATTAAAAAATAGCCAAAGCATTGCTCCCTAATTGCTCTTAATTGCTCTCTAACTTTTACTATATGCTCCCACACGGTTTTTGAGAACATCGAAAGAAACAAAAATGCATTTCCGAGAGCCGCTAGGTGTTTCGCGGGTTTTAAAAAATCGTAGAATTTTCAAATAATTTACGTTCCAAATAATTACTCCTTAATTGCTCTCGATTGCTCCATAATTTTTCTTATTTACTCCCAAACGGTTTTCAAAAACATAAAAAATAAAACGTTTCCGGTACTTGAGCCCGAGTAATACAATGCAAATTCGAACAAGTACTTAAAAGAAACCGATGGTTATTCAATCGAAATGGCATTAATAATTGCTTCCAATTGTTCTATTATTTTTGTGAATTAATTTTGCATGAAATCGGAAAAAATCGAAGAGGGACTTTTCGCGAGGTGAAGTGTGGTCGAACTAGATTTGATATGTCGCCTAAACGAATGGAGATATAGAAAATCTGATGATTGCTACTAATTGCTCCTGGGCCGCTAATCATTGCTCCGCAAATTTCGTAACATTCTTCCTCATAGTTATCAAGAAAACTGGGAAAAAGCGGAGAAATTATTTTGGAGGTAATGTGGACGAGCAGCAGACGTTAACTGGAATCTCCTACATAGAAATTAACATTTCGGCTAAGTGAATGTTGCTTCTAATTGCTCGTCGATTTCTCATCAATTACACAGGTCTGCAAGAAAATATTTTATTTCAGTTGCATGGGATATTTTTGGTAAATACTATGTTTTTGAATGTGCTGAATCCAAAAATGACTTCCATTTCCCTCGATCACGTAAAGTATTTTTGCAAAATATAAGGTGTTTGCATAAAAAAAAGCACAACAATAATATAAAAACTAGCATTTCATTACAATGAACTCAATATTTCTTATAAAATTAAACAAACAATTTCTTCATGAAATGTACTGAGCATTCCGTGTTCATTCTTTTTGCCTATGAAACCTTTTCTTGTTTATATTTCTCCAAACACGCGTCCGCTTTTCAATTTCTGTTTCCGTGTTGGTATTTATTCTTGAGTCACACTCAAATACATATATTAAATGGAAGTAAGAAATCACTTTTGCATAGGATTTTTAGAATCAAGAACAGGATACCAGATATCGAAATAAACGGGAGTTTTACTCTAAATGAAACTACAAACACGAGTTCAAGAAGTGACCTGCCGTGATGGAATTTTTTGAGATTTTTTCCCGGTTTCAGTGAATGAAAACCTACAAGATAAAGTATAAAAAACCTGTCCCGTTTTTTGTTTGCAGACCTGTGTTATCTACCAACTTTGTAATTTACTCCGTCGTAGGTTTAGAAAAAACTGGGAAAAATGACACAGACTCATTGCCTGGCCGAAGGTCGAGTTGCGGCAGATTCGAACTTGTGTACTTGACGAAGAAACGATAATTTCGTCCTAGTGCATATAGCTTCTAGTTACTCGTCGATTGTTTATATGTAATCTGTCAATTTAATCATTTACTCCTGTCGGAATATCGAGAAAACTGTAAGAAATCAGAGCAAATAGTTTTTAGGTTATGTCGACGAGCGGCGGATTCGACATCATACATTTGCCCCCTTAAATTCGTCCGGTGTTTTTGGCGCATTCCGCATATTCATCTTTTTCATGCGACTGCAAGATTTCCTTTGTTCGATTTTCAATTTATTTATCCTATACGAGGTTGTAACCATAGTTTCTTTTGATCCCCATTTTTCTTTTCCCCACTTACTTTGTTGATTTCTGTTTATTATTCTTTCGATAGCCTTTGATCATTTAATTCAACTGCCAATAACTTTGTTTATCGTACTCATCTCGATTTTTTCAGTCCTCTTCGTTTTCTATCATCGTCGACAGGTCCTACTGATGACCATGTATCTTATCGTTATAGAGGAACGAATAGAAAATACGAGTATCGAAGAAATGGACATACAAAATGTACACCAGTGTTACTGCTCAAGAGAGGAGGTATATTTAGCAAACTGCAAAAAACATGATTTTCAAGTTTTTTTTCTGATTTAGAACAAAGCGTGAAACCCAATAATTTAAATATTGTATGATTTACCTGACCCGAGCACTTGCTTTATGATTTTCACCTAATGACGGTCTCGGAAAATGAGTTTACTTTTCTTTATTCCTGCATTTATTTTTTGAACTCGTCAATACTCGTTACACCATATTTTGAAGAGCTATACATAAAAAAATCACTTCTTCTATGCATGCGCCGTTCAAAATGAAGTGTATGTACACCTTGCGTGAAAACTTTGCAACACTTTTTTTTCAAACGTTTCGCTGTCCGTAAAAATAAATGAAACCTTTTTGTGGCCAAATTTAATAATGTTTCATTTTGATGCTAACCTCAATCGGTCTACGAGCTATAGAAAGCGATTTATTCGCAAAAACCGAATTTCTTGACCTTTGACTTTTAATATTTATTTGCGCTAGAGTGATCTTGTTCCCGATTTTTAATACTTTTTTCAGAACGTCAAAATAAAATGATTGAAAATCAAAAATTAAAGGTTCTATTTTTTCACAACATGAAATAAACAATAATTGGATTGGAATGTGGAAAAGTCGAGGCAACGTGTAAACTGGACGTAAAGACATTAGAAAGTTGAACGAACAAATCAAATTGAATAGTTAATTTTGCGTAAACAAATCGATTTTATCCTGAAAATCGTTACGTTTTTTAAAACTCATGTAATCTGTTCTATTTTATACTTTTATTGCATTTTTATTAATAATCAGTGGTATCTATACGTGAAAATAAAGAAAAAACTTTTCTAGTGTCATAAATGTATCTGTCCCCCTTAAAGTGACGTGTTTTTTCAAGCACGCCGTACGTCATTTTTATTTGTTGCTTTCAAATGCGCCGGATTCCCCATGATCCATCGTCTTCTTTTTGGACTATCTTCACCGTGTAATTCCTTCACTCTTGACTTACTCCAATGATTCTTCTCTGTTGAGTACTGTGCCCGCCGTTTGTTACACCGCCACACCGCATTGTTATCACACACATTCACTGTAACTGTCACCTGTTCCATAAATAATTTATGATTGAGTTTGCAGATGTGAATGTAGGTGGGATCCTTAAATTAATAGAAGGAAATGCGGATAAAAATAGGGTTTATATTAAATCACCTTTTCTGGTTACGGAATTGAACTTTTTCAACCTGAACTGGCCGAAATCTTTACAAGAAAAATTTGACGCAGCTTCAATCATCTTAGCAGCCGATGGTAAGTATTATGTGACTCCTTAGTCATTCTTATTATTATACTTATGTTATTTTATTCTATTTTTAGATACGAAACCTAACATTTTAAAAAAATTATATTTTAGATTGATACATAATGAATGATTCATTCAGTACAAGTAGAATTAAAGGATTCAAAGTTGTTTCGAAAATTTTTTATTTAGAAGAAAAAATTTGTAAAATTTTTAGAGCAGTCCGTCGTGCCCCGGACCTTTTTTTCTTTTCTAGAAATGACGGCAAAATAATTATTAATTTGTTTGGGATAGATCAAAACATCTTGTACCTGATGCTCAAAAGCCACAAAAAATAATTAGTGGCTTAGGGGATCCGTCGCGTCCCGGTCCTCCCTACATATTCATTGCGATTCGTTTTGTTACAGTGATTTATGATGATCAAATAACGGATGCGTTTGTAAGAACCGTGATGAAGTTGTTGAACTCGCGTTTACCAAAGGCAATTTACATTGCCTTAGAGAAACGGTATGTGTTTACCATTTCAGAACTGGATACTGTAGCGCCGATGTACGAGGAGTTTTTAAGATGTGTTCAACGATACAAAACTAATTGGAAGATACAATATTTAGATATAAATTTTCCACAGTATTTCAAATATGACAGAGTGAAAGATCTGATACTGATGAAAATTGAAAACAACGTCGCTAGTATATGAAAATCGTATTAGACTAAATTTAAAACGATTAACAATGCTAATTATAGTTAGGTCAAATTTATAACTACGCTGTATCGTAAATAAGAAAACTTAAGTAACAGTATAACAATAAAGATCTTTTTTCTTTTGAATTCCTGAGCCTCGTTATTATTTTTATTTAACTATAAATTGGATGTATGAATTCGAAGTATGTGTTGTAACCATTGATTTTCCGTACTCGATTCACCCGGAGAAGTTCACCGAAAATTTACCGTGTGCACAATAATTTGACGACCTGCGATGAAAGCTGGAAAAGTACACTCATAAAAGATATCGCCAGATTTTGCTAAGCGTCTGACGTGATCAACACGGTTCTCAATTTTCAAATAGCTTCGCTGATTCTCGGCTATAATCTGGATTTGTTCGGTAGCTCAGTGGAGCGGGAGGAGAGGGGTAATTTAACGGAGAGAAAGAAAGGACGTTTGCGAAGCTACGCAATTTAACAAAATAAAAAGAACACACTCTGTATTCGAAGCGATATAAGACAAAAAAAAAATAATACTCAATTCGCTCTTCGCGAGTCCAAAAGCAAAATGCTAAATAAATCTTAAAATTAACTGCGCTAATCGCTCTAACAAAAATAATACAAAATTAACTTAAAAGACTCCAACACGATAACCGTGATCGTACAATAGAAAACTCAAATTGAACTATAACAAGGTGGCATGGCTCGATCGCCCTGACCGCGATCGTCTTCGACCTAGCTAATGCACTAATCACAACGAATCTAACTTTAACGCGATGTAGCAGCCCTACCGTTATCGATCGAGAGATCTCATCCGATTTCTTCCTATATTATATGAACAAACGATCGGAATGGGTCGAAATTTCGACGATGCATAACTCTTTAGTAGCGGAATCGAAGAAGATTACTCATGTTTCAAAAATCGTCAAAAAAATTGTGGCAATATTGAGGCCGCTGAAAGAAAGCTAGTGATTACAATAATTTCGTAAATAAAAGATGCTCTCGCTATCGGCTGCGCGCACGGCCGAGCGTTCCAGCCAAGGAACCGTTGACCATTTCAACCAAGGAATGCTCTGCCACGCCGGCATGTTTGCTCGGTCGGTAAAGGTAGGACAGCTACATCACGTTAAGGAGTTTTGAACACGGTGCCTCGTTTACCAACCGTGCAGTATTGTTTGGCTCTCGATCACGAACAGTATTCAGTCGGAAGATCACGTCTCTATCAAATCATGGATTATCTTCGCGTTGCTTTGTGAGTGTACCTTTTAATCATTATCAGGCTTCACAGTGCTTAATCCAGGTAATTTCATGGGAAAATAGGGGAAAGCTTTGTGAAAATAGGGTGTATTAGGGTTGCAATATTTTTTCATAGTATTGACCGAATAGATCAAAATTGGATACACACTAGGTGTTCCTTATTTTAGCCGTTTTGGAATTCTTTCGATTGCATCCTAAAAATATGTTCGTATTGTAGAGGAAAAAATCCCCTGTGAATATAAAGATCCTTGAACAATATTAACACGTGCCGAGAGGCAATTAAAATTTTTAATATGACATAATACTTTGAAATTTTTGATGTTTTTTTAATTATTTTTGTTTCATAAACTAAAATGGACGGATAAAACAAATTTCATGCTTGCAAACAATGTTTATATTTCCAGCTAACTGTATGAACAAAATAATTTGGGATAAGCGCGTGTAAAATATTCCGTACATATATAACGACAATCAATAAAACCGTAAAAATTATGGTTTTGTAAAATATGAGAGAATTTTGAGATTCTATGAATTTTATTATCGCTCTTATGTTAGAGTTCTAAAGTTATTAAATGGGCTACCAGAAGGGAAGAAACCTTGACAGCTTAGAAAATTATATATTCTTGAAGCTATCTCGCATCATTACCAAAACCTTAGTCATGAATTCCGAGTAAACACTGAATTCACTTAATTAAGGTGCTTATGAAGGAAAATGCGGGGATGCGAAACTCCTATACCACTCAAGCGATAAGAGTGAAACTTGGGTAGTTAATGCCTTATTTTGGCAAAAAGTAGAGCGTCTTTTTACTTTTTCAAAATTTGGAAAAAAATTTTACAGGTTGGTTACCACCCACAGAAATTGGTCAGATTTTCACAGTTGCACTGAATGGATCGAACTATCTGGTATGATGCCACTCGGCAGTGATGAAACACACATTTTAAGCCTAGTCCCACGAGATTTGATGGTGAAATGGCGAAATGGCAGCTGATCTAGTTTTCGATTACGAAGTACACCGAAATCTCATTTTGGCGACATTTGTTACCGACATTATGCGCATGTCAGCAATGTATGTGTGTAATGTCGGTAAAAAATGATCGGCATGTGTGAAAGGTCGGTAACAAATGTCGCCAAAATGAGATTTCGGTGTTCTTCATAATCGAAAACCAGATCAGCTGCCTGGAGTAGCAGCCATGTGAGTCTCACTGAAGAATACTCACGTGTTCCTGGGATATGACGACTTGCTTATACACTGGAAGATAGGGAAGTCGTTGGGCCGGGTAAATAATTCTAGACTAGCTCCGTCTCCTCAAAGGTACGTATACTCGAATCTTGATTTGAAATACATGTATGTTGTTTAACTAATGCTGGATTGAAAAAAATGTCTTATTGTAAGTTTATTCAGCTTTTAAAAAATATTTATAATGCAAAATGGACAGTAATAATCGTAATAAAATGAATGATAGTCATAATGGATAATATAGTAACGAAGACCAGATAAGAAAAAATTGTTTCGGTTCAGAAAAAGCGATGCGTCATCTCGTAATAATGAAACACATACTTTACACATATTTCTTCATTCTAACATTGTGCAGCTTATACAAATACACTATTAATGTCTAGGCGATTCTGTAGAATCAAAATTTTATGGGGAAACTGAAAGTAAAGAGGGAACAATAACCAACTTGTTTTTTATTCGTGACTTCGTTCGCAAATCTCTTTCTGTGAGAGTTTCTGTACACACAAAGTCATGTACTTTTTTCTGAACTCAGAACGTTAGACCCTGACGGCTGCACAAGTCACACTCCTGTTCAGCAACGAAAAAATGACCTTATATTATAATACCTTTTCAGTGTCATCTCGGCAAGAATAAAACCAAATGTGGTTCAAATTTCATACAGTACACACATGCTAGATTAAGCTCCATGTTTCTGTTTATATTAGGGCGTCGGAGTCCTTATGTAAATATTCAAATAATTCGCTTATAGTTAATGAATTATTCATTGGTATGTTTTTAACTTTGATATCCCCGAAGGAGCTTCAACGATCAAACTATAAACCCTTGTTATTAAGAACAGGAGTGCTATAAAGAAGTAGCAAATGTTTCTTCATATTCAGTTACATTCAATTATTTGCAACGCATTTCGAGCAATGCAATCGAGCAGCCTGTAAGTCCAGGCATTTTCCAATTCATTTTTTTCCGCCTAGCGTTAATCCAGGATCATAAAGTAATGGTAATTTAAGAGATTTTGTCATACACTCATTATCGACTGTTGAATTTGAAAATCGTAATATTTCAGTAGACGGATGTATTTCCAAATGGTTTTACCTTGTGATGTACATGTATAATTTATTCCACAGGCATAATTGGACGACAACTCAATTGATTTGTCTTACTTTTATATGCGCTTGAACCAAAAAGATTTTTATTTCTCCTGGAACATGATTTTTGAAAATAAAATAGCAGAATAGAAGTTTTGTAAGCGATGCCTCTTTCAATGTATCATAAAAAAAACCTTGCGCGCTTCGATTGGAGAACAGAAAATGTTAAGTTGTGATGACGAATGACTGAATGTTTTATTTATTTCCACTTTTCATGAGGCTTTTGTTTATCACTGACGTACTAGCAGATATGTCACATAATAGGAACACTTAATGTCTTCCCCATACATTATACAATATTACCGTCTTACAAATTGTATCGAGTGAATTTTTTAAAATTAAGTAAAATAAATAAAGAAAAAATGCGTTTAACTTGACTTGGTAGAACAATATTAATAATATACCCATTGTAACATACGTTTGCCCAGACAAGAGATAAAATGTTATATTAAAACAATTGAAATAGTAGGGAATTAGTTACGTGCGAAGAGTGGGATTTAAGGTAGTCAAAAATTGTATAACTTGATATTTGAATAGTCCCAACATTTTTGAAGATTCATTAGTCTATAATAAGTATAGATAAAAACTTCAGAAAATCGATGGATTACTCATTCTAACAAAAAAGTAGGGAAAAAGAAAAATCGATTGAATGGGATACGATCATGATCGAAAGCTAATGGATTGCGCACTGTATTCTTCTTACAGCTTAATGTGCCTTTACTCGTTTTTGTATCAACTTAGATTTTTATTTTATTTGATTCTTATAATTCACTTTCAAAAGGTGGCTAAATCTATAGTGTCTAAAGAATGTACTTAATTGTATTTTTTATTAATATGCCATTCCACGATTTATATTGACGAATAACGCTCTACCGTTTATACTAATACTCTTAGTTTTTGCAAAGGCACTTTCACTTTATCAATTATTTTCATCATGGTGTAAAAACCAAGGGTATTGTTGGAGTAGCGAGGAGTAGCTACCAACACAGTTCAACATAAATCATTTCATTAAAATCACTTTTTTCGTAATTGTGTACGTCAACTTGCAGTTATATAGTAGTAGTACTAATACATAATTTATTGGATTATCAATGACTTTTCTGACACAAAACACGAGCTTGAATAAACTTTGTTATAAATGTAGTTGCCTACAAAACGAAATGATTGAATTACAGCTGGACATACAGTGTTTACCAACTCAATGAATTACGGGACATGTTTCGTTTATTAATTTACTAACGGACAAGCAGAAAGAAACTCAAACTAGATGCAAATACTATTAGTTGTCTATGTTTGTCTAGATACAATACTCACACAAATCTGTATTCCAATTTTTTATAATGCGCAAGTGCAAGTGCAGGAAAACAGGCCTTATAGCGAAGAATATGTTAAATCCGCTTACAACATTCATCATGGATATCAATTGTACTGGTAGAAATTGAAATAAAAAACAATGACGCATTTATATAACCCGAAGATTATTCTCTTTCTACTTTATAGTTTATTATTAGCATTAATTAAATGTTATCATGTTCAGTCATAAACAAAATTTCGGTAATAAATTATAGAAAAGGTCTGGACCTAGATTAGACACCTAGATTAATGTATCTATTACTGGTTCCAGATAATTATTATATTACGGATCCTTCTCAAAACTTGGATATACCGAGTGAATTTTCCCGATGCTACTATACGGGTATATTTTTAGTTGGCAAACGGTACAGTCAGGCCCGAATTAAGGGGGTACAATACCCAAGGCTGTTCTACAAAAAAAGGTCGAATGTCAGTCCTACAAGACGGTCCAATAGGTAAAATTTTAAAAGTCATGACGAAAATTAAATCGATTAAGATTAAA
The DNA here is from genome assembly GCF_021155765.1 of Diprion similis. Classification (NCBI taxonomy): domain Eukaryota; kingdom Metazoa; phylum Arthropoda; class Insecta; order Hymenoptera; family Diprionidae; genus Diprion; species Diprion similis. The sequence continues at coordinate 4,549,001 of NC_060118.1, forward strand.
AAAATCATTTTTATTATAATATTTCTCTCAAGTAATTAAGTTTGTATAAAATAGTATTGTATAGGGAAATACATTTTGTACTACTATATTGAGTAATTATGATTCATATTTTCTTTCGCGCCTTAACGTTGGAAAAATTAGCTTTTATATTTAAAAAATCTAAATCACGAGCGATTTCACTCTTTATGCTCAACAGAGACAAAGCATTTAGATTTTCCTGTGATATTAGGGAAAAAATTAGCGGTTTACGATATTTTGTACACGTGTATACAAAGTTCTCAAACTTTATACAGGAAATTCGTCTGAATCGGATTGCACCGAGACATTGATATTCATGCCATCCTTTACTGGTAAAGATTAAGACTTCACATACCCGAATTTTTGAAAGTCTGTGTACTATTTTGAAAAATTTTGTTCTGAAAATTGAACGGCCGAAAATTTCGAAGGCCTAAGGCAATAGCCTTTTTAGCCTTACGGTTAATCCGGGCCTGGGTATGGTCTTTACATTTCATTAATCAGGGTACTTCTAATCACTGTATTCTAGTTAGGTTCCATACTTACCTGTTATCGTCAGTTAAACCAAACTTGTATAAGGATTTACGGTGCATGCATTTTACATCAACTACAAAGCTATCTCTTTTAATTATAAAGCTAATTTTATTATATATGTGGGCGTAAAACATTCTTTGTTCGTATACCTACTAGTCAGGTCTATGGATGTGTAGTTGTACTAAAATGACATTCAGGGCGCATTAAAAGTAACGGAAGCCCTGGGTAACTTTTGAACGTGTGGAAAAATAAAAATGAAATTTGGAGATAATATATGGGACCAAAAAATACCCTCTATAAGGGTTCCATTTCAATTCAAAATGCAATGGGTCAACAAATTTGGGGATAAAATCTTAAATGGTATCGAGGACCGAACTACATCTCGTTTGAAGTTTTTTTTTGATCAGAATGCGGTCACCGAATTACCGCGTGATTGATCCAGTCAATCCGTGGATCTAGAAATAGGGCGACAGAGTACAGGGCGTGTATGATTAAACAAAATACGGAATCGAGGAATTGCAGTTCGCGCCATGGTGAGCCGTTCGTTGATGGAACTGCAGCTGTAAAGAAACTCACAACTTCGACGTAATAGTTGTATACGAAACGAACCTGCATAATCGGAAATTGCTTCGATTTCATTTTATGAGCAACAATAGTAATTCGTATCCCAAGCACTTCCTTACCCAGCGCTTTAAGATTGTCGCAAAACACTCGCATTAATGCAATCATTCATCGGTTCTCTGAATACAGCTCGCAAAGGGTTCACCAACGATGGCTGTCCTGTTTCGCATTGCAATATGAGATTTTCCCGTTTCATTCCCCGTTTCACTCTGAGTGCCTATTTAGCAGCTTGTGCTCCGTCGCCCTTTTCATAAGCCCGTGAGTTAATCGAAAATGATGCTTCATTTCATTAATGATGAACAAGACTAAAATTTGTGAAATATAGAGTCTCTTCTCGCTGCCGCCATTTGTGGTCAATGCATTGTGTATATTCAAAATGGTGGCTACGTAATAAAGATATTGAGCCCCCTCGTCGTCACCAATGAGTCATTGCATTTTGGATGAATTAGTACGAATTAACGTCGTCTCAGTTTTTAAAGTCTTATTTTTATATTTGCATTGTCAATCTGCCGCATGCCGTCGTATTTTAATTGACAGTCGACGCACTCGAAATATAGAATTCTGAGTTTTCTGCGCCTTGCTACTTCAAGCTTACTCGAGAAAAGCAGCAGTTTTGCGAGAGAATATTGTTCAATCTATTGTCAGACAATATTTATGTCGACAAACATATAGTTATATTTACTTGTCCATAAATTAAATATTGCTTACGAAAGACGAAATAGATACGCGTATTGAGGTTAGAACTTAGAACGTATAACGCATGCGCTGGGTGCGATGGAAAAATACAGACTACTACTTCTGTCTCTGTTGCACATGATACCTGTGGCGCCTCTTGCGGTCGTAGATAGGTTTTATTGTTATTTGGCCACCATTTTGTGTATGTTTAAAATACATCCAGCTCGAATGACTGCGACAGAAATTGATTAGGCTGCAATTTTGTATTGCCTGGATCGATGAAGCAAGAATTGGGTGACCGTATTCTGGTATATTCGACCCCATTTTTAATTTAAAATTTTCATCCTGTTCCCCGGTGTGCCGGAGAAAATTACCCATTCTTCCAGAAGGTACATTTTTGGTGCCATAACATTTCCACCAAGTTTCATGTAAATATTTACATATGTTCGAAAGTTATTCAAGGGTGGCATCACTTTTAGTGTACTCTGTATATTGCTATTTTTTGGTCAAATATGAGTAATTTTTGTAATTTGGTTTTCGAACTACGCGTTGTCTGGGCTAGATAAATCCAATGATTTGTTAGTTTATCATAATCTGTATAAAAAATGAATTCTTGCTCAAAATCTGGCGGACATTCATTATTTATTTCCATGATTACTTCAACTTTCAACTAACAAGATCCAGTAGCAATGCACCGAAGGATATTACCAAACTTCATTTTCCTCTGTATCTAATGCATAATATATTCTGGATTACAACGTTATACTCGCTACTTACGTATCATAATTAGAAATTATCAGAAAGTGTAAATCATTCGATGGCAGGAATACTAATACTATTCTACATAAACAAACTGGTGTCACCAGTAAATATCACCAAAATTATTCAGTCACGAGTTTCAGAATAAAAAAATCAGTAACAGTCTGCTAGCGAGTTTCTGGACGAGACAAATGATTTATGGGTGAATATGAGGGAAGGTTGCTTATAGCAATTTCTTGTAATCAATTGTTTTTTAACAATTTTTGTAGACTTTGCAAGTGGCGTCTCTTACATATCTCTAAATCGCACTTGAAGTTTGATCGTATGTATACTGTATTTAAAGTTTTTATATTAATCAGTTATAGGATGACAAAACTAAAATAAGCTGCACTTAATGAAAATATATAAGTCCAAAAGACATTATAAAGATAATGCCACACTTTCCACTGAATTCTATACCTAACTTTTCAGACTGTTTCTAACACATTTGATAAAAATTTTTGATCCTTTACACTCGGATTACGATTTAGGAAGTCGGACATCAGCGAGACACTTAATTACATCATACTTTCAGGGATAAAAAAAAACTGATTGAAAGATCATAGGTGAAGAAGTACATTATATATTGTTGTAAGAAAGAAATAGATATTCAATTATATTTTTTACATAGCGGAGGTGTGGTTTCAGCAACCTTCCTCTGTCTCGTGGGTTACCACAATTTTTACATTATAAAATGACTCGACTTCTTCGTTTCTCAGTACAAAAATTTCAAGCTTTCAGATACACATTGTACTTCTTGGATAGTTTAATTAAAAAAAATTAATTATTAGAAGTAAAATTATTACGACAGTTTCAAATCAAATAATTTGCTTTTCGGATATAGGTATTATGCAAAATGTCACAAGCCAAAATTAATTTTGGGATATCATATTAACCACAATATACTAAAATGGCGACTGTTCATTGTTAAGTTGTACCATTAGAATATGTACCTGTGAAATGTGGGCTAAACTTCCATATATAGTTCTTAATGAGCACGTTGAAAATATGTACTAGATATCTCTTTTTATTAATTCTGTCTTAAATCGATCACACAAACAGTAGGTCAAACAAAGGCGTAGAGATGAGATCGTAATTCAATTATACTTTTATAAATAAAGAATCATGATTCATAGGCCATGATAAGAGCCATTCACAGTACCATTATAAATTAGATACTAAAAAAAATATTTTACCATTAACAAGTACAATGCGTAGTTAAAAAAAAAAAGAATAACAAAATGTAAAAAAAGAAGGAAACAAAATTGCCTTCAATTTTCTAACATTTTTCGCCTTTTCGGTTTTTGAGAGACCGACATTGATCGTGAATGCTTAGACCTAACAGAAATATAAAGATATGTATTCTAACAAATAATATTGGATTTTTTGTGTGAATGCAGAGTAGAGTACAATTATTCGGATAAGTTCACAATATTTCCATATGCTAATTTCTGCTGGGAGGGTATACTTGCGAAATACGCCTTCATGACATAGTGATTAATATAAGAATCGTACTCTTCCAATTTCTAGATATACCTTCCCATGTGGATTCTGACTGATCCAAGGCCACATGTGTCGTCTGTTGTGTAGGTTAAATAGGTAGTAGCAGACAACATCGTTGGCCTTGAATCGGTTAAAATCTACCTCGAGAGGTCTACCTGTGACATAAAATGAAATTTGGCAGTCTTTGGGTTGAATTTTTACTAAAAATATTTTGAAATTTCAAAAAGCTAAACAACAAATTATAATTCAGAAACGATAATTTTCTTTTTACACCATCTTCTGAGGTATGACATAACGGCGGAAAATAAAGCATGTTAACTTCAAAGTTTTTAACGAAATGTACACCTTTTGCATTTGACCCTACCAGTTGAAGAAGTTGAGCATTGGATTTTAATAGATCATTCTGAAATAAGTTCGTGCTTATATTGTATGTAACAGTTTGCTGGATTTTTGTGGCGAGTGAAGATGAACAGTGTATTTGCTTCAAACAGTACTGTATATATACCATATATAATTAATATATATCTGTACTAGCGTGCTTACTGGCATTATTATGTACGGTAACAGTTATTTTGCTAGTTTGTGGGTTTGGGGGTGACCCAAGAGGCAGTGTTGTCTTTCTTCGGGCATTTAAATTGGAAACTTCGTTATTGAAGTTAGTCTTTGCACTTGATCCGCTTGGTTTGGTGGCTTCTAAGCTTGACACATACACACCAGTGGTTACCCAACGTTCAACTTGAGCTTCGTGAGATTTTTGTAAAATCTTTTTCACGTCACTGTTTTCACCACCTTCTTTCATTATTTCTTGCAATTTTTGAATAGTTTGGTACAAAATCACTGGACTGACTAGACCAAAATCGAACAAGCTGCACATGTGCAGTACAAAATTCCGATATAAATTCTTCATTAACAACTCTTTACCCTTGGTCTCTAAAAACATTTGGCATGCCAAAGGTATTTGACAGTCTCCGACATAGCCATATTTCATTACATGCAAATTCCACATCTTCATCAACTCCTTTTCACCTTCATTAACATCTGTGAAGTCGTCTATCATCATCATTGTCTTTGTCTGCAACCATTTTGGATCATTTTCACCTTCTGAATCTACATCCATTTCTTTAGGATAAATGGGAAGACATGTCACTGTATGATGATATAGCCTAGGAAGAAACAAGATTACTCAAGTTTATTTCATTCATAATTCAGTACAACAAATAGAGCTAAAATTTGAAATGGGAAAAAGTTCGTGCTTACAGGCACCCCTCCCAGTTGACCCAGGAGGCTCAAATTTTACAGACATTTTCTTTTTTTTTTTTTTATTTGAACCAATCTGAGGGACGAATAGATTGAAAATGAAAAACCACTCTGATGAACGATCCTATTATACATGTCATGGGATCATTATTCAGTTGAATTTGTGTAAAAAGTGCACACAACGCTTCGTTTAGCGGGCTGGTCACAGCGATGCGAGTATGATTACAGATCGACTATGGTGTATCTCACGATGCTGGGATGAGACACTAGGATTATTTGGAACACTGACTAGGGTGATAATAGGACTAAACATTCCATACTAGACGAAAATCGGTTACAAGTTTTGGATGTCCTATATCACAACGAAACATGAAAGCACTAACAATAGAATATTTTTTGTCTACACTAAAAAAAATAAGTATTATTCCAGAAAAGTCACCTGTTATGGCCTGTGATGTACGGGCGTTGACTTTCAAAATCATTTTCATCTAATTCCAAAAATTCTGATAAACTAGGCTTGGTCCTTTTTGGTCGGCAGACTAAAATATTGGTAACACTTGTACGTCTTGTCGGGCCAGTTCGAGCAAATGCAACTCCGGAGGGTTGAGAAATCAATTCATGCGGACTACCCGAATATGAACCATCATAGCACTCATTTATTGCCACATCTATTCTTGCTCCTTGTGAGATTGGCTGAAACAAATCATAGACGACACATTGTTGACTGTTTTCTGTATATTTCGATGGACAACATGTAAATATCGCAGGGATAAATTGAAGAAAGAAATTTTGGTTAATCGTATGATATGATTTTGAGTAGAATGGCAAAATTGGAAGATGAGAACTTACCACGTATGTAAATGTAAACCGTGAGTGACACAATTTAAGATGTTTTAGGAGCGAATATAGTTTCCCACAGTCTAACGAACACCAAGGGCAGTGAAGGTCCTCGCAAGCCTCCGTTTGTTGTCGACTATTATTATTGTATAAAAATTGGTATACTATTTGCTGAGTAGATGACATATCCATTTTTTCAATAGATAAAGACAATTTTGTAGGTGTTAATGGACTAGAATTAGGCAGTGTTGAGTTATTATTGTTACTGTGATTTGCTGGAAAACGCTCCAATGCACCTGTAATTAAGCAAATAATATTTAAAGCAAATAAACTTTCCGTACACGTGTTGCGAAAAAAATCGTGTCTGATACATGCGGATAGGTGATATATGATTCATATAATTGCCACACTCGTTCAGATATCGCTTTATTTCCGCATTATTACATAATGAAAATATACTATTCTGACGTATACTTTCTTTTTTTGTGGACTGCTTGAATTATTAATTGGTATAACTCACCGTTGCCTGGCCTATTTTCTTTATTGTCTCCATTAGGAAGAGGGTGGATGGGTGGTGGCCTATCCACTAAACCATTACTTGGCTCCGTCGTCCAACTGAGTCTAAACTTTAACGTCGGCCCGCGACTGAATACTTCAAACGGACCACACTGCGGTAAAGTAAGTTTCGTTAGTAATTGCGACTAATGTAAAATAAATAATATTCAATTTTCCTTTACTGCATGCAACGAGAGAACAGCCACGATTCGAGTCTGACATCATTATTTTCGATAAAGTTTTCGTCCGCCGAACTACTCAGACTTAATTCAAAGTCTTTCAGCATGGATGAGTCGTATCGTGACCACTGTATTAATCGTACGAGTCACGTATGGAACAGCTACAACATCGTTCTCAGCAGTAAGAACGTTGCATCAATTATTTCAAGATGAAGTGCGGTCATTTCCTACAGGACCCGAAATTCACAAAATAGATTTCTACATAGATGATTGATCAACTGGTTCACCTAGTTTCGAAGATGGAGTATAGATAAGAGAGAAACTTTGATAAGCCTGCTAAAAGTAGGCCTTAAATGACGTGGATTACTGCAAGTAATTCGAGAAGAGTCACCTCACCTATTCATCTACTCCGATTCTGGATTAATCAAAGCTAAAAACGTTAGGTATCAATTGGTCTTAAACTGATCTTGAAACAAACATGAAACTTCAGATCCATAAAAATAATTAATTGAAATGCTCGAGTCATAGAATGAACAATGCTAACGCAAATCACACTACATTTCGACCCGTTAGTGCACGTAGGACCAATATGTCTCAATCATAATATGACGTACAATCTTTGGCAAAGTATGATATACCCATTAGCAATACCATATACATGTATGCAATATTAGACCACCACAAAGCAGGATTACACTACTGATATTCTCGATTGATGACAACAAAATACTGACGGTCGAGGGAAGGAAAGAAGCGTTGCAATTTGTGACGACAGAAGTAGGGTGGCACGTAAACAAGAGGTTTAGTGCCATTGCTGAAAAATAGCGGTTTAACCAAGCGTGATAAAAGATATTCAGTGACGAACTTGAGAACCACACTGCCATTGGTAATGAGTCGCTGCCAAGAATGCCTGAACTAAGAAATGGCTTCTTGACTTCCAAGAATGGCTAATTGACCAAAAGATTGACTGATCCCCAACGATTCAAGACGTATTATGGAATGAATTGCTTCAGTTACTACAGTAGGCATAGGAAAACATGGATTAGAAATGATGAGATGTCTGGTTTACATGCCTCACTACTAGGGGGGTAATATTTAAAACTGGCCGCCTCACCAACGACCAATTCTATGTTATGGTTATCAGTCATATGGTAACACAACGTGGATCACAGATGGTCTGGTACTCAGGTAATGGAACTAAACTCAGTAAAGGAAATGGCAAGCTTGACTCAGCTCTTCAGGAGCCGAATCCAAGGAGACAGCAATAGTACATCGTAAACTACAGCCTGGACTGAGGAACATCAGCAGACCCACGACTAAATGGAACGTCGTGGTCGTTGTGGACATTAATTTGGTCCGGAATGTGTGGCCACAGAGAGTCGAGGAAAAGATGCACTTGGCCAACGACAACACAACTTGAATATCAAATTTTCGGACGGTACGGAGTACCTCGCTTTTACCAGCTGTACAACTGATAAGATTGGCATCGAAAGGCGATGGGGATAGACGAGTATAACCGAGCGAGGAAAGATCCAGGTAAAATCTCTAAGAATCTCAAATTGCCGCTTGCAATCTTAGCCTCATAAGGAAAGCTTTTGTTGCTCATTAACATATCACATAAACCGATTCTGTTTAGATTGTTTTATATTATATTACATTATTTAAAACCATACCGCCCTCTCGCCACATAGGCTGATTCCGTTTGTATAACACTTATCATTACTACCTGAAAATTGTACATATTATCCGTAGGAGCGCAACCGGGTCTACGGGGAGTCCCAAGCCAACCGACCGCGACCATACCGACTGGACGGGAAGGACCGTTACAATTTATCAATGATATTGGATTTTTTTTTGCTGAGATATCGTAAAAGGGAATCCTTAAGGAAAAAAATATGTCAGTTCATGATTTTTACACTTTGTTCTAGCGTAAAGCTTGAACACAATTCCAGTGGCACATTAGTTGGCTGCTTACAGCGTAGCAGAGAGCTATATTCGAAAAAAACAACTAACAGAAAGTATCATACTTTGCAACTCGTTGGTTGATTGCTTTGTGAATTGTCTTGCGCCCTAAGTTGAAAACTTAGTATTGAAAATAACACAGTGTGCGTCAGGTGATAATAATAGAATGTTTACCAAGACGAATAAGAAGAATTTGACCTCATGGTGCACACGATACTTTATATAACAAAAGTATGGTTTACGAGGGTTTTTTTTACAGCAAAGTACAAAAAAGTCTACTTTTAAGTGCTAAGATGTAGGTGCACTTTTACGTACGCCGATACTCCTTTTCGTACTGTCGCTAAAACGATTACTTTACATACGAAACATAAGCAAAACAAGATGCGTAAACCATACTGTTACATGAAGACTATTTTGTGCCAAAAAATGTACCGGAAACAAGATTTCCAAACGCATTCTTCATACATCTCAACTTATTTGAGCCATCGGGTGAACCATAAATTTTAGTTGTATTCTCTAAAAAGTTTGAAGATCATAGCGGTGTGAGCGAGATAGAATTTTTTAATCTCTTTAGACCATGTGTGGATAGTAATCAGAATCCAAACAGTAATTTCTTAGAAAATTCCGTAACCAAAACAAATGCATTGAAGAAACTTTGAATATCAAAATACCGAGATTATAGATCCATCTCCCATAGATTTCATTGAGTGATTTTTTTAAGTTTACACCAACCAAAGTAGGTGAGGACTTGTGGAATTCTTGATTTTGCATACAAATGCATGACGACTTTCAAGGGTGGTTGATTTTAGATCCTGACCCTCTAGTGATTACTATCAGTTCAAAGAGAATCAAATTTTCGGATAAAAAATACAATTTTGATATATGTGTAAGATTACCTCTTTAATCTCAGTGATACATTCCCAGGAACTGTGTTTTTTGGGGCTGGCACGGACATTTGTTTGAACCTCTTGTAAACCTAATTCATAATCACCGTCCGTTAATAGGCAGCGATTGTGTTTGTCGTATACAATGAGCTCAGAGCCATATAGTTTGATTTCTTCTCCACCATTCTTTATCGAACCGTTGACAGACTTACGCCGTTTTTGGGCAGGTTCTGTGAAAAATCACATCAGTTACACAACATGTTTAAGACATTAGTGGAAAATTCAATTGCTTGAAACAAAAACTCGCAGAGGCACATCAAAAAGTTAAAAGCCACAAATTGTTTCAAGTATTATGTCAGTTTTAATTGGAATCTGAGATCAAGGTTATTAAAATACTCGCTATTATTTTATTTCGGTTATTTTTAATTTTAATCTTCTTACTTTGCTGTATTTAGAAAGGAAGTGAAATTTATTATAATCACCCAGAAAATGAATAGTTGAGATTTCACTAGGTCGCGATATGTAGAGGTTGAGAAAATAATCTCCACCCATTATTAGATAGGCGTCTGAATGTGTGTGTTTGTGTGTCTACATACAGTTTACAATTTATCTGCATTTTCAAAATCAACTTCAAATGAATTGAAATAAGCAGGCGAAAAATTCACCCAGACATTCACCCGAAAACGGTCGGAGGTGAGCTCGATTTTAGAACGTGAAAATTCTCTGAGACTTCATTTTCTCATTTTCGGATTGATTAAAATAACACACTCATTTTCGAAAACAGCAAAGCGAGAAGTCTAAAAACGAGTATGAGGAAAAGAAACACTTTGCCGTATCATTCTGGTCATTTGCTTTCAAATTTCTCCAGAAGTGATGATTTTAAAAAATGTCCTGTTTTTGTCAATATTGTAATATTAATGAAATTTTTAGTGAATATGTTCTAATAATTAATCAATCATTTTCAGAACATGAAATGAGTATGAAAGAGTAAAGATTATATTGAATATGCATGGAAATTAAAAAAAGTGGTAGCAAATATTTTATGAACCACGATAAATTTTCTAATTAGCATCTTCATAATACAACTAAATATGTTCTCACCATCTAAATCACAGTTGGAAATAAGGCAGCTGTTGTTTGACATACAATAAACCCGTAGAAGCAGCATGTATGTTTTTACAATGTGGCCGTTGCTTAAACTAAATGATTCGTTTGGTATTGAAATGGTTGGTGCTTTTGGAGGGGGCTGATCTTCTGATGGGTTGATCGGTACTTCACTCGTACCAACGGAAACCTGTAACCGTAACGATTCAATTTGCTCAAAATAGAACATTCCCAGATTTTCCAATCCATATTTCACTGAATTTAACAACTATTTTAGTACTGTGAATTTGTTATCAAAATTGACATTATTCTGCAGGTGGTTAACCACCAAGTATATTTTTTTCAACAGAGCAGCAAAAACACTCATTTTCGCTCCACTCGAGACAATCGAAAACGGGCGATTCTCGGCAGGAAAAACGCGAAATATTGAAAATGTTTCGAACGACTTGATTGGCAGACCGCTAGTAGTACCAACAAAAAGTGGCTCGTAGTTGGCTGATCTCGTTCGGTCCCTAAATAGCAGTGGAGCGACAGCTGACGACGAATCCAATTACCAACTACCCACCGCAACGTTGCTGTGAAAATGAAATTTGGTGAAAAATGAAAAATTGAGAGAGTTATTTTAAATGTGTATTCTCTAAAATTTGCAATGAAACGTTCGTATAACTTTGAGATCAAAGTTATAGTTAAGTGGGGAGGGGGGGCTTCGCCCCTGGACCCTTTTCCACCTCTGTGAGCTCTTTCTTCAAGTCGCCAAACTAATCCGGAGATTTGAACCGATCCGAGAATCACTCGCTACGCAAAAACTCGCGTTCGCTCCGCTGTTAAAGAAAATAGCATGTGAACCCCGAGAAAAAACGGACGTTTGCGCCTGTTTTCACTCTTGGTGCACAATGTACTATTGTTTAGCCTATTGATAGGCAGCCTAAGTGTCAACTTACGGATGCACTGACATTCTCAAAAAGAACACAGAGGTAAGCGGATGGGTGCTTCCAAAATGATTGGTCTAGAAAGTGTTCTAAAGATCGTATGGTATGGAGAAATACTAGAAAATCTTAACAAGTGTAGGGGTGAATAAAGTAAAGCTTAACACGATTGTTTCACGGTATATTGGATTGAAGGCAACTTCAAATATCTCGAATGGTTGAGGAAATACTGGTATGACGCCAGAAAATCCGATACTAATTATATTCGTAGTTTGTAATTAGAAGAAAAACCGATACTAAGTATGTTCGTAATTTGTAATTAGATGGAGTATCGACACTAATTACATTCGTAATTTTCAAGTAACAATTTTCCAATTACAAATTACACAAAGTAATTATTGGTGCCCAACACTGCATGAATAATTCCAAGAATTTCGTAACCGTTTGAATTCGAATCTTTGAAATTTTCGAGTGATTCGGAACAAGAATCATTAGATCGTTATCAAAACCCTACATTTCTATCCTCAGGCGGGCACCCAAATGAAGAAAGTTTCTCCAAGTGAGTGGATAATCTAGGAAAGACTTCATTGTTCCAGTCTTATGAAAATATAACCTGGAAGCATCCGTATCCTTTAACTTTAATGCCCAACCAAGATGAGAGTCGAATTTCATCTTCTCGTTGGGCAGCAGCAAACCTGAGCTTCACTGAGTGGCTTCTACAAAAGACCACTCAATATTTCCCAGTCATCGAAACTTTAAAACAGTTTTCTACGGTCACTGTCTAAGGAATTGATTAGTATTCGAATATGCCACCATAAGATACATCATATTAAGATGAATACTAAAACCTCATCTAGCATATCTCTGGATCAAGTTCTGGATCATATTAAAGCAATTGTGTGAACTGGTTTAGTTGTTTCTCATGACTAGCGAGTCTACTGATCAGAACATTAAAAATTAACTACAGTTGAGTGGAACTAATAAAACACACCTAATACTGTTCAAGAATTCGTTTCAAACCAACAACTTGCTATAAATATTCTCGTTTAGGGTATCTACACAAATATGATAAGAAAATTCATAGAAAATCGCAGGTTTTTCCTCGGAAGAAAACATTGTACCTGGGGAGTTTGGATGTTCGATGGGTGTACCAGCAAATGCTGGTGCATATCTGTAAGATAGAAATTTCAGTAACCAGAATGGAACTGGCAACCAATGGCACAAGTGATCGAGTATCCGTAAATAATCGACTGTCATCCATTTGATTCAATTGATGAGGTTTTGTGTAATTCAACATACCGTGAAACAATAGCGATGGTATATATTCTTTGCAATCCTCTACTCGATTTTCAGTAATTTTCTGTGAGCAGGAGATCTTTAGAGCGCTTGTTAGACAAGTGACTTTTGACAATAATGTCCGATAATATCTGTCCTCTGGTTTTCAAGAATGGCAGGGCACTCCTAAAATGACACCTTGATCTACATATGTGTGGACAAAAAATATGAGCTCGCTGGTTGCCTACAATGTATAACAATAGTACTCTGTGTATGTACATAAACTATGCGTATAGTTATCCAAAAATTTTATTGGTTAGATTCCTTTCAGTTTGATATATTGAATTTGATCCACGAAAGAAGTTTTATTACTGTTTCCTAGAACCTAACGAGTATGTAAATATGTATAAACCAGCATTGGAACATTGTACTCCTACTAATATCAATGTACACGTTTTATTTTTTAACTCTGTTTTTTTACTGACGATGAATAGAGAAACAAATCATACGAACATGTACTTTATTCAGTTTAAAGCAATATGCACCTGTCCATTTACCAAGTCAGCAAAATATTGCAATTCATGCACATGAATGAAATGAAAATTGGATTATGAATGCTATAGAAAAAAAATATGTAATGTTAATTGATTATTTTTCAATTAGCGCACGTGATTGCCAAACTACCTAATATCGTTACGTAGACATTCAAACTTATAACGTATTGGAAGAACAAAGAAAAATAAATATTCTTAAATAAGGACGTCGTCAAGCACAATTTAATGTTATTGGAAGAACGTGTTCAATAAATCCATAACTTGTAAGACATTTTGAGGATCTTCAAGATCAAAGGAAAGTGCACGTAGAAATGGTAGGTATTTTTTCTGCAGAGGGTTGGAGTCCTGACAAACTTTAAGGGACGCCACAAACTATGGAAACGAAGCAATAGAAACTTCAAAGGAAATTGGCATACAATGACATAATCTAATAACTGTAGAATGTATAGAAATGCTCGATATTATTTGTGGTAGAATAATTAATAAAGGCAATAACAATGAATTAAATTATTTTTACATTGACGAACGCGGTGGTTGCATGAAAAATTTCATTTGTAAGGACTCTACACGGAAAGAATAAAAAAACAGATTCTACTCGAAACTACAGGATAAGAGGGACATATCAGGTTTTTCAGTAAAATATACCTTGTAAAATGCAGAGTTTACTCTAAAAACAGTAAAAATCACTTTGCGTCGCCGAAAATCTGCTAGTTTTATGATAAAAAATACAAAATAAATTTAAGCTGATGCGGGTATTTTTTACAAAAAAACTTTGATACCTCCCTCTTTTCTTACGGTTTCGGAAAAAAACGGGGAAAAAAAAACCGAGAACCAGTATATAGAATTAACAAAGTTTGTAGGAATTTCTAATGTTGATAATAATATTTTGAAAAATCGTGTATGCATAGAATAATACGCAAAATGAAATCATATAAAATCATGTGATAAAAAGATAGATAAACTGGAAAGAAAATACTCAGGTTATAAATTCAAAACATGGTCCAAATAAATAATAATAATAATAATAATACATAAAATTGTCCAGGAGTATTTGGATTTTTACACATAGAACCTACACATCAATTCCGTATCGCAGATCACTAGATTTGAGGGCTTATATTTTACACATCATTTACGCGTAATCACGTGAAATAAAATATGACAATAGCAGATTAATCAATTTTTGATACCAAAAACACTTCATGTCAATTGATTATAAATTCGCTAACTGTATTTGAAACTCACATGCTCGTATGCATTGTTTTTTGATCTAGTAAAAGGCGAAACTGACAACGCATTGTTGTTATTGTAAAATTTAAACGGTACGTAGTATTTTCAAGACTTTTGTACGTATACATATAAAAGCAACAGTTTTTTCGTATATTCGAGACATTTTAGATGGATATGCAATGCTGGGGGTAATATTGTCGTAGCTTCCAGGGGCGCTTAAACATTTTCAAAAGGTATAAAACTTCTTAAAGCGTAAATTTATTAGAAAAAGTAAATACGTACCTGCATTATTGGCAAACTAACATCTTTTCGTTTTTTATGACAAATCTTCAACAATAATGTTTCTACTTTCACAGGCTCCTGGGTAGTTTCGACTGTAGAAGAAAATACAAAACCATAGAACGTAAGTTTACTTTGAAATACAATGCTATGCAAGATATCGTGTAATACTTTGGATAAATTAATTTTTTTAATAACAAGGTTTAGAATATCAGGTTAAAGTAAGGATTGAAGAAATTTTTCAACATACACTAATTATTAGAAGTAAACATCTTTTCAGTGGTACCCACGAATTCAATTGTTCCGGTCATAACCGCGTAACTCAACCAAAACAATGTCCCGGACATTGTTTCAATTGTTTTAATAATATCTTGGCGCAAATATTGCCTTTTACAAATGTTAGATGTGATTCTGAAAAGGGGTCAAGTAAAAATAAAAGTTTTTGTATTAACAAGGAGAGTATTAGACCTCTGGATCACGGATTCTACTGAAATGTCTAAATGAACGAAACCTATTGTGTATTTTGGCCTGAAATATTAGGTTTCATTGTCCTTTCTTGAAATTTGGATGTCAGTTTCTCATAAATTCAAGTTTAAACAAAAATATGATTATTTCAAAACCATAATAAAGTATAAACTGCGAATTTCCGACAACCTAATGAATTGTAAATCGAGCGAAGAAAGGTCTGATGAATGGAAATATAGATCAAAAGCTCCATATTTTGGGCCAAAGATACATCCTTAAAAGTTTCAGCAGAATCTGTACTCTGTAGGTCTGAGACTCTCCTTGTAAGCCCTTTTTAGCAATCACTTTAACATAAACCACACGGAGATTTCATTAGCTCACGATCGGATTTTGTTTATATAAGAAAAAAAAATGGCTACATTTCACTAGTTTAGTTTTATTCTACACATTTTGGGCGATACGAAACTTTATTTTGGCTGTACTAGTAGGGTCAATTTTTTCCCATCTTTGTGGAGGCCCATCTTCATGGTGCAAAGTAGGTACATATTTTAAACTGGGAAGCGGATAAGAAAATGCTTATCCAATTACAGTACAGAAAAACATGAGATTGCTGTGCAAGATCATCAACGACGATCACCGATCCTTGAATAGAGGTCGCTTCTTTGCCAAACAGTGAAAGGCGTCTTTCAGAGCTTGGCCAACCTCATAAACCTACCCAACTAGCGCATATATGGGTAGCAATTGTTAATAATATTATGCAAGTTTGCTTACCTTTTTTGTCATAAAATCCTAAAAAAGTTAGCGTCATGTATCCTCGCACCCCAGGATTGTGCCCTTGGTTGTTTTTGAGCGTTAAGCTGTCCAAAATAGTATCGATCCGAAATGCTCGTCTAGACTTGTGACTTCTGGACATACGTTGTCTCATGTAAGACAGATTTCTGTATAGAAATATTGGCTGGAAGTGAATTATAACATTCAATAAAGATATGAAGATTCGGAACAGGATTCATTAAATTCTAATAAAAGTCTGTTTTGTAAGTCTGCTTAGCAACAACGATGGATAGTGTACACTGTCCAAGCACTAAGTCTTACAGTACACCATTATTATTCGTTGAGCAATTTTTTTAACAGTGTGAAGCCTCAAAAGTGAGCAGCTGTTTATCGTCCATTCGTAGTAATATCTGAGTGACTATACCAATGAGCCGTAACTTATAATTCTTCACCCTCTAACACTAATTTGGCACTTTATTCAAAAAATAAGGCTTCAGACCTCGCCTTTTATCCAAATGCATGCCTTTAAGAGAACCTGCAAGTGAAATTCTGGCCCTACGATACATGTATGCTACAAAGCCGGTGATTTTTTTTTTTTTTTTTGTACACGATTTTGGATAAAAAATGATGTCGCATGTCGAAAAATAATTCTGGTAAAATCTTCACTATTTTCGAAATTGATATTTTTAACGGAGAAGAATGTCGCAAAACCCATGCATGAAGTTGTTCGAAATAGTCAACAGGACATGTGAAGAAATCAGCGAATCCTGCGATATCAAGTATTGCAAGAGGAGATACGTTTTTCACTAAATGAATACCACTGATAGGCTGTTTTGCATACTAACAAGCGTTTTAATTTCATGTTTTATGACTTCTACTGTCATGAGATATAGATCATAATTTTTTTGTAGTCAGGGTCATATATTCATATAAATTTCAACATTTTTTCACTATCTTGTCTCACTCCTGCTACTTTCGCTACTTCCAGATCTACATCTCATGACAGTAAAAGTCATAAAACATAGAATTGAGGAACTTGCTAGTACGAAAAACGGCCATTTAGTTGTTTTTATTTACTTAAAAGCGTACGAAAAAAAAAATCAACGGTTCTGTATCATATATGTATTATAGGGCTAGAATTTCACTTGCGGGACCTGTTAATATTTTTCTATAATCAAGGTGTCTAAAATCAAAATCCGAGTATACGAGATACGCCTTGTAGAACTATTTTACGAAAGACTTTACATATCAATACTGCAAAATAATACGGAAAATTTGCAATTCATTAATACTGTGAGAAGCAAACAGTACAATGTCGACCTCCAAGCGGGATAGTCGTAAATAATGAAAATGAGCCATTATTCACCCTATAACTGTACGAGAAACTTTAAAAGCGGTTTTCGCAAAACAGCATTTCTGAAATCGGGCGTGCTAATTTTTCTAAGAAACTAAGTGACCGATCGACTTGCAATTTTGCAGCCATGTAGAGTACCCGTTAGCTTACCATTCAAACCTCCATCTCTTAGTTTGCTTTAAACAGTAAATATTTTTGGGTGATTTTTTTTCTAAAAATCGGAGTACTCTTTGTCAAGCGCCATTTTGTCAATTAGTCCTAAAAAATCTATTTGTAATTAGGACTATGACTAATTTGTAATGAATAAAACAAAGAAAAAAATTAAAATACGTTCACTCAGATGCCAAGGAAGGCCGTAATCACTACACCCGATTATCAGCGTTTTTATTTACATGACCTACTGAAATCCTGTACAATAAGCGATTTACAACAAAATACTTTGAAAAAATTTGCGATGGTACTTCAATCATGTATCAATATAACTGCGAAATACGAATTCTGTGGATTTAAATATTTCTTTAAATTAAGTGCCAAAAAAATCATCTCGAAAACGGGTGTTCCAACTAGAATTACCCTTATAATAAAGACGCTACTGAATAGTATAATGCGTTCAAAAATTTTCCCAACATGCAACGTAATACTGCAAGATTTTAACTGAAAATGACAATATTTCAGAACCAAATGAAAAGCACGCATCACGTGAAATTGAACATTACGATACGCATACTTTTCATACATAATAAATTTCTGAATTTACGAAGTACTTCCTACACACTAGGAGACTGAAATTGTTTTTATCAAAGTGAAATTCTTGTATACTTTTCTTGGATTTATTACCAAATCCGAAAATTCATAAAAACTGGTGAGTAAAAACGCGAAATTTTTTAAAATTTAACAAACTTGTATAGTAAATTGAATAAAAAAAAATTTAATTCGATCAAGATTCAGATTCATTGTTTCAGACGAACGAAGCTGATCATAAAAAGGAATATATCCGCCAAGGGTGTCGCTGCGTAGTGATTTTTCGATATCACCAGACGAAACAGTGATATCCGAATTCACGATCACGCTTGATAATTGACAGATCGAAGATCGGCAGGAAGACAAGGAAACCCAACTGGTTCTCCAGAAGGATGAAGAAGTCCGAGAATGAGTTTGTACTTAGATAGTGATTAAAAGTGATGCAAGTAAGCATGATCGAGGTAGATACGTATGGTAAGGCTGATACTTCGTGACAGAAGAACTTCGAAGTCACCAAGAAGGTTTAACGTTTCTCAGGTTGACACTATTGATATAGCATGCGCAGTAATTTATGAAGAGACACAAACCTACAAGGAAGGTATCCCACATCGATCTCTCCGATTTCATTTTTTTTTGTAACATGTTATAGTAGACTAAACACTAAGCGACGCATATTTTTTTTTATTTGCCAATAAACTCTATACGGGGGTGAAACCACGCTCCAAAGTGAAGCGAGTCAAGGGACGCCTTGGGAGTTTCACCCACGAAAACATCATATTTTTATACCAATTCGACTGGAAAAGTTTTCTCATAACGAGAAATGAAAAATGTAATTTTCTCAATAGAAAATAATAATAATAATAATAATAAAACTGATGATTAATACTAATCGACCCTTGACATGCCTTACTTGGGGGGTGATTTCACCCCCTTCAAACGTTTAATGGCAGATAAAAAAAACACATATAGCTCAATTTTTAGTCTACTATAATATATTACAAAAGAAATCAAATCAGAGAGATCGACCTGGGATACTTTCCTCGTTCGTAGGATGCAATAACTAGCAAAAGTACCGGGGAATAGCATAATGCCATGAAAAAAAATATGTAGATTGTATAGACGTCTTCTGTGTCGGTGGTCAATAGAAAGGTAATCAATTTATTTGAATTGTATTGAGCTTTTAGAGTGTTGCAATATATTTCTTCGAGAGTATTTCAGATTTTCAGATATTCAAATTTTTGTATGCCATTTTTCTATATTTATATAATTATCAAAATGTCGACCATATGAAACAGTTGAGATTTCAACCGAATACATTTATTCATGAACGTTTTCCCACGAAACTTAGGTAATGTTGGGCAGCTTTTACGATACGATCAAAAGCTCGGGAAGTTGTTGTGCGCCTTAAATATATAAATTTGGATCTCAAAAACACATAGTATTGTTTTCTCTGTCTGTCACCAATCTATTTAAATGAATACAACTCAAACTATCAGGTAAACTGTAAAAATTAATACAAGCAAATTTCTAAGAATGTACGAAAGTACAAATTTTGAGACCCGGTAAAAAAACATGGCTTAAAATCTTTTCACAAAGTTACAGTTAACAACAGCAGTCGATGAAAATTATTGATCTGATGTATGTACATAATGTAATTTCATATACTGATTAGTTTTTGTTTTATTCGGTTATATATACCTAGAGAACAGCAGAGATTTACAGGATCCTAAGTTAAAAACAAACCAAAGCAACAGAAGCATGTTTAAATGTATCTGTTACCGACAGTAAGTTTATGAAAAAAAGAATCCAGACATATCCTTGTAATCTCAAAATTGTATTGTCAGACACCGTGAGTTTTAGTGATATCAATGGGGGGTGTAAATCCCGATATCGATGCCGTTTGGTACGTTGGATCCTAAATTAATACGACGCAACCTTTTTCGTGATGGAATTCAATAATTTATAACCATATACCGGTCACAGCTGCTGCTCTTGTATTTCAAGAAGACATGTAAACATGTATAAAGAGACCTGAATTTACAAAGTATTGATTGTAATTATGCGGTTGAATGTTCAAATACAATATTGTATGAGACCGCAGGTAGTAACATCGTTGTAATGATTTACGATTCGAAAAAATTGTTATTTCACAATAGCAGGAATGTCGGAAATGCAATAAATCATAATAACACAAAACGTGTTCATATTTTGAAAACTTAACTACATACTTCAAAGTCACTATAACCTTGCAAAATAGTAATTTTGCCTCCCAATGTTTCGTTGCGTTAACGTTACTAACTTCAGTTTCATAATTTTGTATGATTTAGGTTGAGTAGCGTTGGTCAAGTATGTTAATCTTGATTTAAGTTAAGACGTGTTCTCTTTTCGACTTTCCGTTTTTGACTGGCTCCTTGGTGTGGGCGGAAACAACGCGTTCCATGGTGCCAAGGAAGAGATGGTCGCCGCTGATGAGTTTTGCGGAACCTTGTTAGGCACCGTTCGTCACCCACGAGAAAACTAGAGACCAGAGGAACGAACTCCTACCCAAGCCCGTAGTGTAAGGTGATTATAAAGACGCGTTGTACACCTTGAAAACGCGGGGATGCAAAACTTCTATACCGCTTAAGCGATCAGAGTAAAACTTGGGCAGTAAATGCCTTATTTTGGCAAAAAGTGAAGCGTCTTTTCACTCTGATCGCTTGAGTGGTATAGGAGTTTTGCATCCCCGCATTTTCGAGGTTTACAACACGTCTTTATAAGCACCTTAAGATTGGCCAATACATGACAGCCGCTTGGCGGCGCTGCTAAACGTAGAATACTTGCGCAATCCGATACTGCAGATGTCCACATTCATCTGTTTCAAGGTAAGGGAAGAGACCTGAATTAATTTGAATTATTCGATTGCGCAGTATCGCATTGCGCAAGTATTCTAGCAGCAATGTTAGGGCCAAGTGCACCCCCCGCGCATCGAGAAGCGCGCCTTCGGCGCGGAAGGTTTATGATGGTACCTGGACTTGGGCTTGGGCTTGGATGAGAAATTCTAGTGCAGATTAACGGTATCCAACATTTGGTGACTAGCTGCATCTCGTATGGTCGCGTTCCTCAGTATCGTCCTTTGGGGAAGGGTTTTCGTCCTGAGGGACAATAGCGTACCATTTGGGTTTTTACTAACACTCACCAACGACGACGTTTCGAATTTGAAATTCGTCGAGATAAATTCGGTGATTGAAAATGGTGATATTAACACCTACATAAATTTTCTTATGGTACGCTCAAAACATTGTTATTGTTCAAGAAATTACCTTCGAGTAAACACGTATTTTTGCGTGTAGTTACATACATACTTTTCGAGCAAAAATATAATGCCATTGGTACTCTGAAAAATTCATGAATCTTGCGAAATTAAAAAAATAGTGTTTTTTTTTAAATAAGATCGTAACTTTTTCGATTTTCAATATTTTTACTAAGAATTTACACTTTTATTGTTCAAGTACTATATTTAAGGGGTAAATATAGATCATTGGTGTTCTACCAAAAAAAAAATACTTGCTTTGCATGGTAAACATAATGCATGAGTAAATTTTGTTATCTTTGCAAGTAGATCACTAAGATGCAAAAAAAATCTGAGGGAGTACACACACTGGATGCCTACCACCTTAACTCGTCTTCCATAATGCAATTACTACTGGAGACAGCATTGAAAACTTATTAGCTGGATGTAACTTATAAATAAAAATCGTATAGAGTTGACAGAATTTTACGTTCCGCAAATGCAAAGTACAGGGTATACAGGCTCTCAATTAAAGTCCATGGCCACCACTTTCCGAATTTATTATGGATCGTAATTCTTTTCCTGACCTGTACATTGCGTGTAAATAGTCCTACAACAACTCGTTTTACTCCTTATTATTTCCGCAATGGTGGAAAGTTTCTCAGCCATGGAGTTTACGGCCACCAAAACCGGAAAATACTAATTGTAAGATCGATTTATTATTTTATGTATAATAATGAAATATAATAATCAAGTGACTTGGTTGATAAAAACTAACTGTCACATGCCCTGATTGAAACGATGTATTTTTAGTTTGAGCTTCAGTAATTCTTTCGTCTGAATTTAACCGGTTGTCTAAAATTCAGTAAATGTGATAAAGCAAAACGTACTGATTCTAAAGTTACAAAATATCAATTTTCAGGTATAGAATTTCTAAAAAGTACTTTCTTTCAATACTTAATTACGTTAACGGTATTAACTGCAACCCTGTTGGAATAGTTTTTCCAAAGGTGACCCGCTTCCAAAGATTAAACAAATAAACTAATGTAATGTTGAGTCATAATTGAGGTTTACCATTTCGCATCATCAAATAACCAACCAGGTCATATTTGCTCCTCGAAAATTTATAATTGGAACTCACTATGTGCATTCTACGTTCACTTTTTACGGAATTCTAGTACTAACTAATACAATCATTTTTCAGCAGTAATAACGACGATGTGAGACCTACGTGTTACTGTGTCTGTGACAATAGTTTACTTGAGATTGTAGTAGGCAATGAAACAAATGAAATGTTAGTAGCAGTTATCTTTTTTCTGTTTACGATGTATGTAACGTGATAAGAAATTAGTTTTTATGTTTAAATAACGTTTTTTTGACGGAACTACCTCAATCGCGGTTACTGTCGATCGGAATAGAGATTTGCTTAAAAGATTCACCATTGACGTATTATGAAAAACAACTAATTATTGCCATGTGTAAAAAGTTTGCACAGTACAGGAGCTTGTAGAACTTGTACCAAATATTTTTTTGTATTGATCTTTAAATATTGGAGGTTAGAATTTAAAAGATTTGTCTACAGTATTTACTGTAGGTATTTTATTTTTGTTCAGCATCGACCTTTATTAACTAGAATCAGGTTTATATTAAGTCCGAATGTGAGGAATATATTTGCCTTTGCGAAGATTTTGAAATTTGTTCAATGTAAAATACACAAGCGAAAACTCTTCAATATGAATGGTGGCCACACCATTTAATTTTTTTTTTTTTTTTTTTTGTTTCCTAACCGACATAACGCTTTTTCCCTGATTTCTTGCTTCGGCGTAATGCAACACGTTCTCTGTATTATAAAAAAACGTTAGAATTCAATAATTCGTTAACCTCTTGACTGGTGAGCCCGTCAAATGGCGGTCTGTCCATAAAATGCGTTATATACGAAATTTCTAAGAATTTCAGCACTAAAACTCGTACCCGGAGGTTTTTGAGGTCACTCATTACAAATCTGTACTCAAAATTTAGAAATTCAAGATGGCGGACCAAAAATGCAAAAAGTCATTTAACAAGAGTGAACTTTGGTACTCGGGGGTTTTGAGATCACTGATTACGAATCTGCAGTTGCAATTTAGAAATTTAAGATGGCGGATCCAATATGGTCGACAAAAGGTTCGAATTTGATCAAATCTGGTCGAAAAACTCTACCCAGGGGTTTTCGGGGTTCCTGATTTCAAATCTGAAATTATATTTTTGAAATTTGGTATGGCGAATCCAATCAGCGACCCCGAAAACCTCTGGGTAGAGTATTTCCACCAGATTCGATCAAACTTGAACTTTTTGTCGACCATATTGGATCCGCCATCTTATATTTCTAAATTTCAACTGCAGATTCGTAATCAGTGACCTCAAAACCCCCGAGTACCAAGGTTCGCTCTTGTCAAATGACTTTTTGCATTTTTGGTCCACCATCTTGAATTTCTAAATTTGGAGTGTAGATTTGTAATCAGCGACCCCAAAAACTCCCGAGTACCAAATTTCCAGTTGATAGTAAGAAAAAAGTTGTCTACCAAAAAAGAGGTTTAATAAACAACAGAAGGTCGTAAGTACTGATAAATTTGAAGTTTAGATTTCAAGTATTATACATGTTCACATTGTCATTAGTATCATCATTGTTGTACATATAAGTAAATATTGGTAATTAGGCGAATACAGCAACTAAAATAAGATTTAAAAAAAAAAAAAAAAATTGTTCAGGAGCGTAACGAGGGATAATAATAATTGAAAGCAGTGAATTTAAATTACTAGTAATAATTGAAAAATTTAGTGATATCAGCGAACACCATATTTCACGAAATTTCTAACATGTTTGCGACTTTTTCATATCAAACGAAATTCCTTGACAATTTCCAGTTTTTCAGGATCTATGGGACCCTCGTTAAAACTATATTATCCTTACTAATGTTTTCATGTTCGTCTCAATGCAAGCAAATCTTTACTCACCGAAATTTGATTTCTCGTACGTAGAAATCTGTATATCTGCGTAGGCTCTGAAAATGATAATTATAATGATGACAATAATAATAACAACAATAAATTGATAAATCAATGAATTTTAATAAATAATAACAAATCAATTCAAATAAATAATCATAAATAATGATAGCAGTAGTAGTGGCAGTGTCCGCAATGTTACAGATCACAAAGATCATAATTATATACGCAACTCTGTGTATGAATGTGTATGGATATACAGCATAATTGTGAACGAATATTTAATTTTCATACATAAAATGATATAGTGTCAACGAATTATGTACAGAAATAGATTATTTTTTCTTACTATAATATTCAGACGAATACAAAAACCTGGGTATGATGCCGTTAAGAAATCCTAACAAGTACCACTTTTGGTTGTATCATCATTTCAAACCAAGTAGGAAGAATCCAATGGTAAAATATTATCTCATTATTCACTCATCGCAGCAATAATGTACATCTTGTTTAAAATACAACAATTAGTTGACTCCAAATCAAAAACTGCCTGTGGATTATCCATATCAATTAAATGCATACTATATAACAATAACACAATATCAATCTGGACAGTACAATAATTGAAATATTATGCTGTTATTTGGTTTCCCTGATCTTAAACTGTGATTTGCGGTGTTCTCTAACTTTTTAAAGAATTTATTGTTCTCTAATTTAATTTTCAGTTTCTAATCTGCCTAATATTCTTAACCCTTTCAGTCACACATTTTTCCACTCAATATTTTGTTTAACGGAGGTTTACGACGTCGCTGATCACGAATCTGAAGTCAGAATTTATTCATTTCTAAATCCAAGATGACGGATCTAATATGGTGGATTTAAATTAAAAAAACTATAAAAATTCGATGATTCTGGTCGAAACTTGTGACTTCAATATTTTAATAGTCATACGAAGTAACAAAGATTATTTGAAGTTGTAAACAAACTTTGATAAGCCTAGGACATGGAAATTTTTGAGGTTGGACGCTGAGCATCCCATTGTGACTGAAAGGGTTAAACTGCATCAGGATTTCAAAAAGATTAATAAGAAAAAAAGATAATCCAGGGCAATCGGTGTACATGTATAAATTATCATATTTTATGCTGTACCTGATATTTTCGAATCTGATCAGTATGATGTTGATGCATGAAAACGATAATGAATGTCTAATGGGCACAGTAATAGTAAATCAATAATACACATACTGAAAAGTTACTGACATTTGGTGAATAAGTAGTTACCAAAAATAAAATTTCACACACTGTTGACAGAAGTAGCATTCTACAGGTACGAATCAGAAAGCTTCAGATTAATATCTGCACTAGTAAGTTCTAAATTACCAAACAATAAAAACACAATTGTAACCAAGATCCATGCTCTACTCGTAAAATTTGTCGTCAATCAAAAATGAGTAACCATGGACTCATAGGAGAGTTAAAAACAATGTTTACATTGAAAATAACGAAACTCTAGTAGTATGGACTATTATATATTTGTTTTTAAGTAAGTAATCTATGTTATGTACCACATTTCTCTTCGTTTTTCCACCTCAAATCATAAGAGAATATAACAGTTCGGATTATTGAAAGTGAAGGCTTGACAATGCTTAAAGTAGCTTAGTTACATTTATATATTGAAGTAAAAAGGATCTCAACATAAATTGAATTGTGTGAAAAGTCAAATTTTTGTGGAACTTATAACTTTTAGTCAACATGTCGATATCAACAAAATTTTGTTCATTATTTACACAAACGTTTGCAATTGCTTGAGCCGTTGTCACGTTTTGAAACCGTGTAAAATCATCACATCGTGATAAATTTCTCATTAATTTCATATCAAATGTCTCGATAAGTAAGTCAGTAACGCATTATTTGTTTTGTAATATTGTGTACCTTTATAAACTGAGTAATTTATTACCAAATGTTGAACAATCTTTTTCGAACAATATGTGTATTCTCCAAATGAATTATTTCAGAAGTAGTATACATTGGTCAACTCTAACATACTCGAGTGTGAATATTATTTGAATTTGTAGTGGGAAAGTGATTTCAGAGACTTTGTTGGCTATTAGGAACTATGAACGAAGGGTATGTAAACAAAAACAAAAAACAGCCCATCCGCCAACTGACAGGAAGCAGCAAATACACCAAGCAATTTCTGATTCTATATAAGTTTAACTGGGGGGTTTTTAAAGAATGCAGAATCAGTTTGGATATCGGCCAGCCTTTAACGTGGACTGGAAAATGATGTTAGGATTAGATCTGTCGTTACAAGATACTTGTAAGGACAAGCCTTATTACGATAACACGACTGAAACATCCCTGATCTGGTTCGATTATTAGGAAAATATGATATGCGTATAATGTTCATAGATGAAATGAAGTGAATTAATGAAATTAAATATCAAGTTACAGGATAAATTGAAAACATGACTTGTGTAGTTTTGTTTTTTGCTTATGCAATGTTTCACATCCTTTACAGTGAATCAGGAAACATGAAAACAACTAATTTATTAATAAATGGATGTATACGATATTGAAGTTCATACCTAATCTTAGTGTGACGATGCATTTTCAGAAAAAATCGTGAAATTAGAACCTGATTGTCCAAAAATTATTAAAACGTAATAAAAGAAACCATATTATACGAATACTTTGGAAACTCAAATCCTTCAAAATTATTGAGAAGTTGTAAAATAGTATTTTTTCTTTGTAGTGTTGCTCAATTTCAACGTTACTAACTGCAACCTTGTGTACAGACTGCAAATTTTAAGTAAATTGTGTGTGTGAGAGTAACGCATCACTGTATGTGCAATACACTAATACTTATTTAATTCTGTCATGCAGAAACATCGATGATGAAAGAATGTAAATTACGCATCATTTTAGTTTTATGATCGTTCAAATCTGTGGTGAATCGATGGAAGATTCGTTATAACACGAATTGAAAATTGTAAAAATCTGATTGAAATGAAATCAAAGAAGTTGCATGTAAGGCAAATCAAAATGCAGGTTTTTTATTGGGTTATTTGCAAAGAAACATCAAATGATAGGCAGAGTATTTAAAACGATTATCAAACATTTTATTAATGAGGTTAATATAGTTGAATAAATGAAAGCTGTTTCAATTGCTTGATGTTCATTTTTTTGTATTATAAAAATCAAGAAAACAACAAACATGCAAATAACTATATCAGATTCGTATTGTCAAGTTTAAATACAGGGAAATCGGAGTTTCCAGACTACATTCGTATCACAGATAATTTTTTTTACAAGAAATGTGTGCTACGCAGTTAAATAACTGCTCCTATCTACACTGTAGAGTGACTTTACTCGGATGACACCACACACAAAAGTTACTAAAAAGTACACGTCATGGTTTTCACTTCTGATGGTGACATATAAGGACAACATAGTTGGCAGATCAAATGAATTCAGGTATTCAGATAGAAACAGGATACAAGAATTTCTGAAACCATTATGACGATATAAGCAGACCAAATTAATTCTAACCTTTCTCGCGATACTATAGTATTTTTAACGGCTCTAACATAACTCCAATGCGATCGTTTTGCCGAGCAAATACAGGCTTTAATTAGTAAAATTTTATCAACGCGATATGGTAGAACAAGTATGACAGGTGTCCAGTTCCGTGATGCACTAACGTGGTGCACCTGGACTCGCGCCTAAAAGTGAATAAGTTTAGGGGCAAAATGAGGTTATGTTCAAGTTGTGATGTTAGCAAAGTTCAATGTAACTGCTGAGATTCACACAATATATGTATCGACTTATCTGCAGCATTTTTATGCTGCCGTATAAAACATATCTCGTATTTAAATAATCATAGCTGCAATTCGCTTCTCAAGTTACTTGGAGAAATTCAAGAAAAATCGCACTTACTTTCGAAGGCCTGGAGAAACAGTTCATGATCGGCTTGAATTTGGTCCATTCTCGGTACTTTTTGACCCTCGGATTCCTTCTCGCGCTTTTTAGGCGGCATTGTTCTCCGTCACTTATCTTGGATTTTCGGCAAATACTCACTTGAATCACGTAAAAATACAACGAAAATACGCCCCGCGGGAAAATTTGCTGCAGCACCTTATTATGAGGCAGCTGCAGCGCGCTCTGCAGGTTTTTCCGTTAATGTCCCAAGCATTGAAGCATCGTCAATATGAAACAACAGACGAGCCGAGTATCAAAAGACCGTGAATAGACCGTGATCAAGATATTATCAACCATCGAAATATGCCGTCATTACAGACAGATGTCTCACTGCTCGAAGATGTAGATCACTAAAGAAGAAAACTGCGGTAACAGAATTGGTTGTCCGCGCTGCCCCTGGCATGGACATAGGAATTAGGCGAAGTAGCATTTCATGCGCCGTCAGGTCCAATCATATGAAATAGGTATAACTCTATTTCAGTGGTCAGGTCATGCAAGATCTTGATCAGCAGCGCTACGCGGCAAGTTCATGCATGATTGTTGCATGGCACCACAAAACAAGCGAGCCAACAGCAAAGCTGTAAGGGACTATCAAACAGCACTTGCCACAGTATTTATGCAAACGTTGACTGAAGTTATAGGTGGAGAGGATTTTGCTGTTGCTGCATCTAGCTGTTTGCTACACGTGAAAAGACAGCATGACACTAGTTTCTTTCTTTGTCTAACGCACCCACAGAAGAATAGTAAAAAGAGCGGGTATTTAGTCTTATTACGTCCCTCTCTCTCTCTGGCCTGAACACTTTTTCAGAAGGTTACGTTCCGAGATAAGTTTATAGTGCTTTCAGCTATTTTTTTCTCTCTTGCACTGCAGTGAGTAGCTCTGCCTCCGCCTTAAAGAGTTTTCAGTATTCATATGTCCATGATTTTCAGCGCTGCCAGCTAGTTTCGGAACATATATAGCCTAAGAATATCGCCGATATCGCACGCGCTGAGTCTGTTCCGAGTATAGTTCCTGGTGCTGCCAGGACTATTTTATCTCTATTGCGTTGCCGAGTTCTCGGGTAGCTCTGTCTCTGTTCTAGGGAGTTTTTAGCACTGCCCGCTAGTTTCAGCTCGCACCTAATGTCATGGGTGCGTTCTGAAACTGTTACCCGAGTAGAGTAGAATAGAGTAAGAGTTACCTTTGAGTAGTGTTTGAGTTATCGATGATTATGAATGACAAAAGTCGTTCGGGTTGAATGGTGGCACGTTAAGCGTTGACTGAGGGTGCGTTCCTAAATTAGCTGGCAGCGCTAAAAACTCCCTAGGACAGAGACAGAGCTACTCACGAGCTTAGAAGCGCAAACGAGATAAAAGATTGTCGACAGCACTGGAAGCCAATATCGGAACGCACCCTGAGGATACAGATCCTCAGTCAACGTGTTAAGTGCGGGCAAAACGAGCTGTCAGTTTTACATCCGCAACAATCGTTGTTCAAGCTACCAACTATCAATCTATTTGCAAGGAAAACAAGGAACTGGTTTTTTTTCATATTCCCATGGCTTGAATGTCACAACCATTGAACATATAACGTAAAAGGGTGTTTCCGAAAATCTAGTGATACGCTAATGCGCATGACGAGTTAACTTCTACACACCCTCTACACACCTCCTCGACGTGGGTAGAAAAAGTTGACTCGAGAATTGACTCAAGAGAGTTTGTGAACGCCGCAACGTGAGTCAACTCGGTGTTTATGAACGCTGCGAGTTGACGATAGTTGACTGTAATTAACTCGAGTAAGGTTTTAGAACGCACCCCAGGTGATATCGTATTTTAGAGCATATGGATTTATGAGATCTCCAGATATAGGGTGATTGCCTAAAACTGTATTTGCTACACATGACTAAAAAAAGAGCGTTTTTCACTATTGCAGTCAAATTGAGTTGCACTGAATTTGATTTCCCCAGCTTTCATCTCATTGTGACGCTACAACGGACATCCTTGAATCAACTCAGAAGTTAGACACTAGATGCTATTGTGGAAATGCAAGTAGATGCACAGTCAGTACTTTGGGTCTCCAAGTACCGATTAAACATTAAAATTAAATGGACGATTTGATTCAATCACTTGTTTACTTTTGGTATATCATCAAATAATACTTAAGTAATGGAATAAGAAAAATAACTGACTGTTTAGGCTGGTGTAACAAAGGATTAAAGTGTAAAGTGAATTATCCCAAGAGACTAAAGTATCATTCACAATCGACATACTCTTTGGTGCAGTGCACGAGTTTGAAAATACGATTACCATGCGAGTATTCACAATCAGCGGCTTACCATTACGCGTACTAATCGGATGTGAACGCTCGTGCGGTGTTCGTATTTCCAAACTTCCGCACTGCTCTACCACTGCTCATACCACTGCACTACCATTGCACTAAGTCAATTGTGAATGATGCTTGAGTCTAAGTCAAAAGTCAATTGTTCCAATCCGAAGGTACGAGCCAAAAGAGCGAATCAGCGCTCGGTGGTTGTGTTCATAGAGTTTGGTAGCCACCCATTTTAATCCCTACTCTTAATTTTTCTGCCCAACTGCAGTGCTTCCTCCCCCAATTCCATTAAAACTAGAGAAGTACTCTCTTTCGTAAGAACATAATCGGTGTGAGTGCCGTCTTGTTCTAGAAGTCACTAGGATAAGTGTCCTAATCTAAATTACGTGTTCAACTACTCAGGCTGGCATAAGAAAGAACAATTACCAACACAGCTGAGGTGATCAGTACGTGACAGGTACAACGACAGCCAGCATAGACGGTTAACGCCGGGAGAAGGGGCTAATCCCTTTTCCCGTCGGACGAGGTACACGATACCAAGTAGATGAAGTAGACAAGACCTTTACCTATAAATACGAGGACTGGCCGCAATCCGGCAGCAAAGCCGTGGCCATTGTGGCCAAGCAATCGGCTGAATTACTATTATTCTTGCTCGATACCTAGCTTAGAGCATACTGTATCGAATTATTATGACCTTAGAATGCGTTTATCAATATATTTGTGTTTAAAGTATTTCTTTTTGACAAATATTATTTTCCTCGTTCAGACAGCTCGTTTTGGAGGTTCCGTAAATGTCTGGTTTCGCGAAGTTAATGGATAGAATATGATAGTTAGGGAGGTGAGGTCGCTAAATGGCGACATTCTCGAGCGCCGTCAAGACCTATCAAAATCGAAAGATGAAGTAATTTCGAAAAGAAAAGCTCGTATGGTAAAAACCATTTTAGCGGTGGGTATGGCGTGTACGGTTTTTCAAAAATGTAAAAAAAAAACAATTACTTGGGCATTCTCGAGCGCGTCAGATATTCATACCACGTATGCCCCAAGTGCCTCGGATAACAACGGTATACTAATCTGCCGGTTTGCGTGGTGGGGGTAGGCATATAAAGTAGTCATAAATCCGAAAAAAAAAATTTACTCGAGCGCGTCAGATTTTCGGAAGGGGTGTTAAGTAGGCCCCAAGAAGCTCCCTTTAAAAAAACTAACGATTTCAGCGTGACGATAAGTTACGACAAATTTTTGAAAATGCAAAAAAAAAAGTTCTTTTGAAATACTCGAGCGCGTCAGATTTTCATAGGGGAGGTTTATCTCGGTATCCTGAAAGCATATTTTCTTAATCTGACAAAAATGTTCGTGGGTTCTTTTAATCTGACCGAAAAAGGTTTTTTTTTCTTTCTTTCTCCCTGATAAAACGGGGAATTTAAGAATGACAATAAAGCGATAGATACAATCAACGTAAATGTACATGAAATGTAGTGAAAATTGTATTATTGATGAATCGAAATAATGACCTTATAATAATGATCTTTTTTGCTTCAATTCTTCAATTCGTTTTGCTTACGGTACGTCCAAAAAACGATTTGAGGATAACAGGCTATTGAATAATATAAATAAATGGAACTGTACATGTTAATAATACTTTTGTATACAAATACGCGTAACTTTTTCCGAGTCCACGAAAATTTTCGAGAATCCTTAGGAAAAAACAAATTTTGAGATACAATAAAAGTTACATAATTTAATCATCGTTGTTTCATATCAATTTTTTTAACACCCTCCGTTTTCGAGATATACTAAAAAAACCGGGAGTTTGAGTTTTCATGATGCTTTAAGTCCAAAAGTTTTAACTTTAAACAAAAATATAAAGAGACCTTTTTTGTGTAAAATAAAATTACCTTTTTTTTTTATTTAAACTTTTTTTTTGTAAAATGTATCGTTCGCGACTTATATGCCGCAACGCGTTTTTCGGAAGTCGAAATGGCTCCTCCACACTTCCGGTCATGCGGAAACCGGCAGATTTTGTATTTTTAGTAAGTTTTAGATTATATTCTTCAGAATAAAAAAAAAATTGATCGCGCTCGAGAATGCCGGATTAACGTTTTTTTTTTTACAAGTTCGCGACCTTATAACTCTGCGGCGTCAAGGACTTATCGTCAGATTAGTTAAATTTAGTCTTAAAACACTAAAATCAACCCCCAATATCTTAATCTGACGCGCTCGAGTATTTCAGACTATCGATTTTTTTTTACTAATCTGATCGTCTATCCTAGGTGCGCGTCACTAGATATAGAGCTAATACTTTCCAAAGTTGTTCTATTAGGTCTAAGGTATCTCTCATATCTTAAACTGCCGCGCTCGAGTATGCCCGAAAAATCCCCTCTTCGCCTCCCTAACTATGATAATCATACATTTTAACGTTTATATAATTTCAATAAGTAACGCTCTTGTTGAATTGCAATCTTGTTTATCAGCTGCGTTCTGAAATCTAACTTTAGTTAATTCAGGTATTATCGTATCTCTATCAAACGCATAAAATCAAACAGAAACAATGATACTCGATTAACTCGAATAAGATTTCAGAACTCTGCTCTGCAAGTTATAAGGCTAGGTTTACATGGGCGCGGAGACGCGAGCGTGGTTGAGCGGTAACCATCGGTAAACCACATGTAAACCGTCCTTAACATAGCGGCAATAGGCGAGGGAATTTGGCGGTTCAATTTGACGGGACCCGGCACGTTAGGAATAACCGTTGACTGAAGTGTATAATTTCGTGACGAATTATTTTCAAGAATAATATTTGCAGACATGTCATTTATTTGATGGAATGCAATCACATCATAGTGGAATTCAAGTTATACTTTAATATCGAAAATCACTAGGAAATCATCTGCGAGTCGTTGGTGACTTTCAAGCGAGCAGCCCCTTTGATTATCATCACACCATATTTCCACAGAATTTGTTGTTGAACTGCATAATGACTAAAAAGTAGTTTATTAATTAGTAGTTAATTAATGTTGCTTTAGTAAAGTTGGATACTTCAACATTTGCAAAATCTAAAGTCACGTCTTTCTGCTAGATCGTGATACTACCAATGCAGGAGCAAATCTTTACATCAGTCAATTTTTCTGTAATATAATTTTGATTGCTTCCTGAAAGTTCAAACTAAGGTAAATTATTACTCTTACATATGATGCTGTATAGTTTCATACTATTAAGTCATACATACCGGAAATATGTGAAGTTTGTTATTTTTCATTTTATGGTATCTGGTGAAGTGAGATTTACCTGAAGTTTTGATTGATCACTGTTGATCGAAAACTCAATTCGCTGATAATATCGAAATTCCATCATAAATATTGAAAGAAACAACAAAATTTATATAGCTTGAAACTTTGAAAATAGTCAGGTGGAAAAAGTCGAACTAACAAAGTATATCGTGTCACTTGTAACTGATCTTCCAGAGCACAAGGCACATAATATTTAAAATAAGCAAAGCTAGTGTAACATTTTTACACAAGAAGTGCTTTTAGGAGATAAATACTACTTTAAGAGAAACTAAAAGGATGCTATAATCAGTCTTTTCCAGCTGACTAAATTTTTGACCGCAGGACCTTTCATTTAGATGCATTCTTTAAAGTGTTGTCTCAACTCCGTGGAGGGTCACTAATGACAACTAACGAGTGGCACTATATTGCAACTTCCAAATAAAGTCACCTAAATAAATTCTACCTGCTTATGTATAGGTAACGTTTGCCACTTTTCTGAGATTTGCCACATTAAGATATTGATGAAGTTTAGAGATTGACGGCTCATGAAAATGGCAAGCTTATGTAAGTTCTCTACTTTTGAACGAATTGAAGGTTGAAATGTTAAATTTAATAAAAAAACAGGCCAACTCTGAAATGGGGATGGGAAAAGATTCAGGTAATGCCTGGTCCAAAAACTCACTGTGCTATATAAGCTAATTAATTTAACGAACTTACGCAGTTATTACGAACTAATTTGTGTACGTCAGTGGTCGAATCAAGAAACTTATCTTGGATCGGATAAAGAAGCAACTTTGGTGTCTAGAATTATCAATGTGCTGAACTGTAACTGAACTATATTTTACTACAAATTATTCGTTGAAAACAAAATAATAAAATAATACAAAAATATGATGGAAATAACAGCAGAATGAGGTTTGACCTAAACTTTGTGTCCCTCGCTCTCATATCTGGTATAGTTTTGTGCTACTATCTAATCGTTTATAAGAATTCGTGGTGCTTTATCGAAGATTTTCCACTACAATCTGAATCTAATGTCGCAAGGTGTTCTTGCTGAAAAAAATTTCTAATATCGCGAAATAGACTTGCTCACAAAGATTTTCAATATCGCAAGGTATTTTCGCTTACTAGTGCCTCTAATATCGCAAGACAGGCTTGCTTACAAAAGAGTCACCTGGCTCTTTGCCTACGAGTGTTCTTAATATCATTAGACCGACTTGCTTACATCAGTATACTAGTATTTGCAGTTGTATGTACAATAATGTGGCATT
This sequence comes from Diprion similis, assembly GCF_021155765.1. NCBI lineage: Eukaryota > Metazoa > Arthropoda > Insecta > Hymenoptera > Diprionidae > Diprion > Diprion similis. Next base: position 4,584,599 of record NC_060118.1, read on the forward strand.
GTGGTTAAATGTTAATAGAAACCAAGAACTAAATGTATGAAAATCCACCTTCAAGATAGTGCTCTTATGTAATCATATATAATTACATACATACATAGAGATTGTAAATGTTATGAGAAGTAAAACAGTGTCTTTTACTGTTGTCATGAGATATGATACACGTTTATATAACGGTGTGAGAGTAAGTGTTAATTTTTAGTCCCAGATCATCAGTCTCTTATCAGCTTGACTAGTGACGTTTCGCAGCTGGTTTCATTTATCCCAGAGGTGTTACTGTTGTTGAGGTTATAAAATTATTAAATCATGGTGGAGACTGGTAATTATACCTTTTCTTTTTAATTCGACTTGTAGTAATTACTGTAAATTATAGACATGACTAGATGTATGAGGACGGTATCGTTTGCCTATGAAACATTGCCTTACACAGTGACCCTGAATCTTCGGCATTGATACACTTATAGAAAAAAATGCTGATTCGTTTTGAATCAAAATCTTGAACAGTTGTAAAGCTTATTGTACACAAGAATCAATATGAACGTTTTAAATTTCCTTGCTGTACAAATTAAAAAAATTAAACTGCGCTTTAGGTTGAATAATTTTTTATATTTTTCAGTGTTTAGAAAAATTGTTTAAATTCTGTATGATGATAGTTTCACATAGTTTCTTGTAAGTTGTCATACTAAATCAGATTATATTCAAGGCATTGCAACAAATTATCAATTGATATTAAATTCAAATAAACAAAATTTCTTCAATGGGCTTGTTGAGTTCAATTAATTTCTCATGCATGCTAGCTGTGTAACATGCACCCTAATTGTCAGCTATTTTTAATGAAACTCAATATTAAGAAATACAAGAATTACCAGGAAAAACAGTTCGCATTACTATATCTATTATCGTCATATTGCTTACCTTTATCAGTCATAGTATGAATACTTGAATATTACACATTTTGTGCTACTGAAATTAAGAAATTACAAGTATAATCAAAAACATGCCTATTATTTTGCCTCGTTACGTAATGGAAATTATACATGCGGATAGTAACTGTTATTACTTTATCAAGTAAAAACTACTTCAATATTTCTGCAAATAATGACTGCTGACAATATCTTTAGCTACAGAATTAATAATAAAAGTATTCTATTTAGAAATTGGCAACTTACCCTTATGAGTTTTCGTGAAAGTAAAAGAGTATATATGTATAATATACGTTACTGTGGTCCATTTTTCATGTAACCCCATTGTTGATTAACAATATTGTTAGACATGAGACCTGTTATCTTGGTATCATTGTGGATGTAAGGTAGGATTTAGTTAATTGTTATTTGTGTAGCTTATCTTTGTTACAAAATAAAAACTACTCTGTACACGAATTGAAAAAAAATAAACTCCCCGTAATAATGGATTTTGATGCGTTGACAATTTTCCATTAATACGGGTTTTCTGAGGTTGAAATAAAAAAAAAAAAAAAAATGGTGGGGTGTTTCCTGACTCCGGATTCAGTGTCAGCGCATCAAAAAATATAAAGATTAGATCTTACAGTCATTTTCAATCAGTTTCCTAATGCTGATCTCCTTGATGTGAATTTTCCGTTTTTAAGGATGGTTTTTTGATGTTTAAAAAAAAAAAGTTGTGCGTGTAAAATCATTTTTAACCTCGGATTCGGATTAAGCACGTCAAAATACATAAGAATTCATAGATCTAGTCTTTGGTACAGACTACTTTTTTGTATTTCGAGAAATTTCACAAAGTAAATTCAAGAGTAGTATATTGTTCGCACAGAAAATATTTTTGAATTCATTGCAAAATGAAAAGTTGGCTGAAAGTCTTAGAACGACTTTTATGTTTGCTTTTCAAGGCCAAATCTGCAGTTACACATTTTTTGAGCTCCACAATATTTGTTCTGAGACCGACGAGCAGTTAGCGAAACTATATCGGTTTATAACCCAATAACACCAATCACCAATGCAATTTAATGAGTATAATGTGAAATGACATTACTAATACCAATATGAAGAGTAGGATGGTAAGATGTGAGACGTGAGACGTGTGCGATGGAGTTAATTGTAGTGAAATGGATTTTAAATGGCACTTACGATCAAAAAATCATTTGCATTTTTGTACAGTTACATCCCTTCTCTGAATGGGCCCGTATCAATTTTAGTCCTAAAAAAAATGTTGGGGCTCAAAAACCTTCAATTTGTATGAATTTGCATGAGAGACCAATTTAATAGAATAAACAGTTTAAACTTTAAATGCATATTTCTTTCCTTTTGTTTTTTCAAACTTGCGCGCAAGGTTTTTTTTACAGTCTTCGACCGATTCACCTGAAATTTTTACCCGTTTTTTAAGTATTTTTCACACATTGTCATAATATTTTGCCCAAATTCTCACCTGAGAATGAGAAACCCTAAATTTAACCCTATAACGGTAACGTTATTTTTTTTTTTATTTCTATGTATTTCGGTAACGTGGGCTGAAAAAATGCCCTAATCTTGTAAATAAAAATGTAAGTGTAGGATCTCATTATCTTCATTTTTCAATAAAAAATCAAGGCCAAAAACCTTTTGCGTAAGATTCGAAACAGTGGTCAAAAATTGAGTTGTGTCTCGAGTGAAAAACGTAAGTTGTTCTCTTGCGACCGGTAATATAAATTTTAGTGCCCCCTCCCCGTTACCGTTATCGTTCTGGGGATGAGGTGTTATGGGAAGTATATATTCGTAAACAAAAGTGAGTCTCGATGAGAATATTGAACACTTCGCGATGAGATAAAAACTGCAAAAAAGTCAATCATAACAAAGTTGACAAGATAATTCGTTTTAAATAATAATCATGCTAAAAATTCGTTTAGACATTATTTAAACAAAAATTTGTGTAACAAATCTCTAGTTATATCTTTTATTTATTCCAAAAAAATTAATTCATTGGTTTTTCTGAATATCCATGTATTTTTTTTTTTTTTTTGAGGTTTTCAGCAATTAACGAAGAACCCGTTTTCCAACATTTTTAAAACTCTATTTATGAAACTATTCATTCCATACCTCTAAAATTTCTTCACTGTAATGTATAACTATTCCACAAAAACTGATCTAAATTTCAGGACTTTTGATCCACTTTTTAAAATTAAAACATTTCTCGAAAACGGGTTTTTCAAAATCGCCGAAGATTCCACAAAAATTCACAGGTATTCACAACAATCAGTGAATTAATTTTACATGAAATAAAGAAAATTTCAATAGAGATTTGTTACACAAATTTTGTTGAGGCAATTTCTCAAAAACTTTTTGGCATTATTATTTTTCAAAACGAATTATCTTATTAATTATGATTGATTTGAGCTGAGCACATACGTCATAACACCTTGAGTTAAAAACCGGTTCATATTTTGTCATGATTCTTAAAAATGATGTATTTTCTTTCAAAATGAAGCAATTAAAAAAATTATATGACAATTTATGGGCATTTGCGAGTAGATTATGCTAGAATAATCCGCACGGTAACAAATCTTTTTACGCTCTATTAAACTTGCACTCTGTGCATTCACCCTGGTACATTTAAATAAGGATCTAATCAGCATATTTACTTTAAAATATGTAACGAATGCATACCTTTGACCTCTGAATTTTTTTTAACTTTTCCAGCATGAGAAAAAAATTAACTGCAATTCCTGCATAAATGTCCCCTTAAAGGAACCGCATGATGGATTATGGTTAATGTGAGTTAAGTTTCAAGTCTAGTTAGGAATCTTGAAATACATCATTTTTGGGATTGTTTTTTGTAAACCATTAGACGTTTATCAAAAAAAATTATTGCAGCTGATAATACATAGGCGGCATTCCACGCCTTTTTGACCAACTTTGACCCTCACCTCTTTCGATTTTGATAATCGTGAAAATTTGGCCAATTTCTGTAAGTGGTAACCAATCTGTAAATTTTTTTTTCATTATTTTGAAAAAGTAAAAAGACGCTCCACTTTTTGCCAAAATAAGGCATTAACTGCCCACGTTTCACTCTAATCGCTTGAGCGGTATAGTATGTGGGCCCGGCTTAAATATCCGCATTCACTCCAGATTAACGCTTTACCTAAACACGTTTAAAAATGTAATTGCATAACTTCGTAAGAACAATCTCATACATTGTATCGTAACCGACGATGAACTGCATATTGGACAGAGTAAGTTGAAGTTTTATCCGTCCGAAAAATATTTTTCGTATTAGGGATTTTTATTTGCACCGTAATTACCTCGCCGTTGCCACTATCATTGTTCCAGGAACAAGAGTGCGTATCGGTATAGTAATTTGATGGATTTCGGTATTTAGACGATATTCTTTCGATCAGCTTCTTGCAAGGTACCTATCTCAATCAGGCAGTAGTGGACTCAAGCCGAAGTCGTCAAAGAATGCATTATGGTTGGAGGCATTTCATGTAGAAGGCTGCGGCTGCTCACCGGATAAATTCAATTAAGATTGCGTCTGTAAATAATGAAATTCGCATGCATAAGTAAGTATGTATAGATTGCTTAAAGAAAGACTAGTTGTGATATATGAATATTTACTAAATCTTGCAGTTCAATCATTTTCTAAATAGATAGAGTAGCTGTAACGGTGTAGGTCTTCCGTGGTCAACTTGCAGAATGTTTTTGATACTGAATGGTGTTCTGTTGCGTTGTATACAACTTACAAATGGAGGTGGGAGATGTTTTGTATGCGAGTTTTTGTCAGAAAAATATAACGAAGGTAGAGAAAGTCAAGTTTTTGGGAATAAATTACAATTAGACAGTTATTGGTTGCAATACTATGTATGATATCGCTCCTACGCAGCTGTGCAACTACGTTTTTAAACAAATTTGGATAAGGCGTTAATCTGGGGTAAATGCTAATATCTGAGTCACGCCCGCATGTGCATAAACAATGCTTATGAATAACCTGTTTTGAAATGAATTATCAAAGTAGTACTGCGTTAACAATGAGGCCCGTTGTACAGGTTGATGTATGAACCGTTGAACACTTATTCCAGATGCTGATAAACGATACTGTTACGATGTGCTTCGGTGAGGAGTGCAATGACCTCGATGTGGTTCATAGACTTACGGCGGAAATTAAGTTTTATTTTCACAAAAGCATCAGATTGATCTGAAAAGTCATGTATATGTCAATAATTTGAAGTGAGTCTAAGAAATCTGAAAACAATATGGAAAATTAATAAATTATCATGCTGCAATGAATGCGATAACTTGCCAGATAGGTCGGATGCTTTGGGTGTCATGACATGATAGAATTCGAAATGTATATTGCATCAGCATGTGTGCGAAAGTTTATACAAAATAATACTGCGACGGGGTGTATTACAAAAATGTATAATTGGTATACTACTTTTTATATTTGTAATGGAGCACTCATCTATTCCACACTACCATTTGTATTTCTAATGGAGAACCCATCCATTGCAACGTTACTTTTTTTACTTGTAATTAAACACTCATCTATTTTACATCACGCAGTGTTATGTGTAATTCACAATTCTGGTCCCCAGGTAGACATTCGTGGACCCGGAAACGATTCCCGGATCGCACGATTATTTTTCTCAAAAACAAATCTTTCAATATAAAAAAGTTTTTCACTCATTTCCGAGTCGAAGTTTCAATTCAGCAACCTACGGCTCTTGAGCAATGCAGAGCAAATTTTCACCGATCCAAAACCAGTGTTAGAAATTTTGATGTAAAAAAATGGGAGGCTAAACTCCCCATCGAATTTTGGTTTTCGTTTGATCACTATTCATTTAACAGCATTGTTGTACTGGAGCAATGTTCGGAACAACTAGAGCAACTCACAGCAACCGCGAAAAATTCACTTTGTCAAAAACTAGGGGCTGGTCTGGAAACTATTTTTTTTTTTTTTTATTTGTTCAATTTTGGGTTTGCAGAAATACTCTTCTGGAGCGATGTAGAGCAACTTCGGAGCAAACCAGAACAACTCTCGAAATTCGTAAATTTTGAAAATGGGTGGCTAACATCCCTTACTTTAGTGGGTAGCTCATAGCTCACATGTAACACACATGCGGAGAAATCCCCACGATTCTACCATCTCTACAGCGGGGTACATCATACGTACACACGCTGGCAATCGCGGATCCAGAATCTCATAGTTAAGGTGCCGCTGAAGTGACTTGAAAATATCAAATCGTGACGTCATAAATACGTGCAGCGCCTCTGAACGTTGAACGGTGAACTAAGGCCGCTGATTTCATTAGCTTGTTCTGTTAGATCCAACCAATGATGTCAGTTACAGATCGGAACATACTTCTTGTGGACCATAAACGGGCTGCTGTCACATGAAAAACGCGTATACGAATCGAGCCATGTTTACAAAAAAATAACTGATAGTATAAGTTTTCCCGGATAACGTGTGTGCTTTTGTACGTGTGAATCTCCCTGGCGAGGGTGAAAGAAATTGTGGAACAGTGCAATCAGTGAATATTCAACATGCGGTAGCTCCGATCGGCCATGTTTGTTGTCGCGTGATTTTATTCACTTCATCATTCTTTATTATAAACATTATCAGCTATTTGCCTGAGCAGTGACTGAGATTCACACGTACGCTATTATTCAAGCTACGATTTAAAATATTTCCGAGTAAGATTCATACTCTCGTTATCGCAGGATTGGTATAGGCGTTTTCACCCAATTTCCCCGCTTCTGACGTCACGAAATATATATATGACATGCCAGGTCAGCGGGGCCTTAACTACTATCTTAGACATCATTTTCATCACGGTAGTACTTGAAGTTAGAAGTTAGTCTGGTTAGTTTGGGAAGTACAAGTTAATTAGTTACATGTTAGGATTAAGATTAATCGGTCGACTGTTGAAATCGGAGTTAACTTGATGAAGGATGGATTAGAAGCGTGGTCAGACACAAATGCGAATGTAGAAAATGTTCGGGAATACAGAATAGTGCAAAATAAAGTAGCTAAGTAAGAGTGACAGCGAGTGGCGTGAGGCTGAGTCAAAATAAAACAAAAAATAACCTATAAGATTACTATAAGGAATGTATGAGTTACCAAGTAGAAGCAATATATTAATCAATATGTAACAATCGTTCGGTTTTTCAAAGTTCTAATTTAAGTTAAAGTTTAAAACAAAAACTTATATTTTCGACCAAAGAATCGGTTTTTCTTTGTTATAGATTAAACAACTACGGAGAAATTTTTTAAAATTATTTGTACATCTTGAACGAAATCGATTCAGTAGTTTCCAAGAAATCGTAGACACTGATTTTGGAAATATTGTTTTCAGATAAGTGCGTTCAAAGTTTCAAAAACGATTTACATGATTATTTTCTAACTTGAACTGAGTCTTCCATCCCAAATTCAGTAGTTTCCGCGCTTGAAGTTCTTCTAAAAAATCTTTTTGCTGCTGTCGGAGAAACATTTTTCAAGCATTGAATAAAGTTTCTTTCAGGCAAACGAGAATCGTTACTATCCAAACTTTAACCACAAACTGATTGATTTTTTCAAATCTCCTATACCGAAAACCAAAGTGCTTGAAGTACAGCTTGCACATTATTCACGGACTATTTCCTGGAGACGAGACTTGACCTGTAAATGGCTTCCTTGAGTACGCATGCCAAAATCATCAGCTGATTTATTTTCTTAATTCTATTTTTTAAGGTGAAAGATATTCAATTGCAAGTTTTCAGAATTTTTACCGCACAGTTTCAGTCTTTAAAAGCTTGGCACGAAGACTAAGAGATCAATCTAACAAGGGTTACGTGAAAATTTCCAATTGTTTTTGCCGCAGAGTATGAGGTTAAATAAATATTTCAAGTAGTTTTAATTGAAATTACCTCGCGAAGAAGTGGAAAACATTGAGATAATCGTAAACAATCTACAAAATTTCTGACGATTGTATTTGATTGACAGATTCAGTGACTATTTTATATTTTTTCTTCGTGTTACCGTGGTAACATTGGTGAAAATGTCAATTTAAAAAATTACCCAAATTAAATCGAAGAAATTAAATTGGAACTTACCGAAGATGCAGACAGCTCGTTCCACGTGAAATATCATCTCATTCAACTATTATACTTTTTATCGTGGTTCTTTCTGGTCAATTCTAACTACTTATGAATTTCTCAAACTTTTTCGTCGAATCCTCTGATTTGGAAATGAAAATTTCATTGACTGAATTAAGTTATCACGTGGCTTATAACTACTAAATGTTCACCTAATGTGTATGTGCGAATTTCAGTTTGACGTACCCAGGATGATGTAGGGGGACGAGTTAATCCGACTTAAGGCATCATCTACATAAGATATGTAGGAAACTACAGAATTTGGCAAAAATATGTAAAAACAAATACAGAATAATATTGATAAAGACAGAAAAATCGCAATATTTTTCGGAATAATTTGAAGCTTGTCAAGTAAAACAAGAAAATAAATGCCAAAACTCAACATCAATGCGGATCAATAAGTACTTTGTGATACTAGTCCAAAAATGCGGACTTTTGACGAAAGTTACGAAGTGAACTACACGAATCGAAGCCGAATGCTGCCGACTTCACAGCTTTCGTCAAGAGCCCGCTTCTTTGCACGAGTTTAACTTACTACTTTTTGTAAATAGTGCCGAAGAAGTCTTTCTGGAGCCTGTGAAGCGCGCAAAAAAGTAACTAGTCCGTATAAAAGAGATTATAGTCGATCTACGCATGCGCACCTCATACTCTTGTGAAAAGCATTACTTCTTAAGGTGCTTATAAAGACACGTTGTACACCTTGAAAACGCTAGGATGCAAAACTTCTATACCGCTCAAGCGATCAGAGTGAAACTTGGGCAGTTATGCCTTATTTTGGCAAAAAGTGGAGCGTCTTTTTACTTTTTCAAAATTTGGAAAAATATTTTACAGATTGGTTACCATCCACAGAAATTGGCCAAATTTTCACGATTGCACTGAATGGATCGAACTATCCAGTATGATGCCACTCAGCGGTGATAAAACACACATTTTGAGCCCAGTCTCATGAGATTTGATAGTGAAGTGACGAAATGGCAGTTGATCTGGTTTTCGATTACGAAGAACACCGAAATCTCATTTTGGCGACATTTGTTACCGACATTACGCGCATGCCGATAATGCATGCGTGTAGTGTCGGTAAAAAATTACCGACAAATATCACCAAAATGAGATTTCGGTGTTCTTCGTAATCGAAAACCAGATCAACTGCCATTTCGTCACTTCACTATTAAATCTCATGGGACTGGGCTCAAAATGTGTGTTTTATCACCGCCGAGTGGCATCATACCGGATAGTTCAATCCATTCAGTGTAACTGTGAAAATTTAGCCAATTTCTGTGGATGGTAACCAATCTGTAAAATTTTTTTCCAAATTTTCAAAAAGTAAAACGTTGCCCCACTTTTTGCCAAAATAAGGCATTAACTACCCAAGTTTCACTCTGATCGCTTGAGCGGTATAGGACTTTTGCATCCCCACGTTTTCGAGGTGTACAACGTGTCTTTATAAGCACCTTAAACGCTTCACAATTATATATCTACAGTAAACGTCAAAATAGGGACTTTTGATGCACATTTTACACAAAAAGTCGTTTGGAAATCGATGGTGAAAACCATAACAACCAACCAATCAGCCTATATCATAAGCAATATTCAACATTTTTCAAAACTAATTTTATTTTTCTACAAGCTTTTCTGAATATACTGCTCATGATCCTGAAACAATAACATATACCTATGGGTGCGTTTTATTTGCCACTTTTCGAAAACGAAATGTTTGAAAAAAGCTAATTGGTCGATTTTTAAATAATGACCAATCCTATGAGTCTTTCAGTTTCAATCTCGAAAGGTGGCAAATAAAACACATCTTATGGGTATGATGTGTTGGTAGTTCACACTTCGCGTTGTTATAGGATCGATTTAATATATCACGCAAGCCTTATTAGAAATAAAACGTTATCCATTTAATTAGAACCAATCAGTGCCCTTTCTAATAAAATAATCTGAATACAAAACGTGTTCTGTAGTTGCGAGAGATAAATTTTCGGAGGTCTGTGTTCTACGGGAAAACCCCCGTAAAATAATCATCCTGAAAATTCAATGGCAAAAGCATTCATCAGTTTTAAAATACTATTTTCTCGTTTTCCAGTACTCGGCCCGGTCAAACTTTCAGAACTTGGTCGCATTCTGACCCATGAACATTTTGCATTAGACTTCAGGAAATTCTACACGGCACCACCTGTAAATTTGAAAAGTTATTTTGATGACAAAATCTGTCTAGTAAATGCCGGCCTCGTCAAACAATATCCGTAAGTAAATATTTGAAGGTAAGATAGGCATTAGGCTGATCCGTAACTATTCATTTAGTTTTTATGCACGGGTATTTACCGTGTACCATATTAAATTTTATACTTTGAGGTTTCAAATTGCCGAAGCACATTATGAGAGAATTATTGTACTAAAAAGTTTAACAAAACTATGACAAAATTGTCACGCGATTGTATTCATAGTATAACATACTTCCATAGATAGTATTGTTTCAATACAACACTCAAAGGTTCAGCATGTTCCATCAATATGTTCAAGGATACCAGGGTACGTAGTTACTACTGATTACGAAGCTTTTTTTAAATGCAACTTAAAGTAAGTATGTAGGAGTGTTACAAGTGGTACAAATTTCAAGCCATTTTTGTAAAATATTTCAGCAGTATATACTTGCTATTAAAATATACTCGTTGCGTTTTGTTGCCTTACGAAAATCACTTTTGTAATACATTGGCGATTCCTTAAATGCCTTCTTGGGTTCAGTTACAATAATTTTAAGCTCATTGTTATTGTTAAATAACCATATCCATTGCTCATGATACTATTATACGTACGTATTTTATTGCAAATTCATGTTTTTCACAGTTACAGCAGTGAGTACAACATTGTGTTCAACGATACAGATACTCACAATGCGGTACTGGCAGATGTCGTTCTATTAAAAAAATTCGGTGGAGGTACAATTGTCGAAAATACTAGTAATGGACTCTTGCGTGATATCTCTTTCATGAAACATGTCAGTCACGCATCTGGTATACACGTCATTGCAGGCACTGGTAATGTTGACGATTATATTCCATAACTGAATAATGTACCGAGAGGACACGGTGAAACTTAGCAGGTTGAGTGACTGGGCATGCTTAAAGTAATTGACTCTATTGGTTTGCAAGATCGTATGTAGTAACATTCTCGTCAGTAAGGCAGAGGAGTTTACATACAAGAAATGCAGCATGAAATGTCAAACTTTCCCGCGTCAAGGGTCGAATTGAAAATATTCTATGATGATCACAATCAACTAGTGTAGTATTATTTACAATCGACTTAGTGCAGTAGTAGGGGCACTAGTAATGCGGCGTTTAGCGGTGGTAGTGCAGAATAGCGTTCACAATTCGTCGGTCTTGCAGTGCAGAAGGATTTGCCATTTCGAGTTTCAAGCACGTTCAAGACAAGTTAAATAATCTAACAAACCTTATCGAAAATGGATGAAAATGAACCTCTCACCAAAAAAGTCTTATGTATTGTCGCAATATTATTAAAAATATTTCTTTTTCAGGCATTTTCTTTTTTCTTAGCATCATGGAAGATTGATAAGATCCGATCTGATATTAGCCCATAATTTTGTAATTTCTCGGTGATTAAGGGGCTATACCAGTGTGACACTTTTAAAAAATCGACTTTTTTTTGGCTTATTCGATATTTTATATCTTCAAAAATATCCTGTGAAAGCGGCAAGGTCGTATCTTGAATAGTTTTTGAATGACAGCGTTCTAAAGAGCGACCGTTCGCAGGTATAAACCGCTCCACTTGCCTATAGGCGGAGTTCCGGAGTTAGTGTGTAGTTTCTCGAATCTTTCGCATTGTAAACAGTACATACATAATATAGGGGGCCTATATTGGAGGTGTATTATATGGGCCAGGCATAGCAGATTAGAAATTTTTATGGTAAATATAATTTTATCTAGCAAAAATCGATAGTTGAAACTTTAAACGCGTTTTTCTCGAAACGACATTTTTCAAAATTGCCGACATCATAACTCAAAGAGAAATTGACCGATCGACTTCAAAATGAAACTGAGTATTTTTGAGTATATTTACTATACAATGACGTACAATCTTTTTGATTGGTTGAAAATTGTTAATTTGGCATTAAAAAAACGACCATTTTCTTACTCTAAAACACGACCCTTTTTTCAGAACTATGCCATTTTGTTAACATTTGATATTTTTCAAAAATCTTAGGTCATTGTATAGGAAATACCTTCAACTTCAATGACCTTTATGAATTTTTTTGTTTGAGCTACTCATTCGGCCGGAATCATGTCAGCGGTTGGGGAACTTTTTTTTTGGCACCTCCGAAGTGCCTCCAATATTTTTGTAAAAAAAAAACTTAAAATATACCTGAAAATATACTTTATTATAAAAAAAAGTTCAAAACATGCTATCGAGTACTTTCTTTTAAAAAAATTCCTGAAAATCGCCTAATTTTTCATGGGTTACACTGGTATAGCCCCTTAATTCGTTTATAGCAGGCATATTTCATGTTGATTTTATGTCAGGATTGTACGCGAATTTTTAAGGCGTCTATTTTGATTGGTCTTTCAAGTATGTAGTTTGCTTCGTGGTGCAGTGTAGAAGCTTGAAAATTGCAAAGTTCTGCACTAATTCTACCGTTCCTACTCCCACTACTGCTTCCACTAATCCATTGTGAACACTCGCATGGTATTCGTATTCCCAAACTTCCGCACTGCATTGCCACTGCCCCTACCACTGCATTACCACTACACTAAGCCAATTGTGAATGATACTTAATAAATGAAGTATCGTTCAAAATTGACTTAAGTATCATTCGCAATCAACTTGGTACAGTGCGGTTGTTTGGAAATACGAATACCACGCGAGCGTTCACAATCAATTAGTGTCAGTGGAAGTGGGAACAGCAGAATTAGTGCAGAAAGTTGCAATCTCCAAGCTTCTGCGCTGCACCACGAATCAAACCACTGCAACGACCAATCAAAATAGACAACTTGAAAATTCGCGGAGAATCCTCACATAAAATTAACATCAAGTATGCCTGATGTAGACAAATTGATCACCGAAAATTATCCGTTAATATAGGACCTGTCCTTAGCAATATTTCGTGATGCTGAGAAAAAAAAATGCCTACAAAGAAATATTTTCAGTAATATTGCGGCAGTGCACAAGACTTTTTTGATGAGGTTCATTTTCATCCATTCTTCACAAGGTTCGTTAGATTATTTAATCTGTCTCGAAACTAGAAATGTCACATCTTTCTACACTGCAATACCGACAATTTGTGAACGCTGTTCTGCACTACCACTTCACGCCGCACTACCATTGCCCCTATCACTGCACTAAGTCGATTGTGAATGATACTTAACGGTTTTCAAAATCTACCCGGATTAATACATCAACTGTTTAAAATCTGCTTAACTCAAAAAAATTCGCATCATGTACAATACATACGTAACGTCTAGAAAAAGCCTTTTACAGCTGAGACGATGCTGTCAACAATCTCCTATCGCTTTTGCGCCACCGATTTCGTGACTAGCTCTGCTTCTCTGCCTCTGTCTTAGGGAGTTTTTAGCGCTACCAGCTGATTTCAGAACGCACCCCAAGTTCTGTTCTAGCATACGCAGTTGGACGCTGAATTTGCAAGTTTCAGCATTTCCTCTCGGCGTATATGTATATCATTTAGCCATTTCCCTTTATTTAAAAAAAATATGCATAGTTTTTCTTAAAAAATTGTCAATTATCTTTCAATATTATAATATCTCATGGATTATTCACTGAAAATGTACACATTTTTATGAAAATCTACAGGTTTTTATGAGAAATTATGCAAGTTTACATTTTTGGTACAAAATTGTGTGAAATGTTTCATTTTTTATAAAAATTTGTAGAAAATCGTTAAAAATCATTTTTGCCAGGGTATACTGACAATACTCAAGTAATCGTACCTAAGCATCTTTTTTCAGCGAATGAAACCCTCGTATAGAAATCGAATGATTATACAGCCATTTTCAAAAATTAATCGAAAAGATTTTTTCCATATAATTATAAACAAAATGCGTTTTTCTTTTTGGTTTTATAACAAATTTTTGTTCATATATTTATTATCAAAGTTTCAGTCTGTAGTTGTAGGACGTAAACAACGTCCGTTCAAAAATTGAACACGTGTTCGTTGACGATTGTTTCATCTAGAGATCGATACCCTGTAGCAAATAGAGCCTAAATAAATTTTCAACGCAATTTACTACAAATTATTAGCAATTTTGTCTTTTTTTTATCCAAGGTAACAACAGCTACTGCCAATAGAACATCTGCTTTATTCATTTCATTATTGACACCAACATATATATGTATACTCAATCAAGATTCCCATTTTACATAAGTTATACTTGTCCTATATTAGACATACGGGTTAAAATCTAGAGGAAGAAAAAGAGACCTACCATTTCATGACTGAATCATTTCAGAGATTATTTATTCCCTTTTTCTCGTTGCGTCCTTCATACTGTATTGAAAACGTTTATATTTGTAACTTGATTGACGTCACTGTAGTTGGTGTTTGGTCATATTCGTTAGAAACTGTGTACAGTAACATAACCTATACACGATAACAATTTTCAGACTCCGAAATACGTTTCAGGCCATTACGTTGCATCCACACAGACTGAAGCAGCTCTCAACGTCAGCGTAGAGCAAATGTATGACTTGATATTGAAAGAAATGACGGTGGAATGCGAAGGTAGTCCCGGTGTCAAGGCCGGGTTCATTGGAGAAGTCGGTAGTACTTGGCCCATTCATGGTAAATTCTACTGTCAGTTGGAAGACATTTAGATGAATTCAAATTGTAAATATAATATGTTAGCGGATAGTAATATGGTTTTTACATCCCGTTCGTTGATAATACGCAATTATTTATGATATTGTACAGAAGAACACACGCCATTGGTATATTAGTTCAACGAATACAATCAGGGAAAGGATTATTTGATTCAAGTGATATTCGTTTGATTCAACTAAATGTTATAGTCAAATGCGGCGAACACAATATTTATTTAATTCAACAAAAGTTTTATGGGATTTACTCAATATTTAATAGGTAAAATCAAAAAACTTATCGTTGTGTATGCAGATGTATAAAATTGAACACGTGTAACAATGAGTTTTGTTTACTTGTCGTCGATATCAATTTCCATGATACGAATTTTGGTAATGTACTTTTTTGATTTGTACTAGGTCTGCTGACAAATTTTTCTTACGTTATCCGTATCTGACCTCCTAGCCGACTACCCGATTTTGTAACTATCTCTGAAGCTGCTTCCGTAGCGAGGAAGTTCACCGCTTAGTGGCCTTTTGTAGTACTAGTAAACTGATGTTTAAGATGAATATGTTCTCTACTTGTTTCAAAGGATGTGGTATTTCTTTCACCTCGTAAACAAATTAGTGCTACTGATACAATGAGTTACGCCAAACCAGCTTCGGTCAGATCAGCGAAGTATAGCATTCAATCGATGTCAATTTTTTGCAGGTTCGATTCATTTGCTTATTTTATTTGAAGTATACTTAATCGTTTCTATCAACGAATATGCGGTATGTCAGACCGTGAACTTGGAAGAACAACACATAAACTTCAAATGAAATGATATTTAGTTGACTCAATATCGGTAACACATCAAAAGGTTGCATTGAATCAATACTTTACTCGATCGCGACAAGAAAGGATTTAGTTGAATCAAGAAATTTGCTTGACTAAATCATTTTGACAATCTAACTAAATCAAAATTGTGGAATTGAAGTGATCTTATTTCGAACAAATAATGGATACTAGATTGAAGTGAATGACTCCGACAGAATATTTTTGGTTGATTCAAGAATTCCTTTCCCTCCGTGTATGGATGTTCATCTTGAATTCGCAAGGTTTTAAAGTGCAGTGCCCTTACATTTCACTGGAATTAGTACAGTATTTTTCAAATCCTTCTTAAATTCGATGATAAATATATGGCACTGATCATTTTCAAACGCAGATTTCGAGAAAAAAGCTATACAAGCAACCGCTGCGGTACAAGCTCAATTGGGATGCCCTGTGAGTTTTCACCCAGGACGTAATCCGAAAGCACCTTTCGAAATAATTAGATTGTATTTGGAAGCTGGTGGTGCTGCAGAAAAGGCCATCATGTCTCATCTCGACCGTGAGTTAAACTTTACGTATTATACCTATCATACCGTTCTGAATGTATTGGAACCACGTAACTTAATCTTTTAATTTCAACCTCAGCAAATCCTAATTCTTGGGGTTTCAAATTACTGATGTTACATAAATTAAACATAGTCAATAATATACCCGTTCTACCATCAACACACGAAGAAACCAGTGTCACCGGTCAGCTGTTACCCTAGTTGGATTAGTTTCATTTTTTCCACTAGATGACGCATTGCAAAGTGACAATCCCATCTGCGACATCCAGCTGAAATGGTATCAGCGGCACACACTGACAATGACCCGACGCACGGCTTGATGCGACGAACGGATCTAGCCTCTAAGCAAGATCAGATTATCCCTTTTCCTTCTTCGACATTAGCAACGGCAGCCTAGCGACGTATAGATTAAACCGGATTTTCAGTATAAATTCGCGAGCTGACCTACGCGGGCAGCAACAGATGTAGGGCAAAACGCCTACCTGACTCACTCTAAAATATCAAGAGCATTCGTGAGGTAAAGCGCCCACTTAACACGTTCGATAGATTAACATATTTTTACAGTAAATTCGCACAAAAGATATCGGCATAGTTTTGCATTTGAAAGAAGATTTAGAAAAAATCGGGGCACAGAATTAAAGCAATCTACACTATTTACCAAATTCAATATTCTTGTAGCTTATACGTGAGAATATAGCTAAGCGTGAAACGTAGAAATTTATTGGTAGGCGATAGTTTAATATCCAGATTAAATCATATATTTTCTTTTCTTTTATCCCAATTTTCATTCATGATTCGTTTGCAAAACCATAGATCCGGAAGCACAGAATGCACTTAATTGATTAAAATATATATTTAGCCAAGAATTGTTTTCTTGTCTTACGCCGTCAACAGTTTTCTTTTATAAAACTCGAATAAGAACTCATATTTACAGCAACGGTGAAGCAAATGAATGTGTACGGCACTGAGTTATCCGTGTCCGACGACATTTGTTTGGGGGTCCCGAGTCTGATGGATAGCCACGGCTTATGCCCTACTCTGTAGATAGAAAAGCTTCGAAATTCCGATAACGGTAGTTCAACTTACCCAAGAGGAACAGCTAATTAAACAGGGTGTTTTGGCTAGGCATAACCTAAATCTTTTTTCCCAAATTACAGTTGGGTTTCTTTCGATTTTTTAAATTAATTCAAATTAGTTCAGTAGACACTGATTGTGAGAAGAGCGTTGATTATCGGAAACGTCAATTATCCAAACGGTGATTTGGTTTATCTCAAACGTCAATTATCCAAACGGTGATTTGGTTTATCTCAAACTTCGATTATCCCAACGGTGATTTGGTTTATCCGCAATTTCAGCTATCCGAAAGATTACATATTCAGTTTAAATTTTCGGTTTTTCGAATAACAGGCCGTTACATACATTATTGTACGACATCGCGAGGTCATTCTTGTACGGCGTACCTCTCCTCCACCTGCCTAACAGCACGTATTGAATCTGATGTTTTATGTACTACATGTTCTATTACGGTCAACGAGCGTTTTTGTTTCCACACTGTTCAGTTATCTGACTTTTCAACTATCCGGATGATGCCTGGTCCTAATTAGTTCGGATAATCGGCGCTCTAGTAATGAATGGTTCCTCGAAAGTCTGATAAACTTTTTTGTTTCCTAGTTTTTATATTGATCTATACAAGGCAAAGGCAAATGGGTCAGCTCGCACACGTGCTTGTCCGGGAGTTTTTTGGTTAGAAAATAGTAGATTGTGCATCAAGGAGGTAAAGCAGCTGTTGTTACACCAAGCGTAAATTTGCAATACAAGTCGTAAGGGAGCGCGTGCGCGTCCTAGGACTTATAAGTAGTCTTTTAAGTACTCCGCGCATGCGCTGGCGCGAACAAATCTGACAGTACGCAACCCTAACCTCATTTTCGTGTTTCGTGAAAAACGCCTAACATACTCTTGTTGTGTAAAGAATCGTATGCAACAAGGCGGTAACCATCTTTTCGCCTCACGTATTTGCAATATTCGTCTTCGGCTCGTATGTGTGCCCACCTACGACTCATATTGCAAACTTACGCTCGGCCTGAAAAGACGGAGTTTGCTCCTTGTCACACAATACACTATTTTTATAGCATAGTATAAAAAAGAGCACCTTTTAGTACTAGGACATAAAAGTTCACTTTTTTGTACAACGATGCTTTTTTTTTTGTACTAACGCAAAAACGATCCTTCTTTACGTACGGAACGCAGGAAAAAAAAGACGCGTAAACCGTATTAGTCTTATATAAATTATAAAACTTTCATCTCTATAGATGTGAAATCTGTGTGAAGATGAATTTTCGAGGATAAGCTAAGAGCACGTAAATGGCTTTTGCATTCAGGGCAAGTATAGTTTACGCGACTTTTTTTCACAGATATGCGTACATAAAAAGTAATCGTTTCTGCAACAGTATAAAAAAAATCATCAGAGCACAAAAAAATGCACTGTCCTTCGGGGTGACAATACTATAGTAATAACATTTGACTTTTAAAAGGTACTTTGCTCAATGACGAAGATCTTCTGGAATTTTCAAAATCTGGATGCTACTGCCAAATGGACTTATTTGGTACCGAATGTTCATATTACCAGTTTTCCCCAACAACCGATATGCCTTCAGATGCTCAACGCCTTGATAAAGTAATGCTGATTCGTGAAGAAGGTCGAATTGATAGAGTTCTACTTAGTCACGATATCCACACTAAGCATCGTTTGGTGAGCATATTATATACTTCAAATTACTAAATATAAATTCCCAATCTAGTCCAACGCAATCATTTGCAGGATGGTTGAGTTACGATCATTAATCATTCTGTGTAGTTGCACTGGGAACGGGGATAAAAGGAACCGAACATAAAGACATGATATTTTCTTTCAACCCATATAATAAGTGTAATAATATTTTATCGTGGCCCGTACATGAATTGATCATATTGTTACTGCTTTATACATTATATTGTTATTGGTATATGATTTCGGCAAAATCCTCTTCTTCATACACATCTTTCGGTTCGCTTACAAGGAGACCGTAGGGTAGTTGGGTCTCAGAATATCTCCATACTTGTCATGGGGAAAAGTTACTTCTTGATTGTTAAGTGCACAAAGCCATCGAGCTAGATAGCGAAAAATACCTGAGAAAAACGTCGCCCTAAAATATAAAGTGACTTACAGGAAGACCGAGTAGCCTTGGCTGTATCAAAAAATTGATTGTTTTTTTACAAAATTCGAGTCAAAAATATTGTTCCATGTGACGAGAAAAAGCTGCTGTCCAAGTTTTAGCCCTTAATATTAAGATTCAGAGGTGCCCCATCGCGATTTTCTATTTCCCATTTAAATAACATGGGAAAAATTTGTTTTAATCTTTGGAATTTTATAAGTCGTCAACGCATTAAGACCGAAACGTTTTTTTGTAGGAAATTGAAGGCTCTAAAAAAGCTTTATCATCATTTTATGATAAATCTATTCTTTCAAAAGTTGTTTAAGGTCCTTTTTGACCTTTGACCTTAAATAACTTTTGAAAGAATAGGTTTATCATAAAATGATGATCTAGCCTTTGTAGAGCCTTCAATTCCCCATAAAATACTAATGCGTTGACGAGTTATAAAATTCCGGAGGTTAAAACAAATTTTTCCCATGTTATTTAAATGGGAAATAGAAAACCGCGATGGGGCACCTCTAAATCTTAATATTAAGAGCTAAAACTTGGACAGCAGCTTTTTTTCGGTGTTTGGAACAACATTTTCGACTTGAATTTTGAAAAATAATAAATTTTTTTGATACAGTCTAGGCTACTCGGTCTTATTGTAAATCACTTTATATTTTAGAGATATTTTTCTCCGATATTCTTCGCTATCTAGTCCAATTGTGCAGACTTTGTGCTCTTAATAGTCAACAGGTATCCTTCCCAACGAAAAGTATGGAGATATTCTGAGACCTGACTACCCTACGGTCTCTGTGTTAGATGTGTTTTGAAGTGACACACCTAAATCACCAAGATGTTCTATCATAATTTTGCTTCACTGATGCTTTCTAGTAATTATACTTTGGGACTCTTTCGAATCTCATGGATCTGCGTCATTCCCGCGATAATTTCATCATTCTGAAGGCAACTTTTTTTCAATAACATCCATATTTAAAAAATGAGTCGTTTCTAATGCAAACGATGTTGAAAGTTATAGGATGATTTCAAACCATTTTCGTTTGCAGATATTTTGAAAGCGTTTTTGTAGTTACCTTTTAGAAACATACCTATTTTTCCATCATGATTCTCTAGATCATAGATAGGTCATAGATTTCTTGTATTGTTTACTTTACAGATGGCTTTTGGGGGACACGGATTTTCTCATATCTATAACAACGTTATACCAAAAATGTTAATAAAAGGTTTCTCACAAGAAGATATTGATCTCATTACAATGAAGAACCCAACAACATGGCTCGCAATGTGAAGTACTCGAGTATGATATTTATTATTAAACATAATTCTATCGGATCACAGTTACATATAAGATTGTTCTGTTATCGACATGAAAAAAAATGTTATCACATCTCATCTTGTGAATAAAACTCTTCACTTGAAACAGATTAGGTATATCATCATTCAAATTGGCTATATTACCGGTGGTCTATAATCTCTGTTTCTATATATTTGAAGCTTATATATATATAAGCTTAAAATATTACTAAAATAAAAGGAGATAATGCGATTAGTGAAGTGCAGTCTAACAGTCAGTTTATCGTGAGGAATGAGCAAATTCCGTGTGATAAAAATACCCTCTAGCAAAAAAATGGTCAAAAATGTTAAATTTTATCGACCTTATCTTCTGTGTGTCTAAAGAATCTCAGTGGAAGGTCATACAAAAATTGTCAAATATAACTTCACGTTTCGACCCTGAGGGAGGCCCTCCTCAGAAACTATAATTTAATATGATGACGTTTACATATGAACTAAGTTAGAAACTTTCCCGTTTACAATAACGCTTAACTGAATAATATAGTTACAGATTTCAAATAATTACATATACGAAACTCTGAGCGCCAGTAACATTTCAATATCAAAGTTCAAAATCCATTGAGATTTTCCATAGTTACGCTACAAAATATATTAATTTATGGGTTATGTCAGTTATCATATTCATCCAATTTGATCAATGCGAAATACGAAGTAATAAGAAGCCCGCAAGAAATCACGTCGTAGTTCGCATCGATCAAATTGGATTAATATGATAGCTGACATAACCCATAAATTAATGTAATAGCGCGACTGTGAAAATTTTTAATGGATTTTGAACTTTGATATTGAAATGTTACTGGGTCTCAGAGTTTCGTATAGTTTTTTCTTGTGATGTCTACACGTTTTTGTTGATCTATACACCCGGTGTTCGGGTAATTCTGTACATCACATGTCGTTTTGATGAGTATTCATGTGTAAGTTGATACACAGGATTGGTTTCCTGTGTTTTTATTTTTCAATTTTGTCATTGTTAGAAATCTCTTACTATATTATTTGGTTAAGCATTATTGTAAATTGGAAATTTTCGAACTCAATTTGTATGTAAACGTAATTATATTAAATTACAGTTTCTGGGGAGTGCCCCCTCCTCAGTGCCGAAACGTGAAGTTATATTTGACAATTTTTATTTGACCTTCCACTGAGATCCTTTACACATTATCACAAATGCCTCCATCGTGTACGCACAGTGCGGGCATTATTGTCACTTGGATATAAGTCACTAATTTATGGGGTTGAAAATATTGGTTCCGGCGAAAGTAATTTCTATGATACTCTACCAAAACGTGGAAAAATATAGGATCAGACATTTAACAAACTGCAAACATCTACGGTTATCTGCAACAAAATAAAAAATTAATTAGCCTTAAAAATGTAGAAACAAATCTTCGAAAAATTTCGTAATACGTACTTCGACGGAAAATGTGAGTTTTCTAACCGAGAGTTTTCTATGATAAAAATGAAAAGATCCACTAACCATAAAAATTGAAATGAAACTCGTTAGATTCAGTTGACGGAAGATAATTGTAAGATTTTACGTATATATTAAAGAAATTTACGTCTTGAAAACGAAGAAATTGTTTTTATATAATTTCGCAGCAAAACATTAATTTCGAGGAATGCTCCTCAAGAAGATTATACAAATATGTACGAGAAAGTACTGAAAACTATTCTTGGATCACCGCTAAATCTTACATCTCTCTCAAAAAAAAAAACTTACTACCAATAAAATCAAGTAAAGTACCTACAGTGTTGTACAAGATAATGAGTATCATGATCAAAGTATAGATAAGATTATTCATATAAAAATTCTACTAGATAAGACGAAAGATATTTCTCATGCAATTATCTCCTTGAAAGATAAGATTATTTGCATATTTGCAGGTCCCATTTTTACTGGTTATTGCATATTTCACCATAAATCTATTGATCATGAATATTTTCGCTATATTTACAATATCTTTCGGTAGGGCACACAGTTAATAAATGAAATCCTACGTTGAAGCCGGCCAAACCTATTAGCCGGACTAAAAATATTGCCTGAATCTTCTGCGGATGAAAGAGTGTTTATATTTCTCTCAGATAGTGTTCCCTATTTAATCAAGGCAGCCAATACGGAATACCCTCCAAGTATTTTATCCCAATTTGATTCGTGTGACGTGCTTTGCCGACATTGTACATCGACTCGCTGAATAAGTCGATGTACTGATGGTTTACGATACAATGAACTGATTTCATCCAAGTTCGTTGATTTCATTTCAACTGATTTAATTTCAAGGTCACTTTTGGTACCTGTTTTCGATTCGTAAAGTATCACTTTATATGACTAACTTTGGAACTGCCGTATAAAGTATCTTTGCACGTCAGTTTCAATGCGCACTTTGAACTGCGCATCGAAACCTTTATACTATAAATGGATGAAAATGAACAGTAGATTTATTTAAATGAAGATGAAAGGTGAACTGAAACTCACATTACTTCTTCAAGCTAATAGACAAGGTAAATTTACCTAAGACTAGCAGCCCATTGCGGATCCGCAGGCGAATATTCTCAAATGCCTATTACTTGTGACGAATCTATTAGACATAGCCATATGCTCTCGCGGATTTTTCTCTAAGCTCATCGCGACGTTGAAAACTTTGAAACCTAACCTGAAAATTCACATATTATAACGGCCCCTAATACTGGCTAATACCAGTTCTAATTGTAAATGAGCTGTTAGAAGATAAATTAGCAACCTCATAGACGACAATAGGTACTACACGATGTTGAGTAGAGAATCATTTTGATTGTCCAAATAAGTTTTCATGTACGACACTCACGGCTAACAATAAATTTCATAAAGTAAGCATTTTTCAACTGCTATCAATGATCGTATTACTATTCAGAATATTTCTAGAATCTAGCTATTAGTTCGAATAACGCCGCAATTTGGTTTTCGACAAAAAAGTTCCTCATATGACAATTTGTCTCAGAAGTAATTTGCAAAATGAGATGAAATCAAAAAATAATTCCAGTGTAAAATTTTCAAACATAATTTTTTTTACGTTATCCGATAGTATAGACGGGATATTGTCTGGACCTGGCATCACCGATTGAACGTAAGTAGACAATTTATATGAAAATTCCGCACTCGAAACTTTAGATGCGTTTTTCTCGAAACGTGGTTTTTCAAAATGGTGTACACTCTCAAAGGAAGAGTTTTCAAGCTACCCGTCTCAAATTTAGGGGCAACATTTTTCACACTATTCTTTATATAGTTATGGAAGCTTTTTTTTGCCATCTTCATTTTTTTAACAAAAAAACTGTTAAAAACTGTCGTAGGCTAAATTCGATACTTTTTTATAAGCCACCATCATTTTGTGAATTTTGATTTAAAAAAAGAACCTCCATAGCAACATAGCAACTTTCATACTCATAATTTTGTTTCAGATAATATTTACAACCACAACAGTGTAAACCGTGAGGACTTCGTTTTTTTGAAGACATTTTCAACCGTTAAAAAAATGTAATACAAAGGAAAGTTCAAAAATTTATATTCTGTTCTCCTTGATATTGGAGATATCTCTACCTGTTCTCCTTTGATTTGACATAAAAAAAATCAGACTGATTAGCGTATTTTAACCATCAAATCTTATTTTCAAATCGAAATGTAAAATGCTTCGTGAGCATTAATTTTTACGTCCAATCATAGTAGACCAATTTTCGGCTAGCTGGATTTGGGTATAGAAGCTCATTAAGGCTTCCGGATAAACATACTAAAATGCCCAATCGATACCTGTCGAGCTCGACCCGCCATCTTGGAAAAAAGGTACACTTTTTCAGTTTCTCGCTTATATCTCGGGATATATTACTCACATCGCAAAAATTGTTTATATGTGCTGTATAAATTTCGTATAACACCGATTTCCTAGTTTTTCGCATACCTGCCTCGTTGAAAAGAGCAAGTGGAAATGGAACCAATTCGTACTCCATGTATTCAACGAGTTCGTCAATATTTTTATTTCGCAATGGCAATTCTTTGAAATAGCATTAAAGGGTCGATAGGCACCTCCACATCGTACAGCTTGATCGCAGAACTAATTGTAGGCAAAGGACGAACTCGGTTGTCATGCTTTATTTTGACGTTTTCAAAATTTCCTCCAATGATAGTCTTGATTGCTTTTGTTCCGATTTCACCTGCATTATGACAGTTTATTTTGTCATTACCAATTACCCCTGTGCTGATCGACAGGATTGTTTCGCTAGTCTGAAATGGATAATGGCAAACAAGCCCGTTTTCAGTCGCTTTACGCCTTAGTTATCCCTTTCTATTCTAGATTCTCATGAATCGACATGCTGTTCTTCGCCGACAAAGGCTGTGCCACAGTATTTTTCTAAACATTCGCAGATTTGATGGATAGCAGTCATCGCTACAACCCACTTAGAGAGTGAACTATCAGTGCATCCTCGACCTATAAGACCACCGGAAACTTTCGTGGCTCGCACAAGATCTTGCTTGACCACCATATCGGAGCAAGGTCCCAACCAATCTTTATCGGTTCGCCTTATCGTAAATTAGTCATCGTCCACAAACTTTTGTTGTTCGTCGTTCTCCATGTGGGACTATAGATTCAACATATCTTGAAGATACATATTACATGCTTTGGCGTACGGGTAGTGGCCACTCGTGTGAAAGAATGGAAACATTTGCTGTATGGTTTGTAAGTGACCGCTCCAGTCACCTGCTCTTTCTACCTGTATGAATTTTTTCATCAATGTGACCATGTGAAAAAACTGCATCCACAATTTTGCAGTAGGACCTTTTTTTCCACCTCTTGTAACTGGGTCCTTATTTTGCTGCAGATCTCTTCGATCACAGTGTCTTCCGTAATGGTCTCCATAGTCGGAGGATTCTGAGTAAAGTTGCTCAGGACATTCTCGATGGCCTCACGTTCTGCGGTGACAAAATCTACATCTTTGAAAATAGTTTTTGCCAGAGCCAACTGAGTAAGAAGATGTGCCCTGATAGCTCGTGCATAAGCATGCCCCGTTAAATTTTTTTCAGTCGACGAAGGCGGACATCATCTATCGGCGGACGTCCACCTTTTTTGCCTGTTGCTGGATCCTTGAAGAATTTGATATAACAGCGTTCATGATATAAAGCTTCGACCGCGACCAAGTCTGCAACAATTTCTATCCGGTGTGTTACCTCGCGACTCCATTTGTCGTTTCTTTTTCTAGCTGCCTGCAGCATGATTTCTTTCACAAATAAACTCCAAACGTTGTGCACTTTGGTACGTTTATTGGTAGGCTTCTTTTTTTCTTTTTCATAGATTGCATTTTTGAATTCGAAACTTGGTATGTATGACCTAAGCTTTGATTTTATTGGCAAAGTAGCCGATACTGCTTGATTAGAAGATTGTTTTTTTAACTAAGCAATAAAACTGTGCTCCCGAATATTCTTAAATATAATATTCTTTTCGACACGCATCGTGTATGTACCTTCACTTCACACAGTCCCTCCAACATTTGTTTCTTACCATAACCTCTTCGGTCACTTGCTTTTCTCAAAGTACTCAGTCCTAGGCAACCCGGTCTTTTCGGGCCGAGCATAAGTTTGGAATATGAGTCGCAGGTGAGCTGGTGCGAGTCGTAGACGAATATTGCAAATACGAGAGGCGAAAAGACCGTTGCCTCCATGTTGCACACTACACTTTATACAGGGTGACCCAGTACCCGGTGGTCCCCGGGTACTGGGTCACCCTGTATAACAAGAGCATGTTACGCGTTTTTTCACGAAGCACGAAAGTGAGGTTAGGGTCGCGAAATGTCCGATCGGTTTACTGTGTTTGTCGCAACAGCGCATGAAAGCAGTACAGAAATGACCACTTTTAAGTCCTAGAAGTTAAAAGTGGTCGTTTCAGTACTCCGCGCATGCGCATTTGCAAACTCACTGGACCATCATACAAACGGGTACTTTGTGTACGGAAAACACTCATTAAAAACGCGTAAAACGTGCTGGCCTTATACAAAATACATTATCCGACTATTTGAAGTGTACGAAACAAAAAGGATTAGGGTACGGAAATCTAAATAGGCCGATGAGGGGCAAAAATATTAATTATCCTACTGTTCAACTCAGTATTACAGCTAAAGTATTAGAGATAGAGAAAGAATGTATACAAGCTTTTTTATAGTAAATTTATAAAACTATCTTTTTTACATGGGCAATTTTTCCGATATTCGGCAATATTTCCAGAGATATAAGCGAAACACTGAAAACGTGCACCTTTTTCCAAGATGGTGGCTCGAGCTCGACAGGTATCGATTGGGCATTAATGAGCTTCTATACCAAAATTCAGATTTTTAGCGGTTCATGCATTTATTTTTCCTAACATGACTGGACTTGAGCCGCAAACTTAGTGTGGTGTGTGAACTATCCAAAATATCCACAACAGGTTGAACATATTTATGAGAGCAAGTATGACACAACGATATTTAAAAAAAATATACATTTTTTAAGCTATTTTCACCAAAACCCACTAATATACTACATACAATCAATCCAAACAGACAAAAAAATTGAAGCGAACGAATAAAAAATCCATATCTATTTCCTATCATACATCTTATTTAGCAATAACTATAAATACGATAGGTATAAGTGTTGCAAGTAAAATGTAGATGAAATCTGGGAAAATTGAGTTTCAAGGTATGTCATACAATTTGACTAAATTTATACTCACCCTGTTTAAAATAGTTCCCGCGATGGCGAATGTATGGATATTATATCTTATTGTTAACCTTTTAGACTTCTCATTCACATAATTCCGCTCAATCATTATTCCTCTTCTGGCTTTTTCCTTGTACCGTTCCTAAATTTTTATCATTTTGCTCACATCATTGCACAGCCAGAAAAGTCAAGTTAAATTACCGAGATATTCAGTTTGCGAATATGTAAATTAAGATTCAAACTTTGAAAAATTGTAAATATAAAACCAAATCCACTAGTGTTTTGAAAATCAGCTCTTTATGCTTATTTAAATTTCAGAATCTAGATGAAAAGTGATTGTAATCACAAAACGGTGATCCAGGCCTCAAAGCGACAAATTGGACTTCTTATTTCGGATTGTGGGATATTTGTAATGAATTTTTAGGACATCTTCAAGAGACTTGCATTAGTTTCGACACCATACATTTCGCCATAATTACGAGTACAAAAAACAGAAAAGGAATGTCTTGAAACTACCAGACGGATTGTTGGAAAATAATCATTAGTTGGAAATCTTTCTAATTTTAGAAATATTACTTGGATGGATCAGCTAAAATCTGTCTGGAAAATTAAATATTCGTCGACGATTTGCTATGCGGCCTTTTAAATTTTCGTTACCATGTATTGAGTCAAAATAGAAAATTAGACTTGAAACAAAAATTGATAGTTTTTGTATGGCTGTCTTCAAATGTTTTAAAAATATGCGTCTCAAGTTATTCACACACTTTATGGTATACATTGGTTTACCATTTCTTAAGGTTTTCCAGTATTTTTCGTAACTTTTGTGGCTAAAACTCGAAACAGCAAAAT
Source organism: Diprion similis (assembly GCF_021155765.1). Lineage (NCBI taxonomy): Eukaryota > Metazoa > Arthropoda > Insecta > Hymenoptera > Diprionidae > Diprion > Diprion similis. The sequence continues at coordinate 4,612,987 of NC_060118.1, forward strand.
ACCCTGACTGCTCCCAATCCGGTCTAATCGTAAGATGAATATATGATACATAAATTCACAAGCCTATGATATCTTACAATTTGTATAGTTTTTATCAAAGATATTTCGGTTAGGAATCTATCAATTACTACATTCATTTAATTCAAATAATTCAAGTTCATCGAGATTTTAAATTTCTGAAAGCGAAATATCGTCTTTTGTTGCGTTGATGGTATATTTAATTTATCCCTTTCGCGATTGCAGAGATTTTCCCAAGTAGATAAAACTTTAGGAAATTTTCGAGACAAAATATATTTAATATCAGGCAGTTTAGGAATTTTTTAATACTTCGGAGGCCAGGGGTGATAACGTTAGATACAACATGCAGAGGGTAGGCAAAAGATCTTACATTCGCGAATTCATCATATTTACGTTGTCATAGCAATAACTCTATAGCGTGAGGTTTCATGATTGAAAAAAAAAAAATGAATGAACTGCACACGAACGTTGTGTGCAGTGTATAATGCAGAATTTTTTTTCAAATATCTGTGATATATTAAGAATAATGTATACGAATATGTGTATATATGTATAATAAAAAGTTAAAAGATATAATTTCTCATTTTATCTCATCCATAATCTTCTACAAACGTTTCAGTCGGTAAAATTACAATTAAATTGGAATTACTTCCTCACCTAAATACTTCTTAAATAACAACCACTTTTCTAGTTTTCTTCAATTAAATGCCGCATATGGAATAAATAACCTGCAGATAAATCAACAGTCATGTAACTGTAAACTTATTGGCAAGTTGAACAGAAAAAGACTTAAAATAAAGAATGGAAAAATGGAAGTATTATAAAAAAAAAATATATAAAAAAACAATTTTCTGGGCCCGTATGAAAAAACGTAGCAAAAACAAAAACTAGTTTACATTATTTTGTAGGCAATTCTGAAGCAAACATAGATACGCAGATATGTGGATGCATAGAACGTCGAATCAAGTCCAAATAAATGATAAATTCGATTTCACAAATTATTACATTTTGTAAAATACGAATTAAACCAAATACCAGAAGAAAGTAGGATGAATCGACCTAGCTCAACGCATTTATACGGTGGCTTCCTGGTCAGTCAGGTCACTGTGATGGTTCAACTTTTGGATATTTAAATAACAATTTGTCATGCTGAAATACGAGTGAACGAAACCCACTGTAGTTCCTTCGGATATCTAACCTTATCATTCCACAACTTTCTTTTGTATTGAAATATGTTTTGTGCGACGCAAGCATGGTCATTTTTGCCACAGTACAGAAAAGAAGCACTTTTATATCTTGGCAATAAGTAGTGGTTTTTTGTACTTCGCAATGATGAAACAAAACTTGTGAACCGTACTTTTACCGTATAAAGTATCATACGCACCATGGAAGCAGTCTTTTTTACCTCACGTATTAGCAAAGTTGTGCTCGGCATAAAAAGATGTACCATTGTTCGACGTGCAGGTTTTAAGATATATTAATTGAGGGAAAACGAACATCTCGCAAGCGGCCAAGTTTAAGAATCGGGGGTAAATTACATAAGGTTTTCTTGACTTGTACTGCGATTTGATCAATTGAATGAAAACAAAAATGGTAAAGCATCAACAGAAAAATGGTTAAATTGCAATAAAAAAAAAAAAAAAACCTATTTACGACCACGTACAATATATTATTTAAAAAAAAATCTGAAACTAAACCTATTCAGTAATTATACACAAGAATCAAGATCCAGAGTTAGAAATATTCAAAGTCGGAATAAATTTTTAGTCAGCTGAAAAATGTGAAAATTTTTAAAGGCTAGTAGGAAAATTGATCCTGTACATGATTCGGTCGATTTTTAGTACCTCTTATTTGATAAAATGGCGTACTAACAACCTTTGTAGATATTTGTACGTTAAAATGACAGTATTTAGTGGTGTTAACATAGGTTTGACGCTTTTTTTAAGCACAACAGGTGACCTCATTTTTAATTTATTTTTTCTTTCCCTCCATTTTAACGTGACCCAACGCACGATTCGAGAACACATGTTTGCGCCGACTTCGCTCCATGTGACAGGAAAAGATATATTAAGGGGTAATTGATTTTCTTGAATTGTGCATCAGATTACAATTCATCCTTTCGTGGTACATCATCATCTTCATCTTCCTCCTCGGCCTGAAACATCAACGATATAACATATAAAATGAGGTAAAATACAGTCACATCTGTTACCGTAGGAATCAAAATTATTGAGATTACTCATTGAACATATGAGTAGACTAATAATTTACAAAATTAAATACAGTTCCAAAAAAAGTTGATTACCTCTTCGGCGCTCTGACCATAAACACCTCCGGTCTCTAAAAATTTGGATAAACCTTCCAACGTTCTTTCTCCACTGTATTCGACAATCTGTAAGCAAGTTTAAGATAAGACTTAATTATCTTTAGTTAAATAGTATAAAAGCAAACTTATCATTTTCCAATCTACAATAATCAAAATATGAAACACATAAGTAATGCGCTTTGCAATATTTGTGTCTTGAATACTGTTATTTACTTATGTTATGGGTGCAAATTGACCATTTAGAAGTATTTGGTATGGTTTTCTCATTCTCTTTAATACTTTCTTTCATCTAATTACTCGTACAAACCTTATTGTCTCCTTTTTGGTACAGTTTAATTGTTGGGAAGCTAGTAATTTTGGTGTGTTCAAGCTCGTTGGCAGTGGCATCCATCTTCGCGATGAGAACCGTTTTGCTGTCTTTGAATTTCTCAGCAAGCTGTAATTTAAACCAAACATACTTCAGCATTTTATCGTTAAGATTTTAATTTTAATTCCATACATCCCTTATGGATGCCCTTAAAGAGTCTAAATTTGAGAAATAAACAAATCGAATATGTATGTAGGTTACACTACGTGTAACGTATGCAATAAATGATCTTCCATCAACAGAAGCATTTTGCAAATTAAATGGGATTACACATTAGACCTGATTTAAGATATTTTAAAGGAATTTGAAATGAGTTATCAATATCACAAGTAAGTATTTATTTTTGGAATCTTCAGGAAAATCATTGTAGCTTGAAACTACGATAAATTGATAAATTGTCAATGTTTGACTATATTGTGATCAAATTAACGAAAAGGTATTAATGAATTTCGACTCAACGTCCTTCTAACAGAAGTATGAGTGATTGCTAACACTTTTGCCTTAGAATGCATATGTCGCTAAACTTAGTATACTTACAGCATCATAGATCGGCACCAGTTGTTTACAATGACCACACCAAGGAGCGTAAAACTCGACCAAGACATCCTTCTCGGTATCAAGTACAACTTCATCAAAGTTAGTGCTGACGAGTACTTTGACGGGTTCTTTGTCCCAATCTTCAGGCAAATCCTGGGACAGAAGATGCTTTTTCAATTTGTCCTCTGCGAATGCAGTTACAAATGCAAGTACATTCTCGGGACTAAGTTCCGGATTTTCCGGTTTGTATTTGGCCATATCCTCTTCCAGCCTAATCAAACGCATTGCAGGCACTTCTTGTTTCTTCATTCCAAAGAACTCCAAGATTCTCTCATGATCTTCTTCATCCGCATTAATTGTAACGAACAGAACCTTAGAAACGAAATCATTAGTTAATTTCTGAATTAGGCACACACTTGGAAGTGAAGATGATATTTGAATAATAGATGAATCGTGTTTGGTTTGTTACCTGTTCACGGAACTTCTTTGCTGATTCCTTGATACCTTCAACATATTTATCAAAGTCGCCTCCTTCCTTGCTCAAGAACAACAGTAAGTGGCTCTTGATGTCTCCACCGAAGATTTTCTGAGCGGTATCATGATTGAATTCTACAATCAGTGGCAAAGATTGGCTGGCAACAAAACGTTTCAAAGCTTCTTCAGTTACTTCGCCCGAAAATTCAACTTTTCCTTCGTCAAACTGGAGAAATAAAAAGGAGCAGTTATATATAAGGACTAGCTGGCAATTAAATTTTGGTTTGTAAAGGCTCAATATTACACAATGATTATAAAAGGTACTCTTTAAAATAACGATCATACCTTCTTGAATAGAACAATCTTGCCATCTTCGACTTGGTATTCGCCAAACACATCTTCGCTGCTTGAAATTCCGAAGGGTTGATCATCAACGCTGTTCGCAACATCCAAGAACAATTTTGCAGCATCTGAATCCTGGTCCTAAAATTCGAGAACAGTTTCATTTTAGCTTGAATTCATAGATATGGACATTGGTGAACTAACAATGCCATAAATAGTCACTTTACATTCGAGAAGTACAAAGTTTTGCATTGTCATGCACACGACAAAAAAAATTATTGGGAATTGCCAAGTTGCGATTTTCAAATTTCCAACATTTTCATACTGGAATGAAATCGAACGTCAATGCTAATTTCAGTATCATTGATTCAGTTACAATACATTTTCAAGCCATAGAAAGAAAATTACTCAGTCAAGTGGAAACTAGTTGTGACTTCAACTTTTTCTCCTTCTTTCCAAAGTACATCCCATTTAAGAAAAGTGCCAACATATTCTTATACATTTTAGATGTTTATCAAATTATTCCACTATTCATTTGCTGAATGACCTTATGTAAAGTAATAACACGTAATGAAATAATTTCGAATTGTGAAGTAATAAATTATGGAATACAACAACGAGAATTATAATAAAAATTTCACTCATTTCAGGTAAATAATTCACCGGTTGATGGTTTTGGATCGCCTTTTATAATAACTTTTTCATAGCACATGCTTGAAAAGTTCAATTTTCGAAGCCTGTCGAGTATTCTGTTCTAGACCTTTTTTCCAGATAACTTTCAAAACCGGAGTTTGTTCGCAGATAACTCTACGCAGATCAAGGAATTTTTTTCAAATAACTTTCGGCACTGCCAATAACTTCACCAAAATTTCTACTTCTTTTAAACCACTTTATTCTATTTGACTACTTCTTAAATCAAAGTTTCCTAGGTATTGTAGGAAATGGTATGTGTTACACGTGCGGATAGATGATAGATGACAAATGTGACTAGAGCACTTTCTTTGGTTTACACTCTGAACTTCACACTTGTCGGAAACACAATATACTATTCAAAATTTGCAAAATTTTGAACATTGTTCGATTTGTTAATTTATTGACGTGCCATCCAAAATAAGAAAAAATGCCAAGTGCAAATCTTTATTGAAACGCGTGTCTATGCGTACACGAAATAGATAACCGTAAGTATATAGGAGTATTCTCAGAAGTATTTTCAAATATTCTTCCAGCAGCATGCTAGCAGCACTACTTGCTTGGGCATCATAATAATATTCATCCTTTTCTTATCCCTAGTGAATAATTATTCAGAGTACAACGCTCAAACTAACGATCAGATATTTCTACTACATGTTATAGCTTCATATCGAAAATTACCAAATTATTGAAAGCGATTCCGCTCATTTTGGAAATAATAATCAATTATTCATGTCTAATTTTATTTTTGGTCCCTTGTGTTGGGAATTTTGAAAATCATACCTTGAAAAAGCCAACGACAGCGACATTGTTTCCGTCGATGAAAGTTTTAGCATCATCTACGGAAGTCAAGTCCTTAGCTGGAGGTCCAGTTTTCTTAAGCAGCCAATTAACAATGTCATCAGCTTGACGACCGCCGCCATACTCAACAGGTGATCCCTTGCGGAAGAATTTTAGAGTTGGGTAACCCCTGACGCCATGTTCCTCTGCGAGTTCTGTTTCTATGGTGGCATCAACTTTTCCAAGTTTTACTTCAGAACCCAAGTCGGCCAACTGCTTAGCTGCCTTAACATATTCTGGTGCCAATGCTTTGCAATGGCCACACCATGGGGCATCTGGAAATGTCAACACATGTATTTTAAACTAATGTAGAATATTGGAATCAGTATGAAAATTTTATACGATACACTGGAACAACACAGTCGAGGAATTGATATCTTTCAACATAAACCTTCAGAAAGTGCTTTGAGTATGATAAAAAGTACGAGGTGATATATTGTTATTATATATTCAAGCTAATTACAGAATCACTAGATAGAAGGTAGTTCAATCAACGTAATGAAACATTGGAAATAAAATTTACTTATGCAACCGTAACATGACTCGGAGTTAAGTAAATTGGAAAATATGAGTAAGTATTGCTTTATTAGGGTTTACGGAATTTCAGATTGTACAAAAAATGCAAAATAAGCATTTTTCATAAGATTGCATCAATGCATCAAAAAATATTGTAATGCAAGTTTGTTATAAGGGTTATTGAATCTGTTGTTATTCTTGTTGAATAAAATAAACGCTCATTATTAACTCACACAGTTGCAAAATTTTCATTTTACAACTAATGCTGATCAAATTTAAAACTCCTCCCATCAAAAACTACATTGCAGCTTGACAACTTTGACGTAAGATGGTGACGGATAACTTTCTGTTTTTCCAACTCATTGTTTACACAGGTTTCTCAGTTGGAATGGAAAAGTGTATGCGAATGGATGTGCGAGTTGAATTTAAGTAAAGCAAGGTTGTAGCCTACACTTTAGAACAGAAGATGAGTAAAATTTTACGTGTTCTATGGTGTTCATTCTACTAAAGCTACAAACTCATCTACACATTATTTTCTACTCTGGCTCAAAAAATATTGGGAGAACGATATTTCAACAAAGGATAGAACTGTTTTCTTTCATTGTGTTGCAATGGAAATTAAATTAATAAAGGAAACATTTTAACTCATTATAATCCAATTTAGTTACATTGCGCCCAAGAGATTAATGTCAATTTTATGGTCGCAAAGCTTCCACAAGAATCACCAATTCTGAATTCAGACGTGTGGATTGATCAGTTGGGACGTCATTGTTTTGAGCAGGTTCAACGCATTCAAAACATTTAAAATAAATGTGATATTTCAAACACACGATGGTAATGTTGGGCCTTGATAATAACATCTTTTACGAATACCAAATTTGCATATGGTATATGAATTTTATAAAACTCTGATAAGATATTGAATTTAGATTTCGTATTAGGACTCCATTCAAATTTTTGTTTAACACAAATAAATTGAAAGCAGAAATGTTTCATAATTAATTAAACTCTTGACAACTTTCTCTTCGATCAGTTGATAATCAAGAGGTTGAAGTTGATAACATTAATGTAACGAGACACTAAAAATTGTCAAATCTATTTTGTAAATTTATAATTAGATCGCAGGGCTTTTCGTCGTAACATTTATATGATTTACTCCATTAGAACCATAATTTATGTTTCACTGCATTTCCGACATTCCTAAACGGAGAAATTTTTTTGATGATTTTTGCATCGACTTTGAACATACTTTTTTAATAGAGCTTGTAATCTGTACTATTGGAGAAACGGAGTACACGAATAATTGGCATCGCATTTAAAAGTGCTATAAGTACAATCAAATCGCAAAAGCTTCGCAAAAACAAGTATAGAATATCCCATGCAATTTTAGGATCAAAGTCATGCTCTTTTTCACCGAGCGATGCGAGCGTGACGCAGTTTCTTGAACACAGTTTTGCTGCGCTAAATTTATGAAATTCAATGTTACAGATAATCATCTTATTCTGGACAGTAATGATGAACAAGTTACAACTGTAGTCTTGGGAATGCCTCTTTGGATAGGCGAATCTTTATCGAGTACAAGAGGATTTGATAATAATACAGTTGATAAGAAAAAAATATTGAGCAATGCTGACATGTCACTCAGGATATCACTCATAAAGTTTAATCTACTACTACTATATATATTTTTGCAATATGGGATGACTTCTCACTTTTATCATGTTTCAAATCAACCTACTGTATTAGCCCATATGCTAGATGAGGTGTGATCTTTTACACAAAACTGTCTTTGGAAAACTGAAAACTAGTTTCATATGTTATACAAAATGGAAACAAATTTGGGACAAGTCCTTTTTTTTCATTATGTACCTGAATAGTTTACAAAAATATAATTAGTTTACCAATTGTACCAGAATTATAGTTTATACGATGGATTGAATACAACCGAGTTATGACATCACTCATGCTAATATATATATAGCAAAAATACTGAAATTCAATTACCTATAAAATTTTCAATTATTACTTCAACAAAAAAAAGTACCTCCTAATTATTTCAATTTACTATACTAAATGTACTCATCAGCATTCAAATGGAAGTTTGAAATGAAGGCTAATTGGATCTGTAGTATTATTAATTATTTTTAGACATTTGGATAGCAATAATACAATTTAGTTTGACAAAAATTCAATAGAAATATTATTACTACACACTACACTGCTTTCATATTTTTTACAGTGATTTTAAAAGAACTAGGATTGTAAGAAAAAAATTATGTTTCGTTTTATTATCGTTTACTGAATTTCAAGCAGTTGCAAAGTCTCGATACAACAGTTTTTCCCCAGCACGAATTGTCAAGGTAACGTTACTAACTTCGACATGATCCTAACATAATGCGTCACAAATATTGTCCCCTCCCCTCTGCTGCCCTTTTTGGTCTAGTAATTCATAATTCTATGTATTTCTAAGATTGTTCATAATGAAATGTATTCGAGTTATACAAAATGCAGAATTCGAGTAATCAAGAGGATTTTGTAACTTGGCATTAAGAGAAAACAGGCAGCCCTTCAGTTCTCTCTTTACAGAATATTTGTGCTAAAACAAAAATTCTATACAAAAACTGTTACATCTCCCCTTCCTTGAGTAAACGTATTTGTTCATTGGCCCTTAATCGTAAATTATTGCGACTAGTAAAAAGGATGTAACTCAAGACACAGATGTTGATAAATATGATTCTGAGAAATATACATGTACAACTTTACGTCCATCTGAGATACGTCTCTAGAGGATTTTTAACAGTCACGTTGATATAAGTCTTTTGGACCGCATTTCTCAGATAAATCTTTCCTACCGTTTTCTCTGAGATGAGTGTTGTTCACTACCAAGTCAAAGTGATGTTTGAACTTGTGTACGTCGATAACGTATCATTTATCTGTGTGTGGGTTACAAATGTGTGGCTTGATTTATGTATAACCTAATCACATACAGCTCTACTTGTACGTGGGACGGGCTTAGGTAGGGCTGGTATTGCAAGACTGAGGCCTTCTCTCTGAGATAGAAGTTGCATAGGCATGAAGCATCGACAAAATATTTCAAATCTTCCATCATATGTAAAAAATTTGTGAAGCACTGTCCTCATCGAAAAGAGTGGCAAGCAATTTAAGATAAAATCCAAGAAAAACATAGATCCCCAGCACTATCTTTTATATTTACGTAACTGTAGTGAAACAAACCAAATGAATTACTATAAACGAGCTTAAAAACTGTCACATAATCTTAGTTATTACTGATAACGAATGAAGAGGGAAAAATATTTGAAAAAATACTGAGGCAAAGTACATGATGTGTGAATAGTAACATACGTTAAAGCGAGTGTAATGAATGAAGCATTGACAAATGCTTGAGATTTGCTCCATTCCCTCTCCTTCGGCGGAGAAGAGCCGACTTACGGTAAATCCGTGGCCTTTCGGCTTCACGCGAGTGACGTGTCAAATGACCGAAGACACAAATTACTGCCGGCTAAAGTATGTACATGCATTTACGGCGCAACGATACGTGTATTAATGATGTTCCTTATTGACTAAGATTAATTGGTATACTGATGAATTTTCAACTCATCGAAATTGTACGAAGAAAATTGTCGGCGTCAATTAAAATTACAAAGTAAAAATAAATAAATGCGTGACGGTAATCGTCAGATATAGATTCAGATAAGCGAGTGAATGAACGCCAAGCAAAATTTCTAAATGCATAGTTTGATTTACTTACAGAATTCGACGAGAACGAACTGATTGTCGGTAACAGCCTGTTGAAAGTTTTTCTTAGTTACAATCAGAACGCCATCCTCTTCTTCGAGAACTGAACTCTCGTCGCCGAGAACAACGGCGATCGTCGAAATGGCAAAAAAGATAACCGGGAGATACTTCATGTTTGCGAAATGATCGTACGTGCGTATCGATGTATGTATCAAATGGCCAGCCGCGACACCGCTCCGTTACACCTCTACGCCGCTACTACACGCGCAGAGACCAATTCCGGCAACAAAGGACAAGGAAGAAGTGACGAAAGTGCCGCTCAACAGGCAACTGCTATCCTTCCAACGCGGCGAGATACGAGTTCGTCCAACAATCGGCTGAGGATTCTATACGCGTGGCAATGCTTCGATCGTGGTGCTCTACGATTGGTCGATCTTCTTCGACGGTGTGCGATGTCACGTTGAAGCGGTTGAAGCACAGTTCATGCGAAAGGGCAGTACCACCAATGTCAAAGGACACATTACTTCGAGCATGTGCCACTACCTCTTACAAAGGCGCTATCAGACGCTGTCCGCGGCTTACGCGCTCGCAATGGTCTAGTTTCCTTTTTACGTCTTCCTGATAGCGTTTTCCACTGGCGCACCGCGTGCGCACTGACTCCAGTTTTTCACATTAAAGCAACTGAGACACAGGTAAACTGAGTGTACTTCTGTGTCACTTACTCGCGTGTAAAAATACGCACCGAGTTCCCCAGTGGAAAACGCTATGACACAACACGACGCTAAGTGATTTCATTGGCCAAGTCCGTTGCATCCGGCCAATGAAATCACTTACAAGGGGAGGGTAAGATGCTTGCATCACTGATTCGATCTATCTTTATTACATGTATAGTTCATGGCCAGAAGTATAACAGGTGCAACTGGTAAGGTGCGCTTCTCAGTCGTTTCCGAGAAATTAGTTGAATTAATTATCGATTGATCGGTGATCAAAATTAGAAATTAAAATTGATAATCAAAATTCAGTCTCTGGTACACGATCAATTGTCAACACCAATTTTCTGCAGCATGATAAAATACGCGTGGGTTGCGGTCGAATTATCTGATGACAGGATACGTTCATGAACGTAAAGGAAGTTTGCTTCGCGACTGATGTTTTAATAAAAACCAGACGTATACAAAAATACATCATTTATAACTTGCGCAAGATGCTATAATGACTATTGTTTTCAGTGCTTCTATGACCGATATCATTCCGATTTGTGCGGTAATTCGTCACTCGAACAGCATGATAGTGAATAAAAAATATGGATGAATAAATAGTACAAAATACTGGGAATAAAAGTACTAATTCTTCAAACTCGTATACGATTTTTTTAGAATCCTTTCTCCCACTAAAAAAAGAAGTTATTACAATTGATTCTAAATTAAACTCTATATTCAAGACACCTAAATTTATAAGAAATGTGAAATATTTAAGGGAAAAAAAAGAAAAAAAATAAGTTCACTGGCGGGATTCCATCAAGCTATCCGGCACCTACGAAACGGGGCTATTGCCGCTGCACCACGCTCTTATTGTTAGTAGCTTGACGTTGACGTAAAATACTCATGAACGCACTTTAATTTTGATTATCAATTTTAATTTTGATTATTAATCAACTGATGATTTACTGACATTTAATTAATTTCTAGGAACTGGCTGAGAAGCGCACCTTACTACTTACACGCTTTACTCTTCTGATCATGACCTACACGTGTAATAAAGATGGATCGAATCGGTGATGCAAGCATCTTACCCTCCCCTTGAAAGTGACGACTGTGTTATAATAGCTTGTCATATTGTAACGTCCGACCGGAGCGTTCACATGTGTTACCAATTATAATTATTATTTATAATTATCCCCAACTAACCCCACTTTAAGTATGAGAATCTGGAAACTTGAGTATTTAAGCTACTACCTAACTTTTTGAAATATCCCTAGATGGAAACAATGACAAAGCTATTATTCATAGAAATTGAAAACATACTGCAAGACTCTCGGACCTATAGGAAACCATATCATTCTCCCATATCAACTTCATCATTTTAACAGTACGGGTAATTATATGCTATTACACATAATATTATATACTACCATACATGATAAAATATATTATATTACGGACCCCATACCGCATCATAGAACCTTCAAGAATAAAACTGAAATATAAACACCAAGAGTGTGATCTAGCCAATCACATAAATTAGATCATAAAGATACTATGGTGTACGCTTAAATATTAATTAAAAATTGTAGAGTTCCCAAACCTATGACCATCATCATTTAGAATCATGGTAATACACGGTGCTTAGAATAAACCAAAGAACCATACTTAGAGAAATCTGTGCTTAGAACGCAGTATTGTAGGCAACAAAAGAGCTTTTGGGAACGTTATAAATTCCTGTTGTGGAACCATGAAACCGATTACACGAGGTGGCACATACCAACTGCACGACAACGGAGCGCCGTACGCAACCATCGACTCACGGCATAATCTTGTAAGGTGAAGCAACAACAATACCGAACGGGAAACAGTATCATAACCACTTAGTATTGAATAACCGTATATGCAGCCTTTCGAATAAACATAATCAATTGTAATAAGTAAATAGGATCCAACCATAACAAAAACTCGAAATAGCTCCAAATGGTAGGCAACCAACACACAGCGGTGTATACTTACACCACACTCTGAAGGAGACCCACCTCAGTGGAAAAAACCCAAATTTGTAGATACCTTAGGCTAGGTGTTTCCCCGGCCAAGTCTGTTTCTAATTACGACTTCAGCTCAGTGCACGGACCGTGCAGTCTATCTCTATAAGTCAATGTTCCGTAGTCACTGGTTTTATAGATTATTGCAGCATTGCTTTTAGCTCTATATTGTATCGATTATACCGTTTGTCCATGAGGAAAGTGCGCACCTTATGCACATGTGTCAATTTGTTCGAATTTTATTGGCCGACAGTTAGCGCCTGATTGACCAGTCAACGCAATGTGGACTCCTAGGGACATTTTCTGATAAATAAAATCTAAATACTACAGTTTTTCCCCACCACGAATCGTTAAGATAACGTTACTAACTTCGACATGATCGTAACATAATGCGTCACAAATGTTGACCCCCCCCCCCCCCCCCCCCCCTCCCTCAGCCACATTTTTTGGTCTAGTAATTTATTATACTATGTATTTCCAAGATTGTTCATGATGAAACGTATTCGAGTTATACAAAATGCAGAATTCGAGTAATCGAGAGGATTTTGTAACTTGGCATTATGAGGAAACGGGCAGCCCTTCATTTCTTTCTTGACGGAATATTTGTGCTAAAACAAAAATTTTATACAAAAACTGAACGTCACGTCTCCCCCTCCTACAGTAAACGTATTTGTTGATTGGCCCTTAATCGTAACTTATTGGGACTAGTAAAAAGGATGTAACTCAAAACACAGATATTGATAAACACGATTCTAAGAGATATACATGTAGAACTTTGCGTCCATCTGAGATACATCTCTTGGGGATTTTTAACAGTCACGCTGATATTAGTCTTTTGGACCGCATTTCTCCGATAAATCTTTTCTACCGTTTTCTCTGAAATGAGTGATGTTTGAACTCGTGTACGTCGATAACGTATCATTTATCTGTGTGTGGGCTACAAATGTGTGGCTTGATTTAAGTATAACCCAATCACATACTGCTATACTTGTACGTGGGACGGGTTTGGGTAGTGCTGGTAATGCAAGACTGAGGCCTTTTCTCTGAGATAAAAGTTGCATAGGCATGAAGCATCGACAAAATATTTCAAATCTTTCATCAGATGAAAAAAATTTGTCAAGCACTATCCTCATCGAAAAAAGTGGCAAGCAATTAAAGATAAAAACCAGGAAAAACATAGATCCCCAGCACTATCTTTTATATTTACGTAACTGTAGTGGAACAAACCAAATGAATTGATATAAAAGTGCCTAAAAACAGTCTCATAATCTTAGTTATTACTGATAACGAATGAACAGAAAAAAATATTGAAAAAAATACTGAGGCAAAGTACATGATGTGTGAACAGTAACATACGTCAAAGCGAGTGTAATGAATGAAGCATTGACAAATGCTTGAGATTTGTTCCATTCCCTACCCTTGGGCGGAGAAGAGCCGACTTACGGTGAATCCGTGGCCTTTCGACTTCACACGAGTGACGTGTCAAATGACCGAAGCCACAAATTACTGTACATGCATTTACGGTGCAACGATACCTGTATTAACGACGTTCCTTATTGACTAAGAATTTTCTGATAGCTACCTACTTGTTGAATATTCACCGCTTCTATAATTTCAGAATTTCTTTCACTTCTGACAGGGAGATGGAGACGTGTTAGATCGAGAGTGATCTGTTTACACGATTCTCATATTTGGTCTTGGATTAGTTGGTATTAAGGATGTAGAATAGTAATAAGGAATAAAATATACGAACATTCCGGTCGGATGTTATAATGTATATTAGGGTAGGCCAAAAAATAACTATTTTTTTCCCCTTAGTTACCGTGAAAATATCGTTGTAGACGATGAAGAACAAATTCTGGTAAAGTTTGAGTCCTTAATATTAATATTAAGAGGTACCTCATCGTGATTTTTGATTTCCCATTTAAATAACACGCGAAATTAATTTTTTTTTTGGATTTTTATTGCGTTCTAACGAATTAGCGTGTTGTAGAAATCGATACATATCTTGTAGGAAATTGAACGATCTACTGAGTTCTACTAAGAGAGTGTACATGAGTACCTCTTTTCTTCTTAGCCAGGAGCATAGTGTGGTAAGTTTCGTGCCCGCGTCAATAATACGCATTTAATAAAAATTTTGTACGCCATTTTGAAGATTGTGTGTTGCCTTCATTTAAGTATATATTATATACGGCAATTATTGTACATCGTATACAATATGTTATGCATATTCCAATATAATATATAAAAACATATTATATTAGATTTACACTCAAGAATTCACGATAATTATGACAAAAAATGGACATCTTTGTTCGAAAGAAGACTTGCTATACGAATTTGGTAAGTAGATCGAATTTTTGGGATTTTGGGTTTGAAGAGATCATTGATGTGCCAATGCATCAACTGTGACAAAAAATGATAGTTTTATTCATACAATGGCACTTTGACCATAGTTTATTAACCTGTACACTTAACTTAGTACCTTACTTTACTTGTCTTAACACTAACTAAGCACTTAGAATAATTATATTATCAGCACTTAAGTTTAAACAAAACTTAACATCAACGATAATTAAGAATAGACATGAATAATGAATTACTGGTTCGCACTTATATTAAGTAACACTCATTCATGGTTGAATAGAATGCATTTCGTGTATGGCTGCTTATCTGTATAATATCAAATATATGTGAGAACCTGATTCCATAGGGAATGTAAGCAGTAACCTAATCTAACATCACTTACTTGTAAAAATCAAAGTTCGAACCACTTGGTTTGTCACTTTCTGTTTTGCAAATGCAACATTTCAGACCCATGCTAAAATTTAGTTAAGTTTATATTATTTTAACACTGCACACTTTGAACTATCCAAGCACTACGGGGGCAGTGCAGTCTGCATTTTTACCGCCATCGTTTGATGCTACCCTGACGTAGTCATGTGACTATTTTGAACCGACCAATCACATTTTGTTGCGAGAGAGAAAGGTACTCATGCTACGATATCTATCCTTTCTACACTCACCCCTCATGGGATAGGATAGGACTGGCTCCTTCCATAAGCTCCAAGGTCTAACCGCACCTATGTGGACCTACCCTAATGGTACGTTCCGAAATTAGCTCTCAGGCGCTGCCAAGTTTGTTGGTAGCTCTGCCTCTGTCATAGCGAGTTTTTTTAGCGCAGTCAGCTGACTTCGGAACGTAGCCCTTGTTTATACTTGCATAAATACAGCATGTGCATGCGTACGGCACGTACGCATGTGCATGTTCAGTTCAGATCTTTTATTACAAATCTGTTCTGAGTTGAGATTAATATTTAGTTATCATATAAGCAGAGAAAAATGGTGAAATGTTGTTACTGTAATGTATATACCTGGAACGAAAGAAGGTTTAAATCTATCTTCTCACAGGTATGTATAACTGTCTATGTATAACCTCCAAGTTGCTTGCAGATATTGATATTTTGATTAATTTTATTCTTAGTGTACCAAAAAAAAAAGAAAACGAAGTAACAATGGAAACACCTCTTAGGAACCAGATTTAATAAAAGGGGCTCCATTTGCAGTGCTCATTTTGGACTTGATCAGTTGTCTAACAGTATCAATTAACAGAAGGCAAAGAATATGACCAGAGGCTGTCCCATCAATAAATTTGTCTTCTTCCTGGTGAGATCTTATTCTCTTCTGCTATCAATCTAACCTCCCATTAGCATTATCTAATTCATGTAATGTCTAAATGCTATTTAGAATTTCTAGGAAAATGTTATATCCGATAGTTTTACAAAACATGATGACGATGAGGAAGAAAATTTTAATTCAGTACCTGAGACCAATTTTATAAACATCGTTGCATTATCAAATACACAAATTCCAAACATTATTCTGAAAAATGATATCACCTAAGAACCATCCACAAAGTTTGGAAAGAAACGTCAAGATCCAAAGGATAAAGTTCTCTCTCAATTATTTAGGTTTATAATGAATTTGTTCTTTTTTCAGCATTCTTCAAGACTTCTGCCAAGAGACAATGCCGAATGAACCATTAGAGAATGTGAGCAACACCAACCAGAAATTGAATGGGCTTGTACAGACATTGAATGGACTGATCTGACATTTATTCCTTTTATCGTTTGGAACAAAAAAAAAATTTTAGGTAACGAAAGTGTACTTTCAATGATGAGATCCAGTCTACCAAGACTCGTACTGTAAAAGTTCATGGTGATCTCAAACCTGAATATTTTAAAAGCCCTAGTGATCACAGAGTTATCACCAAATATTTGGAAAAACACAATAAGAAACCAAAGTGTTGAAGCAAAAGATTAGACACCTTGAAAAGAAAGTGGATATTTTCAAAAGTAAAATGACATATTTGAAATCCTGATGATTTCTTTCAACAGTTGCAGCACATACGTTGAATGTGAGTCTACTTGGTGAGAGGTCACTGGACAAACGGGAATTCAGTATCCAAATGGTGTGAAAACAAATTTACACAATCAACTGAGACTTCTGATTTTTTAATTCTCTTGTGAGAATAAGAATTTGAACAACTCCAGTTAATGATTTTTTCGATCATACCAGTAAAAATATAATGAATTATATATAGTTCTATAGAACTCGCGATTTTTGATATTATTATTAGTGATAAGAATTGAATCAACTGAAACTTGTATAGGTATATATTTTGTCCAATAAGTATTTAATGAACTGAAACGTTTGATTTTTTGTATTATTAGTCCTCACAAGGTTTAAATCAACGAAAACTTGTGATTTGTCATGTTATTAGTAACATCAAAAATTTAATTATCTATAACTTGTGATATTTGAAAACTTACCAAATTTTCAAGCAATCTTGGCGGAATGTTTCATTTTTTTTTTTTTAGTAGCTCGAACATTTCCTGACACTATTGTATAAGCAAGAAGAAAATAAACGTAATAACAACTACATCAACTAAGCAATTTTTTCCCAAGGTTATATCCTTACAATAAATTATTTGCCTTTTCACCCTTGCCTTGAGATTTGGGGGGTAAGTCTCACTATTTGAAATAGTGGATGCGTATCCTTATCAAATAAATGCATGGTTTATATAATTATTACAATATTTTGACAAACAAATAGACAATATTATTACATTTGTATTGCTTACATTACCATTGTCATAATATAGCCTTCTATAGACTTCTTTTTTTTACTACGATGACAACATTTTCTATTTATAGGTTTTAAGCGAAAATCAGTGAAGAGTTGCACAAATTTTTTACCAGTCGTA
Organism: Diprion similis; assembly: GCF_021155765.1. NCBI lineage: Eukaryota > Metazoa > Arthropoda > Insecta > Hymenoptera > Diprionidae > Diprion > Diprion similis. Next base: position 4,630,869 of record NC_060118.1, read on the forward strand.
CTGCCTTCAAAAGCAATTCATGTTCGCCTAAGCTCCAAGAATTTACTGCCAGTTTCATGTTTTATTCAAATGCTGCATATGAGTATGAGGACAAAATGAGCTGAACTGCCTCATCCAGAGACAATTCCTAAATGGTTCAGGAACATCAAAAGTTGAAAATTCCTATAGCTTTTTATTTGATAATTGAAATAAGAGCTAAAGAGAGAGCCAATATTATTACGAATATTTTATGCGCTTTAGACGATTACAAAATTAATGTAAAACGGTTAACTTTTGATGGAACGAATTTAAATATTGCAATGGCTGAGTGTTTAGGAGTCACAATCCCAGATGTAAATTGTCCAGCTTTTGAGGAAAAGGCTATACACTTTCTACATCCGGTAAATAAGAAACAAAAATTATATATTATTCTAGATGCTTGTCAATATGTTGAAATTGGCAAGAATATCCTCGAATCGCAGTTAACATTGAAGAGTAAGGACAAAGCAATCGAGTCGTCACATTTTCATAACTTGGTGGATCTGTAAGAAGTGGAAGGTCTGCATTGTGGTACCAAAATTCGAAATAGGCATGTTAATTTTCAAAATGAAAAAATTGAAGTTAATTATGATAACACAAACTTGAAGCAAAAGCAAATCAGATGCATTAATGTACTTAAAGGAAGATTCACATTTACATTTATTTCAACAAGCTGGTCCAAAGAGAATTTTATAGAAAAATCAGTAAGTTTGATTTTTTAAATGTAAAATCTAGCTTTTTCCCTAAATCTGAGACCCTTCAGTGCATTAGTGCAGATATTGTTGATAGTCAAGAAAAAAAAATTAATAAGTGGATAGGATGTATAAAATCATTATATGTCAAGTCTCCAAATACTTATGCATATAATAAGATAAGAGAAAACTTTGGAAAGAAAAGCAAAGAAAAAGAATCAATGTACCTGAATGTAGCGCAATAAATGTAAGATTTATGGTAAATGTTTAATCAGTTTCACAGGTTTTGCAATTGGTTACCAAAATTCTAAGAATTGAATGAAACTAATCATAATACACATGTACAGACGTCTTATCATCATATGCATCTGTTATTGATGAGCCAAAAAACTTAATATATTTAGATTTATCTGAATTTTATCTCAATTTTGAAAACCCTACTCAAGATCAGTAACTCTTTGATAATAAATTCGAGGGAATCAGCATCGTAACATATAGTAAATTATACACAGAAAGCTACTAATATGATCATTTCCTGAAAAGTCAATGATAAATGCTCTTAAAAAAACGATTCAATAATTAATGTTATAATACATGGTTTTTTATTACAGTTCTATAAAAAAAACTTACATGGAAAATAATATTTGGTTTGCTAATATATTAATATTAGGAATGATAAATTAGATAGTATGGTGAACAATGATGTATGTATGATACAGGCTTGTTGGTATGAGGAGTGATGATATCGCATAAAACGCGATATTTTTCAAACAGTCTCCAATTACTAAATAACAACTGAAGTTGTTAATATGAGTTCCCTATAGTTGCATTTCCAATTTAATCAACTTCCTCCATGCGCGACGCATCTTCATTGTCACCCTCAACTGGGGTCACTTCCGCTGGAGCTGCTTCCTCTTCTTGTGTTGGTTCTTCCTCGTCAATTCCAAGCCCAAGCTTAATCATGCGGTAAATACGTGCAGCATGGACCTGAGGTTCATCCAAACTGAAGCCAGAAGATAACAGAGAAGTTTCAAATAGTAAAACGACCAAATCTTTAACTGCTTTGTCGTTTTTATCTGCTTCTGCCTTCTGACGTAGGGTTTCGATCACTGAATGGTCAGGATTGATCTCAAGGTGCTTCTTTGCCGCCATGTATCCCATTGTCGAAGTATCGCGGAGAGCTTGTGCCTTCATTATTCTCTCCATGTTAGCTGTCCATCCGTACTGTGATGTAACAATACAACAAGGGGAATCTACGAGTCTGTTGGATACAACGACCTTTTCCACTTTGGTATCCAGAATGTTTTTCATGATCTTGCAGAGATTTTCGAATTTGGCTTTGTCATCTTCGCGTTTCTTTTTCTCAGATTCGTCTTCTGGAAGCTCAAGGCCTTCCTTGGTAACAGAAACAAGCTGCTTGCCATCAAATTCTTTCATCTGCTGAACAACGTACTCATCAATCGGCTCAGTCATGTATATAACTTCGAAGCCACGCTTCTTTACACGCTCAACAAATGAGCTGTTTGCGACCTGCTCCTTGCTCTCCCCAGTGATGTAGTATATGTGTTTCTGGTTCGCTTTCATTCGTCCTACGTAGTCCTTGAGTGAGCACACTTCGTCACCAGATGCCGAAGTGTGATAACGAAGGAGGTCGGCTAGCTTGGTGCGATTTGTACTGTCTTCGTGGATTCCAAGCTTAATATTTTTGCTGAATTGCTCGTAAAACTTCTTAAATGACTCCTTGTCCTCAGTCAGCTCCTCGAACAGCTCCAGACATTTCTTCACCAGATTTTTGCGGATGACTTTGAGTATTTTGTTTTGCTGCAACATTTCACGTGAAATGTTTAGTGGCAGATCTTCACTGTCTACAACACCTTTCATGAAATTGAGGTACTCTGGTATCAGCTCTTCGCAGTTGTCCATTATGAATACTCGTCGAACATACAGCTTGATGTTATTCTTTCGTTTCTTGTTTTCGAAAAGATCGAAGGGCATGCGCCTTGGTACAAACAGAAGAGCTCTGAACTCAAGCTGACCTTCGACAGAGAAATGTTTCACCGCAAGATGATCCTCCCAGTCATTTGTCAACGATTTGTAAAACTCGCCGTACTCCTCCTGGCTAATATCATCTGCATTGCGAGTCCAGATCGGCTTCGTCTTGTTCAGCTCTTCATCCTCTGTATATTTCTCGACAATAGTCTTGGTCTTCTTCGCCGGTTTCTCCTTCTTATCCTCATCGCCGTCTTCCCCTACATCTTCAATCTTAGGCTTTCCATCCTCTTCTTCTTTCTTCTCTTCGCTCTCAGCCTCAGCTTCGTCATCGCTGAGCTCCTTTTCCCTCTCTTTTTCTACCAACAGTTTTATGGGATAACCGATGAACTGAGAGTGCTTCTTGACAATTTCCTTGATCTTGCTCTCTTCCAAGAATTCTGTCTGATCTTCCTTGATTTGAAGAACGATTTTTGTGCCTCGTCCCAAAGGTTCACCTGGGTCAGGTCTAACTGTGAACGATCCTCCAGCGCTTGACTCCCAAAGATACTGCTCGTCATCATTGTGTTTTGAGACTACAGTCACTTTGTCTGCTACTAGATAGGCGGAGTAGAATCCAACACCAAATTGTCCAATCATAGAGATGTCCGCTCCAGCCTGAAGAGCTTCCATGAAGGCCTTGGTTCCAGACTTGGCGATTGTACCAAGATTGTTTACCAGATCTGCCTTGGTCATACCGATACCAGTGTCGATCAGGGTCAGGGTTCCGTCATTCTTGTTTGGGATTATTTTGATGTGGAGGTCCTTTCCGGAATCCAGACGCGACGGGTCGGTCAACGACTCGTACCTGATCTTGTCCAAGGCATCACTCGAATTTGAAATCAGTTCTCGCAGGAAGATTTCTTTGTTTGAGTAGAATGTGTTGATGATCAATGACATCAACTGTGCTATCTCCGCCTGGAAGGCAAACGTCTCCACTTCACCTGCGGCTGTTTCCATTTGCTCAGGCATCTGAAAATTGTCACAATGTTGTTTTACTATTTAGTTCTATTGAATAATATAAAAATTCAATGCAAAAATTTTTGAAATTAGAATAGAAAAATATCATTTTGACTACATTAAACACATACTGAACAGAGCTTACTTATTTTGAGAAGTTACTTGAGAAAATTTTTCGATTTTCAAAAAACAATTGAACATCGAATGCTTGCATTCATTTTTCTAGTACAAAGTGATTGATAAGTTTGATGAACTAATTATAAAAACACAAAATTGGTGATTGAAATAGGAAAATGTCAGTTCATAATATCAATATGAAAATCTAATTTCGTACCAACAACTCTAATATACGATGAATGAGCAGGAAAAAATAATTTTCTCTGTGTTCCACAAGATTAAATCGGTGCATTAACCGATTAAAAAAGTGTTGAAAAATGCAGCAGTCATTTTGATAAATTGCAGGATTGGATAAAAGTAGAAACGATATCATTGTTTCACGAAAAATAAATTACAAAAGTAAAAAACGTGGTTCCGATAGCGCGGTGACAACAATCATTTCAGACATGAAAACTTAAATAACAAAAGCGAAAAGCGTTTGAATCAAGCAATTCAGTATTTTGTTAATGCAGTACGGATTATATACTTACGATTGTTTCTGTTCAGAATATAGAAAACGATGACTAGTCGAATGCTTTGTAAAAATGCTTCCTATAAATGCTCGCAACAGATCACGGAGCACTGGCGGTGATTTCAGCAATGAATCGCGCACGCCGTCTCCTTAACTTATATACCGGCCTGCTCTGCGGAATATTCTCGAAAGTTCTAGATGTTTCTTGACACCAGGGACTTTCAATATCCGGTCAAGGTGGATTCGAAGTTTGTTTTCTGCAGAAAAAAGAAAGCACAGCATGATAATGAAATAGCAGTCTAGATTTAAAAATAAAAATGATCCATACGTGGGGCAAATAGCCGCATAAATTTGCGTTTCAAATGATAAATATATCGACACAGTTTGGTATTTGATGGCGTTGTACTTCCGGCATTTGTTCGGAGAGAACGGAGAGAACGTTCCCGAACTCGGAAGCCGGTAAAATTTTCTACAACCTATTGTAGAAAAGTACATTGTCACATCGTCATTTTACAGTTTATTGTAATTTTATACAAAATAATCCAAGGGTATAATTGAACTATAATTTAACATACCGCTTTGTTTAATAATTGCCAATGATGCATCATCGATTTGCTCATGCACACATCGGCGCCTACGCAATCGCATACGTGTATGCCAGCATAAGTATTAGGTCGATGCTGCGTGATGCGGTTTGAGAACTATAGACCGATATTATAAATACGAATTCAATTTCAATGTCGGATTATTTCATAAGAATTTTACAAATCTTAGAGACATGCAAATTTGTTGCATGTTAACTAGTACTAGGATTCGGACAATATTATAAATTTGAAACTCTGATCACCGTCATGTAGCAAGTATCAAGTTACAAATAAAAAGCTTGCAACAATTTGTTTTTCATATTAGTTATTTCTTTGTTTGTTTTATTTTCGTGGGTGAAAGATAACTAGAAGAAGCAGGAAAATCTTGATTATTCTAATATATCCAAATTCAGATAACGTATTAAACAATTTTTAAAGAACACTACGGAAAATAAGATTTTGGTAGATAGAATAACACCGTCTCGATCGGTATATCTTCCATTTTTATACCATCAAGTCCCTGTATGTTGTTATCGGCCGAGGGCTGTTACGTCTTTCTTCTGATTAGTGGCGTCCTCACACGATAAAATATTAAACTTTCAGTAGAATAAGTTTGAACATATAGTCATGCACTACTACTGCATCAACATCTCCAATCAACGGAGAGTCCAAAGTAGAAAGCTTTATTCAGAAAACGGTCGACAGTTTGCATCGTCCTACGTGGCAGAAGGCAAAAAAATAAAAAGAATTAATGGAAAAGTTACCACCGTACAAATACTACATGAGCGTTATAATTTTTTTTTTCTTTTGTTGAACGCATCCTCGTAGGATTATGTAACACATTATGCAGGATACTCTCCCGAAATAGTCGATATTGCTTATAATAAAGTTTTTCTTCGTTAATCTTGAATTTTGTCCAGAATGAATTATATAGAAATGGTATATTTGAAATCAATCCTGGAAAATAGATTATTTTTAAAATGCGTTACCCAGAATTTATCTGTTTAGCCCCTAAAAGTCGCTCCTGTGGCCTGTTTGATCAAGGCATCCTATATTGTAGTGGAATAAAAAGCATTTGAAGTTTTTCGATATTCTTGTCACAAATATTTTATGAAACTGATCGATGATTACAACCTTGCTCGGAAACATAAAAAAAAATGAATGGCATTGACGCCTTATAGTGAGAAACGGAATCTTGTGAATGGGGTCGTTCGACACTTTTTTGGGGGATTCTTCTAAAAATGATTCATGATGATTATTCATGCGCTGCTATCTAAATTTAATTCGCCAAGCTGACTAATGCACCATTCTTGTTGCTTCCATTTTATTTTCGCAAAAGTCTTTAATCGAAAGTGACTCTCACAAGCGAGCAAAGGATTTCTCTGAACACATTACACGCGAAACGAAAAATACAAATATCTATCTCACTTAAAACCATGATGGCAAGCTGTTGTATGGTTGCCACTTTTTTCGGGGAAAAAAAATTCCCCGACTTTTCGCTGACCAGTAATCCAACTTTTCACGACTTAATGTCTTATTGACTTCATTCATGCTGCGAATCGAATTAAGAATTAAGATACCCTCAAATCTTAATTTCATTTGAATGTAAATTCATTAGCAAATTCAACAATGTTAAAAAAAATTACACGAAAACACATCCAAATATATATATATTAGGGTGGTCCTAATCTAGTTAGGCTCCAAATAATTCAATAACAATTCTCTGATTTATCTAGATTCTTATCTCGACATGAATCCGTTAAGATCCAAAAAAACGGTTTAACCATGGATTAATTAATCTGCATAAATTCAAGCTCATAGTATATAATGCATCAAGGAGGCAAAGTAGGTCGATTTACTTTTTACTAATAGGTGAAAAAGACTTTACCTCCATAGTGCACACGATACTTTATGTAAGAAAAGAATGATTTAGAAGTGTTTTTTTTTATTAGAGTACAAAGAGAACGCAATTTTGGAAATGGTCAATCGAAAATCTTGGTTACTTCGCATGGAATGCCCCATATATTCATACTTCACGTATCATGATATTTGAATTTTCAACATATTAGGCAAGTAGCCCTAGTTTTACTCAACGCTCTTAAAAAAAAACCGTCCCACTCACTGCTGAAAATGTTAGTGATTTTGTCATATTTTTCCATAAAAGTACAGCAAAAGTATAATTTCTGTGGAGCAAAGGAAAATTACCACAAAACGTACTCATAAATATGTATTTTGAAAAACCAACTCCCTGTAAGTCGTTCTAAAATTGCTCAATAATAATTTTTCCCTGACGTTGCGTTAAGTTAACATTACTAACTTTAATCTCGTAAAAATGAAGGAATTACTTCACATTTAATTTAAATTTCCCATCATTCGTGGAATTTTTTGAACTGGATCAAAGTATCATCTGGACTATTTTCGTTTCTACAAAAATATTTTATATAGAATTTTACTGCCAAAAATAGTAGATCTGAAATTTGCTCAAGTTACGTGAAACAGAAAACAGTTGAATAACCCTTTTGTTCGATAAAAAATTTCTACTAACATAGTTATTTTTCAAATAAATTAGACTATAGGCTCATCGCCCGCTTGGAATGGGCTTAAGATTATAGTAGCTATAACTAAATTTGACCGATAAATTGACAGCTTCACTATACGTACCCACTTTTCACTTCGAATGGAAGAAATTACCTGAAAGTTCACGTGAAAAAAAAATGGTAATTACATTTTTTGTTTGAGCTTTGTGCAAAATACCATTCTGATCTTCGTGCAAAGTTTTGTCAGAACCTCGTGATCCAGCGATATAAAAGCATTTAAGTTCATTACATTCATCATCCGATGAATTTAGATTTATTTTGAATTTCAGTCGCCTTCATCATTTGTTTCATTTTGGCGACATTTGTTCCGACATTACGCGCATGCCGGTAATTTTTTACCGACATTACTCGCATGCATACCGGCATGCGCGTAATGTCGGTAACAAATGTCGCCGAAATGAGATTTCGGTGTTCTTCGTAATCGAAAATCAGATCAACTGCCATTTCGTCGTTTCACCATCAAATCTCATGGGACTGGGCTCAAAATGTGCGTTTCATCACCGTCGACTGGCATGATACTGGAGAATTCGATCCATTCAGTGCAACTGTGAAAATTTGGCCAATTTCTCTGGGTGGCAACAAATCTGTAAAAATTTTTTCCACATTTCGAAAAAGTAATAAGACGCTCCACTTTTTGCCAAAACAAGGCATTAACTGCCCCAGTTTCACTCTGATCGTTTGAGCGGTATAGGAGTTTTGCATCCCCGCATTTTCGAGGTGTATATACAAAGCGTCTTTATAACCACCTTAAGGGTCACATCTGGTCACAGCTTTTTAAAAATCAGTGTTTTTTACTTGAATATTATTATAGCTACGTCTTTTAGGAATACTTTGGCCTACAGCCGACGTCAAATTTCGAAAATTTGAGAAAGCTGTGAACACTTGAGTAAAACAGCGCAATGGTGTGCGCTTGAATAGAGCCGAGTTCAAGGCTAAAAAGATCAGCCTGCGAGGAAGCTGCGAATGAGGTAGATGACCTCTTATGTACCCCAGGAATCACCAATTAAGGGTAAAAGAAGTTTCCATTACATCTGATCCAAAATTACCGTCAAAACTAAGGTCAACGCGTTTGTTTCGAAACTACTTTTTCCGGTGTAGTGAACCCGCTAACTCAAACACCGTTCGATGAATTAACTTCAAAATTTGCACTCACTTTCTTTTTATCATTGCAAAAGGTACGTCAATCGAATTTTTTCATAAGATTTACCGTTTTTCGATGACATCTAAATTATGAAGAGATTTTCGATCGAAACGCAACGATTTTGTCAAATCGATATATCTTTCACATTTTTTCAAATTTTCAAAATCCAGATCAACAAACCATAACTGTTCTCATCTTTATTAAGACACACGTTGAATTTTTGCTTCCAGATGAGGCACCTCTCTGCTACAACGCCCAGACTTCGGATCTGCGATAGGTGCAGATTCGGCAAAACGGTTGTTACTCTTTAACGCCTTTATTTATAATGTTCGTCGGATAGCTTATGTTTATACTAACATATATATTCGGGTGCTTCGTTTGAAAGGTTTATTTTTTTTTGCTCCATTTACGGAATATCACCATAAGCATCTAAAAAAGAATTCTCACCAAAGATGAGCTGTCAATTTTAATTCTAAGTACTCGCTAAATGAATTTGAAATTTTCCCATTTATTTAACATGTGAATTTCAATTTTTTTTTTTTTCAATTATATCTAGCAACGCGGTACTTCACGATATTCAATTGGCAGTAGGCAGAAATTACAGAGGGATCTTTGCTCTGCAAAAGCACCTATAGCCAATCTGCGTTTTATGAACCGCCTCGCTAGTAAAAAATCTTGAAGCCGATTTTTTAATCGAGAAAATCTATTTTCATGGTTTTTTTCTTTTTTCTCGCAAATCACTAAATTCATAGCAAAATTGCACAGGACTTTTTTTGTAGAAAATTCAATTTCCTACAAAAAAAATTGTGTAAGTCAAAACCGTAGAGCTAGAATTTCAAGAGATACATCCAATTGAACATTCAAAAATTCAAAATAACTTCGTTTTAGCCTAAATTTCAGTGCTTGTCCATGACATTATTGCTAAGAAAAAAGTTATTACAGTATTACTGATACAAAATTAATGATAATAATGATAATAATAATCATAATAACTTATCAAGAATTTTTTTTATTTCATGGTTTCCGTACAAGTAAATTCACTTAAGAGTTATGATTTATAATTAGACTTAACACACAATAAGTGAGTTTTGCGATGATTTTGGACTACTTGTAATAAGTATTGTCGTTGTCTTCGTGGTTGTCATTGACATTGTCATTATTATTATGATTATTATTATTATCCTTAATTTTGTATCAGTTATAACGTAATAACTTTTTTTTCAGCAATAATTTCATGAGTTAGTACTGAAATCTAGGCTAAAACGAAGATATTTTGAATCTTTTAATGTTTATTTGTATGTATCTCTAGAACTACTAGTTCCACAGTTTTGGCTTACACGATCTTTTTTGTAGAAACATAAATTCCCCACAAAAAGTCCTGTACAATTTTGCTGTAGAATTAGTGGTTAACCAGAAAAATGAAGAAAACCATAAACGTAGAGAAAAAATCGGCTTCAAGAGTGACTATAGGTGCTTTCGAAGAGCAAAGATTCCTCTGTAATTTCCGTCTATTGCCAATTGAATATCGTGAAATGCCTCATTGCTATATATAATTGAAAAAAGAATCGAAATTTACATGTTAAATAAATGGGAAAATTTCATATTCATTTAGCGGATACTTAGAATTGAAATTAAGAGCTCATCTTTGGTGAGAATTCTTTTTTAGATGTTTAGAGTGATATTCCATGAATGAAGCGGAAAAAAACATCTTTTAGTTACACTGATCAACAAAAAGACTTATGTACGTATAATTCAGATTAACTGAGGTTTCACTTATCTGTGGATTTTTCGGTCCGAGCAGCCCAGTTAATCAAGGTGCTACTGTACATAATCATTGTCCAAATATCAGTTAAATCTACTCCTTACTTTACTTTCAACAAAATCTCAAAGATGTACTTTCTTCTCGACGCTATGACCGAATGTAACCCCTTTATGAGCCCCAAGCTTATTACTTCTGTAAATGTCGTTCAAAAGTTACACAGGGTATGCAGGGTATAATACTCTAATAATTTGATAACAAATCTGTCCATGAATTTCGAAATTTGCAGTACAGTCTATGACTATTTGAATTGAAATTCAATGAATTGATATCGAATAAGGGAAAAGCCACTGCGCGAACATAATTTTTAATTTAATCCAAAAAATATTTAGGTTGATACGACTACGAGTATATGTTGACTGAAGACATAATTGAAAGAATCCGTATCAAATAATCGCAACTCGTGTGATTGCGGCGCCCGCTTCGCTCAGACGCAAACTTTACAGTCGTCACAATTGCCAACTTTCGTCCCTTGTCACACAATATATTATGTATTCTGTTGCAAAGTGTCTAGCTCTGAATTTCCTGCAAAGTATCTCCATTGGGTTAATTTACTGCTCAATTACATATTATTTATAATACAAAGGTTCGAATTATAGTTTTTTCCAACACTTGCTTGGAAAGTCTTTGCAACAGTGAAGTGAAATGAAGTTGGCACATGCGTACAATTGAAACGCTATACCTTGCACACTGGAGCTTTATTTGGCGCATGCGCACTTTCGAATAACTCAATTTTATTCACCTACAATCTTCAAATTTACCGGAATCGCAATCGACCGCTTTCGGTAAGTAATACTGTACGGTTTAGCTTGTCAAGACACTTAGCTTGGCTAATTTCAACCGGCTTAACCTAACAATGCAGACAATCAACGAGGGAATGAAATTTTCACCTTATGGATTTCAACTTCTAATCATAACAAGTTTTGTTATATTCACGTTATGAAATTATTGTTATTCAATTGTGTATAATATTAACTGGTCTCTGATTTAGAAAAAAATTGTTTCATTCTGGACATTTGCAAATTCATTTTAATTACTCACACAATTTTCTCTTGGAACTATTTAACGCTTCCACTCTAAGTTTGTGATTTTTGAATCTACCCGATCGTATTTATTATTTAACAGTTTGATCCCAAAGAGATTTCAGTTTCAAAATGGGTTTTTTCGGATAAAAAACCCAGGAATAAAATCGGAGAAGATCGTTTCCAACTTTGTTTCTACGTTGGAGACTGTTTCTATCAGGAGTCTTCGGTGAAAGTACCGACTCTGAGTCACGCACGCACCACCAGCGCCAACACATGCACAAGTTTTTGTTCGCAGTATTTGTTCGCTACACTCGACTTACGTGAAAGTTGTGCGTGTGTTGACGTCGGCGCTTTACGCGTGGTTCGGAGTGGGCACTTTCACCAGAGACTCCCAGCATATAAGTTCGTTTCTCCAGAAAAATTATTTGAATAAATTCAAAATTATACGTTTGAAAACTGCATTTAAGTTATTTGAGGCACCTTGACCTTTCGTGGTCACATCTCTAAATGCAATCATGGTGGTCATACTGGGTCGATTGTACCCAGTCGGTTTCCAAAAAGGTATTGTGACCAAACTGTCCGTCTGGAATGGTTAAAAAAAATTACGGAACATGGTTTGAACATTCTAGATGACGAACGAAAAAATCATTTATAAGAAATAAAATGGTGACATATTAAAAAAAAACCATAACGAGGTCAATGCCCAAAAAGGACACTTTCACTCAAAAAATCGTAATCTTGTAAGTTTATTATATTTTCATCTAAAATTTGGAGGTGATATTCCTTATACATATGTTATACTTTCAACGGTTGAAAGGCCCTCAGGCCTTGAACCCTTACAATGGATCTACCATTACAAATTTTAGAAGTCTAACCTTGAATACGTTATCGGTGACCCGAAAAACTTTTGCTTACTAATTTCTACCAGAAGCTAAATATTTTTAGATTTCCTCTCCCGACCATATTGGATTCGCCCTTTTGGAATTCACAAGTTTGACCTCAAATTTGTGATCAACACCCAATAAACCTTTAAGTTGCAATTTTCATAAAAATCTCAATGTTTTTATATTTTTTCAGCATAATCAATACGCCAAATTTAAATTGTACAAATATGACTTTAGATTCGTGATTAGCGACCCAAAAAACGTCACGCTACCAGTTTTTACTCAAATCCACTTATCCATTCTCAAGATATTCTCATTTTTTTCTTTTAGACGACCATCGTCTCAAATCTAGAATTTGGACTAATGGAGCGACGAATGAATTGATGCATTAAAATTCTTATGTAACACTGTTGCGATTTATTGATCCTTTTTGTAACTCTAGATTCAGTCACCTAGTTCAAGTATGAGAGTAGCAAGCTCGTTGCCATTCTAACCCATTAAAATGGACTCTAACTACGACGTTTTTACTATTATGCTTTGTCGTAGAGTGGAGCGTGTCAAGAGAAATAGCGGGTTTGAGGGTTCAGCAGTAACTTTGTCTCTTTCTAATTCGCCACGCGCGTTACAAAATACAGAAGTCTCAAGAAGTTAATCAAACCCTCGATGATTCATTAGGTATAATGTACATACATGACATAACAATGGCCCTTAATAAAATTCACTCAACTTTAGAGAGGCTGATTATAAAAGACCCAACTTTGGCGTGACGATTATAATCAAGTAACTCTACGGACCCCGATGATAACACAATCATCTTCTATGCTTATACTCAGGAGTTCCAACTGTTTTATCGTCGGGGTCCGTAGCGTTACTTGAAATATATTCGTCACGAGAGAGTTAGCTCTTTTATAATCAGCGTTAAGTGAATTTCATTAGGGGCCATCGATATGAGATGCTTCATAATTGACACGGAAGCTAATCAATTGGGGTTCAAACTGGGGTTGAATTTCCAATTTTACATCAGACCTTCTATAACGCATAATCATCGGCAACTTCAATCCAACGTACTTTTGCCGATGGATTTGAGACAATGATTTATTTTTATAGGTGACTATGAGTGAGAGCGAGGATGATTCAAGGTCACTCCAGAGTAGCACGCTTGAAAAAAAGCTTGTGTGAGTTCCAGGTAGAGTACATATGCATACATTTCATTATTCTAATCCCACAATAGCGACGTCAGGAGGATAATGTCGCGTAAGAAAGACCATTTCAAACGCTTCCGACTTTCATGTACAGTATGTTCTACGCACATTATGTGATATGATGATGATGTTATGTGTTCTTTCAGTTGATATTTATAAACTGACTTATCGTTTGAAATCACAAATCGTTTATCAGATCGTTCGAGCGTTTTGTTTTCCTTTGTGTGATTGTTATATGAAAATCATGTCTCTTAAATGCTTCCCTCAAGCCTAACATTCTGTAATCGATTATTAAATTAGCTACCATGTAGTATATGGGTTAGAGTGTTCAGTCACGTATCAGTTTTCCAACCACATTGTTCGTATATGTTGTACATTAAGGTCATGTAGTACTCTTAACCTTACCGACCGAGCAAACTCACCCTTTTCCTTCGTATGTTAAATAAACAAAACGAACGGAAAGTGTTCAAATTTCATCGGTGCATCACTCGTTTGCAGCGGAATTCAGTAAAGTTCAGTAAAGTGCATAGCTGAGATACTTTGCACAATTCCGGAAATAATGAGGAGTGAAATGAGCCATCGTGAGACTGTTTTCATGCAATATTAAGGTCGCGAGACGAGAACTAAGAAATACAATAATTTCGTAAATAAAAGATGCTGTCTCGATCAGTTGGACGCACGGCCAGGCGTTCCTTGGTTGTCAAAAGACCACACATTTTTTTCACGATTTTCGGAATATGAGTAACTTTCCGGAATTTCGGTACAAAAGAGCAATGCACCGTCGAAATTTTAATCTTTTCCATTCGTTTGTTTATTTAATATAGGGAGAAAAAAGGTGAATTTAGTCAGTCGGTAAGGGTGGGAGTACTACATGGCCTTAACTGCTATTCTGCAGTTTATCTGACTAAATATTCCCTTCTGTAATCGTGACAATAGATTGAGAACCCAACAAACTTTGAATTTTGAACCGACAACCTGACGAGTATGAATTTTTTACCGGCCAACCTATACATTAATTCATCATTTTCTATTCAAGGTTTACTATTTATTTGGAAACTGCACGTTTCGTTACAAGCTCAACATGGACATTACATTGATAACTCTTAAGCAGAAGATTAGATAAAGGTTCTCGATGTCCAGAAAATCGACAAAATAACTACGCGCAAAGTGGACAGTGGCGAAGCCCGTAGTATCATTACAATCAATCAAATTTGAATTTAAATGAATGATATAATTGTTACAAGTGATTGGCCCAAAATGACACTTGGCTGAAAATTCACGAAAAAATCAACACTTTTCATGATTTTTTTTTGAAGAAAATAAAACATGATAAATAATTTCATGATTTCAAGGTAATCGATGGTTCAAGACCAAAAAAACGTGTTTTGAATTTTGTCAATCTTTCCGTTCTCAACCAAGAAACGCTCGGCCGTGCGCCCAGCTAATCGTGAAAGCATTTTATATCCACGAAATTATTATAATTCTTAGTTCGAGTCTACTGACCTCAGTATTCCATGAAAACAGTCTCACGATGGCTCATTTGACGTCTCATTCTTTCTGGAATTGCAAAGTATCTGAACTATGCACTTTTTAGTCCCTGAAATACGGTAAATGTGGGAATAATGACACGCGTCAAAAAACCACACATTTTGTGATGAGTTTCGGGATATGAGTAACTTTCCTGAATTCCGCTACAAAAGAGCGATGCATCGTCGAAATTTGTATCCAACCGTTTGTTTGTTTTTTTAATATAGGAAGGAAAAAGGGTGAATTTGCTCGGTCGGTAAATGTAGGAGTACTGTATGATCTTGAACAGCAGATTTGTAACTTTACTTTACTGTGTATTAAAACGACTCTACGTTATTCAGTAGTCTAAAAACATTCTGACCATCGAATACACGTCCTTCCACTCATCTGGAGTACGTGTATGCCTATATTTTAACGCCCAATCTACTTTTAATTAACCGTTTTTTAAGTTAAACGCATTTTCATTCCAAAAGAGCACCACATATTTTCGGAACGGGGTTACTATAAGTTGGACACTTGCACCGGTTCCGCCAAACTCTGATCTGAAAATATATCCAGCTATTTTACAACTTGTACTGCAGTTTTAGTGTTACTTCTTCAATTATTAGTTTTGCGTATGTTTTTTAATTTACCGTTTTGATGCACAAAGACTGTCATTTTCTGTGAAAAACTTTTAGTATTATGTTGCTTCATGGGAAAATTCTTCTTCGTGTTTTTAATTTCCAATGACGTGTATATTAAATGCTACATCGGTATATGCAAATTAATGTTCAATTATCAATTTATTCACTCCAGAATATTATTTTCCATTTCAAACACATTCGTGAATTTCATATGACGTTTTACGGTAAATATTTTTCATCAAATGGTTTCTTTATTGTTCATGAATTTTACTTACATTATAGTAATTTGTGCCAAATTTCCTATAAATGTTGTATGATCCGGGTCGGCGTCCTTCGATTTCCATTAATTTTAAGTTCGATGGAAACATACGGTCAAATAAGACAGGGCGTGGCATTTTTTCAAGTTAATCATTTAATCGTAAAGTCATGGAAATTTTAGATTCTTTCGGTCGGCCATTTCAGAGATTATCGCGGGAGTTTGTAAAAAACTGAAATTTTAAAGTTTTTTCGATAGAAACATACGTTAAAAGAACGGGACGTGGCAAGTTTTTATGCTTATAATTTGAATGCAAAAGTATGTAAAAAACTTGTGTGTAATTATGTTCAAAAACTTGTCTTCGTTTACTAGAGGTCCGAAAACGTGTAGTATTATTGAAGTTAAAAAAAGTAATTTTTGACCGAAGCCAGTACCTACTTTGAATAACGACGAAATATCTTGTAATCACGTATATATGCCAGTGATGTGGCTAACCATAATAAGCTTTCTACATCTACTGTTGGAGAAAAAATTTACAAATTTGCTGCCCGGCTCTAAAAATCAGAGAATGCGAAGTGCAGCAGCCTACGTAAGCCATGAAACCCAAACCGAAGAATTGAAATTTGTAAAACACTAAACCAATTGAGTGTTTATCGAGAAAATTAATCGCAAAGAACTTCCCACCTAATCAGTTGGTTCAAATTTTTTTATGTCTAGATCATACATCGATTCGTTATAATATAGCACATCCTAAATAAATCATGATACTCCCAAAAAAGTAAGTCGCTGTTTTTGTTCTTGAGCCACATTTTTCACTGTGTGCCGTAGTAAATTTTATTTGTCAAGTTTCATCCTATGGTAAGGTTTTTTCCTTGAATCATCCCTTTCTCAATTTGTAGATTATATGAGGAAAAGTACAATAGGGAAATGGTTGATAAAACACTATGGCAAAAATTACAGACGGGATCCTTAAGGTGCTTATAAAGACCCGTTGTACACCTCGAAAACGCGGGGATGCAAAACTTCTATACCGCTCAAGCGATCAGAGTGAAACTTGGGCAATTAATGCTTTATTTTGGCAAAAAGTGGAGCGTCTTTTTCAAAATTTTGAAAAAAAATTTACAGATTGGTTACCATTTACAGAAATTGGCCAAATTTTCACAGTTGCACTGAATGGATCGAACTATCCGGTATGATGCAACTCAGCGGTCATGGAACACACACATTTTGAGCCCAGTCCCATGAGATTTGATGGTGAAATGACGAAATGGCAGCTGATCTGGTTTTCGATTTGGTAGAACACCGAAATCTCATTTTGGCGACATTTGTTACCGACATTACGCGCATGTCGGTAATGCATGCGTGTAATGTCGGTAAAAAATTACCCAATCTGTAAAATTTTTTTCCAAATTTTGAAAAAGTAAAAAAACGCTCCACTTTTTGCCAAAATAAGGCATTAACTGCCCAAGTTTCACTCTGATCGCTTGAGCGATATAGGAGTTTAGCATCCCCGCGTTTTTGAGGTGTACAACGCGTCTTTATAAGCACCTTAAAATAGACTAAGGTTAAGAAAACTAAGTATTGTAGTAAAAATATTAAGGATTCGTTGAAGAGTTAGAAAAATGCAAGTAGTTGCAGAAAATGCATTTTTACGCTTGAGATTATGCTATTTGATATTAAGATCAATATACTTTCTATCAGATTTATTGATGACTTTTTAGAAAATCAGAGATTTGTAGACTATAAGGTTCATTAACGCAATGAGCTCGACCACCATAAAATCCTGTGTCAAAAAGATCCATTAAGTTTCGCGGCAGGTTTGGTTACCGTCGCTTTCTTATTTACAGCTTGTACATTTGTTTGGAAGTCCAATATGAAATTAAACACCTGTGCTTCAAAATAAAAATCAAATTTTCATCGTCAATGTGAAATTCGAAGGCATAGACTATGTACCAAAGAATTTAGAGATAGAAACTGCTTGTGAGACACGAATATCAGTCCCAATCATGCGGGTTACATTTGAGATTTCCATTTTGAAGTTTTTGACAGTAAACTAGCATGGTTTAGGTAATCTTACATCTCAACGTCGGGCTCTATTCAATCTGTAAAGGTGGACAGTGATTCGTGGGCGGCGAATTTTGCAGACGAGACGATTATATTGGCAACGGGATCAGCCCACAGCGTAAATAATTGATTTTTGATTAAATCGATTATTTTTCAAACTCGATTAATCGACGGACTTGATTGTTTTTCTCCTTGTTTTTCTCACAATCGGTTCTTGTTTCTTGCTCCCATAAACCACGCAATACACTGTCAATTTATATGATCAAAGTATCGAGTTACAATCTATACATGTTGTATATAAAAATGAATGTCTATCTATCTCTCTGTTTGTCCCATAAACGTTCCGTTGCCATTCATCCGATTGCAACGAAACTTTGGAGAGTTGTTGTATGCACGCCCGAGAAGGCTGGTGAATTATAAAAATTAATTTTCTTGCGTTGTTTTTCCCGTATGCGTTCCTCACGCCCGAGAAGGTTTCTGAATTGGTACAACCATTTTACAATGGGTAGTGCGCGAGTCATTTCAACAAATGAGCGCATTTCATATATTTGCATATTGTGGGTTAAATTAGGTTCGGTTGAAGGTTAGGTCATTAAAGTTAAGATACGATGCGAGCGAAGCTGCGATAGACAGCTAGTTTGATATAATTAATGAAAGATAAACGAATATTTTTTTACCGATTCAATTGAGTCGTGTTCGATTATTCTTAGCCATCAATACCGCGCAAATCCATTTGATTTTTGTATTGTTGCGGTTACGTTGCGTGTTGCACTGCGGGTAGATTCTGCATTGCCGACGTAACCGACTCGGTCGATAAATTATCAGTCCGCTAATCACCGTCCACATGTCTACCTGAAATTTCGATCGATCAAGCTTCATCAGAAACTCTGAATAACTATCTCCCCATGTTCAGAGTATCTGCGATTCAGAAAAATTGATAGTATGGAACAATATTCAAATAAACAAGGAAGGTAAAATTTTCAATGGTAATTGATCCGTTACATGAATAGCGAATATTTTATACCTATGCATTTCATACATTAGTTGGAGTTTGGTCGTGAGTACTTGATTTTCCGCGGCCATCGATGGGCGAAAAGAAATTCCAGCGTCCAAAGTTTCCTTTTCAGGTAATTATTATACAAACCTCTTTCGTGGAACTACATTTGCGTTGAAATTCTTCTTACTCCTATTCGATAATTCCGGACCCAGGAACAGTGATCGAAGTTCTTATCTCAATATTAAAGTAAACTTCATTTCAACAGAATTTTCCACAGGATTTGTCCTACATGTAATCATGACACGTAGATATTATTATGCTGGTTGCAGTTCCTGAAAATAGTCAATGTTATTTCAGAGCTATTACCAACAATAAATATTCATTTCAATCTTTATATCCTATTTCTAGGATACAGTTCATAAGTATCCTAAAATACGAAGTATCTAATTATACAAGGTGTAATATGCTCGATGATATGGCGAGGATCTTAACTCCGGTAACCTAGCTTTATGAAGTCGAATAAAACTCATACAGCTAGATAACCAAAGAAAATGTCCGAGCCAAAATCTCTGATAATCTGCACTGCTACAGCCGTTACAGCGCTTGACGAAACTCACAGGCGGCTTGTTTCTCGAGCAATTACAGCTGAGTCATCCATAGTATAGAAGTTCTTTCCAATTGTCCATTGCACTGGTTATTGTAATAAATAATCTGTGGAAACAATTAAAACCATCTACTAATAAAATTGCTTGATATATTGGCTGATATATTCACACATTCGCATATTATACATTATTACACGTGTACTGCACGTATATATACCGATATATGATATCGTTGAAATCTGTAACGGTTTATAAGAAATTACAGCAAGCTGCAAATCGATTGACCTGATCATTTTGTTCAATAGTAATACGGTACCATCCTTCGAATCAAAGGATTGCTTTCAGTATGAAATCCAACATAAAATAACATAATTTTTTTAGTGAACAGGCTGATCTAAATGCACACGAGAAACGTGCAAGCACCTTAAAAGTAGTGAACCGGCCAACCGTTGACATTTCAGAGTGAAAGTAGCTCAAACTACTTGGTAATACTGTGTATAGTAATAACGACGATAATGATAATGGTCATGCAAGTTAAAAGTTGGTAGAATTTGTTTGAGGCGATCGTCAAACCTTTGATAAAATTTAATGTATAAATTAAACAGGAGTTCGTGTATGTATACGATATTCGTATATTGAATAATTCTAGTTAGTATCACAGAATATTGTTATAAGCGTTTAACGTGTAATTTCTCTGCACAACATCTACTATAAATTCATAAAATATATTCGAGTTTGATATTTTTCGTAAAATATTCGTTCTAGCTACTCATTGAAGACGAGAATTATTGTAATATCTTTTCACAAACAATAAATTACTAAGCTGATTAGTTAATAACCGATTCATAACACAGCCAAACACCAAAAATTGCGCTTAGTCAATGGGCATTAATATACAAATAGTGAAACCATCGTGAATAATCGTAGAATCACATTTCAATAGTATATCAAGAAGGCTTGAGGCGTAAGGCTTCAAGCCACGAGTCACTTCAATACGGACAGGCTCTTTTGCAACGGCGCGCGGCGTCAATTTCCATTTGGAGAAAGTTACGATCCTGGTGTATCTACTTTATACGTTATACACGCGCGTATTCGTATATTCGTTTGAATTTTGAAATCACTTAATTTTCTCTTCATATGCTTCCAAACTCTTGATATGATTGCAAAACAATATACCTATAAGTTAAAACGAATGATGAATGTAAGGTTCAAGTTAGTGACGTTAACGTAAGAAAATGTTCGATAGTGTAACTGTTGAATGTTTAGAGTATTAGTGTAACAAAATTGTGTATTGTGCACCATGGAAGTAAAATAGATCTTTTTGAGCCGAGTGTCAGTTTGCAATATGAGTCGCAGGCAAATATGCAAGATGAAAAAGCACTGCCTCCACGGTGTACGCGATACTTTATGTAAGAAAAATGTGTTTTAAAAAAGTGTATTTTTATAGCGAAGTACAAAAAGGAGCACTTTTCAGTACAAGGATATAAAAGTGCACTTTTATGTACTCCAATGCTCGTTTTTCTGTACTGTCGCACAAACGATTGCTTTACGTACGGCACGTGAGCAAAAACAGACGCGTAAACCTTACTAATGTTACATAAATACAAATTTTTAGCTAATTATTTTAGTGACCCTATTGATCCTCAATAGATGTAGTAACAAAATGTTTTTTCTATTTATTTGACTTACAATGTTAGAATCTTGGACTGTATTGTTAGACAGTCTTTGATCTGTTCAACTTCTACCTCATTTCATGGTTGGAACTAATCATGCAATACTTGAGTTACAGCAATTTTGAAATTTATACTGGATTTCGAACTGTAGTCGCACTAGTTACCGATCGTAGGTAAAGTAAGTGTATCAGTTATTGACACTCTTAGACCCAATTATTGAACCATTTTTTTCCAAAATTATATATTGAAAGTAAAAATTGTAAATTTCTCGATGACTAAAACCATTTTTTGCTAATTATAGAAGGATCAAACAGATACAACCAAAAAAGGTCAACAATTGGGACAGGATCAATAACTAAGACACTCACCTTAATTAACCAATCTAACGATTCATCGATTTACCAAATGTTGAGTTAGCATCCGAACTTTTGGGGTTTTTTTAATGAGTCAAACTAACACTATCATTTGCATCGATAAGGGTGAAAATAAGTAACAGGAAGAACATGACGAGGAAAGGCACAATATATTTTGGTTCAGTTTTTCTAACCGTGCTCAAGATTGCACTTGCGGTGCACTTCTTCTTTTTTTTTACTTCCTATGTCTATTTTTTTATTCAGTCGAGACCACGTTGAATGATAATTACATCCTTAGACAGCTTGTTTTACGGTTCGACGAAAGTTTCTCTTTGCAACCGCGGTAAACAAAATCGTCTTAGTAAAATAATATTATTAGTCGGAGCACGCCGAGTTTGGCATTTTACGTTGCGGAGCAAGCTTAGGCATAACTAATCGTGCCGACATTTACCCTTTTGATTCATGTTTCCTTTATCTGATGACTGGTCTACCACTGGCTGGTTTCATGTGTTCACTTTACTCATGTAGATAGATCGAAGTTCAAATGCTTAACCGTTGACAATAACTTGACCAGTAGAGGAACGCGCTTTTAGGGATAAATTTAAAAATCTGTAAAGTGAGGAACCCTGAAAACGTTTTCCTCGAGCAGGTGAATCTGATCAATTGGTAGTTACACTAATAAGGATAAATTCCGAGGACCAACTATAACCTGCAAATTTATCATAACTGGAACAGATTATCGATACGTCCAAACCGCAATTATTCAGTTTTCTCGACCTGTGCATGGAGACCGTTAAAATCTCATTTCGATACTTTACATCACAAGAAAACCCAATGCATACGTAGCATTCTCTTCCTTCAGGTGCAAATAAATTGTGTGATACTGCTATTATAAGGATTCAGTGGAATTTTGCGCATTCGCGTTTCAGAGCTCAGTGGGTTATCGACCTAGCCACAGGAGAAAATTTAATGATTCTACGATGGCATATCAACAAATTTATCATTAGAGCTGCGTAAGACAAAAATTTTGACGCATTTTGCTAGAATTAAAAAATAATGTCACGCCCTTTTACAGACAACACGTAGCTATCAGATTTTTTGTCAAAGAGTAGCTTATTTCATAAGTTACACTTCAAATATTTCAAGTTATTAAAAAAATTTCGAGGCTGAAGGTCATATCGTTAATGTGACTGTACGCATTTATACACACGTGTATAACTAATATGGATGACAAAGAATGAAAAATGAAATTCTCAAAGTAATGTTAGTTTGCAGGGATTGCGGTTGTAAAATTGGTAGAATTATGTTTTCAATCAATCTGTAATATACGGTTGACTGTACTTTGCACACATCCTAAATTTGCAAAAACATATTTTTGTGATAATGTTATCAGAGTGAAGGAACGCAGAAAAGACTAACTCTGCCTGAACGGCATCATTTGCAAGATTTTGGTAAACGGTATCACTGTCTTTTGATAGAATGCTTTTGAATTTTTCGTTTTATGGAGGTTCATTTTGAAGTACATATAACTGATACGCCTGCATGCCAGCAATGTTAACAGAAATTTGAAGACACTGGTTATATTATTCTGGTCTCTTATGGACGTAGATCAGGGAACTAAACATGTCCTTACTTTACAATTAGATATAGTTAAAGTGTACAATAACAAAAATGTACATTTTTTTAGGTAAATAGTTCACATCAGCGCTAACAGATGGTGCTGTGCCGTATACGGCCATCGACTAAAAATTGCTAAAGACGGTCAGCCATAGGTATTCCTTTGAAGTAAACGGAAGGGAGTGATGGCAATGGCAGTACCTTACGTATATTTACTGACTCGCTCGTAGGATTACAATGCTAATGAATTTGGTAATGGTAGGGAATTTCTATACCGATGCTCCCCGCATCGGTCCTCAGAGGCCTGCACTGAACTTTTCAACCAATCGTTAGTCAATGTTCCAATATATCCAACACTCCTTGCTCGCTAATATTAGTCCTCGTAAGGACTAAATCTCCGTCACGCAATTAATCGCGGATCTATGAAAAATATCAACTAATCGCTGTAGCATTAATATACGAGAATAATGAATGAGTACGGTTGTGATTTTAGGAAAAGTATTTGATTGTATTGTCTCGGATGTGTCACATTTCTATTCACGTGAATCTAATCGTATAATACCTACATTTTCCACTGTTTGTATGTATGTATGTGCATTAGTGTAGACGCATATTAAATGCATTATGAGTGGAATGTTTATCGCTATCTACTAAAACGGAGTTGTATATCGTATACTCTGTGAAATAAATTTTCTCACGATATCGGGTACCTGAGCTGTAAAAAGGGATTCACTCTCATTACCATATTTTCATATTTTGTCTTTCAAATCGTGCTCCAATTCTACTGATGAGATTTTATTATTAATAAATTATATTACCCACACTACGTTAGTAGTACCGACCCAGTATTACAATATCGAGTATACTTTACATGTGATTTTGGTATTTTCTTTCTCTTGTCAGCAGAGAAGCTGGGTGAAAACATTTTTGAAAATCAATCGGTGTGTGAAATGCGTCACGAAATTCAGAAAATTCACGTTTCTCCTGCAGCCTGGTGTACCAATCTATAATATTCGTAAATCATAATCTCTAAAAATATAGCGCATAGATAACCTTAACAGCAAAGTGCCCTGGTGTGAAGTTTATGTGGACTGCTCAAATGTTCAAGATATATAGAGATTTACAATTAGCAGAGTAAAAGAGATTAACGGTTTCCATATTGCAAGGCTATGCCTGAGGTACTCGGTACGCACGCATACAAGTACATACCCGTGACTACGCAGATACTTTCAACTTTTATATAACACTTACCAAAAATACCGAATTAAAGAGGCTCCTCAGCTCTCCGAACTAAGAAAGTGAGGGGGAGAATTCTTGAGCGCTCGCGTCTTTTCCTAGAAGCTTCACTACGTCCCACAGAATTTATAAACTGACGCTTTCGCCTGTAGTTTGGTTTATCGTTTGAAAATCTTACAGCCATTGTATTTTAAAATTTTTCAGATAATTTATTAATTATGTGTTTCGCGTATTAAATACTTTTCTGTTCACTTTTTAAACGTTCAATCATATTGATTTCCACGTTACGAGTTCAATTTTATGTTTAAAATGTTGAAATCTGAATTTAAAATAGTTAGGCTAAGGTCGGATGGACAAGTTAGGCAGACATGTGTGTATGAGACTGCACTCTGAATAACCAATGTTCTATGGCCGACGATGACCGGCGTCAGTTCGTAAAAAGACGCGTAATGTGAAGCTACGTAAAAGCTTGATATTTAATAATAAATATTACTTGTTCTAAACAGGCGATTAACCTTTTAAACATACACCAAAAAGCTCAACTTTGAAAATCAATTTATGAAAAACAATAGGGTTAAATATACTGTGAAATTTTTTAAATAAACGGGGTTTTCATTTAAAAAAAAATTGATAATATTTCCCAGCAAACTTCAATTCTTCGTATCAATTGAATGAAATCTCCGCCGAAAACGCGCTCGCATTATACTTATCCGCATAGTCTGAAATCGCTTCTTTAGTTCTAATGTTGGACTCGACGGCGCTGTAGGTACCTTACACGCAGACTTCTCACTTTACCCGGATCTTTTCCGTAGAGTTACAGTGAAGGTAGATACATGTATGCATATATGTACATAAAGCTAACGGATAGGTATGATTATATCACCTTTCACAATCTAGCGCGACGTCATTCTCTTCTTCTTCTTCTCCGTTTTTTCTTTTCCTTCTTCGTCACATATTCGACAAATTTCGCCATCAAAGCAGCTACATCGACGCGCGGCAATAATGCGTTAGGCCATATTCTCTATCTAGATTACAAGTATACTACCTGCAACGGTACAGCAACACATAATTTCAAATTATTAAAAATTTTCACAGGGTCTTATTGTTAGACTCATAATCAATAATGAGATAGGTACGCATACATATGTATAACTATTGCACAGGGATACCTATGAAAGTTGTAATGATCTACTTTGTGATGGTCTACATATTTCTTTTCTACGCGGTTCTCTGTGTATATCTGTATTACAATTAATGAGGCTGAAGTTAGTAACGGTGACGTAACGAACCGTTGAAAGAAAACTTCTCATCGTCAAGTTTGAAACTTTAAAATAACTTTAGACTTGAATTTGAGAAATATGTGTTTGCTGATGTTTGTATTTATGCTTTACTAACTTTCTAAAAATTCTGTGATTGCGACCGAACGAGTTTTTCTGAAAAACACATAGTTAAAGTAGCTTACAAACCTATTAACTTCATTGCAAATAAACCTCGATTACTCTGAATGCAGTTGAAGAGGATAACGAAAACGTGTCTAGTGGATATGCATTCAACGTACATTGTATGTAGATGATTCGCAGACAAAGAATAATATCTACCTGCGAGAAGATCGTCGCGGACGGATAGAGGCCTTGGAATTTGATGATGCAGTGGCAGGTTCTCTGCGCAAAGAATTACATACCTATTCCCGGATTTCGTCAAACGTTGCCAGAGACCATGATCAACTTTCGGCAATGTTTCTAATACGATAATAAAACTACCCTTAGCCATTCTGAAGGTGTAACATCTAAATAAATAAAGAAGCAAAAGAAAGAAATAACACCGATTCAAGGTGAGTATATAATAATATATATGGAGGAGACGAGAACACGAAAAGTAGCAGAAAGAGGAAAAGAGCGACAAGGTAGAGAGAGATAGAGAAAGAGAGAGAGAGAGAGAATCTGTAAAGAGGGGGAGGAACAGAGAGAGAGAGGGAGAAAGAGAGAGAATCAGAGAGAGTAGGACAGAGACAGTAGTCGAAAGGGAGAGAGAAACAGGTAGGTGCAGAAAGTGGAAAGAACACGAACAAGAAACAGAGATCGGAGAAGCACACCTTGGGAACAGTCCGCCCGCGACAAGTTCACTCCCGCACTCACTGAGGCACTGGCCCCGCGCCGTGCTTCTTGGGCCACACACACCTTTCGTATTCCTCCTGCCCCTGACCCCCGACGCGACCGACAGTCATTCTGCTTTCCGATTGGTCCGTTCAAATCCTTGCCGTGTGACGTCATCGGTTCGAACGTACGTACCTACCGTCGTCGCCCCCCCCCCCCCCCCTTATACCTTTGCACCGTACCAACTTCCCCCTTCTTTATATCTTAGGCGGTACGTATTGCACCGCTCTACCTCTCGTTGCGGAGGAAGTAGAGAGAGAAAGAGGGAAAAAGACGCAGAGTGCAAGGGGGGGAGAGAGAGAGTTGTCTTACCTGCTTCGATGTATTCTCTGCACACATACTTCATATATACACATGCATACCGATTACTAGTTATACTTTTTATTGTACACCATATATACGAATATCACTTTGAGTTGATTGGGAGAGAAGTGAGCTAGTCTACCTAGGGGTGAGTGTTCGTGCAGAGTGTAGATTGTAGAGAGTGTAGAAGGAGAAACCCGGGCCGGACTACCTGGGTGGGTACCTTATGTCTACTATACCTGGTAGTAAGCACGGCCGGCTGAGAAGACGCGGGACTCGAGTTAAGCCGGGTGTAACAACGATGCGACCGAGGACTGAGGACTGAAGAGGCTGAGCGGCGAGGCCCCGGCAGGTAAAGAGACGAGAGCATGAGGAGCAGAAAAGGAAGAGAAAAAAAAGTGGATGAAAAAAAGAAAATCGAAAACCGGCCACGAGAGCAACGAGCAAGAGAGAAAGAATCGAGGGGAGAAGGAGGAAAGGAAAAAACACATTCCAACGGTTGCTGCTGGCTGCATGGAGTCGCCCTGAGCCTATAACGATTCCCATGCCTTTCGAGCGAATCTTTATTCTCTTCTCTCCTCTTCTCTTCTCTTCTCTTTCTTCTCTTGTCTTTACTGTACCCCCCTTTTTTCTCTTCTCTTACGACCCTGCAGTCAGGCTGTGGGCAGTGTAAGTAGTCTGCACATACCTGGATACTCATACGTGTATCCAGCTTTGGGACACCACTGGCATAACGATGTGTCGGCAGACTTGAGCAGGGGAAGTATAATTATTTTGAATAACCCTAACTGCAGGGCATGGACACCTGTATCGATAGATATTCACAAGAGACTCAATCGAGTGTACGCATTCATCATGAAGAATATTTTGATTTTTCAACACAGAGTGAAGAACCTAAAGAGAATGAAGCTATGCATTAACGTTTAGGATGGTTTAAATCCTATTCTTCAATCTGGATTTTAGGTTGTACTCCCTTAGCTCAAGTTAGCACAAAAGGCATAACAATAATGAAAGAAACTTTCATTACAATGAACTCAAGAATATTTCTTATGAAATCAAATAAACAATTTCTTCGTGAAATGTATTTAACATTCCGCGTTCATTCTCTTTGCTCACTATATGAAACCTTCTCTTCTTCTATTGGTACTTCTCCGAACACGCTTCCGCTTTCCATTTTCTGTTTTACTGTTTGTATTTATTCTTGAGTCTCACTCTAATACATAGTAAATTGAAGTAAGAAATCACTTTTGCATAGGATTTTCAGAATCAAGAATAAATTACCAGATTTCGAGTTAAACGAGAGTTTCACTCTAAATGAAACTTGAAACACGAGTTCAAGGAAAAACCCGACGTGATGGAATTTTTGGAGAATTTTTTCCGGTTTCAGGGACTAAAAAGCTATTTAAAAAAATAGTACAAAAAACCTGCGCAATTTTTTTCTTGCAGACCTGCACAGTCATTCATCTGTTTGTAATGTAATGAAACTGCAGAAATCAACTTGTTTCATGCACAGAGCTCTTTAGCATATCGCAAATGAACTCTGGCATGAGTGATCTATACACCAGGAGTCATGACTGTTGGCAGAAAATTCAAGGTGACTGCCATATTCAGTTTTGCTGCTGTTTGTGACAGATGACGAAACAGGTCTCTGTATCAAGGCCTTTGCACGAAATGATGTGGTATACCTGTACAAGATCTTTCACCTCACCATACAGCATACTGTAATGGAAATTTCCTCTGAATCTTATGAAAATATACTGCAATTTTTGCTGAAATACAGGAATTTTTTTTGTGATTTGGATGTAACGTCATATAGACAGGTCGAGAAACTTCGCTGGGTGCTGCAAGAATTGGTGTGAGTAAATCTTTGTATCGGGCTCGTTCTTAGTTGAGCCGGTACCTTAAACGTGGTGCTACTATTGAAAAGATGAAACAGAAAGAAGTTGAGAGTGATTTACCAAAGAAAGAACGTTTTACACGTACTCTCCATCTCTTTCTTTCTCGTATGTCTACCTGATAGCAACGTAGTATGACTTTGATGACACGAACTGCTTGAATCGCCACTAAGCACCCCCTCACCCCAACCAAGGTGGCTCTCGGACTTATCTATACGACTATAATCGGATCATTTCAGAGTTAACATTCCTAAGGAATCGGTGAATCGCGAAATTCGAACACATAATGTCAGCGCTCAAAATTGTTTTGCAGACAAAAATATATATTTTTTTAAAATAAGAAACAACAGCTTAAGTAGAATACAAGAAATACTATTGAACATTAATCATGATACACTTATTCATATACTAGCTAATTTAACTAGAAATTAGTTTAGATATCTCTAGACTAATGTCCAGTAAAAAATGCTGCTCGTTCTATGATCACAAAAAGTGGTCTTAGAGACATACACCAAATAAATAACGTTTTTAATTCAGGTCTCAATTATGAACATTAACGAAATTTCGGAAAAGGTAATTGATTGAACCTGTGAATTTTTGGGACCAGACGTTAGTTTATATTAAAAGAGAGCATCACAGAAGAAACAAATACCAAAATTCGATTGAAAAGATGATAATTTTAATGCAATCTAATGTCAATTGTCAAGCGCTAAAACGGAGTTGATAAAGCAGGAGACGTACGTCGTTGGTGAAAGTTTTTAAACGTAATAGCATAAGATATATGCGTACGTATATACATAGGTTGGGAGCAAAAGTATAGTGAGTTATAAAATTTTAAAAAGCAAGAGTGATTAAAGAACGAAGTACTGAAAAAATTATGTGGCTACGTTCCTCTTGGCATATCCTTCGATGCAATACTTTTATTGAGATGAAGTAAAAGCTTTGCATCATAATCATCTATTTTCCTCATGTGACATGAGAATATTGAGCCCGACGATATACGCATAAGTATGACTTTTTTAAAGGTATTTATAATTCACTCAGATCTATACAAAATCTTGAACAAGCTCGACGTCTGTTCCAGAACTTTTGCAGGATAAGAATGAGGAAAGGTACGATTCGCTTTACAGAATATGCGAGCTTTACCAAGACAATTGGAATTTTTGAAATTTATAATAAATGTTGGAGATGGATTACGAATGATATTACTGACGATTTATAATTTCTAAAACGTTGTAAGTCTGCAATACGTTATGGAAGAATTTTTCATATGAATAATAATACTGTCAAAAATCATGTACGCACAAAGAATTATGTATACGCAAAATGAAATCCCATCGAACGTAATATAAAATAACATGATAAAAATTTTAAGTTACAAATTCAAAATGCGGTACAAATAAAAAAAATTATGGCACTAAATTTTTGAAGAGTGTTTGAACTTTTAAACGTAGAATCTAAGGATTATTTTGCTGTCAAAGATTATTAGAATTTAAGGGCTAATGTTTTACAAATCATCACCTATGCAGGGCTGGTGGTTAGTCACTTATTTCAAGAAATGGCGATAAGTAAGTCACTTTTTCAGTCGTAATTTATTTCCGTGCATTAAAAATCTGATTTACAGATTGAGCACATTGTGATAGCCTTTTGCGTTTAATTGCAATAATTAATTTTGGTCAGTCACTTTAAGTCAATTTTTTCACTATTTTGCAGCAGAGTGTCTCAAATACGAGACACCTTTTTTGAATCGGTTATTCAAGATTTACATTCAACTTTTGAGTTATCGCTGTCATTTTTTTTTTTTTTTTTGCAGAATTGGATTTTTAAGATGTCAATATTGATGTTTTAAGAGGGATTATGATGATCCCGCGAATATCGTGAGCGCTATAAACAAACAAAATGTTGAAAATGCCTGTTTTACAGATTAATGTAATTGTAGAATGGTTATGAGGACTAAAAAATATAATGGGTTGAAAATATAAGAATTGGTCTGATTCGTTTGAAATTTGTTGCTGGGGGTTTTCGGGGTTGCTAAAAACGAATCCACTGTCAGAATTTAAAAATGACGGACTAAAAACATAAAAATTTATCCTATTCGCTCATATTGGATCAGTCATTTTGAATATTGAAAATTTCTCAGATCTATCCGTATTTTTTAAATCAGCGACTTCGAGAACTCTTATATATCCAGTTTTAAGAAAATTGACTGCAAGGAAAAATGTAAGCTTTAAACGGTTATATTTGGGTACATCTGAAAGAAGTATTTCCAATTTTTTAGCGATTATTGATAATAAACATGATTAATAATCGATAAGTATTTGGTAGTCTCAATCCCTAGTAATTGAAAAAGGGACCTTTCCGCAATTGGTATAACGATGTAGAGAAAAGCGATGCGTCAGAGGGGATCCGAACTCACGCCCTTGGACTTCCGGCGGATGTTGGGCGTCCTTGCTTTGATACGTCTGCGGTCTTTCCCGTTCGCAATACCTCGAGGTATTCGCGACTATAAGTATTCGACACTGTGTGCAGGCGATTCTAGTAATTGACATCAAGGTGTTCATATGCGTGTGCAAATAAATTGTGCCTGTGTGCGATTTTGTACTCCATTCACGTTGTTAGGAAATTGCAGAGCTTACCGTTTGTTCGTGCAAACGTATGAAGTTGCCTCAGCCAATAGAAAGATACTCGGTAGTGGATAATTGATCAGTCTTGCGGATCATCAAGCTGTGTAACGTTTTGTACCACCGATCGTTATTATATTTCATTGTTTGCCTAAAGCATCGGTGTCTGAAGCCTATGGCATGCATACTGTATTCACAGTTTTATCACATCAAGTTATTTTGCAACTTAGGTAATTTTGATTTTATAAGAAAATCTGAAGAGATTCTGTTAAACCAAATATGTCAACGACGTTTCGTTAGTTAAACATGTACAAAAAATATTTCAGACTTCAGGGATCCGCTTTAGACAGAATTTCTCGTGAGTATGTTCACTGCATAGTCGATCAAATCATGTTTTGTAAAGTACGAAATTATATATAGTACGAAACGTTTACCAGAAAATTAGGTATAAAGTATCAGTTCCGCAAAATATTTTAGTAATTAAAAAAATCTATACACCAATTGAAGAAAAAGTGTCTTATTTATGTGCAAATCGTAGAATTGGTTCATGAGACTACAGTCGGACCTCTTTATAAGTCCGTCCAGGCCCCCAAGAGGAAGAGTTTTTCTAGGAAATGAAGCACCCCCACTTCGCCAACCGCAGCATTTGTTGTTCGTCTTTTTCTTCGCGTCGCTACCTCTCAATAAGACCTGCCACTCGAGCCTAGTGATGGAACGAGCTTATTGAGAGGTCGGATGGTATTTGTAATTTACTCATGGATAAATCATTCACAATCGATTACTCAAAAGCAAAAGTTTCCTGATACGATTCAATTCGAACAACTTTGAAATAAATACTAAATTTTGTATTTGAATCACTGCATGATTTCTCGATCACAACCAATATGCAACAGATTTTTTATTGAGCCGTAGGACAGTGAACTGACTATACATTTGTATATAATGGTAAATATGTAATTTTCATAATCCTTGCCGCTGTGCATTATTCAAGAATAAGGACGACATTCCGAGATAGGTAACCACCCACCTTAATATCGTAGAGTCTAGTGACCTCAAACTTAGATATTCATTGCTGCAGGATACGTGTATCTTTCCCTTCGGCGTTCTATGCCGGATCCATGCATATACAAACGCACACTCTCTCATTTTGTTTCTCCATCTCTCTTTCTCTCTCTTTCTCTAGCTGTCCCACTCTCCGGACACTTGCTGGAGAGGTTGGAGTAATCTTGTTTGGTTCTGTAGCGAACGAGTCACACCGAGGAGAGGTCAGAGCAGGACTCGATTGGCTCTTGGAAAAGCAAGAATTGTACGTGTGTACCCGACTAGCCATCAAACTAAATCTAGCTCCAAACTTAGTTCGAAGATAACAATAACATGGGTATTATGTGTGATTACGCTGTAGCGATGTGAATGAAGTTGAGAAAACTCTCTTGTATAATGCGAGCATGTTTTACGCGTTTTTTCATCGTGTTTTCCGTGTACAAAGTACGCGTTTCTATGACGGTGGAGTGATTCTGCGAATGCGCGTGCGCGGAGTATTGAAACGACCACTTTTAAGTCCTGGGAGTAGAAAGTGGTCTTTTCAATACTGCGCGCACGCGCTGTCGAGAACAAATCTGACGTTGCGCGACCCTAACCTCAAATTCGTGCTTCGTGAAAAACGCGAAATATACTCTTGTTATATGAAGAATCGTGTGCAACAGGAAGGCAACGGTCTTTTCACCTCGCCTATTTGCAATATTCGTCTTCGGCTCACCTACGACTCGTATTGCAAACTTACGCTCAGCTAGAAAAGACCGAGTTTACCTCCTTGTTACACAATATACGATTTCTGCCCCCCTCTATCAGACAGATCGTAGACTCCTCAAATAAACCATGCCCAACAGTTTACACCGTCTTACATCAGAGCTTGTTTCCATCTGTATAGACCGTGATCGATGCTTATCACCGATTTCTACAATCATTTTTATTTAGATCAGTGAACGCGCTGCATAACAGGCGAAAGTCTATTTTTAGCAAAGTTTCTCGACTTCAAAAAGCAAGGATATAGATTAGTATTACGTATTTTCTTCGTTTTTTTCCTTTACGTTCTAGAAGTAGCGAGGTTGTACGTTGAAAATCAATGCTTTTGGTCAATTATTACAAGATCACATGTGAAGTGTTTATCAAATTATTGTTATACATTTGTTAAACTATACATTTGAAAGCTACGAAGTTTCGTAAAAAATGTAACAAAAAGAGACTGAGATTATAAACAAGAGTTCGGATATCGATTTTGTGTGGAAAACTGTTTTGAACAACACCGAAACAGATTTTTTTTTGCTCTCGGTAGTCAATTCAGTACTGCCATTTGTCTATCAAAGTCAATATCAGTACAATGCTGGAAAATCAAATGGTCAATGATACTAATGTGGTAAAAACATAACTCAGGATTATGGAGGATTATCTCCCGAATAAAATGACTCATCGCAGAGCGAAATAGAACGATTTTTCTCTTTAAGGATGAATCAGCCGCATAGTCGGAGTCAAAAGTTGAGAAAAGAAAAAAAACTGTTTAAAAAACCTCCGGTAGCGTTATTTGGCCGAAGGATAGTTAATACGAATGCAACGACATCTATAGTACGTGACAGAGTTGTTTCTGAGCACATTAAAAAAACGCAAGCTGATATACCAACAATTTGAAAATAAGTTTTATTAGTAGAACGATCGAAGGGCCTAAAGTCGAGTGTTTTTGATCCGATTTAAATATTTCCGCGCTTATTTTGTTCGCCATACAAATCGCCTGAAAAATTTGGAGCAAATGCAATCTCCAGAGTGGATAAAAATAAATTTCTGTGCCAGCTCGACGTTCGAAAGAAATTTCCACAGTTAATAATCTTTGATGCCGTTTGAGTTCCGAGGGAATTGTACTCTCAAAAATAAGTTCATAAAAAGCAGTTTTTTCAGTCAACAACGCAGAAGTGTACGACGAATTTCTTATGAGCGTTTTTTTGTTGCATGGACAAGTCCTTTCTCAGCTGTTTGAGGAGGCTATTCGATTATTTTAATTTCTAGAGAACATCGTGTTTATTATTATTAAACATAAAGCGTGAGCAAATTTTATACATTCTATAGGTATTTCTCTTTTTTTTTGTATTTGTCGTTAAGAATTTCGCAATGATCGAAATGAATTGATAGACTTTGTTTAAAATTCGCTGCTATATCTGTTCTGATAAGTTATACGAAAATGTATATGTATCTGTCTTCGCCCACAAAATTATTGTGTACTTTGGGTGCGTTAAATACATATTCAACATTATTTCAAAATTTATTTTGAATTTGGCATCAATGAAAGCAGCATCTAAAAATATGTATTTCAATTAAAGCTCTCAAAGTTACATCTAGTTAGAGATAAAAAATCTAATAAATGAAGTAGACTACACTTTTTTGCAATGTCTTATGAGTCATTAACGAAATCGTTGAGAGAGTACCTTTTCATCTAATTTCAGTTCACCTCAGACCACTTTATACAGAAACCTGTTGCACGCGATCTTATTCTACACGGGCTTCATTTGACGCAGACGTATTCTACATGACTATTTCTGAAAACCAAATACTATATTTTACATGACATTATTCGATACGAACGTATTCTACACGGATATTAATCGACACGGACAAATTTTACGCGGGTACTATTCGACACGGCAATATGCTACTAGGCGTCCTTGTAGAATAGCGCCGTGTCGACTCATACCCGCGTAGAATAAGTCTGTGTCGAATAATATCCAAAGCGAATAATTTCGTGCCGAAAAGCTTCTTGTCTAAAGTGGTCTGGGCGAATCAGGCCTTTCCCAAATCATGTCGAACTTTGAGAAGTAATAGTATCTGCAATTGTGCATGTGTGTTGGTTTAAAAAAGTTCTAAAAATTGACTAAAACACTGAATAATACTTACAACAGATTTTCACTCACTTTGAGGTTATACCATGAATTCTTGGTGAACAGGAAAGGTCGAATGCGCATGCGTCAACACAGCACAGATTTTCCATGAAGCAATGCAGCACGGCGCGCGCTACGAAGTGCTGCCAACCTATTTGATGAAACGAGTACTAGCGACTTGCATGACGTCGTATTAAAAAATATACTAATATCAATTTTATTAACCCCCCATGACTAATAAAAAATATAATATGTGAAAAAAATTAAAAATTTGAGTACACAATATCGGCAATTTTATACTTATGCATTATTGAGCTTGTACTTTTCACTAATACCATATGTTATTTCCAAAGAAAAAGCTCACTGTTCACCTTAGAATATGTGAGTAGATAATAGAGTGAGTTAAAATGAGCCCATTTATAACGCTGATCTTTCATAATTTCATTTTTTTTTGAATTCCCATTTACCTCGATTCTTCGTGTCTAAATAAAGTCAAAGAAAAAAATGTTTATCCCAGCTTATTGCCCAAAGTAATCTCAGATTTAGGTATAATTTGTTGAATTTTTATGTAATTAGATACAGGTATTTGATGTACGGTAACCCAAAGGCTTTATACCGTACCGTTGGAGAGAAGGCGTACTGTTGAAATTTCTACGAAATCCTCAAGCAGTTAGCAAGCACCGACCATAGATATCAGTTCGCACCTGCTCGACCAGGTCAAAAAGAATGAAGAGATCTCGAATCCCCCAGAAACTAAGTTTATATAGGTGCCTCGCCCTTTTTGGCCTCCACATCGACCGCACCCGCTTTACCAGCGTAAGCCTTGGCCAAATTTCCTACCTCAAGAGTAAACTATCTTTTATATAATTATATATTGTGAAAAAAAACTGAGATTTCTTTTCATCACAGTTTACTTCATATTTCAATACTTTTCCTGTCAGTCGTTTCCCGCCGTTTACATAGCTCTAATAAGTTCTAGCATGCAGTTATTCGAGTTCTCGTAATTTAACAATCAATTAGGATCGGTTTGATAATCCATGTTTGCTCCAAACCATCTAACAATTAGTTAATCTTTCTGCCAAGGCTTACTACTGATCGGCTGAATTGTTGTTCAAACCGACTCAAGGTTAAAGCAGTATTCGCGGGACCGGATTTTAGATCCAATATTTCCGTTGAGAATTAACTTTGAACTCGGTTTAACTCTACAGTTCAACAAATTGGAAGAAAGGTTTGACAAACGTTAACGGAACTGAGATTCAGAGTGAAAAATTGGGCCTAATGGTAATTTTTCACATCATGTATGTTGCTTAATTATTTGTCTCAATTTAATCGTAACTTAAATAAATATTATCTACTATATGACGAATTTGACAAAAATTGACAGACTATAGAAACATTTGACGGAAATTGTTATACTTATTCGATTGAATCGTAGAACCGTATAAGACAAATGAGACAATTGTGAATAGTTCAACTTTGCAAAGAGCAATCAGCAAGATTTAAAAAAAGTTTACAAGCAATGCATAATTTAAAAAATAATAATAATTCATCTACATGATTGTTAAACATTGTTACATAGTCATGAAGTCCAATAATCAAAAATACATTCCAAATTCATAACGACACGCTAATTTCATAGCATAAAATAAAATTCTCTATTAGTTGGAAGTTTTTAACGACTTAGATATGATTTTATTGTGTAACCATTTTCGTAACAATATAAATACGTATATTATGTGTTGACAAGAAGATTCTCGATTATTTGAAACGAAATGAAATGCAGCAACTCAAATCTAATCCCCCTCGTTTCAGCCGATCAGAAATAAGGTTAGCACTGGCAGCCTCTAACCAATGCAGCACATCGAAACTTATACAAGGGGTATGTGTCTGAGGCCACAATATCATGTGGTATATTTAACCCTTCGAGTCATTGTGGTCAGTATTCGTGCCACCTATTTTATATTCCTTTTTCGTACATTTAGAGAACTTTCCAGCATATTTCGTTACGGTTTTCTGCTATTTTTGTTAGCATTCATTTCCGAAAAAGTTACCCCTGTAAACGTATACGTTATATATTTTACATAAATTACATCCAATTTATTTTATTTTTTAGGGTTTAATAATTACAAGATGGCGGATCTAAAATGGCGGACGAAAATTTCAAATTCGGTCGAATTCAGAGAAAAAAACTCTGTTTAGGGGCTTTCGGGTGGCTGATTACGAATCTGAAATCAAATTTCGAAAATTCAGTAGCCAATCAGCGATCCCAAAAACCCCTGCACAGAATTTTCAAATTTCAAATTTTCGTTCACCATATTAAATTCGCCATCTCGAATTCTTGAAATCTGATTTCAGATTCGTAAGCAGCGACCCCAAAAACTACAGAATACTATCTTCTTATAAAAGTTTACTCAGCACAATAATGTGTGACTCAAAGGGTTAAGACGTTGCTCGCTCGTCTGGTCTAAACAAAATGGCACAGGAGTTCATATTACACCGAATAATATTTATTAATGAATGATAGGCTTTTACATTTCTTGACATACGCGTCTCATAACGAACTGACACCGGTAACCGGTTAGCGTCGACCATGGAAAATTTGTTATTTAGAGAGGACATCTCATACACGTATGTGTCTATTGTTCATCGGACCTTATCCTAACTATTTTGCATTCAGCTTACAAAAATCATATCATTGTAATTATTCAGTGCTAAGGTTCGCGGGACGACGCCCCCTCCCCCCCCTCGCTCCGCTGCCATTTGACGCTTCGCGGCACACTTTTTTGTCAGTGGGTGTCGTGGTCTAACTTCTTTCAGCTATTGAATACCTCGTACACTGCTTAGTGAAGTATTGAATAAAGAATACGATCATAACCTGAACAGAAACAGTTTCCATCAGGGATTATCTTAATAATTATATTCATTTCATTAATATTCATTCTTGTAGTCAATCAGGCGTATCAATAAAAGTATTATATAAGTATATCCTCATGTAGGGGAGTGATGGGCAAAATGGCGTCCAATCAAATGTGATTTCAAAAAATGTCGATAATGCTTGAAATGTATTTTTAGGGAAAAGACAAAGAAATTGCACTAACGTTATTCTACCCATACTGGTCTCAGTTTGCTCGCCTCTTCCCTATAACCCCGCCAGACCTATCAATACAGCCAAAACTGTTAAATAAATATCATAACATCAGCTTGTCATTTGAATAGCAATTTCGTGCGCATGATTTTTTCGATTCCTAAGATAACTTCGCATTGTACTATCGTTAGGTTTTATACTATCAGATTTATATTGTTAGACTTAATTATTTTCTAAGATAGAGAGATAATTATTATTTTATGATAAGTACGCACATCCTAGCTACATGCATAAACCCAATGCATTCTCGCAATATGCATACATTATGTATAGTGTGTAATATTTCACGTCGCATATAGACTATTTCAGTTAGGGACCATACTTAAATTACGTAACAAATTTAGGGGTGGGAGGAGCGAAACCAGTTTCTTACTATTTCTTGCGGTATGGGCGAGGCGTTTATAACTTTTATACGAATTTTACCAAAATCGAAATAAATAGAAATCAAACTTTACAGTGATTGCTGAAATTTTTTAAGATAAAATGCCGCATCAGAGTCCGCGTATAGCAAACCTGTCAACATCCTGAGAGTAGCACTATGCAGCGATTCTCGGCACAAGACTAGCCAACTTAATAATAGCAGTTAATGCTTAATGATGATCAGAAATTTTCAAGCGTTGGAAAATGTGATAGTAGGGGTAAAAAAGTAATCCTAAGTGCATTACGT
This sequence comes from Diprion similis, assembly GCF_021155765.1. Lineage (NCBI taxonomy): Eukaryota > Metazoa > Arthropoda > Insecta > Hymenoptera > Diprionidae > Diprion > Diprion similis. The sequence continues at coordinate 4,670,102 of NC_060118.1, forward strand.
AATTTAAGTATATAGCCCATTACCACGGCTGATAGTATGTTGCATTTTAATCTTGGGTAAGCTCAGACCATGTTAATCGTTAACTGGCAGTTATGTAACAGTATTTAGTGAAGGCAATGTGACAAAGATCTTTCCTGAAGCAAATGCATATGTGTGTCATGTACGTATACATGTACCGGAGAAGTGGTACAACGGTTTGAACGGCTGTACGTTACAGCCCAACATCAGTTGACCGTACATCGAACTGAATGAGGCATGTATAGTGGATACAGATGACCATGTCTTACGTATACGTAAATCAATTTAAGAAAATCCGAATGATAAAAATGATGAATTCGGGTGAGGAAATACAATGACAACAATATTGATGGTAGATAATAAATGAACAAATATCACTAGGCGTCCATTTTACGATTATGCGTTTCGATAAAATTGACGGTAAACATTTCGTATGTATAAGTTTAAGCGAAGCCTTCTGAATCCACGGTATAAAGTTTTCATATCAAAAAACATTGCGAATTTTGTAATGGAGCAAATCGGGTGAATTCAAAATTTCTCAAAGTCGTAAACATATTGAAGCAAAAACGTAGATTGGTGTAATACTTTGTGAATGCAAATTAGTGTGATTTCGCAACCTTATTTTTTCTGTCTGGAACAGCTCACGTCGGAACGAGCTGAACAAATGGAAAAAAATGCAAATTTCAAATTTCTTTTTCATAAAACAAAAACTACCAAAGCAATCATGATTATCCTAGTTTACGTGATAGGTATAACAAAGATTCTGTAAAAATTTGCACAGGAACGGTCTACAGTTTTTTGAGATATCATGTCTACACTTTTTTTTACGTTAGTTGCTATCCGGCAGTATACATTAGGTTATATTCAATATTTCGTCTCCGAAAAATTTACAAAGTTTGTTTAAATGTCAATAAATAGAATGTAAAAATTATGAGAAATTGTATTTCAATGGTTTTTCGTAAAAAAAAGACGACCCCCTGAATGGTCTGTATCAAAAAAGTAAGTCAATCGTTATATAACGACAAAATAAACGTGTTTTTGGGATTTCAACGTGACGTAAATTGGCATGATTTTCTTCAATATTACTTTCTCAGTATAACTTATTCTCAATAGTGCCCGAAGTAAATACCGCCAGTTATGTTGTTGCTAAAAGTTAAACAAACACGTCGCAACGGTTATATTATGCACATTATACATGCTTGAATACGTCTTAGGTATATAATCACCATGTGCCTATACATAGCAATAATCCACGTAACCTAAATATTTCACTTTTAGAGTGCAGTTGTGAACGTTTTGTTTATCACTAAATCGTCAACTTTTTCGGCTGTTAGATTTTTTTCTTTTCACTCCGGCGCATTAAATAAATTAATAAACGGATAAACATTACAAGGTTAAACCTAGCGAGTAGTTGAGCGCACGAGTTACGTATTAAATACGCTATAGGTATACCTAATAAAACCACAAGAGCATAAAGAGTTACATCTTTGAAGTACAAATAGCTTATTACATCAATTTCTGTACTCAGTTGTAAACGCTATAAATTCTCATCATATACTATTTATGTATTAGCATATTGTGTAAATACCAATAGATGAGTTTACGTACTCTCCTTCTGATTTATGGGGTTAATGATTTTATGTGTCTATTTTCTTTAACATCAAAAAACTCAACTTAAAATTTTTTCATTCCAGTTTTTATCACATTGAAGCTGCATGTATCATGCTGTAAATAGTTTCTCGGAAATTATTAGTCGGTTAGATATTTTACAATTATAATAAACTATTTTACGTATGCGATGTTGCGATGCTCGGTTCACATCATTTTGATTAGAACTTTTCAGTGAAACCTATGTGAGTTGAAATATATGAAACAGAAGCATTTTAAGGACGAAAAACAAATACGAAATTTATAATTCTTGTATAACGTGATATGTAGACTGATTTCTACGACGCCGAGTTTTCTCTTGGATATTTTTCACCACATTTGGGATTCTAACCACAATATTTTGAGAATCGAAATGGTTGATTCAATATGTCCTTCAGCTTTCTTACAGGTCAGTGATTTTGAATGTGACACAAATATTGCAATTTCAAAGATTGTCAGACACAATATTTTGGAATAAAATTCTTATATTAACATAGTTAATAAAATTTACAAAAGAATAGGAATATTCAATATCTACAAGAGTCAATTTGCTAAAGTTTTTAAGACATTAAATAGGTCTCAAGATTGCGATACTCACTCTGTTCAGCTCTGTAAATTCCCAGGCAGTTTCGCGTTTGCCCGTCCATATTTTGCAATTCATCGTCAGAGAAGGTGCACGTAATCGGCAACTACAAATATCTTCTGAGTCATATTTTTACGAAAAACCAGCATTTTTCTCCATTGACCTCACCATTTCGTATTCGTTTTTTTTTTTTTTAAGTTTTACAATTTTATAGCTAAGCTTGTATACTCAGCGATTTCAAAAACTTGTAAATCAATCATTTTCCCAAATACAAATTAGACTACTTTTCAGGTTTATCTACCATCCATCTTTGAACCACTATCAAATAATTACAATAGGTGATTCAAAGATTATACGAAAGCCAATTTTCAACCAGTCTGGGAAACTTTCAGTTCTTGTTTGTTTCATTGATCTGCTGAACTCAATTATAATTACAAACAACTTTAAGATGTTTCAGAATCAAAATTCAAATACATTCCAGAAATTCATTTCAAGAAAATTTGGTCAGTTTTTGGATCCCCATACGCTTCTAGCACTATAATATCTAAATTTGGTTTTAGATTCTGCAGACACGTCAAAAACCAGGGCAAACTGATTTTCGCATGAAACGGGCAAATTTGGATTTTCACAAGTCTTTACAGCATGGATGTACCATTTTCATTGGCTCCAAGGTTTATTAAACCTTGTTCGTTAAGATTATTATGATCTGAATTCAATTGTGCATTTTGTACATAGTGAAACGTAATGACGTATACGGCAATAATCAAAAAACGTTTCTGCGCTACCTTCATCAACAATTCGAGTACTGTGCAGTTTTTAAGAGCACGAGTGTTTAAAAGTCGAACTGCTTATAAAAACTACTCAACATTCTCGTTTTTAACAGGCGGTAACACAGAAAATAGGGTTTGTAGCATGTCCGTAATTAAGGACTTCTTGACTCGTGTGCGGTACTTTACACCCGTCAAGAAATCCCTATTTTATGCGCACTTGCCTCGAAAATAACTATTTCATACACTATATTACTTCCTCTCTGTAAGAAATAGTATCTTAATTAATATTATAAGATCATGAAATCCGACCGAGACAAAATGTGAATAAAAATTCTGGAATTTCAGAACCCGGCCTTATTACGATTTTATGATGAGTGCAGAACTAATTAGCTTATTGTTAGTTCAATACTTTTCACAAGATGTCGGCGTGCGCACATTTTCTCTAGCGGTATAAAATCAACGCGGGTACGATGTACCATAGCGGATGCAGGAAACTCAGCATTGAAGTCACCCGGCGACTAGATAGACAACCAGAACCTCCCAGCACCAAGTGATGATGGATTTGGGCAGCGCTCAAGCTCGAGCAAACCTTGAGTCCAATTCACCATTCAATACCATCATACTTTCTGTCTTATAATCCATTAAGTTGCATAGTACGAGAGCTGTAATTCCTTTCTTAGTGACGATAGTTTTATAGGCTTAATTTAGCCGCACCTACAGTTGGAAAAAAAATGTAAAAAAAAAAAAAAATGATCTTAACTCCCGATTATGTCATGAAAGTGTGGTATCTTTGAGATGTTACTCAGCCGTCTGTCCCAAATAACATTCCACATGAGTTCATATCACAAGGAAAAATATTTAATAATGAATAATTAGGCTTTTACATTTTTTCACATTACGCGTCTCATCAAGAACTGACGCCGGTTGACGTCGGCCATAGAAGGTTGGTTATTTAGAGAGGACGTTTCACGCATAAATATATATATATCTAACTTGTCGATCGGACCTTAGCCCAACAATTTTCCATTCAAGTTAAAACAAAAGGTTATGATTCTGCATGAAAGCCGATGCCTAGATCGTAGATCGAACGATGTGTATCGCTGCTCGTTTTGATCCGGCGCTACTTTCGATTCGACTAAATATAATATGTAAGTGACTCCAGACAGGCCTCGCGTGACGTCATCAGCGTACCTCGCGCCTACGCTATTTTTATGTACCAGTTTTGGAGCTCGGTAGTTTCTTTCGTGAAGCTTGGCCGGCGCGGCGGTCTGCCGAGCTGCCGCACCGGTTTATAGGTAGGTATAACCTAACTACACGATGGAGCCGAGAGGCGAGGCCGCCGCGTTCAAGAGCGCGGGATCCTTCGACCCACCGCATCTCCGCAGCCTCTAGAATTATATTCTCGCGAGCAGCTTGTGCCGGTCTTTATACCATGCGTACATACCTACGTAGATATATACATGCATACTGTATGGCCGAGCTGTAGTAATAATATACAACTGGTAACAATATGGTACCGAGGACACGATGGTATAAACGAAACCCTTGAAAGACTGGAAGACTGTAAGCCCGCGCACAGCACGCAAGTACATACGTGTATGCCTGACCGGTTATGCAGATCGTGGAGTCTGGCTGGACCAAAGACCGACTCCACTCTCGGCGCCATCTTGGAGATGGACTTTATCACCTTATATATACACAAATGTGCCCCGGTGTTTGATTATATATGTTTGTATGTATGCCGATACACATACTCACAAATACCGCCTGTAGCAACGACCATGAAGCGTTTCAGATTCTAACCACAACTTTAGTCCTGCACCAGTACCGGAATACATTCAATTCTTTCTTTTTTTCTTTCTTTTTTATTTATTATTATTTCTCCATTTAGCACTGTCCGTGCACTGCGCTTAAAAGTACAATTTATATTACATAATGTAATATCTCTTTTTCCTCCAATAATTCATTGTGGTTATACTGTGTTACATTGTCATTATCACATTGCACATTTTTAGCAACGCTTATAGCAGTACATTAATTCCATAACTCGTGAACGTTGGGGCGGTATCTGAATCAACTTTCGTGACGTATTTTGGACTTCTTAGTATTTCTTACGTCACTGCAATGAACTTTTTTACATCGAAAATCAAAACTTGCCGTGAACCGCAAACCGTGAAATACGAAAATTATTGAAACTCCAGGAAAATTATACGGTTTTGTACATTTTTATTTTTGTAGTTTGATTTTTCAACTTCGGCTTACAAATTTTTCCACATGTATACAATCCAAGTATCTCCTCAAAGCCAGAAAAATTTTACAGCTGCGCTGCTTGCACCTCTGCGTACTTGAAACATTACATCGCTTGAGTATAATTTCTACAGTATAAAAAATACATCTTTAATAAATAAAAAAATCTTCAAGAAATATAAGAATGAGAGGTATCTATAGCGTGACTATAATGTCTTTCCGAAACTTTCGCAAATATCTCATATATCATTGCATCTGATTGACTTTCATGTCTGTAAAAATTTGTAGTAATGGTACCATTACACATGATTATTTTTCTCCTGCCTCAAAATATACGGTGATTTTACTGTCTTCCGTTCTCATAATGAAGGACTGTTTAATACTTCAAAAATGTATTCCTCATAACATAAAAATACTACAAATTATTTTAGAAGCATGGTGCTCGTGTTTTATGTGCTAATAATAAAATATATATGTGCTATAATAATAATAATGTCTTATCAGAGTACTGAGAATTAGTTAAATTTTATGGTTCACTCAAACTCTCAACATAACACAGCGCTTCTATACTATGCTTTATTAAAAATTGGGCAAAAAACTCGAATAGTCATTCTGATTTAGCAAGATGATTCGAAGGAGCGAGTAAGATAGAATTTACTCTCATATAATATATTTTTATAGACAATATTTAATGATCATTGTGACAAATATAATATTCTGAATTGTTTTTTATGTAAATAAAAAAAAATGAATATTTCTGTCTTGTCTACAATTTTTGAAAAAATGATCGTATGTGAAAAACTAGTCACACTTTTTAGATATGCTCTCCTAAATTTTTAAACGATTAATAAGATGACGATGAACTCGCGATTGAATGTGTGAAATTATTCAACGGATCGCGAATTTTATACAGTTAATGGCATGAAGATTTGTCAGTGGAGAATTCGATTCCCTACGACCTTGTCAACATGCATAGCTTTGAAAATCATTATTTTCATTACCGATGTCATTTAAGTTAACTAATCATGACAAAAAAATCATTAAATTAAACGAATAACGGTTTATTAAATCAAATTTCAACTTCGCCAATGCAGGACAAAAATATTGGAGAAATGAAACATACAGATTTTCTAATATGTATTCCGATGAAAATACTTTTCCCGGAAACTTCAAATTCTTTTATGCGTAAAATATGTGTGACCAAAATTTGTAATACCTACTACGTTCATACAGGTAAGTAGAAACTCAAAATTGAAATGTAACGTTGATTTGAAAATTTAACAGCTCCGTTCTGAAGCACCTCGATACTACCTAGAGGTTTGAAACCGCAAGTGTATATCTTCAATCTGACACACCCTACGAAATACTAAAATTGCAGACACATCAAAATTTTGACCCTGAAAAGCTGCCTGATATTTGGCGAAATGACCCATGTATTAGGTTACATTTACGTATAACGTGATTCTCTAAACTCGGAGTTGACGGCATCGAGCACATTACATACCTACACTTACGTATAATTCGCAAATACATCCATGACTCCCACTTTGAGGCCACGTCGAGCGCACATCACGTGGCGCAAAGCATGTGTAGATATAACGCGGTAAAAAATTTCTTACTGTCAACCGTATTATCATTCGAAAATTTAACCGAACACAGTATCGAAATCACCTTTCGGTATCGCTGCACCCATACATTCACCTACGTTATATAATTATCTTTATACAGACAGACACATACCTGCACATCTTCTGCATGTATTCGTACACAGACACACGATGAGTAAAAGAAAGGAGGAGAAAAACGACAGCTCGCAGCCTACAGGCTCGTAGCATACTTACGCATATACATAGACATGTACATACGTACATATATGCATACATGAAAGGCTACGGAGAGTCGGTTGGCCGGCGGAATGTGGCTTGACCAGCCGCCCTCCTCTTCCCAACGTAGAGAGACTGGCCCAACCGCCGTTGGGCCTATAATGGTCCGCATTGGGGTGCCCTCGAATGTTCCTTCACTATCATGGGCATCTCGGCTGTGAGATGAATCCCTAGCTAGCCGATGCTTCAAGGAATTATTCTCTATAATGCATAGTCTTTTGTCTCAGTTGTTATAATTTATTGTCTACGTTTATGTTGGTATTATTGTTTAATGCTCAAGCTTCAAATCGCGACATTTTTCTGCCTTCAAGACTTAATACTACTCAATTAAGAAGGATCGGTCGTAACGTCGAAATCGAAAGTTAGGAAAGGTGAAAAAACCGTTTAATGCCAACGATAGTAAAAACGAATGAAAGAAATTAATCTGAGGAAATCCGAACAGCTCAACTTGAGATATGAACGATTCGAGAAAAGGTTTTATAATTGGACCGTTCAAATGATTGAACTCTGGGATTATTGATCCGATCCTAATGTTTTTGGGCTCATTCAGTTCAAACATTCATGTCCAAAGTGGTGAAAACAGATATTTGTAAATACGATACAACAGATTTTCGTTAAAAATTACATCGCGTGTTATAACTATAGTGTAATGTGAAATTACTTCAATATTTTCCAGACAATTTGAGGGAATTGGTCAGTAATCAATATGAATGTAGAAACACTAGAATCTGATTAAATACCCGAATTTAATCATTTTGAACGTGCTAGTACCATAAAACCTTTTCTCAAATTGTTAATATCTCATATTGCGTAATTCGATTTTTCTTTGAATTCTTTCTATTGCATAGTGACAATGTTGTTTCATTCGTGTTCATCATTATTAGCACCAATAACGCTGCTGCAGATTTTTCAATTATTTTTTGTCTGCTCCTAATTTTTTTTATTCAGACGGTACTATCCATTCCTCCTTAAAATGATTCTATGTTGTCAGTCCTTACCGACCACGTGAAATTTTACTTATTTTGGCTATTATGAGAGTATTCAGTATATGTATACATCATTGAACCGAAAAAATCTCACAATCAGCTAGCGCAATTTTAGATGCAATGTCGAGCACAGATTTTCCAAACAATTTTCGTTTTACGCTACCATAATGCAAGAGAATGCATTTCTATAAGGGTGTTACCATCAATTACAAGCATTCACTTTTTAGCATTATTTCTACACGAAACAAAAAAGTTTTCGGGTGTTTTTCTACGGCATTGCACGTATAATTGTGTTACTACGGTAAAATTTAGATAAGTGACATTTTACTCGGTCGGTAAAGACTGGTTGTAGTACCCTCTTAACTGTAAAACTACAACAAATCATCAAGGAATAATACAGTTTCATCTTAGTAAAAATGTAAGAAAAGACTTTGAAATGATAAGAATGATTTTTTAAATAGTCCAACCCTCCAGTACATTGAAATATTATTTTATATGATATTTGCCTGATCGAATTACCGTATAGGCACCGAGACGAAATACAAACAAATTATCGATGTGGTGGTAAATTATGCCTATATGATTGTCAGCGCTGCCAAACTTGGAACACAGAACTATTTTCAGGTATGTATACCACAATACAAGCTCAATACGTGCGCTTGTATTTAAATCTCGGAGATTATACCAACGTTGAGAACATAGTGATAGACCGTAATAATTCTTTGGAGACATTATTGTGGCTTGACCGCGACGTGACTCTCACTTATGCCGCGTGCCTGAAATGAGTTTTCAGAATCTATGGTCTGTTAAGGAGGGTCACGCAAATCTGATGGTAAGCAAAAATTCGAACTTTGAGGGTTGAAATTTTACAATTTTATAGAAAAATATATCATACATTTATTTTCGAAATTATTTATAAATCCAGTGTCTAGTACTGAGAGCAAAATGACCAAAAATCAATTTTTTTTAAATCCGTATACATAGGTTCTTATGCCCGAAACACTCCAGTGGCGACGATTCGAATTTTTTTAACATCGATCTTTCCAAATTTGAATAAATAAAAATGAACATAAGAAAACAGAATATGTATAGAGTACAACGGTATATTTATTAACCCTTGTGAACGTTAGAAGTAACTCGAAAAGAGAAGTAAAAAATTTCTTCATCGAGGTTGATAAGTAATGACAGCATAGACGATCGGAGGTTTGGCAACGCTGCATGAACATATTGCAGAAATGTCAGCGACTATTGTCGCTCCATCCGCACAGACACATATAGATGGAAGAGCGCTGTTGCCACATTTTATTTTGCAATTCTACTACGGAAGTATTTTAAATACTTTCAATGTTTTAAACATCAGTTGATCTGAGGAAATAAGTTACACATAATTTTAATAATTAAAATTAATAATTTTCATCATTTTTCTGACGGTCGAAAGAACAAAAAGTTCACTCGCTTTTCTCAGTTATAAATTACGCGTGAACCTCCTTAAATTTGAATCACGTCATCAGAATCAGGGCAAAAGATTGAAATACCATAACTGGACTCAACTAGCAAATATTTAACCGTTGTTTTTATATTCATGTACCTTCAGTAGAGTAAAAGTAGCGTTTTTGCGACCTTCGTCATAATTTGGGCCATAATTTTAACAATTAGAATAATTTCAACTTTTTTTCTCTCTGTTTTTTTGCTTACACAAGTGAGATTCTATTTCCAGAGTCCGCGAGTACTATCGTATAAGGGTACAGGGTATTGAAAAAGTGGTATCAGTGATCAAACACGATGCCTCTGCCCCACTGAAAATGTCTAAGCAACATCATGATCCTGTAAATTCTTATACGGTGCGCAGGAGAGGCTGGAAAGACTTTGAAATTCACCAGACAAATTACTGTCAAATAATATTTTTGGAAAAGTTTCGTATGCATAGCCTATTATAAGCATCTGACTTTCATACTCAGAATAAATTTTGGTAAAAATTTTACTCACGAAGCTAATGGAACACAGTATAATAAACCATAAAGAGAATCGGTTCTCGCGAAGTTTCCGGACGCTTGGGGGCAAGCTTCTCGATGTCAATTTTTTATAGGTGGGGATGTACGCTTGTATGTGCCGTGAAAATTTCGTGAACTGGTCCCCTGACAGTCACGGTGGGGATCAGCCCACAGCGGTTCGTGCAAGTAGGAGTCACATCGACTGGCTCGGCCCAACCTGCTTCACTGAAACCTCAGGGTCTGCATGCGTGTACGACAAGCATATATTTTCATAGGTGTGCGTATATACTGTTCGCCCACACCACTCCGATGAAGCCGGGTTGAAATTCCCGCGACGGAATGATCGTTAGCTGTATAACCTCTCCTCGTTCTCCGCCGCCATGCAACGTGGTTCAACCTCATTTTTATCTTCATCTTCACCTTCATCTCTATTTCCATCTCGAGACTCCGCGTACAATTCTCTTCTGACCTCTTCCTTACGGCCTCCTTCTTTTGCTGCGTCCAACGCTCTCCCCCTCGATCATGCATGAACAATTAATTCAATCAGGTGAATGTATAGCAAGCCACAGAAATAGTGGAATATCACTTCGGAGAGGCCTTAACCTCGGAGTACTAGGACTTATAACAATGACAGAACGAATCTTAACCTTTTAATTCACGCTGGAATGCCCAGCGTCTCATCTTTTTTCTGCAGATTTTTATTTATTAAACTATTTTTTCGGTAACAACTGCAGAGTCTTTTGGTTCCACATGGTTCCTGAGACATACATGAGTCTTAAATAAATATAAATTTTTTTTATTTATTTATTGCGAAAATAGCACATGTCAACAAATGGTCGAAATCCGTACTTTTCGACGAAACAAAGCATTTGCTGTTAATCTACCATGAAAATCCGAATGCCAATTTTTACACAAACTTAAAACACAGCAAAAAAATTTATAGAATTTTTTCAAAATTTTTCTCCTGTTGTTTTAGCTTGTCCGCCATATTGGATTCGCCATTTTGAATTTTAGAATTTCGAATTCAGATTCGTAATCAGCGATCCCAAAAGCTCATGAATGCAAAATTTCAAGTGAAACGCATGTAAGGAAAAATGTATGCATGAAAGGCTTAAGTGTACAACAGTGATATTGTATAATGATATTTTATTAGAATCGTAAGATGATAGTGACAATAAATTCTTAATTTCTAGGTTTGTAAAGTTATATTGCAGGCACCCTAGATACCATTTTACTGTGCGTGAAATACTGCTTCGTAGCTGTCAGTATCCAGCTATCGAGCGCAAAGTTTCGACTATTATCGTTGCGCCAAAATGAATGTAGTACAAGTATTTCAACAGCGGCCATGTTGATTTTGCGCACTGAAGAAGTGAGCAAATTATATTTTAAAGTTTTCGTCTCTCCACAGCTTCGAAAACGTTTCATTTCAAAATTCGAGATATGATAGTGCTTGAAATTGTGCTTGTGTGTTGGTTCAGGGAAGTTCGCAAAATTCGCGAAATACTGAGGTGACATACATACAACAAATTCGCATTCACTTCGAGGTTATGGTGCGCTACTGATATCTGAATCTCATGTTTGTCGTATATTTCATTAATTTTCCGAACTTTCTTCGAGTACCATACAAGTATACAATTCCAAACACTATCATTTGCAAATGTTTGTATCGATTTCAACACTTTGTAAAGAAAAAAAAAGTGTACAATACAATTTTCTCACTCCGTCAACATTATTTAAATCCAGGTGCACTAAATATCTCTAATTTTCTTCTTGTCTTAAAAATCGCAAGAAGGCTCTCATACGTATGTATATGCTCAGGAAAAGCCAATTTCATGTGAATTATACAGGGCTTCATCCCTGCCCGTTTCATTCGCCAGCTTCCTCTCACGAATACTAATCGCAAGGTGAAGGGACCGGCGCTTCACATTGTATTTATTGGCGCTGTCTTCGAACACTTCAATCGCGGTGCTGTGCCACACACTCTGTTATCGTTTATGCAATCATGCTTAGAGCTGTAGTTTGAAAGTGGAATTTTCAATTTTTTAAGTATGACAATTCTTCGTTTCTAGCCAGTAGATGGCGTGTCCTATAGAGAATCTCTGGTCCGTTCATCTCTGTTTCGATTAGAAAACGTGCAGGTTAAAATAATGTGGCTATAGGAACAATTATTCCAATAACACAGGTCTACAACCAAAAACTGCATAGATCTTTCGTACTGTGTCTTATAGATTTTTACTCACTGAGACCGGAAAAAATACTCAAAAAATTTCATAACGTCAGGTTTTTTTTGAATGAGCCATTTTTTCAATGCTCGATGTATCTAAAGGATCATATTCAGGGCTTACATCATCTTCGTTGATAGTATGAATAATATTGGATGCATTAGGACAAGAATTTTCATTAAAATTTATACAAGTAAGCGAGCAGTATAAACTAGCTTTTCTGCACCCACAAGTTTTTGCACAATTTTTTTTTTCACATCTACAAGAAATAGCGGAGGATACTCGTGTAGATGGATCTTATCCATTCACCTAATGGGATTAATTTTAAATAAAAATCGTCTTATTTTCAATTTTAATTATTAATTACCTTCCTTTTCTGATACTTAATTAGATTATTATTTAGTTGAATACCATCAAAAATGCCAAAATCGGAAAAATATAATATTTAAACGATTGTGAAGCAAAAATAGATGTCTGAGATCGAGTTATCCAATCGATTTACCTTTTTTACGGGTCAGTTGACTAATAAATAATCGTCTTTTAGTACTTCAATATTTTTTTTGAGTTGATGGCGCGGAGTTTAATCGATAAACCATGCACTAATTACAAAAGTATTATTAGTAGAGGAAGAAGTTTTAGGCAAAAAATATAAATAATTGAATGATCTATAAGTTTGATAAGTAAAATTAAAAAAAAGTGAACCGTTAGGGATATAAAGGGGATAAAAGATGAAAATAGCGAAGTTTGTGACTGCATTTCGAGTGAAATAATTCGGAAAATTTTAATACTAGAAAAAAAGTTTCGAATATAAAAGTTAGGAAATTTGATTTATACGAGAAAACCTCTCTGTAGTTTTTTGTGCAGAATGAACCGTTCGCAAGATATCCAATAACTAGTTACTCGCGGCAGTGGCGCCACTCAGACTCGGGGAATCCCACAAATCCGGCATTATGCTCAGAACACACTCCTTTAACAAATTATAGTATCGCACAAATTACGTTATCGTATGTAAATTTCACTTTTCTGAGCGACATATTCACTGGATTATAGGAAAAGAAAGAAGATGTTGTGAAATTGTCTTCCCTGGATAATTTTGAGACATGGATTTCAATATGTCGAAAAGATGTCTTGAAAACATCTGAAAGCCGGTTTCTATACCCTTTTTCACCGTCAGACGATCTGCATCTCGAATAAAACAGAAGCATAGGAGCCCAACGAAGCCATCTTTGGCCGTGGATTCAGAGCCGATGAGATGAAATTTTCTAAGTATTGTCTCTTTATTTGTTATTAAAGAATTAGCCGCCCTCGGACTATTTTTATTTATAAAATCGTTCACAAGTGGATCCATGTTCTATCAAGGTCGGTCCTATGATAGTGATTAATTTTTTAGTAGCTCCACAGTAATCAAATCTCGAGATCTGACGAATTGTTCTGGGTTGTTTTAGTGACGCTATGAATTGTTTATCTATTCATTTTCTACGTCATTTGGAACAGTTTCGTAGTTTGGCGTGGAAAATTCTAGCCACTGCAGCCTCTGTAATATCACATTTTTCAACATTCACTCAAAATCACATGACATTCGAAACACTTTCTGTTACAAATGATTTCTACCATTAGATTCCGGTAATCTATATGTGCATCCTTGTTTTGGAAGTATTACTATCCACCTAAGATAACACTTGACGTGTCAATCTGTGAACGAAATAAATGTGATCGATGATTTCCTGTCTGTAGTCAACAGTTTCACAAATGACTTCCTCAGAAAATCGACGGTGTAAATCATTTTGGCATTTCATGAAAGTAGGAACCGCTGAGAAATATAATATTTATGCAAGACAGAAGTTTTTAACACTGGAATATATAAAGGCTACTCGTATTATATTAAACCCAAGTACTTTAGTGAAAGTTTTGGTACAGTTATTACATATGGCTATAAGAGAAGTTAAATTCGAAATATAGGCTTATAAAAGAACATGGACCATAGTTTTTCGAGCAGTTCACCATGAAATTAATGAACTGTTCCATTAGTTTCTGCAAAATGTTCTGTGCTATTTAGATTTGTATCCTACGTTTAGGGCTATTTGAGCATTTAAGTACTTTCATAAATATGCGTACGAGTTTAGGGCTTCCGAGAGCCTCAGAAACCAGTTTTATGCTTTAGCATTCTTTGGGTCGAGAAGCAGTTAGATCCAGGTTTATTCACGTGCGTGATCATTTCCTGCAACGTGGTAATGCGTGCAGGAAGAACTCACGTTCGTATGCGTCTTATCGAATTACTTTTTATACGTCATGTCCAGTGGGGTGGCAAAACCTATTGCAAAACATTACCACTTGAATCAAGCTGTGTGATAAAGTAACTAAAGATTAGCAGAACTTTTAAGTTTTTCCCTACGTTTGTTGGTAACACAGCTTTCTCGCAGCGTACTCTCGAGATGGAAAAGCAAACTAATCTCCATTGTTTGTTATCATTATAATCAATGCTACCACTCTTACTAGTCAATTTGTTTTGAACCAATTGAATTTGATTCTTCAATTTTGACAATCTCCTTGACGTAGAAGACCACTTTTAGACCACGCTTAAGGAAAAGATACATCGCAGAAGAAATCGTCGTTTCGTCGAATTTGGGATTCCATTGGATCCTCGGCTGATATTTTGTGCATGATTATAACGCGATATTCAGTTCTTCCATGGAAAAAAGAGAGTTTATTGTTTCGCCATTGTTGTATGTATCCGAACTGTCATCCAAAACATTTTTTTATATTTTCCATGACAGCGTCTTCTATCTCGTTTTTCGGCTGTACAAATTTAGAGTTACAGTTCGTATGGTTCCAGTTTTCTGCGAATGTCTCAGCTAGTAAATTTGCCATATCCTTTACGGTAATTTTGGCATTCCCCTCAGGGTGTAATAGGAACAGTGGAAAACTAGTGTGTTTTAGCATTGGATGTTCTCTATCATCTTTCACAGTTCGTCGGTTTGTTCTTTATATTTATATCGGTTAGCTGATCATAGTTTCGACGCGATGGCTAACTGCTTTTTGGATTGTATTATGTAGTTGCATGTGAAATGAGAAGTAGTTGCATGTGAAATGAGACGTAGTCACTGTCGTTAAGTACCTCGTCTATATACCATTCGACTGTGTCTGAAATACACAATGCTGAAACAGATACTTTTTAACCTAATATTTTATGACCAATCCAACTGGAAAAGTTTTCTCATAACGAAAAATGTAATCATTGTCATGCCTTACTTTGCAGGGTGATTTCAACCCCTTAAAGTGTTTAATGGCACTTAAAACAAAATGCGTGTCGCTTAGTTTTTAGTCTACTGTAACATAGTGGAAAAGAAATAAAATCGGAGAGATCGACCTGGAATACCTTCCTTGTTAGTGACGCTACTAATTCCTTCTTACTTTATTCACACTGACAATGAAAGAAAAGTGTGGTTCGTATAAAAAACTAAATGATAGCTGCCTGCAGGTCACTTATTGCAGCTATGTGCAATAGCAATAGCAATACCGTATAGTTGTGGAACTACTACGGATAAATACGAAAAGAGAATGATATTCTATAATTTTCTAACAATAAGTAAAATGACGTATAACTACTAAAAAAATCCAGTATCTTACGAAATAGCTAAGAATTTTCACGCTGTCTGTGTTATGCAATGGAATTTCATAAAAATTTGTGAAAACCTTTACATATTCTAAAATAAAATAGCCTTTTTTTAACACGACCTGAAATGGTTTAAAAATTTTCTACGAAGAATGACTACCAGTCGCTACTTCTACAAAACATAATGTTCATAGAATTTTGAGAATACTTATCCTTAACTATGGATTTATACGACTCGCTTTAAAAGAACTAAAATATCTATGACAGTTCAAAAAGTTAAAAAATGATGGTATACAAACTCTTCCTAAGAAGAATTACTATCAGTCGCGCTAGTCAAACTAACTGGAATCTCCGATCGTAAAAATTTGTGCAATTTGATAAATTTATACGGATCACTATAAAAATTGTAATATTTTCTACGAATTTGCAAGAGTTCTCTGTGAACATTATACAATCATGGAATAGAATTGCACAAAGTTTAGGTAGACGAGAAGTTTTACGCAAAAAGTATGATGCTTTAGAATTTTGTAGTAAAAATGATATGGCGCTACTCATGCAAATAATCCGCGGATTTTTTTGGATTCATAGAATATATGTCCCTGGTAGAAATTACTGCACCTACAAATTTTTGTGCGAATTAATATATTTAATTAAATATAAGTATTTGCATCATACTCTATTCCATAATCGTACCATGTGTACTTGAATATTTATTGAGATAACCTGGTGAAAATAATATCTACGCTAAACTACAAAACATTGCTGGTCGTTGAAAATTGTGAGAAATAGTTGTTTTTGTGCGGATTACTTGTAGATAACCGTGAAATATTACAAATTAAAAAATCAAATTAAAAAAATTTAAATAAAACTCCATGTATTCTCATAACAGAGTACGAATTTCTACGAAAACTTAAGGTAATCTACAATTTTCTTCAACAAAAATAAAAAACGTTCACCAGCCATAACATAAAATAATAATAAAATTCCGTAAACTTGTAGGATTGTACAAATTTTTATGGAAATCTATATCTTCGAATAAAAATTGGGAATTTTTGCAAATATCGAGATCTACAATTCGTAAACGAAAATATTGTTTTACATAGAATTTCGAAGAAAAATATGAATGTCTAAAAATTATTGTTGATAAGATTACAAATATGTACAAGAAAATCTAATGGGGTATTTTTTAACCACCACTAGACGTCGTATCTCTCGAACCAGGAAAACTAATTTCAGACAAGTTAAATACCGAGCAAAATTTGGTTCTACATTCGTAAGCTCTTCTCGTCTTTTAAGTATGATCTAGACGGATTTCGAGAATCTATCGAATATTTTCAACTCATCTTGTCTCAATAGATGAGTCTTAGAAGAAACTTACATTTGTTATCAATTTAAGTTAGGAATTCAACGATATTCTACAACAAATCGCAAAATTCTGCAATCATTTGTAAAAAAAAAACTACGAACAGCTACGTAAAAGTTCAATAATTCACGGCAAAGTACGATGATCTCCGATAAAACTCTGTGTCAAAACTTCGCACGTGTCCTTTGAAATGAAATTTGTAGATAGGTCTAGAAATTATTTCCACCTGTTAAATTACGTAGAATTATGAAAAACTACCATGACCTAAGAAAAAAACTATGATATTCTATGAACAAAAATTAAGGCCTTAGGCCACCCTAGAGGCCGAAAAAAATAGGCTTTTTGGGAATTTTTTTCATAAATATTACGAAATAAATCGAGATTATAGAAATGGTACTTTATTATACACATCATTAACTGCATACAATATTTTTTTTTGAGGCAATTTATTTCAAAATGGCGACGGTACAGCGTTTTTGCGACGACGTCTTTTTTTTCTATGCTCCACGGCTGGAATAACAGCTCCTGTAATTTAATGAATCATGATTAGGGCTTGAATTTTTTCGATTATATATAGTATAAGCTAGAGAAGTGCGTAGGATTATTTCGATATATTGATTTTTGACAAAATGGCGCACTTCTAAAGTGGAAAGTGAGAAATTTGCCTAAAATATTGTCAGATAATTGTTAATAACAAATGAACTATGCGATATAAAAAAAAAATCCTACGCACTTCTATAGACAATGTATTTTCGAAGATATATTCCAAATTTCAAGTCAATCGGTTGAAAATTGTCTGACTTATGTTTCCGGCCAACTACAAAAATGTAGTTTTGAGATAAACGCGTTTGAAGTTTTGAGTAGTAATTTTGCAATACCTTTGAAGTCGTCTGGTGCTTCTAACTCATGGCGATTCAATGGTCTTCGAAATATTTTTGGTCTCTTGTTGTTGCAAAACGACCTTTTTGTTCCTTTCTTCTCACTGTACACCACTTTATCACTCATTGTAAAAACAAATCAATAATTACACAGAAAAAAAAATGAAAGTTCACAGAAGTATCGAGAAAAACGAGTGTTCAAAGGTTTTTCCCGACCATAATCTTTTGGGACATCATTTTTGAGGTCCTAGGGGACCATTTAGAATTAGAAAAAAAAATCGATTTTTCAAAAATTCTAGGGTGGCCTAAGGCCTTAAGAAAAGTTCTACGTCGTTTGAATTCGCCTAATAAATCGTGCAAATTTTCGTAGAATATCGTAATAATTATTTACACCAAGGACTTTAGATCTAATCACAGAGTTTATGTTCGTCTGCTCGATGTGGTCTTGTATCAATTTTTCTCATATTGGAAAATGCTCGTGACGTCAGAGCCTGGTTGCCGGCGCCATTTTACTACATAACCTAAGTTTTTGATATTAATGGAGACAAATCGTAATTTTTGAGGTTCCAAATTACTCGTGTCACATAAATTAATGAAACCTAATCAATAATATACCTCTTCTACCAATCACAAACGCAAAAACACAGTCAACGATCAGCTGTCATGTCAGCCTGATTGCATTAGTTTGATTTTTTTCCACCAGATGACGCATTGCAATGTGACGATCCCAATACTGGGATTTATCGTACTTCTCACCCACTCTCATTTTATACGCACTGTTACGGATTGTAAACACTATGCGGTCGCGCATGAGGGAACACATTCTTTTATTACGAGTGTTACAAGAAGACTTGTTTCTTACTCCTATTAACACGCACAAACTTTACTAAAAAAAATTCAAAGCCTTTACCCACGATAAAAATACTATTTATGTTTTTTACAAATACATCTATATGTTTTCAATTAGTGTTGTATATATATTCCGAATTGTTTCTATTTTAGTGTTTAATTTTTTTTTTTTTTTTTTTCTAAAGAGAATTAGAAACTAACAATTGGCAAATATAATTCAAATAAAAAAAATATTAGTATATTTTCACACTTGTTTCCGCTCTAAATTTTCTATTATTCTTTTTGGGAATTTGTTATCTATATTAAATTCGAATGTGAAACGTAGCCAAAAAATCTGGGGCCCTTGTGATGACGTGTTCGAATTCTAGATAAGATAGAGACCCGTCTCCATCGATGTCACTTTCCTCCAATACCTTGCGACAGATTGTGGCTACTTCCTCAGCACTGAGAGCTCCTCTGACTAATTGTCGACAAGTGCGTTCTAAGTCACCGAGTCCCAGCATTCCGTCTTCGTCAAAATCTGTAATTACGTGTACGCCTAACAGTGTACTGTAATGAATGGATTACTATTTTATTTTACAGTAGTTTTTACGAATTGGCAACACGACGCAACGACTAACGTGTATTTAATTTTAAAAAAATAATTCTTAAAATCAATGTCAATTATATATCAATTTTGTAATATTTTTTACTCAAACATTCTTACCACTTACCATAAATTTTAAACGCGTAGAACACTTTCAAATCACGTGACGCGTGTTCTGAAAATACGGACATCATCTCCAAGAATTCCTCGAAGCATATACCTTCGTCCAAACTCCATCCAGGATCTCGACACTTTGTGAAAACTTCGGCAATCCGTTCCATAAAGGGATTTTCCTGAAATATTTGAGAAAAAAAATACGAAATAGTATACTGGATACGATCATATGAGGAAGCAGTAAGTATCATAAAAAATTACATTTGTGGAAATCTTTGCTGTCTAGTATAATGCTTTCCCTGTTGATAGCTATACTAAAAAGCTTCGTGAAAACATATGCTGAGTGTGAAATAAAGTCAAGTCCATAAAATTTTGCCACTATAGAACAAGAAAAATTGAGCCGCCAGTAAAAAAAATATGTCCTCTGCATTTTCCATGTAGCTGGACGCAATGTTGGAAGTACCAAGTCATACTAGAGGAAAGGTACTCATTTGGTTGGAACGCACACTCGGGTTAAACAAATCTTTTCGACATTTTTTTTCTCGACAGTCACCGATACAACAAATCCCAAAATGTCATAAAATCTATACCAATTTTACAGCCTGAATCACGATTTTTTTTATGCAAAACTAGTAAAATAAATAAGTAAATAAAACTCCTGAGATCAATTTTATCTCTCACACCAAATGAAGTCATCTATAAATTTGAAGCACCGTTCGTGACTTCTTTTTGGAGATTTTCTCATGTGCGATACGAAACTTATACAATAACAATAGGGGGTACAATAAACTAAAGAGCTGAATCATAGTGATATTATTTTTCGTAACAATGACAGAAAAATGCAATGATAATACTGCTGTAAAAAATTTTTAAATATCGACAAAGGAAGAAACAATAACGATAAAAATTGTAACAATAGTCATAAAAACTATAGTAATCATGAAAGTAATAAATAAATAGTAGTTTTATTCAACAATAAATCCACACAAGGCCGGAAAATTGTACGGCCGTCCTAGAAAAATTATTTTTTGTAACACATGTATCAAAAGTCCCTATTTCGGTGCGTGTAAAGTGTGTTCGAAGTAGAGCCTTTTATAAGGGTATGTACTGCGCATGCGTAGATTGACTAGTTACTTTTTGCGCGCAATTTTAACACTCTAGTTACTTTTGCGCACGCTTTTTTAACACTGTACTTACTTTTGCATACGCTTTTTTAACACTCTACCTACTTTTTTTGCACGCTTATCAGGCACCACATGAATTTTCCATTCACTCTTTACAAAAAACAGTATGCGACACTCGTGCAGAGCAAAGAGTATGGGACTTGACGATGGTTATGAAGTCAGTAGCACTCAGCCTAATTTGACTCGTGCAGCCAACTTCGTAACCTTCGTAAAAAGCCCTGCTCCTTACACTAGTATAAAAAATTACTATTTCGTTAAAGAAGCCTTAAGGTACACCATTATGGTCGCGTTTTTCAGCTGTAAAGTTGAACTTGAGCTCAATTGAACACCAGTTTCACCAAGATAGATATAATTCATTATGTTACAATGATGCCAAAATATATCTCTTAAATGAAAAATAATATGTGAATGGGATCCTCAAATTTGAAAATATCAGTTAATCTATCTCACCTTCAGTTCCGGGAGACGCGTAACGCACGATAAGGGCAGACGTAAGTTTGCTGCGTCTTGGGCTGACATCACTCGTGGTACAGTTCCTGGGTCACCCATGTCACGAAACCTTTTATGAATCCTAGAAATGAGCAGAAATATTATAGTTATAATATGCGTTACGATATGTATACGCTAAGCATTCCAGATGATTTCAAGGAGCCACTGCAGACGCATGCTTCCCTAACTTACGAATTAAGGGGCCTTACCAGTGTGACACTTTCAAAAAATCGACTTTTTTTTGGCTTATTCGATAGTTTATATCTTCAAAAATATCCTGTGAAAGCGGCAAGGTCGTATCTTGAATAGTTTTTAAATGACAGCGTTCTAAAGAGCGACCGCTCGCAGGTATCAGCCGCTCCACTTGCCTATTTTAAACGCGTTTTTCTCGAAACGACATTTTTCAAAATTGCTGACATCATAACTCAAAGAGAATTTGACCGATCGACTTCAAAATGAAACTGAGTATTTTTGAGTATATTTACTATACAATGACGTACGATCTTTATAATTGGTTGAAAATTGTCAATTTGGCATCAAAAAAACGACCATTTTCTTACTCTAAAACACGACACTTTTTTCAGAACTACGCCATTTTGTTAATTTTTGATATTTTTCAAAAATCTTAGGTCATTGTATAGGAAATACCTTCAACTTCAATGAACTTTTTGAATTTTTTTGTTTGAGCTACTCATTCGGCCGGAATCATGTCAGCAGTTGGGGAAATTTTTTTTTGGCACCTCCGAAAACAGCACATAACTCTGTTATTTTTCAATATTTTTGTAAAAAAAAAAACTTAAAATATACCTGAAAATATACTTTATTATTTCCAAAAAAATTCAAAACATGCTATCGAGTACTTTCTTTTAAAAAAATTCCCGAACATCGCCTAATTTTTCATGGGCTACACTGGTAAGGCCCCTTAAATGTCTTTTCATTTAATCACTGGTTACGTGAAAGTACATATTTCTAAAAGACAAATGAATAAAAGCGATGTTAAAAATTTGAGCGTCCCATTTTTCGTAATATCAATGAAAACTTCTGAATTTTTACTAGCACTCTCAGAGCCGAAAAATTTAATATCCCGAACAAATAAAATTCTTCAATATAATTAGGAAATACGAAAAAACCTTGCTGAAAAATAGCCGTCAAAAAGGAAGGCGACTTTTTTTGAAGTATTATAGTTCGTACAAGAAAACTTGATTTTTTTCAATTATGTTGCCAATATCTAGTATCACAATCATTATTAAAATTTTACACGCAAGTTTATTTGGTAAAGAGCACAGATATTATATTTTCAATGATAATGTAAAAAGCACATGACAATGTTTAATATCAAGTTGACAAACCTCAATATTTCTTTGCGGGTAAAAAAAGTACAATCTTGATAATCCTCGAGTTGTTCTTCGGTAAAAGTAGCTACTTTATTCCCCATACTTAACAAAATCTGGCGCTGCAGCGAACTGGGTATTTGAATAAGTATGTAAGTATTTTCGATTATACTCGTAGTAAAACTTATCGAAATAATATCAATTAAATTAAAATTATTTAAGGTATATGACGTAAATTCAATAAATAAATCAGAGTATCGCAACGATCTGTGACTGTGTCAAATTCCGAATACCGTCTGATTGTGATTCCGAAGGTGAGTC
The DNA here is from genome assembly GCF_021155765.1 of Diprion similis. Taxonomy (NCBI): domain Eukaryota; kingdom Metazoa; phylum Arthropoda; class Insecta; order Hymenoptera; family Diprionidae; genus Diprion; species Diprion similis. Next base: position 4,693,177 of record NC_060118.1, read on the forward strand.
GAACGGCGCTCCCATTTTTGGCGGATGCTCTGCCTCTCCCCTTAAGCTAATGATAACATCGATATTTAACCACACCCAAACCCTTCGTTTTTTTTCTCCATCGCATATTATTCTTTAGCTGCATGCGATCCTTGCCTCAATCAACACAGAAATATTTATTACGGTTTGATTCAATATTATTACATATTTTCAGTCACAATCGTATTTTGATGATGAATTATGCAAATGCACAATAATTTACGGTGTCTGATAAAAATGTTTTGCATGATAATTACTCAAGCTTCAACTGCTTTTATAGTCTATTTGTAGGTTTTTATAACACCAGGGTTCACAGCGGTCTACTTGCTCAACAAAACTAACGAAAGCGACGCAAGAGTTATCAGAATCCCTTTAAAAGTGACTAATTGGTAGTAAAAATTACTCCAAAATTTAAATACTTCTGCGAATTGAGACACATTATTTTAAATTATGAAATCTAATGTTTAATGGTTATTCAGCTCTAAGCGTGTATAATATGTTATTCTTAGATCTTGCATTAATGATATTATCAAAAAAATATTAGCTAAAATTTTTAATTAAAAAAAAATCATGGACTCCTCAGTTGCATCGGTTCAGCTTGTTCTATTCAGGCCATTAAATTCCAATATAATAAAGCATATAGAGCACCACTTTATAGACAGGGGCTGAAGCCCAAAAGCTTGGTAAAAAGTGGAAGATCAGGTTTCAGATATGCTGAAAAATTTTATATGTAAAAGCATGTGTCGAAAACAACTCATTTTCTGAAGTCGGAAAAAATTCAGTAAAATCTTGTGAAATGTAGCAAAATTTTTTAACCCTGGCGCAATACCAAGTTTTTACAGCAGCAGAGGTTACGTTTAGAAACAGCACACATGTATTAAAAAAAAAATAACATAAATAATCCACCTTTTACTAGCACTTTGATGAATGACACAAAATCTTTGATCACTATTGGGAGATGGATGATTTTTGTTATATTTGAAAAATATGTTGTTTCAAAATGTAACCTCTGCTATTACGAAATCTTCATCTTCTACTGCGGCACAAAAATTTTGTTACCTTTTTCTGAATTACTTTCGATTTTAGTAAATGGCGCATTTGAAATAGTATATTGATTCATATATGAGACGGAATTGGTTGGAAAACTTGTTAAGAAATTATGTATTTGTTTTTCAATAAGTGCATTCAAGAAACAAGTTTGGGAGATCTAAAACACGAAATTTCAATCTTGATCGAGACCTCGTGGAATACATCACATATAATCAGTATTCTTATATTTGAAAGAAGAGAAAGCATGAAAAATTGCGCGTTTTTGGCACAGAGATGGATTACAATCGATACCGTGAGTCTGGGCTTTGCAAAAGTTCGACGTTTTAGATGGGATACTAAATTTTCATCATAGAGGGTTTTCGGAAAAATTGATTAATATAATCAAAAAATAGTTTGAACAGGTGACTTTTTGTTGGAAAAGTGATAGAAAAGCGAGTTTGAAAAATTACTTGAATGTAATCATAAAAAGTTGAAAAGAATAATTTGATGTACAACTACAAGCAAAACATTAAAAGTTCGCCTAGCCTTCATCAATTTTTTTAGATGCATATTTAGGTAGCCTAAAACAAGTTTTATCACCCACACAACCTTCATCAGGGTGGCGACTCGATTCCAATTTGAAAAATCCCTGACTTTTCCCTGTTTCCCTGACCAGTTTTCTCGCCAAATATACTAGAAATTTCGATTTTCATTAATTTTTTGGCATTAACCTAACTTCGCACTATTTTTCAAAAATGTTCGTACAACTACAAAATCAGACCAAGCATAAATGACAATTATCCATTCGAATTTCAAGAATTGAGTTCTCTACGTAGAGTTTTGATAATTGAAATTAGGGTAACGGTGGCGTTTTGAGGAATACATTTTTTCTCAACGTAAAATAACACTTTTTTCGATGTTAGTCGAGTATTTTTTCTTTAATCGTAGGCGTATGTGATTCCCTAAGACAAGTAAAGGGTGTCTCAAAATTCACGCAAGAAGTAATTTTGATAGAAAATCGAGCTTTATAATTAAAAACTTAAAATTTTTTATCGATTCATAAAGTATACATAGGGAAGCCACATTTATGCTGATTGTTGAAAGTTTCAACAAAGCAGTGCATATGTGCCAACAAAGCCTCCAGGAGACCATTCACCCGATATGCTATTCCATACATGACCTTATACTGTGTACTTTATGAAGCAATAAAAAATGTACAGTTTTTAATTATAAACCTGTATTTTCTGTCAAAATTACTTTTTGCACGAATTTTGGAACACCCTTTATTTTTATAATTTCCCTGAGCTGTACTGAATTCTCTGACAATTCCCTGACTTTTTCATGCCAAATGGAATTCTCTGACAATTCCAGCTTTTCTAGGTTTTCCAGAAGGGTGACCACCCTGGGACAATTCATGAGCCGTACTTGACAGCATAAAGATGACCAGAACATTATCAAAAGAAAATAAAGGTATAAAACTGTTAAATAGAATGGTTAAAAAGACAATAATGCAATCGTTTTTATAAAAAGCACGTTTTATTATCGGTAAGCGTCTAGCAGCGAGTAAAAAATGTAATATAAAGTAAAAATATAATTATTTAATAAATACTAACGACGGTTTATTGAACAACATTTAGGCGACAATTAATAGCCTCAAATTTTCAAATTTTTGCATAACTCCAAAGCAGTGGGTTAATGAAAATACAGAGTACAACTCATTCGTAATGATCTTCGTAGGCTTCTTTGTACGTAAGCAGTTGATCAAGACATTCGACAAGTTCATCTTGTTCAAATCCCGAATCTTTGAAACCCCGAAGTTTACTTATACTTTTTATGCTACTCGCTTGAGAGTGAAGCGAATCGAACATATGTGAAAGACCGGATCCGCTGTGTAGTCCAGCCAATATAGGAACGGATTTAACTTCTGCAAAGAAATAAAATCCTTATTTATTTAATATTATATTTTTTTCCTTTCATAACATCAAATGCGAAATAAACATTTGCCAAAATTCTAAAACAATTGAATCACTTGCCTTCTCCAACTGGCCAAGGTGAAATGTCCCCGTTCTGGTGAATATTGTTGTTGAAAATATTAGGATATGGTTCTTTGATGGTCAAAGGTGCTTTGAGATTGGTTAAATGAGTAGCAGTAGCGTGACATGAACAAGCCAGATAAAGTGTCATCATTTCGTGTACGCTTGAACAACTGTAAGCAGCTTTCCTCTGCTGTAGTTTTGCTTCGTGTGGCAGTCTCTTTAATCTTTCCTCGCTTATCCCTCTGAGTACAAGACTTTGCATACTCTTATCCATTGATATGTCACAACTAGGAGTTAAACTAGTCCACAAAGGGCCTTCATGATCATCCAAAACGTCGATTAGATCTTTACCAGCAGTCATGGGAAATGGAAGGCTTAAACTGGTAGCTGCTGCTCTTCTACCAAGTTTGTTCAGATCCGCACATAGGTCTGACAGTGCTGAAGTAGAAAATTCTTTCTGCCTATATCTCAGACTTATTGTATCTAATGCAGTTGCAAGTAGCGAGCTGCTGTGATAATCCAAGTCTGAATTGTACGTTAGATGATTAAATTGACGGCAAGCACCGGCCTGAGGCCAAGCATTTTGTCCCACACAAAGTGGGCTGAATAAAGAGGAATGTTCTCCTATACTTTGGTAGCACAAAGCTGTGTTCAATACTTTGAATAGGTCGTTAAGCGACCTCTTAGAATTCTTTCCATCGATAACGGGAAAGGCTATTATACTTTTCCCATATTCATCCTGTAAGTGCTGGATGCAGGATGAACCAAGGCCAGAGAATCCGTTTGTAGAATCTAGAATAATCTGCACAGAATAAAAGATCAAATGAATCATGCAATAAATAGAGATTCTGATCCCATATAACAATTACGTGTAGTAACAAGAATGTAGCTATAAGAAAATAAAGGTGAAATATCGATGAAGTTGGATGTTTAATTGTCACGATAGTAACAAAATTGGAAAAAACCGAATTAATATTTGATTGACAACATTCAATATGATACCTATCAGAATCTGTGAATATATCAGAATTATTTGCTACAGGTTCACATCAAGTCATTAGTTCCAAGGTTTTACTTTCTCCTTGTTTATATATTTACTGATTAATTTTTCGGGAATAATCACCTGAAAGCCTTGCATGAAATCGCATTCTTCAGCATAGGCTCTTATTTTGTTTGAAAATTCCTCTTGGAACTGGTCAGTTTTCCACAGAAGACAACCATAATGAAATACGTTGAAAGGCTGATCCAAGGATTGATGTTCGTAGTCGCGAACAATGTTCACAGTCCTTGGATGGAAACGTGGGACCAGATAATCAGCCCATACTGTAACGTCGTTTTCGAAATTAAACACTGCATCTCCTCCTTCTGTAGGCCCTTTCTCCAAACTCTGAATGAATGGAGCTTTATTCACTACTGGCTCAGTTGTAACTTGAATATTTTCAAAATCCCACAAGTCACTGTGCGAAGGTAAGGAATTTTCTACTGCTCCGTACAAATTTCCGTGTTCAGTCAAATGACCGACACTACCTTTTAGATCGACTAACAGAAGCCTGGGTGTAAACGTCGTCTCTTTCTGTAACAAAACTACACACGATTGTAATTACTCAACAAACAATAGAATGGAAAACTGTATGAAGTAGAATTGTGAATATTTGCATTATCAAATTGTTAAACCGTTAAGGTTGGTTGAAATAAAAGTTAGATGCGAAAAAACCATTCAAAACGTCCCCGGCAGTTTCATTTTTTTTTATGAAATAGAAATGATTCCAAACAACTTCGAATCACACAACTACAACGGAAGATATGAATAATGGAAAAAGCTTTTAAAATTAGAACCATTAAAATGTTTAAACTCTGGTGTTTGTCATTCAATTCTAGAGCTTTTTGGCTCGTTTTGTTTTCTTCATCAAACCTATGGGGATCTGCAGATACTGCCTGAAAAAATTACCCAAGTAGTGGTTTCCGAAATGGATGAAGATGAATTTGTGTAGTTGTAAGTACAGTGTAACCAATCCTTATCAACAATAACCTCTTTATGTTAAGACTATACTATCATAATCAGATTTTTTGAAAGGTTTTCAGTTAATCTGTACGGGCCTGGTCAGCGAGCAAAGTAAGCCTAAAACATTAGAATCGTATAAAAGCCACCAGATTTAAAACAATCGTTCTAATTATAAATCCTTCTCTCAAATTGATGATGTCTAAGCTCGTATAGCACAATCAAATCTTCTCAAATTCATTTTCGACAATATAAAATTATTTTCCATTGAAAAAAAAAGAAATTGCATTTACTTCTGAGAAGATAAATTTTCTCATTCTTTCGTAAGATTTGCTGTCACTGATTTTTATTATTATTCATGCTTATGCATCATTGATGTCAAATGCCACAGTCTATGTAATTCTGCATGAAATACACAAACAAAAATATCTAAAAACTTTTCTGTTTCATGCAACAATAATGCCAGGTGATGTATTTCTGTAATAAGTAGTAATTCAATTACAGGAGCTTCATGGCATTGTTGTTGCGTAAAAGAAACTTATTTTGAAAATTTATATTCAGCATTTCGTATAGAATTGGGTTGATAATAGTGAAAATAAGTGATATTTAACGTTATCGGTAAAGTCTGACTATAGCATCCTCTTATCAGTATGAAATTTAACCTCCCACCTTTGAAGTGGGAAAATTAATGTATGTACGTACTTTAATCAACCCTTATATGCATTTTGTAATTGGGAAAGTACTGATTCAAATTACTACTTTATTTAGGAATTGAAAAAATATGTCGGCACTGACGTATGAAAAATATTACTACAGATCTAAACTGAACAAAAAAAACATTAAATGTGTATTGAGTCGTTGCAATCCACTAGCTCCCTTTTGCAGTTACTACAATGAATTTGAATTATCGTAGCTCCATATTATTAAAGTTTTACTGGACATTATGCAACATTTTGAATTAAAATACAATGAACCGTAGTATTGCTAATCTATTGTCGAAGAAAATGAATGTATATGTGAGGAAAATGCCCGATTCACCTCATTTCAATCAGGCTCAGACCAGTTTACACACAAACGTATTGCACACATCCTTATTCAACATGGCATTATTTACCACAATATTACTGGCCTCAGATATTATTTGACATAGACGTATTTTAGACAGGTTTAATTCGACACGAACTTGTTCTATACGGTTGTCATTTAACTTGCTATTCTTCTACGACAAAGTTTTAGTGGCATGATTGTACATAAATATTTTTATTTTCAATTTTCCACAAGAAAATTATTTCGGTCTTTATAATATTTTTAATTGACTCGCTCAAATACTATAGTAATCCAATGCAAGAACTAAGACACATGTCCTGCGGATTATTGGAAATAAAAACATATGTACAATTACGTTTTCTTAGCTGAACTAATAAAAGAACATCGTATCAAAAAAAATCTGTTTAGAATAAGTACTTGTCCAAAAATAATAGACATAAATAATGTTCTATCGAATAGTCCTATGTTGTATAAGGTCGTGTACAATCTGTTTAAATGTAAAGTGGTCTAAGAAAAATTGAAATGAGGTGAATGGATATCCACTCTGTACTTCAGATAGCATCTTTTCCAGTTCCAATTTGGAATGAGGTGTTTACTATTACATTTTCAGATAGCATGTTAATCCTCTGATACATCGAAATGATAAAAAAAAATAGCCTTTTCTACTTACTATGTAACATGAAAGTAAAAATCAAGAAAAGGCGAGTTGTCCTATGATTATTATCGAAAAAACGTATTACGTCTGGCAGTAATTTTGTTTATTCGAGCCAATAACTAGTTAGTCTACCCATTGAGGTCTTAAACTGTTTGTCAGGTACTTGTTAGGTACCATGTTTCACGAGAACCAATTCAACTCTTCTGTAAAAAATATTATGCACAAAATAGCCTTAAGTCAAGAATTTTGTTTCCACAATAATTGTAAAAGTTGGTTAGATATCAGCTGGATGAGAAAAACAAATGTCATACAATGCAGTAATCAAATGACTCACCCTTGATGTTTCACCTTCTCTATACAAAACATCATGATTTATTTCCGAATGCTGATTGGGTGCGTAGGAAAAAGACGATTCCTGTGGAAATGATGAAAATAATGGTTGATTACAGTTTTGACTGACGATAAAGCCTTTTTCTCAATAGTGTATATCTGTTATTGTATATTGTTCAAGACATGGATGAAAAAAGATCAATCTTGTAGTTAGTATATTGCTCGTTTTGTCAAGAGACAACAATATTCAAAAGACTATTATATTATCAATAAACTATACCAAACAGTAAAATATTAAAACCTAACCTGTATGTTCCACCAGTGCGTTCCAATGAAATTCGAGTAATGTCCGAACTGGAGAGTCAACACTTCTCTAGTCGGCATATCTGCTATGATATGTTATACTACTTTACTAAATCTAGTATAATAATAATAATTCAACGTTGTGACTCGAAATTGTGTGCTTTTCATAGAAAAACACAGGCAAAAATGATGCAAAACGCCGGTACTGACAAATCCAAATCAGAATAATCAGATACGACCAATTTTCATACAAGGTCGCGCATCTCAGTAGGTCGCGCATTCCGCCAGTGACGTCATACAATGATCTCTTGACTGCGATCAGTGACGTCACGGCAAGCATAGTGAGCTTACAGCGCAGGCGCTCAACTACACGTGATAAGCCATGGACACGGTCTTGTGAATACTATAAAACAAACGTCGTTGACTGAGGATATTTTAATTGTTCGGTCAAGGGCTATAAGAATCGTGGCTTGACCTGCAGAGGTAAAAATATAAGCATTTCCAGTATGAGTGAATTAAAGAATTTAATCAACATTTTATGTGTGACGTTCTCATCTACCTCGGAATGTTTTTTCATAGTTTTGAATTGACCGCTTGTTGTGACGTCACTGGCGAAACTTTTCTATTGGTTGGTCTATGAGGCCACGAGGCTGCATTGTAGCACAGCTAACTCCGTTTTACCAATCTTGTCAACCTGTTGTCAACGATAAATGCAAAAATGGACGATTTATCTCTACAGGTGTGTACACAAAATTAATTCGATGATAATACTGAATCTCTCGAAATAATGGAGACCCGTATCACACTTATTATGTTGTTACTGAACTGGTCCATAAATCGTGATCACTAAATTGGATACCGAATTCAAACCATTTCAAAGCCAATTGTAGGTTATGTTGGTTAAGCCCATCGTTTTTTTTCTACAATTTAAACATATGAAAATAAATTTAAAAATTTACTTTCATATGCCGCAATGAGTTGCTCAAAAATTAGTATATATTGATTACTTAAATATTTATATAATATGCATTATTATCACAACGAATTATTTCACCTTCTCCTAGGGGGTTGAGGCGGGACTATTCAACAGTCTAAAATACCAAAATTATTATGTATTCAATTTTTTAAATTTTATCACGTAAAATAAATTTTTATCACAGGTTGATGAAATTGAAGCACTCGTCGCCATATACGACAAAGAATGGCAGACAACCGACGAAGAGAACAGAGCATATGGTATTGACATTAGAAATGAAAATAGTGTGGTGAGGCTCCATATAAAGTTACCTAATAATTACCCATCCACCGTTTCACCAACTTACGAAATCTCTGCTCCACACCTTAGTGAGTCTCAAAAGAACCACATTCATCGCCTCTTGGACGAGGTATGCTTGTAGGTTTCTGCATATTTATGAAAATATAAGGGAAGGTTCATGTACCAGACATCCAACGGCCTTGGGAATTCCAAAAGTCCTGGAATCATGATTGAATTAATTTATCAATTCTTTAAACAGTCCTATGAATACAAATGTGTCCTGAAGTTTTTATACTTAAAATCTTTTTCCAATGATAATGATTGAATCCTCATTAAACATTGCCCATTAAGAATTATCTTATTATATATTTCCTGGTATTATACTTGCATGAAAAAAATTTTTTTGTTGATATTTTCGTTCCATATTGCATGTAGAGTTGGCTGGGATGTTTTGACATCAGTTTATTAATAGTCATAATAAGTAAAATTTTATTTAGTGAGTAAAATCTGCCTATAGAATCCTTTTAATCTAAGAATTCAACGACATAAGTTGTTTGCATCAGGATCTGTAAATGTGAAATCGCATCAAATATGAAAATATGTGAAATCTGGAATTCCGGAAATTTAGAACTATACCCGAATCACGTAGTGATTTAACTTATTTGTAATTTAATTCTATGTTCCAGGGCAAATCTTGGGCAGAATGTGATATTTCAACTGGTTGAAAAAGTCCGAGAAGTTTTGCAGTTTAATTTTCAAAGCTCTGCTTGGTCGGAGCTTGAAAGCTCGCCAGAATCTGAAGAAATTACCACAGTTCAACCAGTAAAATTGGACCCCAATAATGCGGAATATGAATGTCCAGATATTCTACACGGAAGTGTTATTATGGACAGAAAAAGTTCATTTCAAGGACATGCAGCAATTGTTCACTCAGTAAAACAAGTCGAGTACGTTACTATAGATTATTTTTAACTGTACTTTTTACAAATTATGCATGATTCTTGTCATTGCTTCTAGTTAAAATCATGGTGATGAAATTTGTACAAAAGTTGTAACTTTCTGATCTGTGAAATCAATTCCATTGCATTACTGAATGTTCATTTCGAGTGAACGTGTAAAGTTACACATTCCATTATAGTCAGTTAATTCAGTAAAAACAGATTGTTAGAAAAAAAATGTCAAAACAAAGATTGAATACTTTTCTCCCAATATCATTTGTCTAATATATGTTACATTTGATTTCAATAACGTCGTGTAGTTAATTCATTGTCCAGCTGAGATACAATAGTCCTAAACTGACCGAAAACATCAATCTAATAAGCATAGTTCCATTCGTACTTCTCAAGTATTGTTTTTCTCATTTATAGACAGGTGATGCACAAACTACTTGAAAATAAGAAAATACATCAAGCGACGCATAACATGTATGCGTACAGAATTTATCGACCGGATGTGAATTGTTTTCTTCAGGACTGCGAGGATGACGGGGAAACACAAGCTGGAAGTAGACTACTGCATTTGCTACAGGTAATGTGTGCTTGTTTTAAAAATTCATTAATTATTTAACAATCAACGATTCGCTTAACTTTACCATTAATGTATTTTCCACAAAATCCGATAACAGTATCCAGTGACGACGATATTCCAGTGAAGTGTTTCATAAATCTGCCAACTTTTTGCTCAGTTGCATCAACAGAGATTGCAGTTTCAGCTTGCACAAATCCGACAGTGAAAAGCTTAAAATATGAATTGCTTATACGTGACATTCCTGTAAAACCTGCAGTAGTGAAAACTTAGCAAATGTTACGTTATTTCTCAATGCCAATACCTGTAAAATTGAATGTATTAAAGTTGTCCTGTAACATTTTGTCTCGAGCTTCAAACGCTTCAGTTTGATGTCTTGAAATTTACGTAAAATATTTAAAAAACTCAAGACCTAGTAATTTTGATCTAGTTTATTTTTCTGAAAAACATATTTCTAGATCATGGGTGTAAAAGACGCGGTGGTTATCGTGTCACGGTGGTACGGTGGTATACAGCTTGGCCCGGATCGCTTTCGCCACATCAATAATGCTGCCAGGCAAGTTCTTGCGACTGGCAATTTAATACCGGACAAAGCTAGAAAGAAAGTGTAGTAGGCATATGTTTTTTTTTTATAAAGTATTACATTAACGCTGTACATATTATAAGAGGAATACTTACAGTCGATGGTCTTGATACTATTTCTTTCGAATATGTATATACATGTAGATACAAATAATATACGTCTTGAACTTATGCAGCATTTTTATATTTTTTTTTATTGATTAATCGGCCTACTGATATTCAACGACAATTTTAATCATATTTCAACGACTCGTGAAATAATGATCATCATTGCAACTGTATCAGTTTGAAATATCTTTCTGGACTTTTAAGGGTCAAGGTTTTAATCAATCACTTTACCCTTTTTGTACTAAAAAAAATGAATTACAGAACATTTGAAAATGATAATGCTGAATTATAGTAGCCTGTGATACCCTGACTACTACATGATTGCTTGAATTAAAAAAAATTGATAACTTATGTGACATTTTCAAGGTTTAATTATTTATAACAGTACACAACCTTGTAGTGAAAAAATCCTATTATACATCGTGGATTCCACGGTATGGTTTGAAATTTTTACGGAAGAGTACATCAAAGATGGTCACTTTTGGATAAATTTCTGTGACGCTGTAGTGACAGCCCATATTAAATTCCTTTATTCTATCTTACATATCATAGACAAGCCTCTAAGGTCTAATTTTGGGTGTAATTTTTCCGTCAATGACACATGAACAATGAAATTAATTTCCCTTATTCGGATTTAACATATTTTTTATTCCTACTCTATTCGTCATTGTAATTACTCAATTCCAATCCTTTTCAATATAGGTCATCTAATTATGTGCAACAATTTGAGAGAAAATTCTAGTTACTGCGGCCCATATACATTGAACGATGTTACATCAATCAAACAAGTACATTAAATTTCATTTTCCTAGTCGTTACTGAGTGTCCAACACTCAAAGAAAATCTGAAAACAGAAAATGCAATGCATGAAAATTCCCAAATTTCAAAATATTTTCCGAGATATTTTCTCTGTTTGATATAATGACTTACCATCTGTTATTTTATGAATACTATGCAATAGATATGTTTCCTTCAATGGAAGAATTCTTTCATCCCATAGCTGCCACAGATCTGCTTTTCTAACTCAGTCTAGTTTTCTATGACACAGGTTCTATTTTAACTGAACAGTAGATAAGGTATTTCACTTGGTGCAATAGCAATTGGTCATCAGAGAATTTCATATTTCTTTTGATCAATTTAATTCTTATGTACAAAATCTTAATTATAACTTTAGAAATTTGATCGAATTTTAAAATACTTTAAATTAGTATGTAACTGTTTAATTATGTGTAATCTGTGATGAAATAATTTTAGTTTGCCCAGGACTATGCAAATGAAATTCGTTTATATATGGATGATTTTGATTATACAAAAGAGATTCATCAGAGTCCGTCGCTAAAAATGTTAATCTCATTTGCCGAGAGGGAGTTTCATAGAGAATTCTTCAAGCCACCAACATACGCTGTTTATGCGCCGGGCTGTGTTAATTTATGTGGTGAAAACGAAGATTTTAACGATGGAAAAATTCTGTCTATGGTACGAAGTGCTATGTTTGTAAAGTAACATTTATATAGAATTATCTTATCCCACACAATCAGAATTTAAATTGTTGAATAATTCAATAAAAATATACACTTTCGAATACAGGCCACTCAGCTTGTAACTGTGATAGTTGGGACTCGAAGAGCTACGAGCAGGGTGTGCAAGATAAAGACATTGTTGCAAGAAAAGGGTGAAGATAATTATGCCAAATTTTCTTTAAACACAAGCGGTCTTAATACGAGTAGTCAATTTACATGGGCGAATTACGTAAAAGCTGTTATACGCAATTTCAGAGTTTCCAAAGGTTCGAAAATATCAGAAGCCCATTAAGCGATACATTCTTTACTAAATCTCAGATCTTGTTTCAAGCACCATCATGAAAAAAAAGTGAAATTCGTTTTTACAAGTTATCATTACCCTTTCCTTATGTGCACTGTTTTGAAGCACGAGTAATGATGACTGTTTCAATAATTTTGTACAATGATTGTTTATTGGTAATTTCTGGACTACTGCTATTATCATAAAAAGTCACGTGCACATGATTAATAACTTTTTCAGAATATATTCCTGGATTTAAAGCGCTGATAATATCCAGCATACCAATAAAACGTGGGCTAGGAAGCAGCTCAGCTTTAACAGTTGCTATGTACACGTTGCTAGAAGCAATTACCAAAGTGTATACGACGAACACATTAGAGAAATCAATTGCATGCCAACTAGCAGAAAAAATCGCTACATCGGTTTCTTGCGGTATTTGGAAAACTCTGCTTCCTATTGTCGGTATCGAAGGGAAAATAATGGAATTTGACTCAAGATTGCTTCAAATCCAAGAGCACAATTGGAGCCCATTGGATATCGATTTGATTTTAATAAATTCGACTGAGGATGGTATCGACACTTTGATGTATCAGAAGCATTTGAATCAGTGCAGAGAAGTTGCCTTTGCACTAAATCTAATAAGCCTAAGGGACGCTACTATCCCTAAGCTTGCAACGATTGGACAACTATTCTCATCCGCAGCACTGAAAGGCGCACATCACGTTATTAATGAAAATAATAGAGTGACCAGAGCAGGGAGGCTAATAGACCAATGCCATTGGAAAAAACTAGGTTCCGTAATCAGCACATGACATAGCATGTTAATTATATTTGTAATAATTCCGTTAAATTCTAATGGCTGAGCATTAATGGTCAATGTTGAAGATTCACAAAGAACATGTCTTGGTGGAGTGAATTCGTATGATTTGCCACAAGAATCGTGATTTTTTTAAGGAAGTTGGAACCTAATAGTCATTTTTGATTATGATCTTTCGTAAGTGTCATGGTTTTTCGTACAGAGTTATAGAACGGCTGACCTTGTTGTGATCGTTTTTCGTGCATCAACCGTTGAAGCACATATAACTTGTGAACTACCGTAGAATTCTTAGTCGTGAGAAACATTTAAATGCTTGTGTTATTTTTAAATCTGTCTTATGTCAAAAATGTCCAACAGATTCTCTAATCCGCCTTAATTGCAGACATACTATATGGTAGATACATATTTTGAGTAAGTTTTCAAATTTAAATCGCAATTGTGAATTTGTAGAATCCATGCCATTTCTTCATTTCTGCGTCAAATGAAAATATGTTGGAGTGTTTTTGTTCAGAATTGTGTATAGAATGGGGCTGGTAAACCCTTTTTCATGGTAATTGAGATACGTGGATTTTGATATGTGGAGGTGTATAAGTCACCGGGGAAATCGAACAGGGCACCTCCCTAAACATTCGTAATCTTACAGAGCAGCATTACTAGAAATTGATATATTTCTGCGAAATTTTATGAAAAACTATTCGTCGAGTTTCAGTTCAATTTACTGCAGAAGTTGATTTTTTATTCTTTGTAGGTGGTTGTAATTTTTCCTAATATTTCGTTGTTGAACAATTTCTACGAAAACTCTATAAAGAACAACGATTTCTTACGAAAAACAACGGTTATCAACAATTTTTTGTTTGTGCACGTTTTCATAGAATACCTTAAAAAATATTTTCACCGGGACGATCTCGATCTAATACGGCTGATATCTTCACGAGCACTAATCATCTGAGAATTTTCCACAAGCAATGTGAAGAGATCGTACTGAGAAATCCTGCATGGAGAAAAATTATCCAGATTTTAGATACAGAATTTTTATGGGGAATGTTAATGTTTCCAGAGAATCTTACCTTAATTTTCACTGTGGTACCTATAATGACTAATTTTTTTTCTGGCTCTTAGGAAGTCTAATGAGGAAGAGTCACCGTTCAATGAGAGATAACTTTGGATCATCATCGTCTCAAATTGAACGCATAATGGGTATGATACATAATATTCACGGCGTTTACGGAGCTAGAATTGTCGGCCGAGATTTTGGCACTATTATTCTTGTCATGGTGAGTCTTGTCCGAAAAGGCCAAAATGTGAAAAACGAGCATTTTGACCATTCCTCTCGGCATCAGAGTAATAACAATGATAGGAATAATAATAATAATAATTTCGAACTTTACAATCCAATATCGGATTATCATTGCCCTATAAGGTACACAGGCAGGCTATAAGAACGATGGTGAATGCTTTGCGCAATGGTGCCCCATGTCAAGAGTACCAAGTTGTAAAACCGTCGTCCGGTTCCAGAATTTTATACGTAGACACAAACGAGCAGCTTTTGCCAATTGTAAGCAGGAAGAGAAGATTTGAGAAAAGCTTTACACCTGTGAATGAAACTTATACAAAAAATTGATATTAAATATGGTTGAAATAAAATTTTCTTCACATGGCATATTTGTGCCAAAATTACTTGTCTCAAGAAATACGGGTATCATAACAGGTGAAAACAGAACGCGAAGTAATCTGTATACATGGTAATTTATTTGTTTTCGATTACCTATAAAAGTATACATTTTATAGGCATACTATTCAATAAAAATAATGTCAATAATGATATTTGACTAGAAAATGTAAAAAAAATTTTTTAATTAAATAACAATGGTTAAAACACCAGTAAGATACTTAAAATATATACATCTCATACAGTATCAATTGAGTAGATATAAAAAATCAAATCGTATGTGAACAATGGTATATGGATAATGTTTGTGATTTTTGAATATGAGTAATTTAAGTACTGATTGTGGAATACTTTTATAGCGCTTTCCCCATCACATAATATAGAATCATTCTTGGTAAAGCGATACTAATAGAATTACCATAATCTATCTATCCGTGACCCTTATATCATATCGTATAGGAAATAAAATTACAAATAATTATAAATAACTAAATAGAAGTATTTAAAATTCGCATGGTGCTCACTTAGATAATTAAAAACCTAAAAAACGACACATAAAATGATTGTTATTCACCATTATCCTGTGACAAATACTACAGCGCCCATCAATCATACACGTGAAAAACATTTTCTTCCAAGTAGTCTTCCATTCAGAGCTATTCTTCTTTTCTTATTAATCTTCTTTTTATATCACTACTTGTTATAAATGAATATTGGAATTAGCGTTAGCTAAACTAGGACCCAATCCTCTTCCTCTATGCTCGACGGTGTAATAAATTCTTTTGAGAGAGCTGAAAACATTGATTATACAATATATTGTAATAATATAATGCTAAATATTAGATGAAGTTATGCACGAAAAATATTTTTATTGGATATTCATAATTTTTTACATACTATCACAATGGGATGAAACACACGAATGTAAAATTCCGTCTGATCTAAGTATTAAATATCATAATAATGCAGGTATCTCGAGAACAATAGAATTTACAGATTTGAAAGACTGCAGATTTTCATATCTCGTTGCACACTATAACAGGTAAAAATTACACGCAAATCAAACTTGTACTAATGGATCCCATGTTGGAAATTCAAAAGTAATTCACATATATATATATTTCATAACATTCATGTACTCACCATTAAATTGAGTTTCCAACTCGTGATTTTTTTCTTTATGCGCAGATGACCCAGAGTTGAAGTCAACTTCGTCTATTCCATGTGTTTTATGAGTTTGGTTAGATTTTTGTTGCAATAATTGTTTGGTACATTCTCCTAGGTCTTGCAACTTTTTCAATTCTGTGGTATAACTTTCATCTTCCTCGTCAATTGATTCAGTATCTGGATTATCGTTGTAGTCTGTTATTATATGGTTCAATGATTCATTTGAACTGACAGTACAATCAATTTCTACTCGTATGCCATTGAAGTTTTCTGAGTCAGTGACGTTTTCTGAAGGACTTGTGCGCTCGTCATCGCAATGGAAAACTGCTGGAGGTTGTTCTCTACCTGAGACAGCTATAGTATCGAAAAGCAAATTCTTGGTTCCTAGTTCCAAGTTGATGTCATGGCATACAGCAAAGGGAGACGACTTAATTGGCTCTACTTGATTGCTCTTCAGCAACATTTTATCAAGAACTGTTGGTTCAGAGGAAGAATTCATGCAATCAATAGATGCTATTCCGTTCTCATTTCCATTCAAGCAGCTGCGTAGAAATTTTTTGTTTTTCCGTTCAGGAGTGAATACAATATCTTCAAATTCCTGTTCTCCAATTTTTTGTAATATTCGCCAGCGTTCGTCTTGTGTTTTCTTCTGAATAATATCGTTCCGATTCCATGATTCGAAATCCGTGGTAACGGGCTCTTCAGTCACTTCAGTTACCAAATTCGTTTCAACGCCTAACGGAGGAATAAGCGGAATTTCTGTAGCTTCTTCCCCTTTTGTTACTGTTGTACTATCTGTGCCAACTGTAATTGTAGGCATGATGCTGCAAAATGATACAAACGTTATTTATTGCAGTATGCAAGTTAAATGAAGAAATCCACTACTACCTCATGACGCGAATTCTTAGTTTGCTAAGAAAAATTTCTCGTATTCTCAGTGGAACCTAATTGTAAAACAACCGATTCAAAACTTGTAAAGTATTCAGAGTAGCAAGTTTTTGATGAGCAAGAAGAGCTCATAAGCATGACACAAATTGCATTGTTTTGCAAGTGTTAACTTCATTTACATTATGAACCCATTAAAAGAGTTAGCAAGTGCAAGGAAGTCGAATTATCTTCAGGACACTCAAGGTCACCAGATCAGTTTTGCAAACTTGCCAAGGGTTAAGATATATGAGTGCGTATGAGCAGCTTCACCAATTATCTGTAAACACTCTGCGGCCAAAATTTGATTTTTCTGCAATCTTCATATCCTGCAAAAATTCGGAAAGTTTCAGACCTCCAGCACTTCTGGTTATGAAGGGAATCGATCAGTTTTTCAACTTTCACTTGTAACAGCTTCATTATTACATTCGAATTTGTATCACAGCCTTATTACGGAAAGAGAATATGATCTGAGGTGTTTACTAGGAATGGAACCCCAGGAATCGGTTTTGGGCTGGACCTTCAGGAACTGTCCAAAAACACATTTTCATTAAAAAAGCTGCTCTTTTCCCAGCTCTAATTCAACACTTTTATCTGAAATCTTGCAATTTTTTCAAATTAAAAACTCACTTAAGGTGCCAAATATGAGTACATCATGAGAGTTGCCATGGATTCTATAAAGTACATCTGCTCTTTGTTTCAGTAAAATATTTTTAGTATGTTTACATTTTTGGCAGAATATTTTTTTGTTCTTCACATTTTTAGAATTAAACTTTGCGACAGATATAAATAAAATGAAAATATTTTACTGAGCCAAAAAAAAATTTTATACTATATAAAATCAATTGTAGCCCTTGCCATGATTCCATTTACCGCACCTTTTCAAAAAACTCTGACCTCTTCACATATAAAAACTGCCAGATTTTACACAGAAATATCAAATTTGCGATAAACGTTAGGGAACACAAAAAAATGATTTTTTGCGAAAAAATACTTATTTGTACGGCCCCTGAGGATCCAGCCTAAAACAGATACCGTGATCTGAAAGATCAGATGTTACTACAACGGAACCATCTTGGATTATATTTGCTTCCATGATAAGGATAGAATAAGAATTCAAATGTAAAAATGATTCTCCCTAAAGCGGAAAAAATTGATCAATGAGTTTCTCCTGAACCACAGAAGTCTAAGACTTGCAGGATTTTGGTAGCTTAGTACGCACTACAAAATATCAAAGTGGCAGAAGAATCTAAATTTTGGCCTGTATCGTTCACAGGTAATTGGTGGACCAGTTGCCCATATTTTTAGTCAATGGCAGGGTTGTAAGGGGGTTATTAAAGAATCTATAAAGTTTGGACAAAAAATCGTAGAAGCTAAACAGGACTGTGTGTTCAAATCCCCAATTTAGTTGATCAGAATTTAATGTGCTTGGACGGACTTGATAATACTTAAATTTTTACCTTATGGACTGGATAAGGTTGCTTGGGTTCATTTTGAGAAGTGGAATAGCTGGTACAATAGAACTTTCTTTAAATTTAGATGTCAATTCCATAATTCCAGCAGCTATTGGCTTACTGATTTCTGCCAGCGACGGTAGTGGGTCTGTAGTAGTTTCCACCTCTGGAACTTTAAACGTAATATACTTTAATGCGATAATGTATCAAATTGACTAATGTATCGTTTGCAAATTGCATCTCATATCACGAGTTCAGTACTCAGTTATTTGTAGTGGATTAAATATGAGTAAAGCGTATTTGAGGTCAAAGAGTACGTGAAACACAAAATATAGCATCTTCTTGAGGTCTGTTTGACGAATTCCGGAGTTACCGTCAACGAATTTCACCCAATACTCTCAGCTCCATATACATTATCAATCTCGACTAAAATTTATTCGAGGATACTTGTGATGGGAATAATGACTAGTATAAAGAGAGGATCATTGATGAAAAAGAAAGACTTTTATTTTTAACTTTTTTAGGTACACGAAAATTAGATTTTGAGTGGATGCAGAGGAAGTTTCAAGAGTGAAAATTTCCTACTCAATTCATGTACATTGTTTGGATATTAAAAGATTAGCAACAAGGTCCCAGTTTAAAGTTTTTTGTTCGAATAACGCCTCAAGCTCTTCCATTTTTTTTTCTCTCCGCTCATATCTAGCATCATTAAATTCTATTTGACCTTGTTCATCCATTAAGAGATTTTTAACAAATAAAACTGGTTCCAGTCCGAAAATATTTTGATGTTTTGATTCTATCAACAAAGGACCTTCAGTATCTTCAGTATCATCTTTCGCACTACTATCTAACAGATTTAAATTATGATCGGCAGATTCCATAAATCGTGCTAGACGATCGAGATGTTTCTTTTGAGGTATTTGAAAAGTTTTTTTTCCATGCGAGTCTCGCTGTTCCGAATTTTTTAAAGCTTTACAAAGATATTGCCACTTCAACCGAGCTTTTTCAGTAGCGTTTTCACCAAAATCAAGACCTTTTTGACTACAGTGCCAAACAACATCCGACCAAATGTGTTTCTTAGTCAATTTTGACGATTTAAGAGATGCCTGAATTCCTGATGAGGTCATTACGTCGATAAAAATGTCAGTTGGATTTTGTTTTGTTACATCTGATATAACATGCTCTGAAACAGATGATATTTGCTTGATAATACACGACATGATTATGGAAGTACCGTTTATACTTTTAATGATATAATAATTGAAATGGAGAATAATCATTGTTAAAAATGAACAAACGACGCCATAAGCATGATGAACAAACATTTTCATTTACGTTTCAACGTTACGTAATCAAATTACGTTTTTGTTATATAGATCAGTAATTCGCAATTTCAATGAAAAATTAAAAATTGAGTGAACATAATAAAGTGTACATGGTGAGAGACAGACAATTGATTATTGATGTTTTGGTAAGACGTTTTTAGAAAATTTGAATATATATGTCAACTCAAACAAAATTGAAGCAACACTTTTCCGACTTAAAGTGACAAACGCAAATTAATTGAAAAACTAAATACTGAATAACTTATAACACGATAAGATTTTTTGCTAGCAAAAATGGAAGCACTAAGGTATAATCAATCGACCGTACCAAATTCTATTCAGTCCTGATGAATTCCATTTAGTTCAGTGCAAGACGCAAGCTTGGTTGACTTATTGTTCTGATTACAAATCGACTCCTAATTCTATCTTTATTTTTGGAATTCATTATCAGAGTATAAAGAAAAGTACGTTCCCACATATAATTTAAGGGCGATTTGTTTTAATCATTGGCGATGCCAAAAATCTTGTTGACTCACATTCAGAACAACATGATAATCAGTTTCAATGCAAATGAAATTTTCAGTAATACTGCTAGATTATAATTAAAGAAGTGACCAAAATATGAATTCCGAAAGGAAAAATTAATATAACTGGGAATAGGAACTTGGTAACGTGACTAAAGACTTTTTTTTTTAACCAAATACAAAAATTTGTAAAAACGTATAAAACAATCAAGTTCAATACTATATACTTCGAGTTTCCTGAAAACCACACAAACTGCGTTTTAGGTTTAACTATGCATCGCAATTCTTGAAACACAGTGGCACCGACTAGGAAAACTAGAAATAGTTGAGGAATCTTTAACAATGAATAAAGAAAAGATGCACTTTCTTTAATCAGTCATTATCGAACTCAAAAATACGATATTTTTGTGAAAAATTTGATTTGATGCTGTCTCATGTGTGAGGAAGAAATTTTAAACACTACATTCAAAATGAGAATGGATGTCGAACATACCTAAGTTTTTGATTTATTCTGGTAAAGGTTGCCTGATATTTTTCTTAGTTTACTTAAAACAGTCAGTAAAAGTCTAAAATTGGCTGAGAAAAGTCGAGAAGAGAGGGAATTATATTTTTAGTTAATTTGGTGACACTCCGAGGAATAAATTAACTATTTATTACATTCTATCGATGCGCTCTTTAAATTCCATGCAAGTATACTTACCAGATAAAAGAGTATCTGTTTCTGGATGATAAGCAACACGAATAATATTCCTATCTCCCTCCAGTATGAATATCTCATCTTTATTACAGGCAACGCTTGTGACCCGCCTTAGATCTGTGACAGCCGATGTTATTCCAACATTGATAGGGTTTATTACATAGACAATGTCATCGCTGTACGTCACCAACAAATCCTCACAAAATGGCAATATAACACCGAGCGTCGGCTCACCGCGACTTTTTTTACTATTCTCTGAAACTGGATTCAATAACTCAACTTCGGTGTATCCGGTCTGAAGAGTATCCTTCAAAATAATAAACATTGATGAAATAGTATGTATTTATCACCATTACTGTGTATTCAGAGGTACAAGAATCGAAGAAAATTCAGGCCTACAACTCCTAAACAATCTGAAGCGATAATTTTCAAGAGGGCACATACAATAGATGACTAAAAAAGTGGGAGAAATTTTAGAATTAATATCTCGACAACCAATTAATTAATTCGATTGAGATTGGTTTTATTGAAAATTAAGTAGACCAATCTTCGTTCGCATATTTTTCACCATATAAATTAATCGACAGGAAGGATTGTCAATATACTAAAAAATTTTCCACCATTTGTTAACTTGACAGAAATTCGGTTGTACAGACTTTGAACAAATAATGACAGTTTAGAATCGTTTTACCTCTTAATCTGGATTCGTTGTAACTCTAAAAATATTGTATATATAAATAGATAATAATAATAAATAATAAAAATATAAATATAACATTACGTGATTTACCTTGAAGATAAGTGTTTTAAGGACAGTTCCATGTTTATCGGCTTGCCAGAGCCTGACACCAGGTCTGCTACAGTAAATGACGGGTTCTTGAACTGGGCTTTGACGAGGACCAAAGCATGCCCCCAATTTTCCCAACCTGGAACGTTGTAAATAAATTTATCACTATTAGCATCTATTGAAAATGTATGTAACATTTATCGATTTACTAACATTTTACGTTCTTTCTGGCCAACCTGAGACACCTTGTCATTTTGGTTTCTATTCACAAGAATTGTGCGAAAGACTGTTGAAACTAGTAAAAGGCCTTGTTGATAACTCAATTGGACTACTGGGTATTTTTCATTGAGTAATTCCGATGACTTGGACAAGTGCTTTAAAGAGAAATGAAATAAACAAGTTATTATACAGACTATTCGTTATCGACCGCTAAAGAACTTTCTAACGAATGAATTAACAGAGAGTTGGAAGTATAGAAAATTGTTTACCATGTAGAAATCAATTTCAGTTATCACTACAAGACCATCCTGATCTCCACTGAATAGCTTCATTCCATTTTTCGACCATTCAACAGTAGTTACAGCTTTTTTATGGAGGCCTCCAATGTTGTAGCGTTCAACCTGCATCAGCGGAAAAAGTGAATAGGGCTTTCTTTAGCAAGTGGGCTAAATCATACAACGACCACAGCAAGTTCACAGTAGTAGACTGTACTGCATTAACAACTTGAGAATATAAACGATTTTTTTTCATTTTTAGGTCAAAGAGCAATCTGGCGAAGTAGCTCAGCTGATAAAAGAACCACCAAATACAGCATGGCATTTTTGAAAGTGAACCTGGATTAACCAGATTTCTATTGGTTTATAAATGACCAATCATAAATTTAAATTTCTAATAGAGAACAAGAAAATTATGCTCACTTGCTTTTTTTGTTTCGGTTTAAGACTATCCGGCAATGAGTCTGGAGGGTTTTTTGGAATTTGAAAAACTGTTACTATGCCTTGATCATTTCCTGCCGCTACCATGTAATCCACTGTCGATATTACCCTGACGCATGTAATTGATGTATTTGTATTCTGAAAATATATTATTTTTGGAAAATATTAGTCTGTAATGAAACATGTGGGGGCAAAAATGTATAATGGGCAGAAAATTTCTAAATCTTTTGAAATCATATATTGTAACTATTGACCCTTCTACCCCCATTGACAATTCTGTAGTCGCAAAACCATGAGTTTATCTAGAATGCATAGTTATAATAACATTACAAACTTGGAGCTCATGTTTTTGCTTAAATATTATTATTTCCGTTTTTAGTTTTTGCTCTATTTATAATACAGTGAATCATATTAAGAGAAAAAACCTAGGTTGTAATCTGAATAAATAATTCGAAGCGTTCTATGTCATAATCGTTGTATCAGAAAATTTTTCATACTTCGCAACGTAGCCTTTGAAGGTCTCCTTTCTCCCTGCCGTACCAATAAACCAAGCCATGGTTAGTGCCAATGGCAATAAATTCTGTTACAGCATCAATGCATGTAAAATTAACATCCTGTGTAAAAAGGCCGTTTTGGGATTTCAGTGGTATTTGTTGGAGCAGTTTGGTCAGCGGTACCCATTCCCTGAGCAGCCCGCCATCTTCGCACATGGGTGTAGTCATGATGCGTTATATGTACACCAAGTCAACAAGATCTGTTTGAGAAAAGTTTGATGTCAACATGGATTTTTAGTACAAAATCAATAAATCTAAATAAAATGTCTCAGCTATCAATGTTACGAATAAACCTGAGATACTACTTATATTTTGGCCAGTGACAATGTTAATTGTAGAAAAAAATTGACAATCAATTATAAGTGAATCAATACGTAATCTAACACAGCTTTACGGTTTTATTATGACCCGAAAGGCTAAGTGTGCCACAACAGTGGTTTTACTATAGTAGACAGTATTTGTAAAAGCATTCACAACAATTCAAGTTGAAACAATAATTATGCTGCTTGTAGATAATCGAGTGACCACATAATGATTAACAATGACAATAATCGTAGCAAAGAGGGAAAACGAGAGATTGCATATAATTCCCTGAATTTTCCAGTAAATCGGCTGTTTCCAGAACTGTTGTAAATATGTATGAAAAAGTTTAATTATCGTACCATATTACTTTCATCGACTGTGTTGCACAATTTAAATGACAAATTTCAATAGTTTGTACCATGTCGTTTAGGAGAAAACTGTCGGACAGTTAAAAAATTTCGCTAAACAACAGGTGCGGTTTAAGTCGTTGAATTATTTCGATGTATACATGTAGTTGAGTGAAAACTGGTATCCGTTTAATTTCCTTCGTTTCCTCGTTACAAGTAGTTGACAGGTAGATTATTCATAGGTTGACATACCTACTGCAAGTACTCTTCTTAATTTGCCGAGAACATTTTAATTACAGGTCCATGAGCTGTTCCGTACTGTTCGGGTTTAGAGCATCATTTTAGGATCATGAAATCCATAAATACATTCTGCAAATTTTAATAAGAATTTTTTTGTGCGTTACGAGACGTCGGAAATTTTCGAATTGCGGTTTCCGAACCTTCCCCCTTTTTGACGACCAATTTTGAGGTTGCCTACACACAAGCGTTGTCTGAAAATTGCTAAAGAGTAAAGACAACCAGTTACGGGTATTCTTTTGAAGCCATAGAACTATTAGTTCTATGATTAGCATCCTGCGCGGATGGGCGGGCAGCTTGCGTAGCACGAACAACAAAATTGCAGCAGATGCTGTAGCGTTGTATACAACTCGAAAACGCGGTGCAAAAATTCTATACCGCTCAAGCGATCAGAATCAAACTTGGGCAGTTAATGCCTTATTTAGGCAAAAAGTGGAGCGTGTTTTTAATTTTTCAAAATTTGGAAAAAAAGAAAAGATTGGTTACTACCCACAGAAATTGGTCAAATTTTCACAATTGCACTAATTGGATCGAAGTCTCCCGTATGATGCTACTTGGCGGTGATGAAACATACATTTTGAGCCCAGTCCCATGAGATTTGACGATGAAATGGCAGTTGATCTGGCTTTCGATTACGAAGAACACCGAAATCTTATTTTGGCGACATTTGTTACCGACCTTTCTCGCATGTCGGTAATTCTTTGCGGACATTACACGCATGCATTACTGGCATGCGCGTGATGTCGGTAACAAATGTTCGGAGAAAAACCTATATCCGAATAGAAGAAATTAACAAGAAAATGTATGGCGTAAAAGAGCAGCGTAAAACTACAAAGAAGAAGAAATAATATCCTCAGATTTCTAAAGAAACTGTTGACGGTATATCTGGTGAATCTGGGCGACAGAACTTTAAAGGTAACGCTGAAAATTACGAAGTATGTTGATAAATATGAATAATTGCATTCTACTTTGTTTCGGGTAAAACAGGGAGTCAATATTATGCCACGACTGTTATGATAATTAATCAAACATTAAAAATTTCTGAGTAGATCTGGTTTCTATGTACGAACACACGTATGAATAGCAATATATTATTGTTGAAAGATTATTCAAATTGTAGGATGAAATATATACATGAGGATTTTTCCAATTTGATTATAAATAGTCAATTATTGTGAATTTTGTACAAATATAAAAGGAATATATCTGTTATTTTATATTATGACGAATTGAATGTACGATTCATTGGTGCGTATTCGAATGAACCGCCTCCAATTTTTTTCTTAGGATTCAAACATTATAACAAGATCTCCCTACAGATTCTAGGACATTCCAACGGTTGGTATGAATGTTTATTCTCCCTACGGATAGTGCGAGAAACTTTTTTAAAGAGAGAAGCAGTCGTTACAAGCTGACCATGTAATCCATCCACCATGCACGTAGCGCACGTAGTGCTTGACATGCTTAGGTCGTTCGAAGTGTGTATTGTTAAAATAATATAAACATACCCAAATTTCAGCATGGTTCTGAAATGCTGCATTTGAAAAATAGAAAGTGACAAACCAAATGGTTCGAGCGTCAATTTTCACAAGTAAGTGATATTAGAAACTGTATGAGGTAGTTTACTGTTTACATTCCCTTTGGAATCAGATTCTCACATATATTTGATGTTACACATAATCCCAGCGATACACGAAATACATTCTTTTCAATCATGAATAAGTATTATAAGTAAAATATAAGCGTTATCCAGTAATTCATAATTCATGTCTATTCCAATTGTCGTTAATATTAAGTTTTGTTTAAACATAAGTACTGATAATATAATTATTCTAAGTGCTCATAGTTAGTGTCGAGATGAGCAAAGTAAGGTACTAAGTTAAATGTACAGTTTAATAAACTATGGTCAAAGTGCCATTGTATGAATAAAACTATCATTTTTTTGTCACAGTTAATGCATTAGCACATCAATGATTTCTTGAAACCCAAAATCCCAAAAATTCGTACCAAATAACAAATTCGTAAAGCAAGTTTTCTTTTGAACAAAAATTATCCTTTCTTGTTACAATTGTCATGAATTCTTGAGTGTAAATATAATATAATGTGTTATTATATATTATGTTGAAATATACATAACATATTGTTTATGATATACAATGATAATTATATACGCAATTACCGTACATAACATATACTACAATTAGGGCAACATACACTCTTCAACATGTCATACAAAACTTTAATTGGGTGTGTATCATTGCCGCGGGCACTTAATTTACGACACTACGTACATACCTGGCTTAGAAAGAGAGAGGTACTCATGTTACTTTTTCCTTCTCTGCACGGTTTACGGCCAGAAGGCTCCCTCCATGTGTCTACTACATGCTCTAAGGTTAAATACCAATGACGTCATATGCGGACATATTCTAACTGGCCCAAGCAGCAATGAATGCGCCAGAACCACTAAAATAGAGTTATAGAACCTTAACTCTAATCAACACTGCCTAGAGCAGGGTTCGATGGTTCGATGGAGTTGGGTTCGGTGTTTTCGCGCCAATATTGAAATAGAACGCCTTAGTGTTGCCGTTGACTGAAGATATATTTTTCAGTCAACGGTGTTGCACTTGCAGAAAATAAGTAACTTGCATATCAAGGCAGAAAAATGAACCAAGCGATTGAGCTTGTTGCTGGACGGCATATTCTGATAAGCGAGGCAGACGAGACAGTAAATCTGTCTGGAACAACACTTTTGGTCTATGACACAATCAGTAATTTAAGCTAACCTAATCGAATGTAGATTACCTTGGAAATTATTTTTGATATCATATTCATTACTTGGAAGCGTTTTTAAATTCACAGCTCGTGGTAAAATGTACCAGATTTTTTAATTTGAATATTCGCGCGTCCCCTTCGTCCATAGCTACGTTTTGCGTTCCAGTACCGGTGGCCGACTCGAGAATCAGCTGATTGTGCCCCTGATGAATCCAACTCAACTCGGGTTAGGTTTTGGAACGCATCTAATTTCCTCGCACCGCGGTGCCAGGCATCCATGCATACATAGATGCATACACACACACATGCGTACATCTGATTTTGGGGAGTGAATTTTTTTTGCGATTTGAATTGGTGTATCAATGAAAAATATGCAGAGCCTATAACCTGCCTGGGATACAGAACCTACAACACCCAACGATGTCATCGGCATTGTATTCTAATAGTAGATACAGTATATACACAAATAATTGCAGGCTGAATGTCGTCACTGCATTTATCAAAAAGAATAATAATAATACCGACCTCGCAAATAGTAGGAACAAATTCGCAGTGAATCCAAGTTTATCTTGTCGAACACTGTCAACGCATCGTTATTTCAGCACTCAACAGAATGAAAATTTTAAGAGACCCTATATTCCACTTATGGACTATCCTAGAACATTTGATGTAGGATTCTGTGAAGCGGTCAGATACAATAGGACCTTAAAGTATCATATGGCTAAAATCGACCGAGAATTTGACTATAAGGAATTTAAGAAAGGTTCAATCAAAGTGTGTATTTATTTATTTCAGTTTATTTTCCTCGCGATTACTCTCACAGTATTCAGTGAATAATGAAGTAGAAAAACAAAACTACCAGCTTACATTTATTTATGAAATTTTCCCTTTTTGGTAACTTTGATTTTCATTCATCTCCACAGTTCATTTTAAGCAACACTCCCTCATACAGATTATCCATTGTTCCAGGCTGTACTTACTGTATCAAACGCTTTGTCTCTTGAAGATTATGAGAGTTTGGAAGGCCTCGTTACCCCGGACGCTATAAAGATTCTAAAAGGCAATGTATCCCGGATGAGCAAGGAGCAAAAAGCAGAGATTGCCATGGATGGAAAAAAATTTCTACTCTGTCAATCTAACAGCTCTAATATCCGGGATGGTGAGGATTAATAATCCATCCTAGTCACATTATTTTTTTGTGAATTCAGAGTACATAATTTTAAACAAAATCTATTTATTGGTGTTCAGAGGTTTTGATAATTAGCACGATTCCCCATAAGTTTGCAAACAAAACCATTTTTTTCCATTTTTTGCTATATTACTGGACTATCTCTTCAATCAAATTCCATTATTTACTTCAGTTACATTTTATAAGCTTCTATCACACCATTTTTATTCGTGTCGAGTTTCTGAACTAGATTATACACCCAATTTATTTATCACCAAAATGGTACTGGAATTTCTTTCGAACACAGTGGGTAATAACTTGTCATTTTTGTTTTAAAGTATGATTACATAGCTAATTTTGAGATATTTACTATTTGACATCCTTTCTTATCTTTCGCAATCTGTTATAAAATATTCACAATCTTATTGTTACTTATTGCAGACACAATTGTTTCCAGATAAATCATCAAAGATTGTCGAAATACTGATGTTTTACCATTTTTTTCGAAATTGGGAAAGTATACCAAAACCTGAAATTGCGGAATCAATATCCTCGATCCAGCTGGGAGATTTCCGGCTTGCAGCAATGCGTGACCCGAATTATCCACAGAACACCATTTGTTGCAACTACAGATTTGTCAGACACTACGGCCATATGAATAGTTCATGGCTTATTGATGTAGTGAATCATTTCAGACTGTGTGATGTGAAGGAATGAATGGTATTGTAACAACGATCTTCTAATTCTTTCTATCGCATTGCTCTATTGAATGCGTGAAACTGTATAATAAAATATCATGTGGGCACAAATTTGGAGGAATTTAAAGTTACTTTGAGCTTAGTTATGCATACTTAATTTGAACAATTCCTAATTTCTGTTAACACTGTAAATTTTTCCCAAACTGAGTGAATGAGAGTACTTTGTAACCTGTATACAAGGTATTCTATGCAAACTCGATAAATGATCTTCCCGCACCATTCTTGATTATCTTCATAATTTTTTGTACGATTTTCCTGATTCGGAATAGGATTCCTGAATTATTCTAGATGTTTATTGCAAATCGTAGTTATTTTATAAATTTTTAAAGATAAAATAAGGTCATTTTTTTAAATTTCGAAAACTTCTCAAAAGTTTATTAATTAAAGATGATCGTGTAGGTCATTTGGAAGGATTCTGGGAACCATTAACATCACGTTCACGAATTTTTACTTTTTTAAGATTAGTGTAACAAATTTAAAATATAGTCGCCATTTTCGCATATGGCTGAAAATGGTAGTCTTTGGTCGAAGAATTTTCGAGAATATTGTTAAAATTTCCAAAAATGGCGTTTTTTTACCTTTAAAAATTGGTTTCGTCCTCCAGAGCTCACATTCCGTTCCCACTGTCGTATCCCTTATGTGCGCCCCCAGCTTTTACCACATTAATGTGCAGCCAGGGTACCCGGATACTCATCTATTGTTTATTTTGTTTATTTTTTTTATGAATCTGTATCATCTAATTAAGATATTTATCAACATTAGGATTTATTTCGAGGTGACTAGATCATTTTTATCTATAAGTAGATACCCGGTTGCTTCCCACGACTACATGTTTTTAGCCCCATATTTTAATAGTGAAATTTTTTTTTTTTTTATGGTCAGTGGTACATAATGAGGAGGAGTAGTGACACATAAGTGCCTGATCGAGTTTGTGAATCCTAAAACCGTCAAATAACACCTTGGCTAGGTGCAGAGTTGGTTTGGTAGCAGCTCCTCGAGGTCTACACGATCTACTGGATAGTAAATTTGCAAAATAATGTCAGTTTGCGAGAAAAATCTGAAATAATTAAGGAGTGCTATTCAAAGTCAGGGCAACAGTGTAAAATATTCTGAACGAAATCAAAAATGGTGTGAAAAAATCATTTATCGAATTGGTGTGGAATAACTGATACACTACTGCAATTTTATAATATATGCATGTATTAAATTTGATTGCATTGTTGATATGATCTGTGCATAATCTTTATATTTAATAATGTTATTTTTAATTGGTCATGACTCGACAGATAGGAATAGCCGAATTTTATCATCACTTAAACATGAACGCAGTATTAGTAGCATAGCTTAGAGTGTATGCATTAATTAAAGATACGTAAAAAATGTCAAAGCCTTTGTGGAGAAATCGCATTTATATCTACTTGATGCTATCAAATAACTACAAAATGCAACCGAGTGTATTTGGGGCGACACATCTGTTATCCTGGATTTATCTAAAGTTGACATGTTTACATATTGTCAATCAACCACGTATGTACGCGGTGCAATCAAATTTCAATTCAGAGTTAGATTTCAATGTTTTGCGGTCTAGAGACAATGAAATCATGTTTAACCATTTTTTGATGGATATCTGGATGTGTGTATATAGATTTTCAGTAGAATCGATTGTGCCGCTTCTAAGCTATTAACATGAATTAATTTCTTTTTTCAACTACGACGCAAAATTCATAAACAATTGTAATAAAATTTGATTCTTCAGTTTGGCTTCATTTTATTTGAAACTGATTAGTAGTGATTAGATTTTGAGCAAAATCTGCAGAGCTATCCTTCAGTTATTTGCAAAGATAGAAATCTTGATTTACCCGCTTGTTAAATTTATAACAGTAATATGACATAGTGTAAGACTGAAAAACTTGTGTGGTTTGCTTTACAACCATTAATTTTGGACCAACCTGATGCAAATGTTTGCGTTCAACGAAGTCGTATTGTCGGATCTGTTAAACAATATCGTTTTGACAATTAAGATGCAGTGCACCTCTGGCATTTACTCGTCGTCTACAGTTGAACCGACGAACAGCTGTAACAAATTGGGGAAAACGTGACTTTAAATTTTGCAGAGTTTGAAACACTATATACAATGAAAATGAAGGTAACACTTTACTTGGATGATCGAACTCAATCAAACAATTCTTTAACTGGTATTCTCTCAGTAATGAGTTTGGTCAACTCTGTCACATAAATTCCCAAAGGTGTTTTTTTTTTTATTAAAAACTTCGATGATACCTACACGTAGAATGTGCTACTGACAGATTATCATTGCGTTTGCATGTAATTACTTCCGTTTTTTTTTGTCATAAATGGCTTTGCTTGAGTTTTCTAGAAAATATTAAATTAGCACATGATTACCTCCACTTATTTCTCTCTCTCACAAAATATGATTAGTCGGTTCAAAATAGTCACGCGACTACGTCAAATTGGCGGATTGGCACCAAGCGATACAGTAAAGATGCAAACTGCAGTGCCCACGTAGTGCTTGGTAGATCGAGGTGTGCAGTGTTGAAATAATATAAACTTAATCAAATTTCAGCATGGTTCTGAAATCCTGCATTTACAAAATAGAAAGTGACAAACCAAATGGTTCGAGCGTCAATTTTCACAAGTACGTGATATTAGAAATTGTATGGGTCAGGTTACTGTCTACATTACTTTCCTTTAGAATCAGGTTCTCACATATATTTGATATTATGCAGATTAGCAGTGATACATGAAATACATTCTTTTCAATCATAAACAAGTTTTACATAATACAAGCGCTAAGCAGTAATTCATTATTCATGTCTATTCTCAATTATCGTTCATATTAAGTTTTGTTCAAACATAAGTACTGATAACATAATTATTCTAAGTGCTTAGTTAGTGTCAAAATAAGTAAAGTAAGGCACTAAATTGAGTGTACAGTCAAAGTGCCATTGTATGAATAAAACAATCATTTTTTTTGTCGCAGTTGTTGCTTTGACACATAAATGATTTCAAACCCAAAATCCCAAAAATTCGATTTTAGGGCAATAATTGATTGTTAAATCTTTGGGATTATTGGAAAATATTGATTGTGCATATCTTTAGGATAATGCTTCAATCATTGATTTCGGTTATGCCCCTGTCATACGTGGGCCGAACTTATTCTAACCTCATGGTGCATATAAAGACCCGTTGTACACCTCGAAAACGCGGGGATGCAAAACTCCTATACCCCTCAAGCGATCAGAGTGAAACTTGGGCAGTTAATGCCTTATTTTGGCAAAAAGTGGAGCGTCTTTTTACTTTTTCATAATTTTGAAAAAAAATTTATAGATTAGTTACCACCCATAGAAATTGGCAAAAATTTCACAGTTACACTGAATTGATCGAACTATCCGGTATGATGCCACTCGGCGGTGATGAAACACACATTTTGAGCCCAGTCCTATGAGATTTGATGGTGAAATGACGAAATGGCAGCCGATCTGCTTTTCGATTACGAAGTACATCGAAATCTCATTTTGACATTTGTTACCGACCTGTCATGCATGCCGGTAATTTCTTACCGACACTACACGCATACATTACCGGCATGCGCGTAATATCGGTAACAAATGTCGCCAAAATGAGATTTCGGTGTTCTTCGTAATCGAAAACCAGATTAGCTGCCATTTCGTCAATTCACCATCAAATCTCATGGGACTGGGCTCAAAATGTGTGTTTCATCACCGCCGAGTGGCATCATATCGAATAGTTCGATCAATTCAGTGTAACTGAAAATTTTGCCAATTTCTATGGGTGGTAACTATTCTGTAAATTTTTTTTCAAAATTTTGAAAAAGCAAACCGACGCTCCACTTTTTGCCAAAATAAGGCATTAACTGCCCAAGTTTCACTCTGATCGCTTGAGCGGTATAGGAGTTTTTCATCCCCGCGTTTTCGAGGTGTACAACGGGTCTTTATATGCACCTTAAGGATGCCGCAGCAACCTTCCGCTTTTTTCGTACGTGATAGTGTGTTGTGGTTTCGGAGGCCGAACTTATTCTAACCCTGGCTGCGACAGTCACCTCCGCGTCCCTACGACCGACAAGTTTGTTTCTACATCTCTTTTTCCACAATAGTATCTTTGTCCAATGATGACGCCATAACCGCAACTTTGCAATTTTATAAGTTTAATAAATCAGAAGAAGGGGTTAACTATCAAACAATTGCAACAAACAGTTATTGCCCCACAAACGATTCTCTATCAATATTTGATGGAATTTATTGAGAATATTCAACTTTATACATGATTGTCGGCTAGATACATCTTGAATTTTTTCATGTTTTTTTTCAAAAGATCGGTTCACTATCAAACAATTCTAACTGCACTACAATCATCTACAGACGAACTGCTCTGATCCTACAGTGAAAATTCTCCGAAACTCGGTAAAATCACTTTGTACCGCTAAATAACTTGCGGCGCGTCTCCTTTTTTTTCCTTGGCAGTCAGATTCTTCAATTTTCGTGACTCACCTGCGTTATATTCAGATTTGGTGCGAGCCAAGAGGCAACCAGCCAGCATCAGAATCATCGTTTCGATCTCTCGGGTCCGTTCTAAGAGTAGTATTACAAGGAGAGTTCTGTGCACAGATTCTTGTTACCGACACTTACCGACATTTTCCCCCAGACTCAAACCCTTCTCCGCGATGTCGTCACAGTCTACTGGACCGACCGTCGATCAAAATGGCGCTACCTATTTATCGACCGAAGGTTCAACCTTACCGACAGTCTTATCAGCCGAGGGTCTAAATCTTGCTGTTTTACCGACTGTTTCATCGACCGAAGGTTAAAATCACGTGGTTTTACCATCGGTCTCGCTGTTATTCCCCCCTACCGACGGTTGAGGTTTAGCGGAGACGCAAACCCTTCTGTTCCCAACGTACCCAACTCAGGAATGTTCCGATTAACTTTGAGCGGCTTGCGGTGTGATATTTGACACCCTACATTCCGCAATTAACAGTTCCGAGAATTGTTTTCGTTAACCCGATATCAATTACGTGACATTCTTTTCTCGAAAACTGCTTGTGTGGTCCAAAGACCAGTATGATATCAACCACGTAACATTCGACAATTAATAGTTCCGAGAATGGCTGGGGTGAACCACGTGACATTCCGTTCCCACGAAATCGAACCACGTGACGCTTGTTCGAGTCCAAGATCCGGTGCGTTATCAACCACGTGACATTCTTATCAAAAGCCCAAATTCTGAAGTGATTTTAACCATGTGACATTCTTTTTCCCCCGCCAAATACCTCTCCAGGACTCTCATGTAACGAACCCTTGTGTTTATGTTTTGCAAACGGAGAAGTGTGATATCGTATGGCGGCCCCTCATGCTCACCGAATGACACGACACCACGTGCAATAGACACACGTATAACTCGCTCTATAAAAAGGATTACCATCACAGCAAACGATCATTCATGTTTAAACCTTTCAAGAGCACGTGAGAAGTAAGAAAGATGGAATCCGCGAAATGTTTGAAATTGATCAACATTATGGAATCTGCGTACAAAATGTTGGACAAATCATCGCTAACGGAGATTCAGAAATGGATTAAATTTGGGACGCAAAATATCCGGCTTCTAAACAAAATTCTGCGAAAGGTTCAACGATGGGTGAGAAAACGAAAATTATTACAACGATCGGACTCTTGAAATCGCTGGCAGAAAAATTCAAACGGCTTCGGAGAACGGGAGACGGTACGCGGAAACAAAGACGAAGCGATCGCGTACACTGGGAAGAATTGGAGTCTGCTTTTGAGGAAAGAATACGAACCGGATCCATCACCAATTTGAAACATAAAGACATGGAGAGGTTTCTAGAAAACGCAAAGCTACTTGCTGTGACAAGACTGAAAAACACTTTGAAGAAAGCAAGGAGTCTAAAAGTCAACGCTATCCTGGCTTGTAAATTCGAAGTAAAGAAGAATGATCACACAGTAGAAGAGAACAAATTCTTTTATACGAGAAACGAAATCATCCTCCAGACAACGGATATTACCGAATGGTTCATCGAAAATGTAACAAAGCGTTTGTTAACAAAGGTGGAAGATTTCCAGGAAAAGGATTCAGGCTGGTCATTACTTGAAATTATAAATCTTGCCGTCAACATCAACAAGTATACACCGCTCCGAGGTGGCCTGTATACCTACACCCCATTACCGAAGCACATCAGAGATAAGAAGGCTGTGGTGAACATCCGAAGCAACGACTCGTATTGCTTTCTTTGGTCGGTCACCGCAGCTCTGTTCCCAGCTAACAACACCCATCCTGACCTAACCGGGCTCATACCCACATTTCAGCTCAGTGCTACGGTATGATAGTATAAACTTTCCTATGTCTCTAGACAAAAATACCATTTCAAAATTCGAAAAACTCAACAGACTTTCCATCAATGTTTATGGTATAGACCAAGATGGTGGGGAAAAAAGTGAAATAGTACCGATTCACTTGAGTCAGAATAAGTCTGATAAACCCGTAATTCATCTCTTGGCAGTGGAAACCGAAATGACAGACGATGACGATGATGTTGATATGGAAAATTATAAAAATAACAGAACCTTTCATTTCGCTTGGATTCGAAATTTATCTCGATTAACTAGTTCTCAAATTTCTAACCGGAATGGTCGTACTTGGTTATGTAATAGATGTTTGTTGCACTTCCAATCTGAAAAATGTTTGACAAAGCATATATTTTATTGTACAGATTTATACGAAACCAAAGTCGAATTACCCACAGAGGAGGACAAAATTCTAAAATTCAAAAATTTTAAGCACAAGGTAATAGTACCGTTCTGCATTTACGCAGATCTTGAATGTTTGTTGCAACCCACTCATGATAAAGTTTCGAAAAATAGAACAATTTACCAAAATCATAAACCTTACAGTATAGCATATTACCTTCACTGCAGTTTTAACGATTCTATTTCAACGTTTAAGATTAACCGTGGGGAGACTTGCATCGAATGGTTTGTCAATGAGTTGGAAAAAGTAGCACATTCGTTACAACCGTATTTCGAAACTGTTGTACCTATGGAGTCGCTGAACTTCAATCAAATTAACGAATTTAATTTATCAACGGTATGTCATATTTGTGAAAAGCCGTTCACGCGCGAAGACGTGAAACACCGTGATCACTGTCATTTCACAGGAAAGTACCGTGGTCCTGCACATCAAAGCTGTAATCTTAATTATCAAAACTCGCATACTATCCCAGTGATATTCCATAATCTGTCGGGTTACGATTCGCATTTTTTGATTAAAGCATTGGCCACAACTTTTCAGGGTACTATTCAGCTTCTACCCGTGAACAAAGAAAAGTACATTTCATTCACAAAACATGTCAAGGGAACAGATATAAAGTTTAGATTCATAGATTCGTTCCGTTTTATGCCCAGCAGTCTCGAAAAATTGGCAACATATTTGAATGATAATCAAAAAGCAATTACACGTAAATTTTGCACTAGCTTTGAAAAATTCGAGTTATTAACCAGGAAAGGTGTTTTTCCGTATGAGTACATGGATGGTTGGGAGAAGCTCGAGGACGTAAAGTTACCACCTAAAGAAAGATTTTATTCAAAATTAAACAACCAAGATATTTCGAATAACGATTACGCACACGCGTGTAAAGTTTGGCAAGCTTTTAACCTTAAAACGTTTGGGGAATATTTAGACTTATATTTTCAAACTGATGTTTTTCTGTTGGCTGACGTTTTTGAAAACTTTCGACAAAATAGTTATGCAACGTACAACCTGGACCCGTTACATTAATCTACAGCGCCCGGTCTTTCGTTTGACGCAATGTTGAAATGTACCGGTATCGAACTCGAGCTTCTCACTGACATAGATATGCTTATGTTTATAGAAAAAGGTATTCGAGGTGGTGTGTCCCAATGCTCTTATCGATATGCAAAGGCTAACAATAGATACATGGGAGATGCTTTCAATCCAGCGCTCGAAGAGACTTATCTCATGTACTTCGACGTTAACAACTTGTACGGCGCGGCTATGAGCTTTGCTCTGCCACGCAGTTCTTTCGAATGGATATTAGATTTCAGACAATTCGATGTTTTTGCCATCACAGACGAAGCGGAGTTTGGCTACATATTAGAGGTAGATTTGGAATATCCCGAGGAACTGCATGACATGCATAAAGATTTACCACTGTGTCCGGAACACTACACACCTCCTATCTCAGAAAGTAAGCAACCGAAATTGACGACCACGCTACTTTCCAAGCAAAACTACGTTGTTCATTACCGCGTCTTGAAACAATGCTTAGAATTAGGTTTAAAACTAGCTAAAATTCATAGAGTTCTAAAGTTCAGACAAACACCGTGGCTCAAAAAGTACATAGATTTAAATACAGACTTACGCAAAAAATCAAACAATGAATTCGAAAAAAACTTTTATAAACTGATGAACAACGCAGTTTTCGGTAAGACAATGGAAAATGTTAGGAAGTATAGAGATGTCAGGCTGATCACGAAATGGGATGGAAGATACGGTGCTGGAGCTACTATAGCCAAACCAAATTTCCACAGTTGTACAATCTTCGATAAAAATATGATAGTAGTTGAATTGCGTAGAACGACAGTCAAACTCAACAAAGCATTATATGCAGGCTTCTCCATTTTAGATCTTGCGAAGACCTTTATCTACGATTTTCACTACAAGTATATTAAAACGAAATTTGGGCATCAGGCAAAATTAATGTACACTGACACGGATAGTTTGATATATCACTTCACCGTCCCCAACATTTACGAATGCATCAAACAGGACTTGGATAAATTTGATACCTCCGATTATCCACCTGACAACGTCTACGGAATGCCATTGGTTAACAAAAAAGTTCTGGGTTTGATGAAAGATGAGTGTAACGGAAAAATAATGGCGGAATTTATTGGCTTGAGAGCGAAGTTGTACTCATTCAGAGTGATGGGGGAGGATAAGGATGAAAAACGAGCTAAGGGTGTCAAAGGATCCCTCTTAATAACTATAACTTTCCATGATTACTTGAAGTGTGCTTTGGAACACGAAAATTTCGTCGAACATCAGAGTCTGATATAGAGTCAGAAGCATCAGGTCTATACCATTGAACAGAAAAAAGTAGCACTGAGCTGGAACAACGATAAGTGTATCATATTTCGAAACACAACCGATACGCTTCCGTGGGGCTAAAAGACCTGCAGTTAAACTGAGCATCGGTATGAATTGTATCTCTAAGATGTAAAAATAAAGACACATACTTGAAAAATAATTTCGTTTATTCAATATTACATATCAGATTCATTTATCCAACTGTTGTGTGTATTGTCAAAGCGTAGCCACTTGACGTATAATTTTTTTCCCCGCTTCTGGAGCACCTTCTCCACGAGATAGATGTCTGAATGTTCAACCTTGAGGAGCTCCTGTTCGTAGAAACCACCAGCGATGGGTTGACCTTGGTAGTCTTTGAGCTTGTACGTCACAGGATTAGTATTTTCTACTTGGCTTATTGTGAATATTTCAGTTGTCCAATTGGGAGTGTAACCTTTGTCAAAGACGTTTTTGAACTTGCTGATTCGAACTTTGTCACCGGTTTTGAACTTTGCCGGTTTGGAAAATTTCGCTCGAAGCCCTCCGTACGACTGATGTAATACCAGCCTTTCGTTCGCAACGGTGACATCCGATGGTTTCATTCTTATGGTTCGGTGTTTCGTGTTGTTGTAAGCCGATACTAAATCAGATAAGATGTCGAGCCACTTGTAGCTTCCTTGCATACTGAACCGTTTCCACATTTTACTTTTTAGCGTACGATTAAACCGTTCACAGATCGAAGCCTTCAAATTACTGTACGTGGAGTAGAGTTTGATTCCATAGCGTGACATCAGAGATTCAAATTTTGAGTTGTAGAATTCCGTTTCTCTATCCACGTGTAATTTTTTCGGTACACGTCCTTGAGTTAGCACAGATTCCATGGCCTTTGTAACATCATCCCCGGACTTGCTCCTTATCGGTACAGCCCACGCATACTTCGAAAAGATATCAATGACTGTGAGCATATACTTGTAGCCTTTGTTTTGTCCTGCGTATGACATCATATCAACAAGATCCGCCTGCCAGGTCTCGTCGATGCCGCGCACGTCTACACGGCGACGCGGGTAATTCCGGCGTGCAGGCTTATGCAGTTCCGTCACCAGCGTTAGCTTTGTCTCATTCATATTCCAATGGTCTTAGTCTGGTGTCCAATTTGAAAATGATTTCAGCGTTTCGAATCGACAGGTCTCTGCCTGTTTTAAAATCTGCGTAGAAGGTATCCAAAGCTTTCCCCGTGGTAATCTCCAAAGCTTTGATCATTTGATCGAGATTGTCGATTTGTTTTTGCACCACGTTGAATTTTCGTCGTAAGATTTTCAAAGTTACAGCATTGTTTTGCTCAACAGGTTCTGCGACATTGCACAGTCTTTTATTCTGTAGATCGTAATGTCCGTCCGCAGTGATTTGAAATCCGACATCGGGAGGGCCGCGATTACCCGCAGCTGTGTTTTTATCCAGATGCCGTCCGAACACATCGACGCTCATCTCGGAAATGAATGCAAAAGCGATAAGAGCTGCTTAATAAATGATTTCTGCTTCGCGTAGTTCTTCGATAATGGACATTATTTCGTTGTTGTGACCCGGATTTCCCGCCGCCTGGGATGCTAGGAGTAGACAAAGACGCTCCACTAACTCGTTTGGATCATCCCAGAAAACGTATTCCGTTTGAACGCCTTGTCGTGTAATCATAGCTTGCGGAAGTAGACCTTTACCCTTTCGCTGAGGTGATGGTGAATAATCCAACAATTCGGCAATGACATTTCTCAATTTGTAACTGTTATCGCTTCGAATAGCTCCATCAGATGAGTAATACTTTTTATGTGCGTTCGTTTTGAGGATTATGTTTCTATAATTTTCCCGATCTTCGTCGCTCACATAGGACCTGTCCGGCTTCTTTTTGAACAAAAGTTCCAGCAACCCCTTCGTTTTTGGGTAAAGCGTATCCCTAATACGGATCTGGTCACTCTCAAAACTCATCAACGAATCACCAATCATTAGTCCGGTTAAGAGGTTGCGTACACCGTACACGTTGTCCAATTCACTTTTTCTCGTCTCATCTCTCATCATTTCAAAATACTCATTCTCGGTTTCATCAACAGGTGTTTCTACGATTGTTTCATCTCCTGCCGAAGCAAAGGAATCATCCATTTCCGAGACTGTTTCATTGTTCGTTTAATTTTTCATTTGCTTTATTTCTTGTTTAATTTCTGCTACTTCTTGTTTCCCGGGTTTCGTCTCTTTTGTAACATTCACCAGTTCTCGCAACGGGGTCACTACTGGTTTGAAAACGTCGCTCAATTTCCGAGCCGTGGATTCCTTGCCCGACTTGAGCAATCTGTGTTTTCGACGGATCCTCTCGACGCAGCTTGCAAGTGCGCTCAAGGGGGCTGAAAACGCTGTTCAAAAAGCGGGTGGTAAATGTAAAGTGCGAACACCGCGCGTTCTACCGGTACCTTCAAAAGTTGGTGGATTTCTACCATTCTTGATTCCCATTTTCGCTGGACTTAGTGCCACAGGCGCGATAGCTGGTGGTGCGGCAGGTATAGCAAAAGCTGTGAACGATGCGAGTGCTGCTAAACGAGAACTGGAGGAGAGCAAACGGCACAACAAAACTATGGAAGCTATTGCGTTGGCTAAAGGACTTCATTTGAAACCGTATAAAACGGGTCTCGGTTTCCATCTTCCAAAAAACTAGAAGCGAAGCTACCACGTCGAGCGTTGACCGATTGGGACTTGCTGAAATATGCAAAAATCTTCAAGATTCCCTATTTCCGCGGTGTTTTCATGCGGAACGAAATGCCCAAAAACGGTCCACGAAAAAACGAGTCAGCTATAGTCAACCTCGACGACAAAGAGGGTCCGGGAACACACTGGGTTGCTTACAAGAAACGTGACGATAACATTGATTACTTTGACAGTTTCGGTAACCTTCAACCACCCTCAGACCTCATAAAATATCTCGGTATTGGTAGCGTTAAATACAATCATGAAAGGTACCAGGATTACGATACGTTTGAATGCGGACATTTGTGCTTGAAATTTTTGAGCGGTGAGCTATATAAGTATGGTGCATATCTCAACACAGCCAGTCTATCACTCGCAACCATGGATGATTCACTAACGTTAACAATTTCGGGAACCACTTCGATTCTCGAAGCGCAATATTTCCCACGGATTGAACTTGCTCGTGATAAAAGTTATGCTCTTGGCTTGGTAGAATTGTTAACCTTTCATTCGATCTCCAACGTTGATGTTGGTCACAATAAAATTTACGTGGTTGATAGAGTGATCACCATACCTGCCGGCAGCTACGAGATTGAAGGCATAGAGAAGTATCTCCAAAACGTGCTAAGAAACACAAACATCAGGCTCGACATTAAACCCAACAACAACACTTTACGCAGCGAAATCACATGCAACCACATTCTAAACTTTGAACTGAACGATTCCATTGCTCAACTTTTGGGATTCACACCTCGTGTATTGGAGGCTGATAGAACTCACGAATCAGACGTGCCT
Source organism: Diprion similis (assembly GCF_021155765.1). NCBI lineage: Eukaryota > Metazoa > Arthropoda > Insecta > Hymenoptera > Diprionidae > Diprion > Diprion similis. The sequence continues at coordinate 4,735,018 of NC_060118.1, forward strand.
GTAACTATACTCAAGGTCAACGCGTTGCGAGTTGAGTGCAGCATTACCACGCGTGCCTACGTCAACGGACGTAAAATACACACTATTCACGAATTTTTTCCAACCGTCCCACCAGGATATAAGATCGTGGAAGTGCCGTCGCACGTCATTTACCTTCCGATCACCGTCAGGACCATAGATCACGTTCAGCTTCGGTTAGTAGATCAAGACGGAGAATTGGTTAATTTTCGTGGTGAAGTTATAACTGTGAGACTACACATCAAATCTCAATAAACGATGGGTATCGTTTATAACAGACAGCCAAAGAATAGGTATATCAGTAAGTCGACATGTCCCGATCAAGTCAGTCATCGATCGATTCACGAACCGTTAACACCTCGGAACGTAGAGTTCCTGATAGCTCTGGGCTTGAAACTGACACCTTTTGGAAAAGGAAATTCCGGCAAATAAGAATCCGATTTTGCTGTTCCGTCGTCTGCTACGTACCATGGAAGAAGAAATTTAAAACATTCAAACACCGGTCATCTTCGACGAATCCATTGTGCATTACGAAATTCACGCTCACAAACCTTACGCCTCGTCAACTTTCAACAACAGCGATGAAATTCGAATCACCGTTCAGCATCAGATTTATGCATATTACCCGGCAAAAGTTCAGTCCATATCCACGGACGACTCTTGAAAGCTGATGGAACAGCGACTGTGAACACGCAGTTCGTAAACAACGCCGTCTGTCATTTATTTGAAGAAATTCGCTACGAAATTAATGCGGTTGAGATCGACAGAAGCAAGAATGTTGGCTTGACAAGTCTAATGAAGGGTTACGCTTCTCTGAACCCTGGTCAGAGTTGGCTAATGGAAAACGCAGGATGGCTTGGCGTGGAAGAGAAGAAAAAATCAACCGATGCCGAGGGTAATTTTGACGTATTGATACCGCTCAGCACGATACTGGGTTTTGCTGAAGACTACCGCAAGATCGTTGTCAATGCCAAACACGAGTTGATTTTAACGAGATCCAAAACTGATGTAAACGCGATTGTGCAGAGTCAAGAGGAGGAATACAAAATCGTGATCAATACAGTGGAATGGCTCGTACCGTATTTGAAACTTGCGGATCAGAAAAAAGTTGACCTGCTGAATTTGGTTGAGAAAGACCCGCCTATTTCGATGAGCTTCCGCAGTTTGGAATCGTACGGATATCCTTTACTTCTCACTACATCGAAGCACGTTTGGACTGTGAAAACTTCCATTCAGCTTGAAAAGCCTCGATATGTAATTTTGGCCTTCCAAACAAGTCGAAAGAACAAGATCGGCAAGAACGCAAGTCATTTCGATCACTGCAATGTCACGGACGTCAAGCTGTTTTTAAACTCACAATCTTATCCGTACGGTAACCTGAACCTAAACATGAGTCGTAATCTGTACGCACTCTTGTACGAGATGTACGCAAACTTCCAAGCTACCTACTACGACAAGAACCCCGAGCCGTTGCTGACAAGGAGTGAATTTCTTCAGAAGTCTCCCTTATTCGTTATTGACTGTTCAAAACAAAACGAATCCTTGAAGTACGGACCCGTTGACATCCGCCTTAAATTTGAAGCTAAAGCCAACTTTCACGCTGAAACATCAGCGTACTGCTTGATTGTTCACGATCGAATCGTTGAATACAACCCACTCAGTGGTGGGGTGAAAAAGTTGGTATAAAAGCTGACCAATTCCCACCGCCTCTCACAGTCGAAACATGGAGCTCATCGTTGACATACAAGGCTTCCGTAGACCTTGCGACAACACCTTCACGTTGCAAGAATTGGCTGTAATTTCAATCTACTCGGAAGCACCTCCATCGACGTTTCTCTTCAAGCCACCTTACGAATGGGACTGTCTGCACGTCAAATATAAAAGCCAAAATTCATGGTTGCAACGCAATTTTCACGGTCTACCTTGGAGCTGTGGAAATATACCGTTCGAGAAAGTGGAATGGACAATTGAATACGAGCTGAGCAAAGCTCGCAGGGTGTACGTGAAGGGAGAAGAAAAACGAGATTGGCTGCTTAAAATTGTCCCCAAAGTTCAAATCATCGATTTGCTGGACTTGGGCTGTCCATCGCTTCAAACCATTCAAAAAACTTCGGCTGTACATGTACGATGTGACGAGCACACAATACCCAACGCAAACTGTGCAGCTCGAAACTCCATGTTACTCCAAAATTGGTTACTGAATCACCATGTTTTACGGATGGCGACGGTGAGCGATTTGTGCTACTGCGCAGAAGCATCTACAAGAACGATCCCGCATTCCTGGCGAAAATATCATCCTGGTTACGATACTGTTGAATAAAATTATTGTACTAACGTTATAAAGTAATTTCAATAAAGCTTTTTTTAAAATATTTATGCATTAATTTGATACCTCACCTTTCGCTGTTTAGAGTATAATTTCTCCCATACTTATATCATTATCAGGAGGAGGAAGGTTTTAAGCTAAATGATAAACGCATAATAATTTCATTTTTTTTTAAATTTTTTTTTTATTTTTTTTTTTTTATTGAACGCATGACTTTTACAAGGTAGTGGATATACGTGATGTGTAGATCATACATAAATAAATTCAAGTTGGCCATACGGTCCACCAAGGTAGCGTATGCGCAATCGTGCATCCTTACTGGCTGTGGTCACCTTCTGGAACAGCTCTTCGTCTTCTTGGAGGGCTTTATTCAACCGGTTTGGAAGAAAAATGGTAAAGGAATCCTCCAAGTCTGCAACCACTTTGTCGCCGAACTTCGTTTTCACTCGACGAACACTGCTTACTCTGTACTCGTAGTATTCGTCAAGGTCTGCCAGCTTTTCCAATGGCAAGAAAGTCTCCAAGCGTGCGATTTCATTTAATTTTGCGAAGTCCATGATGATGGTTACTGTTGACTCGTATTTCCTCAAATCTTCTTGTGAGTTGATACAGTTCGGATCTGATTTTTAGGAGTTGTTTTACTTCTTCGATATTCTTGATTAAAAATTGTTACAGTTCGGATCTGATTTTTAGGAGTCGTTTTACTTCTTCGACCTTCTTGATTAAAAGTTGTAGACGCTTCTTGAATTCACGTTGTTGTTGATGTGGAGTACTTTTCATGAAGAACAGCTTGGAACTGACGCTAACCTTTGCGATTCCAACTTTTATAACACTGATCCCCCACTTGCGTTTTGAAATTTGGTGGGGAGGGGAAAAGAATGTCATATGGTTAAAATCACTTCAGACTTTGGACTTTTGATAAGAATGATACGTGGTTCGATATCGTGGGAACGGAAAGTCACGTGGTTCACCCCAGCCATTCTCGGAACTATTAATTGTCGAATGTTAGGTGGTTGATATCGGGTTACCGAAAACAATTCTCGGAACTGTTAATTGTGGAATGTAGGGTGTCAAATATCGTGGTTCACCCTAGCCATTCTCGGAACTATTAATTGTCGAATGTTACGTGGTTGATATCATACTGGTCTTTGGACCACAGAAGCAGTTTTCGAGAAAAGAATGTCACGTAATTGATATCGGGTTAACGAAAACAATTCTCGGAACTGTTAGTTGCGGAATGTAGGGTGTCAAATATCACACCGCAAGCCGCTCAAAGTTAATCGGAACATTCCTGAGTTGGGTACGTTGGGAACAGAAGGGTTTGCGTCTCCGCTACACCTCGACCGTCGGTAGGGGAGAATAACAGCGAGGCCGATGGTAAAGCCACGTGATTTTGACCTTCGGTCGATGAAACAGTCGGTAAAACAGCAAGATTTAGACCCTCGGCTGATAAGACTGTCGGTAAGGTTGAACCTTCGGTCGATAAATAGGTAGCGCCATTTTGATCGACGGTCGGTACAGTAGACTGTGACGTCATCGCGGAGAAGGGTTTGAGTCTGGGGGAAAATGTCGGTAAGTGTCGGTAACAGGAATCTGTGCGCAGAACTCTCCTTGTAATACTACTTCTAAGCTTCCAAATTGATATTTCTCCGATGATACGGTGAGGCAGTAATAATTGCGAATATCTTGTTGGAGATCGATCCCATCGACCTCCGTATGAGTATGTCTATGTTGAGTGTCTATGTTGCATGAGTTTGAGTGTGTGTATGTAAGTATGTGTTCTAAGGAGTGTGTGATAATCTGCGTGCGGTATGGACGACTGAACGAAAAAAAGGGATTAGGATGAGCGAACAGCACGAACGAAAGGATAAAACTTAGTATGTATGAAAGATCGAGAGAGTAAGGACGCGAATGCTAAATCGAGAGATAATCAATTATAACGAACGAAAATCCATTTAATAACGCGTAGATAATTTATTAATCGTCTTCTGGGAACCATGTTCCGGTTCGCTTAATTGTAATGTTGTTTAATTGATTAATATATTTATAATTATATTTTGCCGGCACGCTCAGCTTTAATATTATTAGTGAATTCACCTCCCTCTCTCTTCCTCCCGTTAAATCTTTAATAATCTACTTCTCGGATTTCATACACTTTTATGGTCACACAATCAGTCCATCGTCAGGTTGTGCCGCGTGCTTCTCCTCGGAAATGAACGTCGTTTCCGGAACCACGAACTTCGTTGTGTTTCACCGGACGTGACATTTTCCTGATTTCATTCCCACCAGTGGCTAACAATTTGCGACCGCAGGATTGTTTGTACGGAAGTATCGCGTTAACAATGAAATGATACAAAAATCGTGTATAGTGAACGTATTTTTTGTATCGGACGAACTTCGAAACGTCAATTTTCAAAACTCATAACTTTACAGATAAGTGATAAACCGAATACCGTCCAGTAAAGTTCACATATTCTTGGTAACTTATGAATTTATTCTACTGCAATTATTGGATGTTACAGCAGATGAAATTCATTTTATTTTTTAACTTCAATAATTCTAGTTCTAATATCTAAGGTTTCAGTTTACAGTACAGTCTAGCAAACATTCAATGGCATTTATCTCTCTTGTACTTTGCCGTATTGAAATTTGTAAGTTTTATACAGAAAATAAAATAAAAATACCCAATAATGTCCATACATATTGTTACAAAGGGTAAAATCACCCGTTTTACCCCCCTTTCAAATGATCTAGTAGTCGGCAAGTGACGTAAGAAGTCTAAGCGTTCTTATGTCATAAACTGAATAGGATTCATTTCATCATTCATAGGCTGTATCAACCATTACTATTGTAAAAACAGTCCTCTTTCAGACTCGAAACTGAAAACACATGTAACCATTGAAAGTATTTTTCTCAATTTTTCTCATTTATCGCCTTCTATTGATTCCGCCAACGAAGCTCTCGTATACCCACTTTTATTCGAAACGCGAGTCCGCTTCAATATGTATAATTGAATTCACAACAATATAGGTTTTTGGAGTCGCTTACGGTTGGCGGTTGTACTGCGGCGTGTCAACAAGCACGGCGAACACCAACGTTTCCATAAAGTTTGAAAAGTGAGAGAAAAAAAGAAGAGAAAAGGCGAAGGAAAGCGAAGCCACAGCTCAAACTCTGCCTTGAACAGCATGACGAATAAATAAGCAGCCTCTATGAACACGTTGTGAAATAGTCACTCGAATCTGTACCTAACTTTAATATGTTCACGAAAATGTTTCTCGTTAGCGAGGCCAGATGTCACGCATCATTGTCGACTGCTGAAAGACTCGCAAGTGTTTCATCTTCCTCTTATGAAAGATTTAGTATCCATGATAATGAATTATCAGTATATTCTATTTACCTGGTATTCAAACACGTGATAAAGTCATTGCATTTCGTGCATTTTTCTGATAGTCTCTGTATGCTTTCCGATACCTATATCCCATACTCACGAGTTCCGTGAGATCGCGCACTACGCAAAGTTTTTATTTTCTCGCAGAGTTGGAATTCCTTTCGTACTTCGAATTACCCGAAGATCCGTATTATAGGCACAGATTTAACGTCTTGGAGAGATTTTATCACTTCGGCCGGAAAACTGATTTCAACAATTTCCGACCGCTTTTCTATTTCAACCAAACCTACTTTACTCGACAGTCTGTAATTCATTGCCCATCATTCGTATACCCAAGAAGGGTGTGAGTGCAAGGTATCCGCAGTATACAAGATCATTCTGACGTTAGTCCTGTTAAGATTCGATGTAACGGGGACGCCTTCCAATTCAGCATTGTTGGGCGAGATGATGTCTCGCCACTCAAAGTTCGAACGTTCGTATTCGAAGAAATCGCACAACAGTGCTGTCGGCTCTCGCCGTCTCGCATACACGATTTCAGCTCCTACAATCAATTCTTCTGAGGGGCGCTAGACAAAAAAACGGAATAGACACAGCGTTTCGAAACCTAATTCGGTATGTCGAGTAATCTAAATTATTTACACCAATCCGCGAGTTGTTTTGACTCGGAGAGAACAATTTACTCTGTCATTTTTTCAATGCAACTATCTCAGAGTGGCTCTTACGTATCACCGTGACAAGCATTCTTCCACCAGCCTGCGAATCCTTGGTCATCTTCACCATGCAGGTGTAATCGCGAGTGTTTCCATCCTCAGCATCTCCGACAATTATAGTCCAGTCGATCCCACCGTCAGAATCACTGAAAGAAGTAACGCGTTCCCCCTCCGTCATCTACCAACCCTCGTATCCCCGAACACTAACGCTGCAAGTTAAGGAGGCGCGGCTGCCTGCTGTTGTATTTTCCGCATCTCGAGTTACATTCATTGTCAGTACCGAAGACATCATGTCAAATGGCGATTCTTGTCTCGCTCCTAATTGTTTTCCGCCAGCTGTGAAGTCGTATGGTTCAGATTCATTGTCGAATTCTATATCGACATGACGTTGTAGGATATTCAATCTTTTAATTGTATTTTGGCTGTGATTGTTATACATATAACGGAATAGAGTGAAAATAAAATATTGTGTAACAATGGACGAAAGTTGCGATCGTCAACTTTTGTTCCGTGTCACACACGATAGTTTTTATGACAACTGCGTGAGAAGTGGTCGGGCCTTGCGTGGTAGTTTTGCGGGACGCGAATGGCCAATTTCTTCTCCCTTAGGACGAAAGTGATCTCCCAAGGGACAATCGTGAAACAATTGTGAAATGCACATGCGCGAATCCAACCTTACAACACTTGAAGAAATTCGCGACTTTTGACCCGCTTTCCATGCGCGTGCGATGAAAAAAAATGGTACTGCAACCTCACCACGTTATCATCATCAGTCTTGGGTGACGCCCAAAGAAAGAAACGTGAAGAGGAACATATTGAATACATGAACATCCTACTCATTTCCGACTAACAGAGCTGTGAAAAACAGAGAAATAACAGAGTTACGTAAAGTTTTCTTTTCTTCCATTTTCCGACTTTGCCACAGTTTACAGTAACTTACAGATGTCTAAGCACGGAGTGTCTGACTGGACGGGTAGGTATGTATGTACATTGACTCTGTTACATTTTGGATCGAGTTCCGCTTTCTCATTGTAGTTTCGTCATAATTTGAAGTTTACGCGAGGTTTGTTGTGTGCGAAACACAATGGTGTCGTTCTGCATGTGAGGCTGGCGGGGATTGCCACATCACGAAATCCAGCCACCGTGTGTGTAGAGGATGTGACGTCCTAACAGTCAATTCCGGACAACTTAAGAGTTAGACTCGAAATTGAGTCGCGAAAATGAACTGGGACGTAGTACAATCAGTAGTTGTGGGTCGCCAATATCGATTAATCACTAAAGTGAAATGGGCAACATTGATAAATTCGCGTAATGGGGTTGATGATTTGGAAAGAATTCACTATAATGGTAATTTAGAAGTCAACTTACCTTTGTTGCTCGAACTTGGTAGGAACTGCACAACAGGTAGCTTCGTGGAGCGGCGAAGGACCAGGTAGTTGAGGTGCGGTCAATTAAAATTAAAGGGTTTTAATTTTTAATAAACTTAAATGTTTATTCATTCACGTTTTAGTTAAAAGTACAAAATACACCAAATGATGCTCTCGGGCGGAGTGACAGGGTGACGGTTACAAACTTATGAAAAATAATGCTCTGGAACACAGCGACAGGGTGATGGTTACAAATTTATGGAAATTAATGCTCTCGGGCAGAGCGACAGGGTAACAGTTACGAATTTAGTTAAAATAATGCTTCCGGGCGGAGCGACAGGGTAACAGTTACAAAGCCCGGTTAGCTTCTAGGTGGCTACCCAAGCTCTCTTGTTTCGGTTTTATAATATTTAATAATTTGAGTTTTGGATGTTTTCGCTGGTGGCTTCATGTAAGGACTCAGAATTATTCTAAAAATGTCCTTAATATTAGATAAGCAATAGCTGAGTGGTTGATTATCGAATTTTAATAATTGTGTAAAAGGAGCGCACAGGTGTGCAAGATTGAACAGGTGATTGGGAGTGTGTTGCGTTTAAGTATGTATAGTAACGTTTGCGGGGTTGCTTCGCCTTCAGGGTTTATTCATAATATTTAACATTTAATATTAAAGGTAAAGTAATATCGGCTGATAGGCTTTTTCATCTACGATTGAATATATCCCTCAAGGCTCTGCAACGTTGCCAGTGCAGCGCACTGATTCTGAGAATTTGAGTAGCGTCACCTAGCCTTAGGTTGGCGGTGGTGTGACATGGTATGAACCAGATTTGCCCGTGGTACAAGCTTGTAATATTATTTGGAATCAACATTATTTTATCAACTTAGTTTTGCCTTATCTCTTTGACACGGGAATAAGCGTAATAATTTCCCAGATACTTAGGTGTTGTAAGAATAGCGGATTAATAGTAACAATTCAAACATAATAATATTAGTAATAACGCAAGTAGGATAATAATTTGATCATTTAAGAAGAATGTTTTGGTTTATATATTTCGAGATATTGAGATATAAATTGATGAAATTTAACATTCTGATAATATAAAAAAATAGGTATATATTTATAGGTGTATGCAAGCGTTGGATATAAGTATAGATGCAAGCGTAGTATTGTTGGGGATATATGTTGGTTGTGTCTACGGTATCGTTACCGACGGAACTACTCCGTGTAAGACATGCCTGCCTATAATACGGCGTTTAGTCTTTGCTCTCTTGGCAGTTTTACTCTAGGGGATTTTGTAGACTTGATTAATGCTTAAATAACACTCTCAGCGGTTTGAACAATAGCCGTAGTATTACTGAGGTTCTGTAAAAGGATCTCGCGACCTTTGAGGTATGTATATCCCTTCGATTAATAAAACAAACACACTCCTGCAAATAAACTACAGAGACGCTGTTGGAACCATAGACCGCGAACACTTCCGGATAATTCAGAAATTATTTTGAATAAAATAATTGTTGACTGTTTTGAGTTTTCATCTATGATCATATCTATGATCGAATGCATCCCTTAAGATGCATATAAAGACCCGTTGTACATACACCTCGAAAACGCGCAGATGCAAAACTCTTATACCGCTCAAGCGATCAGAGTGAAACTTGGGCAGTTAAGGCCTTATGTTGGCAAAAAGTGGAGCGTCTTTTTACTTTTTCAAAATTTTGAAAGAAATTTTACAGATTGGTTACCACTCACAAAAATTGGCCAAATTTTCACAGTTGCACTGAATGGATCGAACTATCCGGTATGATGCCACTCGGCGGTGATGAATCACACCTTTTGAGCCCCGTCCCATGAGATTTGATGGTAAGATGACGAAATGGTAGCTGATCTGGTTTTTGATTACGAAGTACAACGAAATCTCATTTTGGCGACATTTGTTATCGATCTTTCATGCCTGCTGGTAATTTTTTACCGACATTACACGCATACATTACCGGCATGCGCGTAATGTCGGTAACAAATCTCGCCAAAATGAGATTTCGGTGTACTTCATAATCAAAAACCAGATCAGCAGCCATTTCGTCATTTCACCATCAAATCTCATGGAACTGGGCTCAAAAGGTGTGTTTCATCACCGCGGAGTGGCATCATACCGGATAGGTCGATCTATTCAGTGCAACTGTGAAAATTTGGCAAATATCTGTGAGTGGTAACTAATTTGTAAAATTTTTTTCAAAATTTTGAAAATGTAAAAAGACGTTCCACTTTTTACCAAAATAAGGCATTAACTGCCCAAGTTTCACTCTGATCGCTTGAGCGATATAGGAATGTTACAATCCCGCGTTTTCGAGGTGTACAACGGGTCTTCATAAGCACCTTAAGCCCACCATTTCCGAGAATTCAATGTATAGTCAACGAATGTCCGTCTATATGTTACCTATTTCTTGCCTGTAGGATGGTTCAAAGATGACTTCACGACCATGGACATACGAACGACCACGGACTTAGGAACGACATATGTCCATGGCTGATTTTAGAACGCGCCGAGGTTTTCGTAGTCGAAGGTAGTTCGTATTCACAGTTAGAAATTAAGACAACAAAAGTCATTTTGAGAATTCGAGTGATAATAACTTGTTTACGGTAATGTGTACAACTTGATGGTGTTTATTTGTGAAAAGGCAACGTTTTATAATTTTGTACAATGCCAAGCAAGAAAAAAAAATACAATGCTCGTTTCCCAGCGGTAAGTTATACTAACCATACTAAACAAACCGAACCCTACTTCATCGTGTATTTAATTATTTATTGTTATTATAAACTTGACAGACTTGATCAATTCAGAAACCTGAATTCTATAAAAATACCCTTCAGATTTCGATGAAACAATCAGCATGTTTGTAAAATTTTTTAAAGGCTTCAACCTGTCACTCTTATCTGTGGTCAACATTTTTCAATAAAAACATAACCTAAAATTTACCACACTTGACCATTCATTCGCACGTTTACTCCGTTTTTTCACAGGGACGTATCAAGAAGATCATGCAGACGGACGAAGAAGTAGGAAAAGTTGCTCAAGCTGTTCCTGTCATAATCTATATCCTTTTTATACACTGAGCTTACCTATTAGAATTACTGCGGTCTGTTTTTTTTCCTCGTTTGTTTCACACTATTCATGTCCTTAACTCGGAATCACCTAGAACTCTAGAGTTATTTGTAGAATCATTGTTAACGAAAACAATGCAAATAACGAGTGCCAAAAATGCCAAAACTCTTAGTCCGTCTCATATGTGAGTATATGCATCACACATTAATTGTCATAAATTATCTTATGCTAAATATATAAAAAATTTAATTTTTTCCCGAAGGAAGCAATGTATCCTTTCTGAAAGTCGCTTTGACTTTCTGAAAGACTTGGTGAAGGGACTTCCTGATGTTACCAGTCCTGACGATGACGTACCCACACCGCCAGCAACTCCTGCACCTCAGTTGCCTCATGGGCAAATAAACCCAGCCATTTATCCACCTGTTTCGAGACATGATGCGACAGGGTATGATGTTTTTAATATATCCTCTGGAAAATAACTATTATTTAAAGCAAACAATTTGCATGATGCTTCTATATTGATCATGAACAAAGATCCAAACTCGTTTGTCTTTTTATCTCTACAGAATACCGAATATGGTATCGGCGGTAACCATTACGCCAATTCGCCCCAACGCAAGAGAGAACAGAGGGATTGGATTTCCCAGTGCTGCTTTGTCAAGCGAAAGTACTAAAACACCAATCTCGAATTTTCAATCGCCGTTGCCTGCATCGTTTAATGTTAGCCAACCAAACTTTTACACTGAAGTAAACCCACTCAATTTGTCAACAAATTCTAACAGCGTAAATACAACCTATAAATCAACGTCGAATTACAGCAACACTGCCAATATCGATGAAGACTACGACACGTAGTCAATTTTCTCACCTATCGTCAATCGATTGCTGCAGTGAGTTCAATTACAGGCGTGCCAATGCCTTACACACGCAAATGAGTTTTTTTATAAATTTGTCACTAGTATCTGGATTGTAAGTCTACTTAGTATGTCTGATTTTACATACTTAACCGAATACTCGAAAATCCGTGATTATTGTGATCATTTGACTTTAAAGTATAAGCATGTGACTTCACCAAAGCCTAAATAGCATATTTGTTACGTGATATACTGTATAAATTTTTTTCGACCGACTTTTGGATTTAGCCTTCTCTGAAAGGCTGGCTATATAATTTTTGTTTATAGCATTCAAATTTATAAATAGTTGGAGATAATCGTATCTCACTTTGTTAGCCGGTTCTATAGTAGACTCTGGGTACTAAAACGATTTGAGTTCTATTTTCCAAAATAGAAATGACTATACTGACGTGTTACCTACAGATAATGTAATTAAAATCAAATGGGTATATTATACAGCGGCACAGCTTGTTTTCGTTACTGCAATAATTTTGCACCGAAATTATTCACGAAGAGACTAAACACAAATGATAATATATAACACTTGATTTCGATTTAAGCTACTTCTTTTTATACATATTAGAATTATGCAAGCGTATATATGTAGAAATGTAGGCAATTTGAGTTTTTTGAAGAGTCGAAAGTCTGTTTGTGAGAATGTTATTGTAAATATCTACTATATATTCGTTGTTATAGTTCTATTTAATAGTAGATTTCAAACACTGTATGTAGTATATGTCTAGCTATAGCTTGCGACCTCAAAATCCAGTCGTAGTTTCTTCGAGCAGGGGGTGTGGTCGAAATTTGACTCTCTCTTCAAATATTGATCCTAGAAGAAAACTAAATTTTTTCATTATATTTTTTCTAATAAAAACTGATATTCCGACGTGAAATTTAAATCGAATCATTGTTAAAGACTGTATAAAATTATTATTCTTTGAGGGATTAAAGTAAATAAACTTCAAAACGACTAATTTTCTGAAATAATATCTAGAATCCTTTAAACCATATTTAACCTGTAGAGGTAAAAATTTCGGGAGAAAATGCATTTTCAATGGAGGTCACAGCAATAAAATTATCGACAAGTGTTTGCATTCTTATTTATTCGACGCAGATATTTTTTGTAACTGTGGAATAGCTGTTTGCAACGTCATCTGTGGTTTTTTATTTGCTTAAAATACTGCTCGGAATCAAGGACAGGAGTTCTATTTGAGTTACGACATATGATTGATAGTACCCAATTTCCAACACAATGAACTTATCACGAACAAGTCATCAAATGATGTTTATTATTCTTTCCATATCCGGAATAAATATAAGGAATTCGGAATATTGTATTTCAACAAACAACGGAGATAGACAGTGATGTAGTATAATACCTGATCATGGATGTATCTTTGTTGATAACTTTTTTTAATTCAATTTCACAAGTGAAGCTAGGAAGTCAATTACTGATCTCAATTTATAATGCAGTAGTGAGTGATTCTGCTACATTTGGCTTTCGATAATAGAGTTCTTAACTAACAATAAGATACAGTTGTAATGAGTCATTGGTTGTTTAAATGACATCGAGTCAAATGTTGCATGACGTTAAAAACAGCTACTTTATCTGCATTGGAAATGCATCATTTCCTAGAACTGTCGACTTTATGAGATGGTAATTTTCTAGTGGATTTTATAAATTATGGCGAACAATTGTACGTCTAAGATTTTTTTTCCCACAAGGTGTGTGAAAATATTAATTTTTGGAAAGTTTTTAATAACGGATCGATTTTTATACTACTCCAGGGTATCAATTCTTGTTAAAAACGATTCAATCAAAAAAATTAGTAATCTTCTAGCATCAGTATTTTGAAGGATTTTAGTATCAGTAAGGGAGCATAAGTTCACGTTTTGATAAGGGAAATCAGTATATTAAGGGGTAAGGAAGCTTCAACTACTTCCCCCCCTTCACACACCCCCTCAACTAAATCCCTTTCTTTGTTTGTTTGTAAAACAGGAAACTTGTATAATGCATAAATATCCAAATTCACTGTCGAAATGCATGAAAAAAAATGGATATTCATCAGTATTGAAAACATTTGTATACGTGATTGTAAGCAAGGAAAATTTTGAAAGTTTGAACGCTAATGCGTTGACGGAAGAATATAGTGAATCCCAGTAAACGGAAAAAGATTGAAAACAATAGTAAATTTTTAATTGACTGAATTCATTTTCCGATCCCAGGACACAATTTAAAACAGTAGTTTGGATGACTACTTGAATATGTTTCTATATCAATAAGTGGTTATCGATTACAAGGGATTTACACGTATTGTTACAGTTTTAAAAAACAACTAATCATACTTACATTAGTGTAATTCGACATGTGCAAAGAAATCCTTTCTAAACCATGAAAACATTCGAAATGTTTCATTACGGACTGACTAGATTTAAAAAAATAAACCAATAGAAAACTGTGAAACTGCTAATACCATCCAAGGATTTAAAAGAATTCAAATAATTGTAGTTTTCAAATGAAAATTAATTGATAGAATTTGAATTGTTCAGGACATATTAAAATTCATTTCAGGTAAGTTGAAAGTTGGGGAATTGTGTGTTTGCAGATTGAATTGAATTCAAACTGCGTGAAAATTGAAAGAAACCAAATCTTGAAGACGCATATTCAAAACAATAGATCGTTTGATCCGGATTGATTTTTCAATCATGTAATACGTTTTCATGAATCATACGTTTCAATATTTCTTCGTTTACTGGGCTGAATCGGGATTGGTCCGACGTCACCAGGTACATACATTCATTGGCATCCATTGTCAAAAATGAACATCGGGTGATTTTTGTTGCACCCGCCTGCACGTGTTCAAGTGAATTTTTCGGTATAGATTCTCAAGTTTCTAAGATCCAGTAAGTGGTATCATACTTCAATTTTTTTAGGATCATGTTGTCTCACTTCAAATAATACTTAAAAACTACTTTGAACCGAGAATGAGCGTTGTTTCTCAATATGAAACCATATTGATTTTCGCCAGCTCTTGAATTTTCCTGTCAAATGTCTTGAAAACCATTTTTCTTAGACTCAAGAAATTATTACTAGCCTAAAAGTATCGGGCGTGACATAATACTGGAAAATTTCACCGTTTGCGATCATTTTTGCACTAACGATTCGAAAACACCTAATCATTTACGAAAATTCAGTCCGCGAATTCTGTAAAGTCTTTATACAGCTTTGGTCGACAACGATAACGTTTACTGCAATTTCATTGAAGTACCATTATTGAACATTATTAGATACATACTGTAAATCGATAGGCCGAGAGAATAAGTATTGTACATACCAAGAATTTAATAAGTTTCTTGCCATTTCGGCGTATAGAGTGGAGAAATTTGCCTATACATGTTTTTTTGTGAAAGTAGCAAAAAAAAAAAAAAATCAGCTGAGATTTATTCCGAACGCATTAGGAAAGTGCTTTTTAATACTAATCTTAAGTGCCGTCGATTTCAAATATTCCACAGTTTCAATGAATCGAAGGGTGAAATTCCTTTCGCAATTAAACAATACGACCACAATGATCAGTTTGGGTGCAAGGAACCATATTTCATAATTTTATTAAAAATAATTGATTTAATTTCTTATATCGTCGCGTCGCCATAAGCTAAAGAGCCTAAACACCAAGCCCTGAAGCCTACTGTTGGGAAAAAAGGTCGATAATTGTGGATATTAACTTCCGCTTCTATTTGAACTGACCATATAGTAGTGCAATCGGGTCTGAGGATAAGAAAGAAAAATTTGGCTCCACGTAGACTCATGTCACGTTACTTTTTTTGTACCAAATTGAAAGAATTATCTCTAGGAGTATAGTAAATTGGCAGTACAAAATTTCTACGTCGAAGAAAGTGATATCATGTCTAAAATAAGTTCGGACTTGAGCACATTGGGTTTTTTACTTATTTGAAATTGTCAATAGACAATTGAGCCCAGTGTTTTCGCTATGACATTGGGAATTTGAATTTATCCAAGAACCCTTTGCGAAGGCTACGACTAAACTAAATAAACAATCCTTACAACAAAAAATTTCATGATATTGACTGTACTCGAACTATAGAAAAAAAATTTCGCGGTACTGAGGGTTATATAACTGTTGCACTCTTACCGACAGAGTTATCTTTATATTGTACGCATTTTTATAGGCAGTAACTAAGGGATTTTTCGGGATTTTATCTGGATTGCATAAAGAGTATAATGATATTTCACAGCACTATGTTTATACAATATTCAAGGTAAGAAAAATAAATCACAATTCACATTCGTGTTCTAGTGATTTACTCTCCTGGTGTAAGCATTGCATGAAAATAGTGCAGTGACGTATCATTTTACTTGTGATTACTTATAGAATCCCGTAATATTCTCCGGCCATGAATATTATTGCCAACAGTGAGAACAGTGCAAAAATAATTTGGTTGATAAAGGTAGAACTGTTACATGCGTTGTTGCCTGTAATTCGAACAGTTTGATTCAGTAACTGATGTTATTATAATATTTGAATTCATGGAAATTGTATTCTTTCAGAATGCGCAACTTTTGTGTGAATTCGAATAGGTCAAATTGCATTAATACAAAAACAGCTTTAGTCCAGACATTTCTTTGTGTTCGCAAGTAACAATTTTTTCATCAACATTTTATTTGTTATTGCCAATAAATATGAAGAGCAAACGAACCGTGCAAGTACAAGACTCTATTCCAGCCTATTGTTTATGTTGAAAGTAAATAAATTATTGGACATTTGTAGTTATAGTCATGCAGAACTATAACCGAAATTCCGTAATCGAACGTTATCGACACTTTCACATCAATATTTATAATTTGAGTAACGATTGACTGCGTTTAATGGACGTCCTCAACAATAATTACATTTTTGAAAGTAGCTTCACCCAGCTATTATTCTCACCATTCTAATATAAATGCGTCAAGTATTTGTGAGCAAAAAGAAAAATATTAATAAAGGGACATTTCGTTGAGGTAAAGATAAAGTTAACGTAAATGGTTACCAAATAACAAATAAAGAAGCAACTCAATCAGCTTCGTACAGTTTTAATAATAAAAAGAAAATCTTTCTTTAGTCAAAACTAAAGTGGCATAGTTTGTACAGTAACGAAGAACACCAGTAAATGTAATTAGTCATGGTATCAAATATTCAAATTTAGTGAAATGCAAATTTTACCTAGATGCACTGTAAGAAAGATCAGGAATGGAGTTGTAAATGCAGTGAAGCCACATTCTGAGTAAATGATTGTTGATCAATCCTGGCAATGCATTACTAACGTGAACTCGTTTCTATTCTTTGAAACGAGACAGTCGTTATTTGATTGTAGCGTCTATTAACGAAACAGTAGAAATAAAGATTTGAGAAAAAAAAATACATTCGGATTTACTTGTGAAATAGTAAGACTTTGTTTTCTCAACTAGAACCCATCTCAGCGATTGAAATCGAACAAATGATCGACGCAAAATCCTATTCATGTAGCAGTCAAATAGCTTGCTAACAAATTGTCACACCAAGATTCTCATTGACGTCACGTTAACAAGTACCATTGGTGCGGAAACGGTTATCAAAAGCGAAGAAATAATTGAATTAGTTGTGCTTATAAATTTCCAAGAGGATGGATTAAATGAAACGAAAGATATACAAAAGACATAAAAATATTTAAAATATCGCATCATAAAAACGCGGATCTATACAATTAATATTCTTAATTCTAATGTACAATTAACAGTAAAAATAAATATTCACAATCTATTATAAGACATGCATATTAAAAAAAAAAAAAATTTATTTCAAAGGTGCAAATTGCGTTAATTATTATTTTTTATTTTGTTTTTTATCCAATGAAAGTAACGTGTCTAACGTGTCTTTGATGAATTATTTATTTTTAAATACACTTTTCTATGGCTTTGTGTCTCAGATGATAAAAATTTGCATATCTAAAAGGACTATTATGTCTCATCGTAATCGGTAGTCGTAAATTTAATTAAACTTGTAGCACCTTGAGTTTTTTTTTTACACTATAATTGGAGTTAATTTCTACAGTATAAATAGCATTCGTTATGTCCATAATAAGAACTAATTCAATAATAATACATAATTAAGTATCTGAAATGCATTGAACATGCTGATTTCTTTATGTAAATTAATGCAAACAAGCTTAGTACAGAATGCATATTGTACATATATTCATATGAAACTTAGTTTCTAGAGTTAAATATTGCCCTATAAACATATTCTGTGAGTATGCCGTTGGAGGATTGACCTTACGGTGCAATTCAAGACGTCAAGAACCTCAGAAAAGCTTATAAAAGCTGCTACTTGTATTTATTATTATGCAGAAATACATCTCTTGAGACTCTTGGTAACGATTATTTTATAATTTAGAGACATTACCAATGAAAAGTAAAGGAATTTTAAATATACTACAGCAGTGACTGGAAACGAAAATTTGGCACTGTAACACATGATGTCGAGAAATGTATTATTTTTATCCTACAAGATGTCCTTTATCGATTTTTTACTGTATATACATATATTCACTCGATGTAACAAAATGAAAATCTTATAGCTTGCACGAAGTCTTTTTTTGTGCGTTTGTATATGTACATACTTTACCTAAAACTTCTGCCGGTAGCTCAGAACTGAGCACAATATTGCTGAATCATGCCTCTGTTTTGTTCCCAATCAACGAAGTAAAATTTACTGCAGTTTTATGAGATGGAAGATGTCGAGTTTGTGTCTTATTAAAATATATTTTATAAAAATACATGTACAATCTTACTGATCAGGAATTATTTATATGTACAATAGGAAAAACAACAATTCTTCCCTTGAAAATAATAGTAAAAAATACTTTTTATTTATATGCAACTCCCGACTATTTGATCAATTTTCAATGTTTCCTTCATAAAATGACTCACACTTTTCTAACAGACGAAGAACAGGGTTTATATTGTATGGAAAAAGAGCCTTGGATACGAGCCTGTCTATCGCTAGCCTAAGCCGAATTAAAACAGTCATTGTATCATCCAATTCTCTTGCACAACAGGTTATAAATTCTGACCAATTTCTCCTGATATATTTCAAGAATCTGAGAAGATACAAGAGAAAACAAGTCTCATTGCTAACTAGAAGATCTAAAAGTACATCCGGATCGTGAGAGACTGCACGTATAAATTGAACAAAAGTTAACGTCGGGCTGAGCATGTGTCCAAGATCATTTTGGGGAGGTCCCCGATAAAATAGGCCAACTGCAACATCCAAACAACAAACCATGCCTTCTATGAGAAAATCGTCTTGGTCGTGAAACATTTGGACAACCCATTGAGACAGCGGTGTTTCTGGATGAAAAGGCATCAGGGATTTTACACACTGATCCAACTGACGCAGTACTTCCCGTATACTTCTTTCAATAACAGCCATATCCGCGTCAAGATCTTCGGCTTCTGAGCCGAGAGATGAGTCACTGGAATCGCTTCGTGTTTCCTTTACGGTGACAGCGACACTTTTGAGAACAAGTAAAATCACTTTCTGTAGCAAAGGTCGGTCTCCGTCCCCGGAACCACCTCCAAATCTCCCTGATCCATGGCGATACGGCAAAGCGTCCAGAAGTCTCCAGTCTTTAACAGCGCGGACAACCAAATGAGCCAATGAGCATGGCTCGTCGGGAAGGACGTCTTGAAGAGCCAACGTGCTGCCGTAGCAAAGCACTTCATTGAGTAGACCCAAAAGGTGCCTCCAAATGATCCCAGGAACGTTGGAGTTCAATAACACAACCAAATTATCAAGTTGGGAATAGAACAGTTTCGTATCAACAACAGACAGGTTGGCTTTAACGGATATTATGGATTCCCACAAGTCTAGGAACATTATTACCGCTGATTCGTGCTGAGGAGTATAGGAGCTTAAAATACTATCAAACTTGGATACTAAAATGTTCCACTTCGACTCCAGAGCTTTAACGCACATTGCTTTTACCGGGGTACTGTCCAGGCTCTCTGGATCCGATATTGTCAAGGTGTTACAGTTCCTGGGTGAAGTAAAGCTCTCGCCATCCTCCAACGGATGAGTGCTGCCATCCTTGTGCTCAACCACCCTCTTAACAACGTCTAAAGTGAACAGCATCTGGCTCGGTGAGTGTGTACTGACCAAAGACTGGGTGAGTCTGTCCAGCCACGACAATTCAATGTTTTCTTTGGTCACTATGAAGAAAGAGGCTAAGGCTCTGCTCGCGGTGAATGATATGAACTTATTTGGTGAACATGATAAATCTAGTATTTGGTCTATGATACCGTGCTCGTTGCGCGACAGAGCCTCACACACATCGGCCACCCTGCTACACATTATACCTCTAGTATTCTGTTTTATGGCTAGATCAAAGAGCAGCTGAAGGGCGCTAATGAATTGCAACGTTCTGTCCGGCTCCCATTCGGACAGCGTTGTCATTCTGTAGGTACCGTCACCGGCCTGAACCGTACTACCTGTGAACGGTTTTCTTAAACTGCTCACAGGGACATTGCATAGACATTGCGACAGGAGACTGTTTTGAAAGCTTTCTATCTCCGTCACCATCGCCGTTGTCATACTGCTATTTTCATCTTGTTCGTCAGTATTGATAATTCTTTGTTTCTTTTTTGCTGGTTCCTCCATTTTTGTACTCGGAGGATGAGCGCGATTTCGTCTCAGTACCATTAGCAAAAGTTTAAAAAAATGTGTATATATATATATATATCTCCGATTCTTTTTTCGCTGTGTTTGTTTGTTAGTCCAGTTACTTTTTTTCTTCCTCTCTTCGACTAAACGCCGTTGAACTTTTGTCAAGTTATCTTCCTAACCAGTATGAAACTCGATCCAAAATACCCATGATGCTCAAAGTACTTCATGTACTCGAAAATTGACATCGGCTCAGATAATAACAGTGGCGAATTACTAGATTCCTCTGCGTAACAGTGGCCAGCTTTGCTAACTGGAATAAATAAAAATAAATTTACTTTGAATTGAACAATTCATTGATTTTGGCATTCAATATTAATTTAAATATTAACAGGGCTTACCTTGATTTTTTTTTTTGTCGTATTATAACTCTATCATTACTTCATACACAAACATTTTCGTGTGGGTAAGAAAAAAAAACAAACACAATATGCAACTATGTAATGTCTGTCTGTGCAGTATATAACCACGAAAATTATATTACCATTTAATCCTTAATAGGGTGAAGCAAGACGGTATTTACGCTTATGACAATTGAATTTGGTTGTTGGTTTTATATGGTGCAAATTGCACTGTTTAACCTACGGGATACAGTAGGTAGGTCAATAATTTTAACACTGGGAATACAACACTTTCAATGAAAGTAGAATACAATCGTCCGACGCTTCCTAGCGAATTAATTGTTCAGTTTTGGTTGGACGATTTTAACCACAAAGCTAACCGTTCAGGAGGGCTCGGATTATTATATGTTGCTTGTGAATGTTTGAGTTTTAAATTCACAGCACAGTTAATAACAAATGTTATTTGCGCACGAAGAAATTCTTTTGACTAGGAAGTTGTGAGCAGCAGCAACAGCAGCAAGGCGCCCGACAGAAATAAGTTTGCCTTGTTGCCACGTACCCATCCACGTATCTTTATGCAGATGAAAAATACTTAATATCGAATTATTTGAAAACATTTGCCATCCAATGGTCGATGAATAATCGCTCGTTAGGTTAATGGAATAAATAATCATTCAGGGAGGTGAAAAATATGACTAAATTGAATTTCTAATAAATTTTTATTCTGGCATCATGCGGAGCTGCGTAATACAGTAGCTGCCCCTAGCGCATTCCATAACGGACTGAACTCTATTTATTAAATTTACGCAAACAACTGTAGAATGATTATCACCCAAGCGGTTTAAATAATTATAAAAAGCGCCTCATTAAGTTTTTTCCTTTATAAATAACACCGTACACTATTTCTTCTATTTATTCAGCGATGGTTTGGCAAACGCGCGCCGACTACCAGCGCCGAATAAAATTCTGTAGGTGTGGTCGTTAGCGCGAAACACTTCGAAATTGAAATGTAAATTTGAAAGTATATCTGTAAATTGCATAACAGCTGTAATCACTGATCTCTACCGTAATACATAAGAAAAGCCATGAATGATTATTTATTCAGTGTATTCCAACTATGAACTATCAATCGTTCGATTGAATTTTGTGCAGCATTGTGGAAGGAATTTGAGGAATTATACGTATAGGACTATATGCGTGGTAAGCAGAGACATCTCTAGTCGTCTGGCCTACGTTGGACTGTGCTATGCGCATAGGCTACACAAAGCTCCATATACCTGCTAAGATTTCTATTCTAGGTACCTGCTCATCGTTACAACCAAATGAGTAATTTTTTTTTTTTTTAATCGTTTGTAGGCCGTTTGTAGGTGTTTGTAAGTGATTTCCCCTTATGTCACCATACGACGTTCCTAGTAAATATTCAAATCTACGTTTCGAGCAATATATTTATTACACGACGTTCTTGAAGGTTAATCTTGAAGGATAATTATATCGCGTAGACCAAGTCGCATGCGACTCGTGTTTGGTATTCTCCAATACCCCGATGTCGCATACGTCTAGTCACGTGCGATAATTTTCGAACGCGATGAGCCAGCAGCGCGGTGTAACACCGTGGCGAGCAATGTTACCATCTGGGAGAATCTTGCAACAGCCAATCATTGCTCAGCTTACAAGAGAAATCCAGAAAGCATTATAACAATAAGTGTTCTGCGGTTCTTCCCAACAAAACATCGAGGGAAGCTTCCTGTGCGTCATGTGCATCAAAAGTATCGTAAGCATCATAACCATCATCAAAGGCACAGTACTAAATCTAATTCTAATAAGTTATTCGTGTGAAAAATTTCAAAAACTGTGAAGAAAAGATGCGGATGTATAACCTAAGAACAAAAAACCTTACTCATGAAAACGCGGGGAGGCAAAACCCTATACCGCTTAAGCGATCAGAGTGAAACTTGGGCAATTAATGCCTTATTTTGGCAAAAAGTGGAGCGTCTTTTTACTTTTTCAAAATCTGGAAAAAAAATTTACAGATTGGTTACCACCCACAGAAATTGGCCAAATTTTCACAGTTACACTGAATGGATCGAATTATCTGGTATGATGCCACTCGGCGGTGATGAAACACACATTTTGAGCCCAGTCCCATGAGATTTGATAGTGAAATGACGAAATGGCAGCTAATTTGGTTATCGATTACGAAGTACACCGAAATCTCAATTTGGCGATATTTGTTACCGACCTTTCATGCCTGCCGGTAATTTTTTACCGACATTACACGCATACATTACCGGCATGCGCGTATTGTCGGTAAAAAATGTCACCAAAATGAGATTTCGGTGTTCTTCATAATCGAAAGCCAGATCAGCTGCCGTTTCGTCATTTCACCATCAAATCTCATGGGACTGGGCTCAAAATGTGTATTTCATCACCATCGAGTGGCATCATACCGGATAGGTCAATCCATACAGTGTAACTGTGAAAATTTGGCCAATTTCTGTGAGTGGTAACCAATCTGTAAAAATTTTTTCAAAACTTTGAAAAAGTAAAAAGACACACCACTTTTTGCCAAAATAAGGCATTAACTGCCCAAGTTTCACTCTGATCGCTTGAGCGGTATAGGAGTTTTGCATCCCCGCGTTTTCGAGGTGTACAACGGGTCTTTATAGTAACCAGTGACATTTATTGTCTTTGACAATGAGTTATAAGTGATTCGTTCAAAAGTCAGGATGGAAATGATGAGCTTAGAGAATATAGGATACTCGCTAGTTGCAGTTTAGAGATGAACCTGTTGACTCGGTGCGGGAATCAAGGCAGCTGAATGAAGATAAGGAGAGGGTGCAGGGTATAAATTGACTATAACCCTTATATGCGCACCTGGGTGCCACACTTCACATTTTTATTATTAATTTTCTGAAATTCTTCTCTCGATCTGAGCTTCTTGATTCTCGTGACTCAATTTATTTTAAAGCTTTTTCCGCATTTAAACACAAGAAACGTTTTTCACTAGAAAAATTTAGGGGTTAAAAACGTGTAGCGGTGCGGAGTAACCGAGTTCCCACTTGTGGACGAAAAATGATTTAGTCACCTGGAAATAAATCTTAATGCTGACAAATATCTTATTGAGATAATACAGGTTAATAAAAAAACAAATCAAGCCATAATACACTACTACCATTATTATTAACATTTCGAACATGTGCCAACTGCCAAAGATCAAAACTAACTGTGCATTGCCTGTGGAGCGCTCGGAACCTTTACTCCAATTTCCCTTTGTGGCTACTGGACTGTCCTATAAGACTTGAAGATAGCTGGAATACTTTTTGTTCATGTTTATTTGATAAAGTGAATTGATTTCAGATGGTTCAGTTTGCATCTGCACTCAAAAAATGATAAAAACCATAGATGGGTACCCTGGGTGCATATTAATGTAGTAGAAGCTGGGTGCGCACGTAAGGGATACGACAGTGGGAAAGGAATGTGGGGTCTGGAGGACATAAAAAATTTTGGAAGGTGAAAAAACGCCATTTTTTGAAATTTCAAAAACATTCTCACAAATTCACCGACGAAAGGCCATTATTTTAAGCCAAATGCAAAAATAGAGACTATTTTTCAAAATCTATTACACCAATATGAAAAAAGTAAAAATTTGTGAACGTGATGTTAATGGTTCCCAGAATCTTTCAAAATGACCCAAATTATCGTATTTGATTGACAAACTTTTGAGAATTGATTCTATATTTAAAAAAATTACGTTATTTTACCTTTAAAAATTTATAAAAAAATTACGGTTCGCAATAAAAATCGGAAATAATTCAGAAGTCCTATTCAAAATCAGGAGAATCGTATAGCATAATTATGAACAAAATCAAGATTGGTGCAGGAAGATCATTTGTCGAGTTCGCATGGAATACCTTGTATACAGGTTATCAAGTACTCTCACAAAGTTGACTCAGTTTTAAAAAAATTTACCGTGTTGACTGAAATTAGGGAATTGTTTGAATAAAGTTTGCATAACTGATCTCACAGTCATTTTAAATTTCTCAAAATTTGTGCCCACATAATATTTTCTTTCAAACATTCAATAGAGCAATATGACAGAAACAATTAGATGATTGTTGTTACAATATGTATTTTACACACCTGATCTTTAGCTCAATTTCAATTAAACTTGAATTACACTTTTTTTTATAGACTATCATGTTTTTACAATCATATCAGGTTGTAACCATCCTGACAAGCATTTTGCTGTAATCATATGTTTGTAAAATACACATCAATGTGTATTCAAATGTGATGACGAAAGAGCAGTCTTATACTTGAGAATATATTTATTGACATGACAACGAAATTAAAATAACTTGCTTCGATTATCGCAGCGTAGACAGTTATTATGTCTATGTTGAAAATGCTACTTGAACAAATCTATGACTGTAAACAAAACTGTATCAAGTGGCATTTCCAATTTTGTAAACATTTCTTGATTGATAACTTTACTGCAGATGTACAACTATTAGAAATTCATCTATAACACTCATTCCTTCACATCACACAGTCTGCATTGACTCACTATATCAATAAGCCATGAACTATCCATATGGCCATATTGTCTGACAAATCTATAGTTACAACAAATAGCGTGCTGTAGATAAGCCGGGTCATGCAGTGCTGTCCGCACGACTTGTAGCCGTTCCATCGGGGATATTGGTTCCTCATCGTCAGAATGATCTTCTTGTGAACTTTTCCAATTTCGCAAGAAATGGTATAGCATCAGTATTTCGACAATCTTCGATGATTTATCTGGAAACAATTGTGTCCACAATAAGTAACAATAAGATTGTGAATATTTTATAACCGATTTCGAAAGATTAGAAATGATATCAAATAGTAAATATCGAACATTACCGATGTAATCATACCTTAGAACAAAAATGACAAATTATTACACACTGTGTTAGAAAGAAATTTCAGTAACACCTTGGTGACAATATTTCATTTGAATTTATAGATATATTGACACAACTTCGAATGCTCAGCAAAACCATGAAATGCCTCAATATGTAGCCTATCTTGCTGTTGATTATGGCACGTGCCATTTGAACTTGGACTGTAGGGCAAGGGGTCTACAACTTGAAGGTAATACATAACGTGAAATTCATTATGGAATAAATAATTAAATAAAGTGATTTCTCCAAAGTTGTCATTAGCTGGATTTTAATAACTAATATAACTGAATGAACTCGTACAATTTTTATAACTTTTGAAATATTATTTCAAATAAATTTGCCTATAAAATTCAGTTGCACTTGAGTGCTAAATATGGATCAAATTCATCAAAATGTTGACTATCGAAGCTTGAAAAATTTGGCTTTTTTTTAATCAGAGAATGGCGATAAAAGCTTTTTGAAATCTGTATTAAGTTACTCCATATTCATAAAGAAATAATGTGACCAGGACGAGCTGTAAATCCTCACCATTTCGGATATTAATGCTGATAGGACAATAGAATAGGAATTCTTTACTATCCAGGCCAATCTCTGCTTTTTGTTCGTCACTCATTCGAGATACATTGTCTTTTAGAATCTTTATAGCGTCCGGGGTAACAAGGCCTTCCAAACTCTCGTAATCTTCTCTAGACAAAGCGTTTGATACAACTAGTACAGCCTGGAACAATGGATAATCTGCACGAGGGAGTACTGCGTAGAATAAACAATGGAGATGAATGAAAATGAAGGTCATCAAAGTGGGAAAATTTAATAAATAAATGTAAGCCGGTAGTTTTGTTTTTCTACTTCGTTATTCACTGAATACTGTGAGAGTAATCGCAAGGAAAATAAACTAAAATAAATGAATACACACTTGTTTTGAACCTGTCATGAATTCATCCAAGTCAAATTCTCGGTCGATTCTAGGAATACCGAATTTAACGGCTAGAAAGGATTTAAGCAGTTGAAAGATTGCCGGGTTAGATGTTGTAGGAAAGTCCATAAGCGGAATATCGGGCTTTTTAATATTTTCATTTTGTTGAGTGCTGAAATAACGATGCGTTGACGGTGTTCGATAAGATAAAACTGAATTCACTGCGAATTTTCTGCTATACTTTGCAAGGTCGGTATTATTATTGTTCTTTTTGATAAATGCGGTGACATTGAGCCGGCGATAATTTGTGTGCATAATACATCTACTACTACAATACAATGCCGATGACATCCTTGGGTGTTATAGATTCTGTATATTTTTTAATGAGAAACCAATTCTATAAAGCACAAAAAACTTAACCTCCCGAAATCAGTTGTGCATGCATGTATGTACATACGTGTGTGCGAATGTATGCATATACATGTATGTTTGTGCGCATGCGTAGATGCCTGGCACCATGGTGTAAAAAAACAAAGTGTGTTCTTGCACATATCTGTCGCTTCGGCAATTGAGAATGTGCCCGCACATGACGTCATGCGTATTCAACTCTTAGAGCATATACAGTATGGAGGAAGCCTTGTATACCCTTTCGTGTAAGTGGAAAACGGCACAGAGAGGGGAATATTAAGGTGCCGCTGACCTGACTTGAAAATATCAAATCGTGACGTCATAAATACGTGCAGCGCCTCTGAACGTTGAACGGTGAACTAAGGCCGCTGATTTCATTGGCTTGTTCTGTTAGATCCAACCAATGATGTCAGTTACAGATCGGAACATACTTCTTGTGGACCATAAACGGGCTGCTGTCACATGAAAAACGCATATACGAATCGAGCCATGTTTACAAAAAAATAACTGATAGTATAAGTTTTCCCGGATAACGTGTGTGCTTTTGTACGTGTGAATCTCCCTGGCGAGGGTGAAAGAAATTGTGGAACAGTGCAATCAGTGAATATTCAACATGCGGTAGCTCCGATCGGCCATGTTTGTTGTCGCGTGATTTTATTCACTTCATCATTCTTTATTATAAACATTATCGGCGATTTGCCTGAGCAGTGACTGAGATTCACACGTACACTATTATTCAAGCTACGATTTGAAATATTTCCAAATAAGATTCATACTCTCGTTATCGCAGGATTCGTATAGGCTTTTTCACCCAATTTCCCCGCTTCTGACGTCACGAAATATATATATGCCTTAAAGGCCTTAAAGGCCCCGCTGACCTGGCATGTCATATATATATGTCACTTCAGCGGCACCTCAAGACGAGTACCTTTCTCTGTCTCGCACGCTCGCGATTGGTTGACTGACGTCAGCGCCCCGAACACTCACGCTCGTTGCACAGGGCCCTGGGTTTGTTGAACATACCTTGGAAGCTTATAAACACTGCCTGTAGCAGACTTCAATACTTGATGAATGAAATCATGACAGGGAAATGTTTCTACGTGCGAACTTGAGCAAGATGTTATAGAAGGTTTTATTAGTTTTCATCGGTAAGTTTCACGTTACTCATTTTTTAGGTTATGATAGGGTTTGTATCAACAATTTTGTGTCACTCAATCATATATTTCTCAACAGTTTACCGACTTGTTTCAATCGCCTGACCCCTTAGTGCATTTGCATGTGTAGGACATGTTCTTCGTATTACAATATCGCTGCAGTGCTTGGGGCACTCAATTACGATAGGTACGCTCTTGCTGTAGAAAGAGAGAAATAATCATCTTACTATGTTCCTCTCTTTCGCCGGTTTTCCGTCGCCACGCTTCCTCCATACTGTATATGCTCTAAGATTCAACTACACTGTGTGACGTCACGTACGGGCTAATAGGGTTTTCCACTGGGGAACTCGGTGCACATTTTTACACGCGGGTAAGTGAGACAGAAGCACACACTCAGTTTATCTGTGTCTCAGTTGCTCTAATGTGAAAAACTGGAGTCAGTGCGCACTCGGTGCGCCAGTGGAAAACGCTATAACACGTGACAGCTACTGCGCGTCTCTGTTCAGAGCACACCTGAATTCCTTGCACCATACCGGTACGGCCCCAATTACCACATAGAGATATAAGAATAGAGTATGTATGTATGTAGCAGCCATAGGAGCGCACGTAAGTGAAAATCAGCAGGCGATAGAAAGAGACAGCACTAGTGAGTTTGGTTGTCTTTGTCTAATCACGCATGCGCTGGTATGCCCAAAGTTGTTGACACAAACATAACCTGCTTCGTATTGCCTGCAGCTGATCTATCGATTAAGAAGAACACCGAAATCTCATTTTGGTGACATTTGTCGGTAATTTTCTTACCGACATTACACACATATATTACCAGCATGCGCGTAATATCGGTAACAAATGTCGCCAAAATGAGATTTCGGTGTACTTCGTAAGCGAAAACCAGATCAGCTGCCATTTCGTCATTTCACCATCAAATCTCATGGGATTGGGCTCAAAATGTGTGTTTCATCACCACCGAGTGGCATCATACCGGATAATTCGATCCATTCAGTATAACTGCAAAAATTTGGCCAATTTCTGTGGGTGGTAACCAATCTGTAAAATTTTTTTCAAAAATAATGAAAAAGTAAAAAGACGCTCCACTTTTTGCCAAAATAAGGCATTAACTGCCCAAGTTTCACTCTGATCGCTTGAGCGGTATAGGAGTTTTGCATCCCCGCGTTTTCGAGGTGTACAACGGGTCTTTATATGCACCTAAAGTGTGGACTACGCGATCCCAACATAAAGGCCTTCGAAAAGTGTCCGCTAGAGTTAGACAAAGAGGGAACGAGGTGGAGTTCAATTGCTCTCTCAAAGAATTTGATTGGCTGTGTAGATTGCTTCGTAGGGCGCGTCAGGGACGTACTAGATACATCCCCCCGATGCCCCAGTATTAGAAGAATGACGAATGGCCAAGAAAAAATCTAGGTGCTTCATTGAAAATTCTCGAACATTTTTGAGGAAGAAAAAAAAAATATACCAATATTTAAAAATTTTAATTTATGTACATTTTTATTTTATCCTAACTAATTCTCAATGTTTACTAGGAACATTGTGTCGCACTACAAGTTTGAAGTTTTTAAATTTTGAAACTTACAATAATTACTCTGTCATAAAAAAAAAAAACTCGCAATTTCTGTTGCGGGTTACAAAAGTATTAATTGAGGATCCTGCCTCTATCAATATCGTCACCCGATTGCACGTATGTTACAATGACATTGATACATTTTTTTACTAGTGTTACGCTTGCTTATGGTTGAAATTACTTATTTGGGTCCCTATAAGTTTGCTAATTTAATTAGCGTTCATTTTATTCAAAATTTTTTGCCCAGTGCGTTTGGGGCCCCATAAATCATATTGCTACGCTCTTGAATAGAAAGAGACGGAGATTAACCTCCACAGGTCGCTATCTCTTTCTACCAGCCGGTCATATTCTACCGGCCTAAGCGTGGTCCATACCATACGTCGATGGTGGAGGTAATGATGTGCTAATTTAATGATTTCTAGAAACTCAAGCAAATCCATTTGTGATGAAAAAGCTGAAGTATTTACATGCAAATGCAATGATAATCTGTTGGTAGTAAATTCTATGTGTAAGTATCAACAAAGTTTTGAATAAAAAATAATACCTGTAGGTATTTATGTGACAAGAGTTGACCAAACTCATTACTGAGAGAATACCAGTTAGAGAATTGTTCGATCGAGTTCGATTATGTAAGTAAAGTGTTAAGTGTATAGTGTTTTCATTGTATATTATGTTTCAAACTCTGCAAAATTTAAAGTCACATTCTTCCCAATTTGTTGCAGCTGTTCGTCGGTTTAACTGTAGAAGTGCACTGCGCCTTGTCAAAACGATATTGTTCAACAGATCCGACAATACGACTTCGTGGAATGCAAACATTTGCATCACGATGGTCCGAAATCAATGGTTGTGAAGCAAAGCACACAAGCTTTTCAGTTCTACACTATGTCATATTATTTTTTTAAATTTAACAAGCAAGAAAATCAAGATTTCTATCTTTGCAAATAACTGAAGGATAGCTCTGCAGATTTTGCTCGAAACCTAATCAGTTTCAAATAAAATGAAGCCAAACTGGGGAATCAAATTTTATCACAATCGTTTATGAATTTTGCGTTATAGTTGGAAAACGAAATTAATTCATGTTAATGGCTTAATGAAAATCTGTATACACATCCAGATATCCATTAAAAAAATAGTTAAACGTGATTCAATTATCTTTATACCGCAAAACATCGAAATCTAACTCTGAATTGAAATTTAATTGCAACTTTCATACGTGGTTGATTGACGCTACGTAAACATGTCAACTGTAGATAAATTTTGATAACAGATGTGTCGTCCCAAATACACTCGGTTATATTTACAAAGTTATTTCATAGCATCAAGTAGATATAAATGAGATTTCTCCACAAAGGCTTTGACATTTTTTATGCATTGATTAAAGATACATAAAGATACATACATAAAGATACACTCTAAGCTATGCTACTAATACTGCGTTCATGTTCAACCATCAGTTTGGGAAAAATTTAGTGTAAACAGAAATTAGGGAATCGTTCAAGTTAAGTACGCATAACTGAGTGCAAAGTAATTTTAAATTCCTCCAAGTTTGTGCCCATGTGATTTTTTCTTATATAGTTTCAAACATTCAATAGAGCAACGCGATAAAAAGAATGAGAAAACCGTTGTTACAATACCATTCATTCCTTCACTTCACATAGTCTGAAGTGATTCACTACATCAATAAGCCATGAACTATCCATATGGCCGTATTGTCTGACAAATCTGTAGTTACAACAAATAGTGTTCCATAGATAAAACGGGTTATCCAGTGCTGCAAGCAGGGTATGTATAGGAGCTCCTTGGAAACCTCTCCAATTTTGAAGAAAATGGTATAACATCAGTACTTCGACAATCTTTGGAGATTCATCTGGAAACAATTGTGTCCGCAATAAGTAACAACAAGATTGTGAATACTTTATAACAGATTGCGAAAGATGAGAAAGGATACCAAATAATAAATATCTAAACATTATCTATAAAATCATACTTTAAAACAAAAGTGACAAGTTATTACACACTGTGTTAGAAAGAAATTTCAGTACCACGTTGGTGATAGATATATTGGGTGTATAATCCAGTTGAGAAACTCAACATGAATAAAAATGGTGTGATAGCAGCTTACAAAATGTAACTGAAGTAAATAGTTGAATTTGAATGAAAAATAGTCCATTATTATAGCATAACATGGAAAAAGAGTGGTTTTATTTGCCAACTTATGGGGAATCGTGCTAACCATCGAAACCTCTGAACACCAATAAATAGATTTTGCTGTAATTCTGAAAGTAACTGCAAATTTGCTACGGTAACAATTAAAGTATCGAAGATTTTATCATGAGCTAGAACTTCTTTTGTGATGGATATTATTTAACCTTTTTGTCTACAGTATTGTGTAAGAGCTATGATACATTGATCAGACCAAATATGAGAATCATGGGTGAGAGCATGGTATCTCAGTTATGTATTTACACGTCATGAGAGGTGTACAATTGGCGCAACTTCGAACGCTCAGCAAAACCATGAAATACCTCGACGTGTAAGCGATCTCGCTGTTGATTATAGCATGTACTATTGGAACTTGAACTGTAGGGCCAAGGGGTCTACAACTTGAAGATAATACGTGACGTGAAATTCATTATGGACTACCAAAATATATGGTAGCATCTATCTTTTGGTATTGAGGATTGAAACCCTGTTAGCGTATTTCCCCAACTCATGAAAGTCAGTTTGGTGGATTTGATGGAAAATTTATGAACCTTCAAAATGATAGATCAAAAGCATCTAAAAAATAATCGAATCAAGTGATTTTTTCAAAGTTGTCATCAGCTGGACTTTCATAACTAATTTAACTGAATAAACTTGTACAATTTTTGCACTTGAGTGCTGAATATGGATAGTTTAACAAAATATAAATTATCGAAGCCAGAAAAATATTGCTTTCTTCCGTTCAGAGAATGGCGATAAAAACTTTTTGAAATCTGCTTCAAGTTACTTCGAATTCACAAAGAAATAATGTAACCAGGATGAGCTATTAATCCTTACCATCCCGGATATTGATGCTGATAGGACAATAGAATACTAAATTTTCTTTATCCATGGCAATCTCTGCTTTTTGCTTCTTGCTCATCCGGGATACATTGCCTTTTAGAACCTCTATAGCATCCGGGGTAACGATGCCTTCTAAACCCTCATAATCTTCAAAAGACAAAGCGTCTGATACAGTGAGTACAGCCTGGAACAATGAATAATCTGCATGAGACAGTAGTGCTTAGAATAAACTGTGGAGGTGAATGAAAATCAAAGTTACCAAAAAGGGAAAATTTCATATATAAATGTAAGCTGGTAATTTTGTTTTTCTACTTCATTATTCACAGAATACTGTGAGAGTAATTGCAAGGAAATTAAACTGAAATAAATGAATACACACTTCGACTGAACCTCTGCCGAATTCCTCAAAGTCAAAGTCTTGGTAGATTCTAGGAAAATGGTGCTGTAACGTTGTATCGTATTTAAACACTTCACAGTATCCCGCATCATATTTTCTAGGATAGTCCATAAGCGGAATATAGGACCTCCCAAAACTTTCATTCTGTTGAGTGCTGAAATAACGATGCATTGACAGTGTTCGACAAGATAAACTTCGATTCACTGCGAATTTTCTGCTACTATTTGCAAGGCTGGTATTATTATTGCTCTTTTTGATAAATGCGGTGACGACATTCAGCCTGCGATTAGTTGTGATTATAATGTATCTACTATTAGAATACAATGCCGATGACATCGTTGGGTGTTGTAAATTCTGTATCCCAGGCTTAAAGCATATACAGTATATGCTCTAATATCCCAGGCAACTTGTAGGCTCTGTAGATTTTTTAATGATACACCAATTCAAATCGCAACAAAAATTCACCTCCTAAAATCAGTTGTACGCATGTATTTATCACAGATTTCTATATATACACATAGAAGTCTGTGGTAT
Source organism: Diprion similis (assembly GCF_021155765.1). NCBI lineage: Eukaryota > Metazoa > Arthropoda > Insecta > Hymenoptera > Diprionidae > Diprion > Diprion similis. The sequence continues at coordinate 4,768,885 of NC_060118.1, forward strand.
TTATGCATGCATTTATGTTACATAAATATATTATCAATAATATTATATAATATTTAATAAATTATGTATGTATGGATGCATGGCACCACGGCCACCACGGTGAGAGGAAACGAGGTGCGTTCTTGCACATCCATTGCCGGTTCAGTGTTGCCAGATGGCTCAATCAGCTACCCTCCAAGCTACCAACATTTGCCCCGAAATCCCCCTAAATTGGAAATAAAAATCCCCTAGATTTTTTCCTAATAAAATGGCGGATACGGATGGCATTGTGACGTCAGAGCGGCACTCCACGAAAATTCCCCAAAACTGCCACTAGAGATTATCGCGGATGTTTAGCTAGACTTCACATCAGTAGTTGTGGGTCGCCAATATCGATTAATCACTGAAGTGAAATGGACAACTTGATCGAATTCGCGTAATTGGATATTAACGGAGAGTTGGAAATTGTTATAAATTATTAGAATAACATTTACCTTACCTTTTATGAGACGGCTTCTTCCGGAACTGTGGTATAGGCGTGATGAAGGAACTTGTTTTAAATGAACACAGAATTTAGATTTGGAATTGGTTTAAAGTAGAATATATTTTGATTAAACACACAGAATAAGAATGAACAAATTTTAATAATATAAAATTGGATAATGAATCGGGCAGAGATTCGTTGTCGAAATGCAAATGCTAGAGGATTTTACCGCGAGGATCTACTGAGTAATTGTAGCTACTGGAGATAAAAACCAAGAGAGCGAATGATCGCTGGGTGCTCGTATTTATTCAGAGCGGTAACGATAGGGGTGTGAAATCCTCTCCTCGAGCATTGCCCCACACAACGCATTTCTTCCCCTTATTCTAAGAATTAAAACTAGGCTGATATGTTATGCTATGGGATTTATTGGTGTTGGGTGCAAAGTTGGACTTTGGACTGTGCCCCAACTCTTTGCTCCATACCCCCTCTCTAAGATTGAGAACTAGAGTGGTATTCGTTTTTTAGGATTTGAATTAGTGTATGTTACGGGTATGAGTTTCATGTATATGTGTGTTGGTGCAACGCGCTAGTGTATTCGTCGATAGGTGCGCGGTCCCTTGGTAGTTGTACTGAAGAAGTAGGGGGTCTAACACAACTTTATGAGGTGGCCTTCGGGCGCGTAACGCGCGTATGCTCGAGATCGCCGCTTCCTAGGGTTGAATCCGTGCGAGCTTTACCTACATCATTATATTGGTTTTGATTTTATACAATGTCGGTGTTCTCGAGCGTACGGGGCGTTATATTACAAGCGTACTTTTATTTCTAGAATGTTCTAGTATGCTAGGGAATATAATGAAGGGTTATATAGAAGATAATTGATTAATTTGCTTGCTTAATGTTTAGCTGCGATACAAGAGCGTTCTCTAATATAATATTTGATATATTTTATAGAAGATAATTAATCCTGGAACACTATTATACTTCGTCTCCAAAAATAATGTGGATGTTTTGATTTTGATGATTTAATAATAGTCTATTCATTATTATTTTCCTGAGTTACCTTTTGATTGCCTCGCCCTACAGAATCATCCCGTGAGTTAGTTTACCTTCGGTGATTTTGTTATTATGTTACTGATACACTCTCTAGGTGGCGTTCTGTACGGTTCTGCAATAGACGTCTACGTTACCTCCAAAGTTTGGGCGCGTTGCCTACAATACGGCGTTTTGGAAGGGAATGTTGAATAATTTGTATTTACGTATTTGGAGGTATCGCAATCCCTGACCTTTACAGGTTATTTCTCTGATGTTATTAATTTTATATTATATTGATTATATGTCTTCATGTTATAGTCTTATCTATCTCGTGGGCTGTAGGCTGTAGCGCAGGTTGCCTATAATGTGGCTCTAAACTCCGTGTTTGCAACTAGGTATTGTATAATATTTTGATATAATGGTGTTAGTAAATTGTGATAATAGAATAATAATATCATAGTCTCCTGTAATGTGAGGATCCTTTAATATGGTTTCTGCACTCTTGATTAATGATAATGGTTGTTATGCCTCATCTAGGGGCTTTCAGATGGTTAAGCAGTTTCCTTGAATGACTTTCTTACAGAGTTCTCACATTTAGAGTTTTGGTTAGTTGGTAACTAATGTTAGGGAATAATCATAAACAATAAAACATACGGACGTTCCGGTCGGATGTTACAGCATTATGAATATGGGTGCATTCCGAAATTAGCTCCCAGAGCTGTCAATAATCTTTTATCTCTTTTGCGCTGCCAACTTTGTGACTAGCTCTGGCTCTGTCCTAGGGAATTTTTTGCGCTTCCAGCTAATTTCGGAACGCACCCTATATGACACATGTTTTGCGCTGAGCACAAACGGCCGAGACAAGCCCCAAACAAATGCGGTCGAGGTATTGCCGCACTCATTGTCGCAGCAAAGATCGAAACGAGCATTGAAAGACGTCAAATAAAACAAATTCATAAATTTCTCTAGAATGATATTAATTCTGATCGAAAATCCATTTCAACTGATAAGGCAATTAATGCGTGAATTCAAAGCTTATAAGGTCAAAATAAAACCCCCTGAAAAAAACCCTGAAGATTCTTTCCCTCTAAATTTCCCCCTAGACAATTGCAAATCTCTTAAATCTAGGGGGAAAACCCCTGATCTGGCCGGTTCAACCATTTAGAATATGCCCGCACATGACGTCATTGGTATGTAACCTTCGAGCATGTAGTCATACATGGACGGAGCCTTCTGGCCGTAAAGTGGGAAGACAGAGAAGAAAAGAGTAAAAGGAGTATCTCTCTCTTTCTAAGCCAAGAGCGTAGTATCGTGAATTTAGTGCCCGCGTGAATGGTAAATTAAAGTTTTTTATGACATTTTGAAGAGTGTATGTTGCCTTTATTATAGTATATATTCTGCACAGTAATTATGCGCATAATTATTATCGTATATTACAGAAAACTAAACATGAAAATAGTTTAAGCAAAACAAGAAGTAAATGTATTCAACCCCTTGAAGTGTCAAAAACGATTGCCACTAAAAATACCTACTACATATGAGGTATTCCACACCAACCCAGCGGCATTTTTCCCTGACCCCCTACGATCTATGCCATTATTTTTTATTTCATTCAACCTACAGAAAAACGTACTCTGAATTTTTTTCAGATTTTTCGAACCAATCGGTCTCTCAAAAAAAATTAATGAACCTCCGTTTTGGCCAAAAAAAACGCCCACTCTGAAAATTTTCAAAAAATTCACGAAAATTGTGCGTCACAAAACAAACATTTTAAGCCATAAACCATAGTGGAAGTACCTTTTTTCAATGTTTTACAGAGTATTTTTCAAGAGCGTACGCTCCTGAGTTTTCTTCGGAAAGGAGCGCGTGGAGCCCCAGCCGCGGGGTTTGTTTGTTATATCCAGAGCCGAGTGTAGTCACTTTAAATTCACCCTGTATAGATAAGTATGTAGTATAAAGGTGTGCTGCTCTACACATTGTATACAAAAAATGTACGAAAATGGGCAAAAAAAAATTTTGTCTAACTTATAAAATTAAGTAAAACATTAAAAAAAGGTACTTCCACTATGGTTTATGGCTTAAAATGTTTGTTTTGTGACGCACAATTTTCGTGAATTTTTTAAAAATTTTCAGAGCGGGCGTTTTTTCTGGCCAAAACGGGGGTTCATTAATTTTTTTTGAGAGACCGGTTGGTTCGAAAAATCTGAAAAAAATTCAGAGTACGTTTTTCTGTAGGTTGAATGAAATAAAAAATAATGGAATAGATCGTAGGGGGTCAGGGAAAAATGCCGCTGGGTTGGTGTGGAATACCTTATATATAGCTATTTATTAAATTTACAACAATCTGCCTAAGGAACTGTAGTCATTATGTGGTAAAAAAACTCGTGATCAAAGGAAAATTAAAAGAGTATATACGGTATATATTAGGATGTTCGTAAGGGGTTCGCTAAAGTCTATGCTCTAACATGAACTTGAGATTGAATTAATGGACCAGATTTATTTTTTTTTTTTTCTGCATTGTGATAACTCGTGTGATTGATACTATTTTCTCCATTGTTATTTGGATTTTTCTTTATCTTCTTTTATCCTATATGACGTTATGTTTGTTTTAGCTATAGTTTTATTTACTGTACTTGCATCGTTTCAACTAGCCTATGTATGTACAGGTGACCTTATTCAACTCTATGAGAATTTTACGGGTGGGCTTTGTATAGGCAACTGCGTTGCCGATATGACGCAGACTTATATAAAGTTGAATGGTTTAATAAATATGGAATATGAAATATACAATATGTTATATATATTTCAATATAATATATAATAACATATTGTATTATATTTACACCTACGAATTCATCACAATTGTAACGAAACGGATAATTTTTGTTCGAAAGACAACTTGCTTTACGAATTTGGTATTTGGATCAAATTTTTGGGATTTGAAGAAATCATTGATGTGCTAATGCATACTGTGACAAAAAAGTGATAATTTTATTCAAACAATGACACTTTGCCATAGTTTATTAGACTGTAGACGTAACTTAATACTTTACTTTACTTATCTTGATACTAAATAAGCACTTAAAATAATTATATTAACAGTACTTATGTTTAAATAAAACTTAATATTAACGGTAATTAAGGGGACAGGATGAGACTGGAATCCTCCGTGCACTATATGCTCTAAGGCTTCGACTGAAAAAATTTCCACCAGAAAGCGACGAATAGTGGTTCAACAAGTCACCAGAATGGCGCTAATAAGCAATCATAGTTCAATCTGATTGACGATTTCTTTTAAACGTGAAACTTTTGCTTCTGCAACACCATTTTAATTGTATGTAGTACTTAATTTTTTGCTATACTTGATTACAGTCCCCCTTACCTCTACCCTCTATAGCCAGCTTAGAGCATGTTCTACTGCGCTTATATAGCTTCACGTGTACAGAAAGTTTAGCGTAGGAGTGAAAGAGTGAAGTATATATCGGTTATAACGTTTCTCGCTCTACACCCGATTTAGTAAAAGACGCAGCAACTCAAATATATATCTTTGTCTCTCATCACTTTGGTTGCTGGAACCGGAACGCCGCCGACCATTCTCTTGTATTAGACGGACCTTATAAAGAGAGATAGCTTGCTAGTGGCACGGTAGAATTCCACTATGGCTGGTAATATCCTTGTCCTTTTCTTACCGAGTCGCGCATGCGCACATCAAGTGCCGTATATCATCATCAAAAAGTTAATTTTATGCCAAGTCAATTCTTCCTCTGTCACTGCATTCCGTTAATTCGATTACTTGTTCTTGACTTGACATGTTAAACAGAATTGTACCGACAGAGACGGGGATCCAGTCCTATTACATTTCAGTGGTCGCCGTCACCGCGGTAATGAGCCCCGTCATCCTACTCCTAGCTCTATGGTATTGAACGGCTCCCGCTGGTAAAGAGGCTACCGGCACGCTGACAAAATTCCTATTGCCCCAGACCACTCGGGCCCACTTACCGGCCGAATACTGGTCGCGGAAATTTGCTCAAAGGTAATCGCTTTCAAATTATTCCGTCAACGTTCTACTTCATGGGCCCTCGCTGGCCGTCTATAAATTAGTTAGCCAATGACATCGGTCAGAGAAGCTGCCATATTTTTGTATGGAGAAAAGGGAGCTGCGTATGGCCTCCGGGAACACGGGACACGGGAACACGAGATCAGTGCGGGCAGTACGGGGGAATACGGGTACTGACCAGGGGGTCGAAGCATAGCGAACTGGCTGATACCAGAGAAGTGGAGGTGGAAGTAGAAGTGGAAGTGGAAGTGGAAGTGGAAGTGGCGATAGGAAATGTATGATCTCCGTAATTGTAATTAAATGAACAACTGTGTGCGTAATAAACAATCGAATATATTTAAACGAAAACTGCTGCTGCGTGGCAGGTGAACTGATTTTTATACATGGATACGTCAAACCCACCTGATATGTGCCATTCCAAACTCCCCTACCGTCCTCAGCTACCTACCTAGCCTTGCAAATTTTCATATTATTGTACGTGCATACCTATGTATATACTACGTTTAAACTATCTCGCCCATGACTTCATGAATGCGTTATTTTTTTATTCTCCCCCTTCGCCTAAAAAAAATATCGCAATTTCTCGTTAACGTGACGACCGACGCACGGTATCATTCGAGCTAGTCACGATGTATGTATAATTAAAAATTGACTTTCGTGTACCGCAAATGATTTCGGTTCATTAACATTTCGCCGTCGTACGACGTAACTTTCTCTCTCGGTGTCCCTCTATTTCTCTCTCTCTATACACATTCACCTATACGTATACACACACACACACCATGTGTATATATATATATATATATATGTATAATATCTATCAATCTATCTTGTCTATCTCTCTTCTTTCTGTGGTCTTAAAAAGAAAAGATGAATCGGGTTTAGCTCTGTTTTATCGAAATAGGTATGTGCATATACGTCCGTACATACAATGTATAACACTATACCCATATCCGAAAGTCAAACGTACGAAAATTACCGACCTGCCCTACCCCATTGACTATCATTCGCACATACTTGCGTTTTTCGAGGTCGTAGATCATATTTACATATTATCATAAACGCAGAACGATCAAAATAATCATGACCAATTATCGACGCACTCTTTTCGATAGATTATTTTTTTAACAATTTTTTTATTTTTTTCAATAAACTCACTTCTCTCACCTCACTTGGTTACGTAATTTCCGAACAACTTCAAGACCTTACAGCTGATTCTGAATGAAAGCTATGCATAACCATATATGTCTTTACATCTAACAGATGATTGACATTTCCGATTAAAAACATGAGCAGGTAGGTGGCTTGGTATTTCCTGCTGCTTCTGGTGGAATGATAAAAAATGCTTCCTTTCTTCTTTTTTTCTTCATTTTTTGTTTCGTATTTTTTTTCTTTCGTCACCGAGATGGAGACAGTACGGGTTACGATCTTGACAACTTATTCATGCTTTTTCTCCAATACCGATCTTATGTTTGTGAATCAGAAGAGAAGACTACAAAAAAAAAACTATAAAGATTGTTTTTGATACTAAGATTTTTTTGGATAGAAATCGATAACTTATGAAATTTTTTTTTCTCTTTCACTACCGACACTAAAAACATCATATTTGTTCATTTTTATACGATAATTCAGATTCAGTTGGATGAAACAAGGTTATTATGAACATATAAAATTGGGAGTCTTTATCAGGGAAATTCAGTGTTATAAGAAATGTAAAATATGCTGTTTTCTTCTCATCCTAAGTAAATTCAAAGTGTGTTTCTCAATAGATGCTTTTTCAGTAAACAATTTACGTTACTGAAACTTCCAACCATGACGAATCTAACGCATTCATTTTGTCCTTCGATTTTATCTAATTCTCACTGAGTTATATAGTTAATGACTTATACACTGCGTTATAAATGACATGATAATTTTTAAATAATTCTGTAGCTTTCTAGTATCTAGTATCTCAGACTATAATTTTAATGTAATTGAAAATATTATTTATACATTAAAGCCTGATTTAAAGTATTTTTCAATCTTGAGAACAGTTCTGCATCAGATCGTAACGTTTATACACATATACAGGGTCGACGATTGTCAAATAATTTACAAAAAGTACAATTTTTGCTGTAGAAACTGCAAATTTGATTCTGCAGAATTAGAAATAATTCTGGTAGTCTAGTTTTTTTTTTAAAAGGCTTCTACATACATTCCTTATCCAAATTTAAGTAAGATTAAAAATGGAAAAGTTAATATAACAATTATGTAGGAAAAAATGTAGTCATGTAACCATTTAAGGTTTACGGTGATAAAGAATCGGTATAAAATGTTTTCGAATCACAGATTATTTCATTTAACTTTTCTCGATACCTTCCATGGGTAAAGTAACTGAATTTGTTTTTATACTGCGTCATTTGGTAATTTACTTTTATTCGAACACAAATCTGTACTGGCGACAGCTGATCGTAAACTTTATTCTTATCCTTTTTAGATGTGAGATCATTATTAACGTAATCTAATTTTGATTATTTTCCAGTGCACCTATATTTCAGTAATGCGGTGGTGTAGCAAACAGTTCACAACCAGCTTCAGCAATGACAGAAATAACATCCAACGAACGTGGTAAGCAATTGTCACGGCAAAGAGCGACCATGTCCGACCTACAACAGCATCACTACAACCTTGCGACGTCCGAAATGATGCCCAAAGGACTTGCTATTAATGGTAACAATGTCTTGACGTAAATTCGCATTGTTCGGCTTTTTGTCTTTAGCCTTGGAACTCTGGATATAGATGAGGCTGAAGTTCGTAATTTTAACGTAACGATACATCGAGTGGAGTAATTACTATTTTGCAAGCTTACAGTGAATTTGACGTAGTTAAGTTTTCAAAATATAAATACATTTTGCCTTATTATCATTTACTGAATTTCAGACATTCCTGCAACTGTAAAATAACGATTTTCCGAAATGATAATCATTACGGGAATGTTACCAACTTCAGCCACATGGAAATAGCCTAATAATAATTTTTATATCGATACGATATATCCAAGCAATCAGAAAGTTAAAGCAGAGTGGCAAACACATCTGGAAAAGCTGAAAGATTTAGGTTTTAGTAACTTCCCAGAACTCGGAAAATGTTTCTGGAAATCCTGAAAATGTAATGGAATTTTTATCTTAAAAATTTGTGGCCAGTCTGTTAAAGTTAGTAACAATACCGTAATGAAACATTGAAATAAATGAGTACTTCGTAACGATGAAATCAATTTTGTCGAGGTTGGAGTTGTAAAATGAACACGCTTCGACTTAGTTGTACTATAATTCATGTCTTACTGCAGTTTGTTCAATCCTGAGGTCTGGAAATAGTGAATCTCTTGCGAAACATTCGTTACCTTAACACTATGAACTTCAACTTTGTTCGGAATTGTAACATTTAAAAAAATAGCGACTTTTTCCCCAATGTTTCGTTACGATGAGGTTACTAATTTCACCTCTTAGTATTTTGGCACATTCAGCGAATTACGTTGTTCCAAGCATTCTCTAAATTTTCCAATTATTACTAATAATTTAAACTGGTACTTTATACATTTTTTTTGCTCGCTATGTTTGTTCCAATGTTTGTTGAATTCTTTTTCGCTTGCTATATCTACTCGATTATCAGTATTTATTTATAAACATGATAATGCTGACGGGACTACCCTGATTTAATGCTAAAAGTTAATTCTGTACGAAGAGTTATGGGTAATTCAAGTGTTTTGTGAACTGTTTTCCTTTCAGTTGGTTAAATTGTGTACGGTGCCAAAGTTAGTTGCAGATTTCAGCCAGGAACACAAGACCTTGAAAAAAGTCCCTACCTTTAAATCCTGCGGTACTTACATCTCTCGCGATTATTCAAGTGTCTTTCTCTGCTATATCTGCTTTTTTTTTTAACTTTTAATACTTTAGTCTAGTGCAGCCCCCCTTCTGATCTAGCAGTCACCATAGATAAAAGACACTTTCCTATGTCTTAAAATGAATAAAGTTGCTGCGTCAACCAGTTTGTATTGTAACAAAAGTCGTGTTTCAGACTTTAAACTGATAACATGCATTTCCCAATAAAAACAGTTTTTTCCATATTAATTTCGCTGCCTGTTAATTCGCTTTTTAAGCTCACGAACCTGTTCAATTTATTCTGTTACGTCTAGATCGTTACATTCGATATCAGAACCGCGATTTTTTTTTATTGTATTTCTAGTTGTTATTTAACGTATTTGAGTTAATGTCACACATAAGTCTGTTTGTTAATAGTGAAAAAGCTAATCTGTACTCGTTAATTTTCACTCAAAATGGACTGCCATATCTTTATTTTCTCTTATCTGTGATTTTTGATTATCCGAACTATGGTTGGTCCGCAGTATCTTGATTTAGCAAGGCTTTACCATCATAAATTTCGCCGTACACTTAATGACTTAAACCTGTATATAAGTTCAGTGTCATTAATTGCAGTAATACCCGTGGAACCCACGGTAATTAATTCTCTTTCTAGCGATTTTAATCAAGGTTCAAAGAGTAATATAAAGAATAATCTTTGAGCTTTTAGTGGAAATATACTTTTTAA